>NC_061812.1:37347424-38623674 GCF_021462225.1 Girardinichthys multiradiatus | reverse complement strand
GACACTGATGCTTGTAGTTTTGGAATGCCCACATGTGATGTTTCTTTTTAAAATCAATTATTTACACAGTATCCTTGGATTCCTGCAGTTTATCTAAGCTAATTGCAGTACCTCACCTTGGTTCTATTTCAAATTCTTTATGGCAGAAAGACTGTTCATGTTTTTGCAGAGTGCTGTAAAATTCTAGATAAAAGGGCAGCTTTGCAATTGATGTGACTTTAAAACACTTAGAGGATCAACTTTCATTTTGGTGCATTTTATTAGAAGTAGTATTGTTTTCTTTTGCATTGTTGTTATGACAGTTTCCAGATGATTTTGTGTTTTTGAAGTTCTGTGTAAAAGATAAAAGCAATTAAATTCTTACCTGCAGTAGAGAGCTTTTGTAGAATTTTTGTTGGATATGAATCAGACTAGTTGGTCCCACAGCCAAACATTAATGATTAGTCCAAGAGGTGCTAAGACTGACTCATTGGAAAAAAAAACTTTAAGCTGGTGCCACAGTTTCCTATCTTGTCATGTATGCAGGTGTTTGGGAAACACCTGTTGCATAGGTTTAAACAAAAATTTAGGAAATAAAGAATATTTTGTGAAACATAAAGTCCTGTGATATTTTTCAATATGATTTTGATGCACTCCTTGTCATATCCACATGGCTGTGTGCAGCTTGGTCTGTGCATGGGTGTCTCTCTTCACCTCCTCTCATTAATTCAAATGCTTACATTGCTGTCTTTCTTTCCACAGGAGCCAGTTCCTGTGTTCATGCTCAGCTCCTGTGTTCCACTGCTCTTCTTCCGTGTTCCTTGTGATTTCCGGAGGAATCCTCTTAAGACTCCCCCTGTGAATCACTCCTCAGTGCCAACCTGGAATCCTGCTACAAACCCAGGAAGAACATATTCTTGTATATTGCTTTTGGTAAACCTTTCAGAATTTCCATTTCTGTCTGTAATTGTTGCCAATATTAGAGCATTATTCTCAAAAACATGATACTCCCGCCTCTAGGTGGTTAAAGGATTATTACACAAATTAATCAGACAGACATGGATGGCCTGAGTTTCGCTTTCACTCATCACTAAGGTAAACAAAGCGCGAAACTAAATGCGAGATAATGTGATGTTACTGTTGGGTGTTTGTAGTGACATTTGAGTCGCGGCTGCATTGATTCTGCAGGGGTGGTGCATTTGTGGGGTTTAGATGACGTGTAAGAGTTACAGCACTTATGTGTCAAAATCTTATCACATATCCAAAAAAATCTGTGGTAGGCTGGTTTATCTCACAATCAAACTACATATGTTGCCGTGTTAAATGTGTAGGAAAGTCATGTGAAAGCCTCATTTTCTTATGGCATGCCCTTCAACGCCATTGAAACAAAATGCTGATACGTAATATTGTGATAGGAGTATTTGTCTCAAAAACATCACAGCTATGTTTACAAATGCTATTTTATGAACTTTTAAATGTCATTATCATGATTTGTTAAATGATGGCTTGATTGTTTACTTTTTTGATGTTTAGGATACTTTATCTGGGTTGTTAACAATGGAGCAAGACCGAACATAGGCAGGATTGGTGTTCCTGCTTTGACCTTGGTGTTCCAGCCTAATTGCTGTTTAACAAGAAACTGCACAGCATGAGCAGCAGATGAGGCATCAATCTATCCAATATGTGGGTCTGTACATGTAGGTTTATCTCCTTTCTTTGATTTGCTAAATGGTCAGTTTGCGTATCCCACTTCAAGGGAAACGCACCAAAAGTGAAACAAGACCCATCTTTTCAGGCAAATGGGAGTTTGTTTGTTAGGTCTGCACCAGAGTTTGAATGAGCCTTCACACCTGCCTAAACAATCCAAAGTCCAACTAAACAAAATTGGTTGGTTGAAAGCCGACCAAACAAACTGGTGTGAAACGGCTGAAAAATAGACACAGAGTTATATTCTGCAGGTGAGATATTAACTGCCTAAAATGCTTTAACAAAGTCTCATTTGAACCATAAACTGTTACTTTAATGTGAGTTGAATTCATGGGACTGAATTTACTTGAAATATAACAAAAGAAATCAGAAAATATTATGCACAAGCCCTTGAGTCTGCATTAGTGTCTTATACCTGCAGTGTAAAGACCAAGTATTAGTAGCCTAAGCCTATTCCAACCTTACAGAAAATGCACTTATGAGGACAAAATTGCATTCCCCTTGTCCAAGTAAAGCTGGTATCCAATCATGTTTTGTCACATTGTGAACATCTTTGACTACTGAGCTCAACTTAGGTCACTGATGAGACCAAAGAAGACGTTTTTTTTTTTTTTCATTTTAAAGAGATGCTCAGAGCACCTGTTGCCCATAGAGTAGAACTGGTTGTTATTGAATGTGGAAATGATTTATTTCTTCTCAGTTCTCCTGCCCCCCAGCAAGAGCAGTTACTATCTGATTGCTTTTACATAAAGATAATGAAATAAGATTACATTTTGAGCTAATCTAATAAATACATTAACCTTTACAAATCAAAATATGCCATCTCATTGTAGCTTTTTCCATTTGCTTAAAATGGTCAAATTAAACAAAAAATCCTCAGTATCCTTCTTCTACATTGACATTGTTGCCCATCTGTGTGTTTGGAGACAATGAATTTATTAGTGCTTTTCCTTGAAAATAAATGTTTGTGTTTATCTTCCCGTTATTAGAGGAAGGTTGATTTTGTTATCATAATGCCACAGATACTCACCTCCACTATAAACAGTCCAAAACAACAAAAATTAGATTCAGGCAATATTTCATTGTTCGACATGCATTTGCATGAACTGATGGCCCTAGTGACTTTCTCTACTGCCATTATCATTAATGAAGCTAAAGAAGTTCGTGCCAATTTGTCTGGCAGATTGAGACAAAACTAACAGGGAAAACGTGATGTGAGCTTAAACCCATGGAAAGCTAAAAGATGGACGGCAGCTAGATGATTGCTGAAACCCAGATAAACACGGCGGGTGAAGGATGGGGAGGAGAGCGAGCGGATTGACAATTTGCATCCTCTTCAGAGAGTATCAGGTGACATGATTGAATCCAGTCAGGCTGAACCCATTAAGTGAGCGCTGCTGTCAGAGGCCGAGCAGAAAACCATTCACTGCCACCAGGTCCATGCTCCTCAATGCTCTCCATTTATATTCATGCCAAGTTTGAGTTATTGAGGGAGAGGAGTAAATGAGAGAGGGAAAAAGAAGAGGGGCCGGAGAAGGTCTTAGTCACTTGCCATTTCTAAGTTATAAAGTTCCCACCTTCTACCAAGTACGCTCACTTAACCTCCGCCTTACTGATCCCATTTGCATGTGATCTCCATGGGTCAACACAAATTTGACTCAAGTAATGTCCTAAGCTCCTTAAATGCAGCAGGAAAAGCATTTGAAAGCTCTGGGGAAAAGGTAAAACACAGTTGCATTTCAAGCAGCTCAATCTGTCTCTTCTTATTAGGATTTGCTTAAAATACTACCATAACTAAAACCTTTCGGGGGCATTTTTGGCGCTGACAGCCTTGGATGAGCTGATGCAATCACATTGCTGGGTGCTCCTCTTTGTACTTCTCAGCAGATCTCAGGGCATGATGAGAACAGCAGAGATATAAAACACCTGAGGGTGCGATAAGCCACCGTGTCCAAGTGCCGCCAGGAACCTTTCCCATCTCAGTTCGCCTCCACCAGGCAGCTGATCATCAGCAGCCCCGGAGTTTGACTCGGTGACAAAAGAGGTGGAGTGCTGTGGAGGGTCTTGCGCGTGTCGCCATTTTATCTCACACACGCAGCACACGCTCAAGGCAATGGTATTACAGCAGCCTAGTGTTTGATACAGCCAGCTCTGAAAGCAGGGACTTTGGAACCATGGTGATACACTTGTCTTCGGAGTTTTGGTTTCAGTTTTCTGCTTGTGACTTTCAACACTGGACATGTTGGAATATTAACAGTGACTGGGAAACACATCTAATAAAGGGACACTGAGACTTTTAAAAATAGTCATGATTATATTTTTGTTCGTACCTTAGAAGTGCATTGTAAGGTGTCCAAGGACACTACAACTGATATAATATTCCAACTAATGAAGTCTTCATCCAAAGCCATTTGAAGCAGAAAAAAATTTATACATGGTTTTCAAATGTTTAGGCCTGCATTAGTACTCAGTCCCTCTAAATTGAAACTTATAGAATCACATATGGCTTGCAATTACAGCTTCAAGGGTAATATCTTTGCAACCTTTGAACATGTACAGAGTAAAATACATTTTATACTGAAAAACATAATGCCTAGTCATTGCTGTTTATAGCATGATGTCTCAACTTAGACAACAAACTGGTCATTTAGATCCAGCTGTCTACTCTACCCTGAGGAACTTAGGTGTTGTGTTTGATCAACAACTGGTATGAAACTGTTGTTACACTCTAGAAATATGACGAAGGCTGAAGTCAAAATCTGAATTAGAGGTATTCATCCATGCTTTTACTTCTTCTTCTTTAAATTATTGAACTATGAACTTTTTTATTGCCTTAACGAAAGGGGCATGTACTGTCTGTAAATGGTACAAAGGTCTGCTGTGAGAATCCGTGCACAAATTAACAGGAGGACACGTGTCCTGTTTAAATGACTCTACAATGGTTATCAGTTACTTTCAGTTCCCTTTAAATTCCTGCTGTTGACCTTTAGGGCTCTGCAAGGTCAAGTTCTAAATTACATTTCTCACCTGGCAAAACCTTGCACGTCAACTCAGTCCCTGAGGTCACCCAGTCAGAGACTACTGTACACTACACCTCTGGCTGTACAGTTAGGGCCATTGTTGCACTGCAAGTTGAACCTCAGTCTTATGTCTTTTGCAGCCCCAAAGAGGCTTTCTTCCACAACTGCCCTTCCATCTTCGCATCAAGTCTGACCAGCTTCCCTGCTGTAGAAAATGATTTCCATAATAAAAGTGTCACCACCATGTTTCACTGTGGGGATGATGTTTTCAGGGTGATATGCGGTGTTGCTTTTCCTGCAAACCGGTAGACTTCATTTACTGATTTGAACCCTTCAGAGACAATTGGTTGTGCTGGATTTTTAAGTGCCAGCAGAGTAAAATGGCTGAATACAAATGCATGCATTTGTCACATTTTTAGGTGTTTTTCTTCTACTTTACAGTTATGCTCTACTTTGTGTTGGTATGTCATATAGAATCCAACCAAAATACATTGGACTAAAATACTTTGGGGTTGCTGTGGAGTGGAATGGTTATAAAGGCAATATCTTGTAATTGTGTATATATAGAATGCGATGCATCTGTACTTCCAGTGATTTTCTTTTTAACTTCTCTTTGTCTTCTTTGTATTTCTCTCTTAGTCTGTCTTCTGTCCAGCCCTCCTCTGCCTCTTTGTCTTTGTCCCTGTGGTTTAAAATAGGCACAAAAGGATCATGTTCAAGTTATAAATGTCCCAATTAGAAAGAGGTGGGCTGAGAGGGTTTTGAAAGTTGTACTCAAGTGACTTGTGCAAAAACATTGCCCAGCCAGTTTATTTAGGAAGGCTTAATGCAAGCTATTGACTTCTCAGTGAGGACTTAGATTAGGTCAAACATACTTCACTCACTAATGCATGCTTAATGGTTCTGCTATAGATTAGCCATAAAAGGGGACGATCATAAATATTGCTGGATTTTAAAACATTTATGAGTGAAAGTCAATGCAATGCTTCCAAAATTATGAGTCACCAAGCAGCAGCAGTGAGCAGTGCATGCAGATATAGGCCTAATGATAAGAAGTAATCTCAGATATCTGGACTCAGCACTGTTATATTGATTCCACTTCCACTATACAAGATAGGTTGTTGTTTTGGTTGAATACAGCACTGCACTTTCTCCTGCTGGAATATCAATCGCAGGGTAATGCAAGAGAAGCAACAATGTGTCACCAGGCTTCAGAAGCTGACTTGTTTATACCTGACTGCATTAGTCACTTCTGCTTCTGTGTCACAGCAGTTGACAGGTGCTTGTATTGTATGCCACAAGCTCATCTGTCACCTTTGACCCCTGGCTAAAAAATTAAACACAAGGGCTGAGGAATAGTTATGAAACCCCAGGAACCCACACAATCAGGGCTGCAAGGCGTGATTGCTCAGTGAGAGAGAAGAAGGTGAAAACCAAGGCAGATGACTTGGCTAAGGTACAGTCATAAAGAAAGTCCCAAAAATGACTGTTTATAAAAGGTCACTGTAGGTGGGACTGGAAGAAACTACCCTGATGAAGGCTGGGGTTGCAGTCTCACCTAACTTTATCTCTCTCTCTTAAGAAATGTCATTCTTTAAAACAATCTATATACAACTGCTGTTCTTGCTAAAACAACAAGTAAATCAGCAGTAGAGCTCACTGCTGGTTTATAAATGATTTTTTTTAGTACACAGTGAACCTTTAACATGTTGGAGAGGTTTGAGTGCTTGAAAGACCCCAGAGACTATGTTGTCCAGCGCTTAAATGCACCTGGTAGGGTCTCCCAAGGCCACCCTTTGGGTCGGTGCTCGCCGGCAAGCCCCTGGTGGCCAGGTAACTCCTCACAGGACCTGGCCAGGCCAAGCATGAATGAGAGTTGGGAGGCCATCCCCCAGTGGGCCTACCACCTGCAGGGGGAACCATAAGGGACAGGTGCAAAGAGGATAGGGTGGCTGTCTAAGGCGGAGACCTTGATGACCCAATCTCTGGATGCTTAAACTGGCTCTAGGGATGTGGAATGTAATCTTGCTGGGTGGGAAGGAGCTTAAGCTTGTGTGAGAGGTTGAGAGATATTGGCTAGAAATTGTTGTGCACACCACCAACCAGAACATGGGCTCTGGAAACCAGCTCTATGAGGTCCAAGAGCTGGTACTCTGGAGTTACGCATGGGGAGAGGTGGCGGGATGGTATGGGTTTGCTTGTCGTCCCCCCCAGCTCAGTTGTCTTGTGTTGAGGTTTACCTTGGTGGATGAGAAGGTTGCGTCCCTGCGTCTTCGGGTCAGGGAGAGGTCTCTGACTGTTGGGCCTAGCAGTGGTGTGGAGTACCTGGCCTTCTTGGTGTCTCTGTTGGGGGTGCTGGCCCTCTCAGGGACTCCATCATTCTGCTAGGGGACTTCAATGCCCATGTTGGAAATGACAGCGACACCTGGAGGGGTGTGATTAGGGGAAATGGCCTCCCCGATCTGAACCCAAAATGGTGTTTTGTTATTGAACTTCTGTGCAAGTCATGGATTGCCATAACAAACAGCATGTTCAAGCAGAAAGGTGTTCATCAATGCACTTGGCACCAGGACACCTTAGGCCAGAGGTCAATGATTGACTTTCTACTCATGTCTTTGGACCATTGGCCACATGTCTTGGACACAAGGGTGAAGAGAGAGGTTGAGCTGTCCACCCATCACCACCTGGTGGTGAGTTGGATCCACTGGAACGGAAAGAAACTGGACACACTTGGCAGGCCCAAGTGAGGGTCTGCTGGGAACATCCAGTGGCGCCCTCGGTCAGGGCATATTCACGGCCTCAAAGCAATTCTGGCAAACTGTCTGACGCCTGAGAAGAGGGAAGCAGTGCTTCGCCAACACTATTTACAGTGGAGGCAGGGCGCTGCTGACCACGAAGGGGGACAGTATTGGCCAGTAAAAGTGGTACTTTTGACAATACTAGGCCATCGAACCGTCACGCCTTCCCTGGTGGAAGCAGAGAGTGGGGATTCAGAGTTGGACTCTTCCAGGCTTATGTCAACAAGGTGGTCAAAAGCTTCGTAGTGGTAACGCTTTGGGGGTGGATGAGATCCGCGGTCAGCGGCCCTGTTAATAACCTTCATGAACAGGATTTTTAGGCATAGCCAAGGGACAGAGGGGTCTGGGTTGGGGACCAATAGATTTTGTCTTTCCTTTTCGAAGATCATGTGGTCATGCTGAACCCCTCTAGCCAAGACTTACAGCATGCAGCTGAGTGCGAAGCATAGGGAATGAGGATCAGCTCGTCCAAGTTTAAGGCCATTGTTCTTGCAAGGAAAAGAGTGGCTTTCCCAGGTTGGAGGGGAGTTCCTGCCTCAAGTTGAGAATTTCAAATATCTTGAGGCCTTGTTCTCGAGTGAGGGGAGAATGGAGTTGGAGATCAACAGAAGATCAGTGCAGCCGCCACAGTAATGCTGCGCTGGTCCATTGTGGTGAAGAGACAGCTGAGCCGAAAGGCAAAGTTCTCGATTTGATGGTTGGTCTACATTTCTACGCTCACCTATTGGCATGAACTTTGGGTCATGATAGAAAAAATTAAATCCCAGATGCAAGCGGCTGAAATTAGGCAATGCATGGCAAGTTTATTTATATAGCACATTTTAGTAGCAAGAAAATTCAAGGTGCTGTACATGAAAAAAGAGAAAGAGACATAATAGAAAAAGTACATTAAAGTGGCATAAGGGTAATTAAATAATTAACGAACACAAATAAATAGAGAATAAAAAGTAATAATTAAAATGATACGATGATAATAAAAAAGATTAAACAAAATACAAAAGTATGGATAAAATGATTGATAATAAAATGAAAGGAAAGTTGGCATGAAAACTTAGTTAATAACATTTAGATAACACAGTCAAAGGCCACTCTAAACAAATAAGTTTTAATCTTGATTTAAAGCAATTTATGGTTTCAGTGCTTTTAGTTTTCTAGGAGTTTATTCCAGATTAGTGGAGCTGTCAAAATAAGGTGAGATCTTTCCATGTAAACCATGCAACATTCATTAACTGCTCACAGTTAAATCCATAAAAATTACAATAAATACCCTTATGTGTAATTCATGCAATAATTATTAAAATACACAGGTGAAGCAGTAGAGAGTGAGACACGCAGGTTCTCATATTCTGAGAGAGTGAGAGGGGCCTGTGTGGAGCCACATATTAACTGTCTTACCTTTTGCAGAAACATAAACAAGTGTATCCGAAGACATTATGTATGATGATTTTCCATTCTTTTACAAGTATTAAATGAAATGAGTAATCTTTGATTATCAAGTTAAACAAGGTATGATTGAAATATGATTAAGAACTGATAATTTAAGTAAAAAACATTACAGTTAAAAATTCTCAATGAGCTATATATGAAAAAGGTATAATGTTGATCAGTTGTGATAAATGAATAAAAAGAATGAAGTGATGGTTTTGTATCTGTGTTTTTAAGTAAATGCAGAAAGCTGAGAATGGAATGTGTAATACTGAGCAGATTAGGCAGAGAACTGTAGGATGACTAGAAGTGACGAGAGCCGGCTGCATGCTGACAGCGAATCTTTTGAAGACCAACACAAGGAAGGGAGGATGAGATTACAGCTAGCTGCATGGCTATTACTGGTATCTTCAAGGCCAAAAAACAGCACCAGAAAGTCACGATGACCATGACTAAGTATTGAGCAATAACGTACTGGGCAAAAGTATGTTGCGCAATAGCTGAGAAGCATCTGCACTATAAAAGCAATGCCAAAAAAGGGAACTGCGGTTGTTTCCTCCCAGAAGACCAGCGAACAAGATCGGACGGAGAAAAGACACTCAGATGAAAAAGGACCAGAGACACAGCCCAGCTGATTGACTGCATTAAGGAGAGGATCAACCCGTGTGCCCTGGAAGGACTGTGCCTAAAAATTAAGAATCCGATGTCATCTACAGCCTTTTTATCCAGACAACAGAAGTGAACTTGATCGGTGAAAAGCTGATTGCTCTAAGTTTCAGACTTCTGCAAATCATGAATCAACCTCATTTATGTCACTGGGGATTCCTTCTACTCTTCAGCCACTGGAAGCTACTGTCTTCAGAGACATATGACAACAAAGTTCCTGTTTAACCCTCAAAACCTGGAGCATCAGTGCCAGTCCACTAGAGGAAGAAAACTGAAGATTAAGTGTCATCTCTTTAGATATTTGTCTGACCCACATGCAAACCACACTCAGGAGCAAATAAAGTTTGAAAATGGTTTATTATTACAGCACAAGCTTAGTTAAGGGTTTCTTATGTCAGTCAACCACGGGAGGGCACAATGGCTTCTTAGGCTTCACTGGAGAGAGAGAGAAGAGTTACTCTGGGACGATTTCTTCAGAAAAATGTGAAAAGCCAAGTGTGATTACTAGGTCTCAAGTAGGTTAACAGTCCCAGGAGGCTACAGTGGAGGTTGGGAGTCCGGGAGTCCAGAGGATCTTTGGGAGCCAAATCAAACAGCCAAAATGTAGGAAATCCAAGGTCAAACTGTCGGTAGGTAATCCAGGTTAGAACAAGGTTCTGAATTATATGAATCCGCCCTCACCTCACAGGTACTAGAAGGAAGCAGGAAAAACAGGTACTGGTTAGAACACGAAACTCTGTGTCTGGCAAGAAGTTATTCGGCTTGGGATTTACCACATGGGCAAAACACTCAGGCGTCGAAGGACTGGCGACTGGCTCCTAAGTACTCCTCCAAGGCATCCACAATCAGCTAAAGATCAGGGACACCTGTGGAAGGAGTACACTTGCGGCTCGAGGAGGACCTCTGGTGGACATTTCCTTCAAGAAATCACTCATTGTTACCAGAAGAAACATCTCCATCAGGTGCATGGATGAACCTCCATCTTCAAAGCCTCTCCAAACTCACTAGTTTCAGCATCAGGGAAAGACAGGTTGTGTTGATTGATTCATTTCTATTGTTGAAATTATTTTGTGTTGCCAAATTTAAGCTGTTACTGACTCCTGCATGAGCATTACTAATTAAAGAAAGCATATAAAATTCTAATTAAGTCATGGATATTCAATTATTTAAGTCACCTTATTTTTGGTTTTTCATTGGTGGTAAAAAGTATTGTTGCCTGGTTCTAGGATATTTTAGGAGGTTTTTATAGGTTGCTTTAGCCAAGTTTGTTAAAACAGCGCCCTTGGGGCTCGATCTGAGCCACTAAAATTAACCTAGCCCATATACCAAGAGCCAGTTGTAATATTAGGGAATGAGCAGCCGTGAACAAAAGTGACTGTTGAAGTGTGAATGACTGCTGTGGGCTACTCAGTTCTCCAGACCTCCAGTTGAAGAAAGGCAAGACTTTTGTATGAAGGCTGTTAGAGGCTAGGCGAGTCATTTCCCGACACCAGCTTAAACAGAACTTTCAGTAAACCTGCTTAGTAAGGGTCTTCCAGGTTTAGGGAAGTCTGGACTTGTTGGATGGAGAGCTGGATTGAGCAATCCCCTTAGACATAGGAGGGAGGGGTTAGCTCATCGGACAACGAAAGAGCATAAGAACTAAAAGCTGCTTCTCCATGTTTGGTTCTGGCTCTGGGTATGCAGAGTAGATTTGAGCCAGAAGATCTGAGAGGTCTGGGTGGTTGATACACTGACAACAAGTCTGTAATGTATTTTGGTGCAAAGCCATTTAGTGATTTATAGACTAACAGAAGTATTTTAAAGTCTATTCTTTGAGATACGGGGATCCATTGTAAGGACTTTAGAACTGGGGTGATGAGCTCCACTTTCTTAGATTTTGTGATCATTCTGGATCAACTGCAGCTGTCTGATCAACTTTTCTAGGCAGACCCGTGAAGACATTGTTGCAGTAATCAATTCTACTAAAAAAGAAAAAAATCTCTCTGTGTGCACGGTCGATTTGTAACAAACTGAATCTCAATGCTTGCTAGCAGTAACAGACAAAACCTACATTCCCACTATTGATAAATCACCATTATTAACTGAATGAGTAGCGGCAGTGTTGTGTACATGCATGTGCAGATGGAGGTTTTGATTAGTGACATTCAACAATGTGATATAGAGGAGCAAACAGTTGATATAAAGTTTTAGGAAAAGCTTCAACTTGAGGTGCAGAAAGACAAGATATTGTTGTCTGGTGTGTATGTACCACATGTTTAAGTTGTTCAACGCAGCTGTACACTGCTGTCCTAGTTCTTTTTTCTCATTAGACGTGTGTATTTCAGTAACAACAGCACATACATGCTTCTGCACTAAAATAAAAATAAGGATTTTAGCAGAGCATGGTATTGCTTTAAAACTGAATCCAGTTCTATTAATTTTTATTTTTATAGGGGTATTTTACAAAAAAATGCTGTATTTGACAATTTTACAAAACAAATGCGACCAATTTATGTCCAGCTCAATCACAATTTAATAACTTCTTCCAAAGCACTTGATGTGCTTTCTCTGAATGCATTCGTTCTACCTCATTTAAATGCAGACAAAATGTGAGAGACAGATGCTATTTACTCCTTAGAGCCGATCTCCCTTTGCATCATGGTTCATAATTAGAATGACATACTCACCTACTCACATACATAGTCATACTCAAACACTCATGTTTGCATAGATTTTGCACTTGCACATACCCTTTTGAATGTGCCCAATACTCTTTATGTGGTGTGTTTCATAATTTTAAGACTTTTGATGCTTTCAACAATAGCATAAATACAAATGAAGGAGAACAACATTACTATAAGTTCAGTTTTCTAAAAACAAATTATATATGTGAGCACAAAAAATAAGAGAGAAGCAAATACATCTAAATTAGGTATCCAATACCAGACAACAAATACCATAAAGAAATTGATATGTTGATGACTAAATGCTTTTGTCCCAATCTTTCACAGTTTTTTTTTTTTATTGAAGACTGGCTGTGAATTTAGTTGTCAATTTTTCATCAGAAACATTTATTAATTCAGCTTTAATGTGTGTGAGCTGAATTTAGACCTAGTTTTTAAACTAGGTCTAAAAAGTTGTCTACTTCCAACATATTCTGCCTCCACCAAATTGAGAAAAAATTATTGGCATCTTCAAATAGCCAAAATAATTATTTTTTATTTCTAGATTTTTATGTTATGTCAGCTTTTTATGTAAATGAGGAAACTTTCACTGAATGTTCACTTGATTTGCTGAGGCATGTCCACCTCATGAATTCTCTTATGATAAAACCGAGAATCAATTGCGAAATTAAATGAATCTCATTTACTAAACAGTCAGTCCCCTACTTCATTGCACTGTTGTTAAATCTTTTAGTTGCTCGTCATACAAATTATCCCGGCAGCAGAGTAAATACATCTCCCTGTCTCCTCTTGTTCTCCCTGCCTCTATTTTACACACTGATAGCACAGAACAAGCAGTTTATTTCAGCAATTGCTCCTCTTGTCTACCCTGCAGTGAGTGAGGTCAGGATGATCCTGGCAGCAGATAGTGGGTGTCCAATGCATCGCTGCTCAGAAGTCAATTAACTAGGGTCTTTGCAAATGAATAGAACAAGGGCATAATCAGCTCCAATATCCCGCCAAGTCCTGCCTCCTGCCTCACCTATTAAAGCATGCTGGTAAATTGACCGCTCTGGACTTTAATGGGATGAATGTTAAGTGATGAAGGTTTGGGATCATTAAGAAACATTGTACACATTCTGTTTTTTTTTAACAGGAGGAATGTGGTGAAATGACTGTCAGATTAATAAAGTGAATTCATAGACATGGTCTACTCAGAAAACCTCCTCCTTCAATGTATCAGCATGTTGGTTGCTGCACATGCAGGGTGGATTACAAGCGTTTTAATTAATTACCTTCCCATGATCACAAACAGTACTATAGTCACTGTGCACCATTACCCCTGAACACTAATCCAGAAAACCCATGCCATCAGTCCATCAGTCAGGCAAATATAATCTATTTCTTACACACTTTACATGTGGAAATCCAATGGTAAAACCTTTTAGAAATTTAGCAGGCTATTCTTGTGCATGTGAGATCCATTAAATATTTTCACTGCTTACCAACAATTTAACATCCAACCCATACATTTTTCCCTTTACAATTTATGTATTTTTGAGTCCATACTTTGCGTAACCACCACACTGCAATAATAGCTGCAAGTCTTTTAGAGTATGTCTCTACCAGGATTGCAAATCTAAAGACTGACTTTTTGGCCAATTTCTTCTTCGCAAAATAGCTCATGCTCAGATTGGATGAAAAGTGTCTGTGAACACCAGTTTTCATGTCTTACCACAAGTTATAAGTTAGATGATAGTGACAAGTATGTTTGGTGAAATCATGTCACACACTATAGCACTTTAGCCAAGACTAATTCTCAATGCTTGTCCCTAGTTAGGCTTCTACATACAACACAAACAACATTCACTATACACATACACAATGTGGATCAAAAACATCACAGATACAACATCAAATCAGTCCATTACAGATCAATAAAATATCACAAATGCCACATCAAATCAGTCCAATCACTGTTCACATTTCTGACCACTCAATAAAAAGTTTTTAAGTTTATGTTTAAAAAGGACCCAGTTTGACTCTGTCTTTAATTCTACAGGTAAAGTATGTTTTGTTTTTTTTCCCACCGTGTCCTGTCTGGCATAGTAGCGCTCAAAATTGTTGTCTGAGTGCCAAGAAAAAGCCCAGCAGATTTACTTTCACAAGTGGAGCATTATAGCTAGCGCTTTAAAGCTCTGCTTGATATTTATAAAATAAACTTTATTAGAAACTGCTTTGGGATTATTTCAATTGTTACGAACTCGAAGACAGAAACAAAAAGGAAGAAAATAAGAAGCATGAAAGACAGAGAGGTGGGGCAAAAAGGAAAAAACCTGTAGAAACATTCATATTAACAGCTTTTTAACCAAAAAGTGCACAGTACTTACGAATGCAAGATGTATATAGTGGTAAATGCGGCTCAGTATAGAACATTTGTGTATCTGTTAACAACTAAATCTAAACATCTGTGGGTCTAAGTGTGAGCGCGCTTGTGTATACAGGATTTCTCCATAAAAATATGCAATAGCGAGTGTGAGGAGCCACAGACCGAACCCCCCTGGACCTGGGTCAGATACGGAGGAGATACGACCCATAGACATCCAAAGGGTCCCAGAGCACAGGAACCCTAGCAGAACCATCGCCAGGACTACTGCAACCCCCCCTAGAGAAGAGCAGGGGAGAGTCCCAGCGTAACCACCCATCAGCCACAGTGCAGACGCCCCAGGGAGCTGCAGTGACAAGCCCAGAGGCCCCGCCGGCAGCCATCTACACCCGAGCAGTTCAGCCATGGACCCAGAGAGCCAAGACTCCGGGACATATCACTCCCTAAGCAGAGGCCCGACATATCCCAAGGGTCCAGGCACCAGCAAGCAGCCACTGGGAGTAAGCTGGCACACACCAAAGCACCCAGCCTTGGACACAGAGAACCACAAGTACACCAGCGGACAGAGACACCAACCATCAGCAGGTAGTGTGACAGGGAGGAAATTGGCCCCGTATTTGATGGGGGGCCTAAACTGATCCATGAGAGGGAGCAGTCCAAGACCTAACCTGACACAAAAAACAGAGCAGACACCACCAAGCACTGTGCCTTCAACAGAACTCCTGACCCTACACCAAGATAGGACAAACTACCCGGCAAGAGGTCCCTGGCCACACGCTGGCGTCCCCCACCACGCCCCCGCAACCACACTAACACACCACATCTCCGCTACTGCAACGACAACCCAGGGAGAAACTTTATCCAGCTCAGCCTTACCATTGCTGCTTAGCCAATCCAAATGCCGGTGACCCCAGATCCAAGAAGAGGACACAACCCCCCCACCCCCCCACCCCACCCCACACGCTGTAGCACCTCCATGCCACCCTCTAGCCCGCCACCCTGATCCCCCCCGGACATGACAGCCAGAGAACAGCACACCACCAAGCCCGCCCAACCATACGGCCAGCGCCAGGAGCCCCACCCTGCCATTAAGACATTCCATGTTTTAATTGCTTGTACAGTGAAAGCTGATTGCCCAAAAGATGTTTTGTGTCTATGTACTTTCCACTTTCCACTCTGAGCTCCCCTTGTGACTGAGGACGCAGCTCTAAGAGAGACTACACAGTCACTCAAAACCTGAGGGGCCTAAATGTGCAAACATTGTGCAAACCAATTTTAACTGTGCAAATTTAATAACGTTTTCATAACTGAGCATTTTCAACTTATTCAAGGTAAGACAGTGATGGGACCTAATTGGTTTCTTATCTAAAATTTTTATAGCTCTATTGTACATCATCTGAAAAGGCATGATAATTTTTGTAGTCTGTGACCAAGTGCTAATGCAATAACTTCAGTTTGAAAAGATCATGGAATGCATAAAACTGAAGGCAGCTTGAAACGGCAGATACTCTCGAATCAATTTAAACATATATAAGTTTACTTTCACTATTCTGGACACTTTTTTTTTACGTGGCTATCAAATTTCAATTGTAAATCTAAAGTCAGTCCCAGATACTTTATTTCTGAGACTTGTTGGTTTGTGCATTCATTTAAGTATAAATTCAGATCCTCAGTTATGGGCTTAGTCCTAGAAGAAAAACAGACAGACATCGTCTTTTTGACATTCAGGGATAGACATGCATTGTGAAACCACACAGTTTGAGATGTTGGGATAATTCATGAGAAACAGCTTGCACAGTCTTCCCACGAACATACCATACTGCATTGTCAACATATAGCAGAAAACCTGCTGTTGGGCATAATTTTGGCAAGTTATTAATGTATAGTGAAAAGGGCCAAGTATGGACCCCTGCACCATTCCTGTATTAATCTCTAAAAATGAGGATTTTTCATCATTTATCATGACACACTGCACACTCTGCCTTGAAAGTAGGATTTAAACCATAGTAAAGTTTTAGGTGTGAAATTAAAGTAGGATAGTTTTTGTATTGAGATTTTATGGTTTAGGGTATCAAAAGCTTTTTTTTTTTTTGAGATCCAAAAAGACTGCCACTACTAATTCTCCGCTGTCTATTGCCAACTTTATTTCTTCCACAAAAAAATTGTGTGCGGTATCTGTCTAGTAATGTGGTTGAAAGCCAAACTGAAGTGGATGTAACACATTATGTAACTACAAAAAAGCCATTAACTGATTGGACATTTAACCTAACCCTGCTTCACCTTTACTACAACTTTACCTCGGACCTGTCCAGTGTGTGTTCTTATCTCCTTAATGTTGTGTGTTCATTAATGGTCTCTAACAACCATGAGACCCTCGCATAACTTTAATATTTATGTAACTAATAATCTTTAATAAATATACAGGCATGTATTCAGCATACATGTCATGGAGTTAATATGTTACTTTACATGTGCCCTTTCCTCTAACTGAGCAAATATGTCATTTTGACATAAAATCAAGTACTGAAAAAGCAAGGGTTTTTTTTCTCTCTTTGCTGCCTACTTTGCCATGCATGGATGCTAAAGAGGCGTAATTGTGAAGTGAAGATTTGATCGAATTATTGTGGCTTCCTTCTCCCGACAGCTCCAAAGAAATAGCAATTTTACAAATACTAACATAATATTTATGTCTTATTATTGAATTGTACTGTTTTGAATTATTTATTGGATTATGCTGGGCTGAATTGGATGATAATTGGATCTAAATTTAACTTGTTTTTTGTGTTAAGTGCTCCGATATGACTTGTGTTTTAACTGTCCGTGTTTGCTGTAAGTGAAGCTGAACAGAAGTGAATCATCTCAAGAAAATCTTCCGCGGGCCTTCTTTTATTTCCTGTCAAGACTTAGTAAATGACCTTGCTTTTTTAGGATGATAGGTGAGAGGATACAAGGAACTCGATGAAATGATCCTAGGGCTGTTTAACTTCCATACCTATCCAGAACATTTCTCAATGTCATCCACAAATGTGTTTGTTTCAAAACTATTCACTAAAAGAGTGTTAAAAAATAAAAATAAGAATACAAAGATCACACAGGGTGCACTACCTATGACATAAAACAAAACTTAAAAATAAAATACATCTGCCTCTCCCATCCAATATTTCATTTCAGTGCTGTTCTATTCTGTGAGAAGTGCAATAAAAGTTTGGATCATTTTAAAAGGCCCCTCAAATCGAATCTGTGTGATTGGACACAATAGGGGGAAAGGGGAAGAAAGGCCACAGTCATCAGCAAGCAGCAAGGTATTAGAAGCTCCTCTTATATGGGAAGGCTTGGGGCTTTCGTCAATGTCATCTGGCACAATAGTACTGGATCCAGGCTGGAGAAATCATCAGTTATTTCATTGTTATTTGGTTCAGCCTATGTTCTCATTTTTCTCTGGCCAATATCCCAAAGGAAATGGAAGGTGCAGCTTTGTTGTCGCTGTCTGTCTTGTGATGGCAAACTCAGAGAGCCACTGTGTGCACATTAAACTAGCTTCTAGGTATTTACAAAACTGGTTTACAGAACAGAGTACAATGTAATTGTGACTGATTAGATTTAATCTAGAAAGTGTTAACACATTCAGAGATTATATTTAAAAGACCATCAGCCCTGTTACTCATTTAAAACAATTAATGTTCACAATATTTGCTGTACACAAAGGACCAAACACTTTTAATAGAGTCCAGGGAAGGATAATGAGCAAATGTCTTAATATTCTTTTTTATGTTGAACTTGTGTGTTTCATTCAGAGTGTGATGAACATGTTAGCAAGGATGGGATTTTAGTTACAATCCTAAAGACATAATTCTTTTACAGAGATCAAAATTAACACTAAGTGTATTTTGATTTCCCCGTGGCTTAAGTCAATGAAACAATTAAATGAAACCATTATACAGGGGTTGGACAATGAAACTGAAACACCTGGTTTTAGACCTCAATAATTTATTAGTATGGTGTAGGGCCTCATTTTGTGGCCAATGCAGCATCAATTCGTCTTGGGAATGACATATACAAGTCCTGCACAGTGGTCAGAGGGATTTTAAGCCATTCTTCTTGCAGGATAGTGGCCAGGTCACTGCGTGATACTGGTGGAAGAAAACGTTTCCTGACTCGCTCCTCCAAAACACCCCAAAGTGGCTCAATAATATTTAGATCTGGTGACTGTGTAGGCCATGGGAGATGTTCAACTTCACTTTCATGTTCATCAAACCAATCTTTCACCAGTCTTGCTGTGTGTATTGGTGCATTGTCATCCTGATACACGGCACCGCCTTCAGGATACAATGTTTGAACCATTGGATGCACATGGTCCTCAAGAATGGTTCGGTAGTCCTTGGCAGTGACGCGCCCATCTAGCACAAGTATAGCCACATTGACAAGGTGATGGGCTGCAGTCTACTGTTGCTCCAGGAACCAGGAACTGTACACCTCCAGAACCCTGAAGCGGGCAGGGAAGATTCTGGCTGATCCCTCCCACCCCGGTCACAGACTCTTTGAGATTCTCCCCTCTGGCAGGAGGCTGCGGTCCATCCGGACCAAAACCTCACGCCACAAGAACAGTTTTTTTCCCATCTGCCACCAGGCTTGTTAACAAAGCCCGGAAACCACCCTGACACTCTCCCTATTATATTATATTGTAGATATGTTTATACTGTTTAATTTGTATTGTATTGCACCGACTACGCCAAAACAAATTCCTTGTATGTCCAAAAACGTACTTGGCAATAAAGCCTTTCTGATTCTGATTCTGATTAATAGAAGCTTCAAAACTCAAAAAGAAGAAACGAGAGGAGGCAAAGTATTCAAATCTGTGTATAAACTCAAACAGGCTGTTGAGTGAGCTGATGAAAGGACCATAGCCTTTAAAAGCCAAAGTAGATCAATCTAGATTTTAGGTTATTTTTTGTCAGGCATTCACATTGTCATGTCCTTGTGAAGGCAAAGGCAAAGGCAAAAAAAGGGTTCATGACTTTGAACCTTTTCTGGATTGTTGAGTTGCATAGGCATGGCCTCTCGCAGTGCACCTTTACTAAGGAGGTTGGACGCAGTAAGAAGTGATAGACCCCAAAAAATACTTTACCTGCACTGAAACTAAGGTTCCATCAAGCTGTCCTTGAAGTAACAGGCAGATCCCCTATTCATAATGGTCAGATGATGTACAGCCTATTTTCGTTTGCTGTTTTCAATAATTTGCCCAGTGTTTATTTTGTATCTAGCTCATGTTTCCTCGTTTTGCATATTGAAGCTTAATTTGCAACCTGATTTTTAATGCAGCAAAATAAAATCATAATACTTGTGAAATAATTATTACTTTATCCCAGTCTTAAGATATGGTAATAACAAACTATAGATCTTACAGCCTGAATCCCAAAACAAATATATATATATATATATATATATATATATGTTGGGATTATGAATCTGAGAATATTATTTAATATTAATATTTTAATATTTTTTCAAATAATATTTCGGTCTGTTAAGGGTTGTCCTGTGAATACCAGCCCAGTAAGGCAATGGTATTTGGACAAAATAGAAAAGTGTGAGATGAGCTCTGACATTATTGAACAGCATAAACTCTGCACACACATAGAATGGATTCAGACAATTTCTTAACCCTCCTGTTGTCCTCATTTTCTGTATACACTCTTTGTCATCTGGGTCAAAATTACCCGTCTTCACTAAACCCCCAATAAAAGCAGCTTAATTGAATTTTAAACACCAAATTTCATCTTGCATATTGTCATTGAGCTCAAAATGTGTGAATACTTGAGTTTTCCCTCTTCACTTGAATGTCTATAGCTTAAGAAAAGGAAAAAAATTTGCAAAAAGGAGTTTTGAATACATTTTTATTCCTCCCAATGACTCAGTTTAATTTTTTTGACCTTGGGACAAAAGACATTATCATCAGTGATTAGTATCAGTGTCACAGAAAACAGTCAAAGAAATCAATAGTGATAATCACTTTTATTACAAATATGAAAACAGATTACCTCTAAATGGAACCAGTTGTTCATCCACTGTTACGTCAGGCCCTGGATTGTAGGGCAGCCGCTCCACCCACTTGTCCCATACCTCTCTTATGGCTGCAAGTTTGTCTGTCACACGTCTTGCTGGTCTTGTCTCACGGTCATCAAATCGTAGCAGTCTTGAGTAGGTGTGAAAGACTTTGAGTGGCATTTTGGCTTGGAATATTGGCCTTCCACTCTCAGCATCCCATAGGCTAGCCTCAGCCTCACCTCGGGACCTGTATAAACCTGCTAAGATTAGCAGCCCTAACTAGGCCTGCAGGTCTATCTCATCCATCTTTATCCAGCTGTCTCCATATTTGCGAAAACCCTCCAGATTTCTCATGCCCAGGATTGTTTTTTCTATTGCTGGTGTGATAAACAGGTAGAATGTAGAGACAATATCATGGGCATGAGAAACGGCATACCTTGTGGGTCCTGGGGTCATCTTTATGATGTTTTGTTCTGCATGCCTACCGTGTTCATCATATGCTGCTGAGGACCATGTTATTTTGCCATTTTTTGAAAGGAAAGTCTCTCTTTCAGCTTCAGGGTTTTATTCTTCTTCTGAAGATGATTCATCATGCTCTGGGTTGTATTCCTCCCCATCTTCTTCTTCGGATACATCCTCCACTTCCTCTTCTGAATCAGAGTTGTCTTGCTGGACATCTGAGAAAATCAGCTCTACAGCATCTTCAGCAGTATAACGCACACTCATGGCTTCAGCACAGAAAGAATCCTGTTATCTGCAGCACCTTTATAACCTCTGGAAATAAACAGGTGGTCTTCTGAAGCCTGCGAGAACACCACCTGATTTGTCTTGTGTACTTCTGCTACTGATTGATCTGAGACACATCTAAAACATTGTAACATTCTGTGGTTTGTAAATAACTCTGTGACCTTGATTTCAACTCTATTTGTCTCATGGGTCATTTTGACCCGAAGACCACCTTTGTACCTTTTTTTGTGGAGCTTATATGGAAATGTGAAACATATTTCAATCAACAAACTCTTTACTATGCTAAAACAATCCAACTAAACTACCAAGCAGAATTAAAGAATAGGGAAGACTAATGGGCTATGTACAATATAAACAAGTTGATGAGAGATGATTGAAAATCAAATTTAGTAAAATGATGTTTAGGGACTATTATTCACTAGCTTGAAAACTAACAACCTTTCTGTTAAATACTCTTTAGTAGAAAGCACGTGTTCTTACCGGTTAGCCATTGAGCTAACAAAAGAAGCTGATAGCTTAGCACCAGAATCAAACACATACCTTTAAAATACCAGTGTTAATAAAAGGGTTAAAATGCATAAGCGCGGACGGCGGGTTATGGCCGATCTTCTGTGTTTAAAATCACCCTTTAAAAAAAGTTTGTCTTAACTTTAAAAACACACAGACAAAGAACACAAAACTGAACATGTGTGCTGCAGATATTCTGCTGCACCAAGATAGCTGAGTTCAACACAAACAAAACCAAACTTCGTAAAATATAAAATTTTTAGATCATTTCAATCTAAATCCTTCTATTTCTCTGTTCTGCCCAAACCTAACCTCTGACCATGCTGAGGAAAAGCTGTCCGGGGCGGCAAAGTTTGAAGAAAGCATCCACAGTGAACAATGGTTAATTACAGCTAACCTCCTTAGCTGTGGGGCGTTGACGGTGCGGCCACTCTGTGAACAAAGGGTTAGCTTGCAGCTAACCTACGTAGCTGTGGATGAAAGACGGCTCGTTGTGTCCGCCAACCACACTGCACATTAACACGGTGATGCGGCCTCCGTTGTCCTCCTTGGGGAAGAGCTGCACTCGGCATCGTGCTGGGAACTCTTTGGAAACAGTTCGCTTCTGCAGATCTCAGAGAGAACAGTCAAGCAATGCTTGTACCTTGATTACCCCGTTTATGAAGAAAATCACTGGATACGCAGACAGTGATTTATTTCTACTTATCTTGTGCATATGATCGCATGATCTTATGACACCCGTGGATCCATTTGAAGAGTTTATGTCTGTTTGCCAGCAAAGTGACATCAGCGCGCTTTGTCCCCCTTCTATCCTGATGAACACCGGTGTGGAAGAGGGAGATCTTTGGGAGAGGGGGTGCTCTTATACAGACAGTGGCATCATGGGAACTCTGCTTGGCTGTGCCGGAAGTAGGTTAAATGCACTTTATTTTGAAAGTTCCAGAAGAGTCCTGCGGAGATATATTATGTGGGTGCATCATTATTATTATGTTCATAACCAGTGTGGGAAATAAAATGTATAACCTGTGTTAGTATAAGACATTGTGGCTTGCAGAATTGTTATTGCACAAACTTGGCCTTGAGTGTGATGAAGCAGAAAAATACTGAGAGCTGAAGGAGTGTGTGAAAAGTAGAGACTGACTTACTCCCTGCTTATATCAGTAGATACGGAGTGCAGCTGTAGACAATGACTGTCTAAATATGGTAAGCCGGAAAAAATGTGTACGTGAATACATGTGAGAAAATATTGTAATCAAGGCGCTGCCCATTTTCATGTGTGTTTTAATAAAAGCAATGTGCCCAGTGAGAAGCTCTAAAGTCGTCTCGGTGTGTGGCCTGATCACATGAGATCTTCCCCTGGTCCAGGTATTTGAATTGCATACAGCTGTCTCCGTGTGATTTATTATAATATGTGTGTAATTCCTCCAGGTTATCGTGAATAAACGAACGCGCAGAAGGCCTCTTTAAAGAGGTTCTTCAACAGTCCGCACCGGACTTTAATGTTGAAATCCATGGCTGGGTCCAAACACACATATATATATATATATATATATATATATATATATATATATATATATATATATATATACACACTGCTCAAAAAAATAAAAGGAACACTCAAATAACACATCCTAGATCTGAATGAATGAAATATTCTCATTGAATACTTTGTTCTGTACAAAGTTGAATGTGCTGACAACAAAATCACACAAAAATCATCAATGGAAATTAAATTTATTAACCAATGGAGGCCTAGATTTGGAGTCATACACAAAATTAAAGTGGAAAAACACACTACAGGCTGATCCAACTTTTATGTAATGTCCTTAAAACAAGTTTAAATGAGGCTCAGTATTGTGTGTGACCTCCACGTGCCTCTATGACCTTCCTACAATGCCTGGGCATGCTGCTGATGAGACGGTGGATGGTCTCCTGAGGGATCTCGTCCCAGACCTGGACTAAAGCATCCGCCAACTCCTGGACAGTCTGTGGTGCAACGTTACGTTGGTGGATGGAGCGAGACATGATGTTCCAGATGTGCTCAATCGGATTGAGGTCTGGGGAACGGGCGGGCCAGTCCATAGCTTCAGTGCCTTTATCTTGCAGGAACTGCTGACACACTCCAGCCACATGAGGTCTAGCATTGTCCTGCAATAGGTGGAACCCAGGGCCAACTGCATCAGCATATGGTCTCACAAGGGGTCTGAGGATCTCATCTCAGTACCTAATGACAGTCAGGCTACCTCTGGCGAGCACATGGAGGGCCGCGTGGCCCTCCAAAGAAATGCCACCCCACACCATTACTGACCCACTGCCAAACTGGTCATGCTGAAGGATGTTGCAGGCAGCAGATTGCTCTCCACAGTGTCTCCAGACTCTGTCATGTCTGTCACATGTGCTCAGTGTGAACGTGCTTTCATCTGTGAAGAGCATTGGGCACCAGTGGCGAATTTGCCAATCCTGGTGTTCTCTCGCAAATGCCAAGCGTCCTGCACGGTGTTGAGCTGTGAGCACAACCGCCATTTGTGGACGTTGGGCCCTCATACCATCCTCATGGAGTCAGTTTCTAACCGTTTGTGCAGACACATGCACATTTTGCAGGGCTCTGGCAGTGCTCCTCCTGTTCCTCCTTGCACAAAGGTGGAGGTAGCGGTCCTGCTGCTGGGTTGTTGCCCTCCTACGGCCTCCTCCACATCTCCTGGTGTACTGGCCTGTCTCCTGGTAGTGTCTCCAGACTCTGTCACGTCTGTCACATGTGCTCAGTGTGAACATGCTTTCATCTGTGAAGAGCATTGGGCACCAGTGGCGAATTTGCCAATCCTGGTGTTCTCTCGCAAATGCCAAGCGTCCTGCACGGTGTTGAGCTGTGAGCACAACCGCCATTTGTTGACGTTGGGCCCTCATACCATCCTCATGGAGTCAGTTTCTAACCGTTTGTGCAGACACATGCACATTTTGCAGGGCTCTGGCAGTGCTCCTCCTGTTCCTCCTTGCACAAAGGCGGAGGTAGCGGTCCTGCTGCTGGGTTGTTGCCCTCCATGTCTCCTGGTGTACTGGCCTGTCTCCTGGTAGCGCCTCCAGGCTCTGGACACTACGCTGACAGACACAGCAAACATTCTTGCCACAGCTCGTATTGATGTGCCATCCTGGATGAGCTGCACTACCTGAGCCACTTGTGTGGGTTGTAGAGTCCGTCTCATGCTACCACGAATGTGAAAGCACCACCAACATTCAAAAGTGACCAAAACATCAGCCAGAAAGCATAGGTACTGAGAAGTGGTCTGTGGTCCCCACTTGCAGAACCACTCCTTTATTGAGTGTGTCTTGCTAATCGCCAAAGATTTCCCTGTTGTCTATTCCATTTGCACAACAGCATTTGAAACTGATTGTCAATCAGTGTTGCTTCCTAAGTGGACAGTTTGATTTCACAGAAGTTTGATTTACTTGGAGTTATATTGTGTTGTTTAAGTGTTCCCTTTATTTTTTTTAGCAATATATATATATATATATATATATATATATATATGTTTATATGTGTGTATGTTTTGATAAATTTTCAAAGGGATCTCAGCTGTAGATCAATGACTCCTCTTGTTGGACTTATGAAAAAAGCTATACCGCCCCCCAACAGCACCAATGTCAAGCACAGTCAAGCATACGTGTGTATTTATGCATGCACATATATGTTTATCCATTCATGTATGTATGTATATTTGCATGCAAATGCAGAGACAAACAATATTGTTACTTTATATTTCTTTTTTCTTAAAATAGTCCACCTGGTTTTCCTTCTTAAAAGGTAACAGTCACCTTGATGCCTCATTCCTCTGTCAAGAGACCAGATGTGTCTGCCATTACATGTTTATTGTGACAAGAAGTTGAATTCTCAGACATGCACTCACTGACTAAAAATGTGACCTGAAAACAGTTGGTCTGAGAACACCATTGTTTCGGGAGTTGAAACCTTTTTGCATTGGTCTTCCATGAGAATATTCTTTCATTCACAGTCAGCCCTAAAACAGGTGAGTTCTTCACAGCAGAGGATTTGCATGTCTTCAGTGCTGATACAGGGACGTGTTTTATTGCCTCACAACCTGAAATTAAAATTGAAAGAACATTATAAGCTTTACTGAAGCAACATTTGACGACATTAGCCAGCTTTGTATAAGTGGGTTTTCCAAATGGACAAACACCATAATTATATACCCAATTTCGTTACATTAGTAGTATCATAAAGGATTGGCCAAAATTCAAGCAAACCAACGTTTCTGAGCCAAGTCATAATGCTTTAAGGGCAATTCTGCCAAATACAAAGGAAATTAATGTATAAAGGTTACAAAAAGTCTCAGAAAATTCTCTTTCTCATTATTCAGCAAAAATAAATCATTTGTTAATCCTTACTTACCTAAAACAGAAAAGGTTTAGTCTGATTAAAGAAAATGAGACAGTCAGAAAAGCAGCCACATTTGAGAAGATTACAATATAAACCACAAAGGTAGCTTCTTTGAAATACTTATAAATATATATCATAGCTATAACAATCACGCTACACTCTGCTAGAATTTGAAAGGTAATTTAATAAGCTATCACAAATGTAAAAAGCTGTGGCATTTTTCATTGGCAGGTACTGGATGTTCATGAGTCCTTTTCACAAACTAGCTGTGAATTTCAGGCTTTGAGTGTGCTTCTAGGGCACACTGAGTCTTAGATTCATAAGTCCTAAATGCTAATTGGATTTGCTAGGAGGACTGTACAATGCGAATTTTCCCACTGTCCTGTCAATTTTGTACATTGTTGTACAAGTGGACAAGCTGTGGAAAAATTTGAGAACAGCAGAAAAGACATTGTAAAGGAAGGAAAACAAGAAATGGAAAGAGGGACAGAAACTAGAAGATCATTCTGAATTGAAGAGTAAAGGCTTTAGCACAACCTAATATAAAATGTGTTCTATTCATATATGAAAACACAAATAGAAGGCAGTTTTATATATCATACTATAACATCTACACATCCCAAAAGATTTACAGCAGGTTATGTGTATATTCATCATTATTTACATCCAGGCCAGGGTTGTCTGACAAAAACTAAAACATCACAGCAGATAAAGGCAGTCCTATAGAGCCTGTCTGTGTCAGACTGGTGTACCAGAACCCCACAGCATCCATCTCTCCGTTACCCCCTGCTCCCTGATGAGCTGTGGTTCTCCGACCCAATAAAAAACTCATGAAACTCTGTTGACAGCTCTGTGCTGTGGAGGGCTCTGATCAAAAAGAGCTACAACCATTCTACTAGCCACATCTCATTGCATTATATTTCACACAATAAATACGACATCAACCTGTCAAGGCCCAGTGAAATTTAGGACACAGTGTGGGCAGCCATTTTTCCAGGATGAAGTTTTTCATGTAAAATGGTGCAGAGTGATAGATTCAAAGAAATATGTTGGCCAGCGTTTGAGGCAGGGAGATGAGTGTGACAACACCTTTCTTTCCACATATTTACCTGTTTACATGCAATAAATAGAGTTAGAAGCCGTATACATGTCGATATTCAATTATCATGGATACAGTGTTTATTATTGTTTATGACCTTTAAAACTTTCCATTTTTTGCCCTTTCATTTTTGTAAACTGAATTTGATAAAGACTAGGTGGAGAGCATCTGTGGACATCAGTTGTTAAGTCTTGCCACAAATTCTTAAGTGGATTTCCGTTTGGACCTGACACATAAATATGATTTAATGTAAAAATTTGCTCTGACTAGCTCTTCCATTCCCACTGAGGAAATGCATCCCCACAGAACAATGTTTCCACTACCATATCCAAGTTAGATTTTGGTCTCAACTAATAAAATCACCTTTGTTAGGTCATTAGGTTTCATGTTAAAAAGAGGTCATTCTTTTCTGCTGTCCCTTGATGCTCACGATAAAAGATTGCTTCTAAGTTAAAGACTGCAATCAGCTGTCAACCGTTGTTTGCTGCAAAACCTCCCATAACTGGCTGGGTTGAATAGAATAGAAATATAATTTTTTGTCCCACAGATGGAGAAATTCAGGTGTGTCAGTCCGCAACGTAATAAGACAGAGTGGAAGGAAATAGACATATTCACAAATGTAAAAAAACTGTAAAAATCAAAAAGTAGCTGTAGATTATAAAGGGAAAAATTACAACATTAAATAAATACTGTACAGTTATTAAAGATGGCATACTCAGATTAAATAAAATGTGCAACTAAGTAGGGTGATTTGAAAATGAATAAACAGTGCATTTGTAGTTGTGCATGAGAGAACAACAACTATTTACAAAAAATGGCTGCTGGGAGGAAGGATCTGAGATAGCACTCCTTCATGCACCTAGGGTACCGCAGTCTGTCACTGAGCATGCTCCCCAGGTCTGCAACAGCTTCATGCACAGAGAGGGAGACATTGTCCAACAGTGATATCATTTTTTGTTAGAGTTATCATTTCTCCCACCACCTGCACTGTCCTAGGATGCCCCTACACAGTGTAGGGGCATCCTAGGACAGAGCTGCCCTTGCTGATGAGTGTATCTGAACACTTTCTCTCAGCTGTAGATAAGCTGTTGCTCCAACGCATAACACCAAAGAAGATGGTTGACAAAGCCACACCACAAAGTCAAAAACGGTCTTAAGGAGTGCCTCCTGAACTCCAAAAGATCTCAGTCTCCTTCGCAGGTAGAGTCTGCTCTGACCCTTTCTGCAAAGAGCATCAGTGTTGTGATGCCAGTCCAGTTTATTGATGAACCAGGTTGAGATCTGAGCCACCCAGGGGAGGGAGGGGTGATGACCTGTATGTCTCCTTGATATTAGCATAAAATAAGTCCAGTGTTTTATTGTCTCTAGTACTGCAGGTAACATACTGAGAGAAGGTAGGGAGAGTGTAGGACAAGGAGATATAATTAAAATCCGTGGATATCAGGAAAAGGGCCTAGGAATGCTGCGTTTGCAGTCTGCTAGTAACAGTGTAGATGACATCACAAGCAGCTGCCACTTTTTTTTTTGGGGGGGGGGGTTACATTTACCATCATTGTGATAATGTATAAACCACTCAAAGCCCACTTGTTGTGGAGTACGCTGGAGCACAGGGGAAGAGGTGCTCAGACAAGAAATCCTTTGGAATCCAAGAGCTCAAGATTTCAGGAGACAGATCAGATATGACGTCTTCCAGGGCTGATCTGAGAAAACACAGAAGACAAAAACACATTAGATAATCTCCTAGGGAACTCAGACACATAATGTTTGACTCGATATTACCGGTATAGGTTTACCATCAGCCGTCGAGTGGTCGTCATGCAGCTACTTATGAACCAGGGCAGGAGCTGAGGAAATTGCTCTTAGGTATGAGAGCAACAAGCGGTCTCAGGCACGCCAACCGCTCTGAACCTGTCATTGGAAGAAGAGATAAACAATGGCACAGCCAGCACACTCAAACTTCAAACCATGGTAATTATTTTTTTTGTGTTACATAAAATAAATTGTTCTGAATGGTGTGACCTGTCAGTTTAGCTGGACAGCCATGTTTAGATGATAGCATGAACAGTGGTCCATGAGTGGTTTAAGGCTTTCTGAGCTGTCTGCTATAAGCAGTTGCTTTGGGATTATTTAAATTGTTACGGACATGGAGACAGAAACGAAAAGGAAAAAAATGAGAAGCATGAAAGAGAGAGAAGTGGGGCAAAAAGGAAAAGGGGAGAAGAGAAAAGAACGTAGGAGAGAAAGAAGGATGAAGAGAATACAAGATAACACCCTACTTGCTTCTACAACTGCAAAAACATTCATATTAACAGCTTTTTTACCAATAGGTGCACAGTACTTATGAATGCAAGATGTATTTAGTGGTAAATGCGGCTCAATATAGAACATTTGTGTATCTGTTAACACCTGAATCTAAACACCTGTGGGTCTGAGTGTGAGCGCGCTTGTGTATACAGGATTTCTCCATAAAAATATGCAATAGCGAGTGTGAGGAGCCACAGACCAAACCCCCCTGGACCTGGGTCAGATACGGAGGAGATACGACCCATAGACATCCAAAGGCCCCCAGAGCACAGGATCCCTAGCAGAACCATCGCCAGGACTACTGCAACCCCCCCAGTGAAGAGCAGGGGAGAGTCCCAGGGGAACCACCCAGCAGCCACAGTTCACCCCCCCCCCCCCCCCTCCCTTACTTTATGAGTATCAAAGTAAAAGGTGGCTCAATGCAAATGCACCACAGACTTTTCAGATTTTTCTTATAAAATGTCTTTAAAAATATTTCAAAGCTATGTATATGTTTTTTCACTTCACAAACACACAATTTTTTGGTCTATTAAATTAAATCTGTTGTTGTAATGTGACAAAATGTAAAGACATTCAGAATGTGTGAATATTTTTGCAAGGCAGTGTAAACTCTAGATGGTATTGACCAGCCCATATAATCTAAGGTACAGTAGCTGCCTATATGAACAGCTAGCACTTGTTATTTTATTTCCAGGCAGAGACGGTTTACCTGAATTTGTATTTAAACATTATAAAACCCATTCCCCTTTACTTGGGCTTCAGTGGCAAGATGAAAATCTGTCTTTTTTTGTCTATGTACAACCATCAGTTCATTTGCTACTCTCTTGTGGCAGCAGAGGCAGACAGCCGAAATCAAGGGCATAAGCAGATAACCAGATAATCCCACTTCAAGGCTCATTCCTGAGAGGCGATACACATAAAGTGAGTAATTGTCTTTAAGAGCTTCAGCTCCAAATGATTTCAGTCGATCTCCAACAGCTCGGTCAACACAGCTGTCTTGTCCTAGGATACAGTTGTTAACCTTACAGTTAAAGCTTCCACTTCTAACATCAGCTGCTACGGTGCAAGACCACGTTTTTCTATGATCTAAGTGAACTGACTGAATTAAAAGTATTGATGATGAAAATGTGTAGATAGATTTTGTAAAGTCGTAGGATATTATTATTTTGTATTTATCGCTCTAGAAGCTGTTAGGAAGTCCACGATGGTGTTGTAAGTCCTACCTAATTATGTTTTTTGTATTGAATAGAGAATACAAGGAACATAAAAACACAGCATCCAAAAATAACAGTTCAGAAAATTAATAAACAGGCAGGCTATGAACTTTTTTCTTCTTAAGCTAACTTTAAAAGTATAGCTCCTCACCTTCTTTCAAGCAGTGAAGAGGCCACTCACAACTGCTCTTCCTGTTTAAAACATGTAATAAGAACAGAAAATAAGTGTTAATTAATAAAAGTACAGCTCTGTGAAAACCAAAATTACATAGTAAGGTTACTCTGATGAAATTTGTTCCATAGGTTCAGTAGGTGTTGCAGACAGGAAGATTATCAATGGCACACCACCTCTTACTTCCATTCCCCCTGTAAATAACTACCCAATCCAAACATGATTGTGGTTTTAAAGTTCATAAAATATTGTTTGCATAAATCAGCGTGTTGTTTTTGAGACTGGAGTTAGTTTAAGACTGTCCGCCTTGGTCACTTTTAGATTAACTGTTAGCATCAGCACTGGGAACCAACTAATCTGGATTTAGTATGAATTCATACTCAATGAAGACATTAATAGAGTTACGGCTGGTAAGATGATAAGTGTTTATATTTAACAGAACTTCACTTCATAAAATTCTGATTTATCCCTTTAAGTAATGTTTTATCTGGTTTGGTGTCTGTGATTGTAAAAAATAGGTAATGATCGGATTGAAAAACAACCACTTCTTTAAGCTGATAAAAAGGTCAGCATACACATTGATTCAATGTTTAAACATTAATGCTAATCAGTAATGTATTTAAGCTTTATAGATTTACCTTTTGAGCCTTTAAAGTGAAAAGTGCTGTGTTTTTTATAAATCATTTTTTTTCTTTATTGGTCTGACATAATATTCTAATCGTAAATTATGTGTTTTCATTAGCTGTAAGTGGAAAATCATTAAACAATGTTTCACTTAGTGAGATTAATTACTGAAAAAAATAAACTTTACAATAACATTTGAACATATCGAATAGGTCTATCATAGTGAGTTTGACATTGTGTTTTCCCAAGTCCATCTGTTTGACTTTTTATATTTTTATTATGTTGTTAGCAACTAATCAAACAGAAATATAGCCAAAAGATGCTAAATGTGGTCAGCTTGCATAACATACCAGTCAGCATATGCGAGTGTACCATCTTGCTAATGTTCTATTTGCAATGAACTTTGTACATTTTTGTTCTCAAATACATTCATATGAGCGCATAATTAGTAACATTCACATTTAATTGAACTTTTGTTGAATTTAACATTAGCCGTTTATTAAATGAGCCCCTTGAAGTATGAGCAACTCAGTCTGGTGTCCTTAAACAATACGTTACATTAATGTTTTCTATACGTTGAGGGGGTTTTTGGACAAACCTTTACCAAGAGTTGTTGAAGAAAAGAGTTGTGACATTTCCGGAGAATCCACTGAAATGCATTCCTTTCCTTCTCTCTAAAATTACCTCAAGTCTCAGAGATTTACAAGATACTATCACATATGAATTAAAGTAAGATCAGTTGGACACAAACAAACCCTGCAGTTAATAAAAATACTACATTAACAATCTTTAAAAGTCAAAATCTTACCATCACTGCAATGTTTTAATTAAACATATATATATATTTTTTAAATTTGGAAAACAGGTTTTAAAACCTCCCCTCCTTGAACAGCCACCTTAACGTGGTGGAGGGGTTTGAGTGCTCAAATGATCCTAGAGGCTATGTTGTCTGGGGCCTAAATGCCCCTGGTAGGGTCTCCCATGCCAAACAGGCTCTAGGTGACGGGTCAGACAAAGAGTGGTTCAAGAATCCTTCATGAGGACTAAAATATCGAGGCACGTGACGTCGCCCGGTACGGCAGAGCCGGGGTCCCACCCTGGAAACAGGCCTGGGGTCGGGACTCGCCGGAGAGCGCCTGGTGGCCGGGACCCGGCCGGGCTAAGCCCGAACGAGAGACGCGAGGCCATCCCCCAGTGGGCTCACCACCTGCAGGGGGAACCATGAGGGACCGGTGCAAAGAGGATTGCGTGGCGGACGAAGGTGGAGACCTCAGCGACCCGATCTCTGGATGCTTAGGCTGGCTCTAGGGACGTGGAATGTCACCTCGCTGGGGGGGAAGGAGCCTGAGCTTCTGCGGGAGGTCGAGAGATATCGACTAGAAATAGTCGGGCTCGCCTCCACGCACAGCGTGGGCTCTGGAACCCATCTCCTTGAGAGGGGTTGGACTCTCTTCTACTCTGGAGTGGCCCACGGGGAGAAGCGGCGGGCTGGTGTGGGTTTGCTTGTTGCACCCCAGCTCAGCCGTCTCGTGTTGGAGTTTACCCCAGTGGATGAGAGGGTCGCATCCCTGCGCCTTCGGGTTGGGGATAGGTCTCTGATAGTCGTCTAGGCAAACGGGCCGAGCGGTAGTGTGGAGTACTCGGCCTTCTTGGTGTCCCTGTCAGGGGTGCTGGATAGAGCCCCTCCCGGGGACTCCATTATTCTGCTGGGGGACTTCAACGCCCACGTGGGAAATGACAGTGACACCTGGAGAGGTGTGATCGGGAGGAATGGTCTCCCCGATCTGAATCAACAGTGGTGTTTTGTTATTGGACTTCGGTGCTAGTCACGGATTGTCCATAATGAACACCAAGTTCAAACATAAGGGTGTCCATCGGTGCACTTGGCACCAGGACACCCTAGGCAGGAGGTTAATGATTGACTTTGTTGTCGTATCATGACCTTCGGCCGCATGTTTTGGACACTTAGTTGAAGAGATGGGCTGAGCTGTCCACTGATCACCACCTGATGGTGAGTTGGATCCGCTGGAGGAGGAGAAAGCCGGACAGACTTGGCATGCCTAAGCGCAGAGTGAGGGTCTGCTGGGAACGCCTGGCGGAGCCCTCGGCCAGGGATGTATTCAACTCCCACCTCCGGGAGAGCTTTGACCAGATCCCGGGAGATGTTGGAGACATAGAGTCCGAGTGGACCATGTTCTCCGCATCTATTGTCGATGCTGCTGCCCGTAGCTGCGGACATAAGGTCTGCGGTGCCTGTCGCGGCGGCAATCCCAGAACCCGGTGGTGGACAGTAAGGGATGCTGTCAAGCTGAAGAAGGAGTCCTATCGGCTGTGGTTGGCTTGTGGGACTCCTGAGGCGGCTGACAGGTACTGTGAGGCCAAGCGTGCTGTGGCCCGGGCTGTGGCAGAGGCAAAAACTCGGGCCTGGGAGGAGTTCGGTGAGGTCATTGAGAAGGACTACCGGTTGGCCTCGAAGCGATTCTGGCAAACCGTCCGGTGCCTCAGGAGGGGGAAGCAGTGCTTCGCCAACACTGTTTATAGTGGGGGTGGGAGGCTGCTGACCTCGACTGAGGACATAATTGGGCAGTGGAAGGAGTACTTCGAGGATCTCCTCAATCCTGCCATCACGCATTCCCTGGTGGAAAGAGAGGCTGCGGACTCGGGGTTGGACTCCTTCATCACCCAGGCTGAAGTCACCGAGGTGGCTAAAAAGCTCCGCGGTGGCAAGGCTTCGGGGGTGGATGAGATCCGCCCTGAGTACCTCAAATCTCTGGATGTTGTGGGGCTGTCATGGTTGACACCCCTCTTCAACATTGCGGTCGGGGACAGTGCCTCTGGACTGGCAGACTGGGGTGGTGGTCCACCTTCATAAGCAGGGGGATCGGAGGGTGTGTTCCAACTACAGGGGATCACACTTCTCAGCCTACCTGGTAAGGCCTACGCCAGGGTTTTGGAGAGGAGAGTCTGGCCGATAGTCGAACCTCGGCTTCAGGAGGAGCAGTGGGGTTTTCGTCCCTGCCGTGGAACACTGGACCAGCTCTATACCCTCTACAGGGTACTCGAGGGTTCATGGGCGTTTGCCCAACTGGTTCACATGTGTTTTGTGGACCTGGAGAAGGCCTTCGACTGTGTCCCTCGTGATGCTCTGTGGGGGGTGCTCCAGGAGTATGGAATCAGGGGCCCTTTATTAGGGACCAACCGGTCCCTGTACAAGCGGAGCAGGAGTTTGGTCCGCATTTCCGGCACTAAGTCGGACCTGTTCCCGGTGCATGTTGGACTCCGGCAGGGCTGCCCTTTGTCACCGGTCCTGTAACTTTTATGGACAGGATTTCTAGACGCAGCCAAGGGCCGGAGGGGGTCTAGTTTGGGGACCAGTGGATTTCGTCTCTTCTTTTTGCAGATGACGTGGTCCTGCTGGCCCCCTCTAGCCAAGACCTACAGCATGCGCTGTGGTGGTTCGCAGCCGAGTGTGAAGCGGCTGGGATGAAGATCAGCTCCTCCAAGTCAGAGGCCATGGGACTTGACCGGAAAAGGGTGGCTTGTCCTCTTCAGGTTGAAGGGGAGTTCCTGCCTCAAGTGGAGGAGTTCCTCCTGGACGCCTTCCTCGGGAGGTGTTCCAGGCACATCCCACCGGGAGGAGGCCCAGGGGACGGCCAAGGACACGCTGGAGGGACTGTGTCTCTCGGCTTGCCTGGGAACGCCTTGGGCTCCACCTGGAGGAGCTGGAAGAGGTGTCTGGGGAGAGGGACGTCTGGGTGTCTCTGCGGAATCTGCTGCCCCCGCGACTCGATCCTGGATAAGCGGAAGACGACGAGTACGAGGTTTTAAAACCTGTGCTGTTTACTTGTGTATAAAATTTAGCATGATCTGGCCCCTCATCCACTGAATAATGTTATTAAACTCAGAATTGATCCATAATAGCTGTAACTATGTGAGATTATAAGATCCCATACAGGAAATTTGTCTTTAGGCAGTCGATGTTCTCTTATAGAACAGTTCATACATGGAATATTGTGCTGACAGAATTGAGGAACATTGAGGAACATTTTATCTTACAGGCAGTTATGTAAATCTATAAAACAGTGCTTGGCAACACATCAAACCTGCAATCATATGTAGATTAGTAGCTATTGAATGTTTTTATTGTTTTCTTATGTATCTCTTCCCAGTATTGTAATTGTTTATGATTTTATAAAGTCGTTCATACCATCAACTTGCCATTGACTGCAGATGAAAATTAGTAACCATGGCTAAATCTGGAACATGATGGGCTGAAATACTGTTGGTTATACTTGCATATTCCATTTTAAATAAATACATAAAAAACCTCATAAACAAAAGGGTCACACCTGAATCTGTCGGGTTCGGGATTCTCTCTGTGTTGCTGTTTTTTGTTCTCTGCTGCTTACTGTGTTTGGCCTCTAGATAGCGCCGATGTCCACAGGTGAGAGGTGACAGGTGCGTCTCATCTGCTGAGGAACATCTGGGGATATTTAAGGAGTAGGCTGCCTCCACCGTGTCTCACATAGCGCTCAGTCACAATCTTTGGATTACCAGCAGCCGCAGTCAAGACCTACCGTCAGTATCTCCTAGCAGCACATCCCAGGCTCTGCATTCCCTCTCCTCCTGGTGGAGATCACCCATATCTAGTAAGACACAGAATAACTTTAGAGATCCTCCCGCAACCCCATTCAGCCATTAACTTTTCCCTTTTCCTTCCTGCAGTTGTCGTCACCAAATCCCTTCTTCGTTTATTCTTTTCCCTTGTAAATAAACCTTTTGCAATATACCCCTCAGTTCTCCTGAGTGTACTTTCTGCATGTGGGTCAAATCTGTTCATAGAACTATGACTGAACACTCGAGCCAAGCTGACCCAGCAGAGGCACTCGGGAGAACATTAGCTGAGCACACTCACCAAATACATGCAAACGGTTCTGCCCTATGCTCTTTAGTCGAGCAACAACAACAGACACTTCAACAGTTAGATCAGATCACCGCCATGTTACAACACACGTTGGGCCGTTCATTCTCCCCGACCCCAGAGGGCGCTACAGCGTCCGTTGCTTCACAGCAACTTCCGCATCTGCTTGATGTCACTTCCCCTCATCCAGAGAAATATTCCGGGGAGGGGAGTGATTATAAGGGGTTTCTCCTGCAGTGTGCTCTTGTTTTTAATCATTCTTCAAGTTCATTCCCTCACGATGATGCTAAGATTTCCTGTTTTAGGATTACTTGTTGGAAAGGCATTAAGTTGGGCCGAAGCACGCCTCCCTAACTGCAATCAGTTTGGATGCACTTTTTCCGATTTTGAAAAGGAGTTTAGGCAGGTTTTCTCCCGAGATAATGACCAAACCTCCACTGGTCGAAAACTATGGTCCTTGAAACAAAGAAATAGACCAGTTTTAGAATTTTTCATCGATTTCTGTATTTTGGCTGCTGCCTCGGGTTGGGATAGCTGTGCTTTAAAATCAGAATTTTTTCATTCTTTAGTTGATTCTTTAAATGATGAATTAGCTGTGATTGAGGAACCTAGAACCCTAGATGGTTTAATAAATCTTGCCACAAGAATTGATAGCAGAATGAGGGAGAGGAGACGAGCACGCCCCAATAGAGGGTTTGTTAGGGCTCCCTCCTCTAGTCAGGTGGCTTCAGGTCTGAGACCTTCCTCTCAGACTATGTTTTCGGAGCCAGAGCCCATGTAGACAAGAAATACTCGCCTTTCACCTGAAGAGAGACAGAAACGCTGGCAGGCCAGGCAATCTTTTTTTTTTTTTGGCTCTTTACAGCACCTTATCATTGATTGTCCAAGTTGTCCATCATGGCCAAAAGATGGAGTCTGTCAGTAGAAGAGGGGGAACTGACAGACTCAAAGAATAACTCCTTAGCCCCCAGATTGTGTCTTCAGGTGTCCCTGCTGATAAATAATCAGACTCAGAATTTGTCCGCTCTAATTGATTCAGGTAGCGAACAGAATCTCATTGATCAAAGATTAGTGGACTCAGAATGAAACTGTACCTCTCCCTTCGCCCCGCTTAGTATCAGCTTTAGATGGCCGAAAATTACATTGCATCACCCGTCGCACCAAGTCCCTAGTTTTATTGCCCTCAGGTAATCATAGGGAGGAGATTACATTTTTTGTTTTTCCCATTTCTTCCAACTCATTAGTTCAGGGTTTCCCTTGGCTACAGAAACATAATCCACATTAGATTGGTCTGAGTGTCGAATTGAATCGTGGTCCACTAACTGTTTATCGTCATGTTTGAGGTCAGCCATAGCCCAGGCCCCCTCTGAAGCAGCATCAGTGAGTGATGAGTTCCCCGATCTTATGCAGACACCAGCCGAGTATCATGACTTACGACAGGTTTTTAACAAGACAAAAGCCCTCTCTTTGCTGCCCCATCGCCCTTACGATTGCGCCATAGATTTACTTCCTGGAGCTCCCGTACCTTCTAACAGACTTTATAAAATCTCTAGACCGGAACAGCATTGATATACTTCATGGAGAAGTATATCAATGAGTCTCTGGCTGCAGGAATCATACGCCCCTCGTCCCCATTAGGAGCAGGAGTTTTCTTTGTAGGAAAGAAGGATGGATCGCTGCGTCCATGTATTGACTATAGGGGACTTAATCAAATTACCATAAAGAACAAGTATCCTCTCCCACTCATTACCTCAGTCTTCGACCCCGTTCACGGCGCTACCGTTTTTTCTAAATTTGATCTTCGAAATGCCTATCACTTAGTTCGCATCCACCAGGGGGATGAGTGAAGGACTGCATTTAAGACTCCTCTTGGACACTTTGAATACCTTGTGATGCCTTTTGGTCTCTGCAACGCCCTGGCAGTTTTTCAGACATTGGTTCATGACGTCCTCAGAGACTTTTTGAATGTTTTTGTTTTTGTTTATCTGGATGACATTTTGATTTATTCCAGGAACATAGAGGAACATCGACAACATGTCCGCATGGTACTTCAGTGACTTTTGGAGAACCGGCTGTTTGTTAAGGCAGAGAAATGTGAGTTTCACAAATCCTCAGTCACATTTCTGGGTTTTGTTCTCGAGGGTGTTCAGGTTTACTTGGACCCGGAAAAGATTAGAGCAGTTCTGGAATGGCCAGTTCCTCACACCCGCAAGCAGCTGCAGCGTTTCCTGGGTTTCGCAAACTTTTATTGACGGTTCATCAGGAATTACAGCCAGTCTGCAGCTCCACTCATTGCGTTAACACCTACCAATATTCCTTTCATCTAGACCTCTGAGGCCAACCAGTCTTTCCTCGCTCTAAAGGACAAGTTTTCTCAAGCCCCCATTTTAGTTCACCCAGACCCCTCCAGACAATTCATTTTGGAGGTTGACGCTTCAGATTCAGGAGTTGGGGCTGTTCTTTCTCAAGAATCACTCACTGACAGAAAAATTCATCCCTGTGCATTTTATTCTAGACAACTTAACAGTGCAGAAAGGAACTATGATGTTGGAGATAGAGAGTTGCTAGCCATAAAGTTATCGTTGGAAGAATGGCGACACTGGTAGGAGGGGGCGAAACATCAGATTTTTATATGGACTGACCATAAGAACTTAGCCTATCTGCAATCAGCTAAGAGGCTAAACCCTCGTCAGGCTCGTTGGTCACTTTTTTTTCTCACGTTTTGACCTTTCTATTTCCTACAGACCCGGTTCAAAGAACACTAAGCCGGACGCCTTGTCTCGACAATTCTCCGAAGACAACTCTGAGAGAGAACCAGGACCCATAGTACCCCCCAGCTGGACAGTTGGCTCTCTTACTTGGGAGCTTGAGGGCCAGGTTCTCCAGACACAACAAGATGAGCCTGACCCAGGAACTGGTCCCCCTAATAGAACCTATGATCCCTCGGCTATCAGGTCATGACTTATCCGGTGGTTTCATACCGCCAAATTTTCAGCTCACCCTGGTGTAAGTCGAACTATTGCACTTCCAGAAGGTTTTGGTAGCCATCTTTACACAAGGACATTAGGGAATTTCTTCTTTCATGCACTGCTGCGCAAGAAATAAGACAAGTAACCAGCCGCCTTCCGGTCTACGTCAACCTTTGAGCATCCCAAAATGACCATGGCCTCACATTGCCTTAGATTTTGTGACTGCAATACCTCTTTCTAAGAGAATGTCTGTAATACTAACCATTGTTGATCGTTTTTCAAAGGCTTGTCACTTGATTACCTTAAGGAAATTGCCGTCGGCTTTCCAGACAGCCCAATTATTAATTAAGCATGTTTTTCCCCAGAACATTTTGTCCGATCGGGGCCCTCAGTTTGTCTCCCAAGTTTGGAAACAGTTTCGTGTTGCTCTCGGTGCTAAGTCCTCTTTGAATTCTGGATATTATCCTCAGTCCAATGGACAAGCCGAGAGGATGAACCAACAGTTGGAATCTGCACTTCGCTGTCTAACATCCACTAATCCATTGGACTGGTGTAAACATCTCTCATGCATAGAATATGCTCATAACACTCACGTTGCCGCAACCACAGGTCTGTCACCATTTGAAGCTTCTATTGGATACCGACCACCTTTATTCCCTGCCGATGAGAAAGACATTGCTGTTACCTCCGTCCACCACCACGTTTGTCTTTGCAGGCATATTTGGAATGCAGCGGTTCAAGCCCTCTGCCGCACTGCTAACCAAAATAAGAAATACGCAGATCACAAGCGGTGGCCTGTCCCTGCTTACCAGCCAGGCCAGAAAGTCTGGCTGTCGTCAAACTTTCACCTCAATTTATTGGGCCTTATGTGATCGAGTCTGTTATCAGCCCTACAGCTGTCCATCTCCGTCTGCCCTCTAGTTTACGTGTTCACCCTACGTTCCACAGAATAACTATAGAGATCCTCCTGCAGCCCTGTTCAGTCATTAACTTGTCCCTTTTCCTTCCTGCAGTTGTCCTGCAGTTGTTGTCACCGAATCCTTTTTTCGTTTATTCTTTTCCCTTGTAAATAAACCTTTTGCAATATACCCCTCAGTTCTCCTGAGTGTACTTTCTGCATGTGGGTCAAATCTGTTTATAGAATTATGACAGAATCCTCGAAGAAGAAGAAAGCTTGATTTGTTGTGTCTGCATGTCCGGCTCTGTATGCACCCCGTGTGTTCATATGCTAGTCTGGTCTTGGTTTACTCTGAGAGTTGACCTTTTTTTATTCTGTAATTTTTTTAAAGTACTTCATTACATTTTTTTCGCTCAGAAGATCCAACTGAGGACAATAGAAGCATTTTAGAACTTAATGTCTGAACAATTTGTGCAGTGGAAATATACACGTCCCTGCTGAGATTAGCTAATATTTTCTAAATGAAGCTGAAATCAGAGCATGTTATCCTTTATGGAAACTGCAAGGAAAACACTCCACTGATTAGAAGTAATATTTTGAATACTGTGTTGTATGAATATAAGACATCAAAAAAATCAATAGACTGAAAGGTCATTGACAGCAACAGTAGAAACAGATAATTTATTAGTCAATTTTATGTCTTTCATCAAATCGGATTTCTTACAAGTGGACCCGCAGCTAATTCTGAAACAACAATCTTTGTAGAATTTTTAACTATATCTGGGACAGAACCTAGTTGGATCTAAACAAACCAAACTCATTCTTTACAGACAGAAAAGGAAGGATGGGAAAATGGCACTTGACAGCCGCTGGAGTCCATCATTCACATGTCACCTCCCCCTGACAGAAGCTGTGCTCTACAGAGTTGTGTAATGATGGAAGTAAAATGTCACTTGAGTAATAAGGGTTTCCCCTCTTGACACTGCAAACTTAATTAAAGATCCTATACAGATATGAAGCACATCAAGAGGAAAAGAAAATATGTTCATGTAGAATTTTTGCTACTATAACGATGGGATGTATTTTTATCTTTTTGGTATGTGCAGACACACAGCGAACAGTGCCTGGATGAAAAAACAGGTTTAGAGTTAATTACAGCTAATGATGTCTCAGGGACACAAGGCTTGGAGATGTTGTGATTCCTTCTAGCTTCAAGTAGGGAAGTATGAATTATCTTACATGACATATTCCACATATGGCTTGTAATGCTTCCTGTCCACATTTGAGCAGTGGTTCACACTGTAGCCCAAGGCTCCAGAAAATTATTTCGAGATGCACCTGTTTAATGTGATCTATACATTTAAGTTGTGTTTCCACAGCAGGAACCTGTTCCAGGAAACAGGGTAGTGTTATACAGTTGTTTCCCACTGTGTTTCCACTGCAGGAACCTTGGCCAAATTAGACAAAGCAACTACAAATCTGTCCTGGAAAACAGACCTCATAAGAAGATAGCACTTTTTGGATGGAACCTGAACAATTGGTAGGTGATGCTTAGGTCTTTAGAAAGATGCTGGAAAACCTTTAGAAATCCATAGTCCAAATGCATCATTTTTGTATTTGTGCATATTAAGAGGTGGGAGTCTTTAGGCACTTAATGATTTGATTCGATACTTATTCAGAAAGCTACAATGTTATTTTAAATCCATTAATGATATAATTCATTCTTATTCACAGTAGTGTGACTCATTCTCTGCTTGACAGTTTTCCTGTCAAGCTCTGTTTCCTGTTTTAGTGTTTTGCACATCTGGGACACTTTGGAATAAGTGCAGTTGGAGAAAATGAATACTTTTGACTTAAAGGGATAGCTTAGAACAGTCACTGTTGAATGTCATGAAGCCACTCCAGAATATGACTGAAGTTCATTACTCTCTGGTTTGGGTCGAAATATGCCCATGCAGCTTTGACTATTGATTAACAAACCGGGAGTTCTGAGAGCTTTGACAAACAGATACAAGTGGGAATAATCCATTGCTGGCCACATTAAGGCTGGTGTCCATTTATATAGATGAAGGTCAGTCAATCGATGGGTAGTATTAAAACAAGAAACACATGGTGATGCTTTGTCAAATCAATGTGTGAGCAATCCATGCTCCTGCTCCATGAAGTTATGACCTTTACAGCTGAAAATCTGAATCTCCATGGATTGCTCTATTATTTGTTTATTGTTTGCTCTTATTTTTGGTATCTAAAGAGTTCTTTGCCAGCATCAGTTTTTAGACTGAATGCGTAAACTGCTTGCCAGGTGTTTATTTAACACACTCAGATTTGCACATCACAAACAACACATAATAATTCAAAGGAATAAAGAAGACATCTTAGTCATGAATTTTCCATTAGGCAGGTGTTATGAATATTCTATAAACCTGAGTTCAGATTAAACTTCCCAAAAGAAAGGTGTACATTTTCTTTTTATTGTGGAGAGCATGTAAAGGGACTTCTGAGCTCTAAATGGGGATCAGAGCTATAGTGTAGAAGGTAATTGTATGATAAGCATAAAACAGGCCTCATAAATCTGTTAATAAGAAAAGTGTACAGCTGGAAAAGGTCAGTGCAAAGTACCCATGTTAGAGGTGTTGGGACTGATGCTCTCTTTATCTGAGCTAGGAATCCCAGATCATCGTGTAGATGTTAGTGAAGGTGAAAAGGGAGAGCATTGTCCTAACAGTCTTTCGGAAAGAAAACAAAAAAAAAAAACATTTTGTTGTGTGTATTCTAGAAAAGGAAACAAATATATTAAGGATTAAACCTATAGAGCTGATTGTGGGTAGAAAAGGGGATTTAACTGTCTTTTCACACACAACCACCTGTTGGGTTACAGAAAAAGATGTGAAAAAGATAAAATATTCAGTGAGCTGTGGCTGTGTTGAGAAAAAGGTCTTGGTGACATAAATTAAGTAGTAGTAGAGGTTGTCAATCAGTGTCAGCTGTTTTGGTGTTAATGAAGAAGGGAGACCAGATGGTGTGTTCCAATTACAGGGGGCTCACACTTCTCAGCCTCTCCGGGAAGGCCGATGCCGGGATGTTGGAGAGGAGAGTCCGTCCCTATAGTCGAACCTTGGCTTCAGTAGGAGCAGTGTGGTTTTCGTTCCGCCCATGGAGCACTGGAGCAGCTCTAAATGGTTTGCAGGGTGCTTGTGGTAACGTATGGTTTGTGGACCTGGAGAAGGCATTCGACCATGTCCCTTGTGGTGCCCCGTGGGGTGTGCTCCAGGAGTATGGAATCTGGGACTCTTTATTTGGGGCCATACGGCCTCTGCACAAGCAGAGCAGGAGTCTGGTTTGCATTGCCAGTATTAAGTCAGACCTGTTCCTAGAGCATTTTGGAATCCGGCAAGGCTGCCCCTTTGTCACCGGCATGTTCAGAACTTTAATGGACAGGATTTGTAGGCACAGCCAAGGGCTGGACGGGGTCTTTTTTTAGGGACCAGCGGATTTCATCTCTGCTTTTTGCAGACGACGTGGTTCTGCATTCACTTGGGCAGTTTAAAGCCAAGTGTGAAGTAGTGGGGATAGGTATCAACTCCTCCAAATCCGAGGCCATGGACCTCGACTGGAAACAGGTGACTTGCCCTCTTCAGGTCTGGGGGGAGTTCATGCAAGTGGGGGAGTTTTGAGGAATCTCGGAGGCTTCTTCACAAGTGAGGGGAGAATGGAGTGAGAGATCGACAATGCGGTTGGGGAGGTAATGTGGACACTGTGCCGGTCCGTTGTGATGCAGCTTTCAATTTAGTGGTCGGTCTAAGTTCCTACCATACATATAGTCATGAACGCTGTGTCATGAATAAAAGAACCGTATTTGGACAAATGGGATTCTTTGGAGTTAGATATAGATTGGTCTAGCCTGACCTGTAAATTGACTTGGGATGACATGTTTTGAATTGGTGCTAAATAAATTGAGCTAAACTGAACTGAATTATGTTGAAATAAATAACAGTCAGTCAGTCATTTTCTACCGCTTATTCCATAGTGGGTCACAGGGGAGCTGGTGCCTATCTCCAGCAGTCTATGGGCAAGAGGCAGGGTATACCCTGGACAGGTCACCAGTCCATCACAGGGCAACACACAAACAACCATGCACACACTCATTCATACACCTAAGGGCAATTTAGAGTTACCAATTGACCTAACAGGCATGTCTTTGGACTGTGAGAGGAAGCCAGAGTACCCGGTGAGAACCCACGCATGCACGGGGAGAACATGCAAACTCCATGCAGAAAGACCCCAGGCCAGGAATCAAACCCAGGACCTTCCTCCTGCAAGGCAACAGTGCTACCAACTGCACCACCGTGAAGCCCTGAAATAAATAACAAATAAATGAAATTAACTGAGCTGAACGAACCTGAACTGATTGAATTAAAATAATTTTGAATTGAATTAGATTAATTTGACCTTGATAAATTGAAATGTTTCAGTGGCAAAACAACAAAAAAAAAAGATTCAATTTATTATTACTTATACATACTACTATACATACTACTGACATTTACTCTAGACACTATCAGAAACACATTTAAAACCTACCCTATCAGCAGCTTCTGAACATTATTAATTGCCACTAACTGCCTAATGATCAAACATAGAATCATTCAACACATGGAAAGAAAAAAAACAACAGTCTTAGTTTACTTCCAAACACTGGGTTACACCTTTTCATACACATAACTAAAAAAACTGTAAATTACTATGCTGGATATAAACTGCAAACTCTTGAATCTTTAATCACCAAAAGCATTAAAATGATCAGTACTTAACAGATTTACCAAAGTGTCTTGCTGAAAGTTTGTTCCTCTTAACAAAAAAGATTGCTTGGAATTTGTTTGTGCGGGACAAAGATTGCATAATAGATCTTTAGAGAAATGCTTTAATTACATTTATTTTAAAATGACATTTTACACATTTTTACCAGAGGCGCCACTGAATTTGTCTATGTCTGTTTAGCTGTAGAGCTTTATGGCAAACATATCCAGGGAAAAACCTCAGTATTACATTGGCACCACGAGGCGAACAACTGCTGTGTAATCTCACTTTAAACTCTTTGCCCTGTTTTCAAGTTGTTGTGATCAGGTTTTCTGGTCTGTTTTTGTTGTTGTTGTTGTTGGTGGTGGTGAGATACTGTAGCTGGGCTTAAGACAGGGTTTGGCATGCAGCTAACTATATTCCTCTGTAAGCACTTAAAATCGTACACATACTTCTGGATTAGCTCTTAACAAGGAACTAAACGCATAGAGATGCATTTAAAGGTTTTAGTTATTCCACACTATATAAATTGAATCAAATATGCTGAAACAGCATCAAGAGTAAGCTGTTTTGAGATCACTTTTATTCCTATATTGTATCCCAACCAGGGCAAGCTCAAGATTGTATGCTGCTCTCAGCAGAATGTGACTTGGGGCTTTTTATTTTTTCAGTTGTGCATTTAACAATCCTAACATTTACAATGAAATAGACTAAGGTAAATCCAGTGGCTTGCATAGTTAATTATACCTACAGTATACATGTACAGTAAGTACATGTTTAATTAATTTTATTAGGATTTTTATGTGGGACATAAACACAAAGTAGCGTGCGGTTGTGAAGTGAAAGGAAAAGTTTACAAAATTAATTTTATTTACTTATCTTATTAAATACTTATGTGATCTTATTAAATTTAAAATTTGGGGATTTAAATTCCATGCAATTTGCTATTAATGAACATTTGAGCAAGTTTAAAACTAGGCTCATTCTTAATTAATGTGTCTATGATTATAGTTTTGAGATATTAATTCTTGCTGGTAACAGAAATGCTGTCCAAGGCCACCTGCTGTCCTGCGGAGCCAAAGCAGTTTTACAGATTGTGTTTTGGGTCAGATCTGTCCACAGTTTATGATTGAGGGTGATTTATAGAAACCACATGGCAAAATGCCATCCAGTTCTAATCTTGACAGGCTTCAAGGTAGTGAAAAAAACCTGTCTAACCTATTTCCCAAATCTAGAGATAAGCAAGTGATTGAAAATTATAGTATTTATAATGCCCCAATACTATTAACAAGCAATAATAATAACTAGCAGAAATGTGCAGTAGAACCCAGCTATTGTGCTTTTACCTGCTGGGTAGAACACAGCACAGGTTTGTGAGTTTATGAGAATAGGCAGCAATTAGATTATTAGTGCAATATTATCCACCCTGTAAGCTTGTTTCAGTTCAGCACCACGGAGAGCTTCCATGATGCTTGTTAGCTTGTAGCATGAAGGCTCAACAGCTCTTATTTTTCCAGGTCACCCACATATTTTTCTGCATGATGAAATTCCATTATCAGAGACCTTGTGATGAAACATTTTTTTCTGTCTGTGTCAAACTGCCACATTGTCCTTTCTCTTTTATCCTTTAAACTCCAATGAATGTGACCTTTTTTTTCTTAAGAAGCTGTGTCTGATCACTTTGAAAGTATTTTAAAGTGTTAACCTGAAAACGATTGACTAAAAGTTTTAGATTTCTAGATAAAGTCCAAACACAATATGTCTGTCTTTGTCTAAGCTTTGAATAGAGTCTCTGTCAGAGCAAGGTAGCCTTCTCAGAATCTGATTCACTGCCTTTGCAGATATTCAAAGCCTAGAAACTGCCTGAAAGTGTTGCTCTGTGACAGCTGAAACTATTGACAAGCTCCTTAATGCACACACATCTTTGTCTATCCGTGTCTACATGTTCTATATTGTGAAAAAGTGAAAGCAAACAATTCCGAAAAGAAAAAAAGGACTAGATCCATTGAACTCCTCCTTAAAGACTGCTGAGAAGGTTGCTGACATTATAACTTGTGGCTAATTCTGGACAACTGGAAGAGTTTGCTTGGAGGGTAAGGTCTGGGGATCCCTGAGTCTGTTTTACTGCAATCCAGTCCCAGACTGCTTTTCTCCATACACTGATAGGCACCCCTGGAAAAGATGTGTAAAAAGCCTCAAAAGAATTCTTATTTATTTGCAGTATAATTTTTTATCTTTACTAAAATAACTATAAAAGTGACCATAAAAAGGTATTAAAAATTCATTATGATAAATATTGTCATTTTGGCAATAAGTCAGTCCCTGCCTACAGTCACTGTCCAACAAACGCAAAGTTTGTTAGCCAGTAGGACAGCACTTGTGAAATGTTAAGGTAAAAAAAGGCAAGAAAGGTTAATAGGAAAGAGTTAATTTTAAGTTCATATAAATTACAATGAAACAAGATTATAAAACAAACTTGAAGTCAATCAATCAGAATGGTAAGCTAGAGAAATCGTTGACATACGTATTTAAATGCATTACTTAAAAGTAGCAGGAAGCGCTTTTACTTTGAAATAGAAAATGCAACTGGGAAATGTTTTGATAGTGAATTTTTCTTCAGCTTTTTCTTTCTGCTGAAGTCTTTGGGTCGATGGGTATATACTTTTTCTTTATTAAATGGTTAAAGAACAGCATCTTCGTGAGTTTTTTTGAAGCTCCTGTCTATGCAGCACGTAGTCTCCCTTCATGACCTTTCACAAGGTCAGAGCATACAGAATGTCTGTTGACCATTCCTCCTTGCACAATCACTCTAGCAAGTCTAGGTCCTGGGTCTCCTTTGATGTTCTCATCTCCTCAGTTCAACCCACAGGTTTTCCATAAGGCTGAAGTCTTGGGACTGAGATGACCATGGAAGAAAGTTGAGTTCTCTGTTGATTTGGACCCATTTTTAGTTTCCAGATAAAATCCACCAGATTTTCATTTAAAATCTTCTATTTGAAATATTCCATGATGACTTGCACTCAAACAAGGTTTTGAGCACATTTGAAAGAGAACAGGCCCAGAGCATGTTTGATCTTCCATCATACTTAACAGTGAGTTTTCCACATAATCCTTTGTGTGAAGCCAAACTCACCTTGCATGGTTGTTGCTGAATATCTCAGCCTAAGTCTCATTTTTCACAAGAGGTTCTTGGGGAATGAAGGCAGTGAGAGATGTCCGGAGAATGATTTGTGATCTGCTTGCCTGCAGCGGAGGTGCAAACCAGAGGGCTCGGATGGCTGCGGTGCTGGGCGGACAGGTAGTGCAGTAAGGAGGAATCCAGTCATGGAAGTAGTAATACAGAGGTCCACAGGAAGCTTGGAACGGTAAAGGTGAATCCACTAATGATCATTAGAGTCCGGGCTGCTGTGAGGAAACCCTTAAAGAGGGGAGACACAGGAACAAAGGTTAGTGGAAGGGAGAACACAAAATGCTCAGGAGAAAGCTCAGGCTTGGCTCAGAGGTAGCTAGACACTAGAACGAATGCTCAGAACAAGAGGTGGCTTGTTGTTACCAGTGACGGTTAACACTCTGGCGAAGAGTGACTGGTTTCTAGCCTCTTTATCTTGCCAGGCTGATTGCACCTGATGTGCTGCACCTGTGAAGAGGTGCAGCAGGAGGAGGAGTGCTCAGCTAGCACCAGACTGCAGGAGGCCCTCTGGTGGATAAGTTGCAGGACAAAAACAGACAGGCACAGAACCAACAGACCCCACATCCTGACAGTATTAAGTTTATACACATCTGAGATCTGATTTAATTAGAGTTTTAAATGGCTGTGGACAATTTAGCATATTTTGTTCTTTAATTAGTTTTTGCTTAATGCCAAAAATTCAATACAGTTATTTTGCTCAAACTTAAGGAGTTTTGATTACCTTATTTCCTCCACCCACTTAGATATTAAGGGAAGGTGATCTTGGCAATGCTCGCTCAGACCTCAACATGCCTTTTTAGTAGTCAATGTTATGCAGTAGATGCCTCATGTAATTGACCAATAAATTACGTGGGAAGGTGAAAGAGGTGTTGAAGTTAATGTAAATCCCAAGTGTAATGTCTGCCTGGCCGATAAGAACCTGTTTGTTTTGCCCCTGTACCGCATTAAGCTAAAAATTGACTGGCACTATCTGAGCCTCCGGCGATTATCTGACGTGCCAGAGGGCTCATGCTGCAAAGACTAATTAGCTTCATTAACTTGCACTCAAGATAAAAAACAATTGCCCTCTCGTAATTGAAATTCTGATTTTCTTATCCCTCACCTCTGCTGTCTTTACTGCTTAGGAGTCTCATGCAAAGCCCATACCCACCAACCAGCCTCTTCCCTTCTCTTGCTTAGACTGATCTCACGTAGTTCTCACTTTCAGACAGTTTGCTAATTAATTTACTCGTTACACACTTCATCAGCTTTGTGAGTTTTTGGATAAATTGCTCTTGTTTTAGACCATTTATTTTGGATCTGTTGCATCCCTTCTGTGATGTTGGCAGCTTCCAAACGTCACACTGTGTTGTTGTACACTAACACATGAAATATAAACATGGTGTTAAAAAAATCTTTTGATCAAAGCAAAATCTTCTAAAAACAGTCAAGCACACAAAAGTGTATACTTCTCACTTGAGGTATAAAAAACAATTGGCCATTTCCACAGAACTGATTTGTTTTCCTTTGTCATTAAACTGTTGTGATAATTTGCAGTTTTCTATTCAACTGTCATTGCCAATTGTTAATTCTTTATTATATATATAGACAATGAAATTATTCATGTTCGCCTGAATTATGTCAATGGCATGGAGAGAATTAATCTAAGATGCAGCCATTATGTCCATGGTATTTCTGGAGGAGCTGGTGAGAGCCATTCGAATGATTCAACAACTAAAAGTCATGTGCTGCTCAAATCTGCTTTTCATGGAACAGTGGCAAGAAGAGATCCACTGTTCAATGCTTTAGGAAATCGCATTTGCAGTTTGCCTCAAGACATGTATAGGGGACACACTAAACATGTTTAAGAAGATGCACTGGTCAGATAAGATCAAACTTTAACTTTATGGTCTATGCTATATATACTATGTATGATTAAAAAAAAATAACAACAACAACAACACTGCACATAACCTTGAAATCACAATCCTCATGGTGACACATGGTGGCAAGCAGTATAATGCTATGGGATTGCTATTCTTTAGATGAAAGGATGGATGATGCTAAATACATCACAATCCTTGAGGAATATCCGGTAGAGACTAGAAAAGACTTGAGACTTGGACGGAGGTTCACCTTCCAGCAAGACAAAGGCCTCAAACATAAAGTCAGAGCTACAATGAAATGATTTATAACAATGGAATTTCTTATGTAAGAGTGATCCAATCAAAATCCAGACCTAAATCCAACTTAATCTGTGTTTCAATATCTAGATGTGATAGCTTTTAGAGACATACCCCCAAACACCTATAGCTGTACTTGCAGTGAAAATGTTTGCACAAGGAATTGACTCAGAGTCACCCCCTGTCATTCTGTCATCCACTGCGTCGCTCAGTCAGCGCCTTGAGCCAGTAGCTGGAACTGATAAGGCTCAGGCCCGCTGTGCTCCATGAAGCTTCCCTTAACCACCGGTGACCGGAGTGGGGGGGTGTGAAAAATGCTCTGCCTCAAAATATCTTTTCCACCTGAAACTAGTAGAGTCGCTCTGCTCACTTTGTTTCAATATGTCAAATTAAGCCAGCTGCCACTTTCACTCGACCTCCTAACCACACCTCCACATAACCCCCTCCGCTCATCCCCACTGTTGGCCGTGTCCCTCAGTGTGTCTTGGCACTTCCCACTTTGGTGGCATTTTTCAAAATTTGTCTGGTGCAGGATTATGTTTTTACTTGGGGTTTAGTTAAGAAAACCTCTTCATCTTTCAAAACAGAGATCCAAGAAGACAGCCTGAACGGCATTGGCCTATGGAGAGCAGTTTCATTCAAAATTAAATAAATAAATAAATACTGCTGTTGTGGAATTTCTTATCAAAGTGGAGAGAAGTTGACTCACAAGAAGAGAAAATCCGGACTTTGTCTTAATAAGTTTTATTCAAAGGCATTCAGCGTTTGAATGACTCTGTCACCGAGCAAGTCAGTTGAACAGAGCCCCGAACGCTATTTACACACAGTATTTATACCAGAAAATGACATTGTTATCTCAACTTCAAGGAGTCTGTGTTTTACAACCCTAGACCCTTCTCGGGTTCATAGGTAACAAAGTAACCTAGGACCCCCATCTACTCTCCCCGAGGCATCACCGTAACAAATGCCCTTAACCATTAAACTTCTGATAATGGCTTTACACCTTCCTCCTCTAACTTCTGATAATGGCTTTACAGCTTCCTCCTCTAACACAGATGTTCACTGGAGTGAGGTAAACCAAAGGCCATACACTGTGGAATGCCTACTGAAAGAATTTCCAGCACACTGCTATTGATAAATTATTAACAAATATTCCATGAAATAAATAAATATCCCCATGAAATAAAACAAAATAATTATGTTAAAAGAAATTTTCATCTTATTTTATTTAATTCATTTCAAGATTTATTTAATTTACTCAAAGATTTATTTAATTTACTTAACTATTTATTTATTTATTTTATTTCATAATGCAGTTTTATTTTGTGACACTTTTATTTTGTAAAGCTACATGAATGTTAAATTTTCATCATTACATTATGGAAAATAATGAACTTTATCACAATATGCTAATATTTTGAGAAGGACCTGTAGTGCTTTTTATTTCCCATCTCAAGTAAATACAGCCACCTTATGTTATGGGTCTAACGGTCTGACATCCCGTTTGCAGATAATCAGCATTGGTTTTCACAAAAACAGGGGCAACCGTCGTGGCAGGCTTTTACGGCCGGAGCCAGGGGAGCCAGGTGCTTCCTCATAGAATGCCCTGGCTCCCTCCGGCATGCTGTCTTCTGCCGGCCACAGCCACGAATTGAGCTCGGCCCTGCTGTCCCAGCGCCGCCCCACAGATAAAACCCCACTTCCTCATTTGAATATAAGAACATGAAATAAAAACAGCCTAAAATGTCCCTGAAATACGTAAAGTAGCTTTACAAAATAAAAGTGTCACAAAATAAAACTGCATTATGAAATAAATAACTCTTTAAGTAAATTAAATAAATATTTAGGTAAATTAAATTAAATAAGATGAAAATTTATTTTAACATAATTATTTTGTTTTATTTCATGGGGATATTTATTTATTTCATGGAATATTACTCAGTAATTTATCAATACCAGTATTTATTTATGCATTTCATTTTGAATGAAACAGCTCTCCATATTGGCCAGGCTTTAAACACACATGAAACATGCACAAAAACAGAGCCCTTAAACAGATCAGAGCACACCAGTGGAGCTGTGCTCAAGGTCACTGCAAATATTCGTTTTTAATATTACCAACCATTCACAGCCGCATCGCATTTTTATTTTGGTTCTATTCCATCTCTGCTGCTTTACATTTCCAATTTCCTCTCTTTGTGTCCTTTATCTTCAAATAATATACTTTTTTTCGTCTTGACATCCACTGCCCATTTTCTCACCCAAGCGGTATTGGGCTTCCAGATTTGCATATGATGCAATGTTTGAAAGGCTAGAAGATTCTATTGACTTGAGGTTACACTAGCAGCAGCAAAATCAGTTTCAGCCAGAAGAAGGGCCTAACAACATATTGAATTACAGTCATAGTGCTAATCATGAAAGAACAAAGAACAGCTGCAGTGAGGGAACCTAACAACACAAACTCTATTTTTGGTGATTGGGTGAATGATATAATTCTACTGATACTTTTGGAATGTAGTTTTGTGACAAAGATAATCCTTTACAACAAATGATACTACACACCTACAGATTTTGGCAGTCTGCTTTTGTTGTGAAACATTTCCTCATTTGTATAAATCAATTAATAAACCAATAAACCATTATTTATAGAGCACTTTTCACACAAACAAGTAAAACACAAGTGCTTTACAACCACTAAATACAAAAGACTATGTAAATTAATTAAATACTTTTTATGAATCTTAAAGTGTACCTGCTACAGTCAGAAATGCATCCACCTCCACTAATATTTGGATAAATGTTTGTTGACAGGTTGTAGAAAAGCAGTCTTTTTTCCAGCAATGAGCACAGTCATAGCATAATTGTGCCCTCTTCCTTGCAGATTGCTGAAGCTCATTGTTCTGTTGGAGCACCAAATTGTGTCAAGTGTCAACCAACAGACCAAAACTGTTACCCTCAGAGGAAAGAAAATGTATTAAAATAATCAGGAAAATTCAGATGGAAGTCGATTGTGAACTGGAAACTGATGGAGCACCACTATCACTGAACACAGTGATGTGAGTTTGGCACCACCATGGACCGAGAGAGTACCACCAAGAAGGAGGCCCCTTCAGAATCGACATCTTCAAGCATTACTGAAATTTGCAGTTGTCCATATGGAAAACCCAAAAGCCTTCTGAGAAGAAGATTGAGCTTTTTGGCCACAAGAGGGTTTAGAAGAGTCAAAATGAGGATTCTATACCCAAGCATGGTGGTGATAGCATCCTGGTAAGATTTTGTTTTGCTACCAAATTTAATGGTACACTGGCCAAATTGGATGTAATAAAGAAGATGGAGAGCTGCATTAAAATTCCTCAGCTTCACCTCAAATCAACAACTCTAGTTAGTCAAAACATGGAGACAAAAGGGAGTTAGGGTTAGGGAAATGATTCCTAACACACATAAAATGGTGTTGGAATAGATAACATTATATATATAGGCTAACATTAGGCATTTGTAATGGATCTGACTTGAACCCTGTTGTGTATATAATGTTTGTGGACATTATGTATGGACTAAAAGCTGAGTTCATGTCAGGAATCAAAAGAATTTAAATGCTCTCTACATTAGTAGTCAAATATCCAGCCAGGATGATGCCAGATGCTTCAAATTGCTCAGGAAGGTTTAACATAAAATTAATGGGGTTTTATATATGTTTCTGAGCCTGTAGGTCTCATTTTGAAAATTCACAATAAATTAAACATGTGCCCAGTTCTTGTTGTGATAATCACCAAGGTTGTTTATTTCATTCCACCCTGAAAAAAGAGCTGTTCAAATGTTAACGTAACTAGCACTGTACCTTAAGTCAAAACTCTTTGGACCTGAACTGCGGCTCCTTCTATCTCCAAAAGTCGCCACCTTTATCTGCTCTGCTTTAGTACTGGAATCACATAGCATTACGAATGTTATGTATAAGTGATGCAAACACATCCATGAAGGTGTAAGCACTTTACAGTCTTTTATGACCGACTTCTGCTGTTGTGGCACAACCCAAATACTCACAGTTCAAACCTAGAAGGCTGAGAAATGACAAAGAGAAAAAGAAAACTCTATGAGCTCCAGGTCTTTAGGGACAAGGACAAGATCCATTCTACAAAAATTTCGGGTCTTATTTCACGTATCTGAAAAAACAACAAACACATCAAATTTTCTAAGGCTTTTGTAAAACAGTAAATGTTAGAGGTGTTTTTAAAACAACAGCAGACAAATCAATCAAAGGACAAAAATGCTTTTGAGTGAAAAAAAAGAACCGAAATGGTTCACTTATTACATGAAAAAGGAAATATTTATTTCCTTGTACTTGTTTCTTGTAATTTTCACTAAATAATTAGTTTTATGTAAAGCTGCTCATGGTTATGAATTATTAGAATGGGCTAATAAGATTGGGAAGTGTTATTCAGAGACTTAATTACTCTGAGTTATGCTCATTAACCTTTGGAAGTGCAACACTTTGTGTCTGCATGTTTTATGATCACAGTACACCAAGGTTTTAATTTCTGCAGGTTATACTGGAACAATCAGACTTTACATTCTTGTTTTAGAACATATATGCAATAATCCACAGCACTGGGAAAAACACTGAATTATTTCTTCCCTACCGCCCTTCTCTCCCTCTCTCTGAAGGCAGAAGTGCAGCAGGTTGCTCCTCTTCATCTGTCTCAATATTTCACTCCAACTGCGGGTAAAAACAGAGCTGCTCTTTGTGAACTGGATGGTGATTTGCCTCAGCAGTAGTTTACATAAATATGCTCCATTTTACCTCTAACTGTTGCACAAAGCTTATTTTATCATGAGCACCAGCAATGCTCTTTATTTTTCTGCACAGTTTGAGATGCACATGCCTTTTTGTGCCACGCCTTTTTAAAATGCACAAAGACAAACTGCTTGGTTTCCTTGCATTTAGCAAGACCAAATGACAGGCCACTTTTGAATCCGAACTTTAGGATTAATGACCAAGAGATGTAAAAAACAAAAACAAATTCCACATGATATTTTAAATGATTAGATTTGCTATGCAATCATATGTTCCAATTTAAAACCTGTAGCTGAAATGTCAGTTAGATCAAGTGACAAACATGTTTATATTTGTTGTATTCTTCATCATACAGAAATTCATTTCTGTCACTTTACGTGGTACTTTTACTTCAATTGTAGCATACCCTGCCTCCCTGGATTTAACCTTTTACTTACAGGAATTTCTTTTCTCCTGGTTAATTCAAAAGGTTCTCATAGGTCTTTTGATCTAATCAAAGCAATTTCCCTATACCTAGTGTCCTTTGGTCTCAGAATATAATGAAGGTTTAGACTTTGTCAGCTGCTATGTTCAAAATGTTTTGTCTGAATACCTGTCAATATATGTCAACGTCTCAATAACATGTCATGTACACTTGAGCATCAATTTCAGCTTGACAATGGCCCTTAGGTCATTGAGGTTCTGGGGTACAGAATCACGAACCGCAAATCAGCTGATCCCTCAGGTTTTATGGGAGTCAGGCTTGGAGAAAGTGCAGGCCACTCCAGTCGAAGTACCCCAGTCTCCAGCAACCATTCCCTAATGAGGTGACCTTGATGAGCTGTAGCATTGTAGTCCATGAAGATTGAATTAGACCTGTGTTGTTCATGCAGAGGCACAATGGCTGGATTAATGATGTTATTCAGGTAGTATGGGCTTGTCACTGTACCATTCACAAACTGTAGGGCCGTTCTGTATTGATAAGACACACCCGCTCACACCACCGCCACCACAGGCTCCTCTTGTGAGAACAGTGGCTGATGTCTCCACCATCACCTCTGCTCAGCAGAGCGGAGAACCTCATAAACTCCTGGTAATTCTAAGATTTTAACCAGTTAAATAATATATTAATGTTCATTCCCTTGTCATTAAACGTACCCTTTCTCATGCATAGTTTTGGTGGAGATTAATTACTATAGTGTTTGTTTGTCAATATTTTATGTGTGTCAGTTTTGCTTAATTAATCAGTTGAGAATAGATACTGTATTGTAGTAAATGGTGGTATAACTAATAATAAATGTAATGATTCTATGAGTAATTATCTTAGTTTTTTTCTAAACAAATCCCAAATCCTGAAATCATTTTTAAACATTATAGGGTTTAGTTATCTGGCTTAACATTGCTACACTGTTCAACACACCAGTGTCTGATGATGTGAACAACCATTTTTTTAGATCAGGGTCTGCTAAAATTACCTAAACGCAAACATCTTTCTATAAGAATCTAGTGTAATGTGCTTCAAACAGGAAATAATGCAGTACACTGTGGAATTGAGGTTCTTGCAGAACTGAACATCCCATCGCCATTTACTTTACAGATGCCCTTTTCCACTCCTCTTCACAGCTCTTGGTCTTTTATACCCAAGCAGCTGAGAGTTGATGTGTGAGATATTGTTTGAAATTGTGTGGAAAATGATGCAAACCAGGGTTTGACAGCAAAGCGCAGCGGGGACTGGCTCAAAGCCGCTTGCCCTATAAAGAGATATTGGCGTTTTGACCAAAGGGGCCTGTGCCCATCATAAACGACCTTTTCAAACACAGAGTGAATACATTGTATCCAGACTGCACTGTCAAATCTCTTGCTGGCCCACAGCTGCTTTGTTCTGCTGAGAGTTAGAGCTGCATAAATCAAAGATTTACATATTCTGAATTAGACGATCAGTCATCACATTAAAGTAACCCTCATAAAAGCTACTCTGGCGGGTTGATGCATGGACCTGACAACACTTCTGAAGGTGTCTTATGGTAGAAGGCAACAAGATATCTGAAGGTGTCTTATGGTAGAAGGCAACAAGATATCAGCAGTAGATCCTGTCTTTTCCTTATTTTTAGTTGGGACTCAATGAATCTGAGTTATTTTTACAGAATGTTCACCAGATAATCATCAGTATCTGAGGGATCTTGATCATAACACCTAAAGTATTTGTCATGGTCATTGAACTACCTAGTCATTAAACGTACCCTTTCTCGTGCATAGTTTTGGTGGAGATTAATTACTATAGTGTTTGTTTGTCAATATTTTATGTGTGTCAGTTTTGCTTAATTAATCAGTTGAGAATAGATACTGTATTGTAGTAAATGGTGGTATACCTAATAATAAATGTAATGATTCTATGAGTAATTATCTTTGTTTTTTTCTAAACAAATCCCAAATCCTGAAATCATTTTTAAACATTATAGGGTTTAGTTATCTGGCTCAACATTGCTACACTGTTCAACACACCAGTGTCTGATGATGTGAACAACCATTTTTTTAGATCAGGGTCTGCTAAAATTACATAAACGCAAACATCTTTCTATAAGAATCTAGTGTAATGTGCTTCAAACAGGAAATAGTGCAGTACACTGTGGAATTGAGGTTCTTGCAGAACTGAACATCCCATCGCCATCTTGATCATAACACCTAAAGTATTTGTCATGGTCATTGAACTATTTCTTAACACAATTGAGTCACCTTACTAAATTAGGACTCAGCCATAGACCATCCTGTGGATAACAGATTTGTATTATTTACAGCAGCAAGTACAAATAAAGCATGTAACCTGCTATTAACAAGTTGTTTTTGTTAATGATTGTCTCCATAGCAACACACCTGAATTCAGGTAGATACACTAGCTGTGCTGCCAGCTAACATTGTTCCATCAAGTGTCGGGTCTGCTGCCAGATACCTTGCTACAGTGTTGAATGTCAAAAACCCTAATGTGATAATGGTATTAGTGGTGACAATTTTAACCTAATGATCAAAATAATTTTCCAGATACATGCAATATGACAGTATTTTCTGAGATGAATACAAAAGCAAGAGAGCTTTCATCCTAATGTCGGTGGACGACAAGTTTAGCCTGTCAGGTATACTGGAAGGATGGGCATGTATACAGCAGTTGGTTACAATAGTGAGTGAAGACAACTGGAGAATGAACACTAGGACTGGCCAAAGAGTCACTCTGATTTCTGAGGAAAGTGCTGCTTGAGCATCAAGACATGATACAGTTGCTCCTCCCTTCCTAAGTGCAGTTTGATCTCCTACATATGAAGAAAGACAGTTTTTCATCAATATCCTCCTGACAACAACCTTTATTTTAGACATGAACTTATTTTCTGCTGATATGACCTCCTGGCCATTGTTTTGATAGTAATAGCATCGTGACTTCTGCTTATGTTTGTGCTGTGTGCTAATTTTAGCTCCTTAAGGACATAACTGTTCTGCATGTTTTTAATAGTATTACTACATAGACAGTTTTGCATAGTTTTTGCCATTTTTGTCTCGTTTCTGCGGCTTTAAATAATGGTATTTCTGTTATCAAACTACAAAAATGGCCAAATGGGGTGGAGTGGAACACTTGTGAAGTGTCTCTGTAGCATTTAAAGAGACCAAAACGAGTTGCTCTCAGACTCACCTCAGAACAGGTGTAAAAGAGGAGCCTGTGGAGCTGCAATAACAAGGAATTCAGACCAAAAGCATTGCAGTTCCGCTTTTTATAGACCACAAATGATGGATTTAGGTGTGAAAAGGAAAGGATTTAAAAGCATGATATGCCCCCTTTAAAACAAGTACGTTTACTTAACCTATCATTTACATTTTATCTGCTGAGCAGTTAGTGCTACCTATAAAGAACATTTGCACATTGATCTGAGAATTTGTCAAAAAGTCAAAATAGACAGGCTAAGAATCAATATTTATTTGCAATCTCAGTTTTCCTGCAATTGTGTTTCAAAATTATTACATTTTAGCCGTATTAATTTATTATTTAATTTTGGAGTTTTTCCACCAAAGTTCCAATGAAGATAAAAAAATTAGGATTATTTTTGATATTAAACATGAATTTTGTTTTGGCAATATGAGGTTGTTGTCTTTATTTGACCCATGACTAAGCAAAGAAACCTCAAATTGGGTTGCTTTTAACCCAGCCTTTTAGAGTTGAAAATCTACAAATTGTTTGAAAATCTCACCGGTGTACCAGCTTGTGTGTGGAATACAGTTAAGATTGCTGTTATCATTCCCTGATGTAGTTTCCTATGTCCAAGAGAGTATGTGCACATCAACAAGATCCCAGTGACAATGCTCACTTGGAATTCATAGCCATGTTCAAGCTGTAGCATCCATATGGACCTAAAGTTTTCCTGCAGAACTTTGCCAAAAACACTCCTATTCCCCGTAGTGAATTTTTCTGCAGTCTTTTTCTTTATTAAACAATGTATAATCCCTATTACACAACAAACATCTCTCTTTTTCCCAGAGCACCTGTGATCCAGTTTCCTACGCAAACATGGTCATGTTGAATGCTTTAGAGTACAAACAGGAGGCCCACACTTTGCACATGTTGGCAACTTTCTGCCCCCAACTTTTTGCCCAAGGGGGCAAACTTTCATGGCCAGGATGTAGTTTTTATCTCCTCCTCCAGTATTAAGTTTCTCTATGCAATCTAACACAGGCTTGTCTTTGTCTTTTAAATGCACCGAGCTTTGTGTGTTCCTGCACCCAGCTTGCTGACTATATTTGATTATTTAGTTGTCATTGCCATTAATGCCTTTAATGGACTATGACTGAGATAGGCATCTGGTCCTGCAAGGATTAATACTGTGAAGAAGATGGAAGGATGGATTACGCATTCATTATCTGATTTAATAGTATATTGTACTAGTAAATATTTGTCAGCTTTCTATGGAGCCCCCCACCCCCGAAAGATGTACAAATAACTGCTGAATAAGAAGACACAAGTTAGGACAGCTTTATGGGAGTTTGCCAGTTGAATACCTGGTGAAGGGTCAGTCAGTCATTTTCTACCGCTTATTCCATAGTGGGTCGCGGGGGAGCTGGTGCCTATCTCCAGCAGTCTATGGGTGAGAGGCAGGGTACACCCTGGACAGGTCGCCAGTCCATCGCAGGGCAACACACAAACACTCATTCATACACCTAAGGGCAATTTAGGGTTACCAATTAACCTAACAGGCATGTCTTTGGACTGTGGGAGGAAGCCGGAGTACCCGGTGAGAACCCACGCATGCACGGGGAGAACATGCAAACTCCATGCAGAAAGACCCCAGGCCAGGAATCGAACCCAGGACCTTCTTGCTGCAAGGCAACAGTGCTACCAATTTCTATCAAAATAAAAACAACTTAATAGTTTAGTTTTTTTTTTAAACCCGGACAGTAATACATTTCTATTTACTCTTGATCAGACTCATCACTACTTGCATTTCATGGTCTCTAGGTGCCACAGCAACCAAAACAATTAGACTGTGTTATCAATTACATGTGTGTTTGGTAAGTGCAAACAGTTAGTCTTCTGTCAGTTAGTCATGTTAATTTGTGGAATATGATTTTTGAGTAAAAATAACTAATTCGTTAAGAAATAGAAAGCAATAAAAATCTATCTCTGATTTAATGTATTGGAAAAGATAGAACACATTTGAGATTAACTTTCCACTGTTTGAATCGACTTTTTGTTTTATATACCTTATAAAATAATTCAGTTATCATTTACTAAGGTTATTAATTAGACATTAAATTGTAAATAATGTTCAAATATTTCTGAATAAACAACTGACAGATAATATGTTCAATAGATTGCTGGATGCTGTGCATTGACTAGATCTGCTGTTGTATGTTGAGGGCCTGTTTCTCTGGCAGTTTGGCTCCAGAGCAGCTTGTATGTGGTGTCGGACCAAAGAGAATATTGTAAGGTTCATGCCCCACGATCTGTTAGGCCGGATATGATTTATTGCCATATACAGCTGGCAGACATTGTATTAAAACAAGAAAACATCTGGAAGATGATAAGACCTTACTTTACTGAAGTACAACCCAGAATCATAGAGGTCTGCATTCAAATTTTTGAGAAAAAAAACTTGACACTGCAATTGACATGGTGTAATTTGCAACTCAGGAGGTTTTACATGTAGTAGTAAGTGTCAGAGTTAAATTATCTTTAACATCTTCCTATTCTTTGTTCTACCTTGCATGTGATCGTCACAGCAGAGCAACCTGCCAGTGATTCCAGCATGAATGATTATGTGTTAATGTGAACTGAAATTGACAGGGGTGAAGCATCGCAGGACAAACAGACCCACTGACAGGCAGGCAGAGCCAGACACCTCCTACTTCTGAAGAGTTACTTCCTGAATTTCCATTTCAATCACTTGCTGCCTCCTGGGAAGGCCCCCAGCTGCAGAGCCTCAATAGGAGGAGTCACACCCCTTCTTTGCCAACAGTTGTTGGCATTGAGCAGCACAGCTTGATGCCTCTGCATTGTGCAGTGCTTTCACACCTGTAAAGAACCAAGTTTTGCGCATGTGGCACAATCCCCATCAGCCCCTATTCTTTCTCCTCCCAGTCTCATTATCTGCCTCTTTCAGTAAGCACCTCCCTATCTCTAACCCAAAGTGATAACAGCAAACCCTACAACTGCAAAGAAAATAGGTAGGCAAGTTGGTTGCCCCCCTTTAAAATTACTTGTATCCTCCTATAGTAAGAAATACATGACTAAACTGATCAAAACTAAAGATGACTTAGTAGCAGATACTTTTCTGGAGGCTTGGTTGCTCCCTACAGGTCATAAAATGGTCCCTGTCCACTGTGTCTCATGCAGAAAGCCTCTTATAGATCTTCATGTGGCTAAATATTGTGGGTTAAAAGAAAAATGCAGCTTCATGAACAATGTTGCTGTCTCCTCTGTGTACAGTATGTGATATGCAGGCTGCACCAAGGAGTTGAAGCAGCATTTTCTGTCTGGAAGTGGGATACACTGATGCTTACTGACATAAATAGGTCCTGCAATATTTTCGTAACACATCGCCCAGATATATTTGGATGCATTGCAGTCTCTAATAGTGTTCTTCCCCTCTACTGTTTTTTTAGTTAACTGGAAAAAGAAAGTGTTGATATACTATAGACAGACAGACAGACAGACAGACAGACAGACAGACAGATAGAGAGATAGATAGATAGATAGATAGATAGATAGATAGACAGACAGACAGACAGACAGACAGACAGACAGACAGACAGACAGACAGACAGACAGACAGACAGACAGACAGACAGACAGACAGACAGACAGACAGACAGACAGACAGACAGACAGACAGACAGACAGACAGACAGACAGACAGACAGACAGACAGACAGACAGACAGACAGACAGACAGATAGATAGATAGATAGATAGATAGATAGATAGATAGATAGATAGATAGATAGATAGATAGATAGATAGATAGATAGATAGATAGATAGATAGATAGATAGATAGATAGATAGATAGATAGATAGATAGATAGATAGATAGATAACTGAAAAGCACAGTGGAGGGCAATAATTCTGTTTCTGCCCCTTCACAAATTGATTCTTTTGTTCATAGTGTTTCTTCATCAATAGACAATGCAGCCCCGTTGAAAAAGAAGGTTATCATTCATAGGAGGCTAGCTTCCTGGTTTAATTTAGATCTGCGTACTTCAAAACACAATGTTAGAAAATTGGAGAGAAAATGGCGCTCTACACACCTAGAGGATTCCTACTTAATCTGGAAAAATAGCCTACTGTTGTATAAAAAGACACTTCACCAAGCTAGAACATCTTATTTCTCATCATTAATAGAAGAGAACAAGAATAATCCTAGGTTTCTCTTTAGTACAGTCACTAAACGTACACAGAGTCATGGCTCTGTTGAGCCATCCATTCCCTTAGCTCTTAGCAGTCATGGCTTTATGGGATTCTTCTTAAATAAAATTGATTCTATTAAAAAGAAAATCTTTGACATACTCCCGAAGATGATTACTTCACAGCAAGTGAGACAACATTGGAAATAACTGCCGAACCTGATTTGTGGTTGGACTGTTTTGATCCCATGGAGCTTCCTGAAGTGGTGCGGCAACTTTGACCGTGGTTGGTATTCAGTACCACCCCCCCGGTCCAGGTGACCAAACCAATGTTGTTCCCTGAACCTGTTCTTAATGTGGGTTTCTGCTGAAGGCATTTCCTGACCTTCTAACGCAAGGCTGGTTCATTCAGTCTGGACCTGTAAAACCCTAGCCTCGCTTTCTGATCCCTTGGTCAGGCGAGCACGTGTTTCCCACGCCATCTGACCATATTTGCGGATCTCTTGCATGCTCATGGTCTTTGTTCTGCAATACATAGTAACATCGTATCGCACACTTTCATGAAGGTTGTGGAGGAACAGGGATTTAAAAGCATGTTCCTCTTCAATGCCGGTGTTGGGACCACAGCCATGGGTTTCAACACTAAAACTCCAGTACATACTTTCCTGGAACTTTTCAAAATAAAGTGCATTAACCTTCTTCCAGCACAGCCAGGAAAGGGGGTAACTGCGGACTTCCTGTGGCGCCATTACCCAAATAAAAGCCCCCACCTTTCCACAAGTCTTTCTCTTCCACACGGCCTTCCAGAGGGACCGGTTAGGAGGGAAACACAGTGCGCTGAGGTCTTTTGCTGGTAAAAAGACATAAATTCAACTGGATCCGAAGCCATACGATCATCGATCATATGCAAAGTTAAGTAGAATGAAATACTGTCTGTGTATCTGGTATTTTCATTCATGAACGGGGATAATTAAGGTACAAACATTGCTGACCTTCTCTCCGAAGCCCGCAGACGCAAACGGTGTTCGAGAGAAGCCCCGGTGGAGAAGCTGTTTCTACAAGCTGAGTCTGGAGGAAAGACTACGGCCCGCAACCGTGTTTACGGTAACAAACAGCTGGTCGACAGACCGAACGAGGCGTCTTGCAAGCCTAGCTCTCTGGAGCTAACTCTATTGTTCACCTTCTGATCGGGAGAAACTGAGGAAGTTAGCGGGAAGTTAACTCTTTGTTCACGACGGATATCTTCTTCAAACTTCGCCCTTGGACAACATTCCCTCAACAGGTTCAGAGGTTAGGTGTGGGAAGATTAACAGATTGGTTTAGGATGAAATGATCTAAACGTTTTCATGTTATGAAATTTGTTTTGTGGAACTCGGCTATCTTGGTGCTAGCATGCTACCTGTAGCACACAGGCCGGTTCGTGTTCTTTGTATGTTTTAAAGCTAAGATAAACTTTATTAAAAGGGTGGTTTTAACCAGAACATTGCTCATAACGCGCCGTCCGCACTTATGCATTTTAACCCTGGTATTTTAAAGGTATGTGTTGATTTTGGCGCTAAGCTATCTTCTAGCTTAGCACTTTAGCTAGCTTCTTTGTTAGCCCAACGGCCAGCCGGTAAGAACACGTGTGCTAGCATTAAGGCTAGTCAACAGAAAGGTTGTTAGTTTTCAAGCTAGTGAATAATAGTCCCTGAACATCATTTGCTAGAGTTGATAACTAAGTAAACACCATTAAGCCCCATTTCTCCAGAAAGATTTGGCTCTTTTCCAAAATACTCAATAATATTTCTCAAAATATTATTTTAAAAAATAAAGGCAGTTAATTAGACACCGTTGAGAATTAGTCATCCAGGAGGTTGGTTTTATTCAGCAGATCATTATTTAAAACATTATTTTATTAAAATAATATTTAATCTGATCTTGCATTGTGAAGGGTTGTCTAAATGTTGCTGATTATTTTCTAAATTAGTTCAGAATCAGAAAAGCTTTATTGCCAAGTACGTTTTTGGACATACAAGGAATTTGTTTTGGCGTAGTCGGTGCAATACAGTACAAATTAAACAGTATAAACATATCTACAATATAATATAAATATATGTGCACAGTTTTAACTTAACTTCACTTCCAGATTCTTCAAAATAATCCTTGGTTCTCAAACATAAACATTGCATGGTAATGTTGCATCACCCTTTTTGGTCATGATTTCTAATCATCTTTAATCAACTTGTTTATATTGTACATAGCCCATTAGTCTTCATTATTCTTTAATTCTGCTTGGTAGTTTAGTTGGATTGTTTTAGCATAGTAAAGAGTTTGTTGATTGAAATATGTTTGACTTTGAGTTGACTTATTTTTGTTAATAAATTCTTGTATTTTAAGAAATTGTGTGAATTCATTCCATATATGTGCAGAGTTTATGCTGTTCAATAATGCCAGAGCTCGTCTCACACCTTTCTATTCTGTCCTAATACCATCGCCTTAATGGGGCTGGTATTCACAGGACAATCCTTAACAGACCGGAATATTATTTGGTAAAATATTAAAATATTAAAATTAAAATATTAATATTAAAATATTAATATTAAATATTAAATAATATTCTCCGATTCATATTTACAATACCGGGAGCATTGCGTCCTTGGAAGTAAGCAGCTCTTAAGCGTCGGTAATACTCCCAGGGTGCTTCGCTTTTCTTTTGCTGGATAGTGAAGGCACCAAGAGTGGCGGAGGCCCAGTCCGTTTACACAGAATATTCTTCCCTTAAAGTTTTGCAAAGGGTTGAATAACGGTATCGGACTGCAGGGGTCAGGCTCTCCATAAAAACATGGATGCTCCTGGATGTTGTTTTCCAGATGAGCTTCAATTTTTCCTGTGCTGATGGGCAGTACAGATCTAGAAGACAGCGTTCAACTTCCCTAAGATAATCATCAATGTTTGATTCTGTATTATTAGGGTAAAAACGCTCTTTGTCTTTGGCCAGAGACTCAAGCTGGCGGGTGCGCAATCCACTCTCAGGGACTGGTGCCGGCCCATCTGAGTCATTGTCGGAGTTCACTCCAGGGTGTGTCAGTGCATCACGCCTTATCCTCGGAGGAGGCAGTGGAGGCTGCTCACGGTACAACGGTGGGCCCTGTGCTTCCCGGACTCGGGTCCTGGGCAGCGGTTGAGGGCGGTAGGAACCACCTGAAGGGGCGGCTCTCCTGTCGCCTTGGCGGAGGTGAGGGATCGTAGAGGACTGTACTGCGAGTCAAGTTTGAAGGCTGCTCGCCTCTAAGCCTTGAACTATTTACTCCTGCTGGATCCCCAGCCAGGTATCGTTCATGGCTGCTGATTACTGTGGGGTAGGGCACCATGCCACTGGATCTATTATGACTATTTACATCTGTTCTGGCCTCGGTGGATGTATGGGGAACCCCGTGAGCCTGGAAAGGTAATCTCTGGAGAGCAGCTTCTACATCCTCCAGATCTGACCTGCAGGTTCTCTCAGGGTATCACAGGGGTGGCTCACCTTCAAAGGTTTCAACCTGTGAGGTGGGTTTCTGTTCGCCCCCGCATTCCTCCAGGGATGGGGGAGTGGCCTGGCTACCCTCAATTGTCTCCAACCTATTTCCAACTTCTGTTAGTTCACCTCTAAGGACATCCACCATCTGCAAAGTATCATTCAACTCGAACTGCAGTTCAACATGCTGGTTAACTTCCAACATTAACCACCATTATGAACCACCACTAAAAAAATTAGCAGCAATGCAAACAGACTAAGTTGTTCAGTGACAAATGATTACTAAATTAATTAGCAGCAACACAAACAGGCTAAGCTGGTCGGCTAGCTGTCTGATTCATATATGTATCTTCCAGGAGTATGGGTTTCTTAAAATGGGCTTGACGTCTTCAGGTTGGAGGGGAGCTCCTACCTGAAGTGGAGGAGTTCAAGTATCTCAAGTTTTTGTAACTCTCATATTGCAGCTTTTTATCTATTGTGCAAAATTATTATTATTACCATTATAATAATTAGTTTGGGCAGATGGAGGCACATACTGTGCCTTGCAAAAGATGTTCTTCACATTTGTCACATCGGTGGACAGCAGTAACTTGGGAGTTTTGCAGCTATGCTCTTTCTAGATTAAACAATGCTTTCTGAGATGTGCAAAGCTCTGGAAGCTATTTTATAACCTGACCTTGCATGATGCTTCTCCACAGCATTAGTCCTTACCTTCCGTGTGCTCCTTGGTCTTCATGTTGCTATTTGTAAATAAAAATGATAAATGTTCACCAACAAACCACAGGTGAACTCTATTGACTTATCAGGGGACTTCTGAAGCCAAGTGTTTGGAATTTAATTTAGGGGTATCACAATTTTCAGATTTGTAGTAAAATCTTAAGGTTTATCAAAGTTTTTGCAAGGCACTGTATGGATATCACAATACAAAATTTCTTATCTGTTGAGTAAATTAATTATAACTTTTATATGTATTGTTTGGGCCAAAGCAGGCACATAAAGCAGCCTCCTGGTAGCCATTAGAAGAACCTAAATAAAGTGATGATGGTTAGTTGTTTACTGACTCCCTCTTTTTATGTCTCATTCTCTCTTCTCTGAGCTGTCAATACTGTAAGTAAGATGAAAGGGCTGTTTAGGTGAAATACAATAAAGACATTTCTGCCTCCGGGTACACTAGCTCCAGATCAATGTCTGTCAAATGTGTTTTCCTGTAAATAACATGCATGAATCATATGAGATGATAGATCTGTAGGGGTCTGAGAGATTCTTTTGTTTTCCATTATTTGAGGCTAATCATGCATGTGATAAACAACATCTCACCAGGCTATGTTGTGCTTCTTTTAATGAGGCTTAGAATTCAGATCAAATGTTAGAAAATTCTATACATTGGCACATTATGTGAGATATACAAGCACCTGCATTGATATCTGCAGTTCAGCCTCACAAAGAACCTGAATGATCTTTCTAAAGCTCAACAAATAAAGCCCAAGCACACAAGCAGCATGAGCCAGAGGCTATTCAGACTGCCTAAATGAGGATTCTAAGCATGGTTACAGTTTTCTATCCTTAATAGATGTGGATTTATTGGATTTGCTCACCGTTATAATTTTGTAAATATTCTGTTCTTCAGCAGCAGTACGGACCCAATTATCTTCTCTTCACAATGTCAGTTACAAACAGAGGTTATACTTCCAGCAACATGTTGCCTACAGATGCATTATTTTCTTATAATGAGATATGAATTTGCTCTAACCTCCTCCTCCTCATGTTTTAAATTAGAGGATAAAATATATTTTTAAAAAAAGCTTTTGAGCATGATAAAAGCATGCAGTTCAATATCTGGAAGCATTAGCAACTTAAAAACTTAAAAAGCATTTCATAGGTTTAAAATTATATCACCTACTAAGCACCTCAGATATGAAAGTGAAACTGCTGCTTCACCTACTTGGACTAAAAGAAATTCAACCTCTTCACTTTATTCTCTCCCCCATTAAACCTTATATCATGCCATACTTCAAAGTGGAAAGTTAAAAACCTTTTGTGTTTTCCTTTTGCAATGATATAAAAAACTCTTATCAAACGTCTTATACAATTTGAAAGAAACTAGCAAATACGGCACTACTACTGCTTTTCCAGTTTTTATGTTACCTTGCCTTTTACACGCTATAAGTTTAATTGTTTCTATCAGTGAGCTGTAGATTGTCTTGTTTGACCTTTGTCAGCTTAAAGACACAGACAATCTAAGCCACGCCTCCTCCTTAGTACAACTATCAGCCATGATACTCTTTTGAAACCATGTTATGTTATCTGTTTTAATGGTTATGTTAGGAGTCCCCAGTAATGATAATTTCAGTTTTGGATGTTGGGCAAATTTTGGCTTGAGGTACAGGGGTCCTGGTCGTGTCAGCTGCTCAACCTTTCGGAGTTCCCCCACCTCCTTTGTTGGTTTTCTGAATATTCCATTTTAGTAAACCTAAGTTCTGTGTTTGCCTTTGGTCTGAACTTAATATGTGATGTGCTCTTTGAGCCACTTCAACTTATGGACCATAATCTTTGGGGGGTCATCTGGGACAAGGAAATTTGACTTTTTATTGTAACTTTTTGCATTGTTACACCAACTGTAAGTACACAGCATCAATTTAATGTTTGCCATTGAACTTAACAACATTAAGACAAATAATTAAAATTTAAAATAAGCAACAGTTTTAATGTTGTAGCCTCTAAAATAGTGATCAGAAGTCCAACCTTTTGCAAAAGGTTAGGTAACTTGATTTGACTTTTTTAAGTACAGCTCATGTTACTCCCAACTAGCTTTTCATTTAGTATCTTTCAGAAACTTTGATTTTGCCCTAATTTTGCAATTATAAATAATTTTTGCATTGGTAGGTTATTTTTTGTTTTCATAAAATGAATTATTTATTGACCTAGTTACTGTTTAACCATTTAGCCAAATATGAATTGAGCACAGAACCACATGTGCCTGTGCGGGTTTGTTGTTGACCATGGCCTGATAGATATAATTGTGTGAATGCTGAAGTATAGAGATCCTGTTTCTCTTTATTATTATTATCTATATCTAACACCTTTTTTGGCACCTATCTCCTCCTTCATACTTTGTGCTATTTCAGCCATTCAACTTTTAAAATGTTCAGCTCATTTAGGACATTACGGCTATGACTTTTGGTATTAATACTTTTTATACTTTTAAAATATTCAGCTTTTTGTGCCGATTTTTGGCCCATTGAAATGAATGAAAAATCATAAAAATTCTGCATAATTCAGCTAAAACTTTGTGCTTTTTCACAGCTTACTACTTCTGCATACTTTCATCTAGAAACACCATTCAACTTTTAAAATGTTCACAGGACATTAAGCTATCTTCAAATGATTCAGCTTTTTGATATCTATTACGGTTCTTCTACAATTGCGATTCAAATTTTAGGCAAGATTTTTGACGTTTTTCATTTTATAATGTAATCCTATGGCGGAATTCGTCAGTTGGTAGAGTGTACGCTCTAGGTTTTTGAATAACCTGAGAAAGAACAAACAAACTCTCCTCACTCGCTCAATTTTCACTCTACTGGCACAAATTACGTATCAAAATGTAGAATGCTCTTTTGCGATTCAGAAAATGTCACCCTCATTAATGTGGGATTAACAGATTTCATGCAACACGTCCGGGAGCAACGCAAAGTCAACACACCCTGAATGGAAACCTATAGGAATTTCAGAAAAAATCAGAGCAAAAAATCCTTAAACTCAAATGTTTTCGAATCACCGCCTCTCCTAAACCGTTCAAGTTAGAGACACGAGCTTTGCACCAATTAATCTTCAGACCTTGCTGGCACTCACAATGAAGGAATTAGTTTGATACATTTTATCATTTTGTCATACAAAAGGTTTGTTTAGGAGTACCAAAACTGTCCTTCCCAAAATCGCATAAAATTTAAAAATTATCCACTTTTCTACACTGTCACATCTCCTACACTGATTTATGCAGACAAATGAAAATATCCAGGATTGTTCACCCGTCCCTAATGATACCTACGGTCCAAAAATTATTTGGATACCTTTTATCGTTTTCGCGTGAAGTAGGTTTGTTTGAGAGTGAAAATCTCACCTTCACTCGGGTTAGAAATGGTCAAAATGATCCACTTTTTCACAGGGTCACACCTCTCAGACACATCTTTGTAGAAACCTGAAAAGCTCCATGATTATTCAGCAAGGCCTACTGATTCATACGTTGCATGAATCAAATTAATAGCCCTTATAGTTTCCGAGTTATTAGACGTTGATCGAGAGCATGTTCAGGCATTTTACTGTTTTTCTCCATTTTTCCCTTTTTTTCACCTAGTGTTGTGCCTTTATTTTTATATTTTCAACAAAAATGTGTTAATATTCTTGTTCCCCTGTCCGTTCTGAGAAAACCGGTCCAAGAATGACGTTGATAGCCCTTACGGTTTCCGAGTTATGGGCAGTAGTTTGGGAGCATGTCCCACCATGTTATAAAGCCAGGCCATGATGAGATACTAAGTGTGGTGCTGCGTGAGTGACAAACAGCAGCTGTTGGGCGCTCATTAATTACCATAGCAACAGAACACAGCTGCCAGTGAACTTAAGTAACCTCTGACAGAGAGTAGCTCTGAGGCTGAGCTCAGGCCAGAAGCTTCCATGAGTGTTATATGGAAGCAAATCGTTACCATAATTCAAATGAAAAAGCATTTTCAGAAATGCTTTTTCATTTTAAGAATGTGGCTGCATTGTTTGACTCATAAATGAAATTAGTTATCAATAATCCTATTTGCATTTTAATTTTCTTCTTCAAGACTGCTCATTCTTTCACTTAATTAAAATGAAAAAGAAAAAGACATTTGAGATTTATTTTTCAAAATGTACCCCAGCAAATAGATACCAAAATTCAATTTGAAATGTAAAATTCGAAAATGAAAAAGCATTTCCAGAAATGCTTTTTCATTTTAAGAATGCGGCTGCGTTATTTGACCCATAAATAAAATTAGTAATCAATCATCCTATTTGCATTAGCATTTTCTTCTTCACGACTGCACATTTTATGCCATAATCAAAAAGAAAACAAAGCAGACATTGCTTTTTCGTTTTCGTGGTCTGCCCGCAAAGTACTGCCCAGAACTCGAAAACGAAATAGCATTCCGAGCTGCGGGCGCAGAAGAGTGACGTCAGCAGCTGCCCTTCCTCAGCTCCCTGCTGACCGAGCTACCCATCTTGTTCGGTGGGAGGCGCTGTGCACGTCTGCATTGCATTACATTGCAAATGTGCCGCGAAATTGATTGAATTGCAGCAGGGCCGAGCTCAATTTGTGGCAGTGGCAGGCAGAACTGGTAGTTCCGTGGCAGCCTTATGGCCTGGGACATCCAGCGTGTTTTTAAGCATTTATTTATAATTTTCTGTGAGTGACGATTCAGAATAGCCGCTCATGCTCTATAATAAACCGGCTGTTTGTGCAATAAATCTTCGTCATCCTTTCAACACGTCACACATACACATAGTGCTATTTATTTTCCATGTCAAGTAAATACAATCACCTTATGTTATGGGTCTAAAGCTGTTTATCAAATAATAATCAATAATGAAATCATTATTTAAAGGTAACAGGCTATAACAATAATGACAACCCATTTGCCGATAATCAGCATCAGCTTCCACAAAAACAGCGGCAACCGCATTGGCAAGCTTTTACGGCCGGTCTGGCACCTTCAGGCATCCTCGCGGAATCCCGTGCCACCCTGCGGCAGACTGTGGCAGTTCCGGTGGCAGCTTCGGTGGCAGGCTGTGGCAGTTCCGCCACAGCCTGCCACCGGAACTACCAGTTCTGCCTGCCACTGCCACAAATTGAGCTCGGTCCTGCTGCAATTCAATCAATTTCGCGGCACGTTTGCAATGTAATGCACTGCAGACGTGCACAGCGCCTCCCACCGAACAAGATGGGTAGCTCGGTCAGCAGGGAGCTGAGGAAGGGCGGCTGCTGACATCACTCTTCTGCGCCCGCAGCTCGGAATGCTTTTTCGTTTTCGAGTTCTGGGCAGTACTTTGCGGGCAGACCACGAAAACGAAAAAGCAATGTCTGCTTTGTTTTCTTTTTGATTATGGCATAAAATGTGCAGTCGTGAAGAAGAAAATGCAAATAGGAATATTGATAACTAATTTCATTTATGAGTCAAACAATGCAGCCACATTCTTAAAATGAAAAAGCATTTCTGGAAATGCTTTTTCATTTTCAAATTTTACATTTCAAATTGAATTTTGGTATCTATTTGCTGGGGTACATTTTGAAAAATAAATCTCAAATGTCTTTTTCTTTTTCATTTTAATTAAGTGAAAGAATGAGCAGTCTTGAAGAAGAAAATTAAAATGCAAATAGGATTATTGATAACTAATTTCATTTATGAGTCAAACAATGCAGCCACATTCTTAAAATGAAAAAGCATTTCTGAAAATGCTTTTTCATTTGAAATATGGTAACGATTTGCTTCCATATGCTCACAATAAGTCAGTCATAGCTGACAACCAAACTAGACTTTCAAAATAAGACCTACACATAGTTTACAAAATAAAAGCCTGTTTTTACACTGAACATCAACCTTCCATATTTACAAATTATTTTTTAAAGCTGATAATAGCATAAACAATGATTTCAGCCGAGCAAGCAGGTTTTATATGACTAATCGAAATAACCCAGACTTGAAAGGACAACCCTGCTAGATTTTCAAAATAAGACAAAAATGCTCTACAAAATGAAAGCCTTTACATTTTAAAATATAGAACATTGCAGCACTGGGCTTCACACTAATGTTGGAGCTCATCCAGTGTAGGAAATAGGAGCAGGTCAGCCCTTTAAAATAAGGCTTACTGAAATTTTCAAAATAAAAGCCTCAATCTTTAATAGTTACTAGTGATTATTTAAGCTGATAATGGCATACATTATGATGTTTGAATAGCAAGCAGGTTCTATGTAACTAATGGAAGTAACCCAGACCTGAAAGGACAACCATGATGGATTTTCAAAATAAGACAAAACATGCTCTACAAAATAAAAGCCTTTACATTTTAAACTATATATCATTGCAGCACTGGGCATTACACTATTGTTGGAGTTCACCCAGTGTTGGAAATTGGACTATGCTAGTCCTTTGAAATAAGGCTTACTGAAACTTTCAAAATAAAATCCTCAGCGTTCCATAGTTTGTATTGATTTTTTAAGCTGATAATATCATACATAATGATTTTAGAATAGCAAACAGGTTTTTTATATCTAGTGGAAGTACACCAGACCTGAAAGGACAACTATGCTGGACTTTCAAAACAACACCTAGACATACCCTACAAAATAAATGTCTTCATATTTCACAGAGCGATAATTCCAGCATTGGTCTTAACACTATTGCTGGGACTCTGTGATGGAAATGGATCTACTTTATCCTTTCAAAATGCACTCACTGATATTTACAAAATAAAAGTCTCAACATTCCTTAGTTGGGGCCTGCCATAGCAATGAAGAGAGAACAGTGAGTGGCCTGACTCCCATGCTATTGCCTGGTGGCACCTATTACTACACATCTCTAAACTGGACTCTTTATTTATAGGCGACTGCCAAAGCAATGCAGTGAATCATTTTAAACGGCAATTTCATAGACTTTTGAATATATGCTGTAGTAAGCATTAGCATTTTAGCTCATGTTAGCTTATACATTGCTTTTTGCATGGTAGGTGGTTTAAATTAATATCAGCCTCCATGCTAGTAATAGCCAATATGCTAATGTTATCATTTTAGCTTCTCTTTCTCCTCTCTTGTCTCTTAGCTGAAGAACACTTGTGTTTTTTAGGCAATTTCTTGTTTGTTTTTGTGTTTTTTCAGAGTATTTGTTGTTATATCCTTTTTTTCTGAAATTTCTGCAATTTGTTATATTTTTTACCACTGACTTCAACTTCTTAGGCTATATTTTTGCTTCAGTCTATGCTTTTTCAGCTCATCTATGGCAGCTCTTTCCTGCTTTTTTAAAGTTTTTGTCAGTTCTTGCATTTCAACAACTCTTTCAACAAGTAGTTTTGAGGTAACTTTACATTGTTAAGCTGTTTTATAGCTAATAGTCTTCCTGCTCAAACAGATCAGATGACAGTTTGTCTTTGCTGTTTCTGCTATTTCTACTAATTTATCAGATTTAAGCAGATTTTCTGCAGTCAATTTCAGCTTCTTTCTGCCAGCTTTCAGCTAAAAAAAATTCAGCTTACAGCATTCACACTGCATTTTCGCAGGAAATGCAATTTTTTCTAGTTTTACTAACTTTTCACTTTTTGCAGTTTCTAACTTCGTTACAACCACCTGTGCTTCGCTTCCTTTTAGGCTGATGGAATAGCCTTACTGGCCATTATCCCCTTTCAGGGGGGAACAGAGAGTGACTCAAGCTAAAAAAGTAGGTTGTCTGTATACCTTTTACCGTCGAATTGGACACACAAGGGAAACCCTAAGATTAACCTTGTGCTAAACTGAGTTAAGATGACTTTACATACAATTCAAGTGTTCCTAAGAGTGATTTGTGTCAGTGCAAACTTCTCCAGAAACACACCTCATGGAAGAGAAAGGATGGATAGAGTAGAGTTTCTTACTTCACCCTTTAAAATCAAGTTTAAGAAAAAAAGCTCAAAAACAGACTTTTTTGTACTGTGTTTGGTACTGAGATTAATACGGTGATCTGAATGTGTTTGACAAAAGCATATCTCAAACAATTCTTTAGGAACTTAGAATAGAAGTTCAACATTTAAAGAGTATACTTTATCTTTCTTTTTTTACAAGGTTTGTTCTAAGCTGCATTCATGAAGAATATTCAAAAGAAATGTAGATGCGAATCCTGTCAATGTTTTGTGGTGCTCTGTGGATGACTTGTAGTAGAGATTGCTTTTCATGGTGCAATGCCACAATTGTACGAATTTGAAAAAAATTATGAACAGATGTCTCATGAGCAGAATAGTAAGAGAAAAGAGCTTTAAGTGGAGCACAGTAAATCTTGGGGAAGGAAGAGGATGTATATCAGTATGTGACCTAAGGCTCAATGTTCCAGTTGTGGATTTAATCCTCAACTCTGCCACTGCCTTTGATTGTCCTTTCCAGGATTCTTAACTCCAGCACTGTTGATTTGTTTCCTCACTTGTACATCACTTTGGATACAAACATATTCTAGCTAATGTGATGCATGCATACATCTGTGAACAGACAAAATAAAGATCTAAGAGGAAGGGCACATTCTTGGGTTTTATAAACCTGACAAAGAAATGTAGAGTTCATAGATTCCAAATAAAAGACGATGCTCTCCTATAGGACAAGACTTCCAAAAAAGATGTGTAATGATAACCAAATATTTGCATGTCTGTTTTGTTTGTGTGTATATTTGTCTTTGCATATACTGAGCACATTTTGCTTCTGCTCATGTGGATTCTCTATTGTGCTCATATGTCTGAGTGTGTACATGCTGTGTGCAAATATCCTTATAAGACAGGGATGCTGTTTATTTTATTATTTTAATTTTTCTTGGTAACAGAGGACATCTTATGAAAACACCTGGCTTTTAAATAAACCTAGCAAATGTTTGATGTGCAAATTTGTTCTGGAGATGTAAATAGAATGCTATCGGCAACGCTATGTGTGTCAGTCAGACTTTTGACTTGTCACCAATGTTCTTCTTCATCTAAACATACATCTTTCTTATGTATATTTTCTTTTTTGCCTTGACAAGAAAGCAAAATGGCAAGTGCAGCCCGAGGCACAGCAAGAGAGCCTTTGTTTAAAAGGTTATGCATTTTGTGCTCATTCTGATAGGGAATTTGCAAGCCCAGTGGCTTTGCAATTGTTTCAGCTGTTTCATCTTGGAAAAGGTAATCGCACAAACACTTCCTAGCATTTTAGAGAAAGAAACAGCTGTTGCTCCACCTGTAATAATGATTCCATTGAACAAACACAAAAAAGTCCTAATACCATTATCTTAATAAACCCAAATTGGGTACATCATTAAGAAAATTAAAACTGACATCCTTAAGCTGCTGTCACATTGTGTCATATCTTCACATTCATGCATTAAAGACACATCTTACATGGGTCTAAAAGTGGGCAAATTAAGGGGACTATTTGGAACATCAAGTCCTGTCAAGTCTTTACAGTTTGTGTCTTGTAATGTCCTCCCTTTCTGAATAGTGTGTGTATACTGCGATCAGTGGTGTGGTCTTTGAACAAAGTGGTCAGATAATTATTATCCATATTTTTCAGAGAATAAGGCATGTTGTCAGTTTCAGGTATCTAGCATGCCGGGGTGATGAAGCAGATTTAGAGTGAGATTAGGTTATGTTATAATTGGGTCCCTGCAATGAGTCTGTGGGAGTGGCACACATCTGTGTTTTGCTTAGTGAGTGAGAGCTGCAGCATTTACTTGGTTGCAATTTCCGTTATGAGGAAAAAAAAGTGTAGCAGCCTGGATTATCTGGTATCTGGTCATTTACTGTCAATTATTTTATTTTTTTTTTACATCATATTTAACAGGAACAAAAACCAATACAGAAACGCTGGTATAATGATAGGTGAGCCAAAAGTAAAATGTTTATTAAAAAAAAACATTGTATTTGACCCCTGCTGCTGAATCCATGCTTTCATCACTTCTCAATTTCAATAATGCAGTAGCATCCTCTGTGGTTCTCCCTTCAATTCATTCAATTCAGTTTCAATTTAGTTTATTTATATAGCGCCAATTCACAACACATGTCGTCTCAAGGCACTTCACAAAAATCAGGTACATACATTCCAATTAATCCTAATCATTGAACAGTGCAGTCAGATTCAGTTATTTATTCAAATTGGATAAAAAGTTTTTCTGTCTAAGGAAACCCAGCAGATTGCATCCAGTCAGTGACTTGCAGCATTCCCTCCTCCTGGATGAGCATGTCGAGACAATGGACAGTCACTGGCGTTGACTTTGCAGCAATCCCTCATACTGAGCATGCATGTAGTGACAGTGGAGAGGAAAAACTCCCTTTTAACAGGAAGAAACGTCCAGCAGAACCAGGCTCAGTGTGAGCGGCCATCTGCCACGACCGACTGGGGGTTTGAGGAACAGAGCAGAGACAAAAAGAATACAGAAGCACTGATCCAGGAGTCCTTTCTATGGGAAGGAAAAGTAAATATTAATGGATGTAGTTCCTTTAGTCGTTTCAACTAGAAAAAAAAGAACAGACAAACTCTGAGCCAGTGTTCAAGGTTAGAGTCTGAAAGAGAGCACATAGAGTTAGTCAAAGTAAAAGCTCAGTCAATTGCCATGTCTAAGAGAGAGAAAGGGATAAACACTGAAAGACAGGGCCATGTGGATCATCGGTAGAGGGTTAGTATTAAGTTGTTACCAGCAGAAGCTTGGACGATGCCCCTCTCCAGAAAGGTGTCACAGGTAGACACAGAGTCAGGCCAGGTGTAGCTTCTATGAAGAGAAAAGAGAGAGAACAAAGTTAAAAGCTGAAATAACAGCAAATAATGCAAAATTGGACAGTAGCGTGAGAATGTAGCGAAGGGGGTGAAAGTGGTCATTATGTCCTCCAGCAGCCTAAGCCTATAATAGCATAACTACAGAGATACAGGGGTTGGACAATGAAACACCTGTCATTTTAGTGTGGGAGGTTTGATGGCTAAATTGGACCAGCCTGGTAGCCAGTCTTCATTGATTGCCCATTGCACCAGTAAGAGCAGAGTGTGAAGGTTCAATTAGCAGGGTAAGAGCACAGTTTTGCTCAAAATATTGAAATATACACAACATTATGGGTGACATACCAGAGTTCAAAAGAGGACAAATTGCACGTCTTGCTGGCGCATCTGTGACCAAGACAGCAAGTCTTTGTGATGTATCAAGTGCAACGGTATTCAGGGTAGTGTCAGCATACCACCAAGAAGGACGAACCACATCCAACAGGATTAACTGTGGACGCAAGAAGAAGCTGTCTGAAAAGGATGTTCGGGTGCTAACCTGGATTGTATCCAAAAAACATAAAACCACGGCTGCAAAATTCACGGCAGAATTAAATGTGCACCTCAACTCTCTTGTTTCAACCAGAACTGTCCGTCAGGAGCTCCACAGGGTCGATATACACGGCCGGGCTGCTATAGCCAAACCTTTGGTCACTCATGCCAATGCCAAACTTCAGTTTCAATGGTGCAAGGAGCGCAAATCTTGGGCTGTGGACAATGTGAAACATGTATTGTTCTCTGATGAGTCCACCTTTACTGTTTTCCCCACATCCGGGAGAGTTACGATGTGGAGAAGCCCCAAAGAAGCGTACCACGCAGACTGTTGCATGCCCAGAGTGAAGCATGGGGGTGGATCAGTGATGGTTTGGGCTGCCATATCATGGCATTTCCTTGGTCCAATATTTGTGCTAGATGGGCGTGTCACTGCCAAGGACTACCGCACCATTCTTGAGGACCGTGTGGACCCAATGGTTCAAACATTATATCCTGAAGGTGCCGTGTATCAGGATGACAATACACACAGCAAGACTGGTGAAAGATTGATTTGGTGAACATGAAAGTGAAGTTGAACATCTCCTGTGGCCTGCACAGTCACCAGATCTAAATATTATTGAGCCACTTTGGGGTGTTTTGGAGGAGCGAGAAGAAACATTTTCCTCCACCAGTACCACGTAGTGACCTGGCCACTATCCTGCAAGAAGAATGGCTTAGAATCCCTCTGACCACTGTGCAGGACTTATATATGTCATTCCCAAGACAAATTGACGCTGGATTGGCCACAAAAGGAGGCCCTACACCATACTAATAAATTATTGTGGTCTAAAAGCAGGTGTTTCAGTTTCATTGTCCAACCCCTGTGGCTCAGGATAACCTAAGCCACTCTAACTATAAACTTTATCAGAAAGGAAAGTTTTAAGCCTTATCTTAAAAGTAGACAGTTTGTCCATCTAGGGCCCACTGATGGCCATTGTTATACTAAAAACCACAACGATTGGGATACCTCTCTCTGTCAGATTGACCATAACCATTGGAAAAGAGAGGGGGTCATACAGGTAGCAGAAATGGAGGGTGTGTTTGCACCTCAACCATAACTGAGCCGGTTTAGGCTAAACCTGACTCCCCCTTACTCAATCCAACAGGGAGGGATGAAGACGGAGGTAAAAATAAGGAAGATAGCTCAGGATAACCTAAGCCACTCTAACTATAAGCTTTATCAAAAAGGAAAGTTTTAAGCCTAGCCTTAAAAGTAGACAGGGTGTCTGCCTCATGGACTAAAACAGAGAGCTGGTTGCAAAGGAGAGGAGCCTGATAACTAAAGGATCTGCCTCCCATTCTACTTCTAGAGATGCTAGGAATCACCAGCAATCCTGCAGTCTGAGAACGAAGTGCTCTGTTAGGAACGTATGGAACAATCAGATCTCTGATATATGATGGAGCTAAATCATTAAGGGCTTTATATGTGAGGAGGAGAATTTTAAATTCTATTCTGGATTTAACAGGGAGCCAATGATGGGAAGCTAAAATAGGAGAAATATGATCTATCTTTTTAATTTTCATCAGAATTCTTGCTGCAGCATTTTGAATCAGCTGAAGGCTTTTAACTGCATTTTGTGGACATCCTGATAGTAACGAATTAAATTAGTCCAGCCTTGAAGTAACAAATGCATGGACTAGTTTTTCAGCATCACTCCTGGATAGGATATTTCTAATTTTGGCAATGTTCCGAAGATGAAAGAAGGAAATCCTAGAAACCTGTTTAATATGGGATTTAAATGACATGTCCTGGTCAAAAATTACACCAAGGTTTTTTACTTTATTATTGGAAGTCAATTCAATCCCATCCAGGTTAAGTGATTGACTAAGCAGTTTCATTTTTAAAGACGACAACTTCTGTCTTGTCTGAATTTAGAAGCAGAACATTTAAAGTCATCCAAGTTTTTATGTCTTCAAAACATGCTTGTAGTCTATCTAACTGGTTGGGATCATCAGGATTTATGAATAAGTAAAGCTGAGTATGATCAGCGTAACAGTGAAAATGTATTCCATGCTGCCTGATAATTCTACCTATTGGAAGCATATATATAGTAAAGGGAATTGGTCCAGGTACTGAACCCTGTGGTACTCCACAATTAACCCTGGAGTTTAAAGATGATTTATCATTTACATGAACAAACTGGAATCTGTCAGACAAATAAGATTTAAACCAGCCTAGCGCTGTTCCCCTGATCCCTACAGCATATTCCAGCCTTTCTAAGAGAATATTGTGATCGATTGTATCAAATGCAGCACTGAGATCTAAGAGGACAAGTACAGACAAAAGTTTGTTATCTGAGGCCATAAGAATATCATTAGTGACTTTCAGTAGAGCTGTTTCAGTGCTATGATGAGCCTGACTGAAACTCTTCAAACAGGTCATTGCTGTGTAAATGTTCACACATTTGATTAGCAATTATTTTCTCAAGAATTTTAGATAAGAATGGAAGATCGGATATAGGTCTTTAATTTTTCAAGTCATCTCGATCAAGCGAAGGTTTCTTAAGCAAAGGTTTAATTATAGCTACCTTAAAAGCTTGTGGTACATATCCATTTACTAAGGATAGGTTAATCATACCTAAAATGGGGCTGGTAATCAGAGGGAACACTTCCTTAAATAATTTGGTTGGGATTGAGTCTAACATACAAGTTGAAGGTTTAGATGGAGCTATTATTTCCGATAACTCAGGAAGCTCCACAGGATCAAAGCAGTCCAAACACAGACCCGGTTCTGTTACTTCCAATGTTGTCTCACTTGCTGAGGATGAAGTAATCATCTTCGGGAGTATGTCAAAGATTTTCTTTTTAATAGAATCAATTTTATTTAGGAAGAATCCCATAAAATCATGACTGCTGAGAACTAATGGAATGGATGCTCAACAGAGCTATGACTCTGTGCAAGTTAGGAAGTGTACTAAAGAGAAACCTAGGATTATTCTTGTTCTCTTCTATTAATGATGAGAAATAAGATGTTCTAACTTGATGAAGTGTATTTTTATACAACAGTAGGCTATTTTTCTAGATTAAGTAGTAATCCTCTAGGTGTGTAGAGCACCATTTTCTCTCCAATTTCCTAACATTGTGCTTTAAAGTATGCAGCTCTGAATTAAACCAGAGAGCTAGCCTCCTATGAATAATTACCTTCTTTTTCAGGGGGGCTGCATTGTCTATTGCACCATGCAATGATGAAGTAACACTATGAACAAGAGAATCAATTTGTGAAGGGGAAGAAACAAAATCTTTGCCCTCCACTGTGTTTTTCTGTGATGACGAGGAAATCAAATGTGGAACATATTCTTTAAAGGTTGTTACAGCATTGTCTGATAATGATCTACCATAATGAAATTTTCTTTCAGGTGTGGAGTACTATTAAAAATGGTCAGACTGGACAGGGTTATGAGAAAATATTGTTATGTCTTTACACTCAATGCCATATGTCAGCACAAGGTCCAGAGAATGAAGACAAAGGTGGGTAGGTTTGTTAATGTTTTGAGCTAAGCCAATTGAGTCTAAGATAGAATTAAAGGCTATATTTATCATGAATTGCTTAAATAGTCGAAGTAGAACAAAACCAGAGGATGAAACAGACTCAGGATCCTCTCGATGAGAAAAGGGCCAATGAAACAGGGGGCCAACTTTCTAGGAGTATCTTTTAATTTAATATTTCTGGTGGAAAGCCAGACTCTGATTGACGCGGTAGACAGGTGCAGCAGAACGGTGACGGTTAGCAAACCTCTTATTTTGTTCCAGAGTGCGTAGAAGGGTCCTCCTGGTCTGTTGCCAGATCCTACGACACCTGGAAACATAATGCTGAACAGAGGGGACCAGGATGTCAGATTCAACACTGGGAAACAGCAGAGGTAGATAGCCCAGTGAAGCCTCAAAGGGGGACAAACCAGTAGCAGAGGAAGTATGTGTGTTGTGAGCATATTCGATCCATGTGAGATGTTTGCACCAAGAAGAGGGGTTGTCATTTATTACGCACCTCAAGGCGACTTCAAGTTCCTGGTTGCATCTTTCTGTCTGTCCATTAGATTGGGGGTGGTATCCAGACGAAAGACTTACGGAGGCACCAAGAGCTTTGCAAAACTCCTTCCAAACTTGCGAGATGAACTGCGGGCCTCGGTCAGAAACAATGTCCAAAGGTATGCCATGGATGCGGAAAACGTGGAGAACCAAGAGTTGGGCAGTCTCCAATGCAGACGGAAGCTTGGGTAAAGGAACAAAATGGGCTGTTTTAGAGAATCTGTCAACAACAGTAAGGATGACTGTGTTACCGTCAGATGACGGGAGACCAGTGATGAAATCAACGGAAATGTGAGACCAGGGGCGGCTAGGGGTGGGCAGAGGTTGAAGAAGACCAGCAGGGAGTTGATTAGTGTTCTTGTTTCGAGCACATGTGGGACAAGCTGCAACAAAATCTTTAATGTTGAGGTTCATAGTCGGCCACCAGAAATACCTTTTGGTAAATGTGATCATACGAGTCACCCCAGGATGACAAGTCAGTTTATTGTTGTGCACCTAATCCAGAACTGACGACAGAGTTGGGAACGAACAGCTTGCCCACTGGGCCAGTACCTGGGTCAGGTTCGGACCTCTGTGCCTCCCTGATGTCCTTTTCAATGGCCCAGGTGAGGGCGCCCACAATACAAGAATCCAGTAAGATAGAAGCTTCAGTCTTGAGTTGGTCAGAATGAGAGAACTGGCGAGAGAGAGCGTCAGGCTTAATGTTCTTGGAACCGGGTCTGTAGGAGATAGAAAAATGAAAACGAGCAAAAAACAGAGACCAACGGGCTTGTCTGGGGTTAAGTCTCTTGGCATTTTGAATGTAGGAGAGGTTCTTATGATCAGTCCAAATGAGAAAAGGGACTTCAGTACCCTCTAAGCAATGCCGCCATTCCTCAAGCGCCAACTTGATGGCTAAAAGTTCACGGTTGCCCACATCATAATTTTGCTCTGCTGGAGACAAGCGACGAGAAAAATAGGCACATGGATGTACTTTATCATCCAGAGGAGACCGTTGAGATAGAATAGCCCCTACTCCAATGTCAGAAGCATCAACCTCTACCATAAATTGTGCACATGGATCAGGATGGGTCAATGTGGGTGCTGAAGAAAATAGAGTCTTTAACTCACCAAATGGCCTTTCTGCCTCAGGAGTCCAATGGAACGTTTTCAGAGAGGAGGTGAGTTGAGTGAGAGGTGCATTGACCTGACTGTAGTTCCTTATAAACCTCCTATAAAAATTTGCAAATCCCAAGAACCTTTGAAGTTGCCTGCAATAAGTTATTGTAGGCCACTCTGCCACTGCCTTGGTTTTCTCGGGATCAGTTCTGTACCTGCCTGCCTGCCTCAAAAATAAAACCCAAAAAAGACACAGATGTGACACTGAATTCGCACTTTTTGGCTTTAACAAAGAGTTGATTCTCAAAAAGCCTCTTGAGAACTGTTCTGACATGCTGGCGATGTTGTTCTATGTCCTGGGAAAAAATCAAAATGTCATCCAGATAAACGAAAACAAAGAGGTTGAGAAAGTCACGAAGAACATCATTAATAAGAGGCTGGAAAACAGCAGGTGCATTAGTCAACCCGAAGGGCATAACCAAATACTCAAAATGTCCCAGGGGGGTTTTGAAAGCCGTTTTCCACTCATCACCCTCTCGGATCCGGACCAAATGGTAAGCATTGCGCAGGTCGAGTTTATTGAAGATCTTGGCAGAATGTAATTGTTCATGTATGGAATCAATAAGTGGTAGTGGGTATTTATTTTTAATAGTGATATGATTCAATCTTCTATAATCAATACAAGGTCTTAATGTGCCGTCCTTCTTACCCACGAAGAAGAATCCAGCGCCAACAGGGGATGTAGACGGACGAATGATTCCAGATGCTAAATCCTCAATGTACTCTTTCATGACCTTTCTCTCGGGTCCGGAGATATTAAAGAGTCTGCTGGATGGTAGCGGAGCGCCTGGGAGGAGATCAATAGGGCAGTCATAGGGGCGATGCAGAGGTAAAGAAAGAGCCCCTTGTTTGCTAAACACAGGTGCGAGATTGTGGTATTCAGATGGAACTTTGGACAGATCAACAGGCTCAGAAGGTTTGAGTTGTTTGATAGAGTGAGAGACAGCAGTTCTTGAGCAGTTCTGGAGACAGAGATTACTCCATCTCTCTACTCTGCCCTCCACCCAATTAATAGCGGGATTATGTTTCTGCAACCAGGGAAACCCCAAAACTAATTGTGGAGAGATGGAAGAGACAACAAAGAACTCACCCTATTCATGATGGTTACCAGAGGTGATGATGTGAAGCTGAGGCACTTTAAATCTCACTTGAGACATGGTTTGACCAGTGATGCCAGTGACAGAAAGGGAATGGTTGAGAGGCTGAGAGGGTATTTGAAGTTTATCAACCAGATCCGAGGAAATAAGATTCTGTTCAGCACCAGAATCAATAAAAGCATCAACAGGAAACTTCTCTTGGCCAACAATAATAGTGACCGGAAAACACAGACGAGAGACAGGGGAAGAATGGGATATGCTCACCAAAGTCCCCTGACCTATTGATGAGCCCTCTCTTTTCCCTTCTTGGGGCATTTTGTGATAAAATGTCCGCCTCGTCCACAATATAGGCAAAGACCACCCTCAAAGCGACGTTGTTGTTCCTCTGGGGAGAGTCGAGTGTGACCAATCTGCATCGGCTCCGGTTCCGCAGATCCCTCTGAAGAGGAAGTGGGTGCATCGAGGAAAGTGGTTGGAGGCGCCATAGAGTGCTGCCTCTGTGAATTGTAGTTCCTTTCTGTTTGTCTCTCTCTTAGACGGTTGTCAATGCGGATCGATAGGTTGATTAATTCATCCAGTCTTTCGGGTTCATCTCTCAAAACCAACTGGTCCTTTACTTGATCTGCAAGGGAATTAACAAAAATACCCTTGAGTGCCGCTTCATCCCAACCCACCTCCTGTGCTGCCACCCGGAAGTCGACGGCGAACTCCGCCAACGCTCTCCTTCCCTGTTTGAGGGTGAGTATCTTCTTAGCCGCTGCCTCCTGCTGGAGTGGTTGATCGAAGACTCTCTTGAAGTGACTGAAAAAAAATGGCATAACTAAGAGACTCAACAGGGTTAGATGCCAAATAGGCGTGCGCCCAGCGCAGAGCAGATCCCTTTAGCGAGGTAACAATATAAGTAATCTTGGAGGCAGCAGTAGGGAAAAGGGAGGGGGAACAACTGAATGCTAATTCACACTGGAGAGAAAAACCACCAATGTTATTAGGATTACCATCAAACAGTTCAGACGGACGGAAGTCAGGCTCTCGGATCCCAGAAGATAGAATTGTGGGTGGCTGAGGATTCTCTAAATGAACTGGAGGATTGGAAGAGGCAGGTGAGAGTTTGGTTAGGATTTCGCTTAAAGCATGAACCATACCACCAAGTTCCGTGAGATGAGAATCCGTAGTCCTTTGTTGTTGCAGTAGCTGTTGAAGCATGGTTTCATTAAATTGTAGGCGTTCCTTTAAGGAAGTCTGTTCATCATCTGAATTGTTCTTCGACATGTTAGATGGCTGGAACATACTATCATGAATTGCTTAAATAGTCGAAGTAGAACAAAACCAGAGGATGAAACAGACTCAGCACACAGGATAAGACGGTAAATGAGATTTATTTCTACTGTAGACTTTGTTTAAGGAATCTTGAGTTGGAGTTGTCCAGAATCCGGAGGAGGAGAAGGTAAATCCAGGAATCCAAAGAGAGAGAGAGAGTACTGGTGATGAGAATATTTACAGTGCAGTCCATAGGAGGGAGTATTACCAGATGTAGGCAGGCAGGTAGGCCGATAGGCAGGTCGACAGACAGGCAGGCAGGCAGACGGATAGGCAGGCAGACAGGAGTCCACATAACTGAGGTTATGTTCCAGCAAAGGTCTGTATCAGCAGCTACCTTAAGAAGCCCATGAGCTCATTAGGAGAATGCGTTGCAGCTGCAGACAATGAGCTGCCAGAACCAACCAGAAGGGGAGGAGCAGAGATCCTACAATATTTAAGCTATCACTTTCATTGTCAACATGAATGTTAAAATCCCCCACTATAATAACCTTATCTGTATTTAACACTAAATCAGATAAAAGGTCTGAAAACTGATCTAAAAATTGAGAGTAAGGGCCTGGTGGATGGTACAAAACAACAAACAGAAGTGGTTTTAGTGCTTTGCAATATGAATGAGGAAAACTAAGGATTAAATATTCAAAAGAGTTGTAGTTATTGATTGGTCTGGGACTAGTCAATAAATCGGACTGAAAGATGGTTGCTCCTCCTCCTCCTCGCCCAGTATTTTGAGGAATGTGAAAATTTAAATAGTAGGAGTTGATTCATTTATAGTAACATAATCCTCTTGCTGCAGCCAGGTTTCTGTGAGGCAAAATAAATCAATCTGATTGTCACAAATCAGGTCACTAACTAGCAAAGTCTTTGAAGAAAGAGATCTTATGTTCAGTAAGCCACATTTAATAGTTTTATTTTTATTTTTAGTCCTGATATCTTCGTTTTAGATTATTTTTAAATCTATTCAATTTTGGCCGTGTGCGAGACACTGTCTTAATAGGGTAATGGGTGGGTAGCAGTACAGAAGCTGCAGAGAAGAGTATTAAACTACAAATGTGCTTCCTGGTCTGAACCCTGGGTTGTCAGAGGTTTGGAGAACTAATATATTCGGCCAGATTCCTAGAAAGAAGAGCTGCTCCATCCAAAGTGGGATGGATGCCGTCTCTCCGGATCAGACCAGGTTTTCCCCAAAATGTTCGCTAATTACTAATTACTTCAAATTCCTCAAAAAACTCCAACACATCCAGAACTTAGCTGAATGTCTTTTCACTCATTCCTCCTCAAGAGACCAAATCACCCTTGTCCTTACAAGCCTTTACTGACTTTCCGTTCCTCTAAATATTTTCATCTAAAGTGCTCCTGCTAACCTTCACAGCCTTCCATAACCAAGATCTTTTCAGATCTTCTTCACGGTTCCGCTCCATCACATTGCCTGTAGTCCTCAAATTTCCATCTTAGCCATTCAGGGTCAAGCTTAAAACATGTTGAGATAGGCCCTTCACCATCGCAGCCACTGCCTCTGGAACTCTATTCCACGATGAATCAGAGACAGCAGTGAAACATCCACATTTAAATCTTTACTCAAAATACACTTTTTACAAGTACTTTTATTCTTGAGTGAGCTGTTTCTTTTTTTATTGATTTCCAGGCCTTCTCGTGCTATCTTTTGATTGATTATATGTTTTTCTGTAAAGCATCTTTGAGTTTTTTCTAAAGCACTCTATAAATAAAATGTGTTGTTTTTGGATGGCTAAATTAGGAGAGGAGGTTTTGTTTTATGGTTCAGCATGTTTTAATATGCAGAGCTCCAGAGGTGATAAATTATTCCCAGCACCGAATTTCTGATAAAAGAGAAGGTTACTCTGACACAACACACAATGCTGCTCTGGGTTTGTTCAGATTTATAGTAAATATAAATATATTCTGACAGCATAATTTAAGTTTGAATAGATATAACCATAGATGGCTCACAAATGAAGGCCATAGTTATTGTGCTGTTACCTGCATTGTCTACTGCTGTGAGTTTGGCATTTCAGTTTGACATGCATGGGACAGATCTGAATTAGAACACATTACCTCACTGCTTAAACATTACCTTTTTAATTTTTTTATTGTGTTTTTTCCAGTGTGCAATGAAAATACACTACCAACAAATTCAATTAAAACAACAAGATTTGGGTAAACAAGTTTTTAATTAAATGTGTTCCCCAATTTTTAGTTACAAGGAGATTGTATGCAAACATCTGACTGCAGACTAAACAAGTTGTGTATGTCTACATTAAGGGTTTAGTGCGAAAGTATGTGTCATGGTTGATGGCTGAGTGTGCTGGATTGGGTTGCCTGTCTGTAAATCAACTCATCCTAAGTTGCAGGATGAGTTCCAGGCTTGTCGAGCCTGAATTCTGTAAATATTTGATGTCTGAAGAACCTTCCTCAATACATCTGGCTTTTCAAGTAAAAAGACCTTCATTAAACCATTGCATTCAGTTTTTGAGTGATTTTTCTGTATGTGGGTCACAAAGTCCTATGAGCTTCGATGAAGTTGTAAGACCCAAACTTAGAGCAAATTTTATAGTTGTTTATAGTTTTAGTTACAGTCAATAATTTGTGGAAGTCTTTTGAACTGAAAACATCTAAAACTCTAAAGAGATCTGCATTTCAATGAAAGAAAAATTCTTAATTCCTACCAAAGTTGGATATGAAATGTAAATGTCAACATCCAAACTAGCAGTTTATATTTTTTTGTTCTGTGAATATTATGTCTTGTTAAACTGGCAGGTATGTTTAACAAGACCACAGAGGATCTGTTGATACAAGAGGATGGATAAAGAGTAGGTGAGAGAAGCACTGCCTTTTCAGTCACTTTGAGTTTCTGCTTTATAACTGGTTGTTTTCAAAAGTAGATTTTTTTTAATTGGAGATGATTCAAATAAACTTAGAAAATGAAAAGTGGAAAATCCAAATGGCTTGTTTTGAATTTTTAAAGTGAGGTTCTGTGAAGTTACTATCAGCAATAGTTCCCTTACCTGCAGTAGAAATCACAGTATCCTAGGAGTGGTGGAAACTAACCTAATGTGAAATACACAGTCTGTTTTTGTTGAGTTTAGCAATTAAAACCATCACAAATTGTAAATATATCAATGTGAGAGAACTCTATGTTAGCTGGAATTAACATTCTACAATTTCACAAGAGGTCATTGTTACATTTGGTGTAGTTTTGCTCAGCCAAACAACATCTGAGTTTCAAAGAGGAGGTACCTCTAATAAACCTTGCAACTGAATCACTAGAAACACTGAAGAAATTAGTAATTTTGAGGACTTTTTCAGTTCAGCAGCAGCATCAATGATTCAATGTTCCTGTAAATTCAGGTTTCATATTTTTTTTAAATATATCCTGGCGGACAAAGAACTCGCCTTTATTTATTCTTATAGAACAAGATGTAGGTCTCTGCTGCGTGTGCACACTGTCCAATCAAGTCTTTGTGTGGACATGATGTTGAGCAAATTTAAAACCCTTCTTTAAACCTAACTAAATACAGAAGGCTTGCGGTTTTCTTATCAAAACTGAAAGCATGTGCGGATTTATGCCATTACAGCTGGTTCTGCCTGCAGTGCTCCTGTAAGGAGATCTGATCTCGGCAGACAGACACAATACAAAGAAGAAATGTGAGCTTGAAGAATAACTTTCAAACTTAGTACCAGTTCTGACTTTGCTTCCTGATAGTCTTGTTAAATGATGTGTAACAAGACCATTAAGGTAGACCATAAATCTCATGATGCTTAGAAAGTAACCACCCCTAAAAACATACTCCCATAAATGGGCTACTTTCTGTCACAGTTTCAAGTTTTGTTTTTGTCTTATTTCCTTTCTAACCACAAGTATATAACACTTTCAATGAGAGAAGCTTTCTGGTGAAATAAACCAGGTATTAGGAAGCAGTATGTGAGCACAGAGAGAACATAAGACAGTTAAACAGATGCATAAAAGCTCTTAGAGAGAATGTTAGTGCTACACAATGATGTAATAGGAAGACAAGAATAAATTACCACAACTACTGTATAACAAACAACCTTGTTATAAAATGTATAGTTTATATTTGTCCAAGTTCTAAAGTGGGATTGGACTAGCAGGCATTGCACTGCTTTTGACATATTTGTCAGTCAAATCAGCTAGTTCTGCTAATTGTGATGAAAATAGGTCTGAAATAGACCAGTAGAGCTGCCGCAATAGCCAAGTTATTTATAGAGCACCCTTCAAACAAAGAAATGTACTTTTCAGGTAATCAAAGAAAAGACTTAAAATAGCAAAGGCCTTTAAGTTTAACACCTAAATACACTGCATAAAAAGAAACAAATGTTAAAATGCCATGTCTATCTTCAATCTCACCCTTCAATTACTCATCAGTTACTGGACAGACATTGTATCAGTTAGACTCTTTGATCAGAAGCTACAGTAAACAGTAATGTTTTCACTCCTGTCTTAAAGGAACCAATAGTTTCAGCACATCTCAGGTATTCCAGGAGTTTGTATCAGAACTGAAGAGGACAGAAAGTCCCCGAGTCCCCTTTCTTACTTCTTAATATTGGTAGTATCCCATTTTAATCTGTATGATTTGGGTCAAACGTTTTTGCACAAGGTTCTCACAATAGTTTGGTGGAACTTTGGCCAATTCCTTGTGACATAACTTGAGTAGCTGGGCCAGGTTTGTAGTCAGCCTTGCTCACATGCATCTTTCCAGCTGTGAAATATTCTATCGGACTCAGATTAAATTTTTATGGTAGCCATTTCAACATATTCATTTTGTTGTCCTTAAGTCACTTTGTGACTAATTTAACTTACTGTTTTGGAGCAAAAATTTACTTTCTCTCTGATATCTTGAGATGTTGCTTCAATTATTCCACATAATGATCTTTCCTCATTATGCAATCTATTCTGTGAAGCACACCAGTTTCACATCATGATGCTGCCGCCCCCGTACTTCCCAGTTAGGATGATGTTTTCCAATTTATAAGCTTCACCATTTTTTCCCCTGGATGACGGTGGTCATTATAGCCGAACTGTTTAATTTTATGTTTCATCAGAACACATAATACATCTAAAAAAAAAAACAACAATCTTTTTACCTGAGAGCATTTACAAACTCATATGACTTTTTATGTTGCTTTTGGAGAAATGCCTTCTTCTACCTTAAGTATCCTTTAAGCCGATGTCGGTACGGGACTCATTTTACTGTTGACATTACCTGTTTCACCCAGCATTGTTACAGGGTCAATGCATTTGTTTTGCAGTGGATTTGCCTATTTTGCTCCCAAATACATTAATCTCTGGCACACATAACCAGTTTTCTTTCTAAATGTTAAGGAGGATTGAAAATCCTTTGCTGTTTATACATGTATGTAGTTGTTTGAACAGATGAATGTTGGCATCTTTAGGCATCTCAAAATTTGTGCCAAGCATTAAACAGACTTGTGGAAATCTGTTATGATTTGGGGTTGTTTGGTTTTTGGTTTCTGGTTTTTTCTTACGTTTTTCACAGTTAAGGTTTTGACTCGTTCTTTTTGTTTATTATTCTTCTTCGTCTTCTTAGATTTTGAATCATGCTTCTGTTTTTCCTGGTCATGCTTTAGCTTTGTCGTATTGTTCATGTTTTGTCAAGTTTGGTTTTCGGATCTGGTTAGGCTTTTGCTTCATGTTTTTTTCTAGTTTCTGTTAGTTTGTGTTCAAAAGTCTCTGTTTTTGCCGCAGCCACGTTTTGTGCTGTCTGTCAATTAAGTTTATTAGGTTCACCTGTCCAAGTTAATCTGTCTCCTTGCTCCACCTGGTTTTCACTCCATATATACACACCTGTTCAGTTAGTCATCGCGGAAACATTTTTCATGCTCATGTCAAGTTTTCATGCTCAAGTCTTGTTTTTTGATCATGCCATGCCTGTCTTGCCTGCCCGTTTGTTTTGTTCCTGCCTCCTGTAGTGAGTGAGTTTTTTGTTATTAAATCTTTTACACTTACCGTCATGCTGCCTTCTGGTCTGCATTCTGGGGTCCTATATCTGGCAAACCATAACAGAAATCCAGTGTTCTTTCTCCATGATAAAAGGGGGAAGTCAAGTCAAGTTTATTTATATATCGATTTTCAGCAACAAGGCACTCAAGGCACTGTACATAAGGAAAAACATTACAATGATACAGAAAATCAAACAACAGAGGTAATTAAAAAAATAAAGATAAATAGAATAAGGGAAATTGGGCTGAAAACTTAATTAATAATGTTTAGATAATACATTCAAAGGCAACTCTCAACAAATAAGTTTTTAATCTTGATTTAAAGCAACTTAGGGTTTTGGCGCTTTTACAGTTTTCTGGGAGTTTATTCCAGATTAGTGGAGCATAAGAACTAAAAGCTGCTTCTCCATGTTTGGTTCTGGCTCTGGGTATGCAGAGTAGATATGAGCCAGAAGACCTGAGAGGTCTGGGTGGTTGATACACTGACAACAAGTCTGTAATGTATTTTGGTGCTAAACCATTCAGTGATTTATAGACTAACAGAAGTATTTTAAACTCTATTCTTTGAGGTACAGGGAGACAGTGTAGGGACTTTAGAACCGGGGTGATGTGCTCCACTTTCTTAGTTCTAGTGAGGACGCTGCGTGCAAGATCAACTGCAGCTGTCTGATCGACTTTTTAGGCAGACCTGTGAAGATACCGTTGCAGTAATCAATTCTACTAAAGATTTCAGCAGCACCATCCTTAAAGATGCGTTTTCTTATCATGTCAGTTTATGGCTTTTTTTGATTGTTTATTACTGTCTCTTATCCTTTTGGCTTTGTTCTTTCTGTCACATATAAGCACAGATATTTTACAACTATCTCTTATTAAGGGCCCAAGTTTTTCCTGGACATGCTCATTTCTGATAGAGTTACCACTGGGGCCCAGACTGTATCACAAAGAAGTGATTTTAAGGTCCTGATTAGGAGGAGATAGATTAGGAGGTCGTGGGGCTCTGCGGCATTTGGAAGATGTTGGTTTAGTAGCAGGGCCTCGGCCACGGGGGTGTTGAATGGAAAAGATGTCAGAGCCAATTGGGTCCTGATCATGAGAGCTCCTTTCATGTTATCAGAATCCAGTAAAGCAAAAGGCGGGCTCAGTGGGGAGATGGGAGAGTTCTGTACGGTCTGGGTCGGGGTCTGGGGTGAGGGGGGTTTAACAGGGGGGTCAGTCTGGGTCTGGGTTTGGGGGGAGGGGGGTATAACGGGGGGGTCCACTTCTCCTGTGGATTTTGACAGGGAGACCTTTTGTGATGACCTCTCTTTCACAGCCAACTGGCCGGTTGTCTCTGCTAGAGCTGTTGGAGGCAGCGTTATCATTGTTGTTGATATTCTATGTTCTCTGCTGAAGGTCGAAGCTGCTGCCAGATTATTTATGGAGTAGAAGAGATTAGATGTGAGACATCTGGCTCCCGGCTTGTTCAAACAGAAACCATCTTGCTTGAAGAGTTGTCTTTTTTCCCAAAAAATACTGAAGTTGTTGATGAAGTTCACAGGTGTGGTGGCACATGCTTTTTTCAACCACTTATTAATCATCAGAAGTCTCGAAAAAACCTCATCTCCACAGAAAATCGGTGCAAAGGGTCCGCTGAGAAACACCTTGATATTAAGACCTCCAACAATATTCAGAAGACGAGTGAAATCCTCCTTCAGTCCTTCTGATTTTTTCTTAGCCACGTCATCCATGGCTCCACAGTGTATAATAAGATTTTCTAGAGTTGGGCAATTTTCTGTGATTGCAAGAATATTCTCTGAGATATCAGAGATCATGTTACTGGTACCAATCATAACTTCTGTGTTTTTCTTGTTGCAGAAGTTTTTAATCCCATCCACAGCTGTGTTGCCCACTATTAGGGTTTCTGGTCCGGTGGGTTGCTTTTTCTCTGGCAATTTATGATAAGACTGTTTAGAATGAAGGTTGTTCTCAAACCTTTTATTGTTCTCAGAAGATGGATCATTTTCCTGGTTTTCATTCTGTAGTGGAGCAAATCTGTTTTGGAGGGGAATTCCATTATTTCCAACTGGCTCACTCCTATCGGTTGTTGTGATAGCAGCACGATGTCAAAGTCTCCTTTTCCCAGGGGAAACAAGGGCATTTCTCTGTAATTCTGGCCATTCTAATTTAGTTAATTGCTGAGATCTTCCAGTGAGTCGCCTACCTTGATTTTTGGGCATGCGCCTAAAACATGCCAGGGAGGTCTGCCGGTAGGTTTATTCTCAGTGTTCTGTTTGCCGGCTGAGTTGTTGAGCTGACTGTCACTGTTTGGGATCACAGGCAGAGTTGAATCATCGCTGTACCCCATATTCACCTCCACATTCACTTCTAGTTGATGGATTTTCATCTCCAAAACAGCCAATTTCTGTAAACGTTTGTCAAAGTCCTCTGTGGTGAAGGGAGGCATTTTGCACTGATTAGTTGGCGTCAACTTGTCCTTCTTTCGGGTTCGATTATAAAAACGTCAAAATCCTTCAAAAAAAATTTAAAATTATAATAATCCTTGGGAGTCGCCAGTAAGAAGTAGTTTTAGTCCAATATTTCCGTAATTTTGGCTAAGAGATAAAAAGTTAGGAGTAAAAGAATGCAAGCAAGCAGGGGGCTTAGGAGAAAAGCGTCTGAGCAGGCAGAGAGGTGGAAGCAGAAAAAGGAAGCAGTGGTTGAGGTGTGCTTTAAGATATATCCACAGCTTTTGGTTTTATTTACCTCAAGCCAGGAAATAATTATTTGGGATTGAAATTTATATAAAAATGTAATATTTTTATATCTCGTTTTTTTATTTACATTTAGCAAATAGTTAATTTTGGCAAACCTAACTGACCCAAAACAGGAGATGTTTAGTTTAATGTAATGTCAAGCAGTGATATAAAAAAAATTGCATTTTATACAGGGCACATAAACATCCATTGGCCATATAAAAAATAAGTGAGGACTGATGATGATATTTTAACAACTAACTGAATTAGGCCCAGTGGATAAAGAGGCTGGGAAATGCTAGGGTTAAGTATGGGATTCAGTCTCCTGTCCCAATGTCTTTGAGTTCCTTGATGTCCCCACCAGCATATTACCTTGATGTTTGGACGTTTTGTTTCTCAAAGTTTTTTTTAACCACTGTTTGCCTCCTCCCTGCATTTGCGTTTTCACACACTAAATGTTGAAGTCTCCTGTTCTAGGGAAAAAGTTAAGCAACTCCACTCTTTAGTCAAAGAAAATATTTAAAGCAGAACTATCTTCATATTATCATTTTATCTAATATTCCATTGGGTCTAGGGGTTTCACTGTTTAAATCTTCAGTGACCCCTTTCATAGTTATACACATACTTTCATAATGTGAAATATTCTTGAAATTTAAAGGAACATGAGTAGGTATGTATGTGGTTGTTTTAGACTTGCTTATTCATAAACATATTTGTGTATACACAGCCTTCATGTTGTACAATCACAGGACAGCATTACTGCTTTTTAAATTCCTAGCTGGTTCAAATAATACAGCAGTATAACGTACCCTTCTAATTCCTCTCATATACAGCATATTGTGCAGGATGCCTACATAAAAGCTTCAACAAATAATCGAAAAAAAAAACAAAAACATCATGTTTGTGTTTTTATGCTTTCAAACCCTATTTACTGTAAAATTCATTGGCTAGAAGCAGCCAAACAAGAGCAGCTCCCCTGTTGTTTGATATAAAACCATCTAAAGGTCACAATCAGCCAAACGCTGCCGTCACAGAAGACTCCCTCATTCCCATCACTGCTGTTTACTTCCCAACCCAAAACATTTGTTCATTTCATTTGTGGCTTTAAGAGGAACTAAATATCCCAGAGATGTTTAGCTCTTCTTGATGTCTGATCTTACCACAGACTCATTAAAAATACATGATCTTCATTCCAGTTTCGGCTGCTGGATAACTGCTTTTCGATCTGCCACCTTCTGAGGGAATTAAATGGTTCAGATTAACACGATTCCACCCTCGCAGAATTTATATGCACACAGCATGATGGCTACACATACTAAAAACCCACTGTACTGCCTGTTCATGGACTGCTGCTCAAACTACATATGCAACAGCAAAAGTGATCATGACTTAGCCTGCTGTTATCAACAAGAGTCCCACTAGAGTTCACCTTGTTCTGAAGGTACAAACATATGCAGGGACTGACAGTCCCTCTGTTGAGCTTTGTTTTAGTTGATGGAGCGAGCATTAAGCAGACCAACAGTTCAATCTTTCTGTGGTTTGGTCTTCAATGGATTTTGTTTTTTCTCATTCATTATCGTTTATACCTCTGAACCTCACAATTTCTGGAGACAGTCAAAATGTTTGTCATGTCATCAGAGAGGGAAATTCAGCTTACCTGAGGGTAAAATCAGGGCTGGCGCAAGGTTGTATAGGGTCTTAAGTATAATTTGATCAGGTGACCCTCTTTATATTCAGACCACCACCATTCTCAGCATTTTAAAACAGATTTGTTGGAATCTGTTAGAGAGAACCGAATTTAATTGGCTCAGCTTAAAAGCATGATTTTTATTTGTGAACAAACCGAGCTCCAACACAAATGAAACATAAACTCATAGAATCAGACTGTAACTATACTGACACAGCAACCAAAAATGTATGATTATTCTTTGCGCTTTTACATAGGATACCTGCCAATTCTTTAGATCTTAGTATTCTCATTCTCGATAAACAAATATAAATTTTTTTTATCTATTGTATGTGTTCAAATTCAAGCATTTATGGTCTTCTGGTTTGGGGGCCCTAAGCAGATTAGTCAACTTATGTCTCTGCCATATTACTTATGGCTCCTGGTAAAATGTTGAAGTAAAGTAATACAAAATGTATCTCAAATTATTTTAACAGAAAATCTTCTAGACACAATTATGCAGTGGGTTGAACAGTAGGGTATACATTTTTGATTTTCAACATGTGTACGGTAAAGCCTAAAATTATTCATACCATGGGCAGATTTAGATTTAAAATTATTTTTCATCCCCCACAAGAACTTTGTGTCTGATAGGAAATTATAGGAAAAAAAATAAAACTATGTAAAAGGACTATTGTGCCCCAGCCATGGGATGAAACATGGACTGAACTGCACATGAACAGACTGGTAAAAACTCTGCTTCTTTAATTACATGTATTATCCCATGTTTAGTCCAGCCCAGGACCAAGGAATCACAATTGGAAACCCTGTGATGTCATGGATTCCCAGAACAAAACAATTCTCCAGCCACGCCTCGTTCTCATTTACCCATGTCAGTCCAGCTGTCACATTGAAGGGCCCCTCGCTGGTGGATGAGACTCTTCTACTTCGAAGAATTCTTGGATCCAAAGTTGACTACGATCTGATGTTCACGTACCCACCGATTAAGAACAACAGAAGTTAAGTAATGCTGTTAATGAACCCAGTGTGCATGCTAAAAAAAGAAGTGATGGTGTCTCTAATCAAAGCGATTTTTGCCATGGTCTAATGAAGAAGGCATTGAAACCGTAGCTCTACACCCCTAATGCGTGCAGATCTAGCATTAGCTACCCAAGCTGCTACTGAGAGCAGCTGCCACAGCTTCTTTGCTTGCTGTCTACCACGCAACCAAGTGGCCAGACCGAACCACCACCTTCGCTATTCAATTCAACGTCCTTTGGACCTGCCTTTTTCCCGTTGATCAGGACTGTTCAACTAAGAGGTGGTGTCTGGGCAGAGAAAATTAATTTAGGATGAAGCAATCTAAATATTACTATTAAGTAGCCAGCAGGCAATCTGCTCCGCTAACGCATACAGGCGTCTAAGCTTCGAGGCTAGTCTATTTGGTCTGTGATGTATTTTAAAGTTAAGACAGACTTTATTCCAAAGATATGTTTCAAACACTGATGGGCAAGTAATGAAGATTTGCTGCATTGGTCATATCATTCTATTATTGCATTGGTTCCCGTGTGCCGTTATTTGTACTTAGTTCTTTAGTTTTTTATTCCTTCATTTTGCTTGGTAGTTTAGTTTAATTGTTCTAGTCTAGTAAAACGTTTGTTTACCTTGGAGATAAATTGTTTTTGTCAATAAATTCATTTGTTTTGAAGAGAATTTATTCCATATGTGTTCAGAGTTTGCGGTTTTAAGAATACCAGAGCTTGAATCACTCTTTTATCTAATGTTCAAATACCACTGTCATATTGGGCTGATACACACAGGACAATACTGAACAGACTGAAAGTTATTTCTGTTGGAGTCATCCATGTTGAGCTCCACAGTTTGACAAGCGCAGCTCAACAGACATCGGAGCTCTGACGTTACCCGGGATTATAAACCCGCAGGAAATAAAGTTTCGTGGCCATTTCCCACTTGTCTCATGGGACGACGCAACGGAGGCACGTATCTGGAGAGACAAAAGCTCGCAGGCAAACTTTTGCTCCACAAGGCCATTCCCGGAAGAGCTTGAAAGCTGGAAATCTGTCTGATACAAGAAGGTCAGAAGATTCATATGCCGATCGAAGACCAGGTGAAAACCCACAGAGGTTTTATTTCCAAGGAGATGAGTTTCCTCCTTGTTGATTCAGTCGACTAAACGGTTCTTCATATTTTCCCCTCCTGGACGGATGAGAAGTTTACCATTTTTTTTTTTCCTTGAGGTGATCACAGACGTGTGATCTCCCTCCCCCCTCATTTTTCTTCAGACCTGATCCATTGTCAACCAGAGAAGAGAAGAAATCAACATCAAAGTAATTTTGTTATTTTCATATTAAACTGGATAGGTGCATTCAGAGTTCTGGGCAGGATGAGGCATAGTGAAGGTGATTTAGAATCACCAGTAGTTAATCTAAGGTATCAACTTGTTGCATGCAATACTGATTGAAGTGTTTTATGCTGAGTGGTGTTTTGATTTGCTGTGCAAGCGTTTTTCTTTCAAAGAAACTGAAGTCTGGGCCTCGCCTGACCACTCCTTTGTTCCAGTTTTATTGCTGGAGATTTTCCACTGAGTTCCCGCCTCAGAGTTTTATGACTCTTTGTTTGAGATTTGGGGCAATCAGCTGTACGGCTAAAGGAACGTGGCCCCACCATTTTAACAGCTGATCGCTGCAATCGCCACATCAGCACACCAGGAGGACTTCTCTTTCCATTTAACCCAAATTACACATTTTGTCCATAAAACTGCTGGTCTGATCTTCATAGACACTAAATGTGCATATATTTTTCTTTTGTTATTATTGTTAGATAGTCATTTTTATTCCCTTTGTGTAGAATAGTGCTTGTTAGTTGAGTGAAGGTTTTTGGACCAGAATAATGGTGTATCAGAATTATCTGGCTTCAATCAATCTTCATTTATATAATTAAGAGAAGCGTTTGTGTTTATTTTGTACAAGAGTGATTTATCTGTCAAAACAAGGTCAAAGTTCCCCCACCTTCAGTGAAGCGGTTGAATAAACAGTGACATTTTGTGGTTTTGGTTAATAATTTATCAATTATTAATGATGAATAGCTAATTGTAATTATTAAAGAGCTTTGAGTCCATAATCACAACACTAGAGGACATCTCTGATTTCTATTCGTAAGTAATGATTTTTGGTTAAGAAATAATTTTCCTGAATTATGATTTTTAATTATGATAAATATTAATTACTCAATAATCCTAATTCTTACATTTCATTACATATTAAATAACCTAAGCACATTATTGCACAACAGGAGTATAACGTTACGGTCAACATATATTTATAATTTATTTCTTTTTTCTTTTACTAAAAGATGGCATGTCTTAAAATAAACCTTTCTCAATGATTTGTGAAAAATCCTGTATTTTCATGATTTACTTTTTACAATGAGTCTTTGAGGTTGGAAGGCTTCTTCAACATCACTGTTATCTTTAGCTTCCTCTCCAAAACATTAAGATTACTTCCAGTCAGAAGAAACATGTTGGTAAATTTAAAAGATTATTTTCAACCTAAATCTGCCAGGGCCCAGACTCAGGTGACACCATATGCTATGAGTCAGGCAGCCATATTGGATTTAGAGTTTATGCTGGATTGGAAATGTTGTAATTCCCAAGGTGAAATTCAACTTAAGAGGGCATTCCAGTTAAATTCTTTTGACTTGGAGCTCATAAAGTCTGACTCGCTTGTTCAAATGGTGAGCAGCTTAAGTTTCGACATGGACTTAAAACATTCACTTAAGGGAAGAGTTTTAAGTCAAAGTAGATCACACAGGAAGAAGTCATAAAGGAATCTTTAAAGCAATGCCGACTCTCTGCAAATGTGTACTTTAAATCAACTCTCTTGAATACAGATGTATAGGTAACACCCTAACACTTATTTTTTTTAAAGATTTGCTCTGGGGCACTAGTGGCCTCTATTTGGTGATTTTTCTTTGAAAGTAAGCAGGCAGGGAATGGGGTCAAGAGTGGAGAAGACATGCAGCACAGCTCACCATGGCCGGGACTCGAACCAAGGGACAGCTGTGTCGAGGGCTGAAGCCTCTAGGGCTGCACGCTCTACCGCTGTACCAGCATCACGTTTTCACCCTTGTGTTCTTACTATATTAAATGGAAATTATGATATGCCATTATTTCTGCTTGCAGTTGTATTGTTAGAAGGCTCAGAAAGCAGGGAGACTATTGTTAAAGTCACCCACTAAGAGCAATATGAGGAATGTCACTATGTAAAAGTTTGAACAGAATTTTTTTTATTATAAGCCAGCAATAACTAAGCAAAGACGAACTGTGAAAGAAAAGCTAAACAAAATAAGAAAATATTTTCATTTTAAAGTTGTCAAAAGTATGATTTTGGAGGCAGACCATGTCGAAGATAAGCTCTCAGGAGTCGCATGGTGAATTAAAGGTTTTTAATGATAAAAAACAAAAACAAAAACTTACAGCATGATATGAGTAGATCTGGACATTGAGCATGGACAAAAAGGCAGTCATAGTTACTGGCATTGAAACAGGCAACCAAACAGTAGAATCCAGCACTGAACAAAGAGAAGACAGAAGCTTAAACAGGAGGAGAAACAGGTGCAGGCAATGGACTGGAACAAGGTGGCAGAGGTGTGTGAAATATAGTTGATTACATGGATGAGAGTGGGAACTAATAGACATGAATGGAGCTGAACAGAGATACTGGGAATAATCTAACATGAAAACACCTAACAAATATGAGCACAGAGAAGAGAAGTTATTTTGTAAAACCCAAATGGCAAAAATAGCAGATTATGGCAAGACCAAGCAGAACATAAGGAGAATGCTTAAAAACATGAACACAAATGAAAACCAGAACCCAAACATTAGAGAACGTGACAAAAGTCAGAATTCAAATCTATCGCCTGAGGACTTTTATCTTTTATCACCAACCCATCCACTTCCACATATGAAAACTTTATTACAGCATTTTACAAAAATATCCAGTAAATGCAGCTTTGTACATCCAGATACTTTTAGCTCCAGCCCAGTCTTTTTTGTATTTAGGTTTATCTTTTGACTGGACCATTCGAAGACATGAAAATGTTATCTAAACCCTTCCATGGAAACTCTGGTGGTGTGTTTAAGGTCACTGGCAACTGGAAAGAGAACCTCCATCCCAATCTCTGTCCATGCTGAAGAAGCATTTCCAAATTATGGTGCTGCCACCCCTATGTTTTTCTATGTAGATAGTGCGGTCAGAGTGATATGCATTGACAGTTTTCTACAACATATAAGACTTTTGTTTGAATGCTAAATGTTTAGTTTTGGTCTCGTCACTTTTAAAACTTTAATTTGTGGAAGAAAACGTAAAATTTCATTCCAAGTGTATTTTCTTGAGAATCACAAAGTCACAAAAAATACTTTGAAGTGTGTGTTTGTAATTTAAAAAATGTGAACATTTTCATGTGGATGTGATTATTTTGCAAGACACTAGTGGACCTGATCTCTAGAGAACTCCTGGTAGAGGAGTTATCTATGGGCCTGAAGTAAGTGATTATGTACAGGTCCTTCTCAAAATATTAGCATATTGTGATAAAGTTCATTATTTTCCATAATGTCATGATGAAAATTTAACATTCATATATTTTAGATTCATTGCACACTAACTGAAATATATCAGGTCTTTAATTGTCTTAATACGGATAATTTTGGCATACAGCTCATGAAAACCCAAAATTCCTATCTCACAAAATTAGCATATCATTAAAAGGGTCTCTAAACGAGCTATGAACTTAATCATCTGAATCAACGAGTTAACACTAAACACCTGCAAAAGATTCCTGAGGCCTTTAAAACTCCCAGCCTGGTTCATCACTCAAAACCCCAATCATGGGTAAGACTGCCGACCTGACTGCTGTCCAGAAGGCCACTATTGACACCCTCAAGCAAGAGGGTAAGTCACAGAAAGAAATTTCTGAACGAATAGGCTGTTCCCAGAGTGCTGTATCAAGGCACCTCAGTGGGAAGTCTGTGGGAAGGAAAAAGTGTGGCAGAAAACGCTGCACAACGAGAAGAGGTGACCGGACCCTGAGGAAGATTGTGGAAAAGGGCTGATTCCAGACCTTGGGGGACCTGCGGAACCAGTGGACTGAGTCTGGAGTAGAAACATTCAGAGCCACCGTGCACAGGCGTGTGCAGGAAATGGGCTACAGGTGCCGCATTCCCCAGGTCAAGCCACTTTTGAACCAGAAACAGCGGCAGAAGCGCCTGACCTGGGCTACAGAGAAGCAGCACTGGACTCTTGCTCAGTGGTCCAAAGTACTTTTTTCGGATGAAAGCAAATTCTGCAAGTCATTCGGAAATTAAGGTGCCAGAGTCTGGAGGAAGACTGGGGAGAAGGAAATGCCAGAAGTCCAGTGTCAAGTACCCACAGTCAGTGATGGTCTGGGGTTCCGTGTCAGCTGCTGGTGTTGGTCCACTGTGTTTTATCAAGGGCAGGGTCAATGCAGCTAGCTATCAGGAGATTTTGGAGCACTTCATGCTTCCATCTGCTGAAAAGCTTTATGGAGATGAAGATTTCATTTTTCAGCACGACCTGGCACCTGCTCACAGTGCCAAAACCACTGGTAAATGGTTTACTGACCATGGTATTGGCCTGCCAACTCTCCTGACCTGAACCCCATAGAGAATCTGTGGGATATTGTGAAGAGAACGTTGAGAGACTCAAGACCCAACACTCTGGATGAGCTAAAGGCCGCTATCGAAGCATCCTGGGTCTCCATAAGACCTCAGCAGTGCCACAGGCTGATTGCCTCCATGCCACGCCGCATTGAAGCAGTCATTTCTGCCAAAGGATTCCCGACCAAGTATTGAGTGCATAACTGTACATGATTATTTGAAGGTTGACGTTTTTTGTATTAAAAACACTTGTCTTTTATTGGTCGGATGAAATATGCTAATTTTGTGAGATAGGAATTTTGGGTTTTCATGAGCTGTATGCCAAAATCATCCGTATTAAGACAATAAAAGACCTGAAATGTTTCAGTTAGTGTGCAATGAATCTAAAATATATGAATGTTAAATTTTCATCATGACATTATGGAAAATAATGAACTTTATCTCAATATGCTAATATTTTGAGAAGGACCTGTACATGTGATGTTCTCATAATCTCTGCATTATGTGCAAATTATGTGGCTAAGTCTTTATTAAAAAGAATGGATTGATGACCCCCAAAAAACACAAAATCAGTAAAAATATAAACTTTCCAATATGTTGTGGACACTCATAGAAGTCTTATTATTATGTATGATAAGCCATTGTGGATTTTAAAGATTTTTTCAGTTTGCATTATGTTGTGCAACTAAATGAGTGACAAACACATATTGCTATATGTCATGAAAAGTTGATAGCAATCGTTTGGATTTCAGTTAACTTTTGCTGATAGCTGTGTAAATGTCGGTTAAAGTAAACCTCTGTTGCATCAGCAGTAGTGAACCAACAGTTCATGCTGTGAGTACATGTCTGAGTATATATGTGTGTGTGTTTGTGTGTGAGAAACAGAGGGTGGGGTCTAATTTCAGTATTGATATCACAGATATCACTCACCAGGCACCAAACTGTCTGAACGCTTAAAAAGAAACCCCTTGCAGCAATAAATCCTGCCTTTTGCCATCAGAGACTTCTAAATGCATCCTTTCAATGGCTCACTTTTTATAATTGTTTGAAAAATTTCAATAGCACCGAGGGACAGTCTCTTTGTAGACACTTCTTTAAAGCTAATTCTCCTTTCATTATTTAGCATATCCTTGCTGGCTGTATATTTATATCTTTCATCAAACTATTGCACAAAAGCTATCAGGTCAAAGGTGTGAGATTAAATGTTGAGTGATTAATAAATCAGGTGAGGGTGGGGAACTCTTTCCACCCATCTGTGCAGTCAATTCATAAAACATGACCTAATATCAAGAACCATCACAGCAGAGATCAACAGACGTGCAGCAGGACAGTGGTCATCCCAGGTCATAAATCCACCAATCTATATTTCAAGAGTTATCTTATGAAAGTGAAGCCCCTGTGTTTTTCCAAGATGTGTTCTAAAACATTCTCTTTTGTTTTCCACCTTTTCTTAATCTTAGTTTTTAAGTACCTCATCAATATTTCATGCACTTGGACCTCTTGACGTTTGGGCAGACGCTTTGATGTTAGTTCTCCACACCTGAATCCAATGTATTTTTTACAATCTCCTTGACAAGCAGCAATCCCATGGTTTTCTGCATTGTGCTGTCCAAACGTATTAGTTTAAGATAATAGAGTAGTGTCCACTAGAAAAAAAACAACAAAGAGAAGATTAAACATGAATCACTTACAGGGGGAAAACTTGTATAAGAGAAGTCAAATAAATTGTTCACTTACATTTTGCAACAGATTCACTTTAAAAACTGCTGGGTGAAAATAACCCCAATGCTTTGCTAGGTTAGCAAAATAATCTCAAATATGGGCTGATCATGGACTTTGATTAATTCAATTAGAAATATTCATAAATCATAAATTTTGCCTTTTTGTGTTGACTTGATGATAAGTCAACTTAAAACCACTTTTTGACAACAAAAAAATAAAACCATGTACCCTATTGATGAGGATGTGCCATCTAGATCAGTAGTGTCTGACTGTTCTTCAGATGTAAAATACTTTCGCAATGGTGAAATGTTAAAAAATGTGTGGCTGCTTATCGGCAACACAATAAAATGATGGCGTGACAGAGTTAAAGAGGATATCGATTTTTGCTGTTTGAAACACTATTTTACCAAGGATTTTGAATGTGTTGGAATCTTTTATCAAGGATTTAAGGGAAAGAGCAACCCAAACCAAAGTGAAGGGGACACAGCACAGCCACAGCAATGACAGAAATACTCTAGCGATGAATGAACAGCGGGACCTTGTGATAGCTGTTGTTTGTGAGCATAAAGTTTCTAAGGTAATAAAATGCTTTCTCTTACATCAGGTTTCACCATACATTTGTCTGTGTCAGTACAAAATGTCTACTGATGTCCACAGATCTTGGTAAAGCAAAAAATGTCATCTAACAATGCTTCTGCATTGTTAGATGACATTAATCCTTGATCATTAGTATCAGATGTGACTTCTTTTTCTCAGTCAGAACCAAGTGAAGGAGAGTCTGATTGCTGCTGCAGTTGGACTGTATATTAATGTTTTAACGCCCCTTGTTTCCAGTACATGCATAGCATCCACTTGAAGTGAATATTTCAAATCAAATGACATGTTGACTTGTGTGAGAAAACTAGCTTTAGACAGAGTTTGGTTGAGTGATGGTGTCCTCTAAATAATGCATAGCAGGCTATATTACTGTAGTGTAATTAAACCCTCCAGTATTAAACCGAGTAAAACATTGACTTATTATGTGTAGAGAAGTGAGACTTCCAAGACCACAGTATGGATAAGTTGCCATATAAAATCTCATTTTATGAGCCTAAATTTTTGCTGGAGATTCTTCCGTCATTTATTCATCGTAGGAAAACATTGTGATATGCATTGTTATTGGAGTTCGGTGTTCTGAAAGTAACTTCACAATCTTCTAGAAATTACGGCTGCATTTTCTGCTGTCTTTTTCTGTTTCTTTTATGAAACCCTGATTCCATTTAAAAATTATAAAAACTGTTGATATCTGTTCCTTTAACTTGACGAAACTTTTTGTTGAATGTAATCTAAAGTTAGCAACACACTAACATTAATATACATCATTTTACCTTTCCTTATCTCAGCATGTTGAAAATAATCCGCTTAGTCAGTTCAGGTTTTTGCAGAGGTTATAAAGTAGGTTCTTCCTAGTCTCTTCTCTAACCCAACAAACTGGGTCATAGTTTATTACCATGTGTTTGGTTACGTTTTTAGCGTGCTTGGATGAAACATGATTGACCTTTCATTGAAATCCATTTTACCGTTTGAAATTTTAGGGCGCTTGCTTTCAGTAGTTCTACTACTCCTTGTCCAGCTCCTCAGTGGATCCGCTCTGCTTGAGAAGTGCCCGGCACTACAGTGCCAGTGTCAGGAGGGGCTATCATTAATTAATAGCATGTGGTCCATAGAAGCACCTCTCTGCAATGCAATAAAACAAGTTTATAGGCCTCAGTTGCCTACATTCTTTTCTACCACTTTTCATCTATATGACAAAATGCCCTCTTCCTGCCCAGAGAATAACTCTCAGCTTGCTGACAGCTCCAGGATTATGACTGTGGGGAAGAGGGTGAGGTGTGCAGAAATGGGAGGTGACAACTGGGCTCCTCAAAGTCATTGTGACGGTTGTAGATTACAGAGTATCCTTTTCCTCACAGTTCCCTGGCAGACTCACAGTGTGAACCAGCGTGCATGCTGATCAGTAGTAGGAAAAATGAGGAAGGAAGGAAGGGCGAGGGGACAGGATCGCATTGCTTGGGTCCAAGTAAGAAAAGCCACCTGATCCTGCAGCCCAGGCGCCTCTCCATAGCCCACTCAATAGGTGGAGACAGGAAGGGCTGGTGTGAGCCGAGCCATGTGACAAGAGCCTTTGCTCTGATTGGATCAGTCCATTGTGTCTATATTCTAACTGTATATGTGATTTGTTTCATAGAATAGAATAAAATAGAATAGAATAGAATAGAATAGAATAGAATAGAATAGTCATTATTGTCATTGTGCTGGGGGTACAACGAAATTGGGGGTGTACATGCTGACCTACCATACATCACAATACATTAGCTTTTAAAAGGACAAGAACAGCACAAGGGATAAATACAAAAAAAATAACACAAGGTATTTAGAAGATGGATTTTATCCATGGCTTTGCTAAACAATTGCAAAGCTTATACAGAAGTAATCATAGTTAAAAAATACATGTTCTTGTTTAACCAAAAAAACAGTATATATTTATATTTGAAAAGGTATGTGCTTCTTTTTGTTGGTCTATCACACAAAATCCAAAGATAATACGCAAAATGTAAAAATAATGTGAAGTTTAAGAGGTATGAACACTTTTGTAAGGAAATGTATGATATCTTTGAAAGTATCATTTAATGTTGTCCAATTTGCTTATTTCTAAATTTGAAATCATAGATCTTTTTAAATACTATCAGAAGACAATTTTATATGAAAACACACAATCATCTGTTTCTGCTTCGTCCGGAGAACTGGAATTATTGATGTTAGCCTTCAGCTTGCCATTCAAAAAGTCCTCCGGTCATAAGGTCATAAATGAAATAAGTCTGTAGACTGCTGGCAGGCTTTTAAAACAACAGGGAGCAGACGAGACTCCTGAGCATTATTCCCAGGTCAGGGGAATAAAATGAACTTGTCATGCTTTTCTATTGCTTCCATATTGTTAGGAAAATCTGCATGCAGAAACCCAACTGCTACAATTCTTTTATATTTGTTTTTGTTTTGTTTTTTTTTTGCTGTTTCTTTCCTTTCTAAAGGGAGAGTTGTGATGAGAATTAAGAGAGCTCATATTTCTCCAGTTTTAGCTTCACTTTATTGGCTTCCTGTTAAATCCAGAATAGAATTTAAAATTCTGCAGCTTACATATAAAGCCCTTAACAATCCAGCTCCATCATATATTAGACCTCTGATTGGTCCATATGTTCCCAACAGGGCACGTTACTCTCAGACTGCAGGTTTACTGGTGGTTTTGCTACGTGTTTGTCCATGAGGTGAGACTGCTGCCAAGTCATTCACTTCATGCAATCAGCTAGCTTTCCAACAATGGACATATTTTTACCAATTGAAAAAAAATGAACTTCACTGTATTGTTTTATAACTAGGATCTAATGGGAATGTATGTAATCAATGTTGAATCTGTCTTTATGATTGGATTAAATTGGCTATGTATTTCTGTATATAAATCGGAAGTTTTTTTTAAGTCCTATGAGACATTGCAAATCAGCTCTGTATACTAAACTGAACTGAATTAAATTTTAAAACATTTTTTAAATTCTCTAACCTTCCATTACACTTCAAACTTCAGTATTATGTTTTTTTGATCTATCACAAAAAACACCAATAAAATACACTAATGTTTGTGTTTTGGAGCATGACAAAATGTAAACAAGTTTGATGTGTATGAATACTTTACAGGGCCCTGTAGATCCCAGTACAGCAAAAGGCAGATTTAACTGGGGCCCTGCAGCAAATAAATTGTTTAGATTTTGATTTATTGTTTCTATAAAGCATTATTTCACCCCTAATTAAGCAGTTGCCACACTTAATGGATGATTCATACACGCTCAAAAGAAACTGTTTCCCACCCAAACTGAATTTTCATACATCAGTCTAAACAGCAGCTCACTGCTGTAAAACTGAAGTTACAACCCAGGCAGAATATTAATTTCATGGTTTCATTATTTAAGAGAAGTCTGAAGGCTGAAACTGTGCTATCCCATTTAACATGTTGCACAGGCAGAGCAATCCATAACTTTTATTAACATTTACAACTACAGCACCACCTGATCAGTCCTGAGTTTTTGTTGTCACCACTGTGGCCTGTCATGGACTCAAGTTTGTGACACACAACGTGTTTATTTGAAAGTATAAATTTGCTGTTTATGTATTCAAGAGTTACACATTCCAGCTAAGCCAGGGAGGGAAACCATAATGTCGTCTGTCTCTGATGGCTGATATTCACTTTATGTCACACAGCCACTGTCAAGCTGAACATGCATCAGAACCTGAATTTCTTTCCACACACATTTTGTATGCAAGATGGTTTCAAACTCAAAGACAGGAATGAAAAAGAGTCATGCTGCTTGTTGCATCACATTGACTAGAAAAAAAAATCAGTTGTGTGTCACACATGACATGTTACGAAAAAAAAAATCTGAACAAGAGCTTTTTCAGCTGCAGTGTGAATATGTCCTTGTCTTTCCATCTGTCTCTTGCTGCTCTCTCCATCTGCATGCTGTTCCCTGTCAAAGATTCTGTCACCTTTCGACAACTTTCCCATCTCTCCCCTGGCTTCTTTCTCTGTCCCATTTGAACCAGTGTAACTTTCCTGTTTTGCCAGCCTTCCTTCTCTTCTTCCCTCTCACCTCCTCTGCCGATGCCATTATTCTGTCTCTGCAGAAACCACCTCTTCTACCCAGGATGGATTAGCATACATTACACATCTTACAGTGGCTCTGTAATAAAGGACTGTATTCAGCTTGTTTGTCCAAAAGCAAAAAAGAATACAAAACAGAATGCACATCTCCCCAAGGTCAGGACAGACCTGAATAGCCCACTTTAATTCATTCCAGGGGGTGAGTCAGTACTTTGGCATGTTGGTTATTTTGCATCGTTGAGTGGCCCAGGTGTTGCTTTTAGATTACACTGTGTGTCCACAAAGGTATGGGTTAGGCCGCTAATCGGGTTAGCTGGATAAAGAAACACAGCTCTTCTCAATCTTCATAAAACTATAGCTATTGTGAACAATCAGGGCTCTCTTGCAAGCACCCTGAAAAGTAAACATGAAAGAATTTCAGCCAAATGTCCACTAAAGCCAAAAGGGACATGTCAGCAAACAGGCGACAATAGGTATGAAGATGACAATCACAATTCAGAGGATTTAACACTAGAACTCCCAGGGCCGTCAATTTGACGATTTGAAAGTTTGACATGCCATAACTCTGGTTTATGAAAACTCTTATCTTCCTGGCATCCTGACTTTTTCTAAACCTGTGTCTTGTGTGTTCCTATGTCTCAATTTTTAAAAAATAAAGTAAATAAAAGATCTAAGTATTTCTACCTCTAACTATATTATTATTTACATTGATATTTTTCCTGCGGCTGAGTATACGCGCGAATGTTGCCTAGCAACCGCCACTCTAGAACGCAGTCTGAGAAGGAGATTGTTGGCATCCTACAAATGGCTTCTAGAAGGATATTTTCTGCTCAAGAGGCATTGGAAATGCTTCAAAAATGATATGATTGTGATTCTGGGGTCGAGAGGGATTCTGACGACTCTTGGTCAGCATTCAGTTCCAGTGACAGCAGGTCAGAGAGTGTGCCTCCCCTGGCTAAAAAAACACAAGTCGTCCCGTTAGCAGGAGGTTGTGGCGCATTATTTCAGGGAAGTAAAAGACTAGCCTATGTAACAATTTTATCATTTTAGGCTATAGTTTACAGATTAGTAAACTAATAATATATAAACTATAACAACAGTGCCACAATCAGCGCAGGTTCAGAGACAGGGAGACAAGCCAGGTGCCCAGTGCCCAGCTATAAACACAGCAAACCAGCTCGCTGACAGGAGAGAACCTAAAAAACAAGGTACTGATAATGGAAAAAGAAATAAACAATAAGTTAGGTCATAGATATAGTAGCCCAGTAACAACAATCTATTCTGCGCTTTACAGCGTTTTCATCGCAAGACGAGGGCAAACCTGGGAAGGAGGAGGAGATTGGAAAGGATGGCACTGTGTGGACAGTGGTAGGGGAGGAAGAAAGTAGAGGGAGGCGTCAGAGCCAGAACGCGTTGACAGAGCTCCAGATCTAAGATGTCTAGACTGCGTTCCTCTGCTTGGTGGACGCCAAAATGCTCATCCACGTTCAGTGCTGCAGTGTGGCTGAGGCCCGCAGAGTTTTAGGAGATAATTCCTCCTCGGAAATGAGTGTGGATGAGCTGAAGGCATTTTTAATGGTAGTTTATATCCGCAAAGTGAAAGGGGGGCGTAACATGGAGCTGTCCAGCTTTTGGTCAGATTATTAAAGCTTTTTTTGAAAATGTACCCGCTACTCTTTCAGTGCTATATATAAATAACAATAAAACTTAATAGGTTTTGATCAAATACTATTATTAATTCTTGTCAAAACCATAATTTTATAGCGTGCAAGAAAACCTTTATCATTCTGACCGCATGTAATGCAATGACGTCATCACCGCCTCGCATCCAGAATGCTCACCGTCAAATTGACGGGCTTGGGAGTTCTGGTGGTGTTAGAATTCTGGGAGTTCTAGTGTTAATGCTCTATCTTATCACTCAACCCTTGAGGATTTGTTGTATTTTAATATTTTTTATTTCTAGATTATTTCCAGTGTTGGGACCGTAACCATGGATTACAACATGGATGAACACTGACCCTGAACTGTACAAAGACCAGTAAGAACTTTTCCACACCTTTCAGTATCACATTAACCTACTTCGAGCTCAGCCAAGGAAGAGGAGGATTCATAGCTGGACTTCCCAGGAGCAAAAACACTGCATTCCAACATGGCGGTCTCTTCCCACACAGGTCTCAGACGAGAACCAGACAGAAGAGGCACAATGCGTGAATGTCTCCTTGCAGACGAGCAGACATATTTCTTTAACTACGGTCGAATCCCCGACGACCGTGTGCACATAAAGTTAAGTAATGATTTGCTGTTTGAGTACCTAGCATTCATTCATAAAAGGGGAGTAACAAGACTAGCGGTACTTGTTTGATTTTAAAGGAGTGGTAACAAGCTATAAGGTTCCTTTGTTAGCTGAAACCACTATCAACTAAGGCTAGACACATGACTCGGGTGAAAGCTAATTAAACCCCATTAAGAATCATTTATCCAGAAAGGTTGTTGGTTCTTATTCAGAATAATATTTCCTTAAATATTGTTTTAATAACTTCTTTAATAATATTTCCTTAAATATTATTGCACTAAATAAAGACAGCTGATTAAACACCATTGACAATTAGTCTTCCAGAAGGGTGAATTTATTCAGCAAATCTTTCATTGAAATTTTATTTATAATAATAAAATAATATTATTTATCTGCTATTGAACTGTGCCTCTGGTTTGATGGCATACCAATTATTGTGAAAGTTAGTTAGTTCCAAGACTGATTTAACCTCGTTTCCATATTACTCAAGATAATCCCTGGTTCTCAAACATAAATAACAGTGAATGGTAATGTTGCATCATTATATTGGCCATGGTTTTTAACCATCTAACATTAAATTGTTCATATTGTATATAGTTTGTTGGTTTTCCTTATTCTTTTATTTTGCTTGTATTTTAGTTGAATTTTTCTTGTATAGTAAATAGTTTGTTGAAATGTGTTTGACTTTGAGTTGACCTATTTATGTTTAAGAAATAGTGTGAATTTATTCCATGTGTGGGCAGAGTTTTGCTATTCAGTAATGTCAGTTTGTTTCACCCTTTTCTCTATTATCCTAATACCAATGCCTTATTGGGCTGGTATTCACAGAACAACACTTAAAGAGCAACTAAACCAAAATAATTTTTTTGCAGCTAGAGTGCACAAATTGGACCTTAAGGCTGCTATACTTATGTTACTGTGCATTTTTTCACGTTTTAATATAAACGTGTTAATTCTGCAATATTTGTCCTAAAACCATCTTAATGCTGCCCTCTTTGGGTTGAACGGTGACTACTGCAGTTGACTTTTCCTGTTGGTTCAAACGGCACAGCTTGGTACATGCTTATGTCATAGCCCCCTCATTCGGTTATAAAACCATCTCATTCAGACACGCCCCCGTAGCGTTCCTCCACTGCCGCGGTAGCACCGGCTTCAGACATTGCCAAGTCAGAGCCTTGAGCCTGCAGCTCCAACCAAAATGGGTTAGGCCCGCTGGGCTCGATAAAGCCTCTCTTAACCTCCGGTGACAAGGGGGGTTAAAAATCCTCCACGTCAAAAGGTCTATCTGTGGCAAAACTACCAGCATCACTCAGCTCACTCTCCATGTTTCAGTATTTCAACTTAAGCTGCGCCTTTCCTTCATCTTCCTGACCACACCCCAGCTTAAATTCCTCTGCTCATCCACACACTTGGCGATGCCCACTTTGGTGGCTTGTCGTCGCCTTCCGCTTTATCCGGGACCGGGTCGCGGGGGCAGCAGACTCAGCAGAGACACCCAGACCTCCCTCTCCCCAGACACTTCCTCCAGCTCCTCCGGGGGGAGCACAAGGCATTCCCAGGCCACCCGAGAGACATAGTCCCTCCAGCATGTCCCGGGCCGTCCCCTGGGCCTCCTCCTGGTGGGATGTGCCTGGAACACCTCCCGAGGAAGGCGTCCAGAAGGCATCCGATATAGATGCCCGAGCCACCTCAACTGGCTCCTCTCGATGTGGAGGAGCAGCGGCTCTACTCCGAGCCCCTCCCGGATGGCAGAGCTCCTCACCCTATCTCTAAGGGAGTGCCCGGCCACCCTACCGAGTAAGTTCATTTCAGCCGCTTGTATCCGGGATCTCGTTGGTCATGCCCCAATATTCATGGTCATAGGTGAGGGTAGGAACGTAGACCGACGGGTAAATCGAGAGCTTCGCTTTTCGGCTCAGCTCTCTTCACCACAATGGACCGGCAGAGCACCTCCATTACTGCGGCAGCCGCACCGATCCGTGTGTCGATCTCCTGCTTCATTCTTCCCTCACTCGTGAACAAGACCCCGAGATACTTGAACTCCTCCACTTGAGGCAGAAACTCAAGAACTCTGTTGGGAAAACTAAAGCAGAGATGCAATGACATCTAATTTCCTTTGACATTTAAACTAACACAAATAATAATCAAAAGCTAATAAAGAAAGTCATGTATGCTTAATGTAAGTTTAACAAACTTTTTTCTGTGCTCACTAATTTAAAAATGTCATGAAGGTGGTTTGGGTCGGACCAGCTTGCAGGTAGAAACTCGGGAGCCATGAGGTAAGGTTTTGTTTCATGTTTATTTGGAGGTTTGAACAGCGCAGGATTCTCCGCCAGTAGTTCAGGAATCGGTAGGCAAGGCGAGCAGAACTTACAGGAGCTGAACTGGAACGAGATAGTCAGGGATACTCGAAATAATGCTGGACCAAGACAGGAGAATCGCAGGATACGGAAGGTAATTGGCAGGACGAGGCAACGGGGAACAAATGAAACCGGTAAGCTTATATACAGGAAAAGTGAATGGTGAAACAATGGGAACGAGAGGAGTAGTTAATCAGATGAATGTTTACAGGTGTGCTGGCCAGGTGAAGGGACCTGAAATAATGGAGGTTGCTATGGTGACTGGAGCTAGGAAATGCAGAGACAAAAGGAGAAACTAACACTAAACTAAACTGTGAGGAACAGGGAAAAGAAGCCTAAACATAAGCTGAAGTAAATAGTAACTCTAGGAAGAGCTAAATCTAAGGACGTGGAAGGGACTACGTAGATGAACAGAATTACTGAATAACAGAATCTAACTGACTGACAGGAACTACAGGTCCTTCTCAAAATATTAGCATAATGTGATAAAGTTCATTATTTTCTATAATGTCATGATGAAAATTTAACATTCATATATTTTAGATTCATTGCACACTAACTGAAATATTTCAGGTCTTTTATTGTCTTAATACGGATGATTTTGGCATACAGCTCATGAAAACCCAAAATTCCTATCTCACAAAATTAGCATATTTCATCCGACCAATAAAAGAAAAGTGTTTTTAATACGAAAAACGTCAACCTTCAAATAATCATGTACAGTTATGCACTCAATACTTGGTCGGGAATCCTTTTGCAGAAATGACTGCTTCAATGCGGCGTGGCATGGAGGCAATCAGCCTGTGGCACTGCTGAGGTCTTATGGAGGCCCAGGATGCTTCGATAGCGGCCTTTAGCTCATCCAGAGTGTTGGGTCTTGAGTCTCTCAACGTTCTCTTCACAATATCTCACAGATTCTCTATGGGGTTCAGGTCAGGAGAGTTGGCAGGCCAATTGAGCACAGTGATACCATGGTCAGTAAACCATTTACCAGTGGTTTTGGCACTGTGAGCAGGTGCCAGGTCATGCTGAAAAATGAAATCTTCATCTCCATAAAGCTTTTCAGCAGATGGAAGCATGAAGTGCTCCAAAATCTCCTGATAGCTAGCTGCATTGACCCTGCTCTTGATAAAACACAGTGGACCAACACCAGCAGCTGACACGGCACCCCAGACCATCACTGACTGTGGGTACTTGACACTGGACTTCTGGCATTTTGGCATTTCCTTCTCCCCAGTCTTCCTCCAGACTCTGGCACCTTGATTTCCGAATGACATGCAGAATTTGCTTTCATCCGAAAAAAGTACTTTGGACCACTGAGCAACAGTCCAATGCTGCTTCTCTGTAGCCCAGGTCAGGCGCTTCTGCCGCTGTTTCTGGTTCAAAAGTGGTTTGACCTGGGGAATGTGGCACCTGTAGCCCATTTCCTGCACACGCCTGTGCACGGTGGCTCTGGATGTTTCTACTCCAGACTCAGTCCACTGCTTCCGCAGGTCCCCCAAGGTCTGGAATCGGCCCTTCTCCACAATCTTCCTCAGGGTCCGGTCACCTCTTCTCGTTGTGCAGCGTTTTCTGCCACACTTTTTCCTTCCCACAGACTTCCCACTGAGGTGCCTTGATACAGCACTCTGGGAACAGCCTATTCGTTCAGAAATTTCTTTCTGTGTCTTACCCTCTTGCTTGAGGGTGTCAATAGTGGCCTTCTGGACAGCAGTCAGGTCGGCAGTCTTACCCATGATTGGGGTTTTGAGTGATGAACCAGGCTGGGAGTTTTAAAGGCCTCAGGAATCTTTTGCAGGTGTTTAGAGTTAACTTGTTGATTCAGATGATTAGGTTCATAGCTCGTTTAGAGACCCTTTTAATGATATGCTAATTTTGTGAGATAGAAATTTTGGGTTTTCATGAGCTGTATGCCAAAATCATCCGTATTAAGACAATAAAAGACCTGAAATATTTCAGTTAGTGTGCAATGAATCTAAAATATATGAATGTTAAATTTCCATCATGACATTATGGAAAATAATTAACTTTATCACAATATGCTAATATTTTGAGAAGGACCTGTAAAACATGAGGGATAAACGAAAAGAACTATTACTTTAAAAACTAACCGAGAGGGAAATATACTGTAAGGCAAGGCTGGGGAAGGAACAACTAATATTAAGGGGAACAAGCAACTGGGTAAATAATAACAAAAAGGGGTTTAAGGCCAGGAGGAAGAAACTAACAAAACTAACCACAACCTAATATAAACTGCTAAGCCAAAACAAACACAAAACCAAAACAAAGTCCAAAATGGCAGAACCTGACAAAAAAGTCACATGTTCACAGGACAACACTTAACAGAGAAAATTATTATTTATCGTAATATTAAATAATATAATCATAATAATAATCACAACAGTTGTTAATCAGTGTTTGTGCAGGTTGGTAAAAAATGAAATGTAAAATAAATCTTAAATATTTCCTCCTTATGGATCCAGTGCAAACTCCAGAAAGAAATGGAAGGAATTGATCTGCTGTATAACTCTAAAGCTGGTTATCATCTACTATTATTTGTCAGTTGAGACAAAAATGATTTATATGCAAATAATCTTTCAAAGGAAGCAAAAGTATTAATTCTTTTGAGGACATTAATGCTTCACAGGTAACGAGTCTGAATATAAGGTGGTAAAATCATCATTATTTACTTGGTAAAACCTTTTTTATGATGAAAAATAAAAACTCTAGCTTTAAAAGGATTTAACATAATGCTGACACTTAAACAATATACATTGTCAGTATTATGACAATAATATATATTTTTTTCTTATTTTTATGATCCATTATTAATGAGAAAATAGTCACATTCCTGATTTAAACAGGACCATTTCCTGTACCTCTGGAAAAAATCTTAGCTGAGTGGTGACATCATCAATTATTTGCAGAACAACTGTGGTGCATCCTTGCATTCTTCCCAAGTACGTACTTGCCAAGGACAGAAGAAGGTACTTCCTATCATGTAACATCTTATAATAGTTTTTTTGTTGTTGTTGTTTTGTGTATTGCATTTGTGATATTTTTGTTTATAAAAAACATTTAATAAATAAACCTTACATTTTTATAACTTATTGCACTGGGATTGGTTTACGGGTATAAGAATAAAGGGGACATGAATACAAATGTATACCAAGATTTTCAAATTTATATTTTGTTTTATTTTGATTTTTGATTTTTCAAACTATAATTTCCTTCCACTTAATGCTCTACTTTTTGTTGGACTGGTACATAAAATCCAAGTAAAATAGTTTGATTTATTTGCTTTTAACTAGACTGAATCTGAGACTTCTCTGAATAAAAACTAAACAATCGATGACATACACCTCATGAAATCCGACCAGAGGATAATACTATATGAAAACATATAAATCTTAGTTTCAGTGTTGTTTGAGGGAGGGGATTGGAAATATTAATACTGGCCCTGAGGTTGTAGTCGCCATTTAAAAACAAGGCCTTGGGTTGGGAAAATCTGTAACAAATCTCTGGGGTTCTTGTTGTCTCTTATAGCCAAAGGGAACAAAGATAAATCCTTTGCATTCATTTTATTTCTGGCCTTTTTGTTTATTCTTTCAGCAAACACCGACAAATTCAGGACACGAAAATGAGTTAGTATTTGCTCTAAAAAACAGATTCACAGCAACACCTGTTTGAAACCAAATCCCATTGCTCTCGGATATCTGCTCCCACTGATCTTAGGTTCTCCTTACATTTAGACTTCATCCCATCCCAAAACCCAGGATCCCAGGGTTATTGGCACAAAAACTGCATGCCTGTGTAATATTTTCACAGTCAAGTCACTGGGAAATGTCTCAAAGTTGTTGGGGCTCGCAGTTGGTAATTATTTTTTTTCACTGTTATTGGTCCATGTTGGACTAGATAACAAAAACAAATGAGTGTCTAGGAGAGTCATTTGGATTCTTTGTCCTCACAGCAGAAAACCAAATCTGAAACAGCCAAGGGCAGAAAAGAAAATCAAAGCAAAGAAGGAAAATATACAAATATTGTAGCAGTTATAATTCTGAAGCTTTGGAACACATGTACAAATACCAGTCTAACGTGTTCTGCAAATTCTACTTTATAGCTTTAAAATGGTGGAAATCTGATATTTTCCATTGATCAACTCCAACGACACAGAGGTCCTTTCACTTTTAACTTTTGAACCACAATGTTACCTTAAACAATGAGGTCTTATCTACATTTGTCCAACAAACATTTGCTGGGAGTGGGAAAGTGTGTGGGGGCAACTTTTCTACTGAGCCTAAAAGCTTTTACTTTGTGTATTACATAGTGTTTTCTAAATGTCTACTAGTTGATTCTTTGTAAAACAAGGTGGAAGTCTCAGGATTCATGCATTGTTGACTTATTCATGCAATAAAAGACTGTACTTTTGTTTTTGATTTTATTGATGAATAATCATCAAGGGCAAGACCCAAAAGTTGCAGTTTAAAAACAGTCGATTCTATTAGTCTAAGGTGTTAAAGAAACTAAAAGCTGCTACAGCTCTGTCTGAACATCTAAAGCTTATTGTCATAAAGGTGGCTCTTGCGGTAGGACTGATATGCGGGCAGGCAGGCAGGAGCAGCTTGGTGGGTACAAAAGGTTTGATAAATAACTAAAAATGAAAACTCACAGCAGGCAGGAGGTACCAGATAAAGGCAAGAACGTATGATGGAAATGTTATGAACAAAATGGTCAAGGACATGGACAGGTTTGGCTGGGCATGGCACAGCACGGCAAACAGTATTCTCCAACAAGGAGTAAACAGGACAGAAGGTTAAATATAGCAGATGGGACAGGTGAAAACAAGGAGATCTATTAGCATGAAACAGGGGAGCTGAATAAGGCTGATAATGGTGGCAGTGGCTGACAGTGAAAGCAAAACATGATTTGAACTAAACAACGATACAAAAACACAATAAAACCAAAGGAAAACTCCTATAAAAGTAACAGAACTAAAATGCATTATAAACAGAAAAAATAAGAAACTAAACCAAAAAGGAATGAACCTATAACGCACCACCTGGGGAGCAAAAACAATATCAGACTCAAAACAAAACTCAACACCTGCAAATAATGACACCTCTTCCTCTCCCATGTCATTCCCTTGTCTCTGCTCACCATCATCTCTATTTATCTTCTTCTCTCCTTGCCCTCAAACTTTATTCATCTGCACTCATTAATCTCTCTCCAGACCCATATTTGTTCCTTTTGCTTTTTTGTCCCACTTAAATTTCAGATCAGCTCTCCAATGACAGCCATTTTTGCCAAGTCTCGTTCTCTTCATGAACCGATCTTAACTAAACATCTGACGGCTGCAGTGCTTCAGATGTTTTTTTTGGGAGGTTCTGTTGTGACCTGCTGGATTGCTGGATTAGATTATCGATGCACACTTGGAGTAATTGTGGTAGGTCAGCCACTCTTGGAAAAGGTCACTGTTGTTCCATGTTTTGCCATTTATAGATAATGGCTCACACTGTGGTTGGCTGATGTCACAAAGCCTTAAAAATGACTTTGTTACCCTTTCCAGACTGATAGATGTCTCGACTTTGTTTCCCATCTGTTTTTGATAAGATGTTTCAGCCTACTTCATGTTGCCAGACAGCTTCAATTGAAGGAATTTCTTGGTTCTACAGGTCAGGCAGTAATCAGGTCTGGGTGAGGCTAGTTAAACTGAAGCTTTGATTGTTAATTTATGATTTGGGTAGGGCCATATTTGGCCACTATGCTTTGTGGAGATTTTTTCGCTTCATGTCAGAGTGTGAAATTTTTTGGACTTTGTTTGTGACTTTGTTGTTTACTCTTTGCTTAGTTGTTTCACTTAGAATAGTTTCTTTATGTCTGTCATTATTATAGTTCTGTATCTCCCTTGGATTCTCTGTGTTTATTTATGTTAGGCATTTTGTTCCCTCTCCCAGTTTAGTCCCTTAGGTTTAGTTCTAGTTAGGTCAGCTTTAATTATTGTTTACATCTTTGTTTGTTCTCGTTTCATCTGCTTTATTCTCAGTTTGTTCTATCAGTGTTGGGTTAGGTTTGTTTACTTTTGTAGTCTGGGTTTCTTTATGGTTTCTTTGTTTAGTCCTTAGGTCTTAGGTGGTGGTTACCTCTGGCTTCTCAGTTTCCTTTTAGTTCATGTTTATTCTTGATTCTATGTTTTATTTATCTTGGTCTATAGTTTTCGTTCAGGTCTGTTTCACTGTTTTGTTAATTAGTCCTTTTCCTCATGTCTCAGTTTTATTAGGTTAATCTGTTCCCTCTGCCTTCCTGCCTCCTTGTCTCACCTGTTCTTAGTTCCTTTGATTAATTGCCTTTGTCTCTCTCTGTATATTAGTTGGTTTTGTTTCATTATGCTTTCTTGGTTCCTCGCGTTCACTACCCTGTGCACTACCCGCATCCTTGCCTTGAGTACCTGCAGTGCTTATGTAAGTTTGGATCTGACTCTGGTTTATACCTGCAGTGTTTTTGTTACGTTTTTCTTTTATATTTTGAATAAAGCTGAAGACTGCTTTGAAATGCTGCTTCCAAGCTCTTGTCTGTGCTTTGGTCCAACCCCAAACCACACCGTGACACTTCATAAATTATAATCGTTTGCAAATTGCTTTTTGTATTTTTGATATTATACATAATATTATTATTATGTTCTGAGACATTTAGGTGTGACAAAAAAAGTAAATACAGAAGAAAAGCTGTAAGGAGGTATGTTGTTTATCATTGATCAGAAGATGGTTGAATAGATTGGGGCTTAGTTTGCAGTATTAAAGGCATTGTTCTGTTTGTTGTAGTAAAAGCAGATCTTAGCCAAAACGCAGAGTTTTTATTTACCTGTCTGTTTACCTTCCAAACCTCACCTATGACTATAAAGTATAAATCATGGCTGAATGAAATAGATCACAGATAGAAGAGACTGAAAAGAGTTTCCTTCAAAGGATACCCAAACTCAGCCTTGAAGATAAGTTGAAGAACTCTGCAATCTTGGGAGAGGTTAGAGTTAAACTGTTGCTCCTTTAGACAGGAACAGGTCAGCTGAGGTGGTTTGGCCATCGAATGGATGGATGGATGGATGGATGGATGGATGGATGGATGGATGGATGGATGGATGGATGGATGGATGGATGGATGGATTGATTGATTGATGGCACAGAGACATTCACCATCTTCTAATCTAAATCACTGCTCTGCAAGTTTGTTGGTTTCTGTACATTTGGTCACAAAATTACATTTAAATTTTGGGTAAACTAGAATCACTTCACCACATCGTATTAAACATAAGCAATTAGATGAATTTTGAAGGATATTACATAGCTTTTTGAGTTCTTGGTCACTCACACTGAACCTAGTTCCTGTTTAAATTCTAGTAATAATTAATTAACGTCTTTTAAGATTTGATTCATGAAGATCTACAGACATCAGCATTAAACTACATCATACTGTGTGATTGTATTAGAAATCTGTATAAATATTATGTTATAAAAATGAAACAACAAACAATAATATTAAGCATATGATTTGCATAAAGCCAAAAGAAAAGCAAACTAGGTACCTGTTGGGTGGTAGTTGATGAGCTGTTTCTGCAACACTAGTAAAAGATTTTTGCTGAGAATTAGTCTAGACTCCATCACCTGTCAGGTTAAAATAGCTTGTTCTCTCCTTCTTGTTCATTCACTTATGCTGCTAAATTTGCTGCTGGGTATCAACTGTAAGACCAAAGACCTTCACCTTAAGATCCGCTTTCTGACAAAAGCTGACTCTTATGTTTGATTTCATCAATCCTTTGACACATCCGGCATCTCGGGAACCACGACTAAAGTGGACGTACAGTACATGAGCATTTAAACTGTTTCCCACTGTTACAAATGTTCTTTCCAAGAGGTGTCCTTCAGCAAACATTTTGCTTTTCTTGAATAATAAAAATTAAGTTGGTGCGGTGAGCAGTTAAAAATATTGCTTCAAGCCAGGTCTCCACATTGCTCCTAGTCAGCCTGCGGCTCTCTGTCCCCACCTTTCTTTCCACCTGGCTCTTTTGTAGCCTGTATGTGTTCATGGGAGTTTCCTTTTCATTATATTTAAATAAACCACAGCAACTTTTATACTTAACTTTGTGACATGCAATAAACTGCAGATTGCTGCACTATTTACCATAGTTGTAAAATTTTTAGCTGGCATGTATGTGGTGCAAGTGAAAAACATTTAGATGTTGCAACACCGGCAGAAGAAGACAGGATATTAAAGAGGACAATATTGAGCTGATCTGAGCAGTGCATTGCGTTGAAACATTACCCCACTATGGTCTCATCTGTTTAGGGGCATTGTTGCTGCAGGTCTTGTGAATGGTTCAGGTGCAACTTTGCAAACTAAGCTGTGCTGTCAAGTTCTTATAAGGAGCAGCACCTGGATGCTACTTACCATATTAACTTGCTTGGACAAAGGTCTTAAAACCCAGCTTCTGCATTTACATTTATTCAAACTCTCCATATTTTATGTGTTTATCTCAGCTTTAATGTAACTAATTTTGAGACCAAGTAAAAGCTTTTTTTAATAATTTCTGCACAAACCTTTAAAACTGAGTGTTTTTGGTATTTTTACAATGACTTTATTCATGCCAGATATTGTGTTTTGTACTCATTTAATTTACTGAGCCAATGTTGTGCATTCTAAGATTTACCAGGGCTCCATTAAAACAGAAATAGAAAACATTTCTGCAATATTCATTAACTATTCATTACCTGTTTACCATTTCTATTCAGACTCATTTTCCCCTCCCTTGTTAATCTTATTTTACTAAAACATGTGCACAATAGGCACAAAAGCAGGATCTACATTTGCAACACTAAGCCACATTAAGCTCCAGGATGTTCATCTTATGCCACAGATGTTTTACAGCTCTTACCTTTTCTCATCAAACCATGCAACTACCTGTGCAACAGACATTTGTTTTGCTTGAATAAATAAACAAAAACTTTCTTGATTTTGATTCTTTTTAAAGCAAATAGTCAAAGGCGCATTTATATTTTCAACAACTGTAGTTACACTAAATACTATGGTGGCCTGGAGGTGCAAACCAATATTACAAAATATGAAACACTTTTACAAAGCTTGAGACAAATTCACATTTCAGAAATCAATTGAACAAGAAGTGAAACACTTTTATAAGTCCCAAAACACATTTACAAATGGCAAAATCCAACGGAAAGGGAATGTACACACTCCGAGACTGACTCAGAAGTGATAAGGTGAGTGCTCATAGTGATCCAAGATGTACAGCAATCAAGTGGCTTTTTGCCCATTTTGTGGTACACATATGAGTAGAATAACTCGGTTTTGTTTATTGTGTGGTCGGTCCTTAATCTGAGATACCGCAAGCTCAATTCATGGCAGTGGCTACTAGAAACGGTACGTCTGTCACCAGAGGGTGCCACAGGGTACAAGTCCAGCTGTAAAAGCCTCTAAGATGCCGTCATGGTGGATGGCGCTGTTTTACTGCAGTCAAGCCAGCATCCACTTCACGGTTTTGTTATGTGTGAAAACATTGGTGGCGAATGCTGAGATCTTAATAAAAGCAATATTTTATAAATTATGTCATTGTTGCTGTTATTAATATTAGATATTTAAACGTCCACCCGCGAATATGTAGATATGACATTTTTATTTTTGTCACTGTTTTATGTTCATTATTGGAGGATATCCATTTATATTGCCTAAGCTTCCACGCTTATTAAAACAAAATTGTTTCCTGTGACCAGTCTCACTTCACATTGACAGGGGAACACCTCCAGGTGTCACTTATCAAATTTCACCTTCATCTGATGTGGAATTTCAAAATTAAACCCCTAAAAATAAGACATTTTAGACAGTACTGTGTATATAGCAAGAAAACGGTCAATTTCCAGTGATTACTCTCACTTCAGGCTGACAAGAGAACACTTTCAGATTCCACTCATCGAATTTCACCAAGATCTGATGTGGAATTCCAAAATTAAAGCCTGTTAGTGTTAGATATTTTTAATCTATCTTTTACTAAGTTGCCGAATATATTGATGATATCATGTTTTATTGTCCTATCATTTGTGATCTCTTAGCACTGGAAATATGTTTTAAGGATAACTTTCTGCAACTGCCATACCTATTGCAGTCCAGTACCTAAACAACTGAAGGAGTAATTCTGAAAACGAGGGAATGCCATTTGATTGCTGTCCATCTTGGGTCACCATGAGCGCTCCCGTTATCACTTCCAGGTCATCCCCATAGTTGATACATTTCCTTTGTGTTAGATTTTGACATTTGTAAAAGTGTTTTATGAAATGTTAATTTTTTTAATGAAACGTTAATTCTTTTTTCAAATGTTAATTTGTTTTCCGGAAAGTTAATTTCCTTATAGTAGATATTCAGATCCATGATGTCCCGGGTGGACTTAAGGACTGACCCTAAGCAACAAGAAGAATGGTAAGTAGCTAGGATTGACGCACAGAAGCAAGTTTCAATTTATTTATTTTTTGTCGGCTTTAGGAAGCACTCTGTTGAATGAGAGACTTTTGACAAATGATATACAGGGGTTGGACAATGAAACTGAAACAGCTGTCATTTTAGTGTGGGAGATTTCATGGCTAAACCGGACCAGCCTGGTAGCCAGTCTTCATTGATTGCACATTGCACCAGTAAGAGCAGAGTGTGAAGGTTCAATTAGCAGGGTAAGAGCAATTTTTGCTCAAAATATTGAAATGCACACAACATTATGGGTGAAATACCAGAGTTCAAAAGAGGACAAATTGTTGGTGCACGTCTTGCTGGCGCATCTGTGACCAAGACAGCAAGTCTTTGTGATGTATCAAGAGCCACGGTATCCAGGGTAATGTCAGCATACCACCAAGAAGGACAAACCACATCCAACAGGATTAACTGTGGATGCAAGAGGAAGCTGTCTGAAAGGGATGTTCGGGTGCTAACCCGGATTGTATCCAAAAAACATAAAACCACGGCTGCCCAAATCACGGCAGAATTAAATGTACACCTCAACTCTCCTGTTTCCACCAGAACTGTCCGTCGGGAGCTCCACAGGGTCAATATACACGGCCGGGCTGCTATAGTCAAACCTTTGGTCACTCATGCCAATGCCAAACATCGGTTTCAATGGTGCACGGAGCGCAAATCTTGGGCTGTGGACAATGTGAAACATGTATTGTTCTCTGATGAGTCCACCTTTACTGTTTTCCCCACATCCGGGAGAGTTACGGTGTGGAGAAGCCCCAAAGAAGCGTACCACCCAGACTGTTGCATGCCCAGAGTGAAGCATGGGGGAGGATCAGTGATGGTTTGGGCTGCCATATCATGGCATTCCCTTGGCCCAATACTTGTGCTAGATGGGCGCGTCACTGCCAAGGACTACTGAACCATTCTTGAGGACCATGTGCATCCAATGGTTCAAACATTGTATCCTCAAGGCGGTGCCGTGTATCAGGATGACAATGCACCAATACACACAGCAAGACTGGTGAAAGATTGGTTTGATGAACATGAAAGTGAAGTTGAACATCTCCCATGGCCTGCACAGTCACCAGATCTAAATATTATTGAGCCACTTTGGGATGTTTTGGAGGAGCGAGTCAGGAAACATTTTCCTCCACCAGTATCACGTAGTGACCTGGCCACTATCCTGCAAGAAGAATGGCTTAAAATCCCTCTGACCACTGTGCAGGACTTGTATATGTCATTCCCAAGACGAATTGATGCTGTATTGGCCGCAAAAGGAGGCCCTATACCATACTAATAAATTATTGTGGTCTAAAACCAGGTGTTTCAGTTTCATTGTCCAACCCCTGTAGATTCTGAAGCATTTTCATCAGTGTGAAATACAACCCAGATGGTGTAAAATACCACCTATACCAGGGAGAAGGAGCATTCCACCTGCAAGGGGTTCATCTCCATATATATGTCTAAGTCAAATTAGGACTCTGAACCACAAGCTGTGATGGATGCTATCGTTAATGCCGAGGATGAAGCAGAATCATGATTGTCTTCCAAACCTAAACAGGTAAAGATTTATGTCTCTACCTTTTGGAGGTAGAGACATGGAGATGGAGGTCATTTGATTAATTTACATGCATGTTTGCCATATTCTGCTGATATTGGCTCAACTAGTTATGTGACAAGCTAGTGCAGCAGTTAAGCAGATTCAATGCAATACAGATTACACTGCAAATTAAACGAAAACTGTGCAGGGCTTAATTTTTTTATTTGTGCACAACTGAATCAGATACTGCTTATTTATTGTAATTAATATTTCACCTTTTTCTTGTTTTCTGCTTAAGTTTGAAAAATATTTTGTGCTTTTTACTACTGGAACTAGCTGAAGCAATGGTGATAGTATAAGCTGTATCTTCAGTAAAGGTTTCATACTGCAGTGTTTGTTGCCAGTGAATAAAAATAAATTTAAAATAGCTTTCTGTATTCTGAAAATAGATTTAGGGGGTCATGGGGGAAATCCTAAATTAAGTAACATCATCATAAACATGCACGTTTGATGCATTAACACATTAATAAAATGATAACTTCACTTCAGAAGTGAGTCAAAACCAAGCTACTTAAAAAAGTTTGTTTTTGTAATGTGCATACATTAAACTTTGAGGAGTAGACCTGAAGTTCCTAGTGAAGCCCTTCTGAAAAGGTTTGTTGCCAGGAACCTCTCAGTAATTTGTACTGTGAAGGTACTCCAAATGGGTAGACAACACACTTGAAAATTGCATTTTTGCTTTTCGCATAATAATATGGTAATCATGGTAAAATATAGGAGATGCAAACTGTCACCCATAGTAGGGTAGCTTGAGACAGCCACCTGTCTCTCTGCGACTATGCAAGAAGAAGTGGTTATACAATGAATGGGTGGATGGATATTTATTTTAGGTAATAACTGGTAACAATTTGCAATTACTTTTCTTAGGCTTTTATTTTTAATTGCTGTAAATACTGGGTGTGCTGAGTTTTCATCATGCATGAGTAGTTAGTCATGGAAGCACAGGAACAGTATGCAAACGCCCTACATCCAGTGTTGCTTATTTGTTGGCTTTGTGTAAGAAGCTTTTTTCCACAACATATTTTTTGACTCCTAATGTATGCACTGACCCACCAGTTGTCAAACAGATTGGATTCGGGATTTAAGAGGAATAACACAAATCAGCTCACTCACAATGACACAAAGGTCTAACGAACACAGGGAGGCTTTGTCAGCACTTTGCAGGAGGCGGAGGCAGAAAGTGAGCTCCGCTGACAGTGTAAATCATAGATCAGTTCATTAACAAAATGGCATTGATGGATTTACAGCGAGGTCAGAACATTACCAAGTGCCTGGAGGATCTTAGCTCTATTTGACAACCTTGTTGAATGTTCCGTCCCTGTATCCTTTTCCGCCGAACATTTTAATTCTCTGCTCAACACCTCAGGCAAGCGAAGATGTTCAGCTCAGAAAGCCATGAGTAAGAGACTCAGGAGGAGTCTCTTACTCATGGAGGAGAACAGCCTTATAATGTCAGTTTAGGGAGGCTTCACCAACAATTACAGTTGGGTTTGTTGTCAGCAGCCATGGCATTGCCAGTACACATACAGTGCACTGAAAACGTTTTAAGAATTACAAAATTATGAAGTGTGATTTGCATTTGTATTAAGACCTCCCAGAGCCGTGGTGGTTGCAGTATCATGCTGTGAAAATGCTTTTGGGGTATGTCTCTGACATCTTTGCACATCTACGGGCTTAAATTCTTGCCCATCCTTTATTGTAAAATAAATCAAGCTCAGCTGGATTGGATTGAGCAGATCTTCCATATGATTCAGACCCATAAATAAGCTTTAATCTAAACACCTCTTTTGTAAATCCGGCTCAATTGTTAGACTCTTTTACAGCATCTCACAAGTTCTCTTTCAGAATTGCCCGGTTTTTAACTCAATTTATGCTCCCATCAACTGACCAACTTCCTCGTCCCTATGGATGAAAAGCATCCCCCAGCTGCTGCCACCACTCTGAGAATGGCATGTTCAGGGTAATGTGCAGTTTTAGTTTTTGTCCAGACATATACAGGTCCTTCTCAAAATATTAGCATATTGTGATAAAGTTCATTATTTTCCATAATGTTATGATGAAAATTAAACATTCATATATTTTAGATTCATTGCACACTAACTGAAATATTTCAGGTCTTTTATTGTCTTAATACGGATGATTTTGGCATACAGCTCATGAAAACCCAAAATTCCTATCTCTCAAAATTAGCATATCATTAAAAGGGTCTCTAAACAAGCTATGAACCTAATCATCTGAATCAACGAGTTAACTCTAAACACCTGCAAAAGATTCCTGAGGCCTTTAAAACTCCCAGCCTGGTTCATCACTCAAAATCCCAATCATGGGTAAGAATGCCGACCTGACTGCTGTCCAGAAGGCCACTATTGACACCCTCAAGAGAGAGGGTAAGACACAGAAAGAAATTTCTGAACGAATAAGCTGTTCCCAGAGTGCTGTATCAAGGCACCTCAGTGGGAAGTCTGTGGGAAGGAAAAAGTGTGGCAGAAAACGCTGCACAACGAGAAGAGGTGATTGGACCCTGAGGAAGATTGTGGAGAAGGGCCGATTCCAGACCTTGGGGGACCTGCGGAAGCAGTGGACTGAGTGTGGAGTAGAAACATCCAGAGCCACCGTGCACAGGCGTGTGCAGGAAATGGGCTACAGGTGCCGCATTCCCCAGGTCAAGCCACTTTTGAACCAGAAACAGCGGCAGAAGCGCCTGACCTGGGCTACAGAGAAGCAGCACTGGACTGTTGCTCAGTGGTCCAAAGTACTTTTTTCGGATGAAAGCAAATTCTGCATGTCATTCGGAAATCAAGGTGCCAGAGTCTGGAGGAAGACTGGGGAGGAGGAATGCCAGAAGTCCAGTGTCAAGTACCCACAGTCAGTGATGGTCTGGGGTGCCGTGTCAGCTGCTGGTGTTGGTCCACTGTGTTTTATCAAGGGCAGGGTCAATGCAGCTAGCTATCAGGAGATTTTGGAGCACTTCATGCTTCCATCTTTCGTTTTTCAGCACGACCTGGCACCTGCTCACAGTGCCAAAACCAATGGTAAATGGTTTACTGACCATGGTATCACTGTGCTCAATTGGCCTGCTAACTCTCCTGACCTGAACCCATAGAGAATCTGTGGGATATTGTGAAGAGAACGTTGAGAGACTCAAGACCCAACGCTCTGGATGAGCTAAAGGCCGCTATCGAAGCATCCTGGGCCTCCATAAGACCTCAGCAGTGCCACAGGCTGATTGCCTCCATGCCACGCCGCATTGAAGCAGTCATTTCTGCCAAAGGATTCCCGATCAAGTATTGAGTGCATAACTGTACATGATTATTTGAAGGTTGACGTTTTTTGTATTAAAAACACTTTTCTTTTATTGGTCGAATGAAATATGCTAATTTTGTGAGATAGGAATTTTGGGTTTTCATGAGCTGTATGCCACAATCATACGTATTAAGACAATAAAAGACCTGAAATACTTCACTTAGTGTGCAATGAATCTAAAATATATTAATGTTAAATTTTCATCATGACATTATGGAAAATAATTTACTTTATCACAATATGCTAATATTTTGAGAAGGACCTGTATGCTCATGGCTCCAAATGTATTCATGTTCATCTTGCATTTATGTTGCAACAACGGAAGTTTTAATGAAAACCTTTTACAGCCAGTTCTTTCTGCCTAAAGCAATAATAGTCAAAAAACAAACTTAAATACAGAATAACACAAAGACTGATCAGTTAAAAACCTAGCATCAAACATCTTGCACAATCAGTTATCAGATCATTTGTGGCGGTTCCAATAAAAACAATGAACTAGCTCTGAGAAAGAGTAATAAAAGCCCCAGATGAAAAGTCTCCACGACTGTGACAAGCAGGGAAAAGCAGATTCTGAGTCACACAGCACTTCTTCCTGAACAAAAAGCCTCTTTCTTTTTTTCTCTGGCATGAATTACTGTTGCCTGGAGAAGTCTCTTTTGAAAGTCAAAAAGGGTATTCGTTTTGCATTCAGAAACTCCTCAACAAAAATGCCTGTTTATTATAAACCATTGTCTAAATAACAGGTGGCATACTGTGAATCTGTCTGTGCTTCAGTGAAAAGACCAGTTCACACGGTGAACACACTTATTTTCAGTATTAACGCAGAGGCAGCTCTATAAACATTATTCATATACAACAAACCACCCTCTCCATCATAAACCCAGCGTCATTTAGCCAGCTACAGGAGATGAGTCTGCCATTTCCATCTCAGAGTTGTCCAGTGTTGACTGTGTCCCGCTGTGGGGTTTCTGTGGTTCTGCTGTGACAATGAGTATTTATTTTCAGAGTGGCAACCGCTCGGACACGGCCTGCTGAGAGCAACTCAGTCCATGCCAGGTCAAGTAAAGGTGAACCATTAGTCTCTTTGCCCCTGGCAAATAACCTTCTTCACTGCTTTGTGAAAAGTGTCTTCTGGACTTAGCTCTCACTTCAGCCAACGAGAATGACTGTCGCTCCCCCAGGGAGAAGCTACCGTGAGTGGGAAATGTGCTGAGAGGAAGGAGCTCTAGGATCTACCACTGATGACCATCGGATGGTATGTACAGCTATGGAGGAATAATGAAAGCTAGACACAAAGTATCAATTATTCAGGTTTCCTTACAGAGCTGGTTGGAAATTCTATGGCAGGACTAACTTTCAACCAAACATCGCAAAATGTGAAGATTAGTTTAATTAAGAACCAAGAAAGGAAAACATGTAAAATAAGACAACAGTTGCAAGTACTCAATGTAGAGTTTCTCACAGTGGTCAATATAACAGTTAATAATTATTTTTCAATTATCTAAACAATACCAGTTGTTTTTCATGGTACTGTTGCTCTGAGCAAAACGTTTTTGGATTTTATTCCCCGTTAGACCCTTCCTGTGTGGAGTTTATAAACCTGGATTGTCTCATTGACATGCACGTTAGAGAAAATGGTCATTCTCGGTTTTATTAAGATATGAATACTATGTGTGCATGTTTTTCTTCCCTATATATCTCTGTGAGTTACTGCCAACCTATCGCCCTCTGACCCTGAAGACAAGACCTACAGCCCATAATACTGCAAAGATAAAGCAGGTTTAGAAAAATGGATGGATAGATGGAAGTTCTTTTAAGTGATCACTCAAGATTTTTATTTTCATGATAGAGAACTGTCTTATCTAATAATTCTGCTGAAATTATGAGAAAGTCTTGTTCCCTCTGAGTCTATTTTTTTACAAGGTTAAAAAAGATGAAGTCTTTACAGAGAGAAAATTACTTATACTGTATATCATTAGTTTATCTTGGGTAAATTTCTATGTAATATTACATCCTAATTATGAGATACAACATAAGCATTTATGGGATTTATACACCTGGAACTTTCTCACATTTATCACATCATTTCCACAAACATCAATATATTTAATTGGGATTTAATGCGGTAGACCAACACAAGTTAGCAAGTGATTGTGAAGTGAACAAAAATGGTGCACAGCTTTTAAAACGTAAAAAAAATTAAACCTGAAAACTACAGGGGTTGAACAATGAAACTGAAACACCTGGTTTTAGACCACAATAATTTATTAGTATGGTGTAGGGCCTCCTTTTGCGGCCAATACAGCGTCGATTCATCTTGGGAATGACGTATACCAGTCCTGCACAGTGGTCAGAGGGATTTTAAGCCATTCTTCTTGCAGGATAGTGGCCAGGTCACTACGTGATACTGGTGGAGGAAAACGTTTCCTGACTCGCTCCTCCAAAACACCCCAAAGTGGCTTAATAATATTTAGATCTGGTGACTGTGCAGGCCATGGGAGATGTTCAACTTCACTTTCATGTCCATCAAATCAATCTTTCACCAGTCTTGCTGTGTGTATTGGTGCATTGTCATCCTGATACACGGCACCGCCTTCAGGATACAATGTTTGAACCATTGGATGCACATGGTCCTCAAGAATGGTTCGGTAGTCCTTAGCAGTGAAGCGCCCATCTAGAACAAGTATTTGGCCAAGGGAATGCCATGATATGGCAGCCCAAACCATCACTGATCCTCCCCCATGCTTCACTCTGGGCATGCAACAGTCTGGGTGGTACGCTTCTTTGGAGCTTCTCCGCACCGTAACTCTCCCGGATGTGGGGAAAACAGTAAAGGTGGACTCATCAGAGAACAATACATGTTGCACATTGTCCACAGCCCAAGATTTGCGCTCCTTGCACCATTGAAACCGACGTTTGGCATTGGCATGAGTGACCAAAGGTTTGGCTATAGCAGCCCGGCCGTGTATATTGACCCTGTGGAGCTCCCGACGGACAGTTCTGGTGGAAACAGGAGAGTTGAGGTGCACATTTAAATCTGCCGTGATTTGGGCAGCCGTGGTTTTATGTTTTTTGGATACAATCCGGGTTAGCACCCGAACATCCCTTTCAGACAGCTTCCTCTTGCATCCACAGTTGATCCTGTTGGATGTGGTTCGTCCTTCTTGGTGGTATGCTGACATTACCCTGGATACCGTGGCTCTTGATACATCACAAAGACTTGCTGTCTTGGTCACAGATGCGCCAGCAAGACGTGCACCAACAATTTGTCCTCTTTTGAACTCTGGTATGTCACCCATAATGTTGTGTGCATTTCAATACTTTGAGCAAAAATTGCTCTTACCCTGCTAATTGAACCTTCACACTCTGCTCTTACTGGTGCAATGTGCAATCAATGAAGACTGGCTACCAGGCTGGTCCAATTTAGCCATGAAATCTCCCACACTAAAATGACAGATGTTTCAGTTTCATTGTCCAACCTCTATAAGTGTGTGCACTATTATTCTGTCATGTATTGCCACTAAATAACATCCAGTGCAACTAATTAAGTGTTTGTACAAAATTTAAATGCACACCACCCTTTTGGATTGTTATTTCTTAAATAATTTAAAACAATATATTATTTCTTTCACTTCATCTGAGTTCTTGTATCATATAAAATCTCGGTAAAATACACTGATGTCCATGCCATACTTGACAGTTTTTTTTCCTGTTGTTTTTACAACAACCTCCACTGTTTGCAAGAAAACCAGAAAGATAATTCTCTCCCTCTCAGTCTTTTGCCCCATTGGTGTAAGTAACACATTCCCTACAAATGCTAAAACAGGGTTATCAGCTGAGAGTGCTGAGTCAGAGGTGCTAAATCAAAACTCAAAAAAGAAATTATATCCATACAGGTCAATAAGTCAGTCAAAACATTTTTAAAATTTAGATGATGGAGATTGCATTTTCTAATTTTTGCTCTCAGTCATGCTGATGATGCAAAGCAGAGCTGGATGTTTTCTTTTAACTTGTTGGTCACAGGAATGAAATTCTGCACTCATGCAATCATCTATCAGATCTAAAGAAGTATTTTTTTTCCTCAAAGCAAATCAATAGAAGAACTTGCCATCAAGGAGGTCCTTGGAGCCAGCAGCTTGGATTCCAGTCAGCAGATTTAGATTAGGGACACCCGTCTTCTGCTGATTATCGACTTGTACTCTTTTAAATCTGAACATGGAGATTTTCAGTTTCCTCCACAGCTAAAACAATACTTTACACCAAACATGATGCTACATTTACTCTTGTTTTGGTATAAAATAAAGAATCTTATACATACATTTTGTCACATAAAAATCCCAAATTGCTCCCTAACTGGCCCCATCTTGTCCTTCCAGTGTCCACATCAACCCAGCACAGACCAAGGCCAGGACGCCTCCAAAGATCCCCAAAGACACCACGAGGGAGGCCCCACAGAGCAGCCATCCTGTGGCATGTATTTGTGTTCATTTGTATTTACTTTGTTGTGTTTAGTTATGTTGGAAAATTGTGCGATGGTGATAGCACTGTTAAATTTTGTGACGATGCTATTAGTTTGCCTAATTTCACATTGTTGTCCATCCTCCTTGGAAGCCAATTGTGTTTCCTAGACACGTTTACCATCTTGTGCACTATCATCTGTGTCTGGTTTGAGCATATTCTGCAGTGAGACCCTGACCACCATGCCTAATATTAGACATTTGTTATATATTAGCCAAAACAGTTGTATAATTCCAAACATATATATATATATATATATGTTCCCTGTATTATAAGGACTGCCAATCTTTAGCAGCTCTGCTCAAATCAGCAATCCCTTTGGAATTCAAATGTCCTCAGAGGAACTCCCTTCTTTAAACTCCTATCAGGATCATCCACTCCTCCAGCCTCTGCCATCCTCTCCTGCACAGTAAGCCTCTCAATGCATTCAGTTAGAAGATTCCCCTTCGTGTCTCCCTTGCCTCAACAGTTTCTCCTCCTATCCAGACGCTGCAGAAGCATTTATGGAAGTCTCTGTAATCGCACTATCCATTATTCCTTTGTTGTAAATAAACCTTTTTGTCTTATATATACTCTGAGTCCTGGTTTGATTCTGCATGTGGGTCAGGAATCATCCTGGAAACATCATGTGAATGATGTTTTATAACCTAATTTTGCTTCAAACCTTTTCACAACTTCGGATGTTTCTTGGTCTTTATGATCTTTATGATTTTTTTTAACGTGTGTTCCGCAAGCAACATCTAAAGCCTTTACTAATTAGGGTGACATCTCAAGGCAGTTGTTTGGACTTGATTTGTATTTCAAGTTCAAAGGGTATGAATAATTTTGCAAAGTATTGTAACTCTTGACATAAGGTAAAAATGTGTGCTTTTTTTTATCTGTGTGTGCTTAGAAATGGAGTAGAAGAAACATACACTGGAAGCTAAGCTGTGGAGAGAGGCCAACATGAAAGCACGTTTGGCTTGTTCAGCTGCTGACCCCGCTCATCAACTAGCTCCAGGCTCTTCTTCTTTGAAAAAAACAATAGCATCTTTCACCCTGCCTCTTCAAGAGGTGGGCTGTTGACTGGCAGCTGTCCAAAAACACTATGTCTAATAAAGCATCTGTATGTGGGAGAGCTGGTGAGTTTAGGTGAAATAAAAGCATGAAGCGATAAATTTACTATCATGAAAGCTTCTGAAACATTCAAATTGAAAAAAGCTGTGGGTGTTTACATGAGAGGGATGTTTTCATTTTAGCTACATTAGCGACTGTGCCATTTACCTATTCATTGGTGCATTATTTTTAGCAGGAGCATTTGTAGGTCCTGGTTATTGCTATATGTTACAAATTGTGCCTGAAATAGAAGCCTTGAATAGTCTTTTAAATTATGAATGCTCAAGTAAAGAGAAATACATTATAAAGCACTTAACAGAAAATTAAAAATAAATCAGCATGTAAGCTGCTTTTGAGTTCATAGTTTCCTGCAAAGCTTCCTACAGAATTTGATTGTAAAGATTAACTCATAAGATTTATAAAATACAGCGCCCTCGGCTTTTTTTGGCACCTCTGGTAAAATGTGAACTTAAGCCCTAAAGTAAACCTTTATTGAGATTTGGTGACCTAAAGGGGCCACTGTTGTTGCTGAAGATTTCAAGCAGTGACCATTGGAGGCTTTTACCTCACTCACCATCCTCTTGTCTGTGTGAATGGAAAATAGACCTCGTTCTTTGACCAGCCTTGTTTGTTTAATTGTTTTTACCTGTTTTAGTTATTTTTCTAACTACAGAAATTGGCAAGTTTAGATCAGTAGGCATTATCTTGGATGGCAAGTTCTCTCGTTTTTCCTATTTTAACAAAATAAGGGCCTGTGTATAACCCCATATTTATACCCCAGGGAAACAGGTAGATTACAAATTAGACATTTCTAATCAATTCCATCCTATTTTATTCTATAATTTATCTTAGACCTTTATCTCTTTAAAAATCCTAAATATCTGCTGTATGAAATGCAAGATTTGGCTTTTGGTGGATGGCTAAGTCTATCAATTCCCAGAATACAAAACATAATATATTATTTATTGTTTTGTTGAAATATTGTGGTGAAAATATGTGTATCATTGCCGTCAGTGAATGAGATGGTGTTGTGTGAGATTTCTTGCTTCATGTGTACTTTATATACCAAAATAATAAGAGTACAGTACATTTCTAACTTCACTTAAACATACTGAGACAGATGTATTGTGATTAGAATTTTAAATTTAAGCTTATTGTTGACAGCCAATTGTCTTTTGCTGGCCTTTTTTTATAATGTTTAGGTAGTTAAGTGTCTTGAGTTGTTTTTGGTGTCTCATTATTCGCTTCCTGTTTTAGTTTTGTTTCTCTGTATTGTGTTCACTTTACTTCTTGTTTCTTTATTTTCCATCTTTATTTTTGCTCCACCTCTGCTTCCATTTTGCCTGCATTTAGGTCTTTTACAACCATCACCCTTTTGTGACACTAATACATAATTTATCAAAATAATGAAATAACTTATGTATTTAGGTAGAAAAATGACTAAACTGTTAAAAATTTTGAATTCAAGTAGTGAAAGAAATGTAAGTTTTCTCTAGCAGGAAAGGAACAGGCAACCTCCAAGCAGGACAAGCTTTCTCTTGAAATCAGAAAAGATAGCATTATCAATTACTAACAAGGAAAACAGAGCGGTACAGCTGCTGACACAATGTTCTCTATTTGGCTATGTCTGCTGGAGTATAGCTCTAAATGTTAAGAAATAAAGGGGTTCTCTGGAACATCAAGTCCTGTGATGTATTCGAAGTATGCGTGTTGCTTTTGATATTATGTACAGGTCCTTCTCAAAAAATTAGCATATTGTGATAAAGTTAATTATTTTCTATAATGTAATGATGAAAATTTAACATTCATATATTTTAGATTCATTGCACACTAACTGAAATATTTCAGGTCTTTTATTCTCTTAATACGGATGATTTTGGCATACAGCTCATGAAAACCCAAAATTCCTATCTCACAAAATTAGCATATTTCATCCGACCAATAAAAGAAAAGTGTTTTTAATACAAAAAAACGTCAACCTTCAAATAATCATGTACAGTTATGCACTCAATACTTGGTCGGGAATCCTTTTGCAGAAATGACTGCTTCAATGCGGTGTGGCATGGAGGCAATCAGCCTGTGGCACTGAGGTCTTATGGAGGCCCAGGATGCTTCGATAGCGGCCTTTAGCTCATCCAGAGTGTTGGGTCTTGAGTCTCTCAACGTTCTCTTCACAATATCCCACAAATTCTCTATGGGGTTCAGGTCAGGGGAGTTGGCAGGCCAATTGAGCACAGTGATACCATGGTCAGTAAACCATTTACCAGTGGTTTTGGCACTGTGAGCAGGTGCCAGGTCGTGCTGAAAAATGAAATCTTCATCTCCATAAAGCTTTTCAGCAGATGGAAGCATGAAGTGCTCCAAAATCTCCTGATAGCTAGCTGCATTGACCCTGCCCTTGATAAAACACAGTGGACCAACACCAGCAGCTGACACGGCACCCCAGACCATCACTGACTGTGGGTACTTGACACTGGACTTCTGGCATTTTGGCATTTCCTTCTCCCCAGTCTTCCTCCAGACTCTGGCACCTTGATTTCCGAATGACATGCAGAATTTGCTTTCATCCGAAAAAAGTACTTTGGACCACTGAGCAACAGTCCAGTGCTGCTTCTCTGTAGCCCAGGACTGGGGAACGCGGCACCTGTAGCCCATTTCCTGCACACGCCTGTGCACGGTGGCTCTGGATGTTTCTACTCCAGACTCAGTCCACTGCTTCCGCAGGTCCCCCAAGGTCTGGAATTGGCCCTTCTCCACAATCTTCCCCAGGGTCCGGTCACCTCTTCTGGTTGTGCAGCGTTTTCTGCCACACCTTTTCCTTCCCACAGACTTCCTACTGAGGTGCCTTGATACAGCACTCTGGGAACAGCCTATTCGTTCAGAAATTTCTTTCTGTGTCTTACCCTCTTGCTTGAGGGTGTCAATAGTGGCCTTCTGGACAGCAGTCAGGTCGGCAGTCTTACCCATGATTGGGGTTTTGAGTAATGAACCAGGCTGGGAGTTTTAAAGGCCTCAGGAATATTTTGCAGGTGTTTAGAGTTAACTCGTTGATTCAGATGATGAGGTTCATAGCTCGCTTAGAGACCCTTTTAATGATATGCTAATTTTGTGAGATAGGAATTTTGGGTTTTCATGAGCTGTATGCCAAAATCATCCGTATTAAGACAATGAAAGACCTGAAATATTTCAGTTAGTGTGCAATGAATCTAAAATATATGAATGTTAAATTTTCATCATGACATTATGGAAAATAATGAACTTTATCACACTATGCTAATTTTTTGAGAAGGACCTGTATGTATGCAGAGCAGTGGTGTGGGATTCACAGTGCTGTTGCATCAGGACGGAGTACTTTGCTGAGACGTCACCCTCTCGTTTCATTCTTTTCTTGTCAGATTTTGCAGTTGTGAATGATTAAAGTGGCAACAGGACATAGGCAGGCCTATGGTAGATGGTCATATTTCACTGAACAGAAACATAAATATACAGACCCAGGGAGACAGCAATGGAGAACCTAACAATGAAGAGACAGGAACTTAAATACACCTGAAGTAAAATGCACTACATGGAAAACAGGTGGGTGCAATTAACAAAAAACAGATGTGGATCATGACATTTCTCATATTTAAGGAAAACGTGACTATCTGAATCAAAATTCAGTGTACTATGACTGCCACCAAGTGGTCTTTCAAATAGGTATTTATGAGCAAATCAATCAGAAAGTAGGTCATGCTGTCAGTTTCCCTTTCAATTTCAAGCAACCTGCATTCTGAGAAGAGCAAAGCATCAGCATAGTGTAACACAGGATTAAATAATGCTATTATTAGGTTGTTTCAGTGAAATGTGAAACCCTGTAGCCTTGATTCTCTAGAAGTGGCACACCTATGCTTGTTTTATTTCTGTGTTATTTTAAGTCATCATGTTTTCCTACACCATCAAAAAAAGGCAGATATGCAATAGCACATCTGCCTTTTTTGTCACAGAGGTAGAATGAATGCAGGTACTACCTGTGCAATTAAAGTTTTTAACGCTTCTGTCAATTACTTTTTGCATCAGGCTAAAGTCTAAATAACTATGATTTTATTATATATATTATAAGAAATATTATATATTGTTAAGAGTGCTCATAATAGTGGCATGACATTTTTATGTTTTCAATTAAAAATAAATGTTATTTTATAACCTTTTACACAAATATTTATCAGAGGTAATGCAGGAGGGTACTGTATAATACACTGCGTGGCCATAAAAAAAAAGTCACCACCTGGATTTAACTAAACAAATGGGTACGAGCCTCCCATTGGATAATTACTACATGGGCAATTATGTTTAAGCTGGAAACAAGTTATTTATCCCCAACTGGGACAATGAATTGCTTCTCATTTCTTAAACAACCATGTAGAAAGACACATCCCATGGTCGTGGAAAAGATGTCAGTCTGTTTCAGAAAGGTCAAATTATTGGCATGCAGAGAAAACATCTAAGGAGATTGCAGAAACTACCAAAATTGTGTTAAGAACTGTCCAATGCATTATTAAAAACTGGAAGGATAGTGGGGACCCATCGTCTTCGAGGAAGAAATGACCATGATTGGCGATCACTTAAACTTTTGGTGAAATCAAATTAAAGAAAAACAACAGTAGAACTCCGGGCAATGTTTAATAGTAAATGTAAGAGCATTTCCACACACACAATGCGAAGGGAACTCAAGAGATTGGGACTGAACAGCTGTGTAGCCTTAAGAAAACCACTAATTAGTGAGGCTAACTGGAAAAAAGGCTTCAATTTGCTAGGGAGCATAAAGATTGGACTCTGGAGCAATGGAATAAGGTCATATGATCTGATGAGTCTAGATTTACCCTGTTCCAGAGTGATGGGCACATCAGGGTAAGAAGAGAGGCAAGTGAAGTGATGACCCCATCATGCCCAGTGCCTACTGTACAAGCCTGTGGGGGCAGTGCTATGATCTGGGGTTGCTGATGTTGGTCAGGTCTGGGTTCAGCAACAGTTCAAAGAATGAGGTCAGCTGACTAACTGAATATACTGAATGACCAGGTTATTCCATCAATGGATTTTTTACTTCCCTGATGGCATGGGCATATTACAAGATGACAATGCCAGGATTCATCAGGTTGAATTGTGAAAGAGTGGTTCAGGGAGCATGAGACATCATTCTCACACATGGATTGGCCACCACAGAGTCCAGACCTTAACCCCACGGAGAAACTTTGGGATGTGCTGGAGAAGGCTTTGTGCAGCGGTCAGACTCTACAATCATCAATGCAAGATCTTGGTGAAAAAATGAATGCAACACTGGGTGGAAATAAATCTTGTGACATTGCAGAAGCTTATCGAAACAATGCCACAACAAATGTGTGCCGAAATCAAAGCTAAAGGTGGTCAAAGCTAAATATTAGAGTGTGTGACTTTTTTTTGCCCAGGCAGTGCACATTATCCTTCATCGTATTTGCTTGTATTTTTTTTAGATGTTTTATATAAATTACAAAGGGCTTCATTCAAATAAAGAAATGAAGTACTGATCGATATCATGTAGAACATTGTGTTACTGTGTCTACTGCTATGTCTGAATTTTCTAGAAAAAGCAAAAAACAAGTGCTCTGCATTATCATACAATAGCAGGAAAATGCTTTGCATCATCACATTAACAGTCCTCCGAGCTGTATGCATTTTAGTCAGCTAAGGGAGAAAAAAACACCTCTTTAGTGTACTAAAAGACAGTGAGAGGTGAGGGGTGAAGCATGAGAGGGAGGACACAAACACTAAGAAAAATATGCTAGTGATGTATTGGAATCCAATTTAGAGCCCTAATCAGAGCAATCCAGTAGCAGAGCAGAATGGAGCTGGAAAGGTGTCTGATGGGATTCAGCAAGCATAAACACCCATCTGTCCCCAAGTCATGAATGAGATGGAGATAGTATGGTTGGCTGTGAAAATTGTTAAAAAGATGGATGTAGTTTTTTTATGGAAAAGGTTCATAACTGATGCAAGGATTAGATTATGTGCTGTCAAAGAAAATAATTCTAGAAGGTTACTTCCTTTTAGTATGCAGGGGGGCTTTCAATTTGCCTAAACATGGCGCTACTGCTTTTACAGAAACATGAAACAGGGAGAACCAATGCCAGAAGCTCAGCCAGCTCAAAGTGCTGGCCTTAACCTGTGACTGGATCACCATCTTCCTAACTGACTGGTAGCAGTGGGTGAGGCTGGGGTGCATCTCCTCTGGCACCATCATCACTGGCATCCCCCAGGGGTGTGATCTCTCCCCATCTCTGTGAATGAACAATTCGGTCTGCAGAGAGGATTATCAGGGCTGACCCTACCTCCGGGTAACATCTCTGTAGACACCACACATCCTGGAACCAAGCTCTTTAGACTTTTAGCTTCAGGCCGGCAATATAGAGTGCTGTTCACAAAAATGGGCCGCCACACAGACACTATTTTCCCCAGATTGTCTCTCTGATGAACACTTAACAGTCGGAGCGCCCAAATCAATATCGTGCATATTTGCACTTAATTTAACCTTGTCTTCTTTTTGCAAAAAAAAACTTTATATATATTTACAAGAAAGAAAAATTATTTTTTGCCCCCCTTTTTTATATACTGTATTTATCTTCATTGAGAGTAAGCAGAACCAAAGTGAAATTCCTTCCTGATTCTGATTCAGATTTTTGTTATATATAAATTAAGCCAATGAAAGGTTTGAGCTTTAAAAATTATGACAATAAATTATTTTAGACATTGCTGGATTCTCAGCATATGAATGTGAGTGTACCTCATTTTGTTCAGCAAGACTTTATACAATCCACCAAATACTTGGTACAGAGGTGAGATCAGAGCCAAGACTGAACTTGTTTTGATGAGCCATCTTTTGATTCTAAGATGTTTTCAGCTTTCACATCGACTGGTGTTTTATTTGATCCGCAGGAGGGATGCTCCATTCTACTGTGACTGGGTATTTTTCTGCTAACTTACTTTCATCATCAAGTTTTATAAACATCAATTTCCTGTTCCCAGCAGTTTCCAACAAGCTTGCACTCTGCTCTCTGTTCCTGTTCTTATACATGTCCCTATTTTCTTTCTTTCTTTTTACTAGGTTGTTTTTGTAGGTCAACAAATAGGTCCAAATGAGAGTCCAGTCAACAGGCACCTGCTTGCCCAGTGCGAAGTGGTTTCATACAGTGTCTGAAGCCTTACTGAGTTACACTGAGATGAAGGCCAACTGAGCAGCCCAACCCCCCAAGATTCAAATTTCACCTCCATGTCTTTTTGGTATCAAAAAATATTATTCCTTAAAGGATAAGTACAGCTACACAGACAAGTATGATCTTGCTGTGTCTCCTACTAAGGGAATGTGCTCATTTAATAAAGGTACTACAGTAGCAACACCTCCATCACCATGTTTTTGTCCAACAGTTTCCATACCCCTTGAATGTTTTCATATTTTCTCACATTAAAACCATGATCTTTATTGTATTTCATTGGGACTTTATGTGATAGACTGATACAAAGTAGCACATAATTGTGGACTGGGAGGGAAATGAAACATGGTGTTCAAAGATTTCTACAGCCAGAAATCTGGAAACTTTGTAAAATCATGTTTTGCTGCTGTAATATCTAAAAGTATTCATGGTATGGCTTTACCAGTGTTGCACATCTATATTTTAAACTCTTTGCTCATTCCTCTTTGTAAAGTAGACCAAGCTCAGTCAAACTGGATGGAGATCATCTGTAAACATCAACTCCCCCTTCCCCATTCTCCATCCTATCTCCCAGTTATTGTCATGGGGTGCACTAAGAAAATTTTACTGGACCATGCTATTTCATTAATATACTTTGATCTAAACTTCTAGCTCTGGTTGTATATTCAGGGTTGTTCTCCTGCTGGTAGGTTAGCTTCCACACCAGTCTCAAATCGTGCACAGCCTTTTCTTCCTGGATTGTCTTAGATTTAGTTCCATCCATCTTCCAATAAATTCTGACTAGCTTTGGTGTCCCTGCTGTGGAAAGTTATCTCGAAAGCATGATGCCATCACCATGTGTCACCTTGGGGATAGGGCGTTCGAGGTACCTGAAATGTTAGTTTTCCACCACATATTGCATTTGTATTTTGAATGTAGGCCAAAAATTTAGATTTTTTTGTGTCAGAGCAACTTCTTCTACATTTTTGCTTTGTCCACAATATGGTTTCTGGCAAACACCAAATGGGACTTTAAAAGGCTCTTTTGCAAAAATGGCTTTCTTCTTGCCATTCCTCCATAAAGGCCAAATTTAAGGAGTTGTCCTGTTAACAGATTATCCCAGGTGTGTTGGAGAGCTTTGTAGCTCCTTAAGAGTCACCATGGGGCTACACCCCCTATATCCCTTCCCTTATTGATGGCCTCCTTCAGCCTGTCAGGTTTCCAGCCATATCAATTTCCATTTTCTGACATGGTACACTTCTAAGTGAGATATTCAAGGCTGATTTTGGATTTTAACCCTGCTTTAAATGTCTCCACAGCTGAAACCCCAACATGCCCTGGTGTATTCCTTGGTCTTCATGATGCTGTTATCTTATATTATCATAAAATACATCAGAGTTTGTGGCTGTAACATGACAAAATGTAAAAAAGTTCAAGGTTCAAAAGTTTAACTTTTGCAAGTCACCCATCTGAAGGGGGAATGTTCATCTCACCTCAGGCGTGTATTACTGATATTTCTGCTTTATAATCATAATAACAAGTAAAACACTGAGCTAACAGAGGTGAACGTTAGATGAAGCAATAATATGGTTTCTGGGGTACTTTCACCCACAGTCCTTACTTTTATCTTTTGTTATTTTAGTTCTGTTTATCTGGATTCCTTTAGTGCCACATATTAAGAATCCATATGCATATTAAATGAGTGGTTCTGTAAATATGAAGGAGGCTATTTTGGAAGTGTGCCCGGAGTTATTTATTTATTACACTTTTAATCAGGGTCTGCATTTTCTTTCTTTCTGGTGTTTGAAGTGTTAGGACTGACCTACTCCTCAAACTTTCTTGAATTTGATGTGCTTCTTTTACTACAGCCTGTTTGGCATATTGCGTCTGGGTCTTCATCCCTTCATTATTAAAACCTACACAGTATATTTCCAGGTGCTTGGAACAAAAGGTTTTGTCTGATGTATTTGGACTAAAATATCTCTCCTTTATATTTTTGCAACTAAATCACACGTTCACATTCAGATTTCATGGTTGTGACTCCCTCATCTACTACAGCAATGATTCTCTGTCTAAGTAGAACAGTAAGTTTAGCCCGGTTTGTTGTCTTAGGGAGCATGTTGACAGAAGAAGTCTGCTGGAGCCACCATCAAATGATGTTGGATGAGACCAACCCTGAAGCATTTTAGCCTGGAGGTGAGGTCTCTGAAGAGGTGGGCAAGCTCTTAGCTTGCGTGCACCATCTGTATTCCCTGATCATTTTTAAATGAAACAATCAAGAACCAGGCTGGAATGGAACCAAAGTGTACTTTGAACCATAGATTTCCTTTGTACCTGTATGACTGTTGAAAGAGCTTTCATCTGATCAAGGGTTATTATACTCCTGCCAATGTGCATTCATTTCACTCTGTCTTCGTATTGTTACTAATGTCGATAAATGGATGAAAGGGTTTTCCTCTGTATGTCCAGTTTTGTGTGTTTATTGTCTATCTGTCTATTTTTACCATGTGTATAAAATAAACCTGGTCAAACCAAACTTTTAACCTGTTGTGGATCTGGAAAAGATACACACCAGTGTTAAAATGAGGCTGTTGTTATATAATTAATAATACCATAAGTCACATAAAGAAATCCACCTTTAATGTGACATATACCTTGTTAATTCAACTGAAAAACAAATAAATTCGTTTGGCAAGAAAAAACAAAACAAAAAACCACTAATAACCTGGCTGCATAAGAGAGCACACTTTAAATGAATATTTTGTTTAAGCTCCTTTTCCAAGTTAACAGCTCCCAAAACTTTTTGGGGGAATATGTCGCGGCAGCATCATGCTCTGACTTTACTTTCCTTCAAATAGAACTAGGTTTTTTTGTTATGGTGAGTCTAAATATGAACAAGTAGCAGTCAGTTTGGCCTCTATGTCAATTTAGTTATGTTTAGTGTATTTAGTATTTTAACGAAGGGGGGGGGGGGTTGTACACTTGTGTACACACTTTTTAGATCCATTGTATAAATACAGGTTTTTACACCAACACATTCAACACATTTTTAATGACTAGTTGGAAAATTCCTCTTTTTTTGTCTTTATAAGTTAATTGAAAGTAAAAGGTGGCAGATTTGTCTTAACTATTGCATTGCCCTCTTATTTATGAACCTGAAAGTGAAATAGTTTGATTCAGAGCTTGTCTTGTCCCTACACCTTAACCTCTGGGAACACTTCATATTAATGTTCTTGTAAGCATCTTTCAGCTATCATGAAGCCAGATAATATTTCATGCTTTTATTGAAAAGAGAGCTCATTTGAGTTCATAATTACCTGTGCATTGCGCCTGGGGCCCTTTCCTTTCCCACTTTTCTGATTTATGTTCCACTAATCTTCTGCACGGGGTGTGACAACAGCCAGTGGCTGACCTGGATATCACCGAGCATTATAAAGCACTACAGGGAGTCTCAGGCTTTGAGAAATTGCACCAATGCGGCAGTGCTGTGAGCATGCATCTATTGTTATGTCTTCTACCCCTAGGGACCTGTAAGGGTACACTAGGGACGGCAGTAATCCATTAACTCCAACTTACTGTCAGTGACAGACCAAACAAACTTTTAAAACAGGAGCAGTCTTGAATCCTCAGTTGGCTTTTTGTGATAAACCAGCAAAATGACTCTCAAAAAGTGTCCAGTGTCCAGTAGTTTGTAAAACTGTTCATATTGTTTTTTATTGGGATTTTATGTGATAGACCAAAAAATAATAGTTCATAATCATAAAGTGAATGAAAATAATATGAGTTTTCAAATTACTTTAAAAAAAAACCTGAAATGTGTAGCAAGCATATGTATTCAGCTCCCATTTATGTTGACAGCTCTAAATAAATTCCAGTGCAACCAATTGCCCTTATAAATTACCTTTTTATTAAATAGAGTACACCTGTGTGTCACTTAATCACAGTAATCTGAGCAGGGCCTCATTATCCCAAGCTTTGAACATTTTACAGATTACTGTTTAATCTGTTATCAGAAAACGAAAAGAATATGGCACAACTATAAACTTATAATGTTATAACCGTCAACCTAAACCCACTGGCTATCTGGGAAAAACATTGATCATAGAAGCAACTAAGGAACCCATGGTAACTCTGGCGGAGATGCAGAGATCTACAGGTTAGCTGGAAGAATATTTTTACAGAACAACCTCTTAGCCTTTATGAAGGAATGGCATGAAGAAAGCCCTTGTTGAAAGAAAGCCATAAGAAATCCAATGTGCAATTTGTTACATGCCATGCAGGAGACACAGCAAACATGTCAAATAAAGTGTTCTGGTGAGATCAGACCAAAGACTGGGAGAGCTAAATCCTGAGATAAATCCTGTTGGAGGTTGCAAAAGACTTGATAATGGAATGGAGCTTCCTGCAGGAATATTACCCCTAGATATATTAGAAGGTGTAAAATCAAAAAATGTTTTGAGTTGAATGGTTCAGTCAAAGCCCATAGAATAGAGAATCTGTGTGAAAATCTGTGCAGAACTTGAAAATTTAACACTCTCCATTTAATCTGATTGACCTTGAACTATTTTGCAAACCTAGTAGATCATTCCCCAAATCACTCACAGGTGTAACTGTAGAACAAAATGTGACTGTACAAGGTATTGACTTGGGGAGGCTGATGGCAAATGCACATACCACTTTTCACATTCTCATTTGTAAAAATGTTTGAAAACCATGGATCATTCACTTACAAATCACAATTATGCATTGCTTTCTGTTGGTGTGTCACAAAACACCCCTAATGAAAAGTAGGGAAGTGTGTGACAAAATATGAAAAGTTTCAGGGGTGAGAAAGGTTTTGCAAGGCACTGTATTGAATATAATAGTATTGAAGCACAAAAGATAAAAGAAAAGTTTTTACTGAGATAAGAAACCATGTGATGGTTTGGATTTTGGGATAAAGTGGGCCGTCTTTGCTTAGGATGTAATTGTTTTCCTCAGAGTAATTTGCACATCAGGGAGAGAGTTCCAGCTGTGATGAAAGGGAACTGATTCATAATTCATGGGGTTGTAAATGCAGGAGCAACAGGCTAATGGGCAATGTGACGTTATGTAATGAATCGATGCATAATGAAATCTGGTAATATTATGTGACCCTTATAAAATAAACCAGGATTTTCTAATGAATCTGGAAGTTAGCCGACACATGTCAAGTTTATTTAATATTACTACAATGTACTGTGGTATTGCATAGGCAATTATCATGATGTTTGCGATGACATGAATATAAAGCTAGAAATATATTTCCACAACTCATCACCGTCAGTGTCTGCAATGGAAACAGTTGACATGGAAAGTTCTTTTGATGTGACACTTAAGACACAGTTCCACCAACGGTCAGACTTCCTTTGCAAAAGAAATCATTAAAACAAAGAGATAAAAGCCAGGTTGAGGGACAGATTGGAGAAAAAAATCGAAGACAAACAGGAAAAGGACGGGGGGGGGCGGCGGCAGTCTAGAGCATCCTAAGGAAGCACGACTGCTTTGTTCTCGTGCCACACACAAGAAAGGGCAACATCAATGATGCTGGCTGATTCCAGCAAATCGCATAAAAACAAGGGGGGGCAGTGGTAGGGAGAAACAGAGAGAAAGTGAGCATAATCCATTTGAGATTCTGGAGGGGACTCAGTCCTCGCTGTCACCCGTCCATCGTTTCGAGGAAACACAAAGAGCATTATGCATGAAGCCCAGAAGGTCTCCAAGCGCGTGCCATGCTGTTGCATTGCTCTACCTTGCAAAGTTGCTCCAACAAAAATTCTCCTGGATCTCACAATGCTGCATAACACAATATAGTACATCCAAATCAATGACAGGTAAAGAGGTGATGATTTGGCCAGCTTTCAGCCTTGACCAACCCCTTAATACTTTTATTGAAGAGTGACTAATATTAGTTACCTTTCCGATGCGACATTGCTCTCCTCATGGGTAGAGTTTGAATAAAAAAGGCATAGAGAAAGTTATAAAACATATTCAAAAGTGCTGCGTCCCTTTTCTTTTGAAGCCTTAAACTGCTGTCTGAGATATTTTAAATTTCTGTGGATTTTCTTGTGAGTGGAAAGGGAAAACTTCAGATTCTGCTGTAAAGTTTAGTAAAGAGGTACAAGGGGGATATGGCAACCACCCAAATATTTTGTCAGTGTGTTTCATAGATACACAGCATGGAGGGAAAAGATAAAGCCTAAATCAGATTACATGGTGAACAAGCAGTGTGATAGTGTGCTCTGATAAAGAGCTGGTGATAAAACAGAGCCTCTTCCACCTTTGTATGCATTTTATAACCCAGTCCTTTGCAGAAATCCCACAGTGTCAAGAAACCTGGAGGAAACCAGTCAAAGATCCAAGCTTTTCCCGAGCTACTGGCATGTTTATGCTGACATGTCTGAAATCTTGGAGAGAGATCTTTCCTTTCCTTTTTTTCTGGATTCATCTGCATGTTCAAGATATGCAGGATGAAAAATGACCCATGTTCAGGTCGAAACATATCCAAGGACTGTGATTTATAATAAAAAAAAGTGCTCACTATACTGACCTATATTTGAGTAATGTTCAGTAGTGTTTTGATTTGATTTGATTTGATTTGATTAAGAAACCCATTAGCTTCTGACTGGATACAGGAGCTATTCTGCGTGGGGTTTCCTTCAGTTTCATTACAAATAAAATGACATACACAACCATACACATGCAAACCCACACACACTACAAACTGTGAAAGCACAGTGTGAAACAACATAATCATAATTCAAATATATAAAAAAAACTGAAGTACAGAGTGATAACAATTATCATTAATAATTCAAATATTACTGTTATCATTACCATCAACACCATTGTCTTTGCTGATTTTCTTCAAATTAGCAGAACCTTCATTGATCAAATCATTGCTCAATATTACATCTGTCCTCATGCATGTATAGGACTGCGACAACCAATCATCAACTGCTGAATAAGTTGTTTCCTCCATCGTACTCGTCGTCTTCCACTTTATCTGGGCCAGGTTGCGGGGGCAGCAGACTCAGTAGAGACACCCAGACTTCCCTCTCCCCAGACACCTCCTCCAGCTCCTCCAGGGGGAGCTCAAGACGTTCCCAGGCCAGCCGAGAGACATAGTCCCTCCAGTGTGTCCTGGGCTACCCCTGGGCCTCCTCCCAGTGGGACGTGCCTGAAACACCTCCTGAGGGAGGCGCCCAGGAGGCATCCGGTATAGATGTCTGAGCCACCTCAACTGGCTCCTCTCGATGTGGAGGAGCAGCAGCTCTACTCTGAGCTCCTCTTTCAGTTACTAATTAAAATAGAAATTTGTATCAGAGATCTGATCAACCAACTCCCAAGATGTTTTTACTAAATTGTAAATTATACTTTTATTATCATTTTCTTAGGAACCGTAGATCCAGCTCGAACCCAATAATTCATATTTTTATGATTAATCTACTAAAATAGAGTAAATTGGTAGTTACAGTCCTAAAACAAACTTTACAAAATCATGTTATCCACCGGAGCACCTACAAAGATAACGTAATTATATGCAACACACATTATAATTGCTGTTCGTAAGTAATTAAGTAATTACTGTTCAATATTCATTCTTGTGTAAAGTTTTAACATCTTTTGAAAACATCTTTCATGGTACTCTGATGTCAGGTAATGCATTCAATGCAACCATGGCTCTATAAAAATATGCTCTCCTTATTTGATTAGTCCTACAACAGGGTAACATGCAGCTTGTTTCACTGATCTGATGTGTACTATAATTGCGAGTATCTGAAAAAAAAAGACAATTTCTAATAAAAGGTTTTAGGATTTTTTGTAACAATAACATTCCTAATAAATGTTACTAGAAAATCCTTTAGTCTGCATTTGACTGTTAACCAGGCCAAATTTTGTTGGCTCATAAAGGAAGATTTTCACAAAACCTTGCACGTATAAAGATTAATTCAGCATGAGATAAATAAAAACATAGGTAAGAAATTGGTCCTTAAATTTTATAATGAAATAAAAGTTTTTCTTGTTTAGAGATTTTTTGGAAAAATTAATTGTTCAGATCTTAAGAGATCGAGCAACAGTTGGGAGGGGAGCAGCACCGTGTCAGGTATCTTGATCCTCAAGCAGAAGGACTTGTTAAAGCAATATGTGTGACTCCTAGGTAAGCAAGGTCTCTCCAACAGCCAGTGTCCACTGTCTCCATTATAGCCAGATGCTACACAGGTCAAAGGGTGGTATTGTTATTATTATCATTGTTGTTGTTGTTGTTATTAGTACACAAGTCAGACCATCCAAGAGAAGAATGTGACAGATAATGGTGCAAGTCTTTTTAAAGTCATAATGAATCTTAAAGCTCCATGATGAACAGTATTCAGATGAAGCATACATTATTACATCACCATAATAGAGAACACATAATTGTAGTGACAGTTGTTGTTGTTTTTGCCTTAAATGACAAACAGGATAGAAAAATGCAGTTTAACTTGAACTTTATAACAAACATCAACACCAATATCTCACCGTTATGTGTGATGGAAATTGAATCATTGATAATAAGCCCAAATTCTTATACTAAACACACTATCTCTGAAGCAGGAAGTGCTGATTATTGTTAGGTTATTTGACTTAGATTTTTATTTTTAACAAACAACAGGAGTTTTGATTTCTCTGTTTTGGAAACAGGGTTTTGGTCACCAAAGTTGGATTTTACATAAAGCAACTGCAACTGAGAAGGAGCCAGGCTGAGTATACTTCCCTCACTATAATTCCCTCTCATCAGCATACAAAATAAAATTTGCAGTGACAACATTATTGCCAAAATTCCTGAAATCAGGAACAAAAAATAGTGATCACAAGACTGTCCCCTCAGGGACACAATTAGCGACCGTAAGTAAACTGGAAGTGAAACCATCTGCCTTTAAAACACTGTTATTTCAGAAAGATCATTTTCAAATTAGTTGTTCAGCTCTGTTTCAAAAAGGTATGATTCACAGTATCAACTGCTTTGGATAAATCAATGAAAAGTGCTGCAGGTTGTTACGTGTGTTAGTTTGGTCAGAGTTAAACCATAGATCTAGGACAGGCAGCCCGAGTAGAGGCACCACTTAGCTGCATGTGTGAAAGGATTTTGCTGCCAGCAACTGCCAGCCCTCTATTATGTCCATCTGAATTTAAGGATGTTGCCATGGAGAAGCACAAAAACGCAACAGTCTCCTACATGTAGGTGTATGCGCTGCATGTGTATTTGCAGCAGAAAACAATATGGATTTCCCGATCTCAATTTCTTTTGCCGGAAATATTGATAAGAGTAATTTTAAAAAAGTTTGTTACATCAATAGAACAGTTCAATTTCAGTTTTTTTTTTTTTGACAATAATGCATATTTTGTCCTAACTGTAGTTTTCTGGAGTTTCTGTGCCGATCTGTGCTGCTCCAACACAGGATTTATTAGGCTAAGAATGTCCTGTCAATGCGTTGCCAATGGTGCTCATCACTTTACTATTTGTTTCTCCACAAATATAAGTCTTGCTGTTTACATTCAAAGTGCTTTCCTGAAATGGGAAGCTAACGTCAGCATATTTTGTCTCTGTTTTCACATGACTTGTTAAAAATTTATCTTGATAGTTCTAGTTAATAAAACGTCTTAAACTTCAGGCCTTCCTTTGGACTATGATCTAAGCCAGGGGTCAGCACGCTTTACCATCCAATGGCCCATGCGTGCCTTGTGTTTTACCAAATTAATTTTGTCCAGAACCACAAAGTTACACCACCCATTGCAAAAAAAGGTGCAAAGGGTGGTGTAACTTTACAAAGCGCAATGTAATAATTTGATCTCAATTAAAAAAATAGTTAAAAACAGGTTGTGACATAGTAAAACAAATATTAATTACACCACTAGTTAGTTCTGTTGTAAGAATACTACGTTGGAATTGCCTAAAAACACAGAAAAACTGGCAAAATAAGTCATTTTCAAGGGCTTTATTTAAAAACATTGATCCGTTTGTCGTTATTTTTGGGTCAAGTTTTTTAATTCACCCATCAGATCTATAGGTTGCAGATCACTGATCCAAGCAAAGCCACTGGGCAGCTAACAGAACACAGGCAGATAGGAAGCTACTGCAGTCTTGCTAAAATTGTTGGAGAAAACTCAGATTTTTTTTAAATCAACTAAATAAAGTGCATCATCTTCAATACAGCTCAGTGAACACACAAACTCCAATATAAATTATTCACAAAAAGCCTTGTTTGGACCAGGGCCAATACCTGGGATGTGCTCGGTACTGTTGCAGTTTAAGTCATGGTGGACCAAGACCTCTCCCATCCCTACTCTGTCTTTAAGCACATCATGTTCCTTGCATCCTCGCTCAACTAAGTGACTCCTCTGCAGTTGGCTATGCAGCTTCCAGATATCATCAATGGTTATCTTAATCTTAATCACAAAACAAATATAAAAAAACTGTGTATTTTAAGGTACACAGCGAAACATAAATGCCATTTTTCCAGAGGAATAGTTGTCCAAGTACATAAACATTCATTCATTCACTCATTCATCTTCTATGCTTATTCCATAGTGGGTCACGGGGGAGCTGGTGCCTATCTCCAGCAGTCTACGGGCAAGAGGCAGGGTACATAAACATTGAACTATTAATATTGAAATATAATAGCCATATGAAGATGTTAGGGTTATCCTAATTTGCTGTAAGGCATAAATATTTTTGTTGTTCCTCCTTTTATCAGTTTGTTGTATTAAATAAACAGTGCCATCAAGGTTTAAATGAATAAGAACACGGGCTGCACTTGGTCTCTGGATGGTGACTGTAACCTTGTTTTAGCACAGGGGTGGGCGAACTGCGGCTCCCGGGCCGTATGCGGCCCGTAAAGCTTTTTACGGGCCGCACCTTTGTTGAGGTGTGCCGTCTTATGCTGCATTCAAGTGGTGTCTGAAGATCCGTCTTGCCGAGTTTTTTTTCCTAGTGGGAAAGTGATTTTTCCGATCATTCCGACACCCTATGAACGCATTATTATCTTACTCAGTGATTTCCCTCTTTGACAGCTCAACCCTTCTGTAGCTAATGATGAGCGGTGCTAAAAAAAGGAAAGTGGACAGAGAATGTCGTGTGTTTAATAAGGAGTGGACAACTATATATTTTTTTTACCGAACACCGATCAACTGCTGTATGCCTGATATGCAAAGAGACTGTGGTGGTTTTTAAAGAGTATAATATCAGCCGTCACTTTACTACAAAACATGCCAACTATGCTGGCAAGCAGCCAGAGAAAGAGCGGGAAGCTACTGCTCAGAGGTTGGTATCTAATTTACGGGCTCAACAAAACATTTTTCATTGTCAAAGTGCCATCCAAGAGTCAAGTACCAAGGCAAGTTTTATGCTATCATTCAAATTAGCAAAGGCCAGCAAGCCTCTGTCTGAAGGTGAGTTTTTAAAGGAATGTATGGTGGAGACAGCAGGTGTCTTGTGTCCAGAGGCCAAAGACAAGTTTGAAAAAATCAGTCTATCACGCAAGACAGTGACTCGCCGTGCGAACTGATAGACGAAGATCTAATTACCAACTTAAATAAAAAGGCGGAGTCATTCACGTTTTATTCATTAGCGCTGGATGAAAGCAACAATGTAAAAGACACTGCTCAGCTCCTCATTTTTATCCGAGGAATTAACGATACTTTTGAAATAACGGAGGAGTTTTTGACAATGGAGTCTCTGAAAGGACAAACATGGGGGGAGGACTTGTATGACCGGGTGTCTGCTGTCATTGAAAATATGAAGCTGCCTTGGTGTAAACTTATCAACGTCACCACAGATGGATCTCCAAATTTAACAGGGAAAAATGTTGGCCTGCTGAGGAGAATCAAGGATACAGTGAAAGAAGAAAATCCCAACCAGGATGTTATTTTTATTCACTGCATCATACACCAGGAATCTCTATGTAAATCTGTATTACAGCTTAATCATGTTGTGAATCCTGTCATAAAACTGGTCAACTTTATACCTGCAAGGGGACTTCAGCACCATCAGTTCATCACGTTCCTGGAGGAAACTGGTGCACATCACCAGGACCTACTTTATCACTCCCGTGTCCGCTGGATAAACTTGGGCAAAGTGTTTCAACGAGTGTGGGATCTCAAAGAGGAGATCGGTGCATTTTTGGAGTTACTTGGGAAGGCCGACGAATTTCCCGATTTGAGCAACAAGACCTGGCTTTGTGACTTTGCATTTGCTGTGGATATATTTTCACACATGAATGAGCTGAATGTGAACATACAGGGAAAGGATCGGTTTGTGCATGACCTGTACACAAACGTAAAAGCCTTCAAAACCAAGCTGACTTTATTTTCCAAGCAAATCTTAAATGAGTCATTCACTCATTTCCCCACACTAGCCACACTGAAAGAGGCTGGCGCAAAAGTGAAGAAATACAGCGAGTCATTGGATGCGCTCAACAAAGAATTCTGCCGTCGCTTTATTGATTTTGAGAAAATTGACGATTCACTTCAGTTGGTGGCCTGTCCCCTGTCACAAGACCCTGAAACAGCACCAGAAGCGCTGCAACTGGAATTGATCGACCTTCAGGCTGACGTTGTCGTAAATGCGAGATTCAAGTCTCTTAAACTGAATGACTTTTATCCGTCAATTAATGAATCTGTGTTTCCAAACCTCCGGAGGACGGCACAGAAGATGCTGGCGTTGTTCGGCTCGACTTATGTGTGTGAACAGACGTTTAGCGTCATGAACTTCAACAAAGCCAGCCACAGATCCAAGTTGACTGACCAACACCTTAGATCTGTCCTGAGAATTGTCACAACAAAACTGATTCCAGACTTTCACGCGCTGGTTAAAAAAGGACACCAACAACACTGTTCCCACTGAAATCAAAAGTACGTTTTTCTGCTCTTAAAAATGCATTTACATGTTACATGTCGTCTCTGTTATGGTGTGGACATAAGTGGTGTGCAGGTGCACTGCCTTCTCAATATAAACAATGCTTTTAAGAAAGCTGTATCTTGTTAATTTAATTTTCAGTGTTTTAAGAGATATTTCAATAAATAAATACTGTGGGACTTGGAAGATATATTTTGTTGTAATGCTTTTGTAAATTTTCTATTGAAAATAAAGCACGTTTCCTACATATCCCGTGTTATTTATTTTCTCTTATGAGGTGAATTACCAAAACACTCCATCCATCTGCTCCTGGTCCGGCCCTTCTGTCAAATTTTAGAATACTCTGTGGCCCACAAGTCAAAAGGTTTGCCCACCCCTGTTTTAGCACCTAGTGTTGTGCTGTGGGCTTCATTAAAGTTACTGCAGTACAATCCTCCTCCTCCTCTTGTGTCCTTGTTTGTGAAAACATGTTTGTTTGTTTGTTCACACTGGATTCCCTCCACAGTCTGGACATACAGGTCAGGAGAATTATTCAACCAAAACTGCTTGTAGGTGTGGCAATGGATATGTTTTTCACACTTTTTGTTAGTTTCACATTCAGATACAATATAAAGATTTTTCTGCAATTTTTTCTGATAACCAATGACTTCAAAATATGACAATAAATATGTTCCCACTTAACAGTTTTTGGCTTAAAGCACACCAAATAGATGTAAAATAGTTGTAAACTACTGAATTTTATTGGCAGGCATAGTGTGAAAGCCTAGTGTGAAATATAACATCACAGCTCAACCTCGCAGCAATTTTGATTGCAGTATTGCAAACACTGATATTCCCATGACGACTGGGATTTGATTTGTCATGCAGATGGATTCTAAATTCTGGATTCTCATTAAGGCTGCAGTCAGGCTATATTTAGTGTTAAATGTGAAGATTGTGTATATTTGTAAAGTCCACACATTGGTTAGAGGTGTAAATGCAGATGTGAATTAGTTGAGATTGATAAGTAAAATGTGATGACAGAATGGGCAAAGGTGGATCATCACTTACCAAACAGCTAAAATGTGTCTTCTCAGACCATAGTATAGGTCAATGAACAAGCCCTGTAATAGCTGTATGTTTCTATATATTTCTAGAATTGCACCGCTCAAGGTGGCAGCAGATTGGAGTAGCTCTGTTACTTTTGATTCTGTTTTATTCTTTTTTGGGAACTATCCCTATTGTGGTGGATACAGTTGATTTTTTTTGGACGACTGTCCACTCCGGTGTCAGATGCTGTGCAGCTTGGAGGATTTTTCTTAATACTTTCTATTTTTGGACATTTGTTATTATGTATTCCCATGGCAACGGGGTTGTTTCTTACAACCGGGAGCAGCTGATTAATATCTCAAAAGCTCAAATAATACTTCAACTACAACCCCAAATCCCTGATGAGTTGAAAAGGAGACACTGTGGGTGCAGAGCAGGAGCTAAGAGAAGAGAGAGAAGGAGGAAGTTCAAACAATCTCTTCCGTCGATTATGATGGGCAATGTGAGATTGTTGGGAAACAAGTTGGATGAACTCCAAGCCCTACAAAGGACCCAGCCAGAGTACCGGGCATGCAGTATCATGTGTTTTACTGAGACATGGCTGCAGGATCATATCCTCGACTCCAGCGTCTCTCTGCCGGGCTTTTTAACCATACGAGTGTTGGGAGTATGATTATTGATTGAATAATCTTGATCAATAATTATAATTACAAATCATAATCTCACTAAATCAATTTCTTAACCATAAATCCTCATTTACAAATCGAGACCAGAGATACAGGGGTTGGACAATGAAACTGAAACATCTGGTTTTAGACCACAATATTTATTAGTATAGTGTAGGGCCTCATTTTGCAGCCAATACAGCGTCAATTCGTCTTAGGAATGACATATACAAGTCCTGCACAGTGGTCAGAGGAATTTTAAGCCATTCTTCTTGCAAGATAGTGGCCAGGTCACTACGTGATACTGGTGGAGGAAAACGTTTCCTGACTCGCTCCTCCAAAACACCCCAAAGTGGCTCAATAATATTTAGATCTGGTGACTGTGCAGGCCATGGAAGATGTTCAACTTCACTTTCATGTTCATCAAACCAATCTTTCACCAGTTTTGCTGTGTGTATTGGTGCACCGCCTTCAGGATACAATGTTTGAACCATTGGATGCACATGGTCCTCAAGAATGGTTCGGTAGTCCTTGGCAGTGACGCGCCCATCTAGCACAAGTATTGGGCCAAGGGAATGCCATGATATGGCAGCCCAAACCATCACTGATCCACCCCCATGCTTCACTCTGGGCATGCAACAGTCTGGGTGGTACGCTTCTTTGGGGCTTCTCCACACCGTAACTCTCCTGGATGTGGGGAAAACAGTAAAGGTGGTCTCATCAGAGAACAATACATGTTTCACACTGTCCACAGCCCAAGATTTGCGCTCCTTGCACCATTGAAACCGACGTTTGGCATTGGCATAATTGACCGAAGGTTTGACTATAGCAGCCCGGTCGTGTATATTGACCCTGTGGAGCTCCCGACGGACAGTTCTGGTGGAAACAGGAGAGTTGAGGTGCACATTTAATTCTGCCGTGATTTGGGCAGCCGTGGTTTTAGGTTTTTTGGATACAATCCAGGTTAGCACCCGAACATCCCTTTCACACAGCTTCCTCTTGAGTCCACAGTTAATCCTGTTGGATGTGGTTCGTCCTTCTTGGTGGTATGCTGACATTACCCTGGATACCGTGGCTCTTGATACATCACAAAGACTTGCTGTCTTGGTCACAAATGCGCCAGCAAGGCATGCACCAACAATTTGTCCTCTTTTGAACTCTGGTATTTCACCCATAATGTTGTGTGCATTTCAATATTTTGAGCAAAACTGTGCTCTTACCCTGCTAATTGAACCTTCACACTCTGCTCTTACTGGTGCAATGTGCAATCAATGAAGACTGGCTACCAGGCTGGTCCAATTTAGCCTTGAAACCTCCCACACTAAAATGACAGGTGTTTCAGTTTCATTGTCCAACCCCTGTATTTCTGGTGTTGTAATTGTGGCTCAACGCCTCTGACAATTACAACCGTTGAATACTCCGTAATAGTTAATAACTATTGCCGGAGATGTCACTGTTTAATCGACCGTTTCTGCCGAAACGTGTGGAACTTGAACCTTATTTTGACTGACACATCACTTTTTGCACACAATGAAACACCAAACGCTCTCTCTTTATCTATGTGAATATGTATTAATTTTCACCTACTCAACATGCAAAATTCTACAAACACAGGGGTAACACATCTAAATAAGCAAAATCAACAAACGGTAGTGGGTATGTATTGAGTCAACCAGCAGTTTATGGCAAAACAGATGAAGGGAGAGGATATGAAAGGGGGGTGTGGTGATGACTAGTGGGGGGTTGGAGTGCAGCTTAGAGTGTCTTTTATGATCTTCTGATCATAAAACTTCCTCCTTTACTCCTGAACACAAAGGATTGATAACTTTTGGCGGCAAGCTAGCACAGTGAGATTGAAGACAAAGGTAAAATGGAGAATTTTACCATGAGGTCGTTTTAACAGTCCAGTTTTGCAACGCACCCGCATTCAGATAGTAAACACAGACAGCTCTGGGGTGAGGTGGGTTTCGGTTCGTCCCCCCATTCTTCCAGGGGGGGCGGGGTGGCATGGCTACCCTCTATTGCTTCCAATCTATTTCCCACTTCTGTTATTTCCCCTCGAAGAACATCCACCGTCTGCAAAGTATCATTCAGCTCGAACTGCAGTTTAACGCGCTGGTCAACTTCCAACATTAACCTTCGCTGATACAACAGAGTGAGCTGTCCTAACACATCTGAGACCCGTCTGTCCTTCGGTGGGTTTTTAATGACTTGGAGCAACTCCTGAATCCTGGCTTCACATTGCTCAATGCCATAATCATTGAGGCCTTTACGCTCCTCGGGGGACAACAGAATCAATGACCCAATCACCTCTTGTGCCTGCATTCCTATGGGGTCCTCCACCATACACACATCTCCAGCTGCAGTCTGGGATGTTCCCTCCATTTTTGGCCCAAAATGCACAATGCACGCACACAAACTGTTTATTTATGAACCACCACTAAAGAAATTAGCAGCAATTCAACAGGCTAAGCTATTCAGTGATTAACGATTGCTAAATTAATTAGCTGCACACAAACAGGCTAAGCTATTCAGTGATTAACGATTGCTAAATTAATTAGCTGCACACAACAGGCTAAGCTGTTCAGTGATTAGGGATTGCTAAACTTAATTAGCTGCACACAACAGGCTAAGCTGTTCAGTGATTAGGGATTGCTAAACTTAATTAGCTGCACACAACAGGCTAAGCTGTTCAGTGATTAAGGATTGCTAAACTTAATTAGCTGCACACAACAGGCTAAGCTATTCAGCTAGCTGTCTGATTCATACCTGTCTCTTCCAGGTGTATGGGTTTGCTTAAAATGGGCACACAGGTTTGACCGTTCAAACTGTGGCTTACCCAAGTCTATGCTTTAATGGGGTTAATCAAGCAAACATGCAAAAAAAAAAAAAAGGGAAAGATTTTTTTGAAATAACCCAGAAACCAAGTTCAAAATAAAATTTTAAAAATGGGAAAAGGAAACTAAACATTCAATGCTGTTCTTAGCTTCAAATAAATGTTAGTGTTCTCTAATATGAATCACCTACCTTCCTGTTAGACAACTAAGTTAGTTTTATGAGTCAGGTCAAAACATGCTTCACACACTAAAAACCCAGCAAAAATGCTTAATTTTTTTCAAAAGTGGTAATGAATGATCTGTAACTTCAACTTTCAACTTTAAGTTATGCCCTTTTGATCATAGGTGATGGAATAATCTGCCTGTGTTAATGAATTGAGTGATTTAAAAAAAATATTAAAGTAGGAAATGCAATTCGCACTAGTGACCACCAGATGGCACTGAGTGCAGGTCTGCGGTTTGGGAAATCCAGCTGCAATCTGTAATCTATTAAATGGCCACCAGATGTAGGTGTTGTTCTCTACCTGACTGGGAGAATGTTGGTCACAACTGTAATTACGCCCAGCGGACACTGGGGCAGGTCTGCTGCTTATCAGCGCTGGTTTTTACAGCCACAGCAGCAGGCTGGCGACTGGAAATTAACTTTAACTTTCCACAAGTTAAACCAACTTTCACCTTGCATCCACAACAAACACCTCTGAAAGCTAATGTTATCCTTTGCAGTAGAACTGAGCACAACCTAATCAAAATCCCCTAATTCACAAACGTTCTGTGCGAAACTCAAGTCTCCCAATAACCGTCTTGTTAACGGAGATCACAACTGTTCATTCTGTGCAACAGTGATTTGATGTCTGTCTTTTTAAGGCCCACCCAGGGACGCCATATGTTGGGAGTATGATTATTGATTGAATAATCTTGATCAATAATTATAATTACAAATCATAATCTGACTAAATCAATTTCTTAACCATAAATCCTCATTTACAAATCGAGACCAGAGATATTTCTGGTGTTGTAATTGTGGCTCAACGCCTCTGACAATTACAACCGTTGAATACTCCGTAATAGTTAATAACTATTGCCGGAGATGTCACTGTTTAATCGACCGTTTCTGCCGAAACGTGTGGAACTTGAACCTTATTTTGACTGACACATCACTTTTTGCACACAATGAAACACCAAACGCTCTCTCTTTATCTATGTGAATATTTATTAATTTTCACCTACTCAACATGCAAAATTCTACAAACATAGGGGTAACACATCTAAATAAGCAAAATCAACAAATGGTAGTGGGTATGTATTGAGTCAACCAGCAGTTTATGGCAAAACAGATGAAGGGAGAGGATATGAAAGGGGGGTGTGGTGATGACTGGTGGGGGGTTGGAGTGCAGCTTAGAGTGTCTTTTATGATCTTCTGATCATAAAACTTCCTCCTTTACTCCTGAACACAAAGGATTGATAACTTTTGGCGGCAAGCTAGTACAGTGAGATTGAAGACAACGGTAAAATGGAGAATTTTACCATGAGGTCGTTTTAACAGTCCAGTTTTGCAACGCACCCGCGTTCAGATATTAAACACAGACAGCTCTGGGGAACACGGCGGATCCCGATATTACATAACACATCAAAGTTTCAACAAGCAAGGTTACATGCACATATTATTCAGAACACATGAGATCCTAACCAGCGATTCTGATCGCTTCTACAACCTCTGACCCTGCCCAGGCCTTCTAATAAAGAAATAAAAAAAAGAAATGGGTTTTACTTGTGTCGTCTTCTTCCTGAGCGAGGGAATTCGAGCGAGGAAAAGTGGGGTTGAGTTAATTGTGCGTCCACAATTAACTGCAGGGGAACGGTCAGTCTTTCTCCTTCGGTCTTCTTGACAAAAAGGAAAAATATGATCTGACCATCAAAGTCGACTTGAAAATGAAACACGGTAGCGGTTCGTCTCTCCGAAGCTCCGTGTCTCCAGTTACGTGTTAACTCACGTCTTCGATCGGCAAAAGTGAAACCTCTGGCCTTCTTAGTCCACAGACTTCAGTTATGAATAGTTCGTTGTCCAACGAGAGAGAATGAATGAAACTCTTCACAGAGTTCTTCTCTTAAAGTGACGCGCTTCGATTACCAGATCTGGTTTCCAGCAGAAGGCGAGTTTTCAAACATGAGCGCCTCCGATATAGCATCCTGTGACGTCAGACTGGGGACGCCCAGTCATATCAGTCGCAATGCTCGATGGGATATGTAGGAGCGGGCTGTCCTGGGTACAAAATGGCCGATGCCATTGGAGGGGCACAGTGACGTCCAACAACGTGCAGATAATCCAATACTCAGCAAACAAGTGGTCCAACACGAGCAGACAGAGATTTAAAGAGGAGCAGCAAATGTACAGGAGGTTGACTGGCAGTACTTGTGAACAACAGATGGTGTAATCCAGGACATGTTACTGTGAAGTGTCATCTCTGCAGTCCAGATATTGAACTGTTGGCAGTAAGTTTTCGTCCATATTATTTACCCAGAGAGTTCTCCAGTGTTATTTTGGCAACAGTTTACGTTCCACCTTCCGCTGTTGCTGACACTGCATGTGATGCCATCAGCTCAGTTGTTGCTAAGCTACAGACACAAAACCCCAATGCTTTTGTGGCAATTTCTGGTGATTTTAACCATGCTTCACTCTCTGCTACACTTCCAACGTTTCAACAGTTTGTCAGCTGCTCTACCAGAGAAAACAAAACATTGGATTTGTTTTATGCAAATGTCAAGGACTCATACATCTCTTCAGCAAGACCTCCTCTGGGCAAATCAGATCATAATCTTGTTTTTCTCTGCTCGAAATATAAGCCCCTTGTTCAGAGGCAACCTGTAATAAAGAGGACTGTGAGAAAATGGTCACAGGAAGCTGAAGACGCTCTGCAAGGTTGCTTTGAGGCTACAGACTGGGACGCACTGTGCCATCCACATGGAGAGGACATCAATGCCATGACTGAGTGTGTAACTGACTATATAAACTTCTGTGTGGATAACATCATCCCCACCAGAACCGTGAGATGCTTCACCAATAACAAACCTTGGATCACCAGTGACCTGAAGGACCTGCTTAACAAGAAAAAAAGAGCCTTCAGAGAGGGAGACAGAGAATTATTGAGGAGTATACAGAAGCAACTTAAAGTCAAGATAAGAGACAGCAAGGAGGTGTACAAGAAGAAGCTGGAGAGCAAGCTCCAGCAAAACAATATCAGAGATGTGTGGACAGGGATGAAGAAGATCACAGGCTTCAAGCAGAAGGATGATCAGACTGATGGAGGTCTGGACAGAGCCAATGAACTGAACACATTCTTCAATAGGTTCAGTTCAGAAACAAGCTTCGCATCCTCCTCTCTTGCTCACAGCCAAACAGACATTCCACCTTCCTTTGACCCACAGGACCCACAGCTGTCCAGTAACACCTCACATTTTTTATCTTCCACCTCAGCACTAGACCCTTCTGCTTCTACATGTTTGCCTTCAAACATATCAGAAGATGCTGATGCTTCCTTTGCTTCCCCCTTCCACCTGTGTGTCTCAAGAAGTCAAGTGAAGATGCAACTGGAGAGACTGAATTGGAATAAGGCTGCAGGTCCAGATCATGTCAGCCCTAGAGTCCTGAAGGCCTGTGCAGAGCAGCTCTGTGGGATTCTGCAGCACCTTTTCAACCTTAGCCTGGCCCAGAAGAAGGTTCCGGTGTTGGGGAAGACCTCCTGTCTTGTTCCGGTACCAAAGAAAACTCACCCATCAGTCCTCAATGACTATAGACCTGTTGCCCTGACATCTCACATCATGAACGTCCTAGAGAGACTCCTGTTGGCCCACCTGAGTAAGCAAACAGTAAACCATCAGGACCCCCTTCAGTTTGCTTATTGCTGTGGAGTTGGAGTTGAAGATGCCATCATACACCTGCTTCAACAAACCCACTGTCATCTGGACAAAGCCAGTAGCACTGTGAGGATCATGTTGTTTGATTTCTCCAGTGCATTTAATACAATCCAACCTGATTTGCTTTGTCAGAAACTCCAGAAGACTCAGGTGGAGGCCTCAACAATCTCCTGGATCAAAGACTACCTGACAAACAGACCACAGTTTGTGAGACTGAAGGGTTGTGAGTTTAACCAGGTAGTCAGCAGCACAGGAGCACCACAGGGACTGTACTCTCACCATTCCTTTTCACTCTGTGCACCTCAGACTTCCAGTACAAGACAGACTCCTGTCATCTGCAGAAATACTCGGATGATTCTGCAGTCGTGGGGTGGATCAGAGATGGACAAGAAGCTGAGTACAGGAAGGTGGTGGACCGCTTTGTGGCATGGTGTGGAAACAATCATCTCATTTTGAACGTGCCTAAAACAAAGGAGATGATTGTAGATTTTAAGAGAAACAGGAATAAGTCAAAAACTATTTATATCATGGGAGAAGAAGTGGAGGTGGTGGAGGAGTATAAATACCTCGGTGTTCACCTGGAAAACAGACTAGAGTGGAGATGCAACTGTGAAGCCATCTACAAGAAGGGACAGAGCAGACTGTACTTCTTGAGGAAGCTTAGGTCCTTTATCAGCTCAACAAGCTGATAAAAAAGGCTGGCTCTGTTCTGGGGATTCCTCTGGAACCTCTGGAGATCATTGTGGAAAGACAGATTCTTCATAAAATGAAGAACATTATGGAGAACCCTGAGCATCCTCTTCATGGGACTGTCCTACAACAGCACAGTGTCTTCAGTCAGAGGCTTCTTCAGATGTGCTGTAAGACGGAGCGCTACAGGAGATCCTTCCTGCCCACAGCCATCGGCATCTACAACGGCTCTTTGAGGAAACCCTCATAATGAGCTACAACAACATTCAATTTCCCTTTGGGATTAATAAAGTATTTTTGAATTGAATTGAATTGAATTGAATTGAATATGCATATTCTGATTTATATCAAATTAGTTTATTTTCTCATAATGTTTCACAGAGACAGAATCTCAGTGTTGTGAATGAGAATCGCCTCTTTGTGAGTTTACTGCAAAGGGAAATTGCCGCTGCATGAAGTGTGTGATAGTTCTGGTTGGAAATCCCAATTCACGCTGAATAATCACCATGCTGTGCATTTTGTCAGTGCACAGCAAAGGTTTCCATTACATTTTAGACATGCTGTCTCTACTGTTTTAGCCAGCAAGCTGTTGAATGAATCAAAATACATGGTTCTTTCCAGACTTCCACCTATTTTGTTACATCCAATACAATGCAACTGAAAAAAAAAAAACATATATTAGGGGGGAAATGAAAAAGTTGCAATAATCTGGTTGCATATATGTGCATATGTGTGTATAGGTGTAAACTAATACTTTGCTACAATATTGTTTGGTTAAATTTCAACTTTCAGTCATCTTTGGTAGAAGTCAGCATGTACATTTTGACCAGGTAATATCGGCCCACTTCAGCAAAAGTTCTCCAAAGAAATCAAATTGTGAAGACATTTCTTATCCACAGCCATCTTCAGGTGACTCCCACAGACTCTCTGTCAGACCTATGGACTCTGACTTGGCCATTACAAAACTTTACAGTTCATCTAGTAGTGCAGTTCTTGTGTTGATTTTGAAATATGCATGTGTTCACTACGATGCTGAAAAATGAAATCCCTCTTTAGTATTATTTAGTATCTTTCTAGTGGAAAAGTGAAGGTTTTGGGTCAAAGCCACTCACAATTTCATCCACCTTGACAAGCACCTCACTTCCATCTTAAGAAAAGTAATGCTGCCAGCACCATATTTCACAGTGGGGTGGGTCAAGAGGCAGTACCACTGAACTTTCTACAAATTGCTGGGAATTAATGACAACAATCTGCTGAAATTGAATTCTAAGGTGCTTCAGCAAAGTTTTAGTTTAATGTTGCATGGACTCATGCAACCAGGTTATTGCATATCCATTTGTTTAATTATTGCAGTTTTGCTTGGTTTTTAGTTGGAGTTTTTTAGCATACATGTCTCATTAAAGGTTAAGGTGTGTGACGGCTGAGCTTTACAAGAGTCTACCTCACAGGTGTCGCTTAGCATTCAACTTTGTTCTGCCATGATGCAAACCAGGACAGGCAAATATTGGTTTTGTGTCAAAAAGCTACTTGAAAGTTGGATGTGGTAATCTTCTCACTAATGGCCTGGCGAAGCCGTCCTCATTATTCCGGTCCCAACCTCCATCTACTGAGGGTATTTCCACAAGGTTAATTAGTAGAGGGTCCCCTGAGGTGCTGCACTTGATGTGGGCTTAGGATAGTGGAGGTGTCTTAAACAAAACAAGGTTACTGCAGCCTTAGAGAATGCCTTCCTCCTTGTTCCCTCATCCACCTACAGTATTTTCACATGGAGAACCTTACAATGCCCACTTTAAACTTTGTGATGGAGGGGTTGTTTATCTTTGGAGTGTGAATTGAAGGGATAAGCCATTAAGGAGACATTTGCATCAGCTTGAGGTCAATACATTATTTAAGTAGTACTTCAGCTGATGATGGGAAATGGAGTTATGATAAATAAGCAACTGCTATTTTCAGCAGTATTACGAGATGAAAACCAAGAAGTTGAATCATTGTGTGTCAGTTTGCAGAAACGGCAACAACAGAAAACATTTTTGCGACCGAAAAATGCATTTGGATATCATTTTCCTCCGGAAAACCATTTCGGCAACCATCATCCATCAGGGATTTTGCAGTGTATAGGAGCTTTTCTGATATGGGCAATAATGTTCTATTGAGCTAATCTGAGTCCCACGGGTGCATCTGTCATCATTCCCCAAGAGAAAGTGGCAGTAACATAAGGCTTAAATCAAAGAAATAACACACAGAGTGGATGGGGGCCCTTCGAAGGTCACCGTGTCACAAATGACTTTGCATCAGGAGTCGCACTCTGAATCACACCCTTGAATAAAGTGCATCTTTGAGCCAGTCCCTGCGGTCTACAGCTGAGCACACTGCGCCTTGCCATTTATGCCCCCTCTTTCTGCTTCGTACTTCCCCCCACCTCTGTGACCTTCGTCAGGAGGAACGTGATTTATAACAACAATGTCTCCTTCTGTAGCATCCTGATTGCTTTAATTTCTGAATTGACATTTACCCACCATTCTGGACACATGCATTTTTCACACTTGTTAGCAAGCATCCACAAATAGTGTCAAGACAGCACTAAGAAGCGACACCTTGTATGCCAGTGCATGCCCTGAGCCTAATGGGCAGCAGTCGTACTTATTTTACATGCTGCAGATTTAGAGGCTGACCCACCCCGGCTTCTCAAATAAATGGTCCTCAGAGAGATCGAGATGAGAGGGATCTCACAGCACCTTTAGGGTCACAGGCAGAGAGATGTTGAGATGTCAGGGGTTTGTTAGGGGGAGACTGAAAGGCAGGAGGGGAATAGCTGAAACTTTTAAAGCATGACCCGGTTCTCCTTTGGCAACAGAGGTGGCACAACATGAACTGAGATGCCTGTGAAGAAATCTGGCTCCTCTTACTTTCATATGCACATCTAAGCACTTTCCCATTCTTTATCTCAGTGTTTTCACAATGCTTCAGACTGTCTGCATTCATGTGCAGAGGGCTTGTGTGTGTGTGTGTGTGTGTGTGTGTGTGTGTGTGTGTGTGTGTGTGTGTGTGTGTGTGTGGGTGTGTGTTTGTGTGTGTGAATGTGTGTGTTCCTGTCTTGGCATCACAGTGAGAACCATTTTCCCGATTTCACCATCAAATTGAGGACCGTTTGTACCATTTTGCTGGTCCTCACGACCTATTTTGCTAACGGTTAGGTTTAGGACTAAGGTGTGAATTGACTTTAGGTTAAGGTTAGGGTTAGGTAAGCACTGGTAATGGTTAGGTTTAGGGTGATTGTCAGGGTTAGGGCATAGAAAGGGTTGAAAATGACTGGAAATCAATGGAAGTCAATGGGAGTCAACACATGGTCCTCACTACATATAGCAAAACAAGAGAGTGTGTGTGTGTGTGTGTGTGTGTGTGTGTCTAATCTTGTGTGGATCGATTCCTGATAGAACATCAACACTGTGTGGACATTTTCCCAGGTCCACACAAGAGGAACTGGGTGATGTGGGTTAATGGTTGTGTGTGTGTTTGTGGGGGGAGCATTATCAATTCATCCCTCACCTGTGAAATGAACCATGCTGTATGTGAAGCATGAAGCAAGAAGAAAATAAAATCCACGATTGAAGCCAACATTTCAGATGTCACCTATACTCATCTTGTTGAAGTTGAGAGTTTGTCAGCATTTGTTTTTCTTTGTGAGAACACAAAAAGCCTCTAAGCCCCTCTCCTGCTGCAGTGCACCAAAGCCCCCTTAAAGCTCAAGATCTGCATGGTGTTGCAGCTTTGCAGAGGCTTCGAGGGGCCCACCGTAGTTGTGGGATCGCATCCACTTAAACATATATGTGATTAACAGATCAGTCACCTCCATTAAAAGCTCCTTTCAGGTGATATCACATTATTACATCGCACCTGCTTTGATCCGAGATGGCAATTTCCATCGAGGGAACTGCTGCAAAACCTAAAGGAACATCACATAGTGGTACACCCAGCACTTCACAAGCTCCGTTTGATGAATCTGTCTCAAAGCTTGGGACTCGTTGTGTTATTCCACAGCACATTAATGGAAGGCCTCCAGCTGAGTGTGTCTGACAGGCATCTGGGAGGGGAGAGATAGCAAGGATGTGGCAGCTTCTGACGTTGTATTGATTCAATCTCAACCACTGACATTCAGAGCAGACACAAGCAAAGCTCAAGCTATTTTCTGTACTTTTCCACATATGGAGTTTAGGGTACAAAAGTGAAAGTTATGTTGAGGTAATGCCTTGCCCTTCTGGTTAAAAATAAGTTCATACTTTGTACAAACTCTCTAGAAACTAGTGAGAGACATTTTAGACATTGCATAGTAATGACATTGTCAATTCAAGGGTTAGCACAAAAAATGATGAGTAATAATGTTTGCCATCTGTCAAAGCAGAAGCTGCGCTGAGCACAGGGTGGCAATGACCCTCCCTCCCACCTTCACTTTTTCCTCCTGTCCGATCATTCATGCTCTTGGTGGTGTCTTTCTTGCCCATTTTAATTTCTTGTCATGCTGTCTGCTTTCTGTTTATGTGAATTGTTACATTTCTTACTTAATGACTTAGCAATCAAGTGCTGTGATTCCCCCTCTCTTCAATTAATTTTCTGTTCCTTAAGACAGAGATATAGGACTTCTGTCGGTAAGCTAAATTCCCCTTAAATCTGTGCAAACATACAGTTCTTTTTTTTTACCATTTTGTCATGTTACAACAAGCTTCAATGTGTTTTAATGGGATTTAATGAGACAGGCCAACATAAAGTAATTCATAAATGTAAAGTTCTAGCAGTTCTAATGACCGAAATATTTGTTTCTTTGATTGATAGCTCATGCCAAGTAAGATTAGATGGAAACAGTGCCGGCCTGCCCATAAGGGGCGCTGGGGCGGTGCCCTCCCTGATGCAAGAGAGGGAAATGTGAAATACAGTACAGACCAAAAGTTTGGACACACCTTCTCATTCAAAGAGTTGTCTTTATTTTCATGACTATGAATATTGTAGCTTCACACTGATGGCATCAAAACTATGAATTAACACATGTGGAATTATATACTGAACAAAACAGTGTGAAACAACTGAAAATATATCTATTATTCTAGGTTCTTCAAAGTAGCCACCTTTTGCTTTGATTACTGCTACGCACACTCTTGGCATTCTGTTGATGAGCTTCAAGAGGTTGTCACCTGAAATGGTTTTCACTTCACAGGTGTGCCCTGTCAGGTTTAATAAGTGGGATTTTAAGCCTTATAAATGGGGTTGGGACCATCAGTTGTGTTGTGCAGGAGGTGGATACAGTACACACCTTATAGTCCCACTGAATAGACTGTTAGAATTTTTATTATGGCAAGAAAAAAGCAGATAAGTAAAGAAAAACAAGTGGCCATCATTACTTTAAGAAATGAAGGTCAGTCAGTCCGAACAATTGGGGAAACTTTGAAACTGTCCCCAAGTGCAGTCGCTGTTGATGTTGATGAGCTTCAAGAGGTACTCACCTGAAATGGTTTTCCAACAGTCTTGAAGGAGACGCTTAGCACTTGTTGGCCCTTTTGCCTTCACTCTGCGGTCCAGCTCACCCCAAACCATCTCGATTGGGTTCAGGTCTGGTGACTGTGGAGGCCAGGTCATCTGGCGCAGCACCCCATCAATCTCCTTCTTGGTCAAATAGCCCTTACACAGCCTGGAGGTGTGTTTGGGGTCATTGTCCTGTTGAAAAATAAATGATGGTCCAACTAAACGCAAACCGGATGGAATAGCATGCCGCTGCAAGATGCTGTGGTAGCCATGCTGGTTCAGTATGCCTTCAATTTTGATTAATCCCCAACAGTGTCACCAGCAAAGCACCCCCACACCATCACACCTCCTCCTCCGTGCTTCACGGTGGGAACCAGGTATGTAGAGTCCATCCGTTCACCTCTTCTGCACCGCTCAAAGACAAGGTGGTTGGAACCAAAAATCTCAAACTTGGACTCATCAGATGAAAGCACAGATTTCCACTGGTATTGTAGATGGGTAATGTATATTCCTTGTGTTCTTTACCCCAAACACGTCTCTTCTGCTTGTTGCCTCTCCTCAGCATTGGTTTCCTAGCGGCTATTTTACCATGAAGGCATGATTCACACAGTCTCCTCTTAATAGTTGTTCTAGAGATGTGTCTGCTGCTAGAACTTTGTGTGGCATTGATCTGTTCTCTAATCTGAGCTGCTGTTAGCCTGTGATTTCTGAGGCTGGTGACTCGAATTAACTTATTGTCCGCAGCAGAGGTGACTCTTGGTTTCCTTTCCTGGGGCGGTCCTCATGTGAGCCAGTGTCTTTGTAGCGCTTGATGGTTTTTGCGACTGCACTTGGGGACACTTTCAAAGTTTTCCCAATTGTTTGGATTGACTGACCTTCATTTCTTAAAGTAATGATGGCCACTCGTTTTTCTTTACTTAGCTGCTTTTTTCTTGCCATAATACAAATTTTAACAGTCTATTCAGTGGGACTATCAGCTGTGTACTGTATCCACCTCCTGCACAACACAACTGATGGTCCCAACCCCATTTATAAGGCTTGAAATCCCACTTATTAAACCTGACAGGGCACACATGTGAAGTGAAAACCATTTCGGGTGACTACCTCTTGAAGCACATCCACAGAATGCCAAGAGAGCAGTAATCAAAGCAAAAGGTGGCTACTTTGAAGAACCTAGAATATAAGACATATTTTCAGTTGTTTCACACTGTTTTGTTCAGTATATAATTCCACATGTGTTAATTCATAGTTTTGATGCCTTCAATGTGAAGCTAATATTCACAGTCATGAAAATAAAGACAACTCTTTGAATGAGAAGGTGTGTCCAAACGTTTGGTCTGTACTGTATATGTTTACAAATTCTGTTATATCAGTTTTACTTACTAAAGTGCGCCTCTATGTAATATGAAATATATATAAACTACATTTCCCACCAACTGATATTCATTCACCAGTGAATTCCCACAGACTTGTATGTTTCTATCATGGAGCACTGTTCAGAGTGTCCCAGCAGTGCAGCCGAATAGCCAGTCGTGTGCAGTTGCTAGGGCAAATGAATAAATATATATGGCCAATCAGTCTCGCAGAATTTCATGGCCTTGGGGCACTGAAAATATCGGCCCTTGTAGATAAAAAAAAAAAGCTTGTGCAGCGCAGTCAATCAGAGGGATGATGATGAACTTAACGAGCGAGGTGCAGCCTCCACTAAATTCGGTGATATCCTTATTTATCTACCTGTTCACAAGAAGGACAGAGGAGGAGAAAATCCAGGTTAAGGAGCTAGGACCTGGCATTATCATCAACCAGTAGACCTAGGAAAAAAATAGTCTAAAATCGAAGGTTTTGCAAGAGTTGTTTCGAGCGCAAGTTGTGGCTGACCAGCTGTGGAATAGCCAATGCACTTTTTTTTTTCCCAGCAATCTTTTTAAAAGTGCTAAATGTGATTTAACCTGGACACAGTCAGGACAAATCCACTTGAAGCATCTCTCTGAACGCATGAAGAGGCATGAACAATCAAGAGTTCATATGGAAAACTGTGTCAAGCTAGCTGTGCTCGGACAGATTAGCATAGCAGCGCAGCTGGATGACGGATACTGGGTTGTGGTAAGAAGCCACAATGAAGAGGTTGATAAGAATCGTCATATTTTATCTAACCTCATTGACTGTATCAAGTTTTGTTGTGCTTTTGAACTGGCATTGCATGGGCATGATGAAAAGGATGCTGTTTAATTGTATTCGTCATCTCACTGTTGATTCCATTTCTTGTATTGGAGTAGGTGGAGAAATGTATTGTTACATCAACCAATAATATTTTTCACCTGTCTGCAAACATCCCTTTTCAAGTCTTTTAACAGATTCTCAATTGGATTAAGGTCTGGACTCTGACTAGGCCTTCTAAAACATGAATACACCTTGATCAAAATAATTTCAAGCTAGCTCTGGCTATAAATTGTCAGAGCCATGGCCCCATTCTCAAGTAATTTTCATCTAACAGATTTTCTTCCTGGATTGACTTGCATTAAGCTCCATGCATTTCCCATCTACTTTGACTAGCTTCCCTGTCCCAGGTGAAGAGAAGCATGCCCACAGCATGTTGGTGTTTCATGGGGGTGATAGTGTGTTCAAGATGATGTTGTTGGGATTATGATTATTGATTAATTAATATTTATCAAGAATTATAATTAAAAATCATAATTTGAGAAAATTAATTTCTTAACCAAAAATCCTCATTTATGAATCGAAACCAGAGATGTCCTCTGGGGTTGTAATTGTGGCTCAAAGCCCTTGATAATTATAATTATTACATTCTCAGTAATAGTTGATAACTATTACTAGATGTCACTGTTTAATCAACCGTTTCTGCCCAAACGTGGGGAACTTTAACCTTATTTTGTGTCGCACATTTTCACATGCGCAGCTCAACAGACGTCGCAGCTCTGACGTCACTGGGGGCATAAATCGGCTGAGATGGAGAGTTTCGGTGCCATTTCCTGCCTTTCTGCTGGGTGTGAAAACTTGTATCTTATGTTTATCACTCATGAGACATGTACATTCCCTACTGAACTCAGCATGTGAGCCTGAAGGCCACGCTGAACGCTGAATCGCACCCCTGTTTCTTGTTTCTACTCCCACTTTGAAAACACACACACACACACCCGAACTGTCAGCATATAAATAAAGAAGGAGGGCGTCAACACTTTGTAGTTGCACTGCAGAGTGTCGTTACCTCTTACTGGAGAAAGGTAACAGAGACTCTGTGTCGTTCCTCTGAGTTTGACTAAATAATACCTAACATTAAATTGGTCCTTTGAGCTGGATATTCTTAAACTAATCTAATCTTGTCTTTTGCAGTGACTGAAGGATCCCTGGGAACCGCCGACGCCGAGGAAGCGCTACCGCGCAGCCACGCCTAGGCTTGTTGACGGAAAGCCCCGGTGTGTAAATTCACATCAGGCCGGTGGGTTATTGCTTCGCTCAACGCTTTAATTAAGGTTATTACAAGTCATTGGTAGTGTCTCGCCGTAAGGAGACAGCAATTGGGAAGGTATTATTCCGCCGAAAAGGAATAGCAATAAATTAGGTAGGATCCCGTCGTAAGGGGATCAGAAATGACTAGGTAGTATTCCGCCGTAAGGGAATGAAACTAAGTGTTGTGAAAATAAGTGTACATAAGTGTTGAAAAATAGTAGAGCTCATAAAATAAAACAGGTTTACCTAAAACAACTGTGGGGTAACACTAACTGTGTGACTGTTTTGTGTGTGTTTGGAGGGCTAAGGATTTTGAAAGAATCATAGCAATATTCTGCTGGTCCTGTGTTTTCTTTTGCCCGGACAGAAAGACGTACTTTGGTGATTTTGGGAGGAACAGGACGGGTTTCATCCCTGAATAATACTGAGGCCTTAAGAAATGCACAGGGAAAAAACGTTCAGCTCAACTGAAAACAAATAAGGGGGGCGGACCGCCACCCATCCTAGTTTAGAATACCAAGGTAGCCCCAAATTATAATGGTGCTATACTACCAACTACCATGATAAAATGCAAATATTCATTTTACAGGGAAATAATTCCATATTTGGCTCAGATTGTGTACATTCTTGATTTTTTCCCTTTGAGAGAAGTTAAATTTCAGCTCTGTGAAACGACCTTGACAAAGAGATGCAGCTGCCTGAAAACAAAGATAAAACTTCTGCACAGAAGGCAGAAGCCTGTCTCTGTGCGTGAGATAGGAAAAATTGACTAAAGTCTGCAGATACAAAATTAACCTGGATTGAAGCTCTAACTATGTTTATTTAATCTGAGATTCTCTCCAAATGCAATAGTATATGTCAGTCTACATGAGATATTAACAACTTCACCTACTGGTATAATATAAAGATCTGATTGAATATGTGAAACAAACAATGATGATAGTTTTTTAACAGGTGATGCTCATCCAGGAGGAAGACAGTGTTCCTAGGAGATGCAGCTCATTCATTAACAATCAATTTTCTCCTATAGGTGGACGTTTTGCTGACTAATCATAGGCTGGATCTATGAAACATTATGTCCACAGACCAAGGCCAAGGTTCTGACTGACTTATGAACCTCACTGACCTGACAATGATAACATGACACCCAACAGACAACACCTTTAAGGTGGACCCCACTAAGACCACCTTATTGATTCTTGGTGAATAAAAAAGAATTGAAGTGTTCAAAACAGACCTAGTGGAAACAAAAGGGGTTATGAGGAAACGATATGCATTTTAAGAATAATAGAAGTCAAATTATGTTCAAATTTTTGCAAATAAAATTACTCTGACAGAGAAATAAGTAAGTAGTGTGTGAATGTGTGTGAATGGGAATGACTGATTTCATTGTAATGCATCTTTGAGGGACCTTAAAAGCGCTAATAAAGGTCTGATGTTCTGATGATCATTGCCAAACTTATATCAGAATCAAAATCTGATTCTGAAGGTTTGATTCAGAATCAAACCTTATCTTAATAAGGTTTCCAGAATCTTTTCCAAAAAATCATATAAAGATAGCAAAGGTTCTACCTGTATTGAAAATACCGATAACCATAAGAAAGCTCATAGACCCATCTTCAATTTTTCACAATTCTTTTACAAACAGGGTATTTAAACTTTCATGTGGCCAAATGTCTGTATTTGACTGTCTGTTTTTGTGAAATAAATGTCTGTTTCATGTTATGTAAAACTTAGAGTATATGTGCACAATAATTAAAGACTACAAGGACAAGTCTGATCCTCAACATTACCATAATAATATTAGGTCAGTTCTCTATGGTAAAACAAAAAGATTTTAACAGACGTTTAGACTTTTCCAGTCAGGTTCAAAATGATCGAGTTAGACTCAAACTTAACACAAGATGAAATGAACCTTAACAGAATTACTAGACTGGACTGAAATAGAGAAAAACTTGAGTTAATTGAAACAAACTTTAGTTACTTGAACTAAATACAAAGCTGACTGAAACTGTATGTTGTATCTATAAAACTGGGAAAGACAAACTAAGATTATAAGATATAATAAGCCCTTCATTTTGTGTGTTCATCAGTGAGGGAGTTTTTATTTTTTAATAAGAACTAAACCAAGCATTATTTAAAATAATAGCAACTACCAAAAATAGTGATCTCATTTTTAAATGTAATAAGGACTTACTTTATAAAAAATAAAATAAAGTCCCCAATAAAATAAAATATGATAAAAAAGAATAATACGAATTTGGAAAAACAGAGGCTTTAAAACCTCTGCAGGAACAGCACTGACACTGCCGAAAGTAGATCCTAATACAGGAATCTGGAAGCTCACTCTAGGGTGGACAGTCAAAGTCCATCCAAGGACACATTTAGATGAGGCAGAGTGACAAATACAGGGCTTAACTGAGAGCAAAGAGAGCAACATGCACCCTGCCCTAGCTGCTGTCCCACCTGAACTGTGGTCCCAATCATCGACAGATGTAGGGCTTATAAAGGGATTTCCACCATATAAGTTTAAACTATTATCTGAAAAACGACCACTGGTCCGCCAATACCCTTTAAAACCAGAAGCTGAAGAAGGTATCAAGCCAATAATACAAGATATGTTGAAGTCAGGAATATTAAGAGAAGCACCTGACACTACATGCAACACACCTATTTTTCCTGTGCAGAAAGCCAGCACAGGAAAGTGGAGAATGGTCGAAGACCTCCAACAAATAAATGATATTGTAGAGCATGCCGCTCCTGATGTCCCAAAACCCGCACACATTGTTGCATTCCTTAACTGCAGATAAGAAATGTTTTTCTGTTGTGGATTTCAGCAATGCTTTTTTCACCGTGTTATTACACGAGGAATCACAGCATCTATTTGGCTTCCAATTTAAAGGTAAAAAATATACCTACACCCGATTACCTCATGTCTACACACAAGCATTGAGATACTAAATGAGTACCTGCATAATACCTGAGCACAGTCAGATTCTGCTATATGTGGATGATATCCTTATAGCCTCTGATACCAAAGAACACTGTGAAGAAGCCACAGTAATGGTTTTAAAACACCTCCACCAGACAGGACACAAAGCTTCTACAAACAAACTGTTATGATTCTGGCACGTCTGCTCTACCCTGTCTCCCTGGCTGCAATCAGCAGATTAGATGCACCTGGTGGCTGCTGCAGTGTAGTGCAATCTGTGGAATGCCAAGCACCTGTGTCTTCCCTGATATATACTGACTCTGACAAGCAGATGGTGCCAGATTTTTGAAAGCCATCGTGTGAGTAGATATCCAGCGTTCCTTCCTGTCTGATCATTGTTCTTGACCTTGCCTTGCCTTTTGGATTTATGCCTCTGCCTGCTCCCTGTCGGACTATTTGGATTTTGGTTGTTGACCTTGTTTCCTGCATCTGGTTTATGCCTCTGCCTGCCCCTTGCCTAACGCCTCTTGTTCCGATCGTTGACCCTGTTTCTGTCCTTGGATTATTGAGCCAGCCTAGCCCTCGGATTATTCAGCCTGGAGTCACTTCTTACCTGTGCTGTGGAGATCACCGCCTGCCGCCCACTGAGGTTTCCCCTCTGGGTTTTAAGTTCCACTCAAGACAAAAGCAGGTTAGTGGCTTTTCTGATCCCTGCAAAATCTGGAGAGACTACAAGTCACTAATCCCTCTTTCTGCCTCAGTAATTCCTGGAAGCTGTGAGGAGTGTTACCTGTGTGACGTTTTCCTGTGGCTGAATAAACCTTTTAAACTTTTAATACTGTGTCTGGCTGAATCTTGGGTCCGCCTTTTTCTGATTCATAGCAGAAAAATCTGGCCAAAAATGGACCCATCGCCAGCACAACAGTGGCGTACCCACGTTGATGAGACCCTTTCCTGGTTGGGTTCCGGCATGGAAGAAATAATCTTGGGTCCGCATTTTTCTGATTCATAGCACAAATTGCAGTTTTGTAAGGAGAAAGTGATTTATTTGGGACACATGCTATCACAGCACGGCCGCTCCCTCCTAAGCAGCAGAAAAACAGCCATACAGGAAGCCCCAAAACCGCGAACTAAGCAACAAACGATGTCCTTTTGGGGACTGTGTAACTTTTGTAGAGAATGGCTGCCAGACTATGCAGCCATTGTCCAACCTTTGCAATCTATGATCTATGGCAAAGACATGACGTTAAAAGACAAAATCACATGAACTAAGGAGGGAGAAGCAGTAATCACAGAGCTAAAAAATCTGCTTCAAACAGTCACCTTAGCTCTGCCAGATTATAGTCAACCATTTACACTTTGTGTAGACGCCAGCCAGGGTTATATTAAAGTAACCATTCAGATCCAAAGACAGGCCTTTAGCATTTTATTCTAAAAAGTTGGATCCGGTTGCAGCTGGATTTCCAGTCTGTCTGCAGGCCTGCACAGCAGCAGCAGAAGCTGTGAAACAGACAGCTGAAATTGTGCTGTGCCATCCACTTAAACTGAAAGACTCACAACAATCTGCACCAGCTGCAGAAGTTAAATCTTAGCTGAATAGAGGGGCCATAAAAAACGATGACATTTATCATTTAGAAAATAAACCCATTTTACACATGGCATTTTCCCATGTGTCAAGAGGTGGGACGATACACCTAGTAAACTATCACTTCTACACGATAATTTTTTCTGACTATGCAAAAAACTTCTGTAGGTCATGCATCATCTGCTGTAAACAATCCACAAGGGAACATGAGACCAAAAAGAGGCCAGTTTCCAGCAGCAGCACACCCCTTTCATACCATACATATGGATTGCATAGAATTATCATGGCCAGGGGGACAGAAATATTGCTTAGTGGTCATAGATGCCTTTTCAAAGAGGGTCGAAATACAGGTCCTTCTCAAAATATTAGCATATTGTGATAAAGTTCATTATTTTCCATAATGTCATGATGAAAATTTAACATTCATATATTTTAGATTCATTGCACAGTAACTGAAATATTTCAGGTCTTTTATTGTCTTAATACAGATGATTTTGGCATACAGCTCATGAAAACCCAAAATTCCTATCTCACAGAATTAGCATATTTCATCCGACCAATAAAAGAAAAGTGTTTTTAATACAAAAAACGTCAACCTTCAAATAATCATGTACAGTTATGCACTCAATACTTGGTCGGGAATCCTTTTGCAGAAATGACTGCTTCAATGCGGCGTGGCATGGAGGCAATCAGCCTGTGGCACTGCTGAGGTCTTATGGAGGCCCAGGATGCTTCGATAGCGGCCTTTAGCTCATCCAGAGTGTTGGGTCTTGAGTCTCTCAACGTTCTCTTCACAATATCCTACAGATTCTCTATGGGGTTCAGGTCAGGAGAGTTGGCAGGCCAATTGAGCACAGTGATACCATGGTCAGTAAACCATTTACCAGTGGTTTTGGCACTGTAAGCAGGTGCCAGGTCGTGCTGTAAAAGGAAATCTTCATCTCCATAAAGCTTTTCAGCAGATGGAAGCATGAAGTGCTCCAAAATCTCCTGATAGCTAGCTGCATTGACCCTGCCCTTGATAAAACACAGTGGACCAACACCAGCAGCTGACACGGCACCCCAGACCATCACTGACTCTGGGTACTTGACACTGGACTTCTGGCATTTTGGCATTTCCTTCTCCCCAGTCTTCCTCCAGACTCTGGCACCTTGATTTCCAAATGACATGCAGAATTTGTTTTCATCCAAAAAAAGTACTTTGGACAACTGAGCAACATTCCAGTGCTGCTTCTCTGTAGCCCAGGTCAGACGCTTCTGCCGCTGTTTCTGGTTCAAAAGTGGCTTGACCTGGGGAATGCGGCACCTGTAGCCCATTTCCTGCACACGCCTGTGCACGGTGGCTCTGGATGTTTCTACTCCATACTCAGTCCACTGCTTCTGCAGGTCCCCCAAGGTCTGGAGTCGGCAGTCTTACCCATGATTGGGGTTTTGAGTGATGAACCAGGCTGGGAGTTTTAAAGGCCTCATGAATCTTTTGCAGGTGTTTAGAGTTAACTCGTTGATTCAGATGATTAGGTTCATAGCTCGTTTAGAGACCCTTTTAATGATATGCTAATTTTGTGAGATAGGAATTGTGGGTTTTCATGAGCTGAATGCCAAAATCATCTGTATTAAGACAATAAAAGACCTGAAATATTTCAGTTAGTGTACAATGAATCTAAAATATATGAAGGTTACATTTTCATCATTGCATTATGGAAAATAATGAACTTTATCACAATATGCTAATATTTTGAGAAGGACCTGTATACCCTGCTAAACACTGTGATGCACTCACAGTAGCCAAAAGCCTAGTGACACATTTCTTCCCCACATATGGTATCCCACAGATTATAAGGTCAGAAAATGGAACTCATTTTGTAAATAATGTAATAGAACTATGTTCTAAAGCATTAGGGTTTCAGTTAAAGATTAAGGAAAACAATGGAAGAAATAGGGAGGCCATGGCCTGAATGCCTATCCCTGGTTAAATTATGGATGAAAATAACTCCAAATCAAACTGGTCTTACTCCATTTGAAATAGTACATGGGAGGCCTTTTCCACTGCCATCAGAAATAGATGACATAGGAAAGGCACAGCAGGAAACATCACTAGCTGAATGGATGAATAAAATGCTACAAGTAAAAATCAGTTTTATTAATATAGTGCCAATTCACAACACATGTTGTCTCAAGGCACTTCACAACAGTCAGGTACATACATTCCAATTGAAGAAGCACAGTTGTCCAGTAGTCTGCCAGTAAACTCTGCTCCTATTCCACAGAACAACCTGAGGCCTGGAGACCTGGTCCTGATTAAGACACTCCACAGAAAGGACTGGAGCACCCCTCACTGGGAAGGGCCATACCGAGTTCTCCTGACCACACCGACAGTTCTAAAAATTGCAGTGAGACCATCCTGGATCCACAAGAGCCACTGTAAGCCAATATTACCGTTACAGGAGCCAAACCAACCGACGGGGTAACAGGGGAAGACCGTCTACAAAGGGGCTAGTAACCCACAGGGCTCAGCATCTCAAACCGGTGAAGAAAACAACTGACCTGTCCCCAACTTAGCATGGCTTTTTGTAACATGTGGACAGGACTGATAAGCCTGAGCCTAATTCTGGTAGCAGGACTCTTTCTCTGTTTAAGGCAGGATCCACAGGATGCAACATCACACGAGAAGAGATGGACACCGGACGGCTCTCATCTTACACCTCTAAAGAGAGGAGGAGGACATCTGTTTCTGCAGAACTATTGGTATCGTTATGTGTACGAAACAGCTAAAGCACAAAATAAAACAGACTGTTATGTATGTTCTATCATGCCAGTTCATTCCCAAGGCCCTACAGTATATGTGAGAAAAATGAATTTCACAGAAGCAGCCTGTGTCTTCTCAGTAGGACTCTGGGGGTATGCGAAACGTATACATTTTACTGTTCCCGGTCAAAACCTGACGGAAGGAGAAGGCATCCAAGTGGTTGGTAAGGACAACAAAACGTACACATATTACAACAATTCTCTTGCATATGCAGCATTGGTCCAAGTTGACACCACACTGGACCCAAAAACAGATGACTATGATGACACAGAAAAGGATTATTTTACTGAGCTACAAAATAAAGACCATTACTCCTATGATGACATGTTATAAATGAAAATATCTTTGACGCCTGAGTGTACTCATGATTGTACTTCATAAAAATGCCTTATAGCAGACAATTGAAAGAAGTTGCTGTTTAAGTGATATGAGAAAAAGTATAATGATGACATAAACAAGGCTTGTTTTAATTCCTTTAATTTTTTCGCATTTTGTTTTCTTTGATTTATTACATTGTTTTATTATTGTTGTACTCTACCATAGTTGGTGGTCGCCTTGGACGGAGGGGCCGTGTGAGTATTTTCCCACAATATAATCTGCTTTCCCGTCCGTAGGTTTTTCGCTCACACAGAGTGTTTTCTTCTTGCATGTATCTAATCATGACTTTATTCGTGATAAAAAAAGGAGGGACTGTTGGGTGTGAAAACTTGTATCTTGTGTTTATAACTCATGAGACTTGTACATTCCGCACTGAACTCAGCATGTGTGCCTGAAGGCCACGCTGAACGCTGAATCGCACCCATGTTTCCTGTTTCTACTCCCACTTTGAAAACACACACACACACACACATACACACACCCGAACTGTCAGCATATTAATAAAGAAGGAGGGCGTCAACACTTTGTAGCACTGCAGAGTGTGGTTACCTCTTACTGCAGAAAGATAACAGAGACTGTGTCATTCCTCTGAGTTTGACTAATTAATACCTAACACTCTCTCACAGGACAGCGCAATGGAGGCGCATATCTGGAGAGACAAAAGCTCGCAGGCGAACTTTTGCTCCACAAGGCCATTCCCGGAAGAGCTTGAAAGCTGGAAATCTGTCTGATACGAGAAGATCAGGAGATTTATTTTCCGATCGAAGACCACGCCGACACCCGGCGCAGGTGGAAACCCACAGAGGTTCTATGTCCAAGCAGATGAGTTTTCCTCCTTGTGTAATGCAGTCGACTAACAGTCCATCTTTTCCCCTCCTGGACAAATGAGAAATTACATATTTTCTTTTTTCTTTAATTTGATCACTGACGCGTGGTCCCCCTCCCCTCCTTTTTCTTCCGACCTGATCCCTCCTCGAACGGTGGAGAGCAGAAATCAACGTCAAAGTAATTTCATTCTTTTCAAATTAAACTGGATTGGTGCATTTAGAGGTCTGGGCAGGATGAGGCATAGTTAAGGTGATGTAGGATCACCAGCAGTTAATCTCAGGTATTAACTTGTCGCATGAAATACCGATTGAATTATGTTATGCTGAGCTGTGTTTTGATTTGGTGCAGAAGCGCTGCTGAATTGTGCGTGGTTAATGTTTTGTTCGGCTGATCCCAAATCAGCCAGGAGTTAGAAGTTGGACTTTTAAAAGTTTTCATTCAAAGCAACTGCGGTCTGGGCCTTTCCCGACCACTCTTCTTTCCAGTTTTATTGCTGGAGATTTTCCACTGAGTTCCCGCCTCAGAGTTTATTACTCTTTGTCAAGATTTGGGGCGTTCAGCTGGTTGTGGCAAAAGGTGCGTGGCCCCACTGTTTTATCAGCTGATCGCTGCAATCGAGACATCAGCACAACAGGAGGATTTCTTTCCATTTTACCCAAATTACGCATTTTGTCCATAAAACTACTGGTTTGATCTTCATAGACACTAAATGCGCATATATGTTTTTCTTTTATTATTAGGTAGTCATTTTTATCCCTTTTGTGAAGAATTATCCCCTCTGTGCTTGTTAGTTAGGTGAAGATTTTTGGACCAGAATAATAGAATATCAGGATTATTTGGCTTCAATAAATCTTCATATATATAATTAAGGGAAGCGTTTGTGTTTATTTCTTGCAAGAGTGATTTATCTGTCAAAACAAGGTCGAAGTTCCCCCACCGTCGGTGAAGTGGTTGAATAAACAGTGGTGGTTTTGATTAATAATTTGTAATTATTAAAGAGCTTTGAGCCCATAATCACAACACCAGAGGACATCTCTGATTTCTATTCGTAAGTAATGATTTTTGGTTAAGAAATAAAACATTTTCAAATCATGATTTTAAATTAAAATTCCTGATGAATATTAATTAATCAATAATCATAATCCTTACATTTGACTGACAAATCCCTCTTGCACGCATAAACACAAACGCTTTCTCTTCATCTATGTGAATATTTATTAAACCAACAGCCCTGATACAACTCGCTCTTCCGATTCAATAATCTTCACCTAATCAAACATGAAAAGTTCTTCTAAACAGGGTAAAATATCTAACTAAACAAAACAAAACAGCATTGAGTGTGTATGAAATCAAACCAGCAGTTATGGCAGTTATGGCAAAATACAAAAGGACTATGGTTGAACGAAGCTTGGGGAGGCCACTCCCCAAAGTGTAGCTCGGTGGGACACAGGCAGTCATAAAACTTTCCCCAAGCAAAGTTTTAAACCCAGAGGACAAAGGATAATAAAACTTTTGGCGGCAAGCTAGTAAAGCACGTAGTTGAAGACAGAGAAAATTGTTGATTTTCACCATAAGGTTATTATAGCTGTCCGGTTTCACAGCACACCTGCGATCAGGTGTCCAGACAGTAAAACACAACTTGCGAGACTCGGCAGCCTCCAAAATTTAACAGCAATCAAATTTCAACAAAACAGTGGCATGCAAATACAATTCGTAACACATTAAACTGGACAGGCATGACATCAAACTGGACAGGCGTGGTAAGGCGTATTCGTCACTTCCTGTTTTCGCTGTTGCACTCGGTGGATTGTTTGGTGTCTGAAGGCTCTCTTGTTTGATCTGATTTCTCTCTACTGTGATATCTCTTACTTGTTCTAATACATAAGCACGTTAAAACACATACTTTCTGTTGCTGCATTTAATGTTTGGGGACTCTCTGTGTTTTACACGGTTTTTCCTAGTAGTGGTAAAAGGTCGTTAGCTTAGCGTTAGCTTTAGCTCAACCATGGCTACCCATTCTGCTGTTTCTCTCTCTGAGTCTTCTCCTCTCTCCTGCTCTCTCTGTCAAATGTTCAGTTACTCCTCTGCCTCCTTTAGTAATAATGGTACGTGTAATAAATGTAGCATTTTTGTAGCTTTGGAGGCGAGGGTGTCGGAATTGGAGGCCCGGCTCCGCGTTGTTGAAAAACCAGCAGATTGCCGAGGCCCCTTAGCCAGCACAGAGCCACCGAGGATAGCTCCCCGTAGCAGTCCTCCAGCAAAGCCCGCGCAGCCGGGGCCTCCGGCCGGCTGGGTGAAGGTACGTAGAAAGCATAGTCCTAGATCCCAGCCCACAGGTCACCACCAACCCGTCTGCGTTTCTAACAGATTTTCCCCGCTCAGTGACACACCCGCTGAGAAGCCAACTCTGGTAATTGGCAACTCCATAGTCAGAAACGTGGCACTAGAGACAACAGCGACCATAGTCATATGTCTGCCAGCGGCCAGAACAGGTGACATCAAATCATACCTGAAACTGCTGGCTAAGGATAAGCGTAAATACAGTAAGATTGGTATTCACGCTGGCGGTAATGACACCCGGTTACGTCAATCGGAGGTCACCAAAGTTAGTGTTGCTTCGGGGTGTGTAAGTTTGCCAAAACAATGTCGGACTTCGTAATTTTTTCTGGTCCCCTCCCCGATCTGACCAGTGACGACATGTTTAACCGCATGCTGTCATTCAACCGCTGGCTGTCTAGGCGGTGTCCAGAAAACAATGTGGGCTACATTGATAATTGGCAAACATTTTGGGGAAAACCTGGTCTGATCTGGAGAGATGGCATCCATCCCACTTTGGATGGAGCAGCTCTTCTTTCTAGGAATCTGGCCGAATTTATTAGTTCTCCAAAACTCTGACAACCCAGGGTTCAGACCAGGAAGCAGGGTCGTAGTTTAACACTCCTCTCTGCAGCTTCTGTACTGCTACCCACCCATTACCCTATTAAGACAGTGTCTCGCCCACAGCCAAAATTGAATAGATTAAAAAATAATCTAAAACGAGGATATCAGGAAAATCTAATAAAAATAAACCCAACTCAGACTAAAAAGAAAAATAAAACAATTAAATGTGGCATACTGTACATAAGATCTCTCTCTTCAAATACTTTGCTAGTTAGTGACCTGATTTGTGACAATCAGATTGATTTATTTTGCCTCACAGAAACCTGGCTGCAGCAAGAGGATTATGTTACTATAAATGAGTCAACTCCTACTAATTATTTAAATTTTCACATTCCTCGAAATACTGGGCGAGGAGGAGGAGTAGCAACCATGTTCAGTCCGATTTATTGACTTGTCCCAGACCAATCAATAGCTACAACTCTTTTGAATATTTAATCCTGGGTTTTCCTCATCCAAATTGCAAAGCACTAAAGCCACTTCTGTTTGTTGTTTTGTACCATCCACCAGGCCCTTACTCTCAATTTTTACATCAGTTTTCAGACCCTTTATCTGATTTAGTGTTAAATACAGATAAGGTTATTATAGTGGGGGATTTTAACATTCAAGTTGACACTGAAAGTGATAGCCTAAATATAGCCTTTAATGCTATCTTAGACTCAATTGGCTTTGCTCAAAACATTAACAAACCTACCCACCTTTGTCTTCATTCTCTGGACCTTGTGCTGACATATGGCATTGAGTGTAAAAACATAACAATATTTTCTCATAACCCTGTCCTGTCTGACCATTTTTTAATAACCTTCGAGTTTAATTTAACCGAGTACTCCACACCTGAAAGAAAATTTCATTATAGTAGATCATTATCAGACAATGCTGTAACAACATTTAAAGAATCTGTTCTACTTTTGATTTCCTCATTATCACAGAAAAGCACAGTGGAGGGCAATAATTTTGTTTTTTCCCCTTCACAAATTGATTCTCTTGTTCATAGTGTTACTTCATCATTGCGTGGTCCATTAGATAATGCAGCCCCCTTGAAAAAGATGGTAATTAATCATAGGAGGCTAGCTCCCTGGTTTAATTCACAGCTGCGTACTTTAAAGCACAATGTTAGAAAATTGGAGAGAAAATGGTGCTCCACACACCTAGAGGATTCCTACTTAATCTGGAAAAATAGCTTACTGTTGTATAAAAAGACACTTCACCAAGCTAGAACAGCTTATTTCTCATCATTAATAGAAGAGAACAAGAATAATCCTAGGTTTCTCTTTAGTACAGTCACTAAACTTACACAGAGTCATGGCTCTGTTGAGCCATCCATTCCCTTAGCTTTTAGCAGTCATGGCTTTATGGGATTCTTCTTAAATAAAATTGATTCTATTAAAAAGAAAATCTTTGACATACTCCCGAAGATGATTACTTCATCCTCAGCAAGTGAGACAACATTGGAAGTAACTGTAGAACCTGATCTGTGTTTGGACTGCTTTGATCCTGTGGAGCTTCCTGAGTTATCAGAAATATTAGCTTCATCTAAACCTTCAACTTGTATGGTAGACCCAATCCCAACCAAATTATTTAAGGAAGTGTTCCCTCTGATTACCAGCCCCATTTTAGGTATGATTAACCTATCCTTAGTAAATGAATATGTACCACAGGCTTTTAAGGTAGCTATAATTAAACCTTTGCTTAAGAAACCTTCGCTTGATCGAGATGACTTGAAAAATTACAGACCTATATCCAATTTTCCATTCTTATCTAAAATTCTTGAGAAAATAGTTGCTAATCAAATGTATGAGCATTTACACAGCAATGCCCTGTTTGAAGAGTTTCAGTCAGGCTTCAGAGCTCATCATAGCACTGAAACAGCACTACTGAAAGTCACTAATGATATTCTTATGGCCTCAGATAATGGAATCTGTACTTGTCCTGTTAGTTCTCAGTGCTGCATTTGATACAGTTGATCACAATATTCTCTTAGAAAGGCTGGAATATGCTGTAGGGATCAGGGGAACATCGCTAGGCTGGTTTAAATCCTATCTGTCTGACAGATTCCAGTTTGTTCATGTAAATGATAAATCATCTTTAAACTCCAGGGTTAATTGTGGAGTACCACAGGGTTCAGTACTTGGGCCAATTCTCTTTACTATATATATGCTTCCAATGGGTAAAATTATCAGGCAGCATAGAATAAATTTTCACTGTTACGCTGAGGACACTCAGCTTTACTTATCCATGAATCCTGATGAGCCCAACCAGTTAGATAGACTACACCATGCATGTCTTGAAGACATAAAAACTTGGATGACTTTAAATTTTCTACAAAAGTTGTCATCTTTGGACCGGAGTCTTTAAAAAAGAAACTGCTTAGTCAATCACTTAACCTGGATGGCATTAAATTGACCTCCGATAATAAAGATCTCTGATCCACCCCACAACTGCAGAATCATCCGAGTATTTCTGCAGATGACAGGATTCTGTCTTGTACTTGAGGTCTGAGGTGTACATAGTGCAAAGGAATGGTGAGAGTACAGTCCCCTGTGGTGCTCCTGTGCTGCTGACTACCTGGTTAGACTCACAACCCTTCAGTCTCACAAACTGTGGTCTGTTTGTCAGGTAGTTTTTGATCCAGGAGATTGTTGAGGCCTCCACCTGAGTCTTCTGGAGTTTCTGACAAAGCAAATCAGGTTGGATTGTATTAAATGCACTGGAGAAATCAAAGAACATGATCCCCACAGTGCTGCTGGCTTTGTCCAGATGACAGTGGGTTTGTTGAAGCAGGTGTATGATGGCATCTTCAACTCCAACTCCACAGCGATAAGCAAACTGAAGGGGGTTCTGATGGTTTACTGTTTGCTTACTCAGGTGGGCCAACAGGAGTCTCTCTAGGACCTTCATGATGTGGGATGTTAGGGCAACAGGTCTATAGTCGTTGAGGACTGATGGGTGAGTTTTCTTTGGTACCGGAACAAGACAGGAGGTCTCCACAACACCGAAACCTTCTTCTTCTTTAAATCCCATATCAAACAGGTTTCCAGGGTTTCCTTCTTTCATCTCCGGAACATTGCCAAAATTAGAAATATCCTGTCCAGGAGTGACGCTGAAAAACTAGTATTCAGGATCTGGAGCCATCTGCTGCCTGCTGCTAACACCTTTCCAACACTAGGTGCCGCCAGTAGGAGAGTCCTGAGGCGACAGGTGTTGCTCATCTATTCATCAGCTGGGAAGCATAAAGAGGATGGTTGCCAACACTTCGTCGCCTGAGTGTTTTTCCTCCGTGGTAATCTTCTGGCCAGCCCTGAAAACTTTGCAAGATTTGCTGTGAAGGATTGAAGTATTTTTTCTGTATGAATTCTAACTTCCCCTGTTACCTGTTCCAGGTACGATTTCTGCCTGACCTGTCCATGTCCGCCGTTGTGGTACTGGCTACTTCCTGGAATTGGACTGAACCTGGCAAGCGGGGCTTCTTTCCTGACACATATCCTCTCCCTGGCGGTTTCCCCGGATTCTCCAGTAAGAGAATGTTTCAGTTGGGTCACATTCTGAGCCACTAATCATTTCTCTTTGTGTTTTTTCAGTGGCGCGAGATTAGATTCGCCGCTTCTGTTGTGCTTGACCGAGTTTGCAATAAACTTCTTTATTTAATAAGTTCTCTGAGTGTCTCTGCATGTGGTTAAGTCGGCTGTAAAAATCATGACACTAGTCCATGCATTTGTTACTTGAAGGCTGGACTATTATAATTCGTTACTATCAGGATGTCCACAAAATGCAGTTAAAAGCCTTCAGCTGATTCAAAATGCTGCAGCAAGAGTTCTGATGAAAATTAAAAAGAGAGATCATATTTCTCCTACTTTAGCTTCCCTTCATTGGCTCCTTGTTAAATCCAGAATAGAAATTAAAATTCTCCTCCTCACATATAAAGCCCTTAATGATTTAGCTCCATCATACATCAGAGATCTGATTGTTCCATACGTTCCTAACAGAGCATTTCGTTCTCAGACTGCAGGTTTACTGGTAGTTCCTAGAGTCTCTAGAAGTAGAATGTCAGGCAGATCTTTTAGTTATCAGGCTCCTCTCCTGTGGAACCAGCTTCCAGTTTTATTCCGTGAGTTTTATTCCTCTCGGCCTCCTTGGCAGAAAGGTGAAAAATATGATGGACCGTCACTAGTCAACTGGAACAAAACAAAAAACAAGGAGGAAAATTGGGTCTCCCTGAAAACTTCGTGTTCTTTTTGGTTACATGTTAAATCCACGCCTTTGATCGGTAAAGTTGAAAACTCCAGGCCTTCCTAGTCCCGGAGCCTCTTTTATGAGTTTGTTCTCGTTGGCCAAAAGGGAGAATGAATGAAAGTCCACGTGGGATTTTCTTCTCCAGAATGATGCGCTTCAGATGCCGGTAACCATCTCTCGGTCCCAACTGAAAAAGCCATGGTGGGCGTCTCCGGTGCCCTTACATAGTCCACTGTGACATCAGAGCTGCGATGCCCCCATCCTATCAGCCGCGGTTCCCGCTGGGATTTTTAGTAGCGGACTATCCTGGGGTACAAAATGGCCGATGGCGCCAGAAGGCTTGGTGGCGTACATCAACATGCAAATGGTCCAATATTCAGCAAAACGTGGTCCAACAATGTGCAATGTATGCTCTCTGTACACATAATTTTTTACATGTAGGCCAGAAAGTTAATTTTGGTTTCATCTGACCAGAGCACCTCCTCCCTGTGTCCCATACATGGCTGGTGTCAAACTGTAATTGCCACTCTTCCATAATGGCTGGATTTATGGGGTGCAAAACTTATAGATGTCCTGTCTACAGATTCTACTTCCTAGCCTGAGCTAGCTCTAGTAGGAAAAACAGCTGAGACCAATGAAGACTAAGCAAACTGAGGGAGAGAAGAGAAAGAGACATAAGGAAAATATCAGGCACAATAATACCAAAATGTACATAAACACTAAAGTAAACCAGGGGGTAAAACATAAACAAATAAACTAAGGCATATAACAATAAAATGACCAAAATGAACACAGATGGCAACCAAAACATAACACCAGCGGATCGTGATAATTGAAGAAATACAGAAATTATATATTAAAGTTTGTGGTTATAATGTGACAAACTGTGGAACTTTAATACTATTAAATTACAGAATTTAGTTGGTTTCACCTGTCTTTTTTCAGATTTTATTGAACTTGCACACATGGATGTGTCTCACTCTGGCATGAGTTGCATATTTATTTTGGCTTTTTGACCTTTTGCTTTAGTTCTTGTTGTCCATGCATTATATGTACATACATTCACAGAGGTCAAACCTGGTAAGCTGCTATTTGCCACCTTCTACTTTTCTTATAGGCTCAAAGATCAAATATCTGCATGCTGGATAAAACAGACTGACCGGTATGCATACAAAACTTGTGAATTCTTCTCTGTCTGTGAATTCTCTCTCTGCTGAACAGCCAGTTCTCTTAATGAGATGGGCCAAACCTCGATTTCCTTTCAGAGATTTCCTCTCAGTGACATTTGGTGAGGTTCCTATGGCCAGGAGGTTCTGCAGAAATCTCTGCTGAGCTCATAAGTGGGATGTGTGGTTAACAGGCGAGCACAGGAAAGCAAAACTCATATACATAGCGAGATTAACCAGAAATGCTGACACACAAAGGTGAAGAAACTAAGAAAGCCAACAATTAGAATTAAAGTAAAAAAAAGAAAAGTGAGAGAGTGATAGCACAGAGATCAACAGTGTAGTCTGTACGCTGCAAGCTGTTAGTCCTGCAAGTCATTAGCCAAGCTTCCTGCTGCTGTGAAGGTGAGAGAGAGGAGGAGCTCACCACACAGTCTGCTGGGATCAGTGGCTTGTCTTCTCTGCTGCTCTGATGACTTGCGGCTTGCCTGGGATTCACAGTGGATTATTGGCAGAAAACCACAAATTAGTTGCTCTGCCACCACATTAACTCATGCTCCTTTGGAGAGAGGAGTGAGGGGAGGACAAGATAGGACAAGTGGGAGTTAGTGGATGTATGCAGTTGTTTCCAATTGAGCCACCTGAGAATGGCTGCAATGGGCTAAACAGTCACAGAGCTATCAAACATGAAAAAATAATTTTCTACAACGTATGTTTTTATTCAGTGCAAGCCAGAATAGCATCCCTCTATGGCACTTGACTCATTTTCTTAAAACACTGTGCTCTACAAAAGTCTGAGTCATTTTTGCTTTCTTTGTAGGTATTTTAATAATCATGAGTAATATTCTAAAGCGGTCTTTAGAAAAAGTAGTTCTTCAGTATTTCTAAAAGGTTTTCAGATCTGGACATTGACTGTTTTGCTCATTTTCAATAAATTTCAGTTTGTTGAGGTAAGGCAACTGCAAGCATAAGTAGGTAACTAACAATACTTCACTAGAGTCTGGTTTATCAGAAATTGAGGCACTTAGAGAAAAGCTGATGATCCAGGGTTTTATCAGATGAATATGATCATAAAAGTGCAAAAGTACTCATAACCCTGTTTGAAAATGTCTTATACAAATAAAATTTGGAAAGTATGGCATAGAATTGTATTCAGCCCCCTTTACTGTAATACTGTTACATGGTGAGGTGGAGAAGCAGGATCCAGGTACACACCAAATAATTTAATGAGCACGATGAGAAAGCTTTCAAGGAACACAAGGAAACCGGATGAGGAAACAGCTGAGTCACAGGTATATAAACTGGGAGAGTAATGGGAGAATCTGACAGGGAGCAAATACAGGTCCTTCTCAAAATATTAGCATATTGTGATAAAGTTCATTATTTTCCATAATGTTATGAAGAAAATTTAACATTCATATATTTTAGATTCATTGCACATTAACTGAAATATGTCAGGTCTTTTATTGTCTTAATACGGATGATTGTGGCATACAGCTCATGAAAACCCCAAATTTCTATCTCACAAAATTAGCATATCATTAAAAGGGTCTCTAAACGAGCTATGAACCTAATCATCTGAATCAATGAGTTAACTCTAAACACCTGCTAAAGATTCCTGAGGCCTTTAAAACTCCCAGCCTGGTTCATTACTCAAAACCCCAATCATGGGTAAGACTGCCGACCTGACTGCTGTCCAGAAGGCCACTATTGACACCCTCAAGCAAGAGGGTAAGACACAGAAAGAAATTTCTGAACGAATAGGCTGTTCCCAGAGTGCTGTATCAAGGCACCTCAGTGGGAAGTCTGTGGGAAGGAAAAAGTGTGGCAGAAAACGCTGCACAACCAGAAGAGGTGACCAGACCCTGGGGAAGATTGTGGAGAAGGGCCGATTCCAGACCTTGGGGGACCTGCGGAAGCAGTGGACTGAGTCTAGAGTAGAAACATCCAGAGCCACCGTGCACAGACGTGTGCAGGAAATGGCATTCCCCAGGTCAAGCCACTTTTGAACCAGAAACAGCGGCAGAAGCGCCTGACCTGGGCTACAGAGAAGCAGCACTGGACTGTTGCTCAGTGGTCCAAAGTACTTTTTTCGGATGAAAGCAAATTCTGCATGTCATTCGGAAATCAAGGTGCCAGAGTCTGGAGGAAGACTGGGGAGAAGGAAATGCCAAAATGCCAGAAGTCCAGTGTCAAGCACCCACAGTCAGTGATGGTCTGGGGTGCCGTGTCAGCTGCTGGTGTTGGTCCACTGTGTTTTATCAAGGGCAGGGTCAATGCAGGTAGCTATCAGGAGATTTTGGAGCACTTCATGCTTCCATCTGCTGAAAAGCTTTATGGAGATGAATATTTCATTTTTCAGCACGACCTGGCACCTGCTCACAGTGCCAAAACCACTGGTAAATGGTTTACTGACCATGGTATCACTGTGCTCAATTGGCCTGCCAACTCTCCTGACCTGAACCCCATAGAGAATCTGTGGGATATTGTGAAGAGAACGTTGAGAGACTCAAGACCCAACACTCTGGATGAGCTAAAGGCCGCTATCGAAGCATCCTGGGCCTCCATAAGACCTCAGCAGTGCCACAGGCTGATTGCCTCCATGCCACGCCTCATTGAATCAGTCATTTCTGCCAAAGGATTCCCGACCAAGTATTGAGTGCATAACTGTACATGATTATTTGAAGGTTGACTTTTTTTTGTATTAAAAACACTTTTCTTTTATTGGTCGGATGAAATATGCTAATTTTGTGAGATAGGAATTTTGGGTTTTCATGAGCTGTATGCCAAAATCATCTGTATTAAGACAATAAAATACCTGTAATATTTCAGTTAGTGTGCAATGAATCTAAAATATATGAGTGTTAAATTTTCATCATGAAATTATGGAAAATAATGAACTTTATCACAATTTGCTAATATTTTGAGAAGGACCTGTACAACAGATGAGCTTACACACTGAGGGATGAATGGAGACAAGACGTAGAATGCAGGTGTGAGTAATCTGGAGCATATGAGAAACAGCTGAGACCAATGAAGTGAGCAGGATCAGACAGAGGGGAACACAGGAAGGAAATCTAACAGAGGATATCTAAATGTACAGAATTAAATTAAACAAGTAATCAATGGGATACACTAAGATAGTAACACTGAGAATATAAACACCAAGGAAAAAACATACTCAAACACCTAAGGGTCATGATGAATACACCAAATAAAATCCAGAGCAACCAAGATTCTTCTAGACATCTGTCTGTAGTTTGATCTCATTTTAAACACAGTTGTTCTGTGATGGCTTCAAAGGTTTATTAGAGAAAATTAGTGAACCAACAGCATCAGAAGACCAAGGAAGACCAAGGAACAAGCGGGTCGGGAACAAAGCTGTGGAGAGGTCTAATGCAGGTATAGGTTATGAAATTTTGTCCTAAGCTCTGCCCGAACAATTTGCTGCCTTAAATGCAGCTAAAGGTGGCTCTACAAAGTGCTGAATGTATGTGCAAAGTGCACATACATTTTCTTATATTTTTGATTGTAAAATAATTAAAATATGTCATTTTTTTTCACTTTATAATTATGCACTACTTTGTGTTGGTCTGCCTCATAAAATCCCATTAAAATGAATTTGTCATAGTGCGGTTGAAGGAGAACACAAATGCAGAACATGGTCATGGCAAAATAAAGTTATTTTAATAAGAAAAATAAGAAAACTCATGGAGTGGGCTTCAAACACGAACAGACCAATAGAGACACAGTGAGCAAAATCCATGGAGCATGAGGCAGTACAATGAAGCATGGACCAAACAATGGGATGAATTAAAATTGTAACATTAAGAGAATATAAACTGGGGGAAAAAAACAAACATCTACAGAAATCCAAAACCCAAACACCCAAGGCTCATGACAGAATTAGAACTGATGGTTATAACATGCCAAACACAACATGCCCAAAGGGTTTGAAGACTTTTCTATGGCACTATATAGGGGTAAAATGAAATATGGCAGAGGAACAAAAATTCAGAGATTATGAAAACACCCAATGCCTGTAATTCTTTCTGGCTTTGGCTCAGAGACTCTTTTTATTCCTATGCACAGCCTGCTACTCTTCACTGACACACGAGGCAGGGTGAGCAGTTTATATTCAACAGGATTTGTTAACATGCTGAAATATTATGCCATGGCAGCAGTTTTCACTTCATTTGTGCCTGTACAGTGATTATGTTAAACAGGCTTGCAACGAAAGAATATTTTTCCTCATATGGAATATGGATCACCAAGTGTCAAAATGCACTCGCCCTAAAAGAAGAGCGTTAAGAGTAGGAAGATCAAATAAACATGGGGCAAATTCTCTTTTGGTTGACATTACACTGGCTCCCATCTGCACACATTTTCAACATTTCCCAAGGTTTTATCATGTGGGCTTTGTTGTCTGAGCATAAAGAGACTCAGAGGAAGATCTCCTGGATGTAGCTTTTCATTGTCTTCTCCCCTCCATCTCGTCCTCTGTAGCCTGCTGACACTGATGGTTTCTAAGCAAGTATCTCTCTCTCTCGCTTTCCCTCTGTCATAATCACTGCTCTTTATGATCGCTTTGCCCTCTCTGCCCTTTCAAGATGCGGCATGTAATGAGGGCTCTGGAGGACTATGTGAGTGTGCTATTTAGCTATTCAGACATGATCGCCTCACACATCGCACACTCTCCAACTCGACTTCCTACCAAACACCTTTCAGCTGAGCACAGTGATTGTTTGTCCTCAACACAAGGTCATACGCTGGACGAAGCCAGAGTGGCTCCAGAGCCCAACATCCATGACGGGACCTTTTAGCACCTGCTTACTTCATGTTAATGAATTTCAATGATGAAAATGAACACTTTGGATATTTATTCAATTCAAAATCAGGTTATAGATGCAGAAATGTTCTGTGACTATTTTACAGCTATGGGGACAAAAAGAGGTCACTTTCCCCAAATGATCTCATGGGAAAAAAGAAACAGTTGTTTTGTTTTATATTTTATGTGTAGTAAATTATACATTCATCTTTTCTTCATAATCATTGCTTACATATTTCTTTCACATTTGCCTATCAAATATACAAGTGGAAACCAAATGTTTACATGCACTGTATAAAAAGACGTATTACTTCATTTCATTAGCCTGCTTTCTAAGGCTAAATCCGACTAAGGTTTTCCTCTTACACTGTCAGCTACGTTTACCCAAATTAGTTCTCTTTGCTAAATGCCAGAGTGATAGGTGAGACAATTATTTTTAGAAATGTTTTTTATTAGTTTCTTTAAATTCTGTGGTTTATTATTTCCTTAATATTTGGAAGAATTGCCTGTAAGCTGTATGACTTGTGTTAAATATCCTAATAAGCTTCTCAAAATAGTTTGCTGGAATTTTGGTCCATTGCTCCTGACCGAACAAAGTCAGGTTTGTAGGCTACCTTGTTCCTGCATACTGTAGTTTTTTAGCTCTGCCCACAAATTTTCCATGTGACTGAGATCAGGGCTTTGTGAGGGCCACTCCGAAATGCTGACTTTGTTGGCTTTAAGTCATTTAGTAACTGATTTGGTGGTATGCATTTTCGCCTAAGCTTTAACCTCCTGCTTTGTATCTTAAGCTGTTGCTTCATTATTTCCACATAATATTCTTTCTTCGTGATGCCATCTATTTTGTGAAGTGCACTAGTCCTTACTGTCAGCCCCATGCAAAGTTGGGAGGGTGTTCTCAGGCATGCAATCTTTCCCCTTTTTTCCTCCAAATGTAACAGTGGTCATTGTGGTTTAACACCTGTATTTTAGTGTCATCAGACCCCTGGAAATGTCTCCAAAAAGTTAAGGTCTTTGTTCCTGTGTGAATTTGCAAACTGCAATCTGTCTTTTTATGTTGCTTTTGGAGTAACAGCTTCTTCCTCACAGAGTGGCCTTTCAGTTCATGTCGATACAGCACACATTTTACTGTGGATAATATCACTTTCTTACCAGCTTTAGAAAACATCTTCAGATATGTTGCTTTTGTTCTAGGCTTGATATATAAATTTTTGCACCAAAACACGTTAATCTCTGGGAGAGAAGTGAAATATGTGCCTCCCCACCTTTCCTCCAGACTTAAGGACCTTGATTTCCGAATTAAATACAAACCTTACTTTCATCTGAAAGGAGGACTTTGGAACAATGAGCAACAGTACGGTTCTTTTCTCTTCAGCCGACATAAGACATTTGTAGCCGATGTATAGGATTTGTCTGTGCAAAGTGGCTCCTGATGCACTGACTCCAGCCTCAGTTCACTCCTTGTGAAGCTTCCCCAAATTTTTAAATCACGTTTGCTTGACAATCCTCTCAAGGCTTCAGTTATCCCTGTTGCACCTTTTTCTATCCCATTCTTTGCTTCCACTCAACTTTCTATGAATATGCTTGGATACAGCACTCTGTGAACTACCAGCTCTTCCGGTAATGACATTTTGTGGCTTGCCCTCCTTGTGAGGGTCTCGGTGTCCATCGTCTTGACATCTGTCAAGCCAGCAGTCTTCCCCATGATTGATAAGCCTACTGACTCAGAATGAGAGTCCTTTTATAGGCTCAGGGAAACTTTGCAGGTGTTTTAAGTTAATTAGCTGATTAGAGTCTGAGACCAAGAGTTCCCAATATTGAACTTTTTCACAATATTCTAAATTTGTGAGACACTGAGTTTTGGGTTTTCATTATCTGTAAACCACAATAATCAAATTTACATAAATAAAAGCTTGAAATATTTCAATTTTATGTGCAATAAATCTATATTATATATGAGTTTCACTTTCTTAATTGAGTGACAAAAAATATTGAACTTTTTCATGATATTCTATTTTTGAGATGTACCTCAACAAAATAGAATATACATTCCCATGAGGCTCATTCATCATATTAAAAGTACCTTTTGAAGATAACAACCTTTAAGCATTATTAAACATACTTTCATTAAGCCCACATTTCTGTATAAAAAATGTTTTCCTATTGGTCTGATGTAAAATTCTGCTCCTAGATGTCATGTTTTTTGTGAGCAGTAGCTGTAGAAATTATCATAATTAACAGAAATAACAGGTTGAAAACATCTATATAAGATGCTTTTCACTTAGTGAATTAAGTTTCATAAATAAATTTACTTTTCAACAGTATTCTAATATCTTTGTAAAACAATCTCTTAGCAATATTGCCAACTTTTACTTAATGTAACAAGCGATAGTACAGCCCGTAAACCGATTGTATTTACACAATGTCAAGCCAGATTTGTATGAATGAAGCCCCGCCCCCCATTTTCCGGTTGACCTATGAACGGCTCGGGGCTGAAGTACGCGTGCTTCAGACGTCACTCCCGTCTCTGGTATTGCGTGTCAACATGGCGGCTTCCATGGCATCCCAGGCTGCAGTTAGAGGACTGAGGACAACCACAACAAAGCACGTCTTCCTGGACAAGTTAAAGGTAGCTGCGGGGCTTGTGTTTGTGACGGCGCGGGGCTGTGCTCCCGCAGGTTGTGCGAGGTGCTGTAGGACCGTGTCCCCTTGTTTTGCGGGGTTGTGACACTGCAGCTGGGTGACAGACAGTAAAGGTGCTGTCTTCTCTGCAAACAATACTCCTGCTCAAAATCATGGTTATTCGGCTGGAGCTTGTCTGAAGAAAGTCTGAGTAACTAGTGCGTCTCTGAAAGTTGAACATTTTTAATCTTCGTTTGTCTGTGTTTGTTTAGATTAGTGACTTGAATTTTTGCAAAGTTTGACAAATTATTCTGTAACTTTTATTTTGCAAAGAGGTAGTACACGTTATACATAACCGGAGCTTTTAAATTAGGCTAAAGAGACAAAGTTTACCTGTACCCGGACTCTGGGACAAAGGTCAGAGAGGTGGAATACAACCTCATTTCAGATAAGCCCTCAGTGTAAAGGTTACCTTTCAAACTTTGATCTTCCATCTGTGGAGAAGCTGTGAACAGCAAGCACGCCATATTAGATCAGACTTGTCTTTGTACACAGTATTATAGGACTGCAGTGGAATTTGTTTGTTGATTTAGTATAATTTTGCCCTAAGTCAGACGAGTACTGAACAGAGCATCAATCTATCTGCATTATGCTGACTTGCAAAGAAACAATAGAGAGATAAAAATGAGATTTTTCAGTTAGAAACCGTCTCCCAGTTTAGCTTTTTCCTGCCGGTATCATCCTGTCCATCTTAGGCATTGACTTTTGTGAGAGTGTCATGGTATAATAAGCTCAACTAAAAATACCACGGTGTCAGGGTATTAAGAGAGAAAATCATAACATAAATTTCTCTAATTTAACATAAATTGATACATGTACAATAATGTTGCTTGACATTTATTTATTGTTTTTATTTGTATGCATTAATTATAGCTAAAATGTACGATAAACACTAGTGAAGTTTGGCTGTATAGGGAATCGTGCACTGGGTAGGCGTAGTTTGCGTGCAGTTTGCAATGATTTATCAGGCAAGCGACAGCGGCGGACACTTACTTCGACCATGTGACTGATCCAGATATGAAGAATGTCTTAAATAATGGAATAGTGAATAATGGTGTAATAAACACTGATTCCTCTGACCTTGTCATGCTGGCAAATGTTTTTGCTCTTCGTTAAAGAGGAAAGCTCCCACACTGCTTCTTCCTAATTCATCCGCCAGCAAACCGTTGAGGAATGCTGCACTCAGTGTTATTTGTGGCTGTAAATATTTCTAAATTTGTGTTTCCTTTAAGTGACGGGAAAGTGTTGTAGCTCCTTGTTTTCAGCCATCTGACTGACAGTGCACAGCATCAGGTTGGAGACTGGCAGGACTGCTATACTCCATGCTCCATACTGCTAAAACTCCTGTCACTCAGGAACTTTTTCTTGCATCTTATTAAAAGGACTTTAAACTGCAGAAAGGGTATAACAGAATATTTTAACAGTTTTGAAACTGTTAAAACTGTGTGACCAGCCCATGTCTAGTCTATTTTAAATCTGCAGTGTGTCTGTCTGTATTTGACTAACATTAGCTATCAAGTGGTTCATATTAGAAGAGCCAAGCAGAGATTTAGTTTAGATCTTTTAATAGAAATTAAAAATCCACTTTTTGTAAATCATTGATAGACCCTGTAACTTAAGCTGACAGGCTAATTTCTGCTGTCTGTGGCAGTTTAATGGTATAACATATTATACAGTAAATATTAGCTACAGCGTTTGCGTGCAGTCTGGAAAATTCTGGAATTTGATTTAATCATTTTCCAGGCCTGGAACATGATGACTAATTCATATTAGTGTATGGAAAAATATTTGTATTTTCATAAAAATAGATTGCAGGACATTCTCTATAATTGCCTAAAAGTTGTTCCTTCTTTCCTTCCATCCTCCCTTCCTCATATACTTCCGTCTTTTCCTTGAGTGCTTTGTTTCTTCCCTCCTTGTGTGGTTTGTCCTGCCTCGCTTGTTTGCTAACTTCATTGTCTCCTTTGTTAAGTTCAGCCTTCTTTCCTTATATCTTTCCTTCCTTGTGTCCTTGATTTCTTTATTGTGTCCTCCTCCCTTACCTCCTTGTGTCACTCTTTTTCCTACCTTCTTTTCTGTCATTCTTTCCTTCATATTGTTCTCATTCCTTACTTGTGTAGAATAAAGGGTTTTTGGAAACACAGACCTTTTATTTTCAGACTTTGATTACACAACAAAGTTTTTGTGAGTGAGTGACATGCATGCTCTGTACTTTGCAGTAAAATTAGTGATCAACAGGACACAAACTGAAGAAATGCATGTTTTGAAGTTCAACACTTAAACAGAGGTCTCCAGGAAGACCTCTGTCATGCCCTTCTTGACTGTCTTTGCTCCTTCATGCTTGCCAAACAGAGCGGTGAGAGCTGTCCCAGGGTGTGTTCTTACAAACAGCATTTTGCCGTTGCTGAATCAGAGGAATGAGAAGGAGGTTGTTGTCTGAGGCAGTGGCTTTTACCGTGTCAGGATATCTCTTACATGCAGGTGTTGATTCAGCTCTCATGCTGCCTTTGCTGTTGGCTTGAGTGCAACTTGCCTTGGATCTGTGCATTATTAAGAGAATGGCATAGCACCTTCAAAAGGCAACTGTTCCACCTCACTCATCCAGTGGGACAGGGAATATTGTATCACATGTACCTGATTTCCCTACCTTTGCCTTATCTAGTTGTGTTCTAAAGAGAAAAAAAAGGATCAAACTCCTCATGATGTTGATTTTTAAACACCAGAACGCATGGTAGTCATTTCATTTTACTCTGTCTTTGAAGACATGGACATTAGCATTAACTCCATGCATCTGTTCACCAGATCATCTCTGAACCTATCCCTGCTCAAGAAAAGCATCCCCACAGCATGATGCTGCCACTGCTGTAGGACACACGGCATATACAGGGGTTGGACAATGAAACTGAAACACCTGGTTTTAGACCACAATAATTTATTAGTATGGTGTAGGGCTTCCTTTTGCGGCCAATACAGCGTCAATTCATCTTGGGAATGACATATACAAGTCCTGCACAGAGGTCAGAGGGATTTTAAGCCATCCTTCTTGCAGGATAGTGGCCAGGTCACTACGTGATACTGGTGGAGGAAAACGTTTCCTGACTCGCTCCTCCAAAACACCCCAAAGTGGCTCAATAATATTTAGATCTGGTGACTGTGCAGGCCATGGGAGATGTTCAACTTCACTTTTATGTTCATCAAATCAATCTTTCACCAGTCTTGCTGTGTGTATTGGTGCATTGTCATCCTGATACACGGCACCGCCTTCAGGATACAATGTTTGAACCATAGGATGCACATGGTCCTCAAGAATGGTTCGGTAGTCCTTGGCAGTGACGCGCCCATCTAGCACAAGTATTGGGCCAAGGGAATGCCATGATATGGCAGCCCAAACCATCACTGATCCACCCCCGATGCTTCACTCTGGGCATGCAACAGTCTGGGTGTTACTGCTTCTTTGGGGCTTGCTCCACACCATAACTCTCTCGGATGTGGGGAAAACAGTAAAGGTGGACTCATCAGAGAACAATACATGTTTCACATTGTCCACAGCCCAAGATTTGCGCTCCTTGCACCATTGAAACCAACGTTTGGCATTGGCATGAGTGACCAAAGGTTTGGCTATAGCAGCCCGGCCGTGTATATTGACCCTGTGGAGCTCCCGACGGACAGTTCTGGTGGAAACAGGAGAGTTGAGGTGCACATTTAATTCTGCTGTGATTTGGGCAGCTGTGGTTTTATGTTTTTTGGATACAATCCGGGTTAGCACCCAAACATCCCTTTCAGACAGCTTCCTCTTGCGTCCACAGTTAATCCTGTTAGATGTGGTTCGTCCTTCTTGGTGGTATGCTGACATTACCCTGGATACCGTGGCTCTTGATACATCACAAAGACTTGCTGTCTTGGTCACAGATGCGCCAGCAAGACATGCACCAACAATTTGTCCTCTTTTTAACTCTGGTATGTCACCCATAATGTTGTGTGCATTTCAGTATTTTGAGCAAAACTGTGCTCTTACCCTGCTAATTGAACCTTCACACTCTGCTCTTACTGGTGCAATGTGCAATCAATGAAGACTGGCTACCAGTCTGGTCCAATTTAGCCTTGAAACCTCCCACACTAAAATGACAGGTGTTTCAGTTTCATTGTCCAACCCCTGTATGTTTGCCTAAGTCTATGTGCCAAAAATAAAATACTAATGCAAATATGCTACAGATAACATTATTACACCTTTAAAAAACAGAATGTATAATATTAGAGCAGCAGGATAAATAATCATCATTCTGGTTTAAATAAAATAACCTAATTATGTCATAAATGTTGGATTTATATTTTAGGTAAATAATGTAATCCTATGAAAATGAAGCTTTTTAATCAAGGTTATCATAGCATGATAATCTCATACCAGCTGTTGCCGATCTTGGAAAAAACAAAAACCTACAACTCCATTGTGAGCGCCCTCCATGAATCCACAGTGAGTGACAGATTTCCAGCTCTTGGTAACTCTTATGTTGGCACTTGCAGCTTCATCATAACAATTTTTCCTGTCGTGGGGTGAGGTTTTGTCTTGATCAACATCTAAACTCAGCCTCACCAAATTCCATGAACATTTTAAAACCTTTGTTTTCAACAAAACTGATACGGGAGCATGCCTAGTATTACCTGGGAAATGGGCCCCAGAAAGTTGTTCCTCAAGTTTACTGCCAAACTATTGTTGTCAGATGGAAAAGTTATCCATTGACTGGTGATGCGTAGATGTAGGTACAGGTGAACGCTTCTCTCAGATCACAAGCATTATGGCTGGACATGTCTGTTGTTGAGGTAACCTCTTGATTTTTGTAGCCTTATTTTGTAATGGACCGTATTGTTGATTTATTTTAATATCTCCACAAAGAACATCTGAATCCTTGTCTTTGGGTCTTTTTTAATTTACAAATACTTTAAAGGGCAATGCAGGGTTAACACAATTTGGAGTTCGACTCGATTAAACATCACAGCCATGCCTGACAATCAGTCTACGAGGCAGATGACATACAACTCAGAGCATTACTGACACTATTCGGCAAAGTTGCCATTGGCGAAGTAGTACGACCAAGTACCAGTGAACAAAGCTGTTTGTACTATTTTGTACAGTGTAACATATTTAAAAAAAAGAACTATTGCCCCCCTCTGTAGGAAAGTAGATGTTATTTCATACTACAGGCCTGTTCATAAATAGTTCAGTCAAATGTGCAGTGACTTGTACTATTGAACCACACTTCCTCAAGATGTTAAGAACAACATGCTTGATGGAAGTGAAACTCAAGAATTATCCTCTACTGCGTAAATACATGCAGAGCCAGGCTGGGGCCTTCTGTGTGGAGTGTGCATGTTCTCCTCTTGGTTCTCTCCTGTTTATTCAGCTTCCTTCCACTGTCATAAAAACTTGTACAGTGGAACCAGATGTTCTTTTTCCCACTGATCAACATTAAATCAGATTAAACGTTTCCTATAGTATAGTATTATCAAAATAAGTTCTATTGTTAAATGTCGATAATGATAGATCTTTATTTTCAAGAAAGGTTTTTAATACCTACTTTAAAGCTAAGAGTTCACCTACATAAAAAATGACAATGATAGGTTAATTCACATCATTTTAGTTTAATGGTGGCAAATCTGTGGATGTATTTTCAGGAAACACCTCAAACACACTAGTTCCTTTTATGACTTTATTCTGGCATTTAGCAGCAAATAAGTAATTTTGGTTCTCCTAACTGAACCTAAAGAAGAAACTTTTATCTAGTTTTAACTCTATATTAGGTTCACTGCTGCGTCTAAACTGCCGTTAGGTGTGAGCGTGTCCATCCACGGTCGTCTGTGTTGACCTGTGATGGACTTGCAAGCCATCCAAGGTGTACCCTACCTCTCACTAGTCTGCTGGAGATACAGCCCCTCATAAAGAGAAAGCATTTATAGAAAGTAGATGGATAAATGGATGTATGCCTGTGCTTATCACGAAGCTATGGACACGTTTGAATATCTGACATTTAAAAGCAAAATGGTGCTCAGAAGTAACTCTTGCAAAACTTTTAATCTCACTTTTACTACGTTTTTGTAACTGCTTGTCTCCTGAAAAGAAAGGAAGTCCTTTTGTCTCTCTTCCCCTGTTTCTCTCCCTCTCTCTCTCGGGGAAGGTGATAACAGTGATGCTGAGGAATTCTCTTTGGTCCACAGCACAGTATCATAGTCGCAAGTGATTGGCAGCCAGGAATCACCACAATGGAATCAAATCAGCTCTGACAGTATGTCAACTCAACTGAGAAATTCAATTTGTGATGATTTGTAAACAGCAATGCCTACCATGTGTCAATATCCAAACAGTTAGGCTGCAGAGTGCTCTTAAAGGACTGGTGAGATTTTGTTGTCTTTCTCCAACTCTTAACTCAAACCTCCTGGATCCTTCGGTGCCCAGTGAGATAAACCTCAAGCTGTTTTTCATCACTCTCTGCAAGGCGGTAAGTGTTCAAATATTTGCAAAGTCTTTACTTTATGTAAGGTGTTTGTGTCTGCTAATAATCCAGTATCATTGAAGTCCAGAATGATCTGAAGGGGGTGTACGGGGAGGAGAGGTAGCTCAGGAGATGTAGTCCTGAATATTTCATAGAGGGGGTGGAGAGCCCTCTGTTCCCAACGACTTCTTTTGCTGGAACTTCAAACAGCGGCCAGTTTTCCCATCTGTTTTAGCTCTAACGCATTTACATTTCCTTCCTGCAAGGGACTCTGGAGGCCCTAGTAAGCTCTTACTGGATTTGAATATGACTCTCCAAGGTTAATAGCCGTTTCTGTAGCTGATGTGGTGCTTTGGCTCTTTCAGTAATTTAGACTGGCTGCAGTCATTAGGAACTGTTACCAGCCTCTGAAATGAGGAATGCATTCAGTGAATATGGCTGTACTTACTACCTGTTGAAGTTCTACATTGAATCTAGTTTAGGAAAAAAACACAGTTTTACAGAATACAGAAGTATTTTACCTTCACTTGAAATAGGTCTTTAAACATTTACTACTTTAGTGGCCTGATGTCAGACTATCTGCTGTTTTCATGTAATTTTAGGCCTGTGGAAAAGTGCGGTATAGAAGTAAACGTGCATTTAAATTGCTTTTAAAAACTCCTGAATTGTAAGTAATATAAACCATAGATGGACAGTATGGGGTGCACTTGTTAGCTCTGAAGCCTTTTAGGAAAATGGTCCTAAGTACAAATCCTAGCCTTCTGTCCTGGTGCTTCCACCCATTACCCAAAAGATATGCAAAGCCCATACATGCAAAAGAATGAATGGATGGCTTAAACTATACTGCAGAGTACCATCAGGTACAATCAAGACCAACTTTATTTAAAAATAAAATACAATTGAGGTAACTAACCTTTTAGACACATTGAATGGTCTTCTGTTTCATAGACTGAGAATCCAAAATTCCAGTTCCCTCAGATTTTTGACCCTCCTTATTGGCACCTTATAAAAGACCATGAGATCTTTGTGTTGGGTTTACAGGCTGAAAGAAACTTCAGCAAGGTTACTTTTATCAGGATCCCGATCAAGGTCTGGTCACATTACACAAGCAGACGGCACCCAATATGGGTCATTCATCTTGAGCATGATTAGAAATGCAGTTTTGGTAGTTGTGCAAATGAAAATGAATTGCCTTGAAAAAGTAATTGCCTGCAGACAGTTCATCATGTATGGTCATCAGACACATTTTGATGTCTAAGATAACTTAAGTAAATATAAAAATCAGTTTTCTAATGTTTTCATTTTTAGGAGAAAAATGATCCAAACTAACCTGGCACTGTGTGCACAAGGAATCACTGATTAGTTGTACCACCCTTGGTAGCAGTAACATCACTGTGGAAAGGTTTGGCCTAAATTGATTTGCTAAATTGTTTCAATTTAGCCAAATTGGGGGGTTTTCAAGCATGAATGGCCTGTTTAAGGTCAAGCCACAGCATCTAAATCAGAAGTCCAAACTTTAACTAGACCACCTTAAAAGCTTCATCTTGTATTTTTTCAGCCATTCAGAGGTGGACTCGCTGGTGCGCTTTGGATCATTTTTTGGTTCCTTCAGTTACAGCAAGTCATCCAGAACCTGTAGCAGCAAAGCAGTCCCCAGACCATTGCACTGCCACCACCATGTTTGCCCAAATGCTGCTAGTTTTACGCCAGATGTAACACACACGCCTTCCAAAATGTTCAGCCTTTGTCTAGTCAGTCCAGAGAATGTTTTTTACAAAAGGCTTAGGATTTATTAAGATGTATTTTGGCAAATGTGAGACAGGCCTTTATGTTCCTTTTTATTCAGTAGCTGTTTTCACCTTGAAATTCCGGACTACAGAGCGCACCTGATTAAAAGCTGCATGCTCTAATTTTAGAAAGACAACCAATTTTGTACTTGTACAGGCCGCACCGGATTTTAAGCCGCGGACGTCCCACTTTGTAATATGAGATATTTACACAGAAAGATATTACACATGAGGATTTTTAACTTTTAATTTAATACGTATGGTAATATAAACAAATGCATATTGCAAATGCTTTTTTTCAAACAGTGCCTGTAACACGGCTGCCTTTAAATATACGTACGTTATCAGTAACACACAAATTACGTTGCTTTGTTGGCTGATAGATGTCAAAAACCTTTTAATATGTTCAAGAATTAAGGGATCAGGTCATGATGTGTGGAGCTGAACCAAAAAATGTGGTCAATCACAGCTCAGACAGGTTTTTTTCTATTCAATAAATAAAATTGTCTTTTTAAAATAATTTTTTGTATTTACTCTGGTTATCTTTGGCTGAAAATAAAATCTGTTTAATGATCTGGAACATGCTATTTTGACAAAAAGGCAGTTTACAAAAGCAAAATCTGTAAGGATGTGGAGGGTGAATGTCTTGATCAGAATCCCTAGTCTTGGGACAAACCCGTTACATATTGTACTCGCAGAGTAATTTTAAATTGCCACAACTGAGACAGAATCTCTAGGGCTCAGTTGTCAAGTCCCAGCCCTTGAGGGCCGGTGTCCTGCAACTTTTAGAAGCATCTCTGCTTCATCACACCTGATTCACACAATTAACAGGTCTGTAGGATTTGCATGCGGACGAGGTAATTCAACTATTTGATTCCGGTTTGTTAGACCAGGGACAGATCACAAATTTACAGGGTACCGGCCCTCAAGGACTGGCGTTTTCTACCCCTACTCTAGGGTGTGTTTGTACCCGTACCAGGTTAAATAGTATAAAATGTAAACGGCTGAACTTATACACAGTTCTGCATCCTGTAAAACATTGTCCTTACCAACTCTATCTTCCTTTTTCACCTGACACCCTGCAGTATAACTGTTTACACCCTTCTCTTATTAATTATGCTAATTGCTGAAATCCATATCTGTGGAGGTGCAACAGTCAGGTTTTCCCTTCTTAAGCCTGTCTGCTATAGATTAGCCCTGCCCTGCCTAAAGACCTGCCAATGATGCAAATCTCACTGATCTTAATCCTAGAGCCATGCTCTGCTGCTCTCGCCTTTATCTCTGCTCTTGTTTTATTTTATCCCCAGCTCTTTACTAGGCAGATGTCAAATCTCTGTTCACTCGGATGCTCCGGGCATGACCTTTTTAACTTAAAAGGTTAAGACATAGAGAAACTTGGAAGACTTTTGTCGAAGTGTCCTTCAGCAAAACACTAATCTGTCACTACAACTGTTATTTTTATATATGTGTGATTGCATTGCATGATTAATGAATAAATGTTCTGGTTCTCAATATGTAGCTCGGTGGGGCTCAAATCAGTCTGACTATTGCCTTTTATCTCAAAATTCAATTCAATTCAAAAATACTTTATTAATCCCAAAGGGAAATTAAATGTTGTTGTAGCTGAGGGTTTCCTCAAAGAGCCGTTGTAGATGCTGATGGCTGTGGGCAGGAAGGATCTCCTGTAGCGCTCCGTCTTACAGCACATCTGAAGAAGCCTCTGACTGAAGACACTCTGTTGTTGTAGGACAGTCTCATGAAGAGGATGCTTAGGGTTCTCCATAATGTTCTTCATTTTATGAAGAATCTGTCTTTCCACAATGATCTCCAGAGGTTCCAGAGGAGTCCCCAGAACAGAGCCAGCCTTTTTTATCAGCTTGTTGAGCTGATAAAGGACTTAAGCTTCCTCAAGAAGTACAGTCTGCTCTGTCCCTTCTTGTAGATGGCTTCACAGTTGCATCTCCACTCTAGTCTGTTTTCCAGGTGAACACCGAGGTATTTATACTCCTCCACCACCTCCACCTCTTCTCCCATGATAGAAATACATGTCCTTCTCAAAATATTAGCATACTGTGATAAAGTTCATTATTTTCCATAATGTCATGATGAAAATTTAACATTCATATATTTTAGATTCATTGCACACTAACTGAAATATTTCAGGTCTTTTATTGTCTTAATACGGATGGTTTTGGCATACAGCTCATGAAAACCCAAAATTCCTATCTCACAAAATTAGCATATCATTAAAAGGGTCTCTAAACGAGCTATGAACCTAATCATCTGAATCAACGAGTTACCTCTAAACACCTGCAAAATATTCCTGAGGCCTTTAAAACTCCTAGCCTGGTTCATCACTCAAAACCCCAATCATGGGTAAGACTGCCGACCTGACTGCTGTCCAGAAGGCCATTATTGACACCCTCTAGCAAGAGGGTAAGACACAGAAAGACATTTCTGAACAAATAGGCTGTTCCCAGAGTGCTGTATCAAGGCACCTCAGTAGGAAGTCTGTGGGAAGGAAAAAGTGTGGCAGAAAACGCTGCACAACCAGAAGAGGTGACCGGACCCTGGGGAAGATTGTGGAGAAGGGCCGATTCCAGACCTTGGGGGACCTGCGGAAGCAGTGGACTGAGTCTGGAGTAGAAACATCCAGAGCCACCGTGCACAGGCGTGTGCAGGAAATGGGCTACAGGTGCCGCATTCCCCAGGTCAAGCCTCTTTTGAACCAGAAACAGCGGCAGAAGCGCCTGACCTGGGCTACAGAGAAGCAGCACTGGACTGTTGCTCAGTGGTCCAAAGTACTTTTTTCGGATGAAAGCAAATTCTGCATGTCATTCGGAAATCAAGGTGCCAGAGTCTGGAGGAAGACTGGGGAGAAGGAAATGCCAAAATGCCAGAAGTCCAGTGTCAAGTACCCACAGTCAGTGATGGTCTGGGGTGACGTGTCAGCTGCTGGTGTTGGTGCACTGTGTTTTATCAAGGGCAGGGTCAATGCAGCTAGCTATCAGGAGATTTTGGAGCACTTCATGCTTCCATCTGCCGAAAAGCTTTATGGAGATGAAGATTTCCTTTTTCAGCATGACCTGGCACCTGCTCACAGTGCCAAAACCTCTGGTAAATGGTTTACTGACCATGGTATCACTGTGCTCAATTGGCCTGCCAACTCTCCTGACCTGAACCCCATAGAGAATCTGTGGGATATTGTGAAGAGAACGTTGAGAGACTCAAGACCCAACACTCTGGATGAGCTAAAGGCCACTATCGAAGCATCCCGGGCCTCCATAAGACCTCAGCAGTGCCACAGGCTGATTGCCTCCATGCCACGCCGCATTGAAGCAGTCATTTCTGCAAAAGGATTCCCGACCAAGTATTGAGTGCATAACTGTACATGATTATTTGAAGGTTGACGTTTTTTGTATTAAAAACACTTTTCTTTTAATGGTCGGATGAAATATGCTAATTTTGTGAGATAGGAATTTTGGGTTTTCATGAGCTGTATGCCAAAATCATCCGTATTAAGACAATAAAAGACCTGAAATATTTCAGTTAGTGTGCAATGAATCTAAAATATATGAATGTTAAATTTTCATCATGACATTATGGAAAATAATGAACTTTATCACAATATGCTAATATTTTGAGAAGGACCTGTAGTTTTTGACTTATTCCTGTTTCTCTTAAAATCTACAATCATCTCCTTTGTTTTAGTCACGTTCAAAATGAGATGATTGTTTCCACACCATGCCACAAAGCGGTCCACCTCCTTCCTGTACTCAGCTTCTTGTCCATCTCTGATCCACCCCACGACTGCAGAATCATCCGAGTATTTCTGCAGATGACAGAAGTCTGTCTTGTAAAAGGAATGGTGAGAGTACAGTCCACTGTGGAGCTCCTGTGCTGTTGACTACCTGGTTAGACTCACAACCCTTCAGTCTCACAAACTGTGGTCTGTTTGTCAGGTAGTCTTTGATCCAGGAGATTGTTGAGGCCTCCACCTGAGTCTTCTGGAGTTTCTGACAAAGCAAATCAGGTTGGATTGTATTAAATGCACTGGAGAAATCAAAGAACATGATCCTCACAGTGCTACTGGCTATGTCCAGATGACTGGGTTTGTTGAAGCAGGTGTATGATGGCATCTTCAACTCCAACTCCACAGCGATAAGCAAACTGAAGGGGGTCCTGATGGTTTACTGTTTGCTTACTCAGATGGGCCAACAGGAGTCTCTCTAGGACCTTCATGATGTGAGATGTCAGGGCAACAGGTCTATAGTCATTGAGGACTGATGGGTGAGTTTTCTTTGGTACCGGAACAAGACAGGAGGTCTTCCACAACACCGGAACCTTCTTCTGGGCCAGGCTAAGGTTGAAGAGGTGCTGCAGAATCCCACAGAGCTGCTCTGCACAGGCTTCAGGACTCTAGGGCTGACATGATCTGGACCTGCAGCCTTATTCCGATTCAGTCTCTCCAGTTGTCTCTCCACCTGACTTCTTGAGACACACAGGTGGAAGGGGGAAGCAAAGGAAGCATCAGCATCTTCTGATATGTTTGAAGGCAAACATGTAGAAGCAGAAGGGTCTAGTGCTGAGGTGGAAGATACAAAATGTGAGGTGTTACTGGACAGCTGTGGGTCCTGTGGGTCAAAGGAAGGTGGAATGTCTGTTTGGCTGTGAGCAGGAGAGGAGGATGCGAAGCTTTTTTCTGAACTGAACCTATTGAAGAATGTGTTCAGTTCATTGGCTCTGTCCAGACCTCCATCGGTCTGATCATCCTTCTGCTTGAAGCCTGTGATCTTCTTCATCCCTGTCCACACATCTCTGATATTGTTTTGCTGGAGCTTGCTCTCCAGCTTCTTCTTGTACACCTCCTTGCTGTCTCTTATCTTGACTTTAAGTTGCTTCTGTATACTCCTCAATAATTCTCTGTCTCCCTCTCTGAAGGCTCTTTTTTTCTTGTTAAGCAGGTCCTTCAGGTCACTGGTGATCCAAGGTTTGTTATTGGTGAAGCATCTCACGGTTCTGGTGGGGATGATTTTATCCACACAGAAGTTTATATAGTCGGTTACACACTCAGTCATGGCATTGATGTCCTCTCCATGTGGATGGCACAGTGCGTCCCAGTCTGTAGCCTCAAAGCAACCTTGCAGAGCTTCTTCAGCTTCCTGTGAACATTTTCTCACAGTCCTCTTTATTACAGGTTGCCTCTGAACAAGGGGCTTATATTTCGAGCAGAGAAAAACAAGATTGTGATCTGATTTGCCTAGAGGAGGTCTTGCTGTAGAGATGTATGAGTCCTTGACATTTGCATAAAACAAATCCAATGTTTTGTTTTCTCTGGTAGAGCAGCTGACAAACTGTTGAAATGTTGGAAGTGTAGCAGAGAGTGAAGCATGGTTAAAATCACCAGAAATTGCCACAAAAGCATTGGGGTTTTGTGTCTGTAGCTTAGCAACAACTGAGCTGATGGCATCACATGCAGTGTCGGCAACAGCGGAAGTTGGAATGTAAACTGTTGCCAAAATAGCACTGGTGAACTCTCTGGGTAAATAATATGGACGAAAACTTACTGCCAACAGTTCAATATCTGGACTGCAGAGATGACACTTCACAGTTACATTTCCTGGATTACACCATCTGTTGTTCACAAGTACTGCCAGTCCACCTCCTTTACATTTGCCACTCCTCTTTAAATCTCTGTCTGCTCGTATGGTTAAAAAGCCCGGCAGAGAGACGCTGGAGTCGGGGATATGATCCTGCAGCCATGTCTCAGTAAAACACATAATACTGCATGCCCGGTACTCTGGCTGGGTCCTTTGTAGGGCTTGGAGTTCATCCAACTTGTTTCCCAACGATCTCACATTGCCTATCATAATCGACGGAAGAGATGGTTTGAACTTCCTCCTTCTCTCTCTTCTCTTAGCTCCTGCTCTGCATCCACGTCGCCTCCTTTTCAACTCATCAGGGATTTGGGGTTGTAGTTGAAGTATTATTTGAGCTTTTGAGATATTAATCAGCTGCTCCCGGTTGTAAGAAACAACCCCATTGCCATGGCAATGCATCATAACAAATGTCCAAAAATAGAAAGTATTAAGAAAAATCCTCCAAGCTGCACAGCATCCGACACTGGAGTGGACAGTTGTCCAAAAAAAATCAACTGTATCCACCACAAGAGGAATAGTTCCCAAAAAAGAATAAATCAGAATCAAAAGTAACAGAGCTACTCCAACTTGCTGCCACCTAGAGCGGCGCAATTCTAGTGGTCTAAAATCTAGTGGTTTAAATTCTGTTAATGTCGTCTGTAGTGCTTCTTTTTTCTGTAAGATTGATAAACATCAACAAGCTTAACTAGGTGCTTAATTAGAGAAGGGCGAAGCCTCGTGAGGTTTTTTTTTTTTTTTGCTATATCTGGTTTTAAATATCTGTGAATCACACGGGGATGTTTTATGCAGAAAATCTGTGCTTATTTCCCTTGTTTATTTCCTTTTATCATATGTCACGGTCACCTCTATGACAACTCACTTTCCACCGCGCGCTCAGCTAATTGCAAAACGGTCTGTATTTTCGAGATGCTACAAAGTGCCACCTCATTAACTGAGAAACATTCCACGGCAATCAGTACAGCAATCATTCTGATAGGCGCTGCGAGGACTGCCGCCTGTGATTTAGCCTGTGCTCCCAGAAGTGGACACTGAGAGTTCCTATTTAAATTCTTCCTGGATGGTTAGCTAAATGGATAGGGGAAAAGAGACGGGTTCATAACCTGGAAAGGGGAACAAATCAATTACATAGAATTGTTGACTGGCAATCTGTTAACTTCTTAGACATTTGATATTGCTCTCATAAGAAGCATTCTGGTTAATTAACTCTGCAGCCATTCGTCGTCACTAATTAGATGGTGTCAATTCAAAGGGTTGCAGTCTAGCCATGACGAGTAATTAGGATTTTAACCTGACCAGACGTCTCTGAATTCAGCTTCATGAAATGTGAATTTTATTTTCTTCTTTTTTCAGGGCCTGACCAATGACTTGGATTAGCAATTTAAAACAAACTGCAAAGGTTAATATAGGTGAAAGTAAGGGCTTTTGTTCAGACATGGCCATTATTAACCAATGCTGCCAGCAGATCTTTACTTGTAAAAGAGACAGAGACATGCTAATTGTGTAATTGTTTCAGCTGACAGCTCTGCTGTCCTTATTTTACCTTTTTACAAAAGGCATGATTGTAACCCTGAAGGCTTTGTCACTGCTACGCACAACAATAATGATGATCTATCTAACATATGAATACCAAGGAAACAAAATTAAGAGTAAAAATTAAGAAGATCACAACAGAATCGTAAATAATAGAATTGAGATTTGAGAGTTCCAGCCTCTGTACTCTCCAGTATTTGTTTATTCAATTAGTATTTCACACTTTCACAGTGGATCATTGCTTAACACAAACTTAAATTAGGTTGTTTGACCACAAATAATATTAAGAGGCTTAATCATGCATGCTACCACTCCAAAAGGGAAACCCCACACCTTTTGAAGGTCAAGATGGTTACCTCTTCTGTAAAACAGATCTATACCTCGATGTTTTAGGAAACAAATTAAATATCCTTATGGTACACATCTTATTTACACCTTTTAAAAAGGAAGTTCCACACTAAGTTTTTATGAGAAGCCATTCTGCATTTGGGTATTTACCTATTTTAGTTTACTACCAGTTGATCCTAAACTTCTCCTGTTTACAAGACAGAAAGTTTGCAGTTTGGATCGTAAAGGCAGGGAAACTAAATAACGCAAGGTAATAAGGGTCCCAAATTGTGCCAAGAAAATATGCCCAACACCATTACACCACCACCACCAGCCTGAACCATTGATACAAGGCAGGATGGATCCATGCTTTCATGTTGTTGACACCAAATTCTGACCCTACCATCTGAATGTTGCAGCAGAAATCAAGACTCATCAGACCAGGCAACGTTTTTCCAATCTTCTATTGTCCAATTTTGGTGAGCCTGTGCGAATTGTAGCCTCAATTTCCTGTTCTTAGCTGACAGGAGTGTGGCACCCAGTGTGGTTTTCTTCTGCTGTAGCCCATCCGCTTCAAGGTTCGACGTGTTGTACATTCAGAGATGCTCTTCTGCATGTCTTGATTGTAACGAGTGGTTATTTGAGTTACTGTTGCCTTTGTATCAGCTCGAACCAGTCTGGCCATTCTCCTCTGACCTCTGGCATCAACAAGGCATTTGGCTCACAGAACTGCCGCTAACTGGATATTTCCTCTTTTTCGAACCATTGTCTGTAAACCCTAGAGATGGTAGTGCATGAAAATCCCAGTAGATCAACAGTTTCTGAAATACTCAGATCAGCCCGTCTGGCACCAACAACCATGCCACGTTCAAAGCCACTTAAATCACCTTTCTTCCCCATTCTGATGCTCAGTTTGAACTGCAGCAGATCATCTTGACCATGTCTACATGCCTAAATGCATTGAGTTGCTGCCATGTTATTGGCTGATTAGAAATTTGCATTGACAAGCAGTTGGACAGGTGTACCTAATAAAGTGGGCAGTTAATGTATATCAGCTCTTAGAGAGAAACCAGAATGGGCAAGGCATGAAGCTTTATAAAAACTGATCAGTGCAAAAATTATGATCAGTGCAGCAAAACATAAAACCATCCAACAGTGTGACAACTGAAATTGTCAAATCAAAGCAGTCTATACTGCATCATCAAAGATTGCTGCGATCAGGAGCCCTTGGGATTGGATTAGAACATTCCTAAGACACAAGTCAGATTAAGATCACTGTGATTCTTATGAGTTCTTGTGGTTAGCAGTTAATTCATTTTGCAGTTACGTTTGATTTTTATAAAATATATTCAAAAACTAAATCATGGTGTAGAATTTATAGTCCTATGGTCCTTAATTAGATGTTTGAGATTATTCCACTTAATACTTTCACCTCATTAATCATTATGGTAAAATCTTGCTTTATTTCACTTTTATGAAACTAATTAAACTTTTAGACCAGTGCTTACAAGTTCTTGAATTTTTGAGTGAGTGATTGATTGACAAGCGGTGGCGCATTGACTGGCTGCTGTTTATGGACCGGATCAGGGGTGATTGCCTGCTTTTTGACCTTCTCATGTGAATTACGGCTCTAATAAATTTCCGAAGGAAGCAGACCTAAGGTGTCAGATGTCCACTTTTTTTTTTGACATTGTTCCATTCTCTCGTAGTGATAAAGACAACCGCTTTAAATTACCCTGAGGATATTGACTCCGTAAGTTTAAGAGAAGGGCAAATGACAAAGTGGTGGCGTGTCTCAAAATGACTTTGCAAAGTGCCAAGATCAGACATTGCCTTTGCTGTGATGACACTTCTCGAAGCAAGTGCAGTTTGACTCTGTGCATCCTGCACTCCACTAAACATGAAAATGCACAATTTCAAACCTCTTAGGGGGAGGAGAAGTCCTGATGTTGCATGATGCTGTGCTGAATACCATATGGTATGGCCAGTGAAGTGTTTGGAGAGTAGCACCACATAACATGACTTTGTCCTTCAGTGCCGTTGGTACATCAGTGCAGCTGCAAAGAGGATGTGGTCATCTGATGCATCTGCTACTGAGTCTCTCTGAGGGCCGTGCAAACTTTTTATTACATTTAAATAGTTTTAGAGACTTCATGTAAAAGTTTTAACAATTTAATTTACAAGTTCAATTATTTTGGTTTGTGATTATAAATCTCTTTTTTAAGTTATATTTGGAGCCATCAATCAAATGCATTTCCAACAAAATGAAAACTGTTTTTCACATTGCTTTTCATCATTCAGCTCTGTCTTTCATTCTCTTGCCGTTTGCCTTGAATAACCCCAGACGCCAACACATTTAAATTTGATCAACTTCAGTGAAACAAGCATGTGGGTGAGCTGTTTTCAGAAAATTGGAAACTGCATGAAAAGCCAAATAAAAGGTTACACCATGGAGCTTACTGTAGGTAGGATATTTGCATTTGGCTTTAAATGCTGCTTACAGAATTTAAGAAGTGAAATAAAATGTTATGTTAGTAATTGTATTTATTCTATAGTCTATGGCCCTTTCATTCAATACAAGCTTGGTTTTGAAAATGTTTTTTCCTGTAGGGCCAATTTATTTTCCGTCATCTTACTAACCCTTACAACTGTTTGTTGTGGGGTTAAGTAGGCTTTTGCATTAAATTACACATTCAGCGCTAAAGGTAATTACTGCTGGAAAAACAAAGATTTGCTGAAGATCTTTTAAGGTTAAGGCACATGGAATGAAGCTCAGAGAGCTTAAAAAAGCTGTGGCAATATTCTTGTAAAAATCCAAACTAGCAAGGCAAGTTTATTTATATAGCATATTTCAGCAACAAGACAATTCAACGTGCTTTACATGATGAAAACATAAGCACATAGGAAAGAATACATATCATTGGCATAATAAATGAAAGTAAAGAAAAGTTGGACTATAAGTTGAAATGAGTGATATTTCAATTTATAGTTTAAACATAACAGTGAAGGGCAACTCCAATCAAATGATTTTTAGATTGATTTAATAGAACTCAGAGATTCAGCTTTTTTGCAGTTTTCTGGAGGTTTTTTCTAACTTTGTTGGGCTTAAGAAGTGAAAGCTTCCTCTCCATGTTTGGTTCTGATTTTGGGAATGCGAAGTACTTCCGTCAGAAGACCCGAGTGGTCTGAAAGGTTGATACAACAGCAATACATTTTTCTTGTATTTTGTTGTTTAGCCATTCAATGATTTATAAACTAACAGATGTATTTTAACCTTTATGCTCTGAGATACAGGGACATGTGCTCTACTTTCTTAGTTTTAGTGAAGATGCAGACAGCAGCGTTCTGGATCAGCTGCAGCTGTCTGATCGACTTTTTAGACAGACCTGTGAAGGCACTGTTGCAGCAATCAATTTGATTAAAGATAAACGCATGGAAAAAAATGTCAAGATCCTCCTGGGACATTAGTTATTTAACCCTGGAAATGTTCTTCAGGTGCTAAAAGGCAGGCTTAGTGAATGTTTTTATGTGCTTCTGAAGGTTCAGGTCTGAATCCGTCACCATGCCCAGATTTTCTGCCCGATTAGTGGTTTTCAGCTGTAATAACTGAACCTGTGTTCTGACTCTTGAGTCACTGACACAGGTTCAACACTAGTCCATAAATCTAAACCAAATGCAGTTTGGCTTTAGAAAATGTAACTCCATAGACTGCCTGCTTCTTCCCGGAAAACAAAAAATCAAAGTTGGATGCAGATGTTAGTGCTGTTTTTAATCACCCTAAGAATGCTTTTGTAATTGGACTGAATAATACTTTTCGTCTAGAACACTGGTTTCCAAACATTTCCACCTGTGACCCCAAAAATAAAAGTGCCAGAGAGGGGCGACCCCCTAAAAATACATTTAATCATTTTGCTTTATACAGATTGAAATAAATGTATTTTTAAATAAATATTTTTAATGACATTTATTTATTTTAATTTCATCATTTAAAAGGTGCATTTCATTTTTTAATAGGAGATTATTTAATTGTGCATTTCATAATTTCATTGGGTATTTAATTGTTCACTAATGTACTAAATAAATAAATGGTACATTAAATTATTTAATGGTACATTTGATGTTACATTTATTTATTTCGCTGTACTTTATTTAATAGGACATTCACATTTATTATATGTTATATATGTTAAATCCTGTCCCTTTTGGCTCTCCGTACACATCAGGCATCATATCATGGTGATTCTGAAAATCATCTGCAGACCCCCGAGTTGGTAACTCGCGACCCCTGGGGGGTCCCGAACCGCACTTTGGGAACCCCTGGTCTAGAACACAGTGCCTTGGGCTGCATAACAGAAAATCATTGACAAGATCTTAAAATACAAAATAAAAAGTATCACCGCTGTCAGATGCTTAAAATCTAAACAATTAAACACTGTAAAATATTTCCGGTTCATGCTTCAGCTCTACTTTAACAATTCATTAAGAATTTACATAATGTAACGAGAGCAGGCTCCAGGTATGAATGTGTAACACCATATATAAAAGATGCATTTATCAAGCTATTTTTATCTTGCTTTGTATCTCAGAGCTGGAATATATTTCCAGGTGCCTTTCGTGACCTCCAGTTTTTTACCTCTTCAGGCAAAAATCTTGAAACATGGCTGCTGGAAAACCAGAAGTGTCAACATAACTGTATGAAAAATTGTGTTTTTTATAGGTTTTACGATTCTTCTTATATGTTTAAAATTTTTTGTTTTTTACAGTTAAGCCCAAAATAATTCATACCCCTGCCACATTTAGGTTTAAAATGATTTTCATTTAACAAAGAAATTTGTTGCTGATGGTAGTTATCTCTCAAAGATAATAAAACAATGTAAAAGTTGCTTCACCATACAATAATGTACGGATTTTATTTGCATTTTAATAAAACAAATGACATGTCAAAAATCATTTATACCTGTCTCAGTAAACAATGAAAAAATCTTTCTTGCTTTTACACCAAATAAATCGTGCTTATAATTACTGACCAGGTGACCAGGTGATGAGCTCCAAGTCTTGTGGTTGGAGGCCCTCCTTGCCATCACCCTAATCTGTAGCTCCCTCCATAGATTCTTTAGGTTCAAGTCAGGACTCTGGCTAAGCCACTCCAAAACACCAACATTACTTCCAGTCAGACGAAACATGTTGGTAAATTGAAAGATTACGTTAAACCTAAATCTGCCAGGGATATGAATAATCTTGGGCTTATCTGTTGTTATTTTTGTTGTTCTTGTTTTTTTGTGTTTGACTCGAGGCTACCAATGGGACTATGGATGGAAATGACAACTTGGTCATAATCTCATAGTTTTCCGTGCAAATGTTTGATATGTATTGTCCAATTTAAAGTAACTAAATGATTAAAACTTCCACACCTACGTTATGCACACCACTTCTGTCTTCAACAATACAGATCAAACAAATATTCCAACTGAGATCATCACTATGGTTAAAAAACCTAACTTTGTTTCATTTATTTGTCTCTTTTTTCTTCCTTGATTTTGTTTTTACATGCAGTAAAACATTAATGCAGTTTTCCTCTTACCTCTATTATTTGTCATCGTCTCCACTCCACGTCTCCTTTGCCATTATAACCCACTTCTGCTCACTTGGATGCATTCATCAGAGTAATCTTTAAGTGCGTTTGTGTGTAAAGGAGTTTGCTGTGAATACTTTATCTCGTCTCAGGCACCCAGCTCAAGACATTGTTTGTGCTGTTATGTATGGTGCGTCTTGTGTGCCTTTTCTTTAAGTAGAGCGGTGTTTAGGTAGTGGTTCTGTGTAGTACTGTCTCTGGAGTGCTGATGATGATAATTACTGTAGAGAGAATGTCTCAGGGGAGAGCCGGCCAGCTGCCTACTTCGCTACTTTGTCATCCACCACTTACTGTTTTCTGCCAGGGGAGACATGTAGCACTCAGATAGCTCCTCACCATTCAAGACCTCAGCAGTATCATGACTTTACTATCTAGTGGCATTAAACAGATTAGAAAGAAGCTGAAACAAGAACTGAAAAATTCAGTCTAATATAGGTTTTTTTCCTTACCACAACAGTCCACTTTTACTGTTGTCTTAATCCTGGTAGGATTGTCAATTTGTTCTACAACTAAAGTGATGGTTTGTTTTTGATTATTAATTGATATTTGTTTAAGAATGTTTTATTTTTGTAAATTGTTTTTTAAATTTAAGATAGGGTGAGGAGCTCGCCATCCAGGAGGAGCTCGTAGTAGAGCCGCTGCTCCTCTACATTGAGAGGAGTCAACTGAGTTGGCTCAGGCATCTGCTCTGGATGTCCCCTGGTTGCCTCCCTTGGGAGGTGTTCCGGGCACGTCCCATCAGGAGGAGGCCCAGGGGATGGCCCAAGACAAGGTGGGGGTACTGTGTCTCTCAGTTGGCCTGGGAACGCTTTAGGCTTCCCCCAGAGGAGCTGGAGGAAGTGTCTAGGGAGAAGGAAGTCAGGACAGCTCTTCTGAGACTGCTGCCCCCATAACACTATCCCAGATAAGCGGAAGATGACGAGTACAAGTTATTCAAAACATCAATGGGCGCGGCAGTTGCACAGGAGTAAAAACACGCAACCCATATTCACAGGCTTCATTCCTTGACGAAGACTGCTGCAGGTTCGACTCCCGGCCCAGGCGACCTTTGCTGCATGTCTTCCCCCTCTCTTCACCCCGTCACTGTCAGCTTACTGTAGGAAAAGATTTGAAAAATTAAGGCCACTAGTGCTTATGCTAAACTTTAATCATTTCACACATTAAGGTAATACATGTGAAATGATGAAAATAATAAATAAATAGAAAATAATATAAATTAACAAAATGCAAATAGTGAGTATATTATTGTATATGCAGGAATGTCTTGGATTTATAAATGTTTTTTTCATGTATAAAATTATTCACTGCGATGATTATCTGGGACACAGCCCAGCCATAATTTATAAAATAAAGCTCATGGGTTCTGATGGGAGGGGGTGAAGCAAGAGAGGCGGAGATGAGAGACGTTGCTGTCTGAACTGGTGAAGCTCCAGAGTTTCCCAGAAGTCATAATTTTGGGCTTTATGAAGAAGTTTTTGTCTCAGCTATAGCAATAACGTGGACAAGGACTTTAAAGTGCAAAACTGCAGACTTTTGACTGCTGGCGAAGTTAGTTTTATGTTGGACATTGGATTTTCGTGCTCCGCGGATTCAGCTGTCTTCCTCCCGTTTGATCCATTGCAGGCAGTCTGATTATGGGCAGCTTCTCTCTGAACCAAACACCTTGTTTCATGGTGGTATTGTTTTGTGTGTTTTGAATGGATGTGCGTCTGAACAGATTATTTTTATGTATGTTTGGCTGGTTGTTGGACTTTTAATTGCACAAGGAAGGCTTTTTAAATATGTTTTTGTTTTCCCGACATGCAGAAGGAAATGGCATTTTCTCCACTAGCTGCCTGTTACTTAATGCTAATTAAGGTGACTTTTGGCGAAATGGTCTGACACGTCTGTCTAACTTGTTTCTAGCTTCTCAGATTTCTTGAACTACCAGCATTGTAGCTGCGGGTCTGCTTATACCTGACAAGACTATTAAAGTAATGTGGCTGGTTTTGCCTGATGGCCACTAGGCCTAGTGGTTAGAACAGGAGGTGGTTAGAACAGGATGTTTGAGTTCCAGAGGGTTAACTAGGGGCCGGGTTCGATTGCCACTCTGGGTCCCTGAGACCCTTAGCCTCCCTATAAGGGGAGCAGTGGGACAAATGCAGAGGACAAATTTTGTTGTAATGTACATGTGCAATGACCAATAAAGATGATTATTATTATACTTTGTTTAAAGTAAAATTTCCCAATAAGAGCATTAAGCTTACATATATTTGGAACTTCAAAAAAACACATTTTTTAGAAAGGAAAATATTTCAGAGTATTCTCTTTATTTATTGATCTTAAAGTCTGCATACTGAGCCTGTCTTCAGACTTTAATTTGTTCATTATCTTCTTTAAAAAACAACCGTTGTCAAATTTGTTTAATAGACACATATGAACATATAGAGACACAATAATTATGTCTGAGTCATGAATTGCAAAGTTTAAGTCCATTTCTGACTACCTGTATAGGAACACTTGTATAGGAGTTTTTCTTCAGAAAGATCTGTCTTTGGGTTCGGTGCACACAGTGCCCTAGGTTTATTTTCCATTCTCTGGTGTCTTGCCCCAGGTAACTCTCAGTGCCTGAGGGGTCACCTCAAGCCCACCTCACTTCTCCAATAAGCAGTTGTTATTTTAAGATGTCTGCCTCACTTTTTCACACTTGTTCACCGGTTGTCTTTGGGTGATGGAGGAGCTCTAGCAGTAGGGTTTTAGTTTGAGGGTTACCTAGTCTGGGAAAGGAAATGGTACATGTATAAGGCCTTGTATAGCACTCTTTGCATTCAAACATCAAATGTCCTGACTTTTGCTAAACAACTTTACTTTTAATACTGTAGCTGAGAATTCAAGGTAATTGTACTTAAAAGTCACTGAAATCTACCAGTCATCCACTTCCGGTTTAAGACAAATGGTATTTTAGCACTTTTACTGGAAGGCAGAGGGTTTAAAAATTGTTTTTCCTCTCAGTCTTTTAAGGGCTTCTCCAAATCAAACTGAACCCAAGGTGGTCAAGGATTAACAGCCTCCGTACACAGGCCGCCTGTTCAGCACATCACCATGTGCCCCAACAGTAATAATCTAAAAACTCAATATTATGGAGTTTCAAATGAGAAAAAGTATGGGAAAAATAAAATAATTTCCACATGTTTTGTCCCTTGTCCAATAACAACATGATTACCATCGTAAGTGTGTAAAATGGTGTCTGTCCGTCTTTTTGCAGATTCCATGTTTAAACCCTGGAAGATGTGGAAATATCCAAAACTTATAAGTATTTACTTACTTCATAAATACTTACTAAATACAAATTGACTTTAGTATTTATACACAGGCGCTCAAACATTTGCCTGGCATTCTGGGTATATCTGTGTAGAGTATGATCACAACATTTTGATCTGGAAACATTTTAGAAACAAGGATGTGGGGGAAATCTATGAATAGACACATGTTTAATTTTTTTTATGTTAAACAGCAGGTGATTTACATCCAATTGTATTAAAAAAATATTTTACAGAATACTTTTGTGTCTCTAACCTTCCCTTTGATTCACATTGTCTTTGTAAAAATAAGAGCATATATATATAATGATGTTGATACAGGTTGATTCTCCATGAAGCACTAAAAGTCTCTGGGCTATTGTTTTGAAGATGGATAATTTGTTCTTAGTTTTTACAGCATAGTTCACAAAACTTGCATTGTTTATTAAAAACCAAAATAGTGCCCTATAGTTAAAAGTCCTGCAGCATGAAAGCAGCATGTCCCCCATATGACTTTTTGTCTATTCTGTGTTAACTGTCAGACAACTGTAGACTGCTGCACTAAATTGGTCCTTAACCTCTGTTGTTGAGGCAACTCACAGGCTGCGCAGTGTGTGACAGAAAAATGCCTTCAGCAAGAGTCCTAATAGTATTACATCACTTCACTTGTCCAAACTTTCGCACCATCACTCTCCAGCCAGAGAAAAAAGGTTCACAAATGAATACTTAGACACACAACAGAGGACATTTCACATCGGCCCTGCATCATTTCATACCCACTATAGAGACATTTCACATCCGTTTGGAGAACTGATGATTTTTTTTTGGTCATTTTCTTTGACCTAATGCACATTAGGTCGTGTGATTTCAGTTAAATATTCTCTACCAACAGGAGGCTGCTGAAAGTTGCTTTGGATTAAACCAGTGATCTTTTATATTTCCATAAGTCAGCTGGTCTAAATGGTGATCTGAGATATGGTCAATGGAAAAATGGTGTAATAGAACATTTTCAGAAAACAATATACAGTTAAATTATAAGAGATTTGTGCATTTTTTATAGCTATACATTGAGATGCGCCAGTCAATTGTCTGAAAGAGATCTGTTCTTTTCAATTGTTGTCTATTTAATGTCTATAGATTTAATACATCAAGACCAACCCACCCATAGCCTTCTGTCCACCCAGACGTCCTAAAGCTTGCATGCACTTTTTTAGATAAAAGTCAAGGACATATGTTTTAATGCATAAATGAGGATAATCTTTGTAATTTTTTTGTTTTTTTTTCTGTTTTGTTTTTTCTTTCTTTCTTTTTTTACTGATTTTTTTCATGTTTTTATGTGTCCTTGGGGAAACAAAAGCAACTGCTCACAATCGGTAGATCTGATCTCATTGAAAATAGGTTTCAGCTAGGAAAAGCCAGATGGGCGCATCTCTGCTTTATTCTGCATGCTTAATTAGACCCGAGCAGCGAAGCACTGCAACTTTCACTATGACTTTTATAAAGATAGGCTGAATTAGACCAAGCCTGGTATGATTGATCCCTGTCAGGTGACCAACAATCCTATGTGGTCATATGATGACATCATCAAAGTTACGCCCCCTGAGAACATGAAGTCACTTTTTTCACTTGGAAAGGTTCCTCCCTGACCTTCTTGACCCAATCAACTTGAACCTGTGTTAGAAGACAGATAACAGTCTCTGTGTTCATTTGGAACACAGAGACTATACGCTGGAGGGTGTGGCCATGGTGGCATGGCAAAGTGAAACATCATGCCATGGCCATGCGTTTGGCTCTAATTTTCACATATATCATCGGATCTGCACCAAATTCAGTATGGTTGATCCCAGTCCAGTCCCCAAAAGAGTTCTTGTGAAATAGTGAAAGGTCCATGTTTGACCCCGTCACCTAATCAAAATGAAATGGTCCCCAGTGACAGATAACAAGATGAGTAAGTCTCCAGTACAAACAGGTTTGGCTGGAGGGTGTGGCCATGGTGTCCTGGCGAAGTCCGACGTCACGGCATGGCATTATGTTTGGCTCTAAATTACACATGCATGGTCCGATTTACTCCAAATATGGTTGATCTTTGTCAACCCCCAAACGGCTCTACTGGATTACATTGCAATTTGGGTCAGTGGCACCCTTAGCGAACTTCAAATGCTCTATCTCCCTCATACATGATTGGATCCACTTCAGTTTTGGTATGCAACATCATGGACCAATGCTGAAAACATTGGCACAAATAATGACATCACTTTAGCCCCGCTCAGTAACAACCAAATGACAGATTTCTTAGCTGATTGACCTTCCTTGAAAGTCTCTTTCTCAACTTTCACTAATAAGGCATACTAATTTTGCAGGACACTTTCAAAGCACGACAGGAAGTCTTCATTAGTCCTTTGCCACCAAACAGGAATTGCGCACTGATTCTGTCAAAAAGGTCGGATTTCGGCCATATTTTCTGTGCTTCTCGCCGGAGCAGTACTCTACACGACCGAAGATCGTATGAAAGCTTGCTCACTGTGCCACCTATTGGCGATGTGCAGAATTAAGTGCCAGGCTCGTCTGTGCCATGGAGGAGGCGATGCCAGGCTATTGCCTGTTGTAACACAGGCCGAGCAGAGCTGAGATGCGAGGGCCGCCCAGTGCTGCTTGCAGCTTTAATTGCATTTGTTACTTTTATTTGATGTGTTTATGTGATCTAAGTTTAACATATTTTTTAAATGCCCTAAAATGCATTTAAGTGGTGCCTGCTATACACCTTTAAACATGACTATGGAGGAATTATTAAAAAAATAATAATTGCATGCTGACCAGCATATAAAAAGATGTTTTGATTATTTCTCATTCAGTGTCAAAACTATACTGATTGTGTTTCTATCTGTACCTGTAGCTTTCACTGTTGCGAACCATAAGCATAATGGTGAAGTGGCATTCTTGCAGCAGTGCTCCTAAAGCAAACATTAGGAAAGTTGGGAGTGGTTGTTATAGGACAGCAGGACCTGTGGGTACCTGACAGTAGACAAACAACCCTGCCTGCCACTCTGCTGACGATGTCAATATGTTCTAATTACGTGAATAGGTTGAAATAATAAAGGATAAGCAAAAACAATGATGGCTCCTATTTGCTCAGTGACAGATGTAGGCAGGTCCATGTCATCCAGATTCATTGACTGATTTTCCTAAATTGTGCCTCTTTGGTTCTATCTATATTTGCATATTTCTATATTTTTCCTGTAGTTATGCAGTTAAGCCCCTGGTGAGCCTTTGAATCCATCCATGCTGCTTCAGAAAACCCCTGTCATCAGTATTTAATGTAAAAGAGTTCATTGGGGGTTTACAATCAAAGGTCTACATAAACATATAATGCAGAGAGTAATAAGTGAAGCATGTGAATAATATATTATAGCAGACAACCATAAATAACGTGATCATGATTAGCGTTCCCTTAAAGAATAAGTCAGTTTGGCTCTAATGAGGTCTCTGGAGAGCCTCTCAGGAGTATTGAAATGGAGAAAGCATGCTATTCCATTATAGTACTGACATTTTAGTTCTGTTTTAGCCGTATATTGTGGATTAGTGTATATCTTACTTGATTATTTGTCCACTTAGACTGTCATTAATGGCTATTATAATTACCCTGCAGCAAAGGTTTTTGATTGGTTTGAGATTGGTTAACGTGGGCTTAAAGTTGGATTTTAAGAGAAAGGTTATAGAAGACATTACACAAAAGTAGAGTTTTTTTTTTTCAGAGCATAGGTATGTGTCCATATGTGATAAAACTTGCAGTATATATAAATATGGATTATTCCACTTTTTCTGCTTTGAACGGGCTGATGTGACTTGAAGCCCTTTTCATATCACTGCCTGTGGCTATCAAATGGGTTTACCTGATGTGTTGTTGGGGTCAACAGAGAATTAAAATTCAACCTAGAGGATGTGGGTAGGCCCTTTTAAACATTGATCTTCTTGTGTTTTGTACGCCTTAGTGTGTATTATAGCCAATGTGGAATTCTTGCTTAGTTTTCTAGAAAAATGTAAAATATGGGAATGCAAAAGCCATCCTAGCACTCACTGGTAAGAGTTTATCTTTGTGGGGTGTGCCTTCCATGAGTAGTGTGATATGAAAGACAAGAACAGCTGTAGCATGCAGTTTGTGTTAGCGAGGTTTATTACTGAACTGTACTGATTTTACGTTTTGCCTTGTTATATGTGAATTTATAGGAGTTCTGATGCTACATTTGGATATAGGTATACTTAAGTGAATCACAGAGCTTGGTTTGCTTAGGTTAGTGGTACCACTTCTCCTGCATTCTTTTTTTAAATGTAATAAATAAGACATTTTGTGCCATATAGTAAGACGATAAAGTTGAACATAGCCTAAAAGACAGCAGTACAGAGTTAAAAATAAAAACTGTTTTACAAAGCAGTCAATTATTACTGTTTGTCTAGTAATAATTTCTTATTCATAAAACTGAAGACCATTCGGCTCATTTATTGGTTGCTGGTACACGGCATCGTCTCTTTGGTGCCTGATTTCCATCAGTTTGTCGGCCTCAGCCCTGCAGCAGCTGACGGTTTTTTCTTCCTTTTTGTTAGAATATTAGCTAAACTGTAGCTTCCAGGTTTGATGGCAACGAGCTGACATCTTCCTCCATCAGATGAATTAAATGATCTTATTTTTCCTTCACAAATAAGTCCTTTGTCTATTAATGTAACATGAGCTTTCCACCGTGACTGATGCATTCAGGATCTTCAGTAAAAATTTACCTTTTAGCACATTGGAAGCCAAGAGGTAAAGCTTGCTCTGGAAATTTATGTCTACATCTGTCATTTTCATATCTACCATATACAGGTCCTTCTCAAAATATTAGCATATTGTGATAAAGTTCATTATTTTCCATAATGTCATGATGAAAATTTAACATTCATATATTTTAGATTCATTGCACACTAACTGAAATATTTCAGGTCTTTTATTGCCTAATACGGATGATGTTGGCATACAGCTCATGAAAACCCAAAATTCCTATCTCACAGAATTAGCATATTATTAAAAGGGTCTCTAAACGAGCTATGAACCTAATCATCTGAATCAACGAGTTAACTCTAAACACCTGCAAAAAATTCCTGGGGCCTTTAAAACTCCCAGCCTGGTTCATCACTCAAAACCCCAATCATGGGTAAGACTGCCGACCTGACTGCTGTCCAGAAGGTCACTATTGATACCCTCAAGCAAGAGGGTAAGACACAGGAAGAAATTTCTGAACGAATAGGCTGTTCCCAGAGTGCTGTATCAAGGCACCTCAGTGGGAAGTCTGTGGGAAGGAAAAAGTGTGGCAGAAAACGCTGCACAACGAGAAGAGGTGACCGGACCCTGAGGAAGATTGTGGAGAAGGGCCAATTCCAGACCTTGGGGGACCTGCGGAAGCAGTGGACTGAGTCTGGAGTAGAAACATCCAGAGCCACCGTGCACAGGCGTGTGCAGGAAATGGGCTACAGGTGCCGCATTCCCCAGGTCAAGCCACTTTTGAACCAGAAACAGCGGCAGAAGCGCCTGACCTGGGCTACAGAGAAGCAGCACTGGACTGTTGCTCAGTGGTCCAAAGTACTTTTTTCGGATGAAAGCAAATTCTGCATGTCATTTGGAAATCAAGGTGCCAGAGTCTGGAGGAAGACTGGGGAGAAGGAAATGCCAAAATGCCAGAAGTCCAGTGTCAAGTACCCACAGTCAGTGATGGTCTGGGGAGCTGTGTCAGCTGCTGGTGTTGGTCCACTGTGTTTTATCAAGGGCAGGGTCAATGCAGCTAGATATCAGGAGATTTTGGAGCACTTCATGCTTCCATCTGCTGAAAAGCTTTATGGAGATGAAGATTTCATTTTTCAGCACGACCTGGCACCTGCTCACAATGCCAAAACCACTGGTAAATGGTTTACTGACCATGGTATCACTGTGCTCAATTGGCCTGCCAACTCTCCTGACCTGAACCCCATAGAGAATCTGTGGGATATTGTGAAGAGAACGTTGAGAGACTCAAGACCCAACACTCTGGATGAGCTAAAGGCCGCTATCGAAGCATCCTGAGCCTCCATAAGACCTCAGCAGTGCCACAGGCTGATTGCCTCCATGCCACGCCGCATTCAAGCAGTCATTTCTGCCAAAGGATTCCTGACCAAGTATTGAGTGCATAACTGTACATGATTATTTGAAGGTTGACGTTTTTTGTATTAAAAACACTTTTCTTATATTGGTCGGATGAAATATGCTAATTTTGTGAGATAGGAATTTTGGGTTTTCATGAGCTGTATGCCACAATCATCCGTATTAAGACAATAAAAGACCTGAAATATTTCAGTTAGTGTGCAATGAATCTAAAATATATGAATGTTAAATTTTCATCATGACATTATGGAAAATAATGAACTTTATCACAATATGCTAATATTTTGAGAAGGACCTGTATGTTATATTGAACAGCACTGACGGGCTATGGAGGACCGATGCTGCCATAACTAAGAATAAATACAGAAATAAATAAAGAGATCAATAAAATAATTACTGGGCCAAAAAGTAGCTTGAAATATAAATTAGTGTGCCATTACATGCAACAAATTAATAAAAAGAAGAGGTTTATTAAATTATTGATTAATTAATCGGATATAAATTTATATATTTCTATTTTAATCTACTATTTTTATTTAAACCAATAATTTTCAAATCCTATTTTTCTGTCTCCTTTGTTTATTTAATACAAGTCGATTTCTTACTGTTTTATATTTCCTACCCCTTTTTATTTATTTCAAATCTATTACCCCTCTAAAATATTTAAAACATGTTTTTTTCCTTAAAAATATATTCTTTTTCAAATTATTTTACTATCCTTTTATTTGTTACGCACCGATATATCTTCCCCTTCTAATATACCCCTGTTATATATACCCAACCAATTTCCCTGAGCCCATTTATTTCCATCTTTCTTTTTTACATTACTGTAAAACATTACTGTCGCTGTTTTGTCTTTTCCTCCTCAACATGAGGAAGAAATGTAAATATGAAAGGGGCGGGACTGAGACAGAGGGGGCTGGAACAACGTTACCACCTCAGCTTCTCTCCTATTGGCTGAGGTCAAGCCTCTAGGAATTAGCTGCAGAGCCTGCCTGGTTCTGAAAAGGAGCTAGCAGAAACGACTAACTTTTGTCATGTTTCTAAAGAAGTCAAGAGCACTGTGGATTTGGTGGTAGATACCGCTGTTAGTCGGGATAGTTTACTGTATCCTGTTGACTCTAACAGAGAATACTTCAGTTTGCTGAAGTAGTAAGAGGAAGTCATGTTTCAGACCCGCTTTCAAAATAAAAGCATCACTCAATGGCCGACTTTTCACAAACTAGGCATAACATACTACAAGAACTTCAACATTAAATTACCATCTTTAAACATTTACAATTATACTTTGTGAATAATATTAAGATATACATTTTTCAACAATACATCCTAGTAAATATGGCCAATATTATTCAACATATTAACCTTTTTAAAGTAAACTGTCATTCAAGGAAGATTTTTATCCTGATTAAGAGTTCAGTATCTATAAATGTCACTATGTTTTATTTATGTTTCATGTGGCATTTCTAAATTAAAGCATCATAAACATGGGAAAAATTACCTACATGAGCATCTAATGTGGCATTCCAGAATTAAAGCAACACTACTATGGCAATATCGCCTAATCTTTTAGTGTATTCATAACACCATAAAAGAAAATTGGATCTTTGTAGAATTAAGCTACATCATCTCTATATGTCACTTCATTCCTATCTGATGTGAAAAAAAATGGGCTGGTCTGAGTATTTCAGAAGCTGCTGATCTACTGGGATTTTCACGCACTACCATCTCTAGGGATGGTCCGAAAAAGAGAAAATATTCAGTGAGCGGCAGTTATGTGGGCGCAAATGTCTTGTTGATGTCAGAAGAGAATGGCCAAACTGGTTCGAGCTGATAGAAAGGCAACAGTAACTCAAATAACCACTCGTTACAACCATGGAATGCAGAAGAGCATCTCTGAATGCACAAAACCATTGAACCTTGAAGTGGATGGGCTACAGCAGCAGAAGACCATACCGGGTGCAACTCCTGTCAGCTAAGAACAAGAAACTGAGGCTACAATTCGCACAAGCTCACCAAAATTGGACAAAAGAAGATTGGAAAAACGTTGCCTGGTCTGATGAGTCTCGATTTCTGCTGCGACATTCAGATGGTAGGGTCAGAATTTGACGTCAACAACATGAAAGCATGGATCCATCCTGCCTTGTATCAACGGTTCAGGGTGGTGGTGGTGGTGGTGTAATGGTGTGGGGGATATTTTCTTTGGACCCCTTAGTACAAATTGAGTATTGTGTCAACGCGACAGCCTACCTGAGTATAGTTGCTGACCATGTCCATCCCTTGACCACAGTGTACCCATCTTCTGATGGTTACTTCCAGCAGGATAACGTGCTATGTCATAAAGCATGAATCATCTCAGACTGGTTTCTTGAACATGACAATGAGTTCACTGTACTCAAATGGCCTCCAGTCACCAGATTTCAATCCAATAGAGCACATTTGGGATGTGGTGGAACAGGAGATTGCATCATGGATGTGCAGCCGACCATTAGGCAGCATCTGTGTGGACCAAACTCTGAGGAATGTTTCCAGTACCTTGTTGAATCTATGCCACGAAGGATTAAGGCAATTCTGAAGGCAAAAGGGGGTCCAACACGGTACTACCAAGGTGTACCTAATAAAGTGGCCGGTGAGTGTATATTGGAATGGTTTTTCTCTTGCTCTCAGTGAAAGACACATGTGTTTTCTCTCCCTCCCTCCCTGCTGATCCCTGCTTCTGCTTTTTGTCTGTGTTTTTCTCAGAGCCTCGCTTTGCATATCCTCCAAACTTGTAAATTATGGATTTGGTCAGCTGGTCTCTCAACGTAATTGATAATTTTTTTCTGACGGGAAGACAGGGTAAAGGAGAACCCTCTTGTCCAGACGGGACATTTTTCTCTGGATGCACAATGGATTCTTGGCAGCAGCAATGTCAACTACGATGTCGAGGACGTAGAAGATGTTTACATATTTGGACTTTTGATAACAGGATTTCTGCTTTTTGGAGTTGGTGGTTACCTGGCTTATCGAGTGATTCGCAAAATGTGGGCGGCTGTTCAAAGCATTCCAAAGCTGCCTGTGATGTTTGATGGAGTCTGTAGAGTGATCAACACTCAGATTAAAATGTTAAGAGAGCAGAATCGCAAGCTGGACACGATTCTTGAATAGAATCGCAGCCTGGCAGTGGTTGGACTCAGAGGTTAAAGGATATAATATTGGAGAAGTTGTACGCTCTAGATCTGTGGCAAGTACCAGAAATTTGGCTATTTGGATTTGCGATTGAGACATACTAGTAAAACTCTTAAGGTAGTTGGAAATTCACAACTGCCTGAACCACAGCATTTATTGTTTTTCTAAATCTGGCTCCCCAATGTGGCTTTGGCAACTTCTGCTAACTGGCTATCGACAAAATATCTCCTGGATGTTATATAAACATGACGCTCTTCCCCAGCACTCCCTTACCAGCTGTGTGCTGATAGGACTATGCGGCTGATTGATAAAAGTTCCACCTCTCTTTTAAGGACAACTGTGCTTCTATTAGTGTTGACAGTCTAATTCTTTCAAACACACTCAGACTTATATACTCGCACCCTCAAGATTCCACCATACCCTTGCTAAATCTTTACTTATGTGTGTGTTGCTTACCCCTGCTGAAGATTTTTTTACTACTTCAAACTGTAATTTGCTAAGAATAGTCTGAAATATGATTTTTTTCCCCTCCTATCTTACTTTACCTAAATGTGTGATTTCATTACTTTTCATGGATTTTCAGATTTCTCAGGAGGATTACCAGCAAAAGCCAAATATCATTATTATTAGAAAATTTGGACTAAAGCTGTTTTTACACCAATGACCATAGATTTTTAGATTTCTTAGAAGGATTGTATTACAACTATTTCATACCAGTGAAAGCCAAATGTTATAAGAAAAAATATAGAGTTCAAGAAAAAAAAATTGATTTGAAAACTAATGGTTTAAATAAAAATAGTAGATTTAAAGAGAAAAATATATTATATATATATTAATTGATCAATAATTTAATAAATCTCTTCTTTTTATTATGTTTTTGCATTAAATGGCATACTAATTTATATTTCTAGCTACTTTTTGGCCCATTAATTATTTTATTGAGTCATTTATTTGTTTCTATATTTATTCTTATTTGTGGCAGGATCGGTCCTCCATAACGGACAGCTATTTGGGAAGCTCAAAACAGTTTTCTAGGGCTGTGCTCTAATATATCACATCACAACCTTGCAAAGGAACTTTCAGAATGCAATAAATGTTGGCTAACATATTACAAGTTTAATAAATATACATTTTCAAGCCAGTAGGACACTTATCCTGTTAGATAGAGTATGACTGGAGTAGATGCCCACACCCATAAAGAATAGTGTCCAAGATGCAAAATTGTAGCCAGTCTTGCTTAAATAATAGGTACAAAGTTTCATGATGCAGTCCAAATGCATATAGTAAATCCTCAAATCTAAATCAAGTCCATGGAGAGTAGACTAAAAGGCATACTGTGCAGAAATAGACAATTTTTTTCTTTTACTTGAGGCTGCAAGAACAAAGTTCTGTCTAGCCAGAACATTTCATATTTCATACAAAAACAACAGTTGTTCAGAACTCATTGGAAGTCTTTATAGGTCTCTCCCACTGAAGCACATCCACTTCATTTTTTTTTTAGACACCACACATGAAAAGGTTCTTGCAGCCCTGGGCGTATGAAGATGTTTCCCTGTTTTTGCAGAGTTTGTATTTACTTTATTCTGTGAGTCTATAGACACTCTCACTTGGCTTTCACTAAATCTGCCATCATTTGAGGATGTCTCATTTACTAAACCCTCTTCAGGTTAGGCACTGGCCGTGTTATTCCAAAATATTAATAATTACTTGCTGAAACCAATTCTTTGGTGATTTGAAGGTATACAGGAGGTGATTTTCATGCTAAAAAAGAAAACCCACTGTATCTTCAACCTCCTAGTATACACCTAAAGGTTTTGGGAGAAAATCTGGAAATGTTTCTAATACCATCCACCTTGACAATAAACCCAGTTTAAGTTAAAGCATGATGCTACCACCACTGTTCCTCACTGTGTGAATGATCTTCTTTAGGCGATATGCAGGAATGCTTTGTTTTTACTTCTAAGCTGTTTATTATACTTAAAAAGACAAAAGTGATGCTTTAAAAAATAAAAAGAAGAGTTGCCTTTTATGGATTTAAATTACACTTTTAAGGTTTGAGGAACCTTTTGGGTCAAGAGCTGGTCATACGGTACATTATTGTTCCAATATGGATCACTCTGAATATTATGGAAATATTGGACTAAAACAACTTCTTACCAGCGACTCCCAAGGATTATTATTATTATTATTATTTTTTTTTTAAAGGATTTTGATGTTTTTATAATCGAACTCGAAAGCAGGACAAGTTGACGCCAGCTAATCACCACAAAATGCCTCCCTTCACCACAGAGGACTTCGACAAATTTTTACAGAAATTGGCTGTTTTGGAGATGAAAATCCATCGACTAGAAGTGAATGTGGAGGTGAATATGGGGTATAGTGATGATTCAACTCTGCCTGTGATCCCAAACAGTGACAGTCAGCTCAACAACTCTGCCGGCAATCAGAACACTGAGAACAAACCTACTGGCAGACCCCCCTGGCATGTTTTAGGGGCATGCCCAAAAAATCAAGGTGGACGACTCACTGAAGATCTCAGCAATTATATAAATTAGAATGGCCAGAATTACAGAGAAATGACCCCGTTTCCCCTGGGAAAAGGAGACTTCGACAGCGAGCTGCTGTTACAACAACTGAAAGGAGTGAAACAGCTGGAAATAATGGAATTCCCCTCCACAACAGATTTGCCCCACTACAGAACGAAAACCAGGAAAACTATCCATCTTCTGAGAACAATAAAAGGTTTGAAAACAACCTTCATTCTAAACAGTCTTCTCCTAAGCTCCCAGAGAAAAAGCGCCCCACCGGACCAAGAACCCTAATTGTGGGCAGCACAGCTGTGGATGGGATTAAAAACTTCTGCAACAAGAAAAACACAGAAGTTATGATTGATCCCAGTAACGTGGTGTCCGATATCTCAGAGAATATTCTTGCAATCACAGAAAAGCGCCCGTCTCTAGAAAACCTTATTATACACTGTGGAGCCATGGATGACGTGGCTAAGAAAAAATCAGAAGGACTGAAGGAGGATTTCACTCGTCTTCTGAATATTGTTGGAGGTCTCAATATCAAGGTGTTTCTCAGCGGACCCTATGCACCGATTTTCTGTGGAGATGATGTTTTTTCGAGACTTCTGATGATTAATAAGTGGTTGAAAAAAACATGTGCCACCACACCTGTGAACTTCATCGACAACTTTAATATTTTTTGGGAAGAAAGACAACTCTTTAAGCAAGATGGTTTCTGTTTGAACAAGCCAGGAGCCAGTCGTCTCACATCTAATCTCTTCTATTCAGTAAATAATCCGCCAGCAACTTCGACCTTCAGCAGAGAACATAGAATATCAACAACAATGATAACGCTGCCTCCAACAACTCTAGCAGAGACAACCGGCCAGTTGGCTGAGAAAGAGAGGTCATCACAAAAGGTCTCCCTGTCGAAATCCACAGGAGAAGTGGACCCCCCCATTATACCCCCCCTCACCCCAGACCCCGACCCAGACCAGCTCTTAAAATCGGGACCCAAATGGCTCTGACATCTTCTCCATTCAACACCCCCCATGGCCGAGGCCCTGCTACTAAACCTACATCTTCCAAATGCCGCAGAGCCCCACGACCTCCTAATCTATCTCCTCCTAATCAGGACCTTCAAATCACTTCTCTGTGATACAGTCTGGTCCCCAGTGGTAACTATCAGAAATGAGCATGTCCAGGAAAAACCTGGGCCCCTAATAGGAGATAGTTGTAAAATTTCTGTGCTTATACATGACAGAAAGAACAAAGCCAAAAGGATAAGAGACAGTAATAAACAATCAAAAAAAGCCATAAACTGTCAGTTACAACCAGACACAGAGTTAATATCAGCAACTAAGTCATATAAACTGGCTTTATTGAACATTAGATCTCTGTCAGGAAAATCATTTTGAATCAATGACTTCATTACCGACTACGATCTTGATGTTTTGTTTTTAACAGAAATATGGTTGCATGAATTTAATGAAGCTCCCATTCTGATAGAGTTGACAATCAACTACAATTTTCTTTGTGAGAGCAGACGGCAAAGAAAAGGTGGAGGGGTGGCCACTTTGTTTAAAGATTTATTAGAGTGTAAAAATGTATTTCTGGGCAAATTTGACTCTTTTGAATATTTGGCTCTCCAGGTAAAGAGCCCTGTCCGAAACATGTTCTTGAATATTTACAGGTCTCCTAAGTCCAAAATGAACTTTTTCAGTGATTTTAATGAGCTTTTATCTGTGATATGTGTTGATTATGACTGTTTAATTGTCACATGGACAATCCTGAAGACAGAAGTGCAATAGATCTATGTGACACTCTTAGAAATTTTGGTTTGACTCAACCTGTTAAACAGCAAATGCACAAACATGGACATATTTTGGACTTGATCATCACTAAGGGTCTAAACATTTCCAAGGTGTCTGTACCTGGTGTTGCCCTATCTGACCACTTTTCTGTTATTTTTGAAAGCATCATCTGCAATGACTCAGTTTGCCAAAGAGACATGATAAGAAAACGCATCTTTAAGGACGGTGCTGCTGAAACCTTTAACCAGATTTACTCTTCTACCTCCATTTTGCCCTGTAACACTGTAGATGAGCTGGTAGATAACTTTCATTCTAAAATCTCGGACATCATTGATTCAATTGCTCCAATTAAAGTGAAAGTCGTTTCCATGGAGAAGTGCTCCACCAGTGCTCCACCAGTCAGAAGTGAAAAACAGGAGTGTCAAAAAGCTGAACGCAGGTGGCGAAAGACGACTCCAGGTTCACTATATGATCTATAAAGAGAGACTATACAGATATAACCTACAACTGAAAAATGCAAGGGAATCTTTCTTTTCTGAGATCATCAGCAAAAACATTAACGATGCTTGTGCATTATTTGCCATGGTTGTCAGGTTAACAAACCCTCCTGTAACTGTAGCATCGGAACTCCACTCTACCAGGGCTGCAATGAATTTGCTAAATTCTTTACTGAAAAACCCCAAAAGATCAGAGAGGCAGTCAGCACATCCACATCAACTCCAGTACCAATGTTGTCTCCAACTAGAACTGATTTTGACAAAATTTCCCAATTTCAATAAATAAATCTTAGAAGAAATTATACAGCAACTAAGCTCTTCTTCCTGCTGTCTCGATGTTTTACCCACATTTTTCCTTAAGAAAGCTTTGCCTGTAATAACATCTGATTTAACACAAATAATAAACACGTCCCTTTTGTCAGGTGTTTTCCTCCAGGCCCTGAAAACAGCAATTATCAAACCTCTATTGAAAAAGAGCAATTTGGACAAGCTGCTACTACAGAACTACAGGCCTATATCAAACCCCCCCTCCCTTCATCAGTAAGATTATTGAAAAAGCTGCGTTTCAGCAGTTAAACAACTTCCTAACAACGACCAACCGCTTCGATGTCTTCCAGTCAGGCTTCCGTGCTCACCACAGTACAGAGACTGCTCTTGTCAAGGTGTTCAATCAGAATCAGAATCAGAAAAGCTTTATTGCCAAGTACGTTTTTGGACATACAAGGAATTTGTTTTGGCGTAGTCGGTGCAATACAGTACAAATTAAACAGTATAAACATATCTACAATATAATATAAATATATGTGCACAGTTTTAAGTGAGTGAGAGTCAGTATAGAGCAGTATAAGATGCAAGAGCAATACAACAGTGCAGGTGATCATTGTGCAAGTATGGCAGTGCAAGTAAAGCAGGAGTCCAAGAGAGTGTCAGGGTGGTTTCCGGGCTTTGTTAACAAGGCTGGTGGCAGATGGGAAAAAACTGTTCTTGCGGCGTGTGGTTTTGGTCCGGATGGACCGCAGCCTCCTGCCAGAGGGGAGAGTCTCAAAGTGTCTGTGACCAGGGTGGGAGGGATCAGCCAGAATCTTCCCTGCCCGCTTCAGGGTCCAGGAGGTGTACAGTTCCTGGAGCGACAGTAGACTGCAGCCAATCACCTTCTCAGCAGACCAAATGACATGCTGCAGCCTGCCCTTATCCTTGGCTGTAGCAGCGGCGTACCAGATGGTGATGGAGGAGGTGAGGATGGACTCAATGATGGCTGTGTAGAAGTGCACCATCATAGTCTTTGGCAGGTTGAATTTCTTCAGCTGCCGCAGGAAGAACATCCTCTGCTGGGCTTTCATGATGAGGGAGCTGATGTTTGGCTCCCACTTGAGATCCTGGGAGATGCTGGTTCCCAGGAAGCGGAAAGATTCCACAGTGTCAATTGTGGAGTCACAGAGGGTGATGGGGGCAGGTGGGGCTGGCTTCTGCCTGAAGTCCACAACCATCTCCACTGTCTTTAGAGCGTTGAGCTCAAGGTTGTTCTGGCTGCACCAGTCCAACAGATGGTCCACCTCCCATCTGTACGCGGACTCGTCACCATCAGAGATGAGTCCGATCAGGGTGGTGTCGTCCGCAAACTTCAAAAGCTTGACAGACTGGTGACTGGAGGTGCAGCTGTTGGTGTACAGGGAGAAGAGCAGAGGAGAGAGAACACAGCCTTGGGGGGAACCGGTGCTGATGGTCAGGGAGTCAGAGACATGCTTCCCCAGCCTCACGCGCTGCTTCCTGTCAGACAGGAAGTCAGTGATCCACCTGCAGGTGGAGTCGGGCACACTCAGCTGGGAGAGCTTCTCCTGTAGCAGAACTGGGACGATGGTGTTGAAGGCAGAGCTGAAGTCCACAAACAGGATCCTGGCATAGGTTCCTGTGGAGTCCAGGTGCCGGAGGATGAAGTGAAGGGCTAGGTTGACTGCATCGTCTACAGACCTGTTGGCTCTGTAGGCAAACTGCATGGGGTCCAGGAGGGGGTCGGTGATGTCTTTTAGGTGTGAGAGCACAAGGCGCTCAAAGGACTTCCAGACCACAGAGGTCAGGGCGACGGGTCTGAAGTCATTAAGCCCTGTCGTCCTTGGCTTCTTGGGAACAGGGACGATGGTGGAGGACTTGAAGCAGGCTGGCACATGACATGTCTCCAGTGAGGTGTTAAAAATGTCTGTGAATACTGGAGACAGCTGATCAGCGCAGTGCTTCAGGCTGGCTGGTGAGACAGAATCCGGACCAGCAGCTTTCCAGGGGTTCTGTCTCCTGAAGAGTTTGTTTACGTCCCTCTCCTGGATGGAAAGAGCCGTCCTCGGCGTGGGTAGGGGGCTGGTGGGGGGGAACTTCAGGGTGGGGGTTGGAGGTGCCAAGGCCCCTCTTGAGGTTGGAGAGATGGGGGTGGTGGATTGTGGCTGCAGCTGTTGGGAGGTGTCGTGGGGGATGGTTGCAAGACTGTCCCTTTGTCTTTCAAAGCGGCAGTAGAACTCGTTCAGGTCGTTGGTGAGGCGTCGGTCGTTGATGGAGTGGGGGGCTTTCGGCTTGTAGTTGGTGATTTGCTTGAGCCCTTTCCAGACAGACGCAGAGTCGTTGGCTGAGAACTGGTTTTGGAGCTTCTCAGAGTACAGTCGTTTGGCCTCTTTCACTGCCTTGCCAAACTTGTACGTTGCCTCTCTGTATATGTCTTTGTCCCCACTCCTGAAGGCCTCTTCCTTATCCAGTCTTAACCTTCTGAGTTTAGCTGTGAACCAGGGTTTGTCGTTGTTGGAACTCACCCTGGTGCATGATGGTACACAGCTGTCCTCACAGAAGCTGATGTAGGAAGTCACAGCCTCTGTGTACTCATCCAGACTGTTGGTAGTAGTCCTGAACACATCCCAGTCTGTACAGTCTAAACACGCCTGGAGATTCTCCACAGCCTCACTGCTCCACTTCCTTGTCGTCCTCACAACAGGTTTGCAGAGCTTTAGTTTCTGCCTGTATGCAGGAATCAGGTGGACCATGATGTGGTCGGATTGGCCCAGTGCAGCACGTGGGACGGCGTGATAAGCGTCTCTGATGGTGGTGTAACAGTGATCCAGAATGTTGTCCTCTCTGGTCGGACATTTTATAAACTGTCTATATTTGGGGAGTTCGTGGGTCAGATTACCTTTGTTAAAGTCACCAACGACGATTACTAAGGAGTCCGGGTTGGTCCGCTCCACACTCAGTATCTGGTCGGCGAGCATGCGCTGTGCGACTTGCACGTTAGCTTGCGGCGGGATGTAAACACCGACCAGGATGAACGAAGCGAACTCACGGGGGGAATAGAAAGGCTTACAGTTTATGACGAAGGCTTCCAGGTCTGGAGAACAGTGCTGCTGAATCACTGTCACGTCGTTGCACCAACCACTGTTGAGGTAAAAACAGATTCCTCCACCTTTTGCTTTGCCGGAGAGTTCCGTGTCTCTGTCCGCTCTGTAGAGCTGGAATCCTGCCAGCTGCAGCGCAGAGTCCGGTATTAATCCACACAGCCATGTCTCCGTGAAGCACAAAACTGCCGATGAATAAAAGTCCCTGTTTTTCCCCAACAGCAGTTGTAGTTCGTCAATTTTGTTGGGAAGTGAGCGCACGTTAGAGAGAAATATTCCAGGTAACGGTGTTTGTAGTCCACGCTGGCAAAGTCGTACCAGCACCCCAGCCCGTTTCCCTCTCTTCCGGCGTTTCACCGCGTGAACAAAGGTGAGCGCATCTTTGACCAGAATGTCCAAAAATTCCAGAGCAGTAGGTAGAAAAGTTGGAAATAACTCCTCTGGTGTAGTAGCCCTGATGTTCATGAGTTCTTCTCTGGTGAGAGAGCTCCGGGTACCATCACAGAAGACCGTTTTAAAGCAAAAAACAAAACATCCGTATAAATGCAGACTGTGAAAGAACCACAGTGCTGGTATTATTGGACCTTAGCGCAGCATTCGACACTGTTGATCACTCCATTTTATTAGAGCACCTGGAAAACTGGGTTGGCCTTTCTGGTACAGCACTCAACTGGTTTAAATCCTACTTGAAGGTTTTTTGTGTCATTAGGTAACTTTACATCAGAAAGAACACAAATCACATGTGGCATTCCTCAAGGGTCCATCTTAGGGCCCCTCATATTCAATATGTACAAGCTCCCCCTAACTCAGATTTTAATAAACAACAATGTAAGTTATCATAACTATGCAGACGACACACAGCTATATGTTACGATGTCACCAGGTGACTATGAACCCATTCAAGCGCTGCGTAAATGCTTAAAAGAAATCAATGCATGGATGGGCCTACATTTTCTGCAGCTGGATCAAAACAAAACTGAAGTAATAATCTTTGGACCAAAAGAAGAGCGTTTAAAAGTTAGCACACAGCTTCAGTTAATACAGCTAGAAACCACCAGTCAGGCTCAAAACCTGGGTGTAGTGATGGACTCAGACCTGAACCTTCAGAGGCACATAAAGGTAGTAACTAGGTCGGCCTTCTATCACCTAAAAAAACATCTCCAGGATTAAAGGACTAATGTCTCAACAGGACCTTGAAAAACGAATTCATGCGTTCCTCTTTAGTAGAATAGATTACTGCAACGGTGTCTTCACATGTCAGCCTAAAAAGTCGATCAGACAGCTGCAGTTGATCCAGAACGCTGCTGCCTGCATCCTCACTAGAACTAAGAAAGTGGAGCACATCTCCCCGGTTCTAAAGTCCCTACACTGGCTCCCCGTATCTCAAAGAATAGAGTTTAAATTACTTCTGTTAGTCTATAAATCACTGAATGGCTTAGCACCAAAATACATTGCAGACTTGTTGTCAGTGTATCAACCACCCAGACTTCTCAGGTCATCTCGCTCAAATGTACTCTGCATATACAGAACCAGAACCAAACATGGAGAAGCAGCTTTTAGCTCTTATGCTCCACTAATCTGGAATAGACTCGCAGAAAACTGTAAAAGCGCCAAAACCTAAGTTGCTTTAAATCAAGATTAAAAACTTATTTGTTTAGAGTGGTCTTTGACTGTGCCATCTAAGCATAATTAGTTACGTTTTCAGTCCAATTTTCCTTTCATTTTCTTGTCCATCATTCTATTCTCTTTATTTCTGTTCTTTGATTTTATAATTTGATTTGTTTTTCTGTGTCTGTATCTGTGTTTATTTTCTTTATGATTGTATTGTAATTGTATGTACAGCACTTTGAGTGTCTCGTTGCTGAAAAGCGCTATGTAAATAAACTTACCTTACCTTCCACATCACCAATGCTTATTGGGTCGGGTCAGGATTTTGAAAGATGGATTCACAGTCAGGACTGGTAATGTCACCATTTATTGGAGTCTCTGAAACTGTGGACATCTTTAACAGGGCTTCATAAAAAAAATTTGTGTTGTTTCCTTTCTTTATGTGTAGTGTTGTTGTGGGCTGGTCTGACTCTACAAGGTTTTGTTTTGCATAAGATCTTATTAGTGATTAATTTTTGGATTAAAAAAAACAACTAATTAAATACATTTATTGCTAGTACCTAGGATGACTTGGTTGATGTTAAATCTCCACTTGAATGTTCAGTTGAATTTAAATACTGCCAATCTCCTGTAGTTTCATCCTTGCGTTCTTATTGTGTCTCCTTATGAATGCTGGAGTCACAGACCACTTTAAAAAGCCACATATTGACCATGCTCTTTCAGCTCAATCATATTTTAACCTAAAAATAATAAAACTAGCTTGCTACTATGGACACAAACTCACTATTATCATCTAGTTTATTTTAGGTCTCTTATGAATGAATAGCCTTCTCAGTTTGGTTTTTATTTAACAGCTTCCTTGTCTTTGTTAACCTTGAATTCATCCTTTATTTTTAATTCATAGTGCAGACGTTTCCGGCAGCAATTTGTTTTCTTACATGCAAACATGTTTGTTTCAAATTCACTCAGGCAAACATTTTAACTTAATCTGTCTGTGTCTGAATATTTTAACACGGATTAATATGCATGATAACACAGCTTTGTTACTTTTTTGAAAAATTCATAACTTGTGTCAACAAAGTGCGGTTATTTATTAATTTTTTTACAAATAAATGAGCACAAGCTGAAAAACAAAATACTCAAGTGACAAAAAGGCTTTGTCTTACAGGCCTTTCCTAAACAGATCATGTTGGCATCCTGGTTATTTGTGTGCCGAATCTAGGATAATTTGAGGTTGTCCTTTTTTTTTTTCTACCTGTAGTGTTTTGTTCATCTAGTCCACATTTCTAATTTATTAAGCTTTACTATTAAAGGTTCTGAGACTGCATAATATAGCATTAGTTGGCCATATTTTGACAATAGGGTAGCATACTTGTAATCATGATGTACAGGGGTTGGACAATGAAACTGAAACATCTGTCATTTTAGTGTGGGAGGTTCCATGGCTAAATTGGACCAGCCTGGTAGCCAGTCTTCATTGATTGCACATTGCACCAGCAAGAGCAGAGTGTGAAGGTTCAATTAGCAGGGTAAGAGCACAGTTTTACTCAAAATATTGAAATGCACACAACATTATGGGTGACATACCAGAGTTCAAAAGAGGACAAATTGTTGGTGCACGTCTTGCTGGCGCATCTGTGACCAAGACAACAAGTCTTTGTGATGTATCAAGAGCCACGGTATCCAGGGTAATGTCAGCATACCACCAAGAAGGACGAACCACATCCAACAGGATTAACTGTGGACGCAAGAGGAAGCTGTCTGAAAGGGATGTTTGGGTGCTAACCTGGATTGTATCCAAAAAACATAAAACCACGGCTGCCCAAATCACGGCAGAATTAAAAGTGCACCTCAACTCTCCTGTTTCCACCAGAACTGTCCGTCGGGAGCTCCACAGGGTCAATATACACGGCCGGGCTGCTATAGCCAAACCTTTGGTCACTCATGCCAATGCCAAACGTCGGTTTCAATGGTGCAAGGAGCGCAAATCTTGGGCTGTGGACAATGTGAAACCTGTATTGTTCTCTGATGAGTCCACCTTTACTGTTTTCCCCACATCCGGGAGAGTTACGGTGTGGACAAGCCCCAAAGAAGCATAACACCCAGACTGTTGCATGCCCAGAGTGAAGCATCGGGGTGGATCAGTGATGGTTTGGGCTGCTATATCATGGCATTCCCTTGGCCCAATACTTGTGCTAGATGGGCGCGTCACTGCCAAGAACTACCGAACCATTCTTGAGGACCATGTGCATCCAATGGTTCAAACATTGTATTCTGAAGGCGGTGCCGTGTATCAGGATGACAATGCACCAATACACACAGCAAGACTGGTGAAAGATTGGTTTGATGAACATGAAAGTGAAGTTGAACATTTCCCATGGCCTGCACAGTCACCAGATCTAAATATTATTGAGCCACTTTGGGTTGTTTTGGAGGAGCAAGTCAGGAAACGTTTTCCTCCACCAGTATCACGTAGTGACCTGGCCACTATCCTACAAGAAGAATGGCTTAAAATCCCTCTGACCACTGTGCATATGTCATTCCCAAGACGAATTGATGCTGTATTGGCCGCAAAAGGAGGCTCTACACCATACTAATAAATTATTGTGGTCTAAAACCAGATGTTTCAGTTTCATTGTCCAACCCCTGTATATGAAACCCAATATTAGCATTCTCTGAAGATATCATAATCTTCTGTTTTGAATTTTGTCTTTTTGCTGCTTATCTTTATCTGCACATTTACACATTCTTGTATACATGGGGGGATGAAAACTGTCTTCATATTTAGTCTGCTAGTTGACCCATTATGTTGTCATCACTGTGATTGGTGTACCATTTGAGGGTGTCTAGATTTCAATCCACCTAATAATACATAAATTTGAAGCTGGTCAAGCAACCCCATACCATGATGCTGTCACCACTGTGTTTCTATTTTCAGTTTTGCTATCTGACCCTAAAGGTTTTGGGCTGCAATTAACTGGTAGCTGTAACTGTTCATAATTCCACACAAAAGCAGCCCCATACCATGATGACACCACCATGTTCAACAGTGGGTGTGGTGCCTTTGTTGATGGACAGTGTTGTTCTGGGGTGTACACTTTTTATATGCACTGTAAATGCTTGTAGAGCAAGACTTCATAATCTTTGTTATTTGCTTGTCATGGTATTGCTTGTGTGTTATAAAGTATAATATTACTGGGGTCATTGCCTTGCTGAAAAACAAAATCTGTCTGTATCTCAGTTTCTATGCTGACCCATGAAGATTTTGGATCAAACTCGCTTGGTATTTAGAACTGTTCATAATTCCATTCAGCTTGACAAATAACCCAGATTATTCTAAAGAGTAGCAACCCCAGACAGAGCATGATGCTGCCACCACCATGGGTATGATCTGCTTTTGTTGATGCATTGTGTTTGTTTTCTTTTTTTGCGGGGGGGTATTGACTAAATGCTTGTAGAGCAAGACATCAAACTCTTCTGCTTTTTGATATGCATTTATTTTGCTTATACATCCTCCAATGAGCATATTTTATTGGATATATTTCATTCTAGATGTGATCCTCTTGTTAGTTTAATGTTTAATGGGTACGAAAACACAAACACCAAAGCATCCTTTTATGTGCTAAAGCCTAATTTACATCCAAATCCTTGTTTTACTTTCATTTGATTTAATGGACTCTCCCTTCGTAATGGCTCTGAAGTTTTTTTTCTTTGAGAGTTGAGTGTTGCTGCAAATGTGGCTACTTGCCAACCTGCACTTACACCTGTGCATTTAGCACTGTGAGCTGCCACAGAGGGATTTTATCTCTAAAGCAGCTCGTGTTTCTCCTTCCTATTAAAAAGCCAATTTCTTTTTAATAGCACCAACAGCTGGAGCTGACAGGGCCAATGTCTGCTGCTGGAGCAAACAGCTCCTTAGTTATAATGTAGGTGTGAAACACGGTTTGGTGTTGTATAACACAAAACACCTCAACAGTGGAAATCTAATCGTTAGTCATATTGTAGGTTCTAGAAAAGGTTTATGTTTGTATGCCATGTTAATGGTCTTTCACTTTTGGTTTCCAAGTCAAACCTATTCTCCCACTGCCCTGCTCTTCCTTCCAGTATACCTGGCTGAATCCCAGGAGATGGCTAAACCTACAAGAGTACCAGAGCAAGAAGCTGATGCAGGACAGCGGCGTGGCGGTTCAACGCTTCTACGTGGTTGACACAGCTTCTGAAGCCCAGGAGGCTGCAAAGAGACTCGGTGAGTAAACTGTGTTCACAATTATTAGGCAAGTTGTGTTTTGAAGGGTTAATGGTATTGTTGAACAACTACAGTATTGTCCTCTCTGTTATGTAAAAATGCAATGAATCCTCAGACCTGGATATTTAACAAAGTAAATGGGAGGTTTTGGCTTTATTAGAACAATATCTATGTGTGCACAATTACATGGGTGCTAATAATGTGCAGCATTATTTTAAAACCTAATGAAAGTTATTTATGTAACAAAAACTCATTATCTTCATACTTGGTGCAATGAGATTTTTCAATACTGCTGTAAATGTATCCTAACAATAAGAATAGTGCGAATATAAATGAAGTGATCAGTATCTGTCAGGTCACCCGATACTGAAGCAACACACCTGTTTCCAACGTTCCAGTCCGGCTTTAGCTCAGAGAAGCCCAACTAATCTATGTTAGGCCAACAAACATGCTACAACTGCTCTAACAGGTGTAAATAGTCCTTCATGTTGTCCTCAAAGGACACAGGACACAGTTTAGGACAATGCTGTTAATACCATTGCTGCTATTATGCGTCGTTGGGCAAATCGGAGCTCTCTTCTTCCGTTACGCTATCCTTCCCAGTGATTTTTGGTTAAACCAGTGCATTAATTGTTTAGCTAGTGTCAAAATCATATTCTATAGTCAAAAATATCCAAAAGATTGAAAGAGGTTTGTAGTGGTGATATATAAAACCCTTAAGTAAATTATCAGAAAAATCACTATACATTTGTCTTTTTTTCCTCAATAGGTGGATATTTATTTACTTGTTGTCTATATTATTGAAATTGTAGCCACGCACATTTACAGAGGGATAAGACGGCTCTTCATTTGTTAAGTGTTGTTGGATTATTTATATTAAAGATTAAATTGCATGGCTGAATACAGTAAAACTATGAGAGCCCTGCTTGTCGTTTACCATTGTTCCTCTGCTACCCGACGTGCATATGGCTGTGTTTAATAAGGGCTGAAGTTTTATCAAGTTTAATCGCATCTTTTTGCTGTTTATTTATATGTATGAGCCAGGGTTTTTTGACCTTAGTGACTGTGCCCGCTCTGCTTTTCATCACAGCGCTTATGCACACTAATTTGTTGAGCAACCTCTCGCATTGAGTTTCTCACGCTTTGCTTGTGCATTTTCCTATTTGTCTTCTTGCTGTTATTATTTGGTGTTTGTTCTTTGTGCAGTTTGGATTATTCCCTGCATACTGTCACACAGAGCTGCCTAAGGAAGGAACGGAAATTATACTAGTTCTACAAGTCTGCAACAATGCATTGTACTTGCATAAACAAAGAGGGTTTAGCATCCATTTGTATGCACCCACACACAGCTTTCTCCTCCGTCTCTTCACTTTCCTTTTCTACTTTGCTTCTGACACATACAGCATGTGTTCCTCCCTTTACATTTATATTTTATTTAGTGGTCTTTTCCAAATACAGCAACTGCTTTCTTATAGCTCATCCAGATTGGTTTTCAGCCATGCAAGGTGCCACTCTGATCGACGTCCAGGAGCTCAAGAGCCTAGGGTTCTGACTTCAGTGGTTCTGATTGTGATACAGAAGAAAATAACCTGAATAGCATATGGATCATATGTATTTTCCTGACAGCCCATATTCCTGAAAGATGTGAAACTGAGAGAGAGAGATAAAGCTTAAGACAGATAAATTACTAGTGAAGAGACAGCTTAAAGCATTCCAGGCGAGACATGTACAGATGGAGATAGTCTGTGAACAGCAATTTTCAGCTCTTCCTACAGATTCTCAATTGAATTTACATCAGGCCTCTGCCTGGGCCATGTTGACACAGTAATGTTCTCCCATTGAAGCTCTGGCTCTATGGTTCTAGGGTTTGCTGCTGAAAGGTGAGCCTGTCCCAGTCTGATCTAAATGCTTTTCTTCCTGGATTGTCCTGTATTTAGCTTCATTCATTTCCCCACAAATTCTTGAGCATCTACCCTATTCCTGCATCCCCACAGCATGATCCTGCCAACACCGTGATCCAGGGTACGGATGTTGTACACAAGTTTTGGTGCAGTGTTAGTTTTCTGCCACACAAAGCTTTTGGCAAAGCTTTGTCCGATCTGAGTAGAGCACCTTTTTCCAAGGGTTTGCTGTGTACCCCTACATGATTTGTGCCAAACTGCAAAAGGGACCTCTTATAGCTTTCTTTCCCCCTTGGCTTTTTACTTACCACTCCTTATTTAAAGTCCATATTGGTGGAGCTCACAAACAATAGTTGTCCTATTAACAGAGTCCCACATGAGCCGTTTGTGTCTGCAGGTCCTCCAGAGTTATTATAGGCCTATCGGTTGCTTATCTGAATAATGCTCTCCTTCCTGGTCTGTCAGCTTTGACTGATGGGCATGTCTTCCCATATTTACATGTTTGCCAGACTCTTTATATGTTCAGATGATAGATGGATCGTTGCTGTGTGACAAGTTCAAGGCCTGGGATATTGTTCTGTAACCTAACCCGGCTTTGTAAGGTTACAGAACCTAACAAAAGACGTAGACATCTCCACATCTTTATCGCTGGTCTGTTCCATGGACCCCACAATGCGATTTATCCACTATTGTTCTCTAACAAACCCCTGAGCCTTTCACAGATCTGTTGGATCTATACTGAAATGAAATTACGCAAAGGTGGACTCTATTTAATTTTGAGGTGACTTCTGAAGGCATTTGGTTGAACAGGATTTTAATTAGGGGTATCGTGATAATGAGAGCTGAATATAAAAGTATGGTGCACTTCTCAGATTTTATTTGGAAAAAGTTTGAAAATTTTATGGGTATTGTAAATTGGATTGTGTCTGAATAGTCTGTGATTTAGGAGGTTTGTTTAAGATTTTCTTCATTCTATAAATTAATGTGTCTTTTATCTGTGTTTGTTAGATTGCTTCATTGAATTGTTGCTAAAATTTGCATGTACCTAATAATAAATACAGTGTGATTTATCAGTGCGGTCTGTTGACCTTAGGCAATATATTTCTATGACTGATTACTGTTTGTCTTTACAACATCTGAGGCTCAGCTGCATGGAACTTGAACTTTTGCTTGTAAGGAGTGTTGATCTCCAGAAAAAGATGAGACTTGTTAAACAGCTCAGCTTTAGGTCTTAATTAGCACATTCAAGTTGGAACTGCTAATAAGAAGGAATTTTTGGAAATTTCTTGCCAAACTAGTGAAAAAAAAAATCCATCAGAGTAAATGTTCCAGTGTTTACCACCGCTTTGTTATCTCGTGTCCATCGATGCTCCGTGGTTCGTTTGGTGGCCTTTTGCGACTTTCTCGCCCTTCTGCGTCTCATGACTACAGCTGGCTCACCAATAAAGCGTGAAAGTGAGCATCTGTATAAGCTTATTTTCCTCATGCTCTACTGTTGCTCTTGGACTGTGTGGGTTTGCACGCAGATGCATCAGAGGGGAGAAAAAGAAACGTATTAATGACCTGTTTAGTTAGCATCAGTTGGCCTAATAAACGACCCAGACTCAGACTTCCAGGGGCAGGAGGGGAACATGGGGCATGGTGCTAGCCCTGGTTGAAGCTCTGTGTAATGGCTTCACCTTGTACAGGACACAAGGCTTTGCTTCATGCATGAGATGTGCCTGGTTGGGCTATCTTAGCTGACTCGGAGCAACTCAGATTTATGGTTGATGCTGGCATCCTGCTGTGAGCTTCTGGCCCCTTGTGCACACACCAGAGTGAGCTGGCCAAGCATGGCGGCACAGACACGGATGAATGGAATTCATCTCTTCCTCAGGGCACACATACACACCAAACAGTCTTCTCTTTTTTTAAACTCTTACTTAACCATAAAGTGGTTCAGTTGACAGTTAAATTGCAGCAATGCTGTGTAGAAACATTTCTCATTCCCCTAATGCAGTGTATGGTAGACACAGATTGATGTATTCTGTTACGGTTGTTTCTAAAAACCTTAAAGAGCCCTCGATTTCCTATCAAAACTTTAAAAGACAGAGCCCGACATGGATCATTGATTCCCTTTTAACTTGAATGGCATGTCTAGGAGGGAGGTTTGCAGTGTGGCAGATGGGTGATGCGCGCCAAGCTAATGGCTCATGGAAAGAAGGGTTTGATTTCGGAGGCGCCACACTGGGCGAATCCTTCAGGGAGTTATCAGAAAGTCCGAAGCTTTTGTAATGCACTCTCCGCTGGGACGCTGTGAGAGTGGCAAACTAACCACTGCTGTCCATCCAAAACCCATGACCCAAATCTACCCGTCTCACACAAGCTTTTAATCTTTTTGGTGTGTGTGCAGTAGAAGTAGTCTGTCCACAACAAACATGATCTAGTTGAAGAGGTATAAACTTTTGCTAAAAGAAAAATATATGAAATATCAGCTAGCGTGTCGCTAAGTAGCTTATTATAATGTAATTTATGAATGAATTAATAATTTAGGCCTAAAAGGGGAAACATTTACAATGCTCATCATAGTCTTTAACCATTTTGTGTTGTGGTAGTGCTTTATATTAATTTGTTTCGGAGTACTGTTTGGGCTATAAAGCTTTTTATATGAAAGAGAATAATCTTTATTTCAGGAAGAAACTTGTTCCATCAGAGTTTGAATTGCTCAGACTAAATCTGTATTTGCGTAATTTGAAATTCATTGCATTGGTTTGAAAATGAATTTCACTAAACTAAAACTGAATTTAATGGTTTGAAACTGAATTAGTTTGCTTTAAAAATTGCTTTGATTTGCATTACAAATCCCTGAGAAGGGAAAGTCTGATCCCAAGAAGTCGCTAGCTAACACCGGCTCTGTTAGCAAGCTTGCTAATGTTAAACAATCAGCGAAACCCACCTCCGCTCCCGATAAGCCTGCTGATGCAAAAACCCTCTTATTGACTCCATGCATGACTTTGGAATTTGGAAGCAATTCCCAAACCTTTACAATGTATCCTGATGGAAGAAGATTTTCCTCCGCTCCCTGTCACACCATGTGCTTCTTCTGCTGGTAAGTTAAGAAAAGTTGTGGACATGGCGACATCTACTGTCCTCTCCCAGGTCTTGTCACTTACCAAGCTGGTCAACTCGGTTTCTCTCAAAAAAATGGTCAGTGGCAACTCTATAGTGATCTCCGAGATGAGAAAGGCTGTTCAATAGAACACTAAACATATCACAGCTGTGAAATAATCTTTTGATGCCATCTGTGCTGAGATTAATGATATGAAGGACAGAGTTGTCAATGGTGAAACACACCTTGAAAAGTAAAAGGCAAACGCTGTAACACAGGAGAAGCGCATCTCTTATCTGGAGAACTACTCGAGCCATTGGAATCTGAAACTGTACAGCTTTGCTGAGAAGGGGGAGCAAGACATGCGGCAAGAAGTTATGCAGGTTTGCCAGTTTGTGCTACTGGAGGCGAAGGATAAACTACCAGTTGTGGATACAGTGTCCTGCTCGGTCCCAAGAAACCCAGCAACAACCAACCCAGAGGAATCATTATGCAATTTACAACCTAGATCCACCGTGATGTGTCAGGCATGTCGCCAAGAAGTCAGCCATTATGGAAGGCAATAACTTGAAGTTGGCAGAGGACCTGTCAGCTGATGACCGCGTCTGGAGAAACCGACTCTGGCTTGCCATAGAGAAAATACGCAAGGAGAATTATGCTGGTGTTCCTCGTTGGAGCACGTGCGTTCGTGAATGGAAAAGAAATGTTTCCGTCTTGATGACTTGTTCTCAGGTAGTAGAAGGTAGTAATATGGTTCATCTGTTTTCACTCATCTCTCACATTGACTGTTGCTGGCTTTATTGTGGTTAAATATGTCTTGTTAAGGTATGAGCTCTGACTGTGATAAAGACGGTCACTATATTTATCTAATGCTCAAGGCTGCACACAAACTTTATTTTGACAGTTTGGAATAACGTCTAATGCATTGGTTATCCAAATACCCAGGTTCTTTTATTATATTTAGGGGTGATTTTAATATCGTGCTTGGCAATTGTAAGGATGAATGGTCTTTTAGGAGTCTACACTCTAATTCATTTGTAAGATTGTTTGCACAAAGATTTAACCGATTCTTGGAGGAACTCTCATCTAGACGAAAGAGCATACACTTGGTGTAACAAGACACAGACCAGTCACTCGTGTATCGATTATTGGCTTACCTCTGAAGACTTGAAAGAAGCAAAACGGATATTTATCCTAAGCCGCTTTCCGATCATAAAGGAATTTATTTAACTGTCCCTTTGTCATCTGCCCGCCTCTGAGGGTAAAGCATCATACTGGAAACTTAACAGTACTATCCTTGAGCATAAAGAAGTGATTGCTGAAGTTCATCATTTAATAAAGCTTTATTGAAACCAAGCTTTTGCTGAAAATAAGTTCTGTAACAACTGGGAACTTTTGAAATATGAATTGGGTAGGTTTTTTTAGAAAATACAGCATTGTATTAGAAAAGAAAAGAAGACTTGATGGAACAGAAGTAATACATAAGATCCCTTTTTACTTCCAAACCAATAGAGGCCCTCAATGAATCTGATGAGCTCAAATTAATTGACTTGCAGCACAGGTTAGATGAGATTTATAAGCGCAAAGCTGAAGGATCATGTGTTCGGCCTTGTAAAAAATGGCTTGAAGATGATTAACAGAACTCCGCATATTTTTTCAGACTTGAAAAAACACCATTCTAAAACCAATTCTATTCTGCAATTAAATATTAATGGAACAATTTCTAACAATAAGAATGCCATAGCAAAATATTGTGCTGATTTCTGTAGAAAACTGTATTCTTTCAAATATTGCCCTTAAGCCACCTTTACTTTCTTTAATACCATAAATAATATTAATCAGCAGAATGAAGCTGGTGGTAAGTAATTTTGTGAGAGAAGTCTCAGATGCTATAAAGTGTCTAAAAGTTAACAAGTCTCCCGTAACAGACGGCCTTATGCCGAGCTTTATAACAAGTTTTCTGAAAGCTTAGCCCCGTTTCTTTTAGAAGTCTTTAAAGAGAGCACTGATGGGGGTGCACTCCCTCCTATTTTATGTCAGGGGTAAATCACTCTGATTCCAAAGCCAAGAAAGGACCCTTTGTTCTTAGATAATTGGAAACCAATTTCCTTTTTGAATAATGATTATAAGATTCTATCACCGATTCTTGTAAATAGAGTAAAACCTGTTTCAGACACAATTATTGATTTAAGTTCATCTGGATTTATGCAGAATCATCATATTTCTAATAGGATTAATCTTTTAGATATAATAGATTGTGCAAGATAACAGTTTAATTTTTTTCTGGATTTCTATAAAGCTTTTGTCTCTTTAGAACATGATTTTATTTTTACTGCTTTAGATAGATTTGGTTTGGGTTAATCATTTTGCAATGCAGTTCAGACATTATATTACAATAATAATAGCTATGTAAAACTTGTTAGCGTTACTTCCCCAAGGTTCTCCTTAAAGTGTAGAGTGATTCAGGGGTGCCCCCTATCGCCCTACCTACTTCTTGTTTCTGTACAGCTCCTTAATTCTCATATTAAACTCAGTTCATTAAAGGGCACTGCTCTTTCCCAGGGATGCTTTGCAAGTATCAGTAGCAATTGACAGTATCCAGTCCTTTTTCAAAAGCCTCCGGTCTGTACCTTAACCTGAACAAGGGTGAAACTTTGCTTGTCGAAGGCTGTTTGGCAGCCTCAATTAATGGAATCCTTGTGAGAAACTCTGTAACATACAGGGGTTGGACAATGAAAGTGAAACACCGGTCATTTTAGAGTGGGAGGTTTCATGGCTAAATTGGACCAGCCTGGTAGCCAGTCTTCATTGATTGCACATTGCACCAGTAAGAGCAGAGTGTGAAGGTTCAATTAGCAGGGTAAGAGCACAGTTTTGCTCAAAAAAAAGCATGGACGTTACCACAAAGAGATCTCATTTAAATTGATGCACAGATTTTATCCTGTGAAACATCAAAATTTAAAAATTATATAAATATTTATTGTTCTTTCTGCCAAATGTGACCTGAAACATCAACTCACTGATTCTGGTGATGTGAATTTACTTACAAATTTTGGAGGAATTTCATAAATTTATTGCAGATTCTGTCTTTTCAGATTTTCACCTTTAGCGTAAGAATGTTATTTTTGGTTTTCATAAATTTACTAACAACAATAATGACACCTTCTTCTTTATAAATATGTTTTTAGTTTTGGCTAAATTTAACATACACAAAAGCAAATTCATCAACAGGAAGCCTGTACTCTCTATACTAAGAAAAAATTACTTAAACAATATATAAGGACAATCTCCTCATCAAAATACACAAAAACTCTAAAGACTATCAACATTTGTAAAATCTTTAATCTGTTTACCTGAAATACACTCTCGCTCATGTACTTACTTTTTTTCTCTCCCTTGTCTTTCTGTTTTTTTAGAATATCTCATCTCTATCTGTACTTGTCCCTGATCTTGATCTAATTGTATTTTCTAAAGACTTAATAATAAAAAACAAAATGACTTTGAAGGCTCCTTCAAATGCGTCCTTCTTTTTCCCAGATTTAAAGGATGGGTCCGGTGTATCCTTCGTGGCCCACCCTATCCCATGATTCAGTGCGGGTCGAAGTAGATTGTTTAAATAGAAGTAACAAAGGCCTGAGGAGAGAGAAGAGCTGTGAATAAAATTGGATATGTTGCGCACTCTATGAAACAAAATGACCTTTTACAATGTTTTTAGACGAGAGTGTAGTTGTGTAAACCTGAAATATCTGATTGGTTCATCAAGATATTGCTTAATTTCACTGGTGCGCTGACGTGTTCGGAGATGTCCGCTGCCCCTGCAGCCGCCTCGCCAGCTGACAGCTGCCCGGGTGGTTGAGGTGCGCTAAACCCCGAGAGAACAGCTGTCTCCCGGAACATTGTTTTCAAACTCCCGCTGGGTTTCCCCACTGGGTGGAAGTTAAACAGATATAATTCAGTCAGATGATATCTAATGTTAATGTTTGGTTTATTTATTGTTATAATTATAATTAATATTATGCTCTACAAATAAACTCATTTAAACATTGTTCCTAAAGTTCATATGTTAGTGGTTACGTTGTTAAAGCTTTACAAATAAATTAAACAAATGTCATCAATGTACTTTATCTACAAATGTTTAGATCTTTGAACACAAAAATGATTTTGAAAATTTTAAATGGCTGAATAATGAACAAGAACATTTTAAACAAAATAGGATTACAAGCCATCAGGATTATATAAAAGGGTAAATAAAAACCATGTAGTTATTTACAGTGCAGACAGCGGTATTAACCTTCAGGCTTCATTTGTTTGGCTTCACAGCTCTGCACTTCACGCTAACACGGTTGATAGGCAACATAAGTTACTCTGAGGTAAGGGCAAGAGAAACGCAGACCAACGTAACTCCTGCAGCACACTATGCTAATCTGGCATGTTTAGCTAATAGCTGCAGGTAGCATAAGTGTTACTGTTTGACCATTTGTTTACATGACCCTTCTTAAAGATGCTCATTTGACTTGTTGATTGACATCCGCCAAGCTCATGTATGCTGCACTGCTCCAGCTCAAAATGCTGTAAAGGAAGTTTAACCTGATGTGAAACGTAAATTGATGGATCTGTGTTTGATTAATCTGTGGCTTTCCTCAAGGACCCGGATGTGTGACACAAAAAACGGAATTTTGGAACTGAAATTGAATTTCAGACCTGAAATGAAAGTAGTCAAACTCAATTTTTAATACAGCCAAATAAATTTTCAAAGCAAATGAATTTAGTTTCAAACCATTAAATTCGGTTTCAATGTGGTAAAATTTATTTTCAAACCAATGCATTTAATTTCAAATTACACGTAACAGATTCTGTCAGAGCAATTCGAATTCAGTTTCTGATGGCACAAGTTTCTCCCATACTTTATGTTCACATCGTTCTGATGTGAATGAACGTTTTTTGAGTAAAATATGGGCTTAAGTTCTTTTTAAATCAAGGTTAAAAACTCAGTTGTTCAGAGTTGCCCAACTAAAACTTCATTTCCTTTATTATGTCACTACAATGTACCTTTTTTATGTGTTTTCATATGTTTTCATCATGTAAAGGTTTGTGCTATACAGAAAAACTTGCCTTGGCTTCACTAGGGATGAACCTAGCATCTCCTGCCTGAGCTTTCATCCTCCAGATGGGGATGAAATAAGTGTTTCCAGCCTTGGATGTCAGAAGTTGAGGCAGTTTCTGAGCAGAGAAGAGCCAGCACGGCGATAATGGGATTTCAAGTTTCCATTTCTGTTTTCTTTCACATCAACCAGTGCAACAGCAGCACCAACGTTTGGGCAGCGTAGAGCAGAGATCCATATTGACCAGAAACCAACAAAAATATTAAGTTTCAGTGTTGGTTCAGTGGTGTGACAGCTCCTAGTCTGTCAGTCTAGTCCGTTGGTTAGTTCACTGTAAACATCTACATTCACAGTTGCAGCATTTAACTCTGAACGTTGTGTGCTGCTGAACTACAAGCACAACATTTATAATGAAATTCTATATTTGGGTCTGATTACTTTTACTTAAAGAGAAAAAACTATTAACACTCTTATTTATATACAACTAAAATACAATATTGATGACAGTTATAACATTAAGGTAGTTTTCATATTGACCAAAGTGACAATTAACTTGAAAACGGCTGGATTCAGTAAGTGTTTAAACTTTCTTAATGGGCTAAAAAACCTCAGTCAGTCATTTTCTACCGCTTATTCCATAGTGGGTCGCGGGGGAGCTGGTGCCTATCTCCAGCAGTCTATGGGCAAGAGGCAGGGTACACCCTGGACAGGTCGCCAGCCCATTGCAGGGCAACACACAAACAACCATGCACACACTCATTCATACACCTAAGGGCAATTTAGAGTGACCAATTAACCTAACTGGCATGTCTTTGGACTGTGGGAGGAAGCCGGAGTACCCGGTGAGAACCCACGCATGCACGGGGAGAACATGCAAACTCCATGCAGAAAGACCCCCGGCCGGGAACCGAACCCAGGACCTTCTTGCTGCAAGGCAACAGTGCTACCAACTGCGCCACTGTGCAGCCTAGGCTAGAAGGCTAAAAAAACCTTCTATGGTTTATGTCCTTTTTAGTTTGACACAAGAATAACAAGCTTTTACTAACTGGTTAAATAATGTGGCTATATAATCTGGTAGTCAGCTTTTGGACACACATGCAGCTTGAAGCTTACAACAAACTGTGTTACCTTTTAATAAGAGAGAAAGAGGTGGTGTTCCATTAGTTTCTAAGCCATGATTCCTGTGTTTTTATGCAGGCAGAAAATACTTTCAAACACCCTTATTTGATTTTTTTTTTTTTTTTTTTTACATGTTCTGGAAAAAATTCTGGTCAATCTGGCAGCATGATGGGAAAACTTTTGATGTGAAACCATTACTTTTTTAAACCTGATACTTTGATGCTAGTAACCAGCCCGTGCCTAACCCACCGGTCAGTGTTTATAAATTCTGGTTAAAAACAACACCTGATAGCCAGTTTGCTTTGTTCACAGACAAATAAAATCTTCTTAAAATAAATAAAAAAAAAGTTTTGGTAAAGCCCAAATTACTTTTCATTCATTAACTTTGTTTTAGTTTTGCAATAAATAGAACCACAAACATCCAGCAACTTTCTCTCAAAGCTGGCCTGTGCACTGGAATTTCTGTGACCCGCTACTGCTTTCAGTTTGATGATTTATGGCCCTCACAGCCAAAGGTTTAGACACCACTGATCTAGAGTAATGACATGATGCATCTTTTGGTATTTTTTTAATACCCAATTACACATGGGTCCTTCAACTAGTTTTCAATCCAGTCAATCACAGCTATCATTTGAAGGCAAGAGAAAATGGTCCATGTAGACAGATCCAGATTTAGCTGCAAACAGTTCAGTGTGATCAGTTTAGTTTGTCTGTAACAACTGAATTGGTTAAATTGAGTTGATCATATATTGTCTTTTAGTGAAACCTTACCTACCATGGGAAGAAAAGCACTGTGAGATCATGTTATTCTCTATCTTTAGACTCCATTTAGTTGACCTTTGTTCAGTGTTAATATAACAGACATTTCTTTAGTTATTACAACATTTGGTTGCCAGCAACAAATGAAAAAGATAAAGGTTCTGCTGCATTGCATCAGTGGTACCAGCTTCATATATTGTGCTAGTAACCCTCTGTTTTCAGAAGAGAGCGCAGACTGCAGTTTGGAAAGCCAAATATTTCCTTGTTCTTGTTGGAAACAGGGTTTTAGTTGCCGAACAGTTTGGGAGTTTATTTGTTGTATTTTTGGCTGGGCCACATGCAGCACAGCCCATAATCCTCGGATGTCTCTGCCTGTCTGAAAATAAAGTCTCAGACAGAGAGAGGGAGATTTCTTTCGTTTTTGAGCGTCTCTTCCAAAGCCTGAATACAAATGAAGACTGTTCAGCCCTTTTCACCTAATGTTTGAGGTGCCTTTTGGTCAAAGAGAAAAATATTTTGAAGGAACTTATGTTTCAGACTGTGGTCTAGGCATTTCCCCCCTCAGCTCTCAGCAGGCTGCAGTGGATCACTCAGATTGTTGGTACTGTTTCGCAATTGTTAGATTCAGAATATGGCCTTTTGACCCCTGGAATTATGGGAGCCCTCTGGTTTAAGAGGCAGTTGTTGCTGCCTCTTGGCTTGGACTTCCTTGAAAAAGAAGATTTTAATCTCAGTGGCAACTTTTATCGTGGTTTAAAAAGGTGAAGAAAAATCCTAATTGTATTGTACTGTAATGTTGTTTTTAATAATATTTTCCATCATTGACCATGGCTTAAAAGCCCACAACCTCCAAACATTTAAGAGAAGACATTGTTTTTAATATAGCTTCAAATATTTAATAGATATTTCGTTAGTGATTTTCTTAATCCTCTTAAATATACACTTTTCTTGAATTTGACATTAGCTCAAAGCAGATCTTTCATGTTTTTTACACGAGGCTTCAGATAACAGTGAGTCTCGCCATACTGTTGTGTGACCAGTATCTATTATTCTGTCTGAAGGCTCGCATATAGGTTTAAAAAATTTTTGTATAGTATTTTTTGTATTGTAGTTTTTTTTATAGAAAACATAGGGAGAACTGAAAAAAACATCCTCTTAAATATAAATGAGGAAAATAATGATAAAAGTAGGAGCTTCCTTTTAGATTGAAGGTTTTACATACATTCCTTATCAGGTCTTGAATTTAATGGCACATTAAGACTTCAGTATTGTGAACATAAATTTAAGACGCAGAAACAGTGTTTTTCTTCCTAGTTTGAAGTAAGGTGAACTTTGACTTGGATTGTGTCCATTAATATTTTTTATATTTTAGATCCTTTGGTGAGGATCTCTGTATTTTGACCTAAAAGCGAATGTTTGAAATTAGGTTGCATGGTGGCACAGTGGTTAGCACTGTTGCCTTGCAGCAAGAAGGTCCCGGGTTCAACTCCTGGCCTTTGGTTGTTCTGCATGGAGTTTGCATGTTCTCTTCATGCATGCGTGGGTTCTCTCTGGGTACTCCTGCTTCCTCCCACAGTTGAAAAAATATGACTGTTAGGTTAATTGCTCTCTATAAAGTCACCCTTTTGTATGAATGGTTGTGTGCATGGTCGTTTGTCCTTCGTGCCTTTGTGTTGCCCTGCGATGGAGTGGCGACCTGTCCAGGGTGTACTTCGCCCCTTGCCCATATACTGCTTTAAATAGGCCTAATTAAGTGTAAAAATACAAAGTCATTATGTGAATGGCTTGTTTGATTCCTAATATGTACAGTTTTTACCACATGGCCAGAGTGTAGGCTTGCTGGTACAATGCGTTCAGCTTTTTTAGACATCGGAACAGCTGTACTGATGAAGAAAGATCTTCTGCTTACATTAGAAGCAGCTTTCCATGCCCTTACATGCACACAAATAGTCACATATCTCTGCTTGCAGACCTGTGCTCTGCTGCAGCCCAAAAGAATATGATTATGTAGTCCACTTTGTGTGTCCCCACCTGCTTGACAGATGCATCTGTTGAGCAAATCCTGATTGATTTCCAGCCTGAATTTTGAATCAAAACCTTATTTTGCCTCCATCTTCTTGCTACAGACCTTTTTATGTCTTCCATATCAGCTGCCTCCACTGAAATCATTCATTGACAAAATGGTGACGGAGGGATTTGTGACTTTCGCTGCCTTATCTTAGCTGTATGATGAGTCTTTATGATGAATGTGAGCAAACTATACCTGAACACATGTTCACCTCCTATCTAATGAAATAAAGGTGTGGAGAATCCAATTGTTTACTGTTCCTAATCTTCTTGTCCTGTTTGGTGCTTCTTGTCCCGAAGTTATTTTGTATTAATGTTGCTGTCATGCTTTTTAGCTCTTTTACATTAACATCATGTAATTCCTCATCTACCTTAGTCTGCCTCCGCTCCTGATCTTCTTCCCCAGAAGTCTCTCTGCCAGAATGACAATTAACACAAGAAGGAAACATTTTAATTTATTTCGCTCTTCCATGTTTTATTCATTGTAAACAGTTTTTATGCATGACTGTCTAATCTCATGTGTGCTTATTAGAAGGGTAGTTAATTGAAAATGTCGGCACGCTGAATAATAGCAAGCTACCTTGACATTAGCAGACTCTTTGTGGCAGGTTTGTATGTGGAGGCAGCCTTGCAAATAAGGGTCGTCTGTGATTGGGAGGAATTGAGGCATTTGCTTGTGGATCTGCTTGTTTGCTGTGAAATGTTACAGATCTGGCCAAATGTTAGAGAGCAGAGAACATTTTGGTTGGATTTTCCCTATCATTTGATTGCAGTGACTTCCTCAAAAGGTTGTGCAACAAAATATTAAGTTAAGGGCACCGTCATTTTTGTCCAGGCCTGTTTCATAAGTTTAATTTTTAAAATATTTCTGTTGAAGCATGTTTGAAAAGCAATGTCTGACTTTCATTTGTTAATTTTCATAGAATTTTTATTCATTATTACCTTTGTCAGTTTCAAGTTATGGCCATGTACTTTGGGTCATGACCGTAAGAACGAGATCCCGGATACAAGCGGCTGAAATGAGCTTCCTCCGTAGGGTGGCCGGGGACTCCCTTAGAGATAGGGTGAGGAGCTCGGCTATCTGGGAGGGGCTCGGAGTAGAGCCGCTGCTCCTCCACATCAAGAGGAGCCAGTTGAGGTGGCTCGGGCATCTATACCGGATGCCTCCTGGACGCCTTCCTCGGGAGGTGTTCCAGGCACGTCCCACCGGGAGACGGCCCAGGACACGCTGGAGGGACTATGTCTCTCGGCTGGCCTGGGAACGCCTTGGGCTCCCCCCGGAGGAGCTGGAGGAGGTGTCTGGAGAGAGGGACGTCTGGGCGTCTCTGCTGAGTCTGTTGCCCCCGCGACCCGGTCCCGGATAAGCGGAAGACGACGACGTTTTTCTTTCATTAACCGAGGGGTACCAACAATTTTGTCCACGTGGGGGTGTGTATGTGTGTGTGTGTGTGTGTGTGTGTGTGTATATATATATATGTATATATATACACCCACACACACGTGTTGTCTGCAAATGTGTGTGTATATAACACATGTTTGCAGACAACAAACCTGCAAGACAGGTCTGTTGTCGCGGGCCTTTAGCAGGGATCGGAGCCCAGGATTGGCTTGGGGGGGTGCAGTCTTCAGTCTGAAAGCCAGAATGGAGTAAATCTGGTCTCACATCATTCCCTATGGTGAATGCGAGAACAGTGTCAGATAGCCTTCCTTCCTTTCCTATGTCCTTTGGTCCTTTCTTGCTTGTTTCCTTCTGTCTTTCATTGTACCCTTCTTCTTTTCTTCATTGTGTCCATCCTTCTTTCCTTACCTCTGACTTTCCTTCCTTTCTTGCTCCCTCTCTTCCTTCATCCCTTCCTTCCACTCATTGTAGATATAGTTCTACACTGGGAACACCGGGAACTCTTGTAAGCCAAGTCTGGAGAAGTCTGGTATTTATGCATGAAAGATGTGTAGGAGCCCTAATTTCAAGGTGGTATGTAACTCCTTAGAGACCTCTCAAGAGTCGAGATAAATAAAACGCAACTTAAAAAAAAAATAAGCAGATGCATCAATGGCCCAAGAAATGGCTGACAATGCAGTTTTAATAGGTGTTATGGACAGATGAATTGCATTAGACCACTGATAGAATTTAAATAGGCCTATAGTGGACCAGTAATGGACACTGAGAAAAATGTTTGTAGAGTGTAGCTCTGATAATTGTAAATAAAGCACCCTTCCAAAATAAAAGAATACTAAGCTTTGATCAACAGGTTTATGTCTTTTTAAATTTGTATTAGATAATAAATTAAATATTTCAGGAAGAATGTTTGTTGCACTGGCTAAGGTGGTGTAGCTAGAACTAAACTGTGGTACCATAGGCTTATATGCTGTCCTTTTTGATCTACCAACCAATAGACAAGACGAGAATAAACCAAAAATAAAACACATATCTGCATATTTATGTGATGTTTATTTGGTCAAAACATGCAATATATAAGAATTTTCATTTGTTTTTCAATCTGTTTCTAAAGATCTTGGTGTATTTGGGGTACAGTGTGAAATATAGCAACTACAATTCCCACAAAACTCTTCAAAAATAGATTTTATTAATGAGATACGTCTCTGACACTTTAGCATCACTCATGGCCTAGTTTTTTTACATACTTTTTTCAGTACTTGCCCATACCAGAGCTTTCATCAACATTATATTCAATTGCATGTTTTATTAAGGCCATCCCATGCCTCAGAGAGCTGTGAATTGGTAATAAGCAACGCACAAATGATTTCTTCATTCTTTGAACAACATTGTTAGATTAGACCATGGTGTTTGGAGATCATATTTCATATACTCTTCTGTTTGGGGGGGTTGTTGAATAATGCCGATCCTGGTCAACCATCACACATTTGGGCAGATCTAGCTATAGAACAGTCGGACTAAAGAGAAAAGAAATTGAGTCATGGCAGGTTTGTACATGCTGTCTGTTGTTGTGGCCCACTTGCATTGCAGATGGCATCAAACAGATATTACACACTGTCAGCATCACTAAACCACTGAATTTTGGCAGAACAATTATCACTATATAACTTCAGTCTCATTCACATTGTCCCCATTGGAGCTGCCTTGTGCACTTCAACATTTCAAGCGTCTTGTAACGTCACTGTCATCTTCCTCCGCAGAAAACAAAGAGAGAGTCTCTAGTGAAAAGTGCTGGCAGTAGCAGTTAGTGTTGAGTAGTATTACCTCAACTTTCGTTTCTGTCTTTATCTGAAGTAGCATGAATGAACCCAACTCTTAGAAGTTACGTTTGCGTGCATTTGCCGAGACTCATGGAAGTACTTCATCTCATCGGTCTGCTGGACAAAGGACATTCAAGCAGCTGCTCATCTATCAAAGCAATTAATCCTACATAAAGTAAAACAAGTTTATAGACTTCAAAGGATTTTTTGGCTTTTGTGGATTAAAAGAGATTGCATTCCCATTGCTGCTGTCTTTGTGTTCTCAGTGCCAGCTATTCAATTTTTCTCTTGAGTGCTTATGATTGCCACCTCAACTGTTTCCAGGGTAAACACTTGGGCCTCCTTGGAAATGGTAAAAATGATGAGAGAGGTTGAATGGTGTTCAAGTCAAATTGAAACGGTATCAGATAAAATGTTCTGTAGCCTTCCTGACAGTCCGACTTTAATGTACATTGACGTCTACTGCCAAAACTGCTTGTATACATTTCCGAGCCTCTTCCTACAATAAAAAAAATCTTCCTTTGACACCACTGACATTTCTCTCTTACGCCTTTTGCATTTGTTGAAGGTCTTTGGTGTCCTACCTTAATACGCGAGGAATATTTCTCTGTAATTGTTGAAGCTCTTATGTCTGGTCGTGCACAGTCTAAAACGTATTCATTTGACAAATTTACTGCCATTAAAGATTTTGTCTCTGTTTACATGACCACAGTTTGGAACACATATTATGGTAATAACTTTCTCTTGAATGGGTTTGAATTCATGTACATAGCTATTAACCGGTAATGTCAAGTCAAAACAACGCTGCTCTGTCTTACCCACACATTCTGGTCTTCCCTTTTTCATTGACTTTAGACCCACTCTTTGTAAAAGCTTCATATCTTCTCCACTCACTCCCAGTTCTCCTCCATCGTTTCTTGAATTCAGTCTGTTTTTTCTTTTACTCGTCCATGGTGTGAAGTATAGAAGAGTATGCATTTTGAATTAAATGTTTTATTGGTGATACTAAGTATGGAAAAATATATTATAGGAAAATATTTTTGATAGACTGGGTGCCCTATATTATTGCCTGAAGGTTGTCTGTCTGTCTGTATGTCCATCCATTAAGCTATTCATCCATCCGCCCATTCAACTGTTCATCTATCCATCATTCAGCTATCCATCAGTCCAATTATTCTTCTTTCTGCATGTTCTAAAACTAAAAAATGACTTCTAAAAAAATAAATTCATAGTAAAGGAGAAGTAAATTCAAATGTGTAGGAACCATATGCTTATGGCTGGCTCTTCTATAAAATGAACACAGTACATTCTTGCCACTTGGATCACATGGCAAGAGATTAATGAACAGGTTCAGTGGGTTAGATTGAGTGTGCTGCACACAACTCTCACCCTCCCACTTTCTGCAAGGCCCCTGCTGATGGACGGAAATACTCTCATCTCTTCGTAGGGTCAGCCTGTCACACTGGAAGACAGATGTTAGGCTGTACTTTTTCTGCCTGCACCACCTGCCAAGATCGCACGTGAAGCACACAGTGTGGATAAAAGAAGGATGAAGCTGGTGTGTAACAGAAGGTTATAGTCTCAGGCCCACTCTGCCTCTTCGACCTATGGGCTGAGAAGAAATCCCTTGCAGGGTGTATAGCTGATTAAACACGTATTTTAGACTTTTTTTCAGAATCCTCAAGCATAGATCAGACGCAGAAAGGTAGGCCTGTCCACAGACATATTATCCTTAACTCAAAGTGGCTTTGTTATGACTTATATAATCTTTTCTTAGATCAAACCCTGGTAAGTGAAGGTAATACATCTGAAATTGTCTTAACGGCTGTGAATGGGCTTTGCCGTGTAAGGCAGACTGTCTCTCAAAGAGCCGATTTGTGTAAGAAGCTTAGTGTTTCCACTTCCTTCTTACACACCATAACCTATTCATGTTACGGATAAGACTTTGAATTATTCCTCACTCATCCCCTTCAACGTATTATGACGATTCTTATGTGCTAGTAGAAGTGGACATTTTCTCTTTTGTGGTTATTTCTTGTTGTGGTCACTACCAATAAAGACGAGACCTCACTGTTTTAAAACTACGGTCCAGACTTTACTTTAAAATGAATTGAACTCATGCTATATGCGGATAAGCGCAAAGCATTTATTCTCCTGGCAGAATACATTTACAATTATTTAAATTTATCCTAGATACTTGCTTCTGATAGGAAAATGAGAATGGCTTCTCTTAAACAATCATATGTATGCAAAAGATGTAGAAAAAGGACCTATTTTGAACAAAAGTAATATCTCTGTCATTATAAAATGGCAAGTGGAAAATTAGTTATACCCTTCCCAATAACAATGGAAAAATTTTACATGTTTACAATAGTCAAACCCTAACTGCTGATCAGCTCTTTGCATTTTCCTGCTGGTACTTTGATGATTCATTTTTGGTTATGAGCTCCAAGTCTTTGAGGTTTGGAAGGCCTCCTTGCCATCACCTTAAGTTTTAGCTCCACCCACAGATTTAGGTCAGAACTCTAAAACATTAAATTACTTTTAATATTATTTCTGGTCATAAGTAATATATTAGTTAAAATATGTTTTGAATATAGTTGGGTTTTCTATATTCTGTCTCTTTTTATAAAAATGATAAAATGCTACTTCCACAGTGCTTAAATCAATTTTTAACTGGGAAAAAAACGTATCCTTACAACAAACCAACATCTTTATTCCGTGTAGTCACTGAGACGTAATGCAGTGTTGATAAGTATGCATGATACTCTCAGAGTATGGTCGATTGTGTCTTTTTGATGTTTGTATTCCCATTTCTTTTGAAGTGGTATTTATTTGAACTCTAGATGGTTGCAGCAAACCCCATGAGCTGTTGAGAACAGAGCAGAGATTCTAATTTGCCAATAAAAATGCCTGGAGGGTGTTCATAAGGAGGACAAGGGCAGACTAAAATAATCAGATTTATTGCAACTGCCAACTATTTATTCTGGCTTGACCCACAAAGTTGCTGCATCATCTACCACATCTCCCACAAATGATGGCTTGGCAGATGGACTTGAATGTGACATGGTTGTTGGTACCAGATGGGCTGATCTGAGTATTTCAGAAATTGCTGACCTTCTGCGATTGTCATGCATCTCTCAGGTTTTCAAGGACTGGCTCTAAAAAGGGAATCCATCTAAACAGGCACTTGTGTGGATGGATAGGGAGGCCGGTTCAAGATGACAGAACAGCAGATCAGTAGCTCAAATAAACACTCCTTACAACCAAGATATGATGAATATCAACACGTCAAACCGTAAAGCAGAAGAAGACCACATTGGCTGCCACATCTGTCAGTTAAGAACCAAAAACGGAGGCCACAAATCACAAAGACACCACTCTAGAAGTATATGGTGAACATGCATGGAAACGAATCGAATGGATGTAGACATATTTCTAACAGTTCTTCATGATGATCACGACCCATTAGATTGGATGAAAAATCCACAAAATCCACGTCAGAAATGCCAATTTATTACGCTGCTGTGTTTCTTGTTTTTTTTTTTTTTTTCTTTAAAGATGCCATTGTGTAGTTGTTCAAAAGGAAATGCCCCTCTGGGCATTTGTCTTAAGTTGAAATTACAAGCTGACGACTGCACACAATTGCAAATAGTAGCATGAAATGTACAAGCACCTTTTGCTTTGTTCTAAGATGCTCCAGCCATTAGGCACACTTCATTACTCATCCATGGAAGTTGCACTGCAAGTATTCCTTCTGCCCTTTGATGGATCAGCAGAATACTGCAGCAGATGTTTGTACTTTTTTATGTATTTTTTCTTCCATTGTTCATGCTGAACTGAAAATTGTTCAGTCAATATTGAAAAGCAAGCAGCTCTATTTGTGTGGGAGTTTGTGTATAACTACTGCATTTGTCCCCAGTTAAGCATCTCGCAGTGCCATTTATGATAGAACCGCACATCTTCCTGGAAACAAATGAATGTCCCTGCAGATATCAGTGTGCCGTCATTTAGCACCCATCGTCCACAACACTATCATCATTACTGTCACCCACTGCAGTTGCATTGCATTGGCAGTCTCTCAGTCATGGGTTTGAACTGCAGCTCACGCTGTCTGAGACCTAGGCCACCTTGGGTTGTCATTTAGAGGTGCCTTCTGTGTCTGAAATCCAGGTGGACTTCTCCTCTAATGAGGACTCTGCTGTCATGCAGGCGAGGAGTGGAGGAGGTGTCATGTAAAGGTGTCACTGTCGGTCTGGGACACTGATTTTCTTTGCCTTTTGAGTAGAACTAAGATGGCATCACTATTGTTGATACAGTGACCGTCTAAGGGCCAGTCGATTTACCTAGACGAAACAATGTTATGATAATGATTCCTTTAGTCATGGCAAGAATAATCGCTGTAATTTTTTACGTTTTTTGTTTAAAAATCAGTTTTTTAGCCCCTTGTTATGTCCTCATGCATCTGGTCAGACTTGCACGACAAAAGCAAAAAGACTGACCTTTCACCCTGAACCCAACAAGCAACAAATGTATTGTGCTTAAAACTCAGATGTCCTTATATGTCAAGAGATGCAAAACAGTTTGATTTTTTTTTTCTTTTGGTGTTTTCTTTTTGTTTGTTTTCTGCTCACTACATAGATGGAGAAATTGCATGTCTGACCTTTTTTACAGTCTGGTAGACTTTGAAATGGTAAAGGTTTTTAAAATGCCGGGTTTGTATAAGGTTAAAACAGCCTCACAATTGTGTTTAACCATCACACAGGCTGCTTTATAATTAATCTTGACCTATTCTGCGTTCCATGCTTAAGTGTAATTAAAATACAAAGTGTTGGCAATCCTATTACACTGATTACCTTATAGAAGTATATAAGTAAGTGTTGACCTGGATTGACCCTCTTATATATATATATATATATATATATATATATATATATATATATATATATATATATATATATATATATATACCAGGTGTTGGACAATGAAAGTGAAACACCTGTCATTTTAGTGTGGGAGGTTTCATGGCTAAATTGGACCAGCCTGGTAGCCAGTCTTCATTGATTGCACATTGCACCAGTAAGAGCAGAGTGTGAAGGTTCAATTAGCAGGGTAAGAGCACAGTTTTGCTCAAAATATTGAAATGCACACAACATTATGGGTGACATTCCTAGAGTTCAAAGAGGACAAATTGTTGGTGCACGTCTTGCTGGCGCAACTGTGACCAAGACAGCAAGTCTTTGTGATGTATCAAGAGCTACGGTATCCAGGGTAATGTCAGCATACCACCAAGAAGGACGAACCACATCCAACAGGATTAACTGTGGACGCAAGAGGAAGCTGTCTAAAAGGGATGTTCGGGTGCTAACCCGGATTGTATCCAAAAAACATAAAACCACGGCTGCCCAAATCATGGCAGAATTAAATGTGCACCTCAACTCTCCTGTTTCCACCAGAACTGTCCGTCAGGAGCTCCACAGGGTCAATATACACGGCCGGGCTGCTATAGCCAAACCTTTGGTCACTCATGCCAATGCCAAACGTCGGTTTCAATGGTGCAAGGAGCGCAAATCTTGGGCTGTGGACAATGTGAAACATGTATTGTTCTCTGATGAGTCCACCTTTACTGTTTTCCCCACATCCGAGAGAGTTACGGTGTGGAGAAGCCCCAAAAAAGCGTACCACCCAGACTGTTGCATGCCCAGAGTGAAGCATGGGGGTGGATCAGTGATGGTTTGGGCTGCCATATCATGGCATTCCCTTGACCCAATACTTGTGCTAGATGGGCGCGTCACTGCCAAGGACTACCGAACCATTCTTGAGGACCATGTGCATCCAATGGTTCAAACATTGTATCCTGAAGGCGGTGCCGTGTATCAGGATGACAATGCACCAATACACACAGCAAGACTGGTGAAAGATTGGTTTGATGAACATGAAAGTGAAGTTGAACATCTCCCATGGCCTGCACAGTCACCAGATCTAAATATTATTGAGCCACTTTGGGGAAACGTTTTCTTTCACCAGTATCACGTAGTGACCTGGCCACTATCCCGCAAGAAGAATGGCTTAAAATCCCTCTGACCACTGTGCAGGACTTGTATATGTCATTCCCAAGACGAAATGACGCTGTATTGGCCGCAAAAGGAGGCCCTACACCATACTAATAAATTATTGTGGTCTAAAACCAGGTGTTTCAGTTTCATTGTCCAACCCCTGTATATATATATATATGCAGTACAGACCAAAATTTGGACACACCTCATTCAAAGAGTTTTCTTTATTTTCATGACTATGAATATTGTAGCTTCACACTGAAAGCATCAAAACTATGAATTAACACATGTGGACTTATATACTGAACAAAAAAGTGTGAAACAACTGAAAATATGTCTTATATTCTAGGTTCTTCAAAGTAGCCACCTTTTGCTTTGATTACTGCTCCGCACACTCTTGACATTCTGTTGATGAGCTTCAAGAGGTAGTCACCTGAAATGGTTTTTCAACAGTCTTGAAGGAATTCCCAGAGATGCTTAGCACTTGTTGGCCCTTTTATCTTCTCTCTGCGGTCCAGCTCACCCCAAACCATCTCGATTGGGTTCAGGTCCAGTGACTGTGGAGGCCAGGTCATCTGGAGCAGCACCCCATCACTCCTCCTTGGTCATATAGCCCTTACACAGCCTGGAGGTGTGTTTGCGGTCATTGTCTTGTTGAAAAATAAATGATGGTCCAACTAAACGCAAACCGGATGGAATAGCATGCCGCTGCAAGATGCTGTGGTAGCCATGCTGGTTCAGTATGCCTTCAATTTTGAATAAATCCCCAACAGTGTCACCAACAAAGCACCCCCACACCATCACACCTCCTCCTCCATGCTTCACGGTGGGAACCAGGCATGTAGAGTCCATCCGTTCACCTCTTCTGCGCCGCACAAGGACACGGTAGTTGGAACCAAAGATCTCAAACTTGGACTCATCAGACCAAAGCACAGATTTCCACTGGTCTAATGTCCATTCCTTGTGTTCTTTAGCCCAAACAAGTCTCTTCTGCTTGTTGCCTGTCCTCAGCAGTGGTTTCCTAGCAGCTATTTTACCATGAAGGCCGGATTCACACAGTCTCCTCTTAACAGTTGTTCTAGAGATGTGTCTGCTGCTAGAACTCTGTGTGGCATTGACCTGTTCTCTAATCTGAGCTGCTGTTAACCTGGGATTTCTGAGGCTGGTGACTCGGATGAACTTATCGTCCGCAGCAGAGGTGACTCTTGGTCTTCTTTTCCTGGGGTGGTCCTCATGTGAGCCAGTTTCTTTGTAGTGCTTGATGGTTTTTGCGACTGCACTTGGGGACACTTTCAAAGTTTTCCCAATTGTTCAGACTGACTGACCTTCATTTCTTAAAGTAATGATGGCCACTTGTTTTTCTTTACTTAGCTGCTTTTTTCTTGCCATAATAAAAATTCTAACAGTCTATTCAGTAGGACTATAAGGTGTGTACTGTATTCACCTCCTGCACAACACAACTGATGGTCCCAACCCCATTTATAAGGCTTGAAATCCCACTTATTAAACCTGACAGGGCACACCTGTGAAGTGAAAACCATTTCAGGTGACAACCTCTTAGCTCATCAACAGAATGCCAAGAGTGTGCGGAGCAGTAATCAAAGCAAAAGGTGGCTACTTTGAAGAACCTAGAATATAAGATATATTTTCAGTAGTTTCACACTTTTTTGTTTAGTATATAATTCCACATGTGTTAATTCATAGTTTTGATGCCTTCAGTGTGAAGTTACAATATTCATAGTCATGAAAATAAAGACAACTCTTTGAATGAGAAGGTGTGTCCAAACGTTTGGTCTGTACTGTATATAAAATAGAAAACCGTGTGGACATGTGCAGTTCGTAGCTTGTATAATTAACTAAGCCCCAGGTTGTCACCTTCTTTTCAGGTTGTTAATATCCTCTATCACCTTTGGTACCTTTTGCTGGAGTCCGTTTTTCTTTGATTAGTGCATCACTAAAAGGCCCCATGGCAATTTGATAGTAATTTAACCTAACTGTGCGATTTCACATCATAATTGAAGCTTTTTAAAGAGGTGCCGTTTGGCAGTAAGTGAAAGCAATTTAAAATGGAATGAAATAGGAATGCATAGCTACTACTCCCTTTACCCTGTGTCCTTCCACAATATATTTATAAAACAGACTATCCCAAAAAAACTGAAACTGACAAAAGTTTAATGGCACCCTTTATTGTTTGTTCCGAATTTAATACAAATAATACAAATAAGACTCTGCTTTTCAATAACTGAGCTGAATATTTGACATGACAGAAAAGATGGCATTCTTCGTTGATAGTTTGTGGCCAGCGCCTTTCGCATCCCTGTCAACAAACAGTCTATGTTTGCATTTGCCAACAGGCAAACAGTTTGGCCAACTCTTCCTGAACAAGCTGCTGAAGGTGTCTCTGGTTTGAGTGTTGTTGTTTATTTTCTCAGTCATTTGGGTCATTTTTTTTCTGTTGGAGCACTCTTAAACCTTGAGTGGGGCTGAGCTATCTGACACCAGGCCCTATGTTTCGCTTACCAGCAAATTGTGAAGTCATATTTTGGCAAATATGACTTAACATTAGGCCTCATATCCTAATTGCCTAACTGTCCCTATGTTCCAGCTTATGTCTGTAAAATAAATATCAAACTACATTCCCACAGCCTGATGCCAACATCATCTTTCACTGTGGGAATGGTGTGTTTAGGGTTTACAATCAAGTGTACACGAGTCGATGAATTTTGAAGATGCTAACCAATTGTCCTTCTCTGGATTGGGTTTCAGCCTAAATTTTTCCCTTACCAGCCAGCATCTCCCTCGTGGCGCAGCTTCCATGGCTTAATTAAATATCAGACCAAAGCTAACCGTGCTGCTAGCCGCCTTTGGGCCCCTTTGGAAAGAGAGGTGGGGTAAAGGAGAATCGGTCTTTGAGCTGCATGCTAAATAAATAGGGCTAAAGAGAGACTTCTTGTCGAAGTAGCACCCTCTCTGCCAGCTGCTGTCACAGGCACGCAGGCTGCGAGTTGATTTGCACTCATTACAGGGAAATGAGTAGGGCCCAAGAATGAGGACCGCATTACTCAGAATGCATGTGATATGATTGGAGATGTTGTGCAATGTTTAATCTCCTCCCCGGTGTCCCCAAGAAACAGAAAATAAATGGAGATGAAAATCTTGTTCTACATCTTCACAGTGGGCCTCGCATGATCCAAATGGAAGTGGAGGACTGATTATGCAAGATCGCCTCCCTTCCCCCTCAAGAAAAAAAGATTCTCACTCAGCTAATAACCAGAGCTCTTTCTGTATTTGTAATTATAGTGGCTGCATCAAGTGAAATTATTCATTTATCCCGCTCGTCTTTGCTCTGCACTCAGTAATGCAAGCGCACATTCAGGGAAGCATCTCAGACAGAATGTACATTTTATTGTCGTCTGATAGAACACACATCTGCGTCACCCTTCATTAGGCTGACCTCGATGTTTACGGATTTAATATTGCATGTTTCCGCTGCATGAACACCCTCAGCTCTGACTCTCCAACAGCTCTCGCTGGTGTCTTTACTGATTAAATCCAGGCCTATGACCTTCTCTTCTCTCGTACTTTGCGGCGTCTGAGTCGGGCATAAAAGCTGAACATCTTTCTGATATATATTTTTACATACTACTGCTCCTTTTTTTTTTTCCAGCCACCCCACACTTTGCTCCACACTCATTATGGACCAGCCTCAGCCTGAACATTAGAGGCCGTCACTTGTCTGTCGCAGCAGCAGCAGCTAATGGTCACCTTGCTCTTTACCATGCTCTATGTTCACTGTGATCTTTAAGGACATCATTATTTTCTCCATGCATTTCCACAAAGAGTGCTGTTTCTTAACCAAAGAAATTCCTCTGGTTCTGCATGAAACTTCCAGTTGTATGATTGAGAATTTGTTTATCAAACATAAAGCTTTGTTGCTTCTGCTCTTCAATTTTCGTTCTCTTTTTTTCGGCCTTGCAAAGGTAGAACTCTTTCACAAGTTGTCATGTTTTAACCACAAACTTAAATGGATTTTTCAACACAAGGTAGTGCAATATTATGAAGTGGAAGGAAATTGTACATTCGCATACATATTGCCAAAAGTATTCGGTTGCCTGCCTTGATTCGCATATGAATCTTAAGTGACCCATTCCTAATCCATAGGGTTCAATATGATGTTGATCCACCCTTTGCAGCTATAACAGCTTCAACTCTTCTGTGAAGGCTGTCCACAAGGTTTAGGAGTGTGTTCATGGATTTTGTTTTACCTTTTTCCAGAAGCTGATTTGTGAGGTCATAGACTGATGTTGGACAGGAAGGCCTGGTTTTCAGTCTCTGCTCTAATTTATCCCAAAGGTGTTCTATCGGGTTGAGGTCAGGACCCCGTGCAGTCCTGTCAAGCTCATCTACACCAGACTCTCTAATCTATGTCTTTATGGACCTGGCTTTGTGCGCTAGTGCACAGTCATGTTGGAAGAAGAAGGGGCCATCTCTAAACTGTTTCCACAAAGTTTGGGAGCATGGAATTGTCCAAAATCCTTTAGTATGCTGAAGCTTTCAGAGTTCCTTTCACTGGAACTAAGTAAAGTAAGTAAAGTAAGTAAAAGTTTATTTATATAGCACCTTTCACAGACATTAAAGGTCACAAGGTGCTTTACAGAAGTGCACAATTATACATTAACATAAAACAATAAAGGCACAAAAAATTTAATAAAAACCATCACTATGAGGGTAGTGGTAAATATAATAGTCACAAGCCTATAGTAGCATAACTACATCCAACGCACTGGAATTGTTAAAAAGATTTGCAAAAGAGATAGGTTTTAAGTTTGCTCTTAAAAACTTCCACAGAATCAAGAGAACGTAACGAGAGCCGGAGATTGTTCCAAAGCTTTGGTGCAATGGCCTGGAAGGAACGATCTCCTTCCAGGGGCCAAGCCCAGCTTCTGAAAAACAACCTTACAGCGTAATCCACCCTCCAACAAACCTTACACTTGCCAAGTACCGTTCTCTCTCTGGAGACTCTGGAAATGGCCACGGCAGGCTAGTCAATATAAAAACAGAAACTGGAATAATTATGATCCAAGCATTCCCGTGTGTTAGAATGGCTTAATAAAAGTCCAGATTTAAATCTTACTAAGAATCTTTGGTAATACTTAAAAACTTATGTTGCAGTCACACATTCAGTCTGACAGAGCTTGAGCAATTTTGCGAAGGGGATGGACAAAAGTGTCAGTCTCTAGCTCTGCAAAGCTGGTAGAGACATAACCTCAAAAGACCTGCAACTGTAGCTGCAGGTAAAGGTGGTTCTACAAAATATATACTCAGCTTAGTTTAATTTCTTTATTTGGAAACATTTTGGAGATACTTTTTGTGCATGACAAAAAAAGCACTACCCTGTTTTCAAAACACTGAAGGGTTTGGTTATGATGTAACAAAATGTGAAAAGAGGTGAATACCTGTGCCAGGCATTGAATTATGATGCAGATTGCTTCTCCAGCACCCATTTATAACTGCTGATTTGCTACGTAATAAGGTTTGTCTTCAAACACCTGCCTTGTTCTCACCCCATTACCTCTGTTAACACATTATATCGTAATAAAATATATTCACTATATCTTTGCTTTAGAATCTTAGCTTGCTGTTTTGAACGTCTGTGTCAGCATGTCAAATCCTTTTCCTTTCCTTCACATCTCAACAATGCAATTTCCCTGTTAGTCTAAATATCTTTGTTCTGCTGCTTGTATCTTTTTTTTCTGTTACAGCAGAAGTCATTTCCTCTGTGCTGTCCCTGTCTTCTCCCCATGCCCGCAGGACACTCTTCCTCATCTTGCTTTGAACTCTTAAATTTTTGCACAGTAGCATTTTTTTTACTAACATATTTATTCATTTATAACTCATTTCAAAGCCCTTTTGCATATGAGTGCACCTTTATTCTCCCCCTTTTTTTTTTCTCCGCCGTCTCTCTTCCTCTCCCTCAGCCCTTAGCTCTCCACAAAGAGCAGGCCTTACTTATACAGTGTTGGTTTAATCCCCATTGCCCTGTCAGAGACTATTTTCTCTGGTTTCTTTTCATACTGCAGCAGCTCTGAGCTCAGACAGCATTTTTCAGCTCTCTTGGCTCCCCAGCTCCTAGACGGTCTTCACTGTGCCAATTTTTATCCTGCACAAAGTCATCAAAAGAAGCTTGTTTTTTTTTGTTTTTGTTTTTTTTTTACCAACAAGATCAAGGTGTCTTTCTCACTACAACAGATAATCCCCTTCTGCTCTTCCCACACTGATGCACCCCCTATCTGAATAATCATTACCTAGACAGACACAATCTTTTATCAAGGTCCATTTGAAAAGATGATAATTGTGTGCAGGGACCTAAAGTGGACTGAGGGGGGCTCTTCTTAATGTGTGAAGTCCTGCACGGTCACAAAGACAGCAAAGTAAAGGGAAAATTCTTCAATAAAGTTGTAAAAATATTTTTTTACTAACCAGGAACTTTTTCCTACATATAATTGAGTTCTGAGGATGATTAAAATTACTAGTGAAGCATCAACCACTGCAGTCCAGATAAAGAGACTGGACTGGGTTCATGGCAAAAAAACAAGATTTTACCAATGTTTTTGGGAAAGGTAGGGAATTTTTGTGTTCCCAAAAATATTACTAATAGTAATACTCTGTCCAGGCCATTCAGGTTCTTCTGCACCCAGAACCTTTGGACTTTGCCAAGGGCCATCGCCAAACAAATCCCACAAAGTTGTTAGCATGAAGTTGTCCAAAATGTCTTGGTGTGCAACAATATTAAGAGTTCCTTTTACTGGGATTAAGGGGCAGAGCCCAATTCCTAAGAACCAGTCCCATACCATAATCCCCTCTGCACCAAATTTTACACTTAAAGCAATTCAGTTCAGCAAGAGCTCTACTCCTGGCAACTGTCAAACCCAAATTAGTCTACTGAATTACCAGACACAGAGGCATGATGTTTCACCTGAGAACAACCCTTTTCTTTCACAAATGTATGTAGAAGATGGATTTTATACAGCTGTTAAGTGTAGAATTATCCAGTTCTGGTTTGATCAGTCTAAATCTTTACATTTTGGGCTAGAGATGATCAAATACACTTCAGATTCATTACAAGAATTGCCAAATGGCCCTTTAGTTTGGCACTGCTTGGAAACCTTGGAGCAGATGTTAACTATAGCACTGTTAGTGCTAATGTTTAGCCTGAAGTGGTCATTCATGTCCTGTCTGTGAATTTTTTTTCTTTCAACAGCCCAAAACGTTGCCAAAAAGATGACTTAAAGTGGTGAAGGCTTCTTCTACGCTTTTATAACCCATTGTTGTTGGCCAGTTCGGCCCCTATTAGCATCTTCATTGGTTTATTCTGTTAACACAACACAGGGTAACTCTGGAACTACTTATTTTCTCATATCAAAACAATAATTTCAAGACTGAATAGAAGTAGGTGTTGAGCATAAAGGACTCAATCTGTGGCTTATAATAATATCTTATAATCTCTTTTACAAGATAGAGTCACATCCTGCAACACAGACTTCACTGTGGCAGGAAATATTTATATTTGACAAGTTGTCATGTCACTAGATCCTTTAAAACGCCACCACGGGCCAGTGATTGCAGGCACCCCATTTTCCCTTGATTAGTCTGACTGGTGATCACCAGGTCAAACACTGAGAAATCTGATTTTTTTGCTGTTCAATTAATGAATCAGGGTTGAAATTGAAAATTGAAACATTTTTAGGACTGTAAACACATTAACAAATTGTGGTCCTTGATTCAGTTTTTGTTTCAAGTTAAATAAAAATGAGATAAAAGTTAGAGACATAGGCAGAGATGTTAATAATTCTGTAATTTCTTCATTTTCTGTTGTATTCAAAGCTGTTGCCTCTACCAAGAAACAATAATCTTTCTTTAATGGCCATTTATATTGTTAAAATATGTTCCGTTAAAACAATGTTTTAATGCAATGGAAAAAAAAACGTTTTGTGTGTTTGTTTGTAATCTGTACAGTAAAGGCTCAGTTATTTGTGAAAAACCTCTATTGTATATCCACAAAATTAGGACAAGTTATGAGCTGTCCATCCAAACATGGTGGATTATTGCAACGTCCAGAATGTGTTTCTCTCCCTTAGAACTGTTAGACAAGTTTGATACTCCACTAAATAAACCTGTCATTGTTTGTGTGTATGAATGCGTGTATGAGTGTGTATATATGCTCTACATACACACATGTTTTTGCACATTGGTTTACATAGTTTATTGTGGATTATTCTTTTTTCAATGAAATTCCTCCAGTTGGAGACAAAATAAATCGATTTCGCCCCATTCCTTTTTATTATATTGTGTTTTTGTTGCTGTGCAATTTGTATATTTTGATGATATACAGGGTAAATGTCATGACCAAAGGCAATGTCATAGGCAGAAGGAGTCCTACAATGGAAATCAGCACTTTTATTTGACCAGATTCCCTTTTATAAGGTGAAAAACTCATTTGGCACAGTTTTGGCATATTGGGCTAAATTGTGCCAAAATACCAGCTCTGCCTGGCACATTGCCATACTGAAACTTTTATGGAGCAAATATGCTTTAGCAGATTTCCTGCAGTTATAGTCAAGATGTTGATGAATACAATCGGAGATTTCTCCTATGTTTTCAACAGGTTTTCCATGGCGTTTTGCAATGTTTATTTAGAAAAAGGTTTTGCTTGGCTCAAACAATTAGATTTTTTATTTGATTAATCACAAATATATCACACATAGTAACAGTTGCCTAAGTGGTTCCACTGGAAAAAAAATATTTGTTTATGTCTAAACATTTGCATTTAGACTTTATAACTGTGGAGCTACACTTGGTTTATTTCAGTTATGTAATTTTAGGCAAAAATTGCTTCTAAAACCCTTAGGGCTTAACAGGTTGAATTCAGCAATGCCTCCAAAGGAATTTTTTTTTTGTAATCACATTATCTTTAGTTATGAGGGAAAGTTCTGCACAGGAGTGTAAACCTGTATTCTTCTCATGTATTCCTTACACACCCTTTGATTTCCACCTCGCTTCTCTTTTCAATCCTACAGACAAATACGTTAGAGACTCAAGGTGTTGTCTGAGGGGCTTAACCCATACCTTAAGTGGTCTGACCAACTTCCCCTGTTTTTTTTTTTTTCTTAATATCTTCTCTGTCTCATCTTTCAGATGCCAAGGAAATAGTCCTGAAAGCTCAGATTCTGGCTGGTGGCAGAGGCAAGGGCGTGTTCGACAGTGGCCTTAAAGGTGGAGTGCACTTAACTAAGGAGTAAGTGTTCCCATATGTGCTATTCAAACTGTAAGTTACTGTAGGAGATAGATCCATGTTATTTTCCCCAGTGGCAGCAGCTTTTATGCTGAGTTCTCTGAAGATGCTACTTAAGCACAAAGACACTGTCAAGATTTCTTTTGCTGGAAATATTTCTTGTCCTTTCTTCTCCAGTTTGAATAACTCATTTTAATTAAATGGTGAAAAGGCAGCTTAAAGGTTAGCTGTAGCACTTGGCAAAGTGTGCTGAATGTGTTCCTCCAATGACGGACTGCTCGGCAATCTGCATTTTCAGAAGTCTAAACCACAACTTGAAAGAGCGTCTCTCTGCTCAGGCACCCCATATTCTCCAACCACCTTTCCATGTACTGAAAGTGTTGCCTTTTTACCAAATGTAGATACCACTTACTGTGGCCTTAGAGGCAGAAAAAGGTGATTCATGACATGTCACAGGCGTGCATCAGCAGCACTTTACTTTGTAGTTTAAAATCCGCCCGAAACTTTGTTTTTTTGTGAGACACGCTGAAGTTCATCGTCCCAAGACAGTGACATGAGTGCACGGTTCACTTCGCTGCCATTTATCAAAGTATGAATGCATCCCCCCAGCTTCATTTGTATTCTCTTACTAAACCAGAGCAGGCTTACAGAAGCAGCTCTGGGTTGCTGGGAACATATAGGTGGAGACAAAAAGGAGAAGCTTATTTACTGCAATCTGTATCAGAGTCCTCAAGAACACTGTTGTCTGCATACAGTGCAAAATTATTCATACTCCTTAAACCACAGACTTTAGTGTGTTTCATTGGGCTTTTATGTGATAGACCAAGTAATAGACCAAGTGGTGCATAATTTCCCATAAAATCAAATCAGTCAAGTTTATCACACTTGTATCATTTAACCCCCCTCACTCCACCCATGTTCCAATCAACTCTGACCAGCTTCTTTGTACCTGAATGAATAGCACCCCCACAGCATAATGCTGCCACCACCATGTTTAACCTTTGGCATCATAGCTGCACAGTACACTCAGTCACAGTTGTAAAAACAATATCAGGGTCTGCTGCATTGCAATCACACAGGACTGCCTGGAAAATTTGAAAGGAGGCTATTTTCAAGTGTCAGGCGTTCACGCTCTGCATATCAGTAGTGCATCTGGCCAGTTGGATGGATACCCTCTGGTATTTATACCAACATCTAATGTATATTGTGACTGAGATGCTGAAGATCTCTCACAGTGAGTGCTGGGGACATTGTGGTATGGTCAACAGCATTTTATATTTTACTTGTCTATGTCTTGCAGGGGAATGATCAGCCTTACACACATAGGACAAGTGAGTGAAAAAAGCTTATATCTTAGGACCCTCTTACCAGAGAACCCTTTTCCATGTTTGCTTTGTCTCAAATGACTTGTGGCAAGCTACAAACAGGTCTTCTAATGGCTTTCTTTAAGCAATGGCTTTTTTCTTCCCACTCTTCCATGACTACTAATTGTCCTCTTGACAGATTTTTCCACCTGAGCCTGGATTTGCAGTTCCTCTAGAGTTCCTCTAGAGGCCCTCTTGGGCCTCTTGGCTCCTTCTCAGATTAATATTCTCCTCGCCTGGCCTGCCAGTTTAGGTGGACCATTATTTCTTGTTTGATTTGCGGCCGTGTTCTTTTCAGTTCTTGGATGACAGATTAGGCAGTTCATGAGATGGTTTGTTGTTTTACGATCTGGTCCTGTTTTGACCTGCCTGCTAAGCTCCTTGGTCTTCAGGATGCTGATTGTTCACTAATGTTCTCTAACAAAACTCTGAGGCCTTCACAGAACATCTGAATTTATACTGAGATTAACCTACCTACAGGTAGACTCTATTAATTAGGTGACTGCTGAATGCAGCCAATTGCACTGGATTTTATTTAGGGGTGTCAGAGTGGGGCTGAATGCAGGTCTTTCTTTCAGATTTTAATTTATAACAAGATTTGAAAGCTATCAATCCTTTTCCTTCCACTCTACAATAACACACCTCTTTGTGTTGGTCTGTCACATTAAATCCCTTTTAAAAATGAAATAAAGTTTTTGTAAAATAAAGTTTGTGATTGTAGATCAGGCTACAAAATATTAGCATTTCATGCTATGATGTTAGGATTGGCAATACATCTACAGACATCTACACTGCCTGCACCCTGTTTCTCGTCTGAGCTTCTAGCTTTGTGATCTTCAACATCTTGGACACTTGTCAGCTGTGTCAAGTATGAGTATCTAATGCAAGGAGACTTCATGCAACAGCCTGATGATTACAGGTGCTTGCAGCGTGTGAACTCATTACACTTGGAATAGATTATTATTACAAGTGTCAATCACACCGGTGTTAAATGGATGATGTAGTGCAGCCCTATTTGTAACTGGATAGGGAGGAGTGTAAACACTTCGGCGAGGCACTGTCTGAGGCTGTAATCGCCAGTGAGGAAGGACATGTATAAAGCTATTAGGAAGTCATAAATACAATCCATTGTTATGATTTATATTGTTTTAAGCCTAATCTCTCCCCTTCAGCCCTGCAGTTGTTGGTGAGCTGGCTAAAAAGATGCTCGGCTTCAACCTGACTACCAAGCAGACGCCCAAAGATGGAGTGAAAGTGAAAACAGTGAGCCAAAGGGGAAGAAAATAGACTTTCCTCATTCTTAATGTTTTCATTGTTTTCTTTTTTTTCTTTTCTTTTTTTCTTGACCTTGTTTCAAGGCACTCTAAGTCTAGTAATGCTGCTTTGTAAAATTAATGTTTGTGAACGCAGTCTAGCTCGGAGTTCTCTCTCCTACATAAACAGTAGCTGTCCGCTGTCGTTTACTGCGGGTTTGTGCTGCCTGGTGTTATGGCTCGTTGCATAAATTGAATCCGGCCCAGTGTGAATGTAAAGTGTTTGGTAAACAACTGTTTCTATGTGCCACTAACAAGCAAGAATATGATTTTCTCTGCTCATATGCTGCATGCGGTACCTCCTCAAAACAGACATTTCCAGGTGATGAAGCCCTCTCGGTTTTTGCTTCGTGTTTGTGGCTCCTGCGCTCCTCTTCTTGTACCCTTGCCCCCACCATCTCCTCTACATCACTACTGCTGCTCATCCCTGCTGCACAGTTTACAGAAGAAGTACAATGAGCGTCAGCTAAAGTCATTCAGACAAGTTCAATTGTCTCAAAGGCAGAGAGGAACGGCGAACAAACAGGACATGTGTATTTAATTAGTGGGGCGAGAGTAGTCACCCTTTAACTGGACATGTACTGTAAATTTCTAACCAAAAACATTGCCTGTGGTGCGGAGACCTGGCAAGAGCAGCCAATGATTTACCTGAAGAATTCGCATACAAGAGCAGTGTAGTTTCACATAAAACGTCTTTCTGATGGTTCCCGGGGTTTTCTTTTTTTTGTCATTATTCTTGTTTTGAACTCACATTCACTCTCAGCTATCACCTCAGAGCGAGGGGCACCAGAGAAAGGGCCAGTACCTCTGCGTCCACACTTATTTGCCGACATGACACTTACAGATGGATGGCAAGAGAGACTGGGGGAGGCAGGGAGTGTAGGATATGGGTGAGGAACACCAAAGGATGACACAAAATCAGACTTATGAGGGAAACAAAGATGGAGGAGGACCTGGCTGAAAACATATGGTACGTTTGGTTTGTGAGAGACGACTGAAATGAAAGTGAGCTCGAGAGAATGTTTTAATGACTGGAGACAGCAGTGTTGGAACGAGTAAATGGGGGGGCCAAGTATTTTAACGTGAAGGTTAGAGAGGGTTGTCCATTCTCATTCACTGGGTGAGAAACGGGAGGAAATTGACTTGTTCAAGCTGACAAGGTACCAAGAGAACCTGCTCCTCCTTTACCTAATCAGAACTGATATTTTCCTGTTTGGTTTTTTTTCCCAAATGCTCTCTTTGCTTCCTCTGTTGTTTGCTTTCTGTTTGACTATGTAAACCATTCCTCTCTTTGTTTTTATTTGTTTGTCCTTAATTTGGGCAATGTTACTTCGAAGCTCCTGCTCATAGACTGTTGGTATGTGGAACCTACTTATTTACTTATGTAATCTAGTTTGTTTAGATGGTGCACTGTGAGAAAATGTCAAGGATTTCTACATGAAAGATAAAAAAAAATCAAATTAAAAAGTCACTTAAGCTGGAAATAGCTCAAATTAGCATCTGCACTCAAGTAAATAAGGAAATCATGGACATGAATGTTTATCTCTGTTAATTATTATTTACAACTAATGAAAACCCAAATTTCAGCTTCTTTGTAAATTAAAATATTACATCAGAGGAAGGGAAAAAATATTTTTATTACCGACATGTCATAGCTGACTAGAGTATTGTTGACACTTTACACAAGGATGTTAAACCATAAAAGATCTTTGCTATCTGGCTGTCACGGAGTGCTGTTTCCAAACATATTAATAAAAAAGTTTTGTGGAAGGAAAAAGTATGGAGGCAATCAGCCTGTGGCATTGCTGAACAAGTAAGGAAGTCAAGGTTGGGATCATAGCAGTCTTCAACTCCTCTTCGTTGTTTGGTCTGGTGTTTGAAAAAGAGTCACAAGGTGTGGACTACAGCTGGAGTCAGTCCTTCAAGACAACCTCTTGAATGGCATTTTCTTCACAGTCCTGTCAAGGCTGTAGTTATCCCTGTTGCTTGTATACCTTAACCCCAACCACATTTTTCCTTCCACTCAACTTTCCATTAATGTAAATTGATACAACACGCTATGGACAGCCATCCATCCACTTCTGATGATGCATGTGGTTCAGGAGTAGCTTAAAACGTGGAATGTGACAGTTGTAGCCCATATCCTGGACATGCACATGTAGTGGATCTTGAAGCACTGACTCCAGCTGAAGGTCATGCCTGGTCAATATCCTCCATATACTTGATTGGAATTTGATTCAAAAATCTTCTCAAGGCTGTGGTTATCCCTGTTGCTTGTGTACCTTTTTCTACCATACTTTTTCCTTCCACTATACTTTCATTAATATGCTTAGGTACAGCACTTTGTGAACAGTCAGCTTCTTTAAAAATTACCTTTTGTAGTTTATCCTCTCACCACCCACAGCTGTTAAGATTTCTCAAAAAAAAGTTTAGAAGTTGAAAATCTGATGCCAAGCTGGCATCACATCTGCCTTCTGCCACTTCACTTTTTCTATCTCATGTCCAGGTGATGGTTGCTGAGGCTCTGGACATAAGCAGAGAGACATATTTTGCCATCCTAATGGATCGGGCATGTAATGGTCCAGTAATGGTGGGAAGCCCTAAGGGAGGGATGGATATTGAGGAGGTGGCCACCACCACCCCAGAACTCATCTTTAAGGTAGGTTCATTCTTGTTTGTTCTCATCATGGATATACTGAGTGATTGACAAATCAAGGAAGTTTGCAATTTGCAGAATTGGAAGAAGTTTGGACATTTCTTGTGTAAGCACTTTACAAACCTGTTATTATTGATGCTTAAAGGTTTTTTCCGTCTGAAAACTTGTGAACATTTATTTTTTTAATTGCGATTTGAAGTTAGGCCACTTTACCAAGACCACAATGTAAAAAGGGATTTCGTGCTTATCTAGTTATTCCCGAGTCTCTGCAGCAGCTTGTTGGAGCTCAATATAAACAAATACAGACAGATTAAAAAGCTGTTTTATGTTTTACATTGCTTTTAATTAATCATCAATGGGAGCTACTTGGCAAGTCTCTGCCACTGTTAACAGATGGACAACTTTAAGCACCACATATGTCTGCATCTTGTCACATATACTCATGCAACTTTCAAGGTCAGAGGTGAGTGTATTGTAAAGCTTTGGCTCTTCAGCTCTGATGGAGCTTTTTCAGATTATTTTTGAAAACCGTGCAATGAAAGAACGGTTCTAATTGTTAATTATTTTTAAGCAGATTAAAAATGTATTATGAGCTTGGCACAACATTAGTTTGGTTTCTCTGTGTTTTTTCAAGTCTTCTTGCCTGAAACATTAAAATTATACAAAGTTGGACGATGAGCATCAGTTAACAGCCTTGTACAGCGTTTCCAGAGTTGGATTTAGGTCCAAAAGTACGTTTTCTGAAGCCATGTGTTTTATGTGTGTTCTTGGTAATATGCTTTGAATGAACATCTTGTTGAAATCTAAAGCTTTGCTCCAGTCTTAGAGCCTGAGTGGTCCATTCAAAGATTTTTTGTTAGATTTTAACTCTACTTCAAAGGTCTGATTAGAGAGGTGATGCAGGAATGATTGTAAACCTACAGCAACTCTTGGTCCCACTCAAACTAAACTTTTAACTGTCAAGGAAAATATCCTTGATCACTGATTTTCTGTTTTGGCTGGATTGTCAGATCTGTATTTTATTATGGTTTTAGAACCTTCTGGTTTTGTAATAATGGAGGCATTTGTGCTTTTGGAAACTTAATTTAATTAAATCTTATTTCCAACATCTGATCTATACCTTCAGTATGTTTTAACCTCAAGCTTTCCTTTCACTTTGTTTGTCACTATCAAATGTTAAACTCTATCTACAGTTAGGGACCTGTTTTAATGATGTGCATTAACCTTGGTGAAGCACACATGGGACCACATCCAAATTGTAGAAGCATAACAAAGATCTGATTGGATGGTGGAATGCCAAAGGTTTTAGAGTTTCACAACAAATGGACTAAACTTTTCTGATTATTTCAGTCTTCTGTTTGAAACTTGTTTTTTGCAGTTTCATGTAATTTTGTGTAGACAGTTGACGCAAAACTAGGTTGAATCAATTTTAGGCTAAAAATGAAAACCTACAAAACCTTACCACTATAGGTGATTACTCCTGTTAAAACATATATATAGATCAGTTTATCAACAGGTAGATGTCTTTTTATAGTATAAGTGAAAAGAATGAAATAACGTTCAGATTTTTTTTAAAGTGTGGTTCTGTTGAGGGGTTATAACCAGTAAGTATCTTATCTGTGGTAGACAACCCCCTTAGTAATAATACAGAAGGTTAAACAAGGCTTAAGGCAGAACAAATCAGTGGGAAAACCATGGGATAGACTGGTTTGGTCTCTGGAGACTTTTCAGTGGTACCTCCTTCTGCATGCCCCTTTTTTATCTCCTTTAACTCACCTTCTTAGTTGTCATACATTATTATGAACAAAAACATTGTACTCTCAGTCTTTTTTCTGTTGTTTATGTATGTTGTTGTTAAGATTATGATCAGATGCCAACCCCCTTATTGATGGCCCAGATTGGATGTTCTCCTTAAATTTATAAAGTGGGACAAGCAGCTTTAAATATGTTTAGGCCACACTCAGTTGACTTTAACCACTAGAAAACACATTAAGCGTCGAATTATCAACGAGTCGTATCAAAACAGAGAGGAAGCTAGAATACGTTAGCATGCTACTTCGGCAAATTATTCCTCTAATTCCAACTGTGATTATTCCCGGAATTTTGCAACCTTTTTATTGTACAACCTTAAATTTAGATAAATATAAACTGAATGAAAAGAATTTGTGAAAATAATGATTTGGTCTATTAGTGAAATAATTGCAAAATGTTTTCTGCACTTTTAGAGAAATTGAGTAAAACATTTGCGATTATTATTTCTTTCATATTTGAGCAATCCTTACTTCGGGCACTTCAAAACAATTCATAGCTCAAACTTTTCATATAGGTTCTTGCAAAGTACTACCCTATCTTCTCAACCAAACCCTAAAGCCTGAACAACACAGTTTGATACAAAAACCATCCTTAATAACTGAAATTCAGAGATGCAAAACTATAATGGACATAAATGCTTTTCTTCCTTTCTAAATGTCTGATAGATTGCCATCGTTTGCCAGTGTTTCCGTTTTTGTCATTTTATAGTCCAGCGTTTGAGCTTTCGTTTCTTTCTCTCTCCCTTTCTCTAGTTATTTTATATGTTTTGTCGTTCTTGTGCTCTGCTGTTCTTCCAGGAAGTCATAGATATATTTGAAGGAGTGCGAGACGACCAGGCACTGCACATGGCAGCTAATTTGGGTTTCAAAGGACCTTTGCAAAGACAGGTAATGAGCCCGCTGAAGGCTTTAAAGTTACAATGCTAAGAGGCAGCAAAAAGATTTGCAATTCATGTGTGCATATATATGGGACAGGAGTATTTGCAAACACATCATAGTTCGGTTATTATTAGTTTTCCAGAGGCAACATGCGAAGGGTCATTACAATGGGCTCAACTGTCAGCCTCTAGACTGTTGAAGCTGGTAGTAAATCACAGCACTGTGGCACACTCAGGGAACCAACATCACTAATGATACCGTCATTTGATAGAACCTGCCACACAATGATTTTGGGGATCAATGCATTTTGTGATGTTGCAGTAAGCCATAAGTCCTCCCTGTATGACATGTCGTTTGTAAGGCAGTGAAACAAGCATTTTGTTGTTGTTTTTTCACACCACCTTTTAAAATTCACGTTCAAGCATCATTTGCCCATTAAATGAAGCTGGGGAAGAAGAGCACAGAGGCACCCCAGGTTTCACAGTCCAAATGAGTACAAGCGTCTGGATGAGTTGATTTCAGAGTCTCTTTGTCTCTTGGCATCAAATCAGTAATTTGTTTGCTTTTCCTCAGGCACCGTGGCATGAGAAATCAGATTAGCCTAAAACTGCAACACATTGTGCATGTAGAAATTCAACAAACTTGAGTTGAATACGCCCCCCCCCCCCCCCCCCCCCACACACACACACACACCATTATTTATGATCTTTTCTATTTGCAGTGAGTTGAAAGGGCATTGATTTTTAACAGGCATGAGGGGAAATAGAGAAGGATGGGGTAAATGTCTGCATTGTTAGTTTGCCTTTTCCCGGCTGCTGTAAGTCAGCTGCCAGACTGTTTCATTTCGATTTAAACACAACAAAAATAGCTTTTCTGCTTCCAATAAGCCATTTGAGGACAGGAGAAATGGTCGGGGCATGCCAGTGCTGTTTTCAAAGTCCTCTGCAGTCTATGTAAGGATAAAATTGTGGACTTTAACTGCTGATGTATTCACGTCACATAAACTTTTTCACATTTTGTCACATTGCAACCACAGACTTCTATGTATTTTATTTGGATTTTATGTGTGGTTAAGTTGTGCGTAATTGCAAATTGAGAGGAAAAGTATTCATGGTTTAAGATTTCTTCACAAATAAAAATCTGAAAAGTGTGATGTGCATTAATATTCTGCTCCCGTTACTCTATTACCCCTAAATAAAACCCAGTGGAGCCAGTTACCCTCATGTCACCTGATTAGTAATGTAATGTAATTTAATCTCAGTAGCTCTGTGAAGTCTTCAGAGGTTTGATCGAGAACATTAGTGAACAAACAGCATTATGAAGACCAAGGAAGACAGCAGACAGGTCAGAGATAAAGTTGTGAAGACGTTTAAAGCAGAGTTAGAGTATAAAACATTATCCCAAGCTTTGAACATCTCACACAGCAGGTATCAGTTATTTGTCCAAAGATGGAACGATTATTGCACAACTGTAAACTTACAAAGATATGGTTGTTCACCTAATGTGGCAGGCTTGGCAGAAAGGTTTTTAATCAGATAACTACCAAAGCAGCCCATGGTAACTCTGGAGGAGCTGCAGAGATCCACAGCTCAGATGAGAAAATTTGTTGACAGGACAACCATACGTAGTGCACTCCACGAATCTGACCTTTATGAATGAAAGGCAAGAAGAAAGTCACAAGAAGTCCTGTTTGCAGTTCACCACCAGCCCCGGGGGGGGGATTGTGTTCTGGATTCCAAACTTTTCAGATTTGTATTTGCAAAAGAAATCATGACACCATGTCATCAAAAACTAAAATAAAAACCATGTCATTTTCCTTCCACCACGGAAAGATGCACAACTTTGTATGGACTATGGCATAAAAATCCCATCAAAATACAAAGACGTGTTGTAACAAAGTTCAAGGGGAATAAGCACTTTTGCCAGGCACTGTATCAGGTGAGATTAGTTCTTTAGACATAGCTATAATCCTATGTATAAAAAAACTATTTCATTAAAGTGTTTTTTGTGACTGATTCCTTGTCTTTTTTGCTGGTATTTTCAATTTTAAAGATCGAAAATCAAATTTGGACTGAATTTAAATTTTAATGCAGAACAGGCTCAAGCAGAGTGATGCTGGGAGCTGATTTGCCCTGTTTTCATGCAGCTTGTGTGCCAAGCTGAGTGGCCTCGGTGGGAACTGAGTGCTCAAAGTCAAACCATCAGGTAATTACTGTCGTCTGTGGACTTTGCAGGCAGCAGATCAGATTAAGAGGCTCTATGATCTGTTCCTGAAAGTCGACGCCACTCAAGTTGAAGTCAATCCGCTCGGAGAGACTCCCGAAGGACAAGGTACCGTGTTTCACAGTGAAATGGCTCTTTGTGTATGTCTCTCTGTTGGCTTGCTTCTGTCTTTTGCATTTTTATGTTAATGATTTTGAGAATTGTATGTATTTTGTGTAGAAAAAAACAAACAAAAAAAAGAAACTGTGAATTGCACAGATGCTATCGTCTCAGGCCTGAACGGGATACAGAATGTGAAGTGTACTCTAATTGCAACACACTGACATCAGCCACTTGTCAACATGACTTTATCTGGTTCAAAATACAGATGGCCTCGGGGAGCAGAGCTCTGTATTTTCACACCACGTTGTTGCTTCTGTTCTGATGGTGATTTTAAACTCATCCAAAACTAAAAGAAACAGCCTTTCATACCTCCCTGGTGTACCCCAGTTCCAACATGAAAGGGAGATTCAGAGAATAGTCAAGCATGTTGTGGAAAAAAATAAAATTTCTCTCTGATAACGGTGAATCAGGGTATTTCCAGGTCCTCAGAATACCTGGATTAAAATTTTGATTAGTGACCGACAGTGCTCTTTAATTTTATTTACTTTTTCTCATAAAAATGTTAATATAATCTAAATCCCAAATCCAGTTTAATATTGTTAGACGTGGAAGTTGTAGATCAGGCTGTTTAAATCGCTTGCAGACCTAAGTTGGAATTTAGTCACCTCAGTGAGTAATAAAGGACCTGACTTCAGGAATCCTTTAGTTGGAAATCTTACATGAAAGTGAGATTAGAATGAATTAAAGTTAAAGGTTAAAAAACCCTGATTGGGCATCTTTTTTTAACAGTGCACTATAGCCTCTTACAACTTTAATCTCCTGCTATAGATATGATGCACAAAGCATCCGCTAGTCAAAAAATTGAAAATTCTTGATCAAGCTCGTATAACTTTTGTCTTTCAGTGGCCTCCAACTGAAGTGAAATTAGTTGAACTGTATTTCGGTATTTCAAGTTATAGCAAATGTATTGTAGCTGATCTCTTCATGTGTTTATTAAAAGAGGTTATGAAGTATTCCAACAAGCCTGAACTATGTCAATTTGCTGTTTGGTTTGTCATTGTCCTCCTGATAATGGGCCAGGATCAGCCCACATAAGCTCATAGAAGCCCCCTCCATGTTGGCTCAACCTCTGCATGATAGGTGGTCAAAGTCAGTTGTCATAACTTGAAAGAAGCAGGAACAGTGCTGCTGGTTGAGGTTGAGCAATACCAGTTAGATATGGTTGGGCTCTGGAAGCTAACCCCTGGAGAGGGGCTGGAGTCTCTCTTATTCCAGAGTTGCCCAGGGAAATAGTTGCCTGACATGGGTAGGGATATTGAACCAGTCAAAACTGGATGAGATCTCGTCATGTTGAAATACCATGATATTTTTCATCAAAGTCTAGTCTGTCTTGTCTGGCGTTGTCGACGTGCTGTGATCATGTAACTTCACCTGCTAAAGTGATGATTGTATTTATGTTAGAGATACTTATTTTAAATTTAGAAAGTGATTAGCTGCCAGTGATGCTAAGGTTGGTGTCTGCTTCAAAGCGTATCAGCACTACATTAAAGGGTATTTTACAGTTTTTATTAAATATTACTGCATCTGAACTGCTCTAGTTCAAAATCAAAAATACTTGGAGTGATCAAACCTGAGCTGGAAGATTCTACGTTGAACAGAATACAGATGCATAAGAACTTCAATATATGGACCAGTCAAAACTGGACTGAATCAATCTGAAGTCTCATCTCAAGAACCCAATATTATTTATTGTCCAGTGTTGTGAGTTATGCACTCGGCAGTAGTGCATCACTACTGCCGAGTGCATCACTGTTGGACATTATGCTAGCTTGCTGTCTACAAGCTCCTGATAGCTTTTTGTCACTTTAAGGCACGTCAGTATTTCAAGATGTCTTTATTAGCAAGATAATTTCATTTGTGTTTTCACTGATGACATAAGACTTAGATGTACGGCCATATTGGAGACACCCTGAGTGATTATTAAAACTATTTTAGGCTGACTATGTAAATTTTTCTAGTTAAAAAGTTTTTGGTAAAAAAAAAAAAATGCTCCTGATTGACCAAAATGTACTGAGATAGTTCGGAAAAAAGGGCAAGGAGTGTTGTTATGAAAAACTACGTTTAATCGAGAATAACAATATAGATCATTCATTGAAATATTAGATCGTCTTGCCACCATTAATTATCCAGTTAGCTATTTGGTCTTCAGTCTAAGTCACTCTATCTCAGAAAACCTGAGGTCCTCCAAGGAATTAGAAGCCAACTAAATTTTAAATAAACGAATCAGAAACACAAAGTACAAAATGTGTGTGTGGTGCCTTTTATTAGAGTGGAGCACACAAGAATCTTAAAAACTGGGCGAAGGCAGACACAAACGGATCAGGATGAATCATCCATGTTCCCAAGAGCCCAATTTTCTGCATTTCCCTACTTCAACACATAGAACTTAACAAAGTTAGTTATTAGCAGACTTCTCCAGACGTTAATGAGATGTAGGAAAATTGTTTCCACCATCTAAACGTGTGTGGCAGCAGGAAAACATAAAAAATCAAAAACAAGCAGGACATTAGAATAAAGGACCTCACAAACATGCAAAATATATGCACCTACAAAGCTAAACAGCTGTCTGAGCTATAAAATATTAACAAACAACATAATTATTTGGGTAAGGACACCTACCTGAGACAAAATGAGCATCCTTGATTATTTTAAATTATTTTTGGTTAGTTTTATAAAAATACAAATGTTTTTTGCATTTCGAACTATTTGAACTATTACAGCAGTTCACATTTTTGCTTCAGATAAGAGACTTCTGCAGGCGACTAGAGTTGTTGTTTACCTTTCTTATACCACCAATAAGGCCGCACACAAAGGGGACAGACTTCCCTCAGTTCAATCATTTTATGCTTTTAAAAATCATAATTAGTTTCTAATTTAAAGTGTCCAGCTTCTCCCCCTTCTTGCCTTTTCTCTTGCTTACCGTTTTCCAGTTTTTCAGACTGACTCTTTCCTAACTCTGCCTTCCTAGTGGTTTGCTTCGATGCCAAAATCAACTTTGATGACAACGCTGAGTTCCGTCAGAAAGATGTGTTCGCCATGGATGACATGACAGAGAGCGACGCAACAGAGATGGAGGCGGCCAAGTGGGATCTTAAATATATCGGAATGGACGGAAACATTGCCTGCTTTGGTAGGATACGATGCCCTGTAACAAAATGTATTTACCGAGTCACACAGACACCCACAAATAAATGAGCTGCTCGCAGTAGGTGGACACTCCCTGGCAGAAAGCTTTAAGATTTTGACACAGCTAAAACTATGTTGAGAAAAGTTAGGGGAAACCAGTTAAGCTCCCGTCTATGTCACAAGCAGCTTTCTGAAGACTCCAGAATGAATCCTGCCATAACCAATGGATTTTAATTAGCTATAATCTGTCCAGAAAGTCTCTAGTGAGCCAGATTGTTAACATTCTCATTAAAGGCCTTCTCTCTTGTCATAAATCAAAACTTTTACAGTCTGCAGCAGCACTAACAGGTGCTCTCATTCCTTACCTTGTATCCTCCTAAACACATTAGATGTCTGTCAACACTTCTTCCCCTCTCTGAGCATGTCCTCTCGCCCCCGATTCCATATCCCCAGCCTCCACTCTCTTAGAGTAACAACAGCCTTTAAGACCCCGCAGCTTCCTTGAGAGCTCTGTAAGGCACCAAAGTGACAGCTGTTAAAGCAAATTTCCCTTTTACTGAGACCTCAGTCAGGGAGCTTGCCAGGACACAAGTTCAGCTTGTCTAAACCAAATGAGGTAAGACATACTTGTGCCATTGGCCCCTGCACAACCCAGCAGGGTAGTTGTGCAGGCAGTTGGGTAAACAATGACAGTACGTTATGGAAAATATAGCTGAGCCTCATTCAATCTAAACCTGGTCTCTGTGAAGCTAAGAGATGCGTTTAAATCTATATGTTTCTGATTAGAGCATTTCCAACAGGTTGATGCTTTCTTCAGCTATTCCTTCTATTCCGTCACGTTCTAATTAACAAATGTTTATACCCATCACATCTCTGAGAGATTCCTTATTTTTTTGCCCTTAACCTTTTTGTAATGTAGAAAACTAGCACCATTATGCCTAATGAGTGCTGTACATCATGTCACTGCTATTCATTAATAGCATTAAAATTGAAAAATAATGTGCATAAAGATGAGTACGCTTACCAAATGTATTTCTAATAGGGCTATTGACATTAAATTCAAACTAGATGTCTGTAACAACCCCAAGTACACCACACCTTTAAAGAAATCAACACAAATTAGTCAATAGTTTATGTGCAATGAATTGGAATGGTACAAGGAAAAATTATACATGTTCCAAAATGTATTTAATATTTAGTAGAAAACTGTTTTCATGATAACTTCAAGATATGATTCCTGTGTGGGTGGGTGAACTGATTTTGAGCAATAGTTCCACGCAAACTGTCGACAAACCTTACAGGTTCTGATAGCTTCACCAATGCGCTCTTGCATTTTTTGTTTATCTTAAGATTCTTATCAAGAATGTGCCAGTGCATTTCTTCTTTCATCCTTCCTTTAATTATATGAAGTCTTCCAGTACCATAATCTAAAGAACAGCCCCACAGTAAGATGTTCCCACCTCCAACCTTCACTGTTGATATAATGTTTGGGGGGAAATTTCTCCTCAAAACATGATGTGTACAATGAAATTCAGAAAATTCAAATTTGATCTCATCAGAACAGACTATGTTCTTTCAGTATCTCATCGGGGTGACTAAATGTTCCTCAGGAAACTTTACACAGACTTCTACATTATTTTTCTTCAGCAGTGGAGTCTTGTGCAGTGAGAGTGCCAAGAGGCCATGGCAGTTGAATGTATTACTACTTGTATTCCTGGAAAAACTTTGACTGTTGATTTCAGGTCTTTCTCTTCAAGTGGTCTTTGGCTTTTAAACAGCTTATCTGAGTATTCTTTGGACTTTTCTTCAAGAGAATTCAAGCAAGGAGTACCTGGTCGAAGATGGTTTGTGACAAAATCATGTTCTTTTCATTTTCGGATTATAAATCAAAGTGTCCTCGGCAGAAAATTCTGAGAATGTGTAACTGTGGTGTCATCAGTCTGTTTTCCAACATTAAGGTTTTAAAGTCCTGAGAGATTTATTTTGCTTTTTGTGGTAATCCAACACATAATGTTTCTTGTGTGATGCTTTGGTGATGAGAAACCTTTCGTAGGTCATCTATTAAGACTTGATCAGCTGATGTTATCATTATTTGCACTGACAGATTTCAAATGATTTTTTTGACTTTCAGTTCCTTTTTTCACATACTTTTCTTCAATCTTTCATTACTTATTCACCATGTCATCCCACTTTATTATTCATAACTCAATTTATGGAGTAATTTGTGTTGATTTGTCTGGATGTGTGGATTGTTTGGGTTGAATTTCAAATCAATATCCTCATCAGAACAATATTTACAAAGGAAAATGAGGTGTTCAAACTTGTTTGCTTGTTCTGATTTTATTTATTTATTTTTTTATTTTTTTACAGTGAATGGAGCTGGTCTTGCCATGGCAACATGTGACATCATTGACCTCCATGGAGGAAAGCCGGCTAATTTCCTAGACCTTGGGGGCGGTGTCAAAGAGAGGCAGGTGTATGAGGCTTTTAAGCTGCTGACTGCTGACCCAAAGGTAAAAGCTAACTGTCAACAAAAGTGGTTTGCTTCTCCTTCTCTTGTGCATCTTAACCACACTTCCTTATACCAAAGCATCACCTAAAACATTAAAGAAATGCAGTTTGATGGCACGTTATTATTATAAAAGTCATATTTCTTGACAAAAGGACTCTTTCTTTCTGGTAACCGTCTTGATACTCAGACAATAGCATTCATTAGGGGACCTTTGCATTTTCCTTGCTTCACACAGTAAAACAGACTATTGTGTCATTATATTTGATCATTTCAGCTGCTGAGAGCAGATGAACTCCACTCTATGCTGTATGTTGAGCTCTCAAAGACCTGTTTTTGGCGATCATCATGTGCATATTAAAAAACACAGTCAATGAGAAGCATGCTTCTGAGAGTCTCTGCTCTAAGTGAGTGACAGCTTGGGCTGTTTTGCAAACGATTCTACTCTATGTTCAGAAATCTAATAAGTCCAGTCCAAACAATGTGAGCCTTGTAACTATACTGCATGGCTGATTGTGTGTTGACAGTCATCACATCACTAATTCCCTCACTGCTGTCACTCCCATATCCCTGCACTGATCTCTGGTTGCCTTTGAGTTAGTGGCTCCAGTAGCCCTTTGACGTGTGGAATACAGATTTAAATGAGGTAGAACTGTAGTCATCAGCTCAGCTTTTAAAAACCTCCTCTTAACATTATAAACACTTCGTTGACTTGGCAGCATTTGCTCTCTAATGACGAGCTGTGATTGCTTGCTGGCTGTTGTTTTCACCTTATGTGCAGGTGTCAAAATGTGGCCTCAGAAAAAGCTACCATTGTGTTTGTCTGTGGAAAGATCTCTGAATTTTTACTCTTGCAAAAGAGCAATTTGCAATTGCAGAACTTCACAAGTCTGCTGCGAAGGAAATCATAATGAAAGCCCAGTTTGATAATTGTGTGTGTGAGTACTGCGAAGATGTCCAATATTGAAGGAGGAAGGTGTGTGCCAGCCACATTTTCAGAACTCCATATAAAGACTCACAATAAACACATCCCTTATTGCAGTGGCATAGCCTCTTTCTGAAAATTCTGGAAATGCTCTTTTAAATTTGAGTGCATTAATTCAGTGGGGATAAATACCATATCAAAAAAAAAACTTTTACTGTCTACTTTTGAATAGATTAATTATTTAAAAGGTCAAGAATCTTTTACGATGCCACATCGATCTGTTCCTGCAATTATATGCATGATTAAACTCCATGGAAATGCGTGGGAAACAGCCACTGGTTCTCAGATTAGAGAAATAAATTTCATGATGATCACTGCAGGTTTTTGTATTTGGGATCTTTTTTTTAATGATCTCATGTCTATTTTTCTATCATTGTAAGGTTATATTAAGAATTTTTCAATATCCATAACAGTGGATGTGCTCTATAGAATAAAAACATATTTTGTAATTTCTCATTGCTTAAAAATCTAATTTCAACTAAAGCCAATAGTCCTGTTTCTTTTTAAAACACTGCTTTAATCAGGCCTCTCTGTCTGTCAAATTGGAATTTCTGATCTTTGATTGATTTGGCATTTTAAATTAAAACTTGAGAAAGTAGTAACAAGAGTACGGTGGTTAAAAAAAGACTTGCAATCAATAGGAAAGTCAGGATCGCACTCATCATTATCTCCCCATATGGAGCTATCATGATTATTGGGCTTTAAAAATAGGTTGGATATTTGCTAGGGGAAAATGATAGAAAAGAAGGAAAAGAAACTCCCACATGGACAAGAGGACCTACCCTCCTGTTCCTTCATCACATCATGTCCTGGGCTGTCTCTCCAAATACAGATTGGGAAATAAGCTTGCTGTCTGTCCCTCCTGCTGTTTCGGATGGAAATAGCAATAAGAAGCTCCTCCCTAACTGGGGAAAAAAGTCGAATAGGATTGACATTAAAGAGTGTTGGAGGCTCCATTAGCATTTTAACCAGGGTAGCTGAGAAACCTGCTCTGATCTGCACAGGGAATGTTAATCGTTTCATAATTTGAGCAGGCAGCACATTTGCATTTATTTTCCCTTGTTTTCCTCTTTGTACTTTTTCTTTTACTTAAAAACAACAGTTCAGACTAATGTTTAAGTCACACCCTACAGGTCCTTCTCAAAATATTAGCATATTGTGATAAAGTTAATTATTTTCCATAATGTAATGATGCAAATTTAACATTCATATATTTTAGATTCATTGCACACTAACTGAAATATTTCAGGTCTTTTATTGTCTTAATACGGATGATTTTGGCATACAGCTCATGAAAACCCAAAATTCCTATCTCACAAAATTAGCATATCATTAAAAGGGTCTCTAAACGAGCTATGAACCTAATCATCTGAATCAACGAGTTAACTCTAAACACCTGCAAAAGATTCCTGAGGCCTTTAAAACTCCCAGCCTGGTTCATCACTCAAAACCCCAATCATGGGTAAGACTGCCGACCTGACTGCTGTCCAGAAGGCCACTATTGACACCCTCAAGCAAGAGGGTAAGATACAGAAAGAAATTTCTGAACGAATAGGCTCTTCCCAGAGTGCTGTATCAAGGCACCTCAGTGGGAAGTCTGTGGGAAGGAAAAAGTGTGGCAGAAAACATTGCACAACGAGAAGAGGTGACCGGACCCTGAGGAAGATTGTGGAGAAGGGCCGATTCCAGACCTTGGGGGACCTGCGGAAGCAGTGGACTGAGTCTGGAGTAGAAACATCCAGAGCCACCGTGCACAGGCGTGTGCAGGAAATGGGCTACAGGTGCCGCATTCCCCAGGTCAAGCCACTTTTGAACCAGAAACAGCGACAGAAGCGCCTGACCTGGGCTACAGAGAAGTAGCCCTGGACTGTTGCTCAGTGGTCCAAAGTACTTTTTTCGGATGAAAGCAAATTCTGCATGTCATTCGGAAATCAAGCTGCCAGAGTCTGGAGGAAGACTGGGGAGAAGGAAATGCCAAAATGCCAGAAGTCCAGTGTCAAGTACCCACAGTCAGTGATGGTCTGGGGTACCGTGTCAGCTGCTGGTGTTGGTCCACTGTGTTTTATCAAGGGCAGGGTCAATGCAGCTAGCTATCAGGAGATTTTGGGGCACTTCATGCTTCCATCTGCTGAAAAGCTTTATGGAGATGAAGATTTCATTTTTCAGCCCCACCTGGCACCTGCTCACAGTGCCAAAACCACTGGTAAATGGTTTACTGACCATGGTATCACTGTGCTCAATTGGCCTGCCAACTCTCCTGACCTGAACCCCATAGAGAATCTGTGGGATATTGTGAAGAGAACGTTGAGAGACTCAAGACCCAACACTCTGGATGAGCTAAAGGCCGCTATCAAAGCATCCTGGGCCTCCATAAGACCTCAGCAGTGCCACAGGCTGATTGCCTCCATGCCACGCCGCATTGAAGCAGTCATTTCTGCCAAAGGATTCCCGACCAAGTATTGAGTGCATAACTGTACATGATTATTTGAAGGTTGACGTTTTTTGTATTAAAAACACTTTTCTTTTATTGGTCGGATGAAATATGCTAATTTTGTGAGATAGGAATTTTGGGTTTTCATGAGCCGTATGCCAAAATCATCAATTTTAAGACAATAAAAGACCTGAAATATTTCAGTTAGTGTGCAATGAATCTAAAATATATGAATGTTAAATTTTCATCATTACATTATGGAAAATAATGAACTTTATCACAATATGCTAATATTTTGAGAAAAACCTGTAGATTTGGTGAACACAACAAATCAAGATCTTGAGAGTCAGTAAGATCTCTTTACTGGCTGTCTTCTAACGATCAAATCACAGTCAAGCTTTAAATTTGTAAACCATTTTTGTGGCTAAATTACCTCGGGGATGGACTTCTAGACTTTAATATCAGATTTTTTAAGAATTCTTGTTCCTCATATTGATTTGATCACTTTCCTTTACACACAAGCCTCTTCTGAGAAGGCTTTTCACAAGTTTTGGCAGAGAGTTTGGCAATTCTCACTAAGTTGGGAACATGAAATTGTCCAAAGTATCATGGTATGCTAGCACATTAAAAGGTTCCTTTCACTGGAACTAAGAGGCTGAGACCAACTCATAACACACAGTCCCACACTATAATCCTTTTGGCACCAAACTTTGCACTTGCAGTCAATGCAGTCAGGCAAGTATTGTTCTTCTGCCAACAGCCAAACTGACTCGCCCATTGACATGCCAGACAGAACACTACCCCATTGTTCTAGAGTCCAGTGGGGACATGCAAGGCACCACTGCATCCAACCCTTTGAATTGCACCTGATGATGCAACGCTTGGAGGCAGCAAAACCCTTTAAATTATCTCTCTAGCTATTGACTCTGCACTATGCACCTTAGCATCTGTTGACCCGTCCCTGTGACTTTATGTGAAATAAGACAATGGGGCTGAGTTGCTGTTGTTTCCAATCACTTCCTCTTTGTTATAATATCACTAATAGTTGACTGGAGTATTTAATAGTGAGGAAGTTTAATGAAAGGACTTATTGCACATTTGGCATCCTATCTTGATACCACACTGAAATTCACAGACAGTTAGGGTTGAATGATTTGGATGTGTGACCCAATATATTATATGTGCATTTAATACAACACTACATTTCATTTCATTTGCGACACTCATTTTGTTCACCTTTTTATAGCTCCAACGGGACCTTTCAGGCAGTCGGCTCATTATCAGACCATAATGCTATGTACAGGACTGTCCTAAATCACAAATAACAGACATGTCTTACGCCTATTTTCCATCCACAGTTCCAGCAACGTATGGCTCGACTTTGCTCTACTCGACACAAAACCTGTTGTGTTTTCATTGAATCAGCGTCGCCTGCTGTGCAAAGTAAAATAAAGACTCACCGTCAAACATCATATTTGCGTTAAAACAGTGATGTTGCGGAGTCACGACCATCCTGCTGTCCACAACTCACCAAACAATGGCAACAAATGTTGTCCATGATTTCCACCAGCTAAAGTAGATCCTAAGGAGAAGGGCATTAGTCCCAAGCACAGTGGATATACCCCACATACTTATGCATTTAAATAAATCTGTATTTTTGTACAACTATAAGAAAAGTCCTGAAACTACAGTCATACAGTGTATTTTTTTTCCACCATTGGGAACTGTACAGTGTTAAAATGCAAATGTTATTGATAAATGAAGGTGCTTTTGTCCTACCCAGAGTTTCTGCTGCACGTACTCAATCTGTTGCACCAAACAAGGTGCAGCATATCGTTAGCCCTCATAGCATAATTGTCATATTTGCCAAAATATGACTTAGGCAATTATGCTATGAGGCTAAAGATATAGAGCGACAACATGTCGTGTATAATCAGCACACTTTTATCAGCTTCTGAAGATATATTCAACTCAACAAAAACATTCACTGGCTATAAAAAGCCCACTTTATGTTCCTACTAACGACATTTTCATGACAAAATTTACAACGGTGTCAACTTTACGTTTTGATATGTCTTGTTGATAATTCGCCTTGTAATTGTATTTCAGTGCAGTTCCAGTTAATGTTTGAAATTAAAGCTTGTGTGCGCAGTAAAGTTTCTCTAACTGATGAGCATCATAAATTTTACTAACTGGTGTTTCGGCTGCTATCTCTAATGTTGTCTCCTTCGTGCGCATTGATCTGTCATATTGGGTTTACCATCTCTGAATAACAACCACAAGTGAACCAAGGCAACGTTTTAACAATTTATTCAGTTTTACAGGAGTAAATGTGATCAGGAACAAGGGGTCTCACTGAGGGGAAAAAAAGAGAGGCTTAGAGAAGTCCTGCATAAGATGGCATAAATACTAAACAGTTTCTTGGGTTTCGACGTACGAAGGCAGAACTCTCAGCTAAACCTGGGAGGAATAATTCTGGTCCATGATGGTTGAGGTTGGCAGATGGGTGCAGCGGAAGGGAAAGTGTTTCTTTGTTCCTTCCCATAAGGGGGTATTTCCGTGGGAGGGTGGAACGTTCTCAGGAACAGGTGAATCAAAGCTCCAGAAACCTGGGTCCGGAAAGAAGGCAGAGTGGAGGCCCACAGTTGAGACATCAAGGCTTGAATTACCTTGAACCTCAGAACATGGCAAGAATTAACTGAAGGCACAAAAGATCCGAAGAATCTCCGGCAAAAATGTCTTCCTAAGAGGCAGAGGAGAAAACACAAAAAGTCAGAGGTCAGTTGAAAAAACTGCAGAGCAGCAGAGGTCTAGCTGTTTACCACGCTATGTGAGACAACGAGTTGACACCTCCCTCTGGTTCTCCACTCCTCTTAAAGCCCAGGTTGATTGCTCCCTGATAATCTACAGCTGCGCAGAAGCACCTGCCATTCACATCCTAAGTAGAAGGAAAGAAGCACAGCACAAAAAACACAGACTGCACCCAGCCTGCACACAACCACCATGGATATGACATTATCAGAGTATCATACCAGATCCACAATGCGCAGACAAGGGCCAGAGTCACCTAATAAAATCTTTTTTTCATTATCGGCATCATTGTAAAGGGAGTATTTATTTATTGTAATAAATTATTTTCATAGTTTTTATTTATTATAGCATATATAATTATATTTTGTATTTTTCCGCAGGTAATGTTTTGGTGAAAGTCCTTGATGGCATGCCTTATAAACGTATTACAAAACAAGATAATCAGTTGGTGCTTTCTGTTACAATAGCCATTAAAGTTCCCATATGTTCATATTATAGACCGCTGTGAAGTTTTAGTTACAAGATTAAAATGATTTATGTCCCATTGAAATTATAGAACCCTCATCAACAAGGAAATAGGCTGTAATAAATGTAGGAAGTGCAATGATCCCACACATGAAGCTGATATTTTGGTGTCTGTCATCTTTGTAAGTCACCATCTCTTCAGTCACTCTCCAGGTTTTTTGTCTCCTTGCCTCTTTCTTTGTCAGCTTCCTTTTTCTCAGATTCTGCTTTAATGTCTCTGGCTCATTATCCTGATAGGAGTGGAAGTAATATTAGCGTGTATAGCTGGAGCTGCATAACAGAGATGGAGCATGAGATGACAAAGACTCCTTTTTCCTCTTAGCTGACTTCCTTAATATATTCCCTTCAAGCATCCATTGCCTTAAAGATTAATGTTTCCAAAAAAGTAAATGGAAAAGGAAACATATGTAATGGGGATACTTTTTGTTAAGCCACATTTGCAGGAAATAAACTCAAAATGTAATGAAACTGAGGACAAGGAGAATAAAATGACTGGAAGCAAAATTCGTGCTTTAAATTTGTGAGGTGTTATGTAGCTCAGTTGTCTCCACCAGACCATTCAGCTTTGTTTGACTTGAGGCCCCCAAGCCTTTTTTGTGCAGAGGCATATTTATTTTCCATGCTGAAATAAATAGCTGCACTTTCTTCATATCCACGTCTTGAACAGTTTGTTGACAGAATGGCTGAATTTATTGGAGTTTTTCTTGGATCACCTGTAGGCATGGAGCAGGAAAGCTATACCAACAGCCAAATAACCTTGTTATTGCCTTGTGCCTGCACCATAGAGGAAGTGGCAGATGGATTTTCTTGTCCAGTTTGACATTTATTTTGTTCTTAAGGCTTAGGGCTGTTTCTTGTAATTTTTATGGGCTACAGTATATGATGGAATTCCTTTAAAATGCTGTTTACCCCCATATCGGCCTTTTTATTGTGGTTTATTTTGGCATCTTTGTTTTGCTTCACAGTGATAATGCAACTAATATACAGGGGTTGGACAAAGAAACTGAAAGACCTGGTTTTAGACCACGATAATTTATTAGTATGGTGTAGGGTCTCCTTTTGCAGCCAATACAGTGTCAATTCATCTTGGGATTGACATATACAAGTCCTGCACAGTGGTCAGAGGGATTTTAAGCCATTCTTCTTGCAGGATAGTGGCCAGGTCACTACGTGATACTGGTGGAGGAAAACGTTTCCTGACTCGCTCCTCCAAAACAGCCCGAAGTGGCTCAATAATATTTAGATCTGGTGACTGTGCAGGCCATGGGAGATGTTCAACTTCACTTTCATGTTCATCAAACCAATCTTTCACCAGTCTTGCTGTGTGTATTGGTGCATTGTCATCCTGATACATGGCACCTCCTTCAGGATACAATGTTTGAACCATTGGATGCACATGGTCCTCAAGAATGGTACAGTAGTCCTTGGCAGTGACGCGCCCATCTAGCACAAGTATTGGGCCAAGGGAATGCCATGATATAGCAGCCCAAACCATCACTGATACACCCCCATGCTTCACTCTGGGCATGCAACAGTCTGGGTGGTACGCTTCTTTGGGGCTTGTCCACACCGTAACTCTCTCGGATGTGGGGAAAACAGTAAAGGTGGACTCATCAGAGAACAATACATGTTTCACATTGTCCACAGCCCAAGATTTGCGCTCCTTGCACCATTGAAACCGATGTTTGGCATTGGCATGAGTGACCAAAGGTTTGGCTATAGCAGCCCGGCCGTGTATATTGACCCTGTGGAGCTCCCGACGGACAGTTCTGGTGGAAACAGGAGAGTTGAGGTGCACATTTAATTCTGCCGTGATTTGGGCAGCCGTGGTTTTACGTTTTTTGGATACAATCCGGGTTAGCACCCGAACATCCCTTTCAGACAGCTTCCTCTTGCGTCCACAGTTAATCTTGTTGGATGTGGTTCGTCCTTCTTGGTGGTATGCTGACATTACCCTGGATACCGTGGCTTTTGATACATCACAAAGACTTGCTGTCTTGGTCACAGATGCACCAGCAAGACGTGCACCAACAATTTGTCCTCTTTTTAACTCTGGTACATCACCCATAATGTTGTGTGCATTTCAATATTTTGAGCAAAACTGTGCTCTTACCCTGCTAATTGAACCTTCACACTCTGCTCTTACTGGTGCAATGTGCAATCAATGAAGACTGGCTACCAGGCTGGTCCAATTTAGCCATGAAACCTCCCACACTAAAATGACCGGTGTTTCAGTTTCATTGTCCAACCCCTGTATTATTTAGAATATTATATACAATTAACATGTTGTATTGCCATTGCATTGCAGTCACTGGATGTTAGCTGTTCAATAAACTTTCACAGTCTAACAAACAAAATGAGAGCAGCAGCTTGGTAATCCCTTGAAAGGTTTATGTTTCTTCCACTTTAAACAACTTCTGAAGCAGAAGCATTCTACAATGAGAGCGAACTCTTTATAAAGGTGAAGCCTTTCAGAACGTTTTGTTCTGCTGATGTTGGCAGCAGAGCATGGGTCATATTTTAGTTTTGTGTGTTGGGAATGCTCAGCTTCCCACTCCGTTCTTCTGTGCGTCCGCAAAGGCAAATTTGAGAAAAAGGAAGAATAACAATATAAACTAAATACAGAAAAAATTAAAAGGCATGTTTAAAAAATGGTGGATCTGGTAATATTTCCCTGATGTTATTGTCAAAGCTAGGGGTGCACTTAATTTGGTTTTAGTATATAGTATGTAAATCTGTTTTGGCATTGAAGTATTACTTGTCTTCAAACTGCTGAGGTTTTCCATGTTGCTGCATAATGCAGGATGAGGTTAACATGTGATTCCTGGTAGACCAACATTAGGGCAGGTACGTTTTACTATAGAGATTTACCTTCCTAGAAAACACAAATGTGTGCTCAAATGCCCTTTAAAATATTGTTGTATAATCTCAAAATAAATACCTTGTCTATGTGGCCAGTAGTAACTGCCCACATGGACAAGTTGAATGACTTATGGAGGAAGGTTTCACTATGAGAGAATTTATAGATTGTTCTATTTGGCTAAAATGTTAAGAAGGATGTTAGGATGACTCAAGGTGAAGCTTCAAACCCAAAGAAGGTTGTAAAACAAGTACAAACGAGTTCCAGTTAATGCCTGCAATTAAAACAATCACAGCATCAAAGATTTTTCTAATGGATGAATGGCATTTTCATGATTAGCAGTTTGCTGAAGTTCTAGGACTACATTAACAGAATGGTTAACTTTAAGTTTTGATATGTCTTGTTGATAATTCGCCTTGTAATTGTATTTCAGTGCAGTTCCAGTTAATATTTGCAATTAGAACAATCAGCATCAAAGATTTTTCTAAGGAATAAAGCAGGCAACATTAAGCTTCAGGAATATTCCAAACCTCTACCAAGGTCTGGACCAGGAAACCAACCAATTTTAATGGGCCATACTATTTCTAAGATAAACAGTCAAATATTCAGGCAGGATTTACCAAACGTTTGTTGAGGGCTGCAAGTAGTGCATAGTTTCTTTGCAGCTTGCTAACGTTTATCCAAATATTAGTTGGAGTGTATGTAAATATATGAGCCGGTATGTATAATTTTGTTTCTTTGATTATTAGAGAACATTCCCCATAAATTTAAACCTATTCAGCCAGCCACAATAAACCCTATTAAGACCTCCATGCCAGAGTCTTTGTGCAGGCATCTGACTGCCACTCTGCCCGTGTTTCTACTCTTTCCTTCACTCGTTCTCTTTTTGTCTCGTGCTCCATCCCCTATGGCCATGAAACAAAATGGCACACAATTTAACTTTTTTCTATCTCAGTGGCTTTGCTTTGCCTTGCTTTTACCTTTGGTCCCTCTTCAACCACTTTCGTCCTTACAGTGACACTCCTGATCCTATTTTCCTTTCCATAGGTCACAGTTCACGTGTACTGTGTTCCTGAGATTTGCTTTTTACAGAAAAGTTTTTAATGATACTAATTGCTACTAGTTTTTGAGTTGGACATGACTGGACTGCACATTTATACCAAGAGTGTAATGTCAAAATGCCCCCTATGGTGTTTTCATGATTCTGTCTCCTGTCTTCGTTCTTCTATTTCTGACTCTCCTTGGTCCATCTCTGAACCTCTGTCCCTCCTACTGCTTCTCCTTTTCTTCCCTGTACCCTTTCATCTCACTAAATCCTGTTACACTCAATGCAAGAAGCTCCACTTAGTTTCATGGCTGCTAGTTAAATCATGCAGGAGCTCAGGAACCGCCTTTTTTCATCCCATTGTCACCAATGTCGAATCCCGTATCTAATGTCCTTCAACATGCATGATGTTGCAGGACGGCCGAAGCTCCAGTCCACGCAAGGTGAGCAGATAATTTTTTTCTGAAAAGCACTCTGCCATATCCTCAAAGAAAAAAAGGAAAGCAAATGTGTGCTAAAAGCTATTTCCTCCGGGTTTTAAATCATATTATTCTACTGGAAATCACACAGGTCTTTCTTTCACCACAAAGATGTAAATAGGTGCAAATATGTACTCGTGTTGTTGCCACAACATGCATTTGTCTGTTTGCGCATGTAGCCCACCTGGGACTCGTGTCAACTTTTAATCACAAGACTCGCATGTGATGTAAAAGTCCTAAGCTGTTTTATTTTGGAGGGAATGAAATCACCTCTCTGTCTGGAACCGCAGGCCTGTGGGAGATCCTGCTCCCATGTGTAATAAATACAAGGAGTTACAGGCGAGAAAACGAAGAAAGCAAACTACCCTGATAATGGAGTTCATTCTCGGTGTGCAGAGTATAACGCAAGTACTAAATAGGAGACCAGCCTTTCGGGGACGCATACTTAGTCCAGCCAACACACTGGGGCTGCCATATTGAGGCCAGACTACAAGAGAAGTGAACATTGCTTTTGACAAGCAGACAGTTTGTGTGTTCTTGGGGAGCAGTAGCTCTGGTTGATGTATTTCTCTTTTTTTTCCTCCAATTATGTGCTGTGTTGGTCACTGTATTGGTTTGCCATTATGGGAAGAAAGCTGTACATCATATAATGGTTTTTCTGGCAGATTTGCTTACAATGCAATAAAATTTTAATAGTGACAGCTATAGGGTTGGGATTGCATGCATTGTCGTCCACCAGTGTTTATTTAAACTAACCCCAGCAATAAGAGTACTTTTAAGATAATCCCGCAATAGGCTAACGCAGTGTTAGTCCTTGAAATATTTTAACTGTGAACGGGATCAAATGCTACATCTGTTTATTGTGTGCAATGTTTTTCATTGCAAGTACAGTAATTTGTTTATGAATTTCTGCACGTTTCAAGGTTGCACTTTCCAACCCTTAAGATACAAGGTAAAAGTTCTAATCCCTGTTGTGCATCTTTAGTGAAGCACACATCTACTGATTAATGCATCATGAGTACTGGCATGATTAGAGGTCAAATATTTTACACATTCAAAACGTTAAGGGCATATTAGAGGAAAACCCTATATCTTGCAAAACTGGATGGTTGGATGGATAGATTAAAATGCAATGACGTACTTTGTAGAAGAGATAAAAATCAATTTTTCCAATGGCAGTATAAAAATGAGAAAAATGAAAGGTGTCTTTAGAAATATTTTCTCACAAGGCCCTTTATTTTACTTTTGTTTCAGTAATTTCTGACTGTGTTTCAGCTACATAAGCAGATAATGATGGTCTGTCCTTATTAAGATAATTACTATGTGACAACTTCAATTTTCTTTTTTAAAATGCATACTAAAAAAAAATAAAGATTGACGGACAGCTGCTCTTGTCAACTGATCATGGTTAATGTTAAGGAATCAAAGCAATAATGTCCAATTTTCACCACTGTAGAAAGATTTAACTGGAATGTGAAGGGCAAACACATTCTACACTATTTGTTGAAGGTTAATTTAAGGAAGACAAGGAAATGGGTAGAGATGTAGCAGCTGATTACCTGTCGGGTTGATTTGCCCTTTAAGGAACAAATGCCCTGTCCATCTTCTTCTCAATTTGATCCACATTAGATGGGCACAGCATTCTTTTAAAGCCTTCTTTTTTTACTGCCCCATCAGTCAACAGTGTTATTACTTAACCATTATGTTTGCATACAAAACATAGATTGCTAATGTATTCACTTCACCTCAGCACCTTGCCTTGGCACCAATTTGTCCCTTTTTGATTTTGACACAACCTTACACACACCCGCACACACACACACACACACACACACACACAAACAGAAATGGAGAGAAACAAGTCCCATGGTTATATCTGATTGAGCTTTCCCCTGTCTGCCATACCTCATCCGTGTGAAATCAATAGAGGATCTAGGATTGGAGCTCAGGCTAATTGAGCAGTGCGCTCCTTGTTCTCTTATTGCTGCAAGGAACATTTTGTCATCATGGCACCTGGTTCATACTGTGAGGGTGGGGTTGGAGCAGGGAGGGCATGCCGATGGGGTCTTTGAAGCCACAGAGAGAGGAGAGCTGCATGTGACAGAGCAACTTTTTGTCGAGGACTAAATGGACATAAAACTTTAAAAAGTCTCCAGTTCTTTCATTGTTAATTTTTATGATTTTAGTTTACAATTTGTGAAAACCCCAAATTCAGCTTCTCATACAATCTGTGTTTTACATGATCAATAAAGAAAGGGTTTTAATGCAGAAATATAAGCCTACTGAAAGTATGACCATGTGTTTTAAGTATGAGTGTGTGCTTTAATAGTGGCATTCAGCTTATCTGCAATGTTATCCCATAGCCCAACCCATAGCCTCTCTATGGTTTTATGGCAGGCCAGTCAAACGTAGCGAGACCATGATCATTAAAGCAAGTGTTGGTTCCATTGGCAGTGTGGGCAGGTGTGAAGTCCTGTTGGAAAATGAAATCAGTATCTCCCTAATTATTGTCAGTAGAGACAAGCTGCAATTTCCCTAAAATGTCCTGTGAAACACAGTGAACCAATCCCAGTAGAAAAGATGGTACTACAGTTATGCAGTTTAAAGAAAAACAGTGGATAGCTCCCTCCAGTTTGGGGTAAGTCCCTTTTAAGTGGAGGAGTTTAAGTATCTTAGGGTGTTGTTCATGAGTGAAGGTAGGCTGGTGCGGGAAATGGATATATGGATTTGGGCGTCATATGCAGTAATGTCAGTGTTCCTGTAGTTTCTCTGCTATGGTGAAGAAAGAGCTAAGCCATGAAGCAGAGCTGTTGATTTAGCTGTCGGTGTTCCTACTATTGCCTAGGGCCTGACCGAAATAAGGACCTCCCAGGTACAAGCAGCTAATATGAGCCTCTTCTCCAGGGTAGATGGGCTCTATCTTAGAGATGGGGTTTGAAAACATCACCATCTGGGGTTGTATTAGAGCTGCTGCTGCTTGGCATTGAAAGCAGTCAGTTGAGTTGGTTTGGGCATCTGTTAGGATGCCTCCTGGTGCCACTTGGTGGCAGACCCAGAACATGGTGGAAGGATGCTTCAGGGTTTCCCAAAATGAGCTATAGTGTTGCTGGGGAATTAGATCTGGGTTTTCCTTTTTGATTCAATTCAGTTTATTTATTTATATCAGTCAATTGCCATGTCTAGGAGAGACAAAGGGTTAAACACTGAAAGACAGGGCCATGTGGTTCATCGGTAGAGGTTGAGCATTAAGTTGTTGCCAGCAGAAGCTTAGACAATGCCCCTCTCCAGAAAGGTGTCACAGGTAGACACAGAGTCAGGCCAAGTGTAGCTTCTAGGAAGAGAAAAGAGAGAGAACATAAAGTTAAACTGAAATAACAGCAAATAATGCAAAATTGGAGAGTAGTGTGAGAATGTAGCGAAGAGGGTGAAAGTGGTCATTATGTCCTCCAGCAGCCTAAGCCTATAGCAGCATAACTACAGAGATAGCACAGGATAACCTAAGCCACTCTAACTATAAGCTTTATCAAAAAGGAAAGTTTTAAGCCTAGCCTTAAAAGTAGACAGTTTGTCCATCTAGAGCCCACTGATGGCCATTGTTATACTAAAAACCCCAACGATTGGGATACCTCTCTCTGTCAGTTTCATTGTCTAACCCATGTAGCTCTGAATTAAACCAAGGAGCCTGCCTCCTATGAATAATTACCTTCTTTTTCAAGGGGGCTGCATTGTCTAATGCACCATGCAATGATGAAGTAACACTATGAACAAGAGAATCAATTTGTGAAGGGGCAGAAACAAAATTATTGCCCTCCATTGTGTTTTTCTGTGATAATGAGGAAATCAAAAGTGGAACAGATTCTTTAAAGGTTGTTACAGCATTGTCTGATAATGATCTACTATAATGAAATTTTCTTTCAGGTGTGGAGTACTCGGTTAAATTAAACTCAAAAGTTATTAAAAAATGGTCAGACAGGACAGGGTTATGAGAAAATATTTTTATGTCTTTACATTCAATGCCATATGTCAGCACAAGGTCCAGAGAATGAAGACAAAAAGGTGGGTAGGTTTGTTAATTGCCAATTGAATCTAAGATAGTATTAAAGGCTATATTTTGGCTATCACTTTCAGTGTCAACATGAATGTTAAAATCCCCCACTATAATAACCTTATCTGTATTTAACACTAAATCAGATAAAAGGTCTGAAAACTGATCTAAAAATTGAGAGTAAGGGCCTGGTGGACGGTACAAAACAACAAACAGAAGTGGTTTTAGTGCTTTGCAATTTGGATGAGGAAAACTAAGCATTAAATATTCAAGAGTTGTAGCTATTGATTGGTCTGGGACAAGTCAATAAATCGGACTGAAAGAGGGTTGCTACTCCTCCTCCTCGCCCAGTATTTCGAGGAATGTGAAAATTTAAATAATTAGTAGGAGTTGACTCGTTTATAGTAACACAATCCTCTTGCTGCAGCCAGGTTTCTGTGAGCAAAATAAATCAATCTGATTGTCATAAACCTGGTCACTAACTAGCAAGGTGTTTGAAGAGAGAGATCTTATGTTCAGTAAGCCACATTTAATTGTTTTATTTTTCTTTTTAGTCTGAGTTGTGTTTATTTTTATTAGATTTTCCTGATTTCCTCGTTATAGATTATTTTTTAATCTATTCAATTTTTCCCTTGGGCTTGACACTGTCTTAATAGGGTAATGGGTGGGTATCAGTACAGAAGCTGCAGAGAGGAGTGTTAAACTGGTCTATATCTGGGTCTATCTGATCTGGTCTATATCTGGGTAAAAATAACAATGGCATTTGTATAAATACTGTTATTGAGACTTTTCTCAAGCCTTTATGATTGAGTAAATTGTGGTTTAAAGGGGATTCAAATCCCTTGAAATGTTCACGCTGTTATAGGAAAATATCACAAGCCTTCTTATGCCTATGGTAGTACTTCAGATCATAGTTTGAGGAAATCGTGCCATTATCACAAGATGAGCACCATTATTAGGGTTTGGGGGGTTAGAAACCATGATAGCCTTCCACTGTCATGGTTTCTCATCCTTAACCTTCCCAGTTTCCAATTCTTTTTAGACCATCGCAAGTAGTCTGTACTTTGCTGAGTCTGCGAAAATGTCTTACAGGGTATCTCCCCCACCCCCACCCTAAGAATCTAGTTCCAGCACTAAAATGGTGCCAGGGCGTCCTTGACACCAGTTCTTTGTGTTTCCATTACCAAAAGCTCTGGATTTAGCACTGGAAAAGACATTTATAGTTTTTAGATTCTTTTATAGAACCAGTTAGACACTGGCTTTGAGACGAGCCCAGTTTTAGTACTAATACTGCTCTGGTGGGAAAAACCTTAACTGTTATGTACTCCTTGTTTCATGCTCACCGGGTACTTTTGCGTTCCTGTGTGTGCTTATTAAAGGCCAACTCAGATACCCAAGTGATGAGACCATTTGTGCTCTCTGAGCCGTATACTGACACCCTTTTTCTTTGTTACTTGGCCGTTAATGGGTTTGATGGTCTTCTAAATTAGTTTTTTAATGATTGCATCACAGTTTAATTGCTTTTTAATGTTGTAAATGAATTAGCTCCAGTTGAAATAATAGTTGTTAACAGCATTCTAAAGCCTTACTGTTTGGCTAGACTTGGTCAAAGTGTCTCTTACATCATTAGCTGACGTGTTCGACAATTTAAGCACATTCTCAAGAAATACTTGTAAAAACAATGCCATAATATCACCACATATACTGGGGTTGAGAACATTAAATAACAATCTGTACAACCTTATAAAAAAAAAGCAGTTTTTTCTGTTACTTCTAAAAACATAAATGGGACTTTTTCAGGCCAGATTAATTGTTGCACAGATACATAAATTGTTCATTCATATAAAACAAGAACAGATTTCTTTTCACACTTGAATTCACAGAACGTTTTGAATATTCCAGCAGTTCATCCAAAAACATAAAAATTCTCAAAATCCTGAAGTTATGCTCTTGAAATAAATCTTTCTACCAGCTGTGAGGCCTAATTAAGAGGCTCTTCTCCACACAGTATCTCTTTAATTGTTCTGTCTCATCTCACCAGCCTCCCTCCCAGTCTGTCTTGTTTCAGGTATTTGTTGCTTTGTATAGCGAGACATGCCTGCAGCGGTACAGCGAGAGATTATTGTCACTATAATTGGCTTTTCCAGGCCCGATTTGATACGAGCCTCTTGTCTGATCCGCACAGTTCTTTATTATAAGTTGTAATGGGAAGACAATGAGACTCACATGAAACACTCCTGTCAAATCTCCTTAGAGATCAGCTTTTGCATTCTGTTTTTACGCTGTGGGTCAGGATAGATGGCATTTGTGTGAAAATACTCACATTATCCTGCGAGAAAACAGACTGATGTTGGCATTATGCATATATCTGCAGTATATTAAAGGTATGAGGAACTTGTATTGTACAATCAAATGCAACACACCCTAATGCAAACACCTGGTATGACATATGGCTGGAAAATATGTATTTAAAGTTTATATTTGGAAAAAATGCTTATTTCTAATTCCATTATCTAAAACAAAATCTAAACTTTTTTTTTTTCCAGGGGATTTATTGTAGATGGTGTCCTTTATGTTCAGTTTGGAACATAGCAAGTTAAGTTTTGTCGGACTCATTTGTCATATTGTTTTATTTTAGTTACTGACATACTGACAACAGAAAAATAAATATACACTTGTTTAAAATTCCATTTTAGTGTTGTTTTTGTGGCTTTAGACCTACATTGATCAGACTTTTAAAACGGACCACCACATCTTGAACACACCAAACCTTTGCATATAAAATAAATTCATCACACAGCTCTAACTATATTTAGTGAAGGACAATCCAGTCACAGTAAATGATGTGTATGTAGACTGTACTATACTTTCAAGTCTGTACTGAAAGTGGGGAAATATAGTTTTATTTCATACAAAGAAGTTTGCTCTTTGCAGAGTGCTGGATCCAGCAAAGTAAAGGATAATTGAGTGGAAGAATAAAACAGCAGGTAATAAAAGGAGCACAAACAATATGTTTAACCCCAGCTTTGAGAGGTTTGTTAAGCAAAACCCATTCAACAGTTTGGAGGATACTCACAAGGCAGTGAGTCAGTGCTTCAAGAGCCACTACACACAGATGTATTTGGGACATGGGCTACAACTGTCGCATTACATGTGTGAAAACCCTCCTGAACCAAGGCATCAGGAGCATCTTACCTGGGCTAAGGAGAAAAACACTAAGGCTTAGTGTTTCAGAGACTGCTTTCCAGATAAAATTAATCTTTGCATTTTGTTTAGAAATCAAGGTCCTAGATTCTGGAGAAAGAGGGGAGACACTCAAGAGTCCAAGTCATTTGTGGTGCAGTGTGAAGTTTCTAGAGTCAGTGATGATTTGAGTAGCCATGTCATCTCTTGGTGTTGGTCCACTGTGCTATATTAAGTCTAAAGTCAGTGCAGCATTCTACCATGAAACTTTGAGCATATAACGCTTTCCTCTGCTAACAGGTTTCGTGGAGATGCTGACTTCATTTTGCAGCAGGACTTTGCACCTGCCCACACTGCTAAACATACCAATACCTGCTCTAATGACCATGATGTTAACGTTCCTGATTGGTAGTTAACTGGCCTGGCATGCACCCCACACAGAATCTAGATCAAGAAGATGAGATGAAGGCCGCTTTTTAAAGCAACCCAGGCTTCCTTCAAACCTCCGCAGAGCCACAGGCTGATCCTCGTCATGCAGTGATGCAGTAATTCATGCAAAAGTATGTACAATCAAGTATTGTGAATATATATTGCACAGTGAATGAACACACTGTGCAGTAAGCCCACATTTATGCATAATTGTTTTTATTGATCTTACGCAATACTCTAATTTTCTGAGAAATCAAACTGTGGGTTTTTATTTATGCAAAAAGGGCGCCAAGTATGGAGTGCATCTTCAATACAGTACGTGGTAAGACTTTTAACATTTCTGCATTATATACATATTTGTGTTTTTTATTAGCTGTTAGTTATATTCATCAAAAATAACAGAAAATTTTACTTGAAATATGTCACTACATGTGTAATGAACTAAACTATTGAAGGACAAAGCCAGTCCAGGATGGGCTTTGGGGATTCGCACCAAAAAAGCCACACTTTATCTTTTCCATCAAACAATCAACATTGGCTGTGGTTGGTGAGCAGAAGATGCTTCAGAGGCGGCGCCCAGCGATCCATTTAAAACCTGTTCTACTCTGAAGTGTCAGCCCTTCTGATAAAGCCTTCTAAGGCTAGGATGCCACTCTTCTGTCTCGATGGACTTAGGTACACGATGACTAATGTTTGTTAAAGGAGCCAGTTCATGCACCTTAATTGACGAGATGCATTGCTGGGCCCCTGATGTGCATTCCCCTAACTTTTCGTTAGTCTATTATAATTCATCAAGATGCTCTTGCTATGAAAAGTTTGAAATTGAGCCAATCTAAAGTTTGCAAACGGGCAGCTAACTTTGGCATTGTGTTTTTTCATGATTTTAAGCTAGGTAGGAGTTACATTTATCTAAAATGTAAAAAAAAAATAATCTAGAAATATGTGTGGAATTCTTAAAAGAAAATCCATAGGAATCCTGTTCTTTCTTCTCATTAGTATCCTTACAGTCATGATACGTGACAGCTGGTAGAAAAACCCCCGTTATCAGATTGCATGATGCAGTTAAATCCCTAGTTTTCTATCTGGGCTGACATGACTGCCTTGTTCACCAAGTAGCCGAGGCAACGTAAAACACAGCTCTCCTGCACTATTATCTCAGTCACTATCAGCTGCTGTCAGCAGAAGATACAGATGGACATGAGATTTGCACTGTGTGAGGACTGAGATGCACTGTAAAGGCACAGAAAGTAGTTTTCTGTTGCTGATACAGTACACTAAATTTTAACTGATCTACATGATGACATCTGCCTCCAAATCAATTATTCATCACCATCTTAGCTCTTGTAGCTATTTCATCCTCTTTCGTCTTCTATTGTGTGTTTGAATATGCACTCTTTCAGACTCATTTAAAAATAACATGAACTTATTCACAGTTTCTGCAGGCTTGTTCAACATTTTAAAATCATTTTTCTTCTGAACCTGACATGCTGTATCATTCGCATTTTCCAAGGCTATGGGTGGTAGGCCAATCGTTTTATAGAGGTTTGGTTGCCAAGACAACAACCTCAAAGGCCTTTTGCTCTGATTTATTGTAATCATTGAAACATACCATATCAGTTCTCTAAAATGTCACAAAATTCTTCATAAGGGGAACCAGCTGCTAGATACTTGTGTGGATCAAAATGTGAACAAGTGTAACCAATGTTCTCTGGCCTTAATGGATTCTTAATGGATCTTAGTGGATGATTTTGTTAAAGAAGCTCAAGTTTGTTTTTCAGTACACACTCCAGTCCCTTTTTGTACCATCAGATGTTCTCTGTTCTCTTTAATAGAGTTTGAGTTGATTAAAAGATAATGATAACATTCAGGTAGTACTCTTGAGGATTTAAAGGTTGTACACAGGAGGAGAGTCCGACCGATAGTCGAACCTCGGCTTCAGGAGGAACAGTGTGGTTTTCGTCCCAGCCGTGGAACACTGGACCAGCTCTATACCCTCTACAGGGTGCTCGAGGGTTCATGGGAGTTTGCCCAACCGGTTCACATGTGTTTTGTGGACCTGGAGAAGGCATTCGACTGTGTCCCTCGTGATGCCCTGTGGGGGGTGCTCCAGGAGTATGGAATCGGGGGCCCTTTATTAGGGACCATCCAGTCCCTGTATGAGCGGAGCAGGAGTTTGGTCTGCATTGCCGGCACTAAGTCGGACCTGTTCCCAGTGCATGTTGGACTCCGGCAGGGCTGCCCTTTGTCGCCGGTCCTGTTCATAACTTTTATGGACAGGATTTCTAGACGCAGCCAAGGGCCGGAGGGGGTCTGGTTTGGGGACCAGTGGATTTCGTCTCTTCTTTTTGCGGATGACGTGGTCCTGCTGGCCCCCTCTAGCCAAGACCTACAGCATGCGCTGTGGCGGTTCGCAGCCGAGTGTGAAGCGGCTGGGATGAGGATCAGCTCCTCCAAGTCCGAGGCCATGGTACTCGACCGGAAAAGGGTGGCTTGTCCTCTTCAGGTTGGAGGGGAGTTCCTGCCTCAAGTGGAGGAGTTTAAGTATCTCGGGGTCTTGTTCACGAGTGAGGGAAGAATGGAGCGGGAGATCGACAGACGGATCGGTGCGGCTGCCACTGTAATGGGGGCGCTGTGCCGGTCCATTGTGGTGAAGAGAGAGCTGAGCCGAAAAGCAAAGCTCTCAATTTACTGGTCAGTCTACGTTCCTACCCTCACCTATGGCCATGAACTTTGGGTCATGACCAAAAGAACGAGATCACGGATACAAGCGGCTGAAATGAGCTTCCTCCGTAGGGTGGCCGGGCACTCCCTTAGAGATAGGGTGAGGAGCTCGGCCATCCGGGAGGGGCTCGGAGTAGAGCCGCTGCTACTCCACATCGAGAGGAGCCAGTTGAGGTGGCTCGGGCATCTATACCGGATGCCTCCTGGACGCCTTCCTCGGGAGGTGTTCCAGGCACGTCCCACCGGGAGGAGGCCCAGGGGACGGCCCAGGACACGCTGGAGGGACTGTCTCTCGGCTGGCCTGGGAACGCCTTGGGCTCCCCCTGGAGGAACTGGAGGAGGTGTCTGGAGAGAGGGACGTCTGGGCGTCTCTGCTGAGTCTGCTGCCCCCGCGACCCGGTCCTGGATAAGCGGAAGACGACGAACGAACACAGGAAATCTGATACTTTTCATATGACGTGAAGTACACAGCATTTCAGACTGTTTTGTTGAACTCAAAACAACCAATTTTAGCTTCAAAATCAAACAACACTCAGATAAAGTTCATTCTTGCCACCATATACCTTTGTAAAAATAGTCATTTGTATCATGTTTACTGTGCAGAAATTCATCATTATAGCTTCAGTTGATGCTTCGACCCAGTCATCAAAGTTACCATTATTATTTTTAGCCGTAGCAGTTGTAGCATTTTCCATCATTTCATCACCAGGACAATCATAATGTCTTCTGTATTAAATGATCTCATCAGGAACAAATTACAGCCTGCAGCATGAACACACAATCCATTCAGCATTCAAACTTCAGTTTTAATAAGCAGAGAGGTAGCAGTTTAAATTGCTTTATGCAATTTAAACCTACTCTTACTCTGAAGGTTCGCCATATTGACGCTATAGATAGAAGCATGCATCATCGTTTTCAATTTTAGACTGCTCTGCTGAGTGTAATTAGAGCCTTCTTACAAAGTTAGCAGTAAAATAAATCTGACAAGCTGTTAACGAGTTAAATAGACAAGCCTACCATCCAGCTAAATGTTGACTAACTCAACATTAACGGCTACAAAGCTATTAGCAGCTGGGGGAGAGGGTTGCTGTTGTAGTTTTCTTCTATTTTTGAAAACAAAATGTATTTAAAACACCTTCCTTGCATAGTTGTAATGGCTGACACGATGCTACTTTAAATATTGGGTGTTCCTTGGTCGTTTTAATAACTGGCTTATTTTTATTGACTTTTTCTCATAGCTGATTGACCCCTCAAAAACGATGCGTTTGTTAGACAATCACAAAATGCACTAAAAATAGTTTTAATGGTACATTTTTTTCAACTAACTATTCTAATACTGTACTACTATCTTGGCAATCATTAAAACCAGTGATCCAGTAATCCTGGCTACATTAACTTGCTCATGTTGAAAGAAAAGGATGAAAACAAAACTTGTGCATCCGAGCAAGAGCAACGACCTGCAGTGCATAGAATGTGTCTTAGAAAATCTCACTGTCTCTCTGCTTTGGCAGCTTGTCCACTTTGTCTTATCCTTGACAATCTAACATCTTCATACCATAACCCTGTCTGATTTTGGTGAGACTATAAATTTTATCCCACGTTTCTTGCTCTTAGGCTGGCAGAATTGTCAGCCAACGTGAGTTTGTCGCTTTAGTTTTAGTGTTTTGCTTTACTTTACTTTTTGACACATTTTGCGTGCAGAGATTGTATTCTGCATACCTTTATTGTAACATCTGGTTATTTGGCCTCATCTAGATCCAGTCTGCCTGTCTTCTTCTGATATAAACAAGGCATTTTGAGCCACACAGTCGGATTAATTTCTCCCTGTCAGATCATTCTCTGTAAGCCCAATACATAATTATGCTGGACAATTCTAGTAGATCAGCAGATTCTGAAATACTCAGACCATCCTGTGTGGTATCAACGTCCAAACCTTGTTTAGAGTCACTCAAATTCCATTTATGACCCATTTTGATACTTGGAATAAAGTTCAGCAAGTCATCTTTATACCAACTATATGCCTAAATATATTTGTTTGCTGACATGTGCATAGCTGTAAAGTTTTGTGTTCACAAGCAATTGAACCAGAGTACCTAATAAGTGCCTGTTGAATGCATACTACACTTTACCATCAAGCCACTGCAAGCTCACTGTCCCAACAGATTGTTTAGGTTGGTATTTGACATGTAATTAAATGACTGTCCTGCCAATCTTTCATAACATCAGATTATATGACTACTGTCTTCATGTATATTTATGTTTTTAGTCAACAGTATAAGACTTCTATCTTAAATGACAATGACTTAGGACTAATAAATGACTTATTTTAAACTTTTAATCTGTCATGGTACTTGTAAATGCTTTTTTCAATAATTTTTTTATATGTTATAGCATATACAGAAGGTTGAAGAGAACAGAAGAAAAATAGAACAAGAAAACAAAAATGGTGGAATGTTGTACAAAGTGTCTGTACATATTCAAGTGGTGGGAAGAAGTACGAAATAATAGTGACCCATCCGTGACTCTTGATGAGGTTAATAATTTAAAAAAGCTTATATTTAATTGCATTTAAACTATCCCTCAGTTGGGATCTTAAAACCTCTCACTGTCAGGGAGCGGCGATGGCGCAGGGGAAAAACGTGCGGCCCATATTCAGAGGCTTCAGTTCTCGACGCAGCCTGTTGCGGGTTCGGCTCCCAGCCCAGGCAGCTGTTGCTGCGTGTCTTGCCCCTCTCTCCACTCCTTTCCTGTCACCTTACTGTTGAAAAAGTGTGAAAAAATAGTGGCCACTAATGCCGCAAGAAACAATTAAAAAGTAACATATACAGGTGACATATTGTAAATATGTTTTAGATTTTTCCTAAACTCCTACCAACACTTTTGTGTAGCAGTTTGGCATGTGTTTGAAAGGATGTTGGCTACCAGCACTGCTTGCACATGTTGTATGATTACAGGGTCGGAGAGGTTCATATGGACCCAGTCAAAAACAAAACCATAGCCTTGTCTTACATGTGGGTGTGCATGCTGCATGTGTACTTGCAAGGCTCAAAATCATACTAGGCTATAAAGGTTTTTTTGTTTGTTTTTTTTAATTAGGCTAAATTATTTGCTTTCAAAAAAAGGAAAAACAAATCTATTTCACTTTGATGCCATTGGCCTATACTTCTGACCAGATTGGAGCAAGGATGATCACTGCTGGCTAGAATTGACCTTGACTTTATCAAGGTTTGTTTTTGCCAAATTTGCCAAAGTACAATTTCTCCCAATTATCAATGCTAGCTGTATTCATTATGATACAATGTCGGTTGTCACTAGGCATGTTTCAACTAGGGGTTCCTGAACGTTTTTTCACACAGAACCTTTTTATCGACCTAGGCCTCTCTCCTACAGAAGTGTTATGTTGATCTTTGATCTTTTGACCAACCGGGGTCCATAACAAAATTTAAAAGCAGTGAAATCAGACCACAATAGCATTGTTTCATTGCAGTTATGGTTTGCTACTCCAAACAGTGAAAACGTGTAGCTAGAGTGGATTTTAAAGGAACAGTAATTATCAGACTTCCTATGTGGAAGAAAGGAGAGGAGAGTTCTGATCAGGATTACAACCAGCTGTCCAAAGACATAATTTCTGACTATTTCACAGAAGTTAACCTCTGAAACTCAAATAAAATCATTTCTGCCTCAGAATAAGTTTGTAATAATCCACAGATCTTTAATAATTAGAATGCGGGATGTGTATCGTAGGAAGAATAACCACACACAAGCGACAGCAACGTGTCTGCTCCATTCAAACCCAAAATCACATATAGTTCAACATTCTTGTAAACTCCCTTTAATATGTATTTTAGTACATAAACTATGTAAAACATTATAATTTTACCAGTTAGAGCCTCTAAAAAGACTTTCAGAAGAGCATTTATTTCTGTCATGGAAAGCAGAAGTCTGCGCTTCCTTTAATTAAATATTTCCACTGAGGATGATGAATTTTGTATTTAAACTGAAAGATCTGGTGAGACCTGTCCCAAGAAACAACCCTAGTTATACCTAATGCACATAATGTTCCTTATCACTGCAGCCTAATCTCTGTATAAATCCTCATAATATTCCAAACTACTGCCACTTTAACAATATTCCTCACCGTCTTTGGTAACCTTCGGCTTTATTGTGGTTATCTCTCTACGAAATTAAATTTGTAATAGAGTCAAACTAGTGAAGTAACTGTCAGAATGGTATTCTACAACCTAAAATACTTTACTATACTTTAGAGGGGTTATGGGATTAGGGCTTTCAACATGGTTTATATTTCAGTTTGAGCCTCAGGACTTGTCTTTCATAATTAATATTGTTACCCCTTTTTGTGTCCTCCTTACCACATTTTTGCACTTGCACTTATTTTTAGTGTTTTCCTGATAGCAGGTAAGAGTGCTCTATCCTAGGGCAAGAATCTAGATTGCTGATATAAATTGTGGAGATGAAAAATGTACTGCAGAGCTTTGGCAGAGAAGCATAAGTAAAAGTTCTGTTGAAGCACTGTAAAGACAGCAAAATGAGAAACTGCAGAAGATGAGCGGGAAGGAGGGAATGGCTGGATGGATGTGTAAAATGGGTTGGAAGATTGTGGTGGGGGTTGTCCTAGCAGTGATTACATTGTCCATCAGGCCGCAGGACAGCCTGCATCAGCCCCCAGGATTGATGTTTGACAGAATAATTAGAAAACTGTCTCAGGCTGTAATCACTGGAGCTCATCTTGCGGAAGTAGACTTCCATTCCTCGCTGCCACACACACACACTCGCACACACTCACATAAACAGGCTAGTGGAAGGCATCTGTGGTTGACTGCTGTATGGGACAGTGGCTTGATGGAGTAGTAAGATGGGAGTGTTCCTTTTTATTCTTAACTTACTGACAGACTGGTTCACTGAAGGTGGGAGGGGAGAACGCACTGGTGGTTTTAAAGGTGCAGCGTGACTATGGAGTGGGGTAGAGAAATGAATAGAGTGGAGTTTTATCACTGTGATTTGCAGAACCCACACATTCGTTAACCCTCCCCTTTTTTGACTCTTAGTGCAGTGCTACATCTATCAGTACAGATAAAATACTTCCAGACCACAGCTTATAACTACTGAGACTGTAGTATGAGAGAACCTCTGCAGGCTCCATGCAGGCTGTATTTGCTGTTGTCAACCAATAACCCTTACAGTTATCAGATTTACCACGCTTTATGGTGTAAAAATGTATTCTCAAACTTTGTGACATGACAGATGGGTGTTCAATGTCTCTTTCAAAATCTCTTTAAAACATTCCAACTAATTCCCAGAATAATCAGTGTATGCCAACAACATACCTGAACTGAATCTGCACTACTTTGCTATAATGCATCTCACTCTGTTTAAAAGTAGTTTAATGTATGAACCACAGGCGTAATATCTTTAATGCATGTATGAAGTAATAGTTACTGTAGTTGATTATTTTTACAAAAAAGTATATTTTTACTACGTACAAGGCTTCTTTCAGTTTTCTGTTTAAGAGTCTGACGTCCTGGCTTCACATATGTGTTTTTAACATGACTAAATGAACTAGAACAACGTCTCTGATCTGAGACATTATTGTAGATCATATGCACTTCGAGGAATTGTTCCTAAGGTGATAACTGGAATTGTCTGTATAAGTGTGAGGTTATCATTTGATGATTAAGACCCTATTTTCTGAATTTGTCATAAAAAGGTTGATATTTTTGCATTTAGTTGGTCACATATCATAAATGCCTAAGTCATATTTGAATGGTTTTAGACACCAAGAAAAAACAAATTTTTTCAGCAAGCACATTGTATTTTTAATAGATATTGTTAACAGTAAGCCAAAATATGACTCAGGCAATTATGCTATGAGACAGATGATTTGTAAATATATTGTCTTATTCTTTACATTGTAATATGTAGGTTAGAAAATGGTGCTAAAAAAGCTGATGTATTACATCTTATATTTGACTCTGAAATACTATTAAGCTAGGGAAAAAAGGTGAGAAATTTGTTTTGTGGAAACACAAACTCAGAAAGTTTGCCATTATGTTGCAACACTTCTTTTTTTAACAACACAGTGTAAGCACTTTGGAACAAGAGGTACTAGTTTCTGAGTTATAAAGGCAAACGTGGGGAAATGTGCCCCAGGTTGGGTGAATTCTGCCATTAGCAGCCCGCTTAAATGCTTTGCCAATATTCCCAAATAAAATAAGCCATACAATGTTCTGACATCTCAAGTCAAGTTGGAGTTCAAAGGGCATATTATTAGTTGAACTTAATTTAGGCCATCATGATATAGAGTGAGCCTGTAGTCCTGACCTCTATCGATCTGGAAGTTAGTCAGGCTCTTTAGTTTCTCCTGAGACTTTTATTGCTTTCTTTGAGACCTCTAATATCTGAGGCAACCCTTAATGGCTAATTAATATGCTATTCTCTGCTCCTAAGCTCTATCAAAAGTCAGCAGAGCAAAATATCAACCAGGGAGCCACTGGTGGCTTCCTTTCTCCTATAAAAAATTCTCCTCCTCAGTTTGATGAAACTTGAGATCATTGAAATGTTTAATGCAGTAGCTTTTAGTTCAGGAAGAAGCAGAAAGAAAAGTGTTTTTGGATCCATGTGCAGGTCTTTGAAAATGAAACTTTAATTGTTCCCATCTGTTGTGATCAGGTTCATCTGTTTCTGTAAATTTAAAATCTACTTCTCCAGACCTCGTAGGAACCCCATGAGGAGTTAAGGATGGCTCAAAACCAAAATGGAGAGTGAAAACTGTGTGTTCTATTGAGTTCAGAATTATGCATTAAGTCAATGAATTGATCTCTGAAGAGACTGAAGAACAAATCATTGAGCTTGTAGAATCGAGGTTTGTGCTGTATGTTCATTCTTGCCTTTCATTAGCCTCTCCCCTTCACTTGTAATATTGATACCAGCTGTTAACTTTCATTCTTATTCATCCACAATCACTAGCTCAGGCATTTTTATTTCTCTGCTGTTCACTATAAACTTTTTACTGTATTTAATTTCTACCTATCTTGTCTTGCCTCACAGTTTAAAGGAGTTACTTAGTAACTTTAGCTTTTCATGTATTCTGATTTTATTTTATTTTGCTGTGAGACTGAATAAAAAGCATTTAGATGAAAACCTATGTAGCAATGCCACTTCTGGTAAGTGTGAGGCAAATCAAAGGGTTTTGCTGTTTCACAGAGGAATCGGCACACTTTTACAAAGACATTTTTTAACCCTTTTCAGCTCATGCTTTTAAGTAATCAGTATTGAGGCTAAACACAATGCCATCCCATTCTAATAATAAAGTATTATTGCTCTGGTCCTTCTCCATCCAATAATGACTAGAAAGCTTGCTTCCAAGATGTGTCTGTGTCTATAGTATGCACTGCTAGATGGGTTTGAGATGTATTCATTCGCTTGTGTATGAGGAAGAATTATCAATTACATTTACAAACTGGGTTATATGAGCTGGTATTTTAATCCCTGTAACATGTACTACCTTATGTCACCAAATGTAATATCTGACTGTTGGGTGCAGAACTGTGATGTTTATGTATTGAGAAGTTGCTGTAGTTGTTGCAGAAGTTGCTTTGGACTATATGACAAGAAGCCCTCTAAATGAACCAAGGTCTTCACCTCAACCAACTAAAGCAACACTGTAAAGACAACACAAAATTGAATCAATAATTAATGATATATGTATAATGTACTATGTTATACAATGTTCATTTAAGGTTGTATTTACCAAATGTTCTTAATTGGTGAAAATCTGATTTTCTTTCCTATTTCTAAAACCTTTTAAAATGAAATGCTGAGCTTGTTTATCATTTCTTATATGGAAATTTTAGTCTTGGAAGCCTCGTCATTCTCTGATGCCTTCTGCACAAGTTAAATGTTAAGTTATCTGTTATTGGAATGCATTTCACTAAAGGTGAGCAAACGGTCCATGAATTAGGATATGTAAATGGTGGGGAGGTGACACAAAAAAGAGGGTTGGGGTGGTGATTTGCCTTGCAAAGAACACCCATCTGCCCTTTCCATGGCTCATAGGCTCCCAAGATCAGGTGCAATCTAAACTGGAATCATTTGGATAATTGACCTTCTGTGTGCATACATTAAAATAAATTAATTTTGATTGGCTGTGCAGTATTAGGAACAAAGTGGGAAATGTTGGCCCTTTCATATACAGCTGCTGGTTTGTTGTACCTGGTCTTGGAGGTGATTAGGCATGCTATTCCCCGACTGTTATGCATTCCTTCAGTCTAATGAAATAATTCTTGCTCTGAGCGAAGCACCCTACAAGACAACACTCAAGTATTGTCAATTTTTTTAAGTGAAACTTCTTTGTGAATTGTCAAGATAATGTTTCCACTGGCATTAGGTGTATGGGTGGTATGTTTCTTTCTTTTTTAGACATGTTAATCTGACATTACCCTTTGTCTTCTACCTGTTCTTTAATTTCTCCACATTTTTCTCCCCAATCTTCATAAGTACCCTTGGTATACCACTGCAGGCACCCATACTGTGTGTGTCCACACCGGGCACATTCAGCCCTGTGTGTGTCACTGCTGTTTGATGGACAGCTATTAACCCTTGGTGAAGGGGTATTTATGTCTGATTGTCAGTAATGACACAATTCCCTCCAGGAATGAATAATATGCCTGCCCCATGTTGGCTCCAGTTGTTGAGTTCAATCCAGCACAAATTAGTTTATGCGTGTGCTTGCTGGTATGTGTGTCTGCTTATGTTGCTGTATTGTGTGTTAGAAAGTGTAAGTACATAGAAGGGGTTCAGGGACTTTGTGATACCCTGAGGTGAGCAGCACGAGACCAGTTGTACATCCCTTACTGTATCTGTAAAACCTCCTGCTCACCACAGAGGGAGCATGTGTGGCATCTCTCTCTTTCCTTGGATTTCTACTTTTACCTTTCTTTTTTTTTTTTTTTACCGTGTCCTGTCCGGCAGAGAAGCACTCAGAATTATTGTCTGAGTGCCTGGAAAAAGCCCAACAGATTCACTTTCACAAGTGGAGCATTACAGCTAACGCTTTAAAGCTCTGCTTGATATTCATAAAAAGAAACTTTATTAGAAACTGCTTTGGAATTATTTCAGTTGTTATGGACACGGAGACAGAAATGGAAAGGGAAAAAAAAGAAGCATGAAAGAGAGAAAGGGGGCAAAAAGGAAAAGATAGAGAAGGAGAATAGAATGGAGGAAAGAAAGAAGGATGAAGAGAATACAAGATAACACCCTGCTTGCTTCTACACCTGCAGAAATGTTCGTGTTACCAGCCATTTTACCGAAAGGTGCACAGTACTTATGAATGAAAGATGTATTTAGTGGTAAATGCGTCTCAATATACAACATCTGTGTATCTGTTAACACCTGATTCTAAACACCTGTGAGTCTGAGTGTGAACGTGCTTGTGTATACAAGGTTTCTCCATAAAAATATGCAATAGTGAGTGTGAGGAGCCAAAGACCCGCCCCCCTGGACCCGGGACAGATACGGAGGAGATCCGAGCCATAGACATCCAAATGCCCCCCAGAGCATAGGAACCCCAGGAGAACCACCAGCGGGACTACCTTAACCCCCCCAGAGAGGGGGGGAATCTCAGGGGAACCTGGGATTCTCCTCTTGTCTCTTGAAGACGTTTCACCTCTCATCCTAAAAGCTTCTTGATTCTTGACTCAAACAATTTACTCTTTCGTGTTGGGTAATGTTTTTGTCTAGCTACTGTTTGTTATACCAATATAGCCCTTAACAAACGTCCAGTTACAGTATTTAAAGGTTTGAATTTCTTCCTTGATGTGTTTGTGTTTCTTGTGCTTCGTGTCCCTCCTTTGAGGACCTGTGGGACTCAATGCTGCAGAGTTCTGATGACGTACTGTTACACCTATAGTGCATCCTTGACTCGTCTCCCCAAACAGTTTTACATTCACAATTCACACCTTGTGAAATGTGACCAAAACAACTCACATGGTATTGTTAGGGACATGTTTGGATTGCCAAACAGCAATGACCCTAACATTGTGATGAATAGGGGTTGGGGCCATTGACATATTTGCCCTATTAGTGATCTTATCTTACATATTAATGTATTTGTTCTGACTACTACTTATAAACCTGCTTCTAAGATGTTCAGAACTGAAGAAGGATGATAGGTGAAATGTCTTCACGAAACAACAGAAGAAGTCCAGTTACCTTCTTGCTTTCTTAACTTTAGGATTGTCATGCCCTGGTTGACTAAGAATCTATACCACAACTCAAGACGTATTGTAGCTTTCAGTCCTGAGGTCTTCAGTCAGCGTGGGTATTATACAATTGGATCTAACAGTTAAAACACCCAATTTATTCCCTTCTTTCTATCTTCTACAGCCCTTTAGTGGCAGTCAATAGACACAGTGCAGCATGGCAGTGTGAGCTCCTGCTCTCCTCTAGTTCTCTGTGGTCAGCCGAACAAGACAATTCATTTGTACTGAAGCGGAACATGAGACTCTGAGGGAAAGAAAATCTGAGAAGCCAATAAAAATTTTCAAAATGCTAATATGTTGTTGTGCAAATGGGTCCATGTCAGGAAATAAGGTTTGTTCAGAAGTCAGGAGATAATTTTTCTATATTTCCTGAAGAATACAAAGCTAAGTCGGTAGGGAGCTATTCAGTACAGAGACATTAATTACTAGTAAAACTTAAAGCCATGGCAGATTATGCATATCATCAGCTTTTTTAGTTTTTTTCATAAATCTTTTTAATTTTCATCAATTTGGGAATCAGAATTAGCTTTAATGGCCAAGATTGTGTGCACAAACAAGGAATTTGCTTTTGTTTTCCCACGCTCACACCGTCCAGATATGATATGCTGCAGCAGGACTTGGCCACTTCACTGTCATACAATCCACCATGAATCTTATCGTGTATCAGAGGGTGATTGAAAAAGTAATTTCTATTCCTCCCACCTTGCCTATATCAAGGTGTTTCAAGTGGATTCCTTTGCTATTAAGTCAAGCAAGATAACTGAGACACTGTTGTTTATTAAGACATTTTCATATATTAAATTCTAATCTTATTTTTCATTTGTCTCTGGAAAAGAAAGTGATTTAATGACACATAAACAACACACTTTAACATTGTTTTAGTCATTTAACTGGGTATCGACAATAAAGAATTTTCTAATGGAGGAACAAGTTGGAACATTCTACCTTCTAATGGTTAGTGTTCTTCCTTTGGTTGAAATAATCTTCAGTAAGACACTCGTTGCAGCCATTTAGTAGTCTCTGACATCAGTCTGAGGAAAAATTACCCCTCTTCTCTCATTCAGCTTTGAGATGTTTGAGGGGTTTCTTCTATGTACAGCATGTTTCAAGTCAAAAAACATTTTTCAAGAAGACCCGGTCTTTGCCTATGTTCTCTCTGGCAAACATTACTCCGCCCTTTGTGTTTTTCTTAGAGAGCAATGGTTAAATCCTGAGCACCTTCCACAAATGTGCAGTTTGTTTCTGATTTTGCTCGCATGCACCTTCATATGAACAGTAGCAAAAGTCTGTTGTAGGTTCTTGTGATGACATTTAGGGTTTGTGGAGACCTTCTCATGTTGGCACCTATTCTTAATTTCATACAGAAAAAATGTCTGAATTTAAATTATCTAGAGACCTTTTTAAATCCCGTACACCACTCATAGGTTTCTACAACTTTCATCCTGAAGGCCTCAGACTGCTCGCTGGACCTCACCCTTGTGTTCACTCCCGCTGCAACAGTCAGGTGCGCAGCAAATGTATAAATATCTAAGATTTGAAAAGGGGAAGTCTACTCTAATGCTTAGTATTGAATAAATTACCTTGGAATAAATCCTGAAGCATCCTAATGTATTCTTTACTAAATATTGCATTTTTATTATTAAATGTTCTTTTTTTTTTTATTACATTCTATAAAAGTTTTTTTCCCAATGTTTACGGGTTCAGTTGTATTACTTGAATTGTTTAGTATTGTTGCAAGTGGCATTACATATTTATGTCCAAATATTTTATAAAAGCAAGCAAAAAAGGTTATCAAAGGGTGTCTGATAATGTAAAGAAAGCTATACAGCTATATAATACAATCATTTAAACTCCATTTGTCATAAAATCCAATGATAGTGAAAACTACAATCTAAAAATAACTCTGTGGTCCAATTTAGTTTGCTTTACAACAACCAAAGTTCTTGAGGCTTTTAAGAAACTCCACACTGATATCGATATTTTGAAAAATGGAGATTTTCTGGTGTTTGCACCTGACGTTCACATGGAAATGCAGGAGTTTTTGGTGACCAAAACAAGGATTTTTAAGAACTTGCTTGTAATGTAAACCTGTTGACTGGGTATCAGGAAATCATTTGAAATACAAAAATTTTTCTGCCCTGTGACGTCTTATTTTCTCTTACTTTTGGTCATTTGGCATAACATGCAGTCGTGGTCCGATACAGAGAATTGGTCAAAAGGCAGCCAAATTCCCAATAAAATTGTAAAGGAAAATAATTATGCAGGGATTAAGGGATTATAACCTCAGCATATTACTGTATATCTAATGACCTGCTAATTTGGAAATTGCTCTAGGATTTTTTTCAAATCAAAGAAAATGTAAGTTCTTCTTTTTTAGGCAAAATATACATTTATATACAACATTGTTTTTTAAATCAAAATTCATAATATGTGCAGCTATCAAGATAAAAAGGCTACCCTTTTTTTTTTTTGGACAGTAATTGTCTTTATAAGTCCTGTAGAGCCCTATGTGTCAGGGTATAGATAAGCACCCCAAACGGGGATCCAGTGGTGATCTGGTATGCTGAGCACCTGCATTAGGGACTACCTAAGCCTACCTGTTAACATACCTCAGGGTAAGTTAACAGGTCCATGAAACCTTTTAACGACAAACTGGTCCAGCTTCTCCAAAATAACATGTCTGTTTTCTATCTCCAATTCAAACTTTGTGCAATGTGTGTATGTGTGAAATCTAATCTTATTAGCACTTTGGTCTTATGAAACTTGCACTATTTGGTGAGATTTGCCCTCTAACTTTGAGCACTTTATATTTACTCAAATATAATTGTAAATGCTGGAGATAAGACAATGATACAATAGTTAAAAGGAATCAGATAGCATTAAACACATTTTTACAAACAAAAAGATGACACATTTATGTATTTAGAGGGCAGAATATCAGGAAAATATTTAACTACATCATTGTTTCTGTACACCTCTGCTTCAGGCAAATACTGACCCCCAACCTGGAAAGGCCAGTCCTCCTTTTCCCAGGTGAGGGCCATGGCCTCAGAGTTTGAGGAACTAACTCACCAATTAAATCATTATTTAAACTGAAGGAGACCTTCACCGTTTTGTTTGTTTTGTTTGTTCAAGACTAAAACTTGAAACTCAGTTTCAACTTTGATTTTTCAGGTCCAGCTATTTTGTAATTCACATAAAGATTATGGCTATTTTTGGGGTCCATACAAGAGAGGAAAACAAGCGGCGAGCTTTTTCTTAGCATCATCATCTATAACCTTTCAAACATTAAGAAGAAAATACCGATTAACTGTTATAATAGTATACTGAATTATTCATGGATGGGAAACGGTCAAGCCCCTGATCTTGAACAGTTTTTTGAATTTTTACTTTTTCAACTAGTCTATGCTGCAAATTAAGAGGATAACACTGGGTCTGCATAGAAATCCATTTTAGTAGATTTTTTCCATTGACTAATGTAATTCATCTGGATTTCCAAGTCACTAAAAAGCATCTGGGGGTAGTGCAAATTTATTCTTTTTTGCATTGTATGAGCTATGCGCTATTCACCTCACAGAGCGAGTAAGAGCCCATTTTCACCAACACTAACAGATCTTTTTCTGTCTCGAAAAAAGTCTCACATATCAAATAAAAGTAAATACAGGGAGAAACAATGTCACAAAGCAACCTGACAATTCTCAAGTGATTACAAACTGTTGCGGTAGAGCAGCAAAAAGAAGTGAGATCCATTAAAGGGTTTTTACTGGTTCGTCTTGCGTTTTTAAAGGGAAACAAATCAAAGAATTATCTTTGGAGGGAAAAAAAGGAAAACAGAAACCATGTAAAATCATTTCAGTAAGGACACATTGACACGTTCTTGTTTACTTCCCATATAACAGTTTTTTTTTTACTCTCATTAGTATTATTTGTGCCTCTCCCACCTGTCAAACATGTTTAGAATAATTTTAATAGGGAAGCCTGGCAGTTACTGAATCAGAAGGCAAATGATTACAAACATTAAACACCACATGCTGTGAGGTTTTTTATCTCTCAACTGTCAACACCAACTGGTGTGGACTGGAATAGATCTGATCCCATTTGGTCCAAACCTGTCATTATACCCAAATCATAATCATTAGTGGCCATGAAATTACAATGTGTGTCTTGCTTCTAATTTGGCCATTTAATTTTTTTCCTTTTTTTTTTGTTTGTTTTGGAGCCTTGGTCCTAGCCCATCCACCTGTAGAAATCTGTGATGTTGATTATCTCTTGCTTTTAAAGGCTTTTTAAGCAAGGTGAAACATTCTGCACGACTTGTCCTGCATGCAAGGGCATAGCTTAACTTCTGCAAAGCCTCCGTGGGCAATAGCCAACTCAATAGAAGTGGAGAAAGGCCTCCCTTATTCCTTTTTTCAGATAAGAAGGTTAGAAAGGCTGGTTAAACACAGCCATAGTGAAAATGTCACAGCCTTTGACCTTACTACTTTCTCCCAACACATTTTTAAGTAAAGGCCATCTCCAGGATCTATTCCCTGATCTACCGGATGTCGCCCTTTCTCAGTCTATCCCCCCTTTCTTCACCCTACCACACAGCCTCCTATGGCTGGAAGAAATGCCATTTCTGCCCCTAATCGGTTTCTATTGGCCGTACTGGGAAGGAAAAAAATTGACTCACAGAGGTGATGCGTTTAAATGTGAATGAGAGCTTATAAAACACAGACAGGCAGATGTGTGTATGCTCAAAGTTTTGGATGTATGAGCATGAAAGTTGATTGTTATTAATGAAAAAAGGTGTTGTTGAAGACTTAGGGAAAAAATGATTCATACACCTGCCAGATGGATATTTCAAATTATTTTCATTCGACTAAGAAGAAAAAAATAATAATTTGTCTCTTTTTACTTACATTTAATTCGAGAAATGGCATATCAGCTATTTTCTATACTCTTCTCTGCAATCAGTGAAAAAGCAATTAAGCCCTTCTTCTAATGGCTCGCCAGATTTTTGCATGTTTCCTGGTATTTTGATGATTTATCTTTGGTGATGAGTTCCTAGTCCTTACGTTTGGAAAGCCTTCTTGCCATCGCCCTAATGTTTAGCTCCCTCCACAGATTCTCTATCAGCATAAAGTAGGGAGGCTGGCTTTTTCAATCCAAAACATTAAGACTACTTCCAAAAAGAAGAAACATGTTGGTACAATGTTAAGATTTCTTTAAATCTAAATCTGTCAGGGGTATAAATAATTTTGCGCATAACTGGAAGAGCTTATGTCACACATTTTTGTCCATCTTTGCATTAAAATATCTTCCTCCTATCTCATTATGCTAGGGAGCAGACATATCAGACATTGAGTATGATAAATCAGTCAGCAACATTTACCTTGTTTCTAAAAAGTTATCGGCAGGTTAAACACTATCTTATATAATTTTCCTGTTCAATAAATGCTTCACAGATGAAAACCAAATTCTGTTCAGTCTTTAGACATTCACAAACGTCATGTCTAGTTATTGCCTTTGTCTTAAGTGTCATAATATTTATATAAAGTTGAGGGACACGAGCTTTAATACATAAAATAGGGATCATGTTAAAACCCGATCATTATCTGTTAGATGTTTGTTCCATTTTATTGTTTTTAATTTAATTTAAACAAAGTTTACACAAATCATTTTGGATGTGTTGTACTTCTTATAAAGAGAATCTGAACTTGCCAAAACCACAATGATCGCGTCAGACTGCAAAGAAAAACTGGAAACCGGTATCAGTCAGTCAAAGCCTATGTGGACATTTAACTGAGTTCATTGATTACTTATATGTCCTCCACAAGAAATCTTGTGTCCACAGGGCTGCTCCAAATTGTGGAAAATATTAGTATCGGTATAAGATTTTCTTGAACAATCTTCCAGGTCTGGATAGGTATGGAAAAATAGTAGATTTCCCAGACTTAAGCTCATCTTTAGTTTTTTAGTGTAACAATGCTAATAATTTTAAAAGGGATATACTGTGCATTAATTTATATTTAAATGACGTGCTTTATCTTTGATTAGCCGCTTCACTCCTTGATTTTAAGATTTAACCTCATCTGTATTTTGATTTTTGAACTTCTCTCCTCTTTTCTTTTTCTTTTTCTGTTTTTTTTTTCTTTTTCTTCATTTTTTCTTCTCCTTTAAACACCTTCCATTTCAGGTTAAGCTGGACCTGTGAGGTTTGTTAAAATGCCAAACTGCTTTAGTTATAGAATTTGCATATATTGTAGTACATCCCAATCCATATTTGACATGTACAAGTACTACAGAATTTGAAATCTAGCTAGTATAAGTTGGTCCATATGCAAAAATAAAAATAAAAAAACAGCAAAAGAGGCCTTTAAGGATTTGTAAAACAAAGAGATACGACTTCTAGTCGGTCAGTTCAAGGTGACGGTTGTGTTGATCAAATGAAATTGTTATAAAGCAAAAGAGAAAAAATCTATATATTTAGGTCTTAAAAAGAATGGAAATTTGAAGAAAGAACGTGTAAAGAACCCGGTGTCCAACCTGCATGGATCAGACGGGTATCCAGGTACCAGTTTATAGAAGCTTTTACAGTGCCTTGCGAAAGTACTCGGCCCCCTTGAACTGGTCAACCTCTTGCCACATTTCAGGCTTCAAACATAAATTTTTTGTGAAGAATCAACAACAAGTGGGACACAATCGTGAAGTGGAATGAAATTTATTGGATGTGTCAAACGTTTTTAACAAATCAAAAACTGGAAAGTGGTGCGTGCAATATTATTCGGCCCCTTTACTTTCAGTGCAACAATCTCACTCCAGACGTTCAGTGAGGATCTCTGAATGATCCAATGTTGTCCCAAATGACTGATGATGATAAATAGAATCCACCTGTGTGTAATCAAGTCTCCGTATAAATGCACCTGCTCTGTGATATTCTCAGGGTTCTGTTCAAAGCGCAGAGAGCATCATGAAGACCAAGGAACACACCAGGCAGGTCTGAGATACTGTTGTGGAGAAGTTTAAAGTTGGATTTGGATACAAAAAGATTTCCCAAGCTTTAAACATCCCAAGGAGCACTGTGCAAGCAATCATATTGAAATGGAAGGAGTATCAGACCACTGCAAATCTACCAAGACCGTCCCTCTAAACTTTTATCTCGAACAAGGAGAAGACTGATCAGAGATGCAGCCAAGAGACCCATGATCACTCTGGATGAACTGCAGAGATCTACAGCTGAGGTGGGAGAGTCTGTCCATAGGACAACAATCATTCGTACACTGCACATATCTGGTCTTTATGGAAGAGTGGCAAGAAGAAAGCCATTTCTCAAAGATATCCATAAAAAGTCTAATTTAAAGTTTGCCACAAGCCACCTGGGAGACACACCAAACATGTGGAAGAAGGTGCTCTGGTCAGATGAAACCAAAATCGAACTGTTTGGCCACAATGCAAAACAATATGTTTGGCGTAAAAGCAACTCAGCTCATCACCCTGAACACACCATCCCCACTGTCAAACATGGTGGTGGCAGCATCATGGTTTGGGCCTGCTTTTTGTCAGCAGGGACAGAGAAGATGGTCAAAATTGATGGGAAGATGGATGGGGCCAAATACAGGACCATTCTGGAAGAAAACCTGTTGGAGTCTGCAAGAGACCTGAGACTGGGACGGAGATTTATCTTCCAACAAGACAATGATCCAAAACATAAAGCCAAATCTACAATGGAATGGTTCACAAATAAACGTATCCAGGTGTTGGAATGGCCAAGTCAAAGTCCAGACCTGAATCCAATCGAGAATCTGTGGAAAGAGCTGAAGACTGCTGTTCACGAATGCTCTCCATCCAACCTCACTGAGCTCGAGCTGTTTTGCAAGGAAGAATGGGCAAGAATTTCAGTCTCTCGATGTGCAAAATTGATAGAGACATACCCCAAGAGACTTGCAGCTGTAATTGCAGCAAAGGGTGGCGCTACAAAGTATTAACGCAAGGGGGCCGAATAATATTGCACGCCCCACTTTTCAGTTTTTTATTTGTTACAAAAGTTTGACACATCCAATAAATTTCATTCCACTTCACAAATGTGTCCCACTTGTTGTTGATTCTTCACAAAAAATTTGTTTGAAGCCTGAAATGTGGCAAGAGGTTGACCAGTTCAAGGGGTCCGAGTACTTTCGCAAGGCACCGTATATCTCGGAGTGAAACTTCAGATGCTGCTGTCTGTCAAAAGTGGTCGCTTCCAGTGACATGGCCAATCTTTGACATAATGCACAGTCTGTCTCTCAGCAGACCCAAGAAGGGACTGTCATGCTTCAGCAGGCCAGATAATTATTTCCCTCTTATCCCTCCTTGGCAGGACAATCCTACCCTTCAATAGAATGCAATGGCAGCACCACCTCCCATCACTTCTCTCCGTTCCTTTTCTTCTCCATCTCTCTTCTTCCATCTGTTTCGGTTCACCTCATTCTTTGACTTCAGGACCCTCTGTTCCCTCATCTTGTGTTTACATCATTCTCTTTCATGATATGTGGCCTCAATAAGAATAGATTTGATCTGGCAAAAATTTTTCTTGTTGTGACAGAACTGAGGCTCACCAAATTAGATTCCCATTGATATATCTGTCTTTCATTGAGAGCATGACTTTATTGGCTTTCTTACACAATAGAAATACTGGTTGTTCTAGTGCTAACTTGAAGCCCCTGTTCAAAGTGGGCATTGTATTAAGGAATTAAACAAATCTAGCAAACGTTTGTTCAATTGCTGTGTTGTGACTGAGCTGCATTTTATCACAAAGCAGAATTTAACTTGTTTCCGTCGACCATAGACAATATGTTTTCTGCTTTTTACCTTTTGATTGTTTCTGACTTTTTGCATCTAAACATACACTTGTTGGCCTTTTTATTCTGTACACTTTTTTGAAATGCTTGTCAACACAAATAGCAAATTAGACCATCACCTCAGCAACTCTTGCATTTGGGCATCTACATGTGGTGAAGACAACCTGCTGAAGTTCAAACTAAGCGCCAGAGTGGGGAAGAAAGGGGATTTAAGTGTCTTTGAAGAAAAGAATATGAAACTAAGGCTATAATTTCCACATTGTCCAGAATTGGACAATAGCAAATTGGAAAAACATTCCCTTGTCTGAGTCTCGATTTCAGCTGCAACTTTCAGATGGTAGGATCAGAAATTGGTATAAAAACATGATAACATATATCCATCCTACCTTGTATCAATGGTTGAGGCTGCTGCTGGAGGTGTACAGCAATGAGGTGGAGGATATTTTCTTGGAACGCTTTGGGCCCCTTAGTACCAACTGAGGGTCATTTAATCACCACAGCCTACCTAAGTGTTGTTGCTGACAATGTCCACACCTTTATGACCACAGTGTACCCATCTTCGGATGGCTACTTCCAGCAGGATAATTCATCATGTAAAGTGCCTTTGGGATGTGGTACAAGAGATGTGCATCATAGATGTACAGCCAATATAACAGAAGCATCAGCGAGATGGTATTATGTCAACGTGTACCAAAATCTCTGAGGAATGTTTCCTTGTTAAATCTATGCCATGAGGAATTAAGGCACTCCTGAACGCAACAGTGTTCCAGTCCAGTAGTAAAGTGGATGGTGAGTTTATGTTACAGTTAAAGTATACTTGTTCTAAACCTTTTTTACTTAAAAACTTAATTTAAAAAGTTAACAACCACAAAGAGGTCATTTGCACTGTTGCAACATAAATTAATTTATTAAGCTAAACGAAAGGACAACATAAAACTAAATAGTCTGTACAGGTGCATAGAACGGTAAAGGACAGATCATGCTCAATATATGTTACATGTATTTCTTTGCTTTGACCAATTCTCAACACATATTAAGCCTTCAGAATCTAACATCGCATTACCACCCCTAATTCAGAGGTTTCACAAAATAAACATGCCCTTTTAAACCTGTTCATGTGCAACACTGGTCCTGTCACACCAAAATGTGTAATTAACAGCTACCATTAGTTTGGAAAGCGTGCATGTTAACCTCTGCCCTCTGGGCCAAGCACTGGGCCCACGGCAGATCAGAGACAAATAAACAAGGCCTGCCAAGGCAGGCGGCGACTGTACAGGCTGTCTCCAGCAGATAAGACAGAACAATAGCCCTTAATAGGCCACAGAGAGACACACACACACCCATCCTCAGTGCTGCCTTTTCCTCCTCCTATCTGCTTTCTGCTAACAAAGAAAGTAAAACGCTTTTACTTGTCTTTCCTGCAGAGAGATTAGCGACACTTAACAGGAATACGGGCATGAAAATGTGTATTTTTGTGATAATACAGGAACACGGAAACTTGTGAAGGAGCCTTGTAGAATGAGATAAACAATGCGTTTATTGTCCCTTGAGTTAAAATTTCGAGGAGAAAAACAAATGTGTGTTTGCTAACAGCCACATCAATTTTATGAAGACTTTCTTTACCATGCAGTGTTACTTTCCAGTGCATATTTACTCAATTCAGATGGCAGCTGATGTACGGATATGGGACAAGCCTAGCACGCACCATATTCTGTCCAGCAACATGCATCCAAGACGTGTCTCGTAAAAGCACCCAGACAGGATGATAAATTCACATTAGCATGTCAAATTGTTTAGGCTACATTTCTTTCTTGACCTAAATCCACTTAGTGGTGCGTATATAAACAGGCAGAAAAGCTTGTTCCTCTGGTGAAGGCCCTTTTTCTTACTCGATGTGAAAGGAGCCTTGGCATGGTATTGCAGCGCCGGCAGCGGTGATCTAATTTTGCAAAGTTTGAATCATTCCACCGGAACCCAGGTAAAGAGGCTAATTTTGCGAGTGAAAAACGGCACAAAGGTCCATTGAAAAAGAGCAAGCTGGCACATTATACTGTACCTGATGCCTTTATGCCGAGCTCTGATGAAAGAAACCTCCCCTGCTGCCAGCTTAGCTCACCTGAAATGAGCGCTTTTAAGTCCTTAAAGTTGCTATGGAAAGGAGGAAAAATGCTTCAGATTGGGTTGTGAAAGATTTTTCTGATGACTTGAAGTGTGCAGTGCTGCTTCATGCCTTGAAGCTGGATTTCAGAGAGGTACAGAGCCTGCATAGAAGAGAAAAGTGAGATTTTGATTGGGGAAGACGTAAAGCTGAGACGATTGGCTCCAAACTTGACACCCATTGTCTTGGCCAGCTTTTTGTTTAATCATTTTACCCAATATAACACTACAGGGCCACAATGGATATACACCAAAGTTATTAAGACAGGTTTTTCGATAAATGAGTAACTGAGCAGAACAAAATATCACCTTAATGAATGTAAACTTGTGTTTTGTTGTATCTCTTCTTGTACTACGCAGAAGTGGGAGAGTATTTTTTTCTAATCAAGTATCTACTTCTTTGTAGACATCTCTCTCTGCAGGAAGAATAATGTTACTTGGCTTGTACCATCTTGTAAACTTAGGACCGGGTGGAAAAATAAAACAAACTTACAGCAAAGTACAACTTGCTCTTTCCCACATCCATATTTTTTATACACTGCATTTACGTTTGTGCCAAACAGCATAAATCATGTCCTGGGTATCATTAATATACATTGTTGTCAATGGGAGACGCATGAATGGAAGAAATATGGTGCTTCCCAATAGAGTCAAAGTTGAAAAATGGGCTAGATATGGTGAGAATAGAACTACTGCTCATTTGGCTTCAAATCGTGTCTAAATCTCTACTGCCCCCTACTGGAATAGCTTGTAATGGTGTGGAGAGTGTGTGGGTGCGTATTACACAAAGCAGCTGTATTGGAATATGTAAACCTTCATCTGCTCAGTCCTGTGTTACACAGTGTGCTTTATGTATTTTTAAAGTTATATTCCATGTCATGTGATAAAAACAAGACCAACAGTCCATTTTTAGTAGATTCATCCAGGAAAACCCTTAAGAGAGGATGGTCCATCAAATAGTTTAATTTCATTCACTTGCAGTAGAAATACAGCCCAAATTTATTTCCACAGATTTACAAACACCCAGTTTCAGAGAATGTGCTTCTGTTGCTGGTGGTCAAGTTAGACGTCAACTACTTACAGTGCCTTGTAAAAGTTCTTGTAACATTTTCAGATTTTTGTCACATTATAACTACAAACATTTATATATTTTAATTTTATGTGATAGACTAACACAAAGTACAAAGAAGGAAAATATCTGTTTTTCATATATTTTTTACTAGAAGACATCTGAAAGATGTGGTTTTCATTTGTTGAGTCAATTGTTTTTTAGAACCACATTTCACTGCCATTACAATTAATTTTAATGTTCAGGTCCTGCCACAGATTTTCACTTTCATGTAGGTCTGGACATAGACTAGGCCATTGTACCACATGAATATGTTTTGATCTAAATCATTCCCATTATGGCTCTGGCTGTAAGTTTAGGGTTTTGCACTCTGTGTTTCTACCAGGACTGCCCATTATTCAAGTCTCCCCAAGCATCCTCAAAGCATGATGCTGCCACTGCCATGTTTCACAGTGGGGATGGTGTGTTCAGACTGATGTTTTTTGACCAAAATAGTTTTTGCATGTAGACCAAAAAGTTCACTTTTAATTTCATCTGACCCGAGCATCTTTTTCCACGTGTTGTTGTGTGCCCTACATGGCTTGTAGGCAAACTGCAGAAGGGACTTTCTATGGCTTTCTTTCAACAGTGGCTCTCTTCTTGCCATCATCCTACCTGAGCTGTGGATCTCTACAGCTCATCCATTGCTACCATAGGTCTCTTGGCTGCTTCACTAAATAATGCCTGATTTCCTCCTTTAGGTTAAAACATTCTAGAAGTATGAATACATTTGCAAGATTCTGTAGAAACAAGCCCAAGCAGAAACCTAAATATATTAAAGCATATAGTTTTCATATCTTTGTTGCATTTTACATTTAGTCTGTGAGTTTTATATAAATTCATAGCGACTGTTTTAATTTTGGGAATTCATATTCTTCAGCTGCTCTGTGTTTTTAAGAAGTCTACATTGTAAGCATGCAATGGGGGAATGCTAATTTCAGTCACTAGAGACTTGACTTGGACTCCGGGGTGGTGGTGGATGCGGTATTTTGAACATTTCTACTTTGAAGTGAAAGACAGATGTCTTTAACTCGTATGGATTTGTCTTCAGCATTTCAAACTCCAAAGAAATCAAATCACTGTGTGTATGAGACCTGATGTAAGTTGCTTTAGTAAATTACAAATGAGGTTAAAACCAGCAAATTATTAGTTTATATTTCAAAAACCTGTACACCCTGCTTATTGGTTTAGATTATGTGAAATGTGATGCAAAACATTGTCATTCCTTGCTTTTATTGGATTTGTTATTTTTGAAAGACTTTCTATGAATTTCTTCATCTTGCATCGGAAAATCAGAGTCGTGTTTGTTTATGATTTGAGGCTGCTTTTAACTTGCCTTTTCACCCTTGTTTTTATGCATCTCTGGTCACACCCCTGCATTATAAATTTAGTGATTATAAAAACGATTCTTGATGTGTGCTTCCTGGTACTTCAGTGTTACTTTCTGAGCTCTCTCTTGTGTCCTTCTCTGCCGTCTCATAAGGAGATGCTCATTTGGATAGAATGTCGAGGACAATGCCACGACTGTCGCTCTGATAGCTATCCAAGTCCTTGATCTTGTCCCCCTGTAAACATCATTACCACACGCTGGAAACATACACATTCACAACAGGCAAGCACACTGGTGCACACCCCCACAAGCTGCTCAGCCAAATCGGCGCTAACAGATTAGCAGTGATTATAAACAAACACGGAGGATTAATCCTGTGTGCTCTAAGTCTACTTTTCCACTGAGCTAGCCAGGGTAATTACAGAGTGTTAGATTGTTAGTGTAATCGCACACATGCACACTGTGGCTGCTGTGTTCCTCTGCTTAGTGATATCAGTCTCAGCTGCACATTTCATGAGAAACTTTAAGATGCCTTCTCCAAAGTACATGAAAGACAGCGGAAATTTGTCCTAGGTAGCTGACTTAGAAATAAAGAATTTTGAGAGCAAAAACATAACCATATTATAGCAGACAATGTCAGTAACAAAACTTAAATCAACTTTGAGAACTGGATAGTGGTTGAACTCCTGTAAATTTTCTCAGTGACAGCTCAACCTGTCCTTGTGTCTTGTATCATTTTCATGCTCCAAGAACATCCAAGCTCAGCTTAAAAGGCTGATTAGTGCACATTTTCCACCAAATTTCTGATTTCTGATAAGTTCATACATCCCCAAAACCTCAACATCAACATCGATCCACCTAAAGTTTCACAGTAGGAAGGTGTACTTTTCATCATGGGCTTTGTTGACTTTGTTGACAATTTCAGGTCGTTTGTTTATGAAAAATACATGGGCTAACCTTAGCTAGGCATTTGTGTTGACCCATCGTTTTAGGTCGACTTTAACTTGTTAGCTGCCTCTTTGTTTGTATAGACATATTTTATTGTTTTGCCTGATTCTGACTGCTATGTCGCACTAGGATGAGTGTCTGTCAGAGCCAGAGGAAGAGGACCTGAGGAAGCTCGGCTCAGCACGTTAAAGGCGGGGCACTCTCTTCTACACCATGAATCTAGAAGTGTTTAATGATGTTAGTCGTGCACCCTCCTTTGTATGATATAATCTTCTAGCAAGGTTTGCAATGAGCCAATTGGTCATTTCTATTATTAAAGTTAAGTCATACTTTTGATCGTCGCTGCACATTGTCCATGGTTGCACGCACACTCCCTGTTGAAGTTTTTTGTTTGTGTTTGGTGGCTTTCTTTGTGCTCAGTGTTCAGCTTATTAATGGTATTAATGGTTGGATTCAACCATCCATGTAGCCCATTTTTTTATTCCAGTGCCTCTGACTATGCATCTTAAAAACAACCGAGCCAATTTTTTCCTGTATGTTAGCTGAAAACTGGCTTATTGTTGCACCTTTAGGGAATTAAAATGAAAACATTTTTGTTTGTGATGTCTACAACCTCTTCTCAAGAAAAACAATAAGTGGCAATTAGGTCAGCTAGCTGTTAAGTTAACTTGAATGATGCTGGTCTTCGAAAGCTCTTAAAAACTGAAACTTTGAAGAAACCCTGTGTTACATGCTTCCCTGCCATTTATTTGAACTGTCCGTGTTTTCTCAGGTTGAAGCCATCTTGGTCAACATCTTTGGAGGCATCGTCAACTGTGCCATCATTGCCAATGGCATTACCAAAGCTTGTCGAGAGCTGGAGCTCAAGGTCCCACTGGTGGTCAGGCTCGAAGGTATACACTGATACACCAAACTTGTTAATTTGTTTTGCTAGCCTCTCAGGGCTAACGCTTGTGCTCTCAGAGAACACAGTGTTTATAGCCCATTGATTTCCATGTAGCCAGTATTAAAAGCACTTGACCTTAATAGGACTAGAAAATAGCCAGAAATCTCACACCCATGTTCTTCACCATGACTCAGGTTTTACCCTGTTATGATGCACCTTAAAGTCTACCATTTTTTGGGATTTTATGTGATTGACCAACACAGACAAGTGAATTATTGTGAACTGAAAGAAAAATAATACAATGAAATAATTGGTCTGTTTCTGTTCAGCGTTCCTTAGCCATTACTTTTTAGAACCAACATTCACTATAGTTACAGCTTCAAGTTTCTTTTAGGTTGTCTCTAGTTGCTTTACACATCTAAATACTAAACGTATGTCCACTGTTTGCAAAATAGCTCAAACTCAGTCAGGTTGGATGAAGGGCCATTGTTAACAACAATTTTCAAGTCCTGTCAAAGTTTCTCAATTGAATTTTCTGGACTTTGACTAGGCCATTCTAATACATGTAAATTCTTTGTTTTGAACCATTTGGTTGTAGCTCTGGCTGTATGTTAATGGTTGTTGGCTGAAACGTGAACCTACACCCCAGTCTCGGGTCATTAGAGGTCTCCGATACATTAACTTCGAGTATGCCCTGTCTGTCTGCTTATATTCCCGTCAACTCTCACCAGCTTTCCTGTCCCTGGTAAAGGATAACTTTCCCACAGTATGATGGTGCCACCACCATCTTTCACTGTTTGAATGGGGTGTTTTCAGAGAGATTGGCAGTGTTGGTTTCCCCTCTAAACAAAGCGTTTTGCATGTAAGCCAAAAAGTTTAATTTTGGTCTCATCTGACCAGAACACCATCTTCAACATGTTGGCTATGTCTCTACATGCCCTGTGACAAACAACAAATGTGATTCGTATGCCTTTCTTCAAACAATGGCCTCTTCTTGCCAGTCCTCCATAAAGGTCAGATTTGTGGAATGCACTGCCAACAGTTGTCTTGGCAAAAGCTTCTTCTAAAGGAGCTCTGAGTCTTTGCAGCTCCTACACAGTTACCATAGACCTCTTGCAAGCTTCTGTAATTAATGCTCTTCTCGCCCAGCCTGTCAGTTTAGGTAAATTGCTCTGTCTTTCTAGGTTTGTAGAGGCACTACCCTTTTCATGTTTAGAAATGTGTTGAACAGTTTTCTGTGAGGTGTTCAAAGCTTGGAGTATTGTTTTTTTGACCTAACCGAGCTTTAAACTTCAAAACCTGTCCTTGGCCTTTCTGGTGTGTTCCTTGGCCTTCATGATGCTGTTTGCTCACAAATGTTCACGTAAAAAAAGCCTCTAAGTTGTATGATGATACTGAAATACACACGGGTGTGTGTATTGACTATTAAGGTGACTTCCACTTGATTTTGTTTTGTATGTGTGTTGGGGTGGGGTGGGGGGGGGGTTGTCAACAAAGTCTTCGAGCCATTGCCGTGTTGTATCTGATGCTTGGTCCATCTCCATGGCGGCCCATCGTCGCTGTAATAACAGCGGTGTGTTTTTCACACACGTCACATTCTGTTGCACTTTTCATTAGCAGCAGGCAGACTAATAGTTGACACAGCACTGATTGGCTCACCTTTCACCTGCATATGCTAATGTAGCCCTGTCCACTGATGTGTGTGGGAAGCTGTGGCTCTCACCGACATGGGGCCAGCTACTGCTTACCTTAATTGTCAATTTCCTGCTCAGTGGTTTGTTCAGAGCACAAAGTGGAGGGTGTGTATTTATTAGCATTAAATATACAGTTTTTAGCTCAAGGCTTTTAGCCTGTTTCCATGACCTGACTGTGTGTGGAGGCACTGTGGCTGGTAATGGACAACTAACTGGAGCCCAGTAGACAATGTGCACATTATTAGTAGAAAACACAGTGTCAAGCAGGTGTTTATTGTTGCTTCCAGTCATGTTTGTTTGTCAAGTAACTCTGAATCTCAACCAGGATAACGTATAATGAAATAAAATTGTAATAATAATTGAAATAATCTTCAGTTTGATTTTAGTAAATTACCACTGCAAGTAAAGTTAAACAGAGGGGAAAGAAGCACTGCTGAAAGATTCCTCAATGTATTTTTAACTGCCTGTGGTTCTGATTTAACACACAGTTAAAACATCCAGTTCATTTAAATTGTTACAGAAGAGGGGGCCCACAAGTGCTGAGTTTGGCAGCAATTAAAATCATCTCTCTGAAAGTTAAAACATTTCTCAGATTAGGCTGTGTAATTCAGCCTGACTCACAAACACAGCAGAAGGTCAGCACCGTCTCAAGCTCCCGGCTAGTGTTCTCCTGGTCTGGGCCTAATCCAAGCTTTAGTCGTGGGTCATTACATTGTGGGCTTCAGTGCTGCAGAGAGGATTGGTTCAGAATCAATCAGCTCAGCTTGCTAGGCTGACTGCCGGTCGGCAAGAACGGCCCAACGCTCTTCAACTGGATCAGAACGGATTAACGGGCGCACTTTTAATTGGAAAGGCTCTTTTTAAAAGACAGGGCTTGATTGCACTGGTGGAGAGTTATGTATTCCCATATGTAGAGTAGAGGTGCCATGTGGTGGGGGGGCTATTAGGGATATGTTAATGTGCAAAGGGAATGACTGTAAGCCTTCTATTTCATATTTATTTAACATATTCAGCAGAGAAAAAAATGTATTTACACATGTATGGTGAAAAATATTTTAAGTATGAACAAGAGGAGCTCCCTCAGAAAAGGCAGTACTGCCCTCTTTGGCTGCAGGGGGAAAATGGACATATTGGACTGTGAGAATAATGTCTGCTGCAACCATATGGACAAATTTCCCTTTAAATAGTTCTCAGGGTCCAGGCAAAAGAGTGACTGCATTCACTTAATTGTGTTTCCCAACCTATCGATTCACTGAGTTATTCTTTAAGAGTCTGTCGAAGACTGGAGGTTGATTTTTGCTTAAAGGTGTCTTCTTGTTTATTTAAGAAGAGATTTTGGATACTAATAAGGTTAAAATAGGACCTTCAGTACTGTCAGAGCCATTATTCTTTAAATGGCCGTCTGCTGCAGCCGAATTCAATGTCCTGCACGGAGTGTACTAACTGATAATACAGCTTTCTGCATATATAATGCCACTTAATTTCTGTAACGTTTAGATGATCAGAATAAATCCCATGCATCATAAATACATTTCTGCTGTTGGCTGACACATTAGGCTTTTTGTTAGAGTCTACAATAAAAAAAAAACCTGATCCCAAAGATTAAACTGCCAATGTCAAATATGTGTTTTAAATCTGGCATAGCTGTGCTACTTCTTTCTTAACAGCAATCTAGACAATTTAAGACATGAAAACTTCAATTAATGACTAGCCAACACTTCAAAGGAAGACGCTTCTGCAGCTTTGAGGAGCCCCCTGCTCTGCCTTCAAATGAGAGGCATTTGATGTTGGACGTGGAGGGGTGGGAGGGGGTCCTTCACCACGAATTGTAAAGGGAATACTCTATCTGCTCGGTGCTGAAACATTATGAGATTTAGCAATCATATCCAGAGCTGTAAAATGTTACTCTGAAATATGGAAACGTTTTTTGCATCAAGATTGAGAGGTCAGCAAGAATGGAGACAGCTACTCTCTCAGTGTTACTGACGTTTGGGCTCTATTGGCTAATTAGTTATTAATTATTTCCTGTTTTTTTTTTTACTGTATTCAGTTTTTTCATGTCATGGGAACTCTAAATTAAAAACACTTTTTTTACACTTTTTCTGGTTACCAGCAATTGCCAGTGAGCCTATAAATGAACCTGAAGCTACCATTAAGTCATTTATACCATGGAGACACAGTTCTACATTATATTAGGCAGCTTTTCTATGCTCATATTGTGACATTCATTGTTTCTAAAAAATGTTTAGACTTTTTTATGAAGAGGATTAAAACTGAATGAGTTAGGTTACTTAGATTAAGCCATTAGATAAGTGCTTGCAAGCAATTTTCAATCTTTTCATTTGCAGCACTACCTCAGTAAAAACAAATACAACCCAACTTGGACTTTTCAGTTCGCAGTTGTGTCATAAAAAAAAGAAAAAAAAACATTTTTATCTTATGTTTTCCATTCTACTTTTTTTCTCAGAAGTGGAAATGTTCAGGTTCCAGACAGGAAAATGTAATAGAAAAGTTCCAGGGAGTCAAAATTCCAAAAGGAAAAGTTGGAAAGTTGTTCCAACCAACCCTGACCTTTAGGTCTAATATGGCTGCTTTGCATATAAAACAGTGATGGCTGCAGTGGAAAATACCTCAGTTTATTTGCAGGATTGGAGAGCTGATTTTATATTTCTTAATAAATCTTTAACACACACGCACGCACACACACCTTAGTACAGAACATAATTTGGTGAACATGTAAAAAATTGCTACAGTGTAAAAAAAAATGCAAAACACAAAATTTCAGCAGATGTATTTATGGTGCAGCTAATCATTATTTTGCTTATGGATTAATCTGTTGACTATTTTTCCCATTAATCGATTAATAATCTGATAACAAAAGTTGCTTAATAGGAGATTTTTTACAGAATTTGAACCAGGTGAAGCTAAAGCTATGCCACGTCAGTAATTCTGGATAGAGCATATTTACAAACCAAGAAAGTTCAGTCAGTCAGGCATGCATTTTCTATACCGTTTCTTCCATAGTGGGTCACGGGGAGCTGCTGCTCTCCAGCAGTCTATGGGCAACATAGACTTAATCGTAAATATGAACTGAAAACTTCGGTCTAATTCATATCTCCTACTCTTCTTTTCTGTATTATTTTTACCTCTGGCTTCCTCCCTTCCTGTTGGATGGAATAAGGGGGAGTCAGGTTTAGCCTAAACCGGCTCAGTTCTGGTTGAGGTGCAAACACACCCACCATTTCTGCTACCTGTGTGACCCCTTCTCTTTTCCAATGGTTACAATCAGTCTGACAGAGAGGTACCCCCAATCCTTGTGGTTTTTAAGTATAACAATGGTCACCAGTGGGCTCTACATGGACAAACTTTATCAGTTTATTATTTTACTTAGTGCCCCTACACATAGCCCATTCTAAAGTGGCCAAACTCTAACACTCAGTAGTTTATTGTAACCTCCCCAACAACTCCGCACCATTCCAAACCCTTTGTGAAGAGCCTTGGGGCAACATGTGTTGTAAATTGGCGCTATATAAATTGAATTGAATTGAATTGAATTCCTAAACCCTGTGTGACCTAGGGCTCTCTGCGGACCTCTGTGTGCAGAACAAATTTTTATAAAACACGGACCATGTGGACCGGCAGGGCCAATAACACTGTAACTCAAAGGGTGGCACCGAACACACAGGAGCTGAAGAAAACAACACCTCAGATCATAAGCTGCAGAAGAAGAAAAGTAAAAACGACAACGCCGCTTGTTTTTAGGAAATACAGTGTAGATAGAGCTGAAGTTTCCTCACTGTGGATAATTTATCTCTCAGCAACAAGGTTTGAAAAATTGAATTCATATTCTGGTGAGAAATCACTTTATTCTCTCTTTCGGTTCTTTCCTTTTGCTCCTCCACTGAGTAGACACTCTACAGTGTACCTGAATTTTCCCACTGTGGGTCAATACAGGATATTTCTATTCTGTCACTGCCTAAGAGGTTGTAGTGAAAACGGTATATATCCAAGCAGAACACTGGGGCTTAGCTGAGCTATAAAACAGTAGGAAGAGGGATGCTTTGTTGTCTGCAAGCAGCTCAATCTTACATACACACACACAGAGGTGTGTGAAGACCTTTTATGTTGTTATAAGATCATGACCTCCCAGTAACACCAGTGGCACCACAGTTAGAGAATCATGGACTTGGACACACAAACCACAACAAAAAAAAAAAAACAAAGAGGAGAAAAAAATCTTGACTCATTTGTTTTGAAATCTACCCCAATGAACACATTCTACATTTTGTCCTTGACATATAAGAAACCAACATAACTTAATATGTTTCCAGATATCAGAGATGAGTTTTGCCAACAGTTAATCACACTTTTACGTCCTGCTGCATCAACAGAAGTTCTCCCATGCGGAAACTGGCCCAGTCCCAGGCCTTATTAAGCTCTTTAAAAGTTGGCTTGTAATTAACTCATGAAATAAAGTGACATTCTCTCAGTTGTTAGAAGTGAGTTACCTAATTGGAGCAGAGGTCCAACAGAAACACCTAAAGTAGCAGTAGGGTTAAATACTTACTACAGTTTTGGTTTGTGCATTTTTGTGCCAATACACTGAATCAGTATTTATTAATTAAAACAGTCCGAAGAGTTTGACATTTGAGTAGTTTCCAAATGATGGTTATTTAACACAACTTCCTGTGACATTTGAGTTGGAGCAATAAAGTGCAATATGGAGGTTAGAGTCAACTAGAGAAACGAGGATCTTTGGTTGTTTTTTTACAATTCTTCTACAATTATTGCAATTACAGGTTGATCTTATTTATTTAGAATTTCATCAGTAATGATGACATTCTGATTCAGAAAATAAAACACACGTTATGCAGATTCGTTGCATCCAGAGTGATTTCCTTTAAGCATTTTTTCTGTTAATTTTATTAGGACTTACAGCTACTGGAAACCCGAAGTTCAGGTGGGTCTCACATAGAACAATTAAAAGGGATTGTTTATCCTGAGATGTGATGTTATGGCCATTTCTAAAGAAGGTAAGCGGTGTAACTTAGCATATTAGTAAAATTGAGTCAAAGGAAAAAATGTGATAGAAAATGGTTCATGAGTTTGTGGCAGATTTACAAGGTGTGTGGACTGCAGCTGGAGTCAGTTGACATATCCAGGATCTAGGCTAGATTTGTCACATTCCTTGTATTAAGCCACCTCTGAACCACAGACAACATCAGACGCCAAGGTCACCTTTTTTTCAGATGAAAGTAAATTTTGCGTTTCCTTTTGGAAATTAACGTTCTGGTGTCTGGAGGAAGAGTGGAGAGGCACAGAATCAAAGTTGCTAGAGGTTCAGTGTAAAGTTTCTAGTCATTGAGGATCTGGTGAGCCATGTCATCTGCTGGTTTTGGTTCACTGGGTTTTATCAGGCCAAGCCTGTCAGCAGCCAAGTCAGCGCCGTCATCTTCCAGGATATTTTAGAGCACTTCATGCTTCCTTCTCCTGACAAGCATTAAGGAGTTACTGATTTCATTTTCCAGCAGGACGTGGTACCTGCTCACAGTGTCAAAGGTACCAAAACCTGGTTCAGTGACCATGGTGTTCCTGTGCTTGGTTAGCGCAAACTGTGCTATATAGGGTGTTGTCTACAGCACGATGAGACAGCTGCACCAAGAATGCAGACGAGCTGAAGGCTGCTATTATATTCCAAACACTGAGTTCATAAACTATATAGTACATTGACATGCCTTTCAGTAGGCTGATGGTTTGGCACCAAAAATCCTATGTATAGATGTTATGTAATATTTATATTTTCTGATAAACTGATAATTATAATCTTCCAATTAACAGAAACACACTTGAAATTAATCCGTGTGTGTGTGTAATGAATCTATGTAATAAATTGTCAAAATGTTACAGTAACTAAACTTGTCAGTGTTATTTTAAATTTCTTATAAACAATTGGATGTACTGTCAATTTCCAAACGTAAGAATCTTCTTACCTTATATGTACCTTAAAGTGTTTATACACATACACATGCATAATGTTCTGCGTACTGCATCCTATCCAGCCTGTGTGTAGGTCTCTGGCAGCACCTAGTGGCTGCAGGTGAGCACACCCATGAATATACATGGGCCTCCTCCTCCTCCTCCTCCTCCTCCTCCTCCTCCTCACACGGTCACTTGCTCTCATCCAGCGATGCTGCATCCAGCGGGGTTACGTCTTTGTGGTCGCCGCTGCTGTGAGCCATCAGTGCTCCCTACCGCTCGTAGTGGAACTGCAATCAGCTGTCACGCGCAGATAAAGCAGCACATAAATGCATGACTTTTCCTCCTCTCTCCCGCAGATGTGTCATTCCCTGCCTTCACACTTTACATGAGTAGCACAGGTAGGGCAGATGCATCATCAGAACAATATGGCACGCACCACTGCTGCTTATAAATATTTATGGACTGGAAAAAAATAGTATTATTTCCCTCCTTCATGCCCATTCCCTTTGCTTATTTGTCTTTTTAGGAAAATCTCCTGTACGATGTATTTGCAGTGACAACTTCTCCACTTGTGTTTTATCCGGTGTTGTTTTTAGCTTGTTGAATTAATCATCTGGCAGATAAGTCTGACAGCATAGCATTATAGATCCGTCAATCCCAGAGCAGCTCATTGGTCAGTCTGTAAAGTGAGCAGCTCTGCAGTGTTTCTCTCTCTGTGAGCGACAGCATCAGCAATTGAGACACAAGTACACCCAGAACACCGTCCGCCACTTGATGAGAAAATGACTTGAGACACCCTATCCCCTGTTTGTGTGTCAGAACAAGGTCTCCTCCTGCTCGCATTCTAATTAATTACATAGCAGAATTGATTGTTCAGAGTGTGAGCTTGCAGAAAATGTGTTTGGAGTGACTTATTATATGACTGGACAAAAGAGGTGAAATATTAAGCGCTAAGTGGTGCTGGTAATAGAATTCCTCATGAAAGGTCTATTGATCAGGGTGGCCGGGTCTACGGAGAATTCGCATATTGTGCCCTTTTAATTACGCCCCAACCAGGGGAACTGAGGTCAAGCTGGGAGCATCTGAGCTAGCACAAACCTCCGCTCAAGGACGTTTTACCAAAATTACAACACCTAAAGCTGCAATGAGATTGTTCTTTACAAAACCCACCTACAGGTAATCACTTTATCAGGGATTGGTTGAGGAAAAATACGTTTCTATTGAGCAGACAACTCGAAGGCCAATAATTGGTTTTCTGTCATGAAGGGGAATGTCATTTTGTTTGTTTTGTTTGAGGTTACATTATGAAAACCAATCCCGTTGCTGGGTCACCCTAACACATGAACATGCTTTGATCTACACCATAATATGTTTGGGGTCTCAACTCTTTTGCAGCCTCTGACAGTTTTTTGTTTCCATAAATACGTTGTCTTTAGAGTCATCTATCTTCCCTTACTCTGCTAAAGAAAAGCAGTCCCACTGCATGATACTGCCACACCACCATGTTTCACAGTTTCACAATAATGTGTTCACGGTAAGCCAAAATTTTCAATTTAGGTCTCATCTGATCAGAGCTGCATCTTCTACATATTTGAAGGTTCTCCTTAAGAGATTGAGGGGTATGAAAGCTTTTTTTAAGGCACTGCTTGCGTGTACTTATTTAGTGTGACCAAATTGTTTATTACGATTAGGCAACTATTTAAAGATAACTAAGACATTTTTTTATTTCCATTTGATAAATAATGAAATATTTAAATGAGCAATGTTCTATTTCTCCATTGAACCTCACATAGGTGGGATAAGGAGCTTTAATTTTTGTTTTTACCTCTGTACTCCACCTTCCTTCTATAGTTCTACTTCAGACTGCACCCACCTCTTATTTGTTAACTGCTATTTGTCTATAAGCGTCACATTCACTAATTGCAAATTGACAGGCAAATCCAGGGAAAAGTTAAGGTTCATCATCTTGCCTGTGAACAGTATAACAAGTGAAGCAACTGGCGGACGATATAATTGGAGGACAATTTCTTTACTTCCTGAACCACAGGTGTCCCCAAAATGTGAGAAAATACAAGTTGTGATCCAGAAATAACTATGGAAAGTAGACTCATTAAAAAAGAAGAGCAGCTGATCCAAGGGAGGAGTTGTTGATCAGATGAGACAGATTATGTAAATAGCCTTTTTCCCTTTTTGGCCACATGCTTGTGTAAAATCAGTGAAAGCCACACAAACAGCTGGATTTCCGTTTCATGAAGCAGTCACTGGGGCATCACTGCTTCATTTGACATTTTGCTCAGTTGCCCTCTCTTTACCACTCACTACACCCCGTTTCCTCCCCCTCAGTGCCCTCTCTCCCACCGCAGTGCCCCCCGCTCTGTGTTGTGACTCTACTGTCAGGTTTGCATTTGGCTGAGCAGCATGCAGCCCATTCAGCGTGCCACAGCAGCTCGGGGATTACCTGCATCCCTCCAGGAGGTTCTGAGTTTTCTTTCAGGTCCACCAAGGCTGTGATCAGCAGCGTGTCACCCAGCACCTGCTCCCCCTGACCTCACTGCAACCAGGAGAGCAACTATCCATTTACACACACACATACGTAGATTGGTCCTCTGCCCAAAATATGCTCTTGGATCAGCAGCTGAATGTCCCATCACTGACCCATAGATGCATCCACCTGTCTGTGTGGACTGGTTCCTTGTGAGGAGGTCTTCCTCTGTCATGCAATGTGTTTTTTTTTTTGTTTTTTTTTTCTAACTGCAGATGGCAGATCAGGTCAAACCTTGTAAAGACCTTTTTGTTTCCCTTGCTTCCTGCATTAACTTTGTTTTTCCATCTCTGTCAGGGACAAACGTGCATGAAGCAAAGAGGATCCTGACCGAAAGCGGCCTGCCCATCACAGCAGCCGAAGACCTGGACGACGCCGCCAAGAAAGCAGTGGCTGCCATCAGGAAATGAAGAGCTGTTTGTGACCTCTCCACCCCCCATGGCTTCCATCACCAGCAGCCTTTTTCTTTTACAAAGACCTCCAGAACTTCAAGTTTTTGCTCTAACTGACTCTGCTTTTTCTCTTTAAAAACTTAAATAGGTGCTCACCTCAATATCTGTATCAAACTTTCTAAAGCATTGTATTTTCACGTTAATTATTCTCATTTTATGTTGATTGGGAAAAATTTCCAAATTTGTTTAGGGAATATTTTAAAACCATTTGGGTTTTCAGAGCCTCCTACAGAAAATGGATTGAGGTTTATCACTTTCATTCCACTGCATTCCATTTTCTAGTGCAGATATGCTTATCTCTCTACATATTATGGTCATTGTGTTGATTTATTAGGGGAAAAAAAGATGTTTTATAAGCAGAGGGTCTAACAGTAAAACTGTGAACTCTTCCATTGTAGCTAAACCTAAAGGAAGCAAGAGGTTTGGTGCAAACTGTCCCCTTGAAGGCCCAGGTTAGTAACAGCGCATTGTGTGTGTCTTATGTTTTTTTCTACATCATGTCTTACGTTTAAAGTGCTAATTCCATATACTTGTGCCTGACAAATGAAGGTTTAAGGTTTTGGATGTTATCATGACAGCTCTAATTGGTTTCTCAGTTATATGTTGAAAATACAATGGGAGAAAATATTTTATAAAATCATGAATGTAAATTTATAACTGAATTAAAGGTGGAAAGTTCTGTACATAATCTGAGAGATTAAAAACAGACATGTCAAAGTGAATTGTGTGTTTCTGTCCACCTCACTCGAGGGTGACCCCATTGTGTAAAACTGCCAGCAGACGGAAAGTAAAGAGTAAAAAAAAAAAGATTATTCTGACTCGTTACTTTTAACTGTTAACTGCAGAATCTGGTGAAGTGTCTGTTTGCGAAAAGAGCTTCAGCATTTTGTTCATATTGTCCTTGACTCAGATTTCAGGAAAGACAAAACAATCTTCATAACCTTCCTGTGGACGCGTCATACACTAAGAGTTTTGAGGTACTGATGTTTTTTGGCACATCTGACAATTATGTGCAAGAAACCTTAAAATAAATATTTTTTGTTGGTATTACAGCAGTATAATCTCCAACAATCCAACCTTGATACTGAGTTCATTTATTCCGTGGAGGAAAATGATACCAATTTATAAAAATGTTCCCTGGTACAGTTACACTAACAACCCTGGAAAAATAAATGCAATCAAAAAAATGTTGTTCTTATATTTTGTCTTTTAAGTTGATCAGAGTTTCTAGATTGTTATAAGAAAGAATAATGCACCATAAACAATGGATTTTAACATTAAACCTTTTTTACATGGATCTAAAACAGTTTATGATTACAGCTTTAAAGCATTGCATTTCTCAATCTCAGAAGTGCATTCTGTGTAACAAGATTATTTTTGCTCATATGATGTCATGATGAAGGCTCTTTCAACAGTCTTAGTAAAAAGATGAACTGTGGGCATATGCATATTCATCTAGAAGTTCTGTTTTAAAGCATTTCTTAACGCTACGTTATTCAGGGTTTCTTCTTTTTTTTAATGCCCCGAGTGAATTGAGCATAATGACTTCAAACTAAACTGCAGATTTAGAGTTTCATTCAAGCTTAGAGTGAAGTGGCACATCGTAGCATGACTGCATGAAGTGGGAATTAATACATATTTATACATACTGATTTCATGGAGAACAACATAATATAACTCAGAAATTGCAGCCTGGGTGTAGCACAATAGGTTGCTTGTTTAGTATTTTACCTTTATCCTATCAGACAAGCAGAGGTTTTGCAAAAGGGCTATTAGGAAATGTACCTATGGGCAGACTACTGAGTTCACAGGTCTGAGTGAAGCACACTAAACATACTCTGATATAGAAAGATGATAAAACTGTTAAATAAAACTAAAATAAAACTTTGATTTGGTCAGATGAGACTAAGTTTGAGTTTTCTTGCAGCAAATACTCTCGCTGGGTCTCTTGCAGAGGTGTCCTGCGTGTTTAAGATGTCATCATGGGTTAATACACCTGAATCAAATGAATAGTTCATCTGGCCTGATTTCAGAGCATACATGTATATAAAACTTTTTTTTCAATTAGTTTTCCGCCATTTGTCTAAAATGTTATGCATTTCTGTGATGTTCTGAACTGCTTGTGTAATGTTTCAGTGGTCTGGCATGCAGGAACACAGATTTCTGCAGCATTTGCTCTAGATTTTCAGACATTTTTCACCCAGGCGTCCAATTATATGTCCAGAAGGTCAGTGAATGAGACAATGTGCTAGCATAGCAGCAAAGCTTTTGAAGCATTTTCAGCATGTAGGTGCTAGTAAGTTCCTGTGCATCATTCTCTTCTCTGCTGGTCTGCGTGTCATTTTCAAAGGGTTGTAACTGGATTGTATGATAATAAAATGTAACTTACAGAGCATTGCCCAGTTGAGTGTCAGATTGACCATTAGGTTTAAGCTTTTATCATAACTACATAGAGTTGACACCAGATATATGAATTGGCTATTAAAATATGCTTGACCTTTACTTTCCCGTCCTCTGACATTAAATTAAACATTTCCTGTTTTAGGTCAGGTACAGTAGCAATAGTTTAATGGAATTTTGGCCCATCCCTGCTGACAGAAGTAGTGTAACTGAGTCAGGTTTGTAGGCTGCTTTACTCGCACACGCTTTTTCACCTGTGCCCACACATTTCCTACAGAAAAGATCAGGGCTTTGTGATTGGCTCTCCAAAATATTAGCTTACTTTTCTTTAAGCCCACTTTTAACTAAGTGGGTGGTGTGCTTAGAGTCGTCGTCCACCTGGAAGACCAATTTGTGCCTCAGCTAAAATGTTTGTTTAATCCGACAATTGAACGTCTCCAAAAATTAAAGTTTTGCCCCTGGGTACAGTTGCAAACTGTAACCTGGCCTTTTATGCTGCTTTTAGAGTAATGGCTTCATCCTCTCTGATTGACCTCTCCATTTAGGTTGGTGCAGAACCTGTTTCCTGTGGATAATGTTTCTCTTACCAGCTTCAGCTCTGGTAAGAGAATATTTTTATATTGTATTTTGCTTTTATTCCAGACAACATTATTATTTTGACCAAATTTAACTTCGAAGGAGTTCAACAAATTACAACCTGTACAGTGTCTCAGTTGTCTCAAGCTGAACTAACACAGGGCATGTGTCTCTATTTATCTACAGCTTCCCGCCTCCACATACTTCAGATAAACACACACTATCACCTTTGCACAGTTTGTGATCACAGCACTCTCCCTCTTTCTCGAAACTTGGGTGAGATAACTAGCAGAAACTATTTAGTGGAGTTCTGGCTTCAACCTTTGAAGGTCAAAGCATTCTTGTGAAAGCCTACATCTGCACATAGGTTCATACTCAGTTCAGCGTGTACACAGAAATGTAACATTAATGCTGTGAAATTGCAAAGTATAAAGGATCTTTACATTACAAACAACAGCATTTTTCTAACACAATAAGTGATGCTAAGATAATCCATGGTTTTTGAACCATCTTTAGTTGCAATTACACCTCTCTTCAGTCTTGTTTTTGGCAGACTGTGTCAGGTTTTCTTCCCCAGTTGGTTTAACCCTTAACCCTAACCCTTAACTGTGTTCCCATCAACTAAATCCAATTTCCCCATCGTTGCATGCCCACAGCAACATGCTGCCGCCACCATGTTCTATGTGGGGACGGTGTAGCATTTTGCATGAAGTCTATAGGGTTCAATTTTGTGTCCACTACATTATTTATGGCAAGTTACAAACAGAGCCTATTATAGTGTTCTTTTAACAATTGCTTTCATCTTTCCACTCCTCCATAAATGGCAGATACACTGCCTAGCCAAAAAAAAGTCAGCACCAAAAAAAAAGGTCACCCCACTAATATTTCGTTGGACTACCTTTAGCTTTGATTATGGCACGGATTCGCTGTGGTTTTGTTCGATAAGCTTCTGCAATGTCACAAGATTTATTTTCACCTATTGTTGCATTAATTTTTCACCCAGATCTTGCATTGATGATGGTAGAGTCTGACCGCTGCGCAAAGCCTTTTCCAGCACATCCCAAAGATTCTCAGTGGGTTTAAAGTCTGGACTCTGTGGTGGCCAATCCATGTCTGAGAATGATGTCTCATGTTCCCTGAAACACTCTTTCACAATTCGAGCCCAATGAATCCTGGCATTGTCATCTTGGAATATCCATCAGGGAAGAAAAAATCCATTGATGGAATAAGCTGGTCATTCAGTATATTCAGTTAGTCAGCTGACCTCATTCTTTGAACTGTTGCTGAACCCAGACCTGACCAACTGCAGCAACCCCAGATCATAGCACTGCCCCCACAGGCTTGTACAGTAGGCACTAGGCATGATGGGGGCATCGCTTCAGCTGCCTCTTCTTACCCTAATGTGCCCATTACTCTGGAACAGGGTAAATCAGACCATATGACCTTCTTCCATTGCTCCAGAGTCCAATCTTTATGCTCCTAGCAAATTGAAGCCTTTTTTTCCGGTTAGCCTCACTAATTAGTGGTTTTCTTAAGGCTACACAGCTGTTCAGTCCCAATCCCTGGATTTCCTTACGCATTGTGCGTGTGGAAATGCTTACTTGCTTACTTTCACTATTAAACATAGCCCGGAGTTCTACTGTTGTTTTTATTCGTTTTGATTTCACCAAAATTTTAAGTGATCGCCGATCACGGTCATTCAGGATTTTTTTCCGGCCACGTTTCTTCCTCGAAGACGATGGGTCCCCTCTATCCTTCCAGTTTTTAATAATGCGTTGGACAGTTCTTAACACAATTTTGGTAGTTTCTGCAATCTCCTTAGATGTTTTCTCTGCTTGATGCATGCCAATAATTTGACCTTTCTGAAATAGACTGACATCTTTTCCACGACCACGGGTTGTGTCTTTCTACATGGTTGTTTAAGAAATGAGAAGCAATTCATTGCCCCAGTTGGGGATATATAACTTGTTGTCAGCTAAAACATAATTACCCATGCAGTAGTATTATCCAATGGGAGGCTCGTACCTATTTGCTTAGTTAAATCCAAGTGGCGACTTTGTTTTTGACCAGGCAGTGAATATTGAGTGCAACACTAATGCTTGTCTTGTCAGACAGATTTTCCCACCTGAGCTGTGGATCTCTGCATCTCCTCTAAAGTTAATATATACTTCTTGGCTGCTTCTCTGATTGTGTTCAGATATGTATTTGTGAAAAATAAAGCCGTTATACCTCTATCAGTTTTCCTTTACCTTAAAATTGTGTGCTACCTTGTGGGGTTCTAACACATAAAATTCCAATAGAATAAATGAAAGGTTGTAGTTGTAACGTGATGAATTTAGAAAAGCGGACTGTGAATACTTTGCCAAGTCTTTGTATTTACTTACACAAGGCTATCTCTGGGTTTTCTCTCGTTTTTCCCTCCAGTTTTGAGTTCACGACCACACTTTAATCCCCCAAGATCACTGGCCTTCATTCCCTTCTAATGAAGCTTGAGTGTATGCCGTCCCAAGAGAGAGCTGAAGGGAGGCGACTATCCTTTATAGGGCATGTGTGAGACAGAGAGTTGACTGAGACCTCTTCCTGTCAGACACACTGACTGTGTGATGGATTATCTGTCAGGCAATCTGAGAGGACGCCCAGGCTCACAGGATCGACTGCCACCTCCATGAAAGACACACACAGACGGAGCCCCACTGTATTCACCAGAGAGGAGCACTGGGAGAGAAGTGAGTTTCTGTTTCAAACTGGAGCTCTCAAACTGCAGGGATTTGGGTTGTTTTACTGAACGAAGTCAAGGAGACTCCAAAGAGGCCCTCTGGTGATTCTTTTGTGCGCTTGCTCCACATCTTTGTTTTCCATACAGTCAGAAGTGATGTGTGTTAACAGGATAATAACTTGGAGCTTATTTTTGTTTGCAAGGTATTCATTTTTAGCATTTCTATCACAGAGAATCATCTGGAGAGCAAAGAAATCTGTATCTCCGTGCTGCAGCCAGCCAGCCAAGCCGTAAAAATGGGCTGAAGGGTTCAATAATTGCCTTATTTCATGCTCTTCCCTGCGTGTGTCAGAAATATCCCCGCTGATGGATTGGACGGAGGAATTTAAGGCTTGTTAAAGAGCGGGCTTCTCAGGGCCCTGATATTGTTTAATTCAGTGTCGAGCTGGAGGTCAGAACGAAATGTGCACACTGATTTACTGAGCAAAATTAGTGCCGCTCCTTCATATAAATATAGATGAGGAGGGGGAAGAAAAGCTTTGGAGGTCAGCCTAAAGACTTCTAGCATGTAGCCCCCTGCTTTTAACTCCGGAGGTGAGGGGATGGCGCTGTTGTCATAAATGACCCATTTGCATGGACTACTCCTTTAATTAAAGCTGAATTATTATGCTTTGGGAGTTTTATTTTTCACTGCTGGTAGCTCTCTTTATTTGTCCCTGTAATTGTCCATTTTGCCATCTCAAAACACTGTAGTTTTTTTTATGTGCGTCTGAATTGATGTCGGAGCGGTAATTGCCACTTTGTGAAGCTGCTGTGAGCATTTAGACTTGTTGGGGGTACCGGTGCCAGCAAGAAGCACACTTTCACACAACGGGGTCAAGGCCGTCTCTGAGGAAGTATTGGATATTTATTGAGTCATTTGAAAACAACAACTATGAATATATTAGTTCATAAAAAAAAGTAATAGTGGGATGAATTGCCTTAGGCTATTGTGCTACATGTTTCAGGGACAAGGCTCAATATTTGCAATTTTCTGCCTGTGCATCTGTTGACCGGGCAGTAGACTGATAAGGGGTACGACCCAGTGTGCGTGCATGCAGGTGGTCGATTCTGTACTATATTGGAGTCAGTATGAAATGTGCTGGCCGGATTTTAAAATTACAGACATATAATGTCTCGCAAAATGATTCATACCTTAAAATTTCTTCACATTACAGCTTCAAACAACAGTGTATTTTCTTGATAGTTTATGGTATAGACCAACACAAAGTAGAGCATAAACATGTATATATATTTTTTTATATATAGAAATGTGAAAAGTGTGGAATTCATTAGTATTCCCTGCCTTGTTAATCTAATAGGACTAAATAAAATCCAGTGTCTTTAAAAATCAGCTAATTAGTAAGGATGATCTGCCTGTGTATAATTTAATCTCAGTATATGTAATCCGTTCTGTGAAAGCCTCAGTGGTTTGTTAGAGAACATTAGTGAGCAAACAGCATCACAAAGACCATGGAGCACAACAGACTTATCAGGAATAGTGGTATGGAGCAGTTCAAAGCAGGGTTAGGTTATAAAACAGAATCTCAGGCTCTGAACATCTCATGGAGGGAGCACTGTATCCATCTTTTTAAAAAAAAAGACTATATTACAACTGCAAACCTACCAAGACATTTTCATCAACCTAAACTGACAGCGTAGGCAAGGAGAGCATTAATCAGAAGCAGCCAGAGGGCCCGTGAAAACTCTGAAGAAACCGCAGAGGTCCAAAGCTCATGTGGAAGAACAAAAACATTTCAATAGCACAAATTTTAGACATGCATTCACCAAATCTAGCTTTTATTGAGGCCTGGCAAGAAGTCACAAGAGGTCTGTCTGCAGTTTGCCACAGGCCATTTAGGTGAGAGGTTTGCTGGTCAGATTTTCAAAATTCACTTGGCTTTCTATTTTTTCGGCACTAGTGGCCTTTATTTTTTTGACAGTAGGCAGACAGGAAAGAGGGGTAGAGAGAGAGGGGGAGACATCCACCTTTCTGACCTTTATGCAAATTGATATGTGAAGGAAAACTAACACTTTAAACCCTGAACAAACCATCCCCACAGTGAACATGGTTGTGGCAGCATCACATTGTGGGGATACTTCCCTGCAGCAGAGACAGGGAAGCTGGTCAGAGTTGAAGGGAAGATGGACGGAGCTAAATACAGGGCAATCCTGGAAGGAACCTGTTACGTGCGACAAGAGATTTGAGACGGGGGTAGGGAGTTACCTTCCAGCAGGACAACGATGACATTAAATATACAGCCTGAGCTACAATGAAATAGCTTAGATCGAAGCATGGTCATGTCAAAGAAGGGCTCTGTCGAAGTCCAGACTGAAATCAAATCAAGAATCTGAGGCACAACTTGAAAAATGTTACAGACTCTATCCATCCAATCTACCTGAGCTTGAGCTGTTTCGGGAAAAAAGATTCAGTCACTAGAGAGAGTTTTTGGAGATATACCCCAAAAGACTTGCAAGTGTTTTTGCAGTGAAAGGTGGTTCTACAAAGTACTGGCTGAGATAGGCTTGAACGTTAACGTCACAATTAAGCACCTCTGTGTTGATGTATCAGATAAAAGCTTAATTAAATACTCTTAATATTGTGGTTGGTAATGTAGCAAAATATGAGAAAGCACATGGGTAATACAATAAAAACCTCCCTCGAGCTTCACTTCATGTAATTGCAGACATCTTTTCTTCTTCCATGTAACATTTGAGTGCAGGTTTAGTCTAATCCCTGTTGCTGTTATCATCTCACCTTCAGAATCTTTTATCTGTGCTGTTTTATGCAGACAAAGCAACAAAGAAAGATTGAGAGTAAAAATGTGAGAGCGAATAAGGAGCTGACAGGCTGACACCGTTCAGTCTGTTGCAGGGCTGCCTTCAACGTTCTTAGATTCTGCCATGGCTCGGAGACGAGCAGACAAAATCAATGTCTGTAATTGAAATTACTTAAGCTGCCTCAGAAACTGAGTGAGTAGGCAGTACGTTTTAAAAAATTACAATATGCCAACGCCTTGTGAATAATTCTCTTTTTCTTCTTCTGAGACATCTCTTGTATCAGCTAAACTCCTTCAGTCATTACAATTCAAGTCTACACACACACATACACACACACACACACACACACACACACAGGCGTAGGTTTCACAAACCCCAACAGTAATTTCAAGAAGAACATTATTCAGTCCAGGTTTGATCTGTGTGTACAGGTACAACTCAGTAAAATAGAACATGTGTTTCAATGCGGCTTATTTGTTAGATTAAAAGTACATTTTGAAAATAACAACCTTTAACTTTCATTAAGCCCACATTTCTGTATTAAAATGTTTGTTTATTAGTCTGATGTAATATTCTACATCATCGCTGTAAACAAAAAATCCTCCTAATTAACAGAAATAAAGGCTTGAAAAGATCATTCTTTGTGTTTTTAATCTATATATGTTTTACTGAGTTAATTGAGTTACTGAATTAAATGAACTTTTCAATACCATTCTAATTTATTGAGCTCCACCTGTATATGGCTGTTTTTTATTCTTGTCTAAATAGAAGATGTCTCGATGGTAATAAAGCAGAAATGGGGTTTTTTTTGTTTTGTTTTCAGAAAAACGAATAAAGATTTCCTTCATTTCAGCCTCCAAGAATCTTTTTTCCCATAATACAGTTTGATCTGTAGATGAGTCAGTCCAGACGCTTTAAAATAAACAGTGAAATGACAATGTAATTTTAGCTACTCTTGACCCACTGGGCATGCAAATGATAGATGACTCGTTCATTCAATCATTCATTCATTTTTGGCTGCTCATGCAGCTCCTGTCATGGTAGGGTTAAGAGCCATATCCCACATGTCAGAATCAGTTACTGTGCATACTCCACCTTCACCCACCAAGTATCTGGTTTTATGTCTCTTTGGGGTTCTAGAATAATTTTGGCAAGATATTTGACCAATCTTATCTGAAATGGTAGACTTCATTTGAACTGATTGGTTTCCTGGTGCTGACCGAACGTTGATCATAGTCCTCACGTTTTCAGCAGGGTTGATGTTGGTGCAATCCAGAAGATCCACAATAGCCTGCTTTATTCATTCCAAAACCAGTTTTTGCTTTTGGAATCATTGTCAAATGTGTCCACGTTTTAACCATGCAAATGTTGATTTAAGGTCAAATAGAGAAATGTGTTTATTTTTAATTGCATCCAGTTTGCTCCCCACTTTACTGGGGCCAAACTGCTCAATCTTTGTCTTGTCTGACCATTAGTCTTTTCTTTACAAGACATTTTGTGATGTAACAAGGGCAAGATGGACCCAAACACAGAGAATAGAATAGCAGCCTCATATTGCAGGTGATTACAGTTTATTGGAGAGGAACCGGACTCCAGCAAAATGGACCAACAAGCCAAAGGTAAAGGGAACATGCGACCGGTATGGAAGACAACAGCAACAGACATCTGAAGGATCTAATGAGGAGGTAAAAGACTGACTTTTACATTTCTGTGAAGGTGGATGAATGACATGAGAACTCTTAGTTATGGATCAGATGCTTCTATCTTTCATCTGCAACCTCTCGGTCAGTGTTGATGTAACACTGCCTTCAGTGTGTGCAGTGACACTTGTACTCCAGCAGTTTCCACTTATAAACATTCTGAGCTCTTGATTTAATCCACAATTACCTTTCATCTGAGGAGGGCGGTTTGGTTTATATTATAGAAACTTGGACAGAGGTCGGTTACATTAAGCTTCCTGGTTGGACTCCCCAAATCCCTCACCTTAAACCTATTGAAAAATGTATTGACTATTCCTAAAAGCCAGTTTTTTGCCAGCAAACTCACCAAATTAAATCAACTTGAATTACCAGCCTTAGTTGTGTGAGAAACTCCAGACCAGAACTGGTGCTCCACCCAACCATCCATCCATTATTTAAATCATTTAATTTGTATTTAATCTCTTTATCTCAGTCTTTACCAGGTACTGCCTCCATCCTTTTAATATCTATTTCTTTCTGCCTCTATCAGTGTCATCCTAAGCAGTAACCACATGCTCCATAAAGCGCCACTAGGAAAGTAGCTTTCGCTGTGGGAAAGAAAAAAAAACACAGTTCTAGAGTTAAAAACTTTTTGGTATGACCTCTGTAGGCCAGGGGCCCCCTAATTAAAACAGAAACCTGGGCAACAGAGCACCGCCTTGATAATTTGGCTCCCAAGATATTCTGGAGTAACGCCCAACAGGTGCTCAGCTAACACTCTTGGCTCAAATGTTTCGATGTGTCATGATGTCGTGCTTTGACCTTTGGGTAAAAATAAAGTTGAGAAGCATGCTGAAGGCCTAACACAGCCTGGTTTGGTGAGGAAAACCAGAGGTTATGGTTGTGTTGCTCATGTGATGCAGATGTGTCCACTTCATTTATCATAGTTATAACTGTTGTCAAGTTTAATACTCATATAGGTAAAGACAAAAAAATTCAGCCAATTGCATCGAGTCACTGACTTAGCCAGCAATTCCTCCTTTATTTATTTTCTCTTACCATCCTCTTAATGAACTATGGCATAACCATCAACATGTGCTGCAGCCTCTGACACAGTGTTTACTTTCTGTCCAATAATATACATTGCAGAAACTAAAACAGAATAATTTTTTTAGCAAGCAATCCTTATACTGAATGGACATGTAGTGGCAATTACCTTCCATCAAGCTTTTAATTCCTCATACTGAGCATGAATGTGGCGACAGTGAAAAGAAAAACCCCATTTTAACAGGAAGAATCCTCCAACAGAGCCAGGCTCATTGTGAGTGCCATGCCTTACTGGAGGTTTGAGAAGGCAGAGCAAACACACAGAAAAACACAAGCATTGATCCAGAGGTACTTTCTATGTTAAGGACAAGGTAAAGAGTTAATGGATAGAAGCTTCTTTAATGGTGAGAGAAACCCAGCTAAAATATATGGGATGAAAATTACATATTGCTAGTGGTAGGAATAGATCCTTCAGTTTTTATATCCTTGTAAACGGCAGGGTTAAACACAGAAAGTCAGGGCCAAATGTGTCGTGTATAGAAGGAGAACATGAAGCTATTGGCAGCAGTAGGTGTCAGAAGTAACTCAGGTCTAGATGAAACTTTAATAAATAGAAAAAAGCTGAGAGGGAAAATAAAGTTAATAGCAGCAAGAACTGCAGATAATGCATAAGATGGCGCAAGATGGCGCCGACGATGGCAGCCTCGGAGCTTCGCTCTCTTTGTTTTTGTATTTTGTGTGTTTTTATGTTTTTCGAGCCACAGTTCTGTGGTGTCGGGCCACAATCCTGTGGTCTCATTCAGTAGAGAGGAACTTCTCAACATCAGAGAGTCTTCTCTTGGGTTTTTTTCACCATCTTTCATCGATCCGAGGTTCACTGAGCTCCTGGCAAGAGGAGCTGCGGCTCTATATGGGATTCTGCGCCGAAAGCGTCGAACGGGAAAGCGTGCTGGCGTGCTGGTAAAGCTTGGCAAAAGAGGACACACCACTGCCTTCAATCCATCTGGCAAATGTCCGCTCTCTCAACAACAAGATGGACGAGCTGCTTCTTCTCACCGGTAAAAACACGGACCTCCGCGGATCAGCGGTTCTCTGCTTCACTGAGACATGGCTGAGTGAAAACATCCCGGACCGCGCACTGCTGATGCCGGACTTTCAGCTGCTCAGAGCGGATCGCAGCGCGGAGCTATCGGGGAAGAAGCGAGGTGGCGGAATCTGCTTTTATATAAATAAAAGTTGGTGCAGAAACGTAAAAGTGCTGGGAAAAACATGTAGCCCGGATCTGGAGTCATTTTCCATAATCTGTAAGCCGTTTTATTCACCGAGAGAGTTTTCCTCGTTTATAATAATCGGCTCATATTTTCCACCGCATGGCTGCACTTCTGCTGCGGAAAAACATCTTGCTGTGCTGAAAAAATACACGGACTCTTTCATCATAATACTGGGAGATTTTAACAGTGCAAACCTCTCTGATGAACTCCCCAAATACAGACAGCATATTAAGTGTCCCACCAGAGACAAAAACACACTGGACCATTGTTACACAGCTTTAAAGGACTCATATCATGCTGTTACCAGGGCTGCTCTGGGTTTTTCGGATCATTATCTAATCCACCTCATCCCAACCTACAGACAGAAACTAAGAGCTTCCAAACCCAAGGTTCACACTGTTATGAAGTGGACTGAGGAATCAAAGCAGATGCTACAGGCCTGCTTTGAATGCACAGACTGGACTGTTTTTGAAACCTCAGCCACCGACTTAAACCAACTAACTGATCTGGTGACATCATACATCAGTTTCTGTGAGGACATGTGTGTGCAGACCAAGACCTTCTGCACCTTTGGGAACAATAAGCCATGGTTTACTCCACACCTCAGGAATCTGCGCAGGGAAAAGGAAGAAGCTCACGGCAGTGGAGATTGGGCGCGGTACAGGCAGGCCAGGAACAGACTAACAAAAGAGATCAAAGCAGCTAAAAGAAGCCACAGTGAGAAGCTTAAGAACAGCCTTTCTACTGGTGACTCTTCAGCTGTATGGACCAGTCTGAGAAACCTGACTGCCTACAAGAGCCCCTCCACCCATCTTGAACAGAGTCATCTCCTGGCCAACCGTCTGAATGGCTTCTACTGCAGACATGACAGGAAGCCGTTCACACCTCAAATCATCTCCTCCACATCCCATTCAGGAACAAATTCCTCCCATAAAGCAACCAACCCCCCACCATCAGAACCTCTGGCTGCACTAAAGATCTCCAAGGAAGAGGTAAACAGGCTCTTTCAGCGCATGAAAACAAAGAAAGCTGGAGGACCAGATAACGTCTCCCCATCATGCCTGAAAACCTGCGCACATCAACTTGCTCCGATCTTCACAAGGCTCTTCAACAAGTCACTGGAGAAATGTGAGGTCCCCTCCTGCCTCAAACGATCCACCATCATCCCGGTTCCCAAGAAACCCACCATCGTAGGATTAAATGACTACAGGCCTGTAGCCCTGACGTCTGTGGTCATGAAATCCTTTGAGCGGCTGGTGCTGAAGCATTGAAAGACATCACAGGCCCCCTGCCGGACCCCCTGCAATTTGCTTACCGAGCAAACAGGTCGACAGATGATCCGGTTAACTTAGGTCTACACTTCATCCTGCAACACCTCGACCACCCAGGGACGTACGCCAGGATCCTGTTTGTAGACTTCAGCTCGGCCTTCAACACCATCATACCAGACATCCTCCACCAGAAGCTCACACAGCTCAACGTCCCAGCCTCCACCTGTCAGTGGATCAACAGCTTCCTGACAGACAGACAGCAGCAGGTGAGACTGGGGAGCATCTTCTCCCGAACCAGATCAATAAGTACTGGTGCCCCCAGGGGTGTGTTCTATCCCCACTCCTCTTCTCCCTGTACACAAATGACTGCACCTCATCGGACTCGTCCGTGAAACTCCTTAAGTTTGCAGACGACACCACTGTCATTGGACTGATCCAGGACGGTGATGAGTCTGCATACAGACAGCAGGTGGATCGGCTGGTACACTGGTGCGGTCAGAACTACCTTGAACTGAACCCACTCAAGACTGTGGAAATGGTGGTGGACTTTCAGAGAACACCACCCCCATACACCCCCCTCACCATCCTCAACAAAACTGTATCGGCCGTGGACCACTTCAGGTTCTTAGGAACCACCATCTCTGAGGACCTGAGATGGTCTTCACACATAGACACTGTTCGAAAGAAGGCCCAGCAGAGACTGTACTTCCTGAGGCAACTCAAGAAGTTCAACCTTCCACAGGAGCTGTTGGTTATCTTCTACACTGCCATCATTCAGTCTGTCCTGTCTTCATCCATCTCAGTGTGGTTTGGCTCATCCACAAAACAGGACAGGTGCAGACTGCAACGAATAATCAGGACTGCAGAGAGAATAATCAGGGCTGACCTTCCCTCTATCCAGGACTTATACAGGTCTAGGGTCAAGAAAAGAGCTGCCAAAATATCTGCAGACCCCACACACCCTGCACATAAACTGTTTAGAGTTTTACCTTCAGGCCACCGCTACAGAGCACTGTTCACTAAAACCAGCCGCCACAGAGACAGTTTCTTCCCCCAGGCTGTTTCTCTGTTGAACATTCAATAGAGTACAAAACAACAGCATACAGATGTTGCAAATGCACCTTTTCTGTTAGATATGTGTATATTGTACATTGTAAATTGTAAATTTGTATATTCTGTAATGCAAAAACAGAAGAAAAGAGCATAGTGTACCGGAGTCAAATTCCTTGTTTGTATGCACGAACTTGGCAATAAAGCTGATTCTGATTCTGATTCTAATTGGAGAGTAGTAGGAGAAAGAGGCAGAGTGAAGAAAAGTGGTCAGTATGTCCTCCAGCAGCCTAAGCCTATAGCAACATAACTACCGAGATAGCTCAAGACAACCTAAGCCACTATAACTGTAAGCTTTATCATAAAGGAAACTTTAAGCCTAGTCTTAAAGTCCTTAAAATCCATGTCTGATTTGGATCTAAGTTTTTAAACTAGCAGGCACTTGTTCCTGATGGCCCCAGTGTATCAGCTTCATGCATCGTTCTCATAAGTGTGTTCTTTAGTCATGTGTGTGCAGAACAGGTTGAGCCTCAGGGTGAAGGTGCCTTTGACAGTTAATAGTGATAACGCTTTCCTTCCAATGCCTCTATCTCCGCTGCTGTCACCTCATACTCAGGATGAATATATGAGACCTCCACATCTGTGTGTGCGTTGTGGGGGCGCCATGGCCATCAAATGACTGAAGCATGCGCCGGCGCGCAGTTTGTGCTGGACGGCTGGGGAAAGTGGGCTGTCGCCTGTAATTTTTGGCAGCGGTGTAAAGCTGGGCAGTAATGGCGAGATGAAGGCTGAAATTCCCTCCGAACTAAACACAGTAAACAGTAAGGTGATGAAGTTTACCACAGCTGTTAGGATACCCGCTGAAGGATGCAGGAGCAGGTAATTGAAGTAGGTGTGCTGTGTTTTATTTTTACCTGTGCACTGTGGATGCGTGTCCCTATCCGCACACAAACATCAAAGTGATGCCGTTCTGTGTGCATGCTGTGTTTATTCTCTGTGGGAAGATAGGATGAGCTGTTTGCATAGATAAATATGCTAGAAGTTCTGTTTGTCCTGAGTGGTGCAAGCAACAGCTTTTACAAAGCAAGTAAACTAAAAACCAGCGTGCAGCGTCTTGGCCGGAATATGTAAATCAAAAGTCAGCACATGCAGAGGCTTAATATATCAACGTCTTGTAAACTTTGGCTTACCTTTGTTTCCCTGCTGCAGTTTTCCTGTTTACTCAAGCTAACTGCACTTAACACTATTCTGAACAGGGTTTTTCTATGGAGGTTCTGATGCTCATTTTCTTGCTTTGGAGGTAGAACACATTTGTGAAAGTAACAAAATGTTCACGCATTTGTAGTTTTAACAGAGCAAACAGATTGCTGAGGTTGTTTTGCAGTGCACACACACAAACACACACCTCAGATTTGACCATTTTATTACTTGAGCGCTCGTTTTTTCAGATGACTTTGAATGGTTTTGCTGGACTATAAGTTCAGTCAAAACAATCTCTCATTTCCACTTATTCCGCAGGTCATTTCACCCATTCAGTACTGCTTACTTTTGTAGTAGCAATATGTCAGTTTGTACCCACTTTGATAACTACCTATTATCAAAAGTATTGTTTAATCCCAATAGAGGCCTCTGTGGAAAAATGGTTGTGTGAGTTAAATAAATGTCCTTATGAGGTAATTTGCTGCATTTAACAAAATTTAATGAAAGGGGTTGGATGTCTGTGGTAACTTTTTACTATATCAAAATGAAAGCAAAAAGCGCGGTTAATAACAAACAAATACTTTGTGATGTGTCAACCTTTTTTGATGTTTAATCAGTGTGTATATTAATTGAAAGTAAGGATCTTGTCGTAAGACGATCAATAAATTGTCCATTTGCATCAAGCTCCTATGATTGTGGGCCAAACTGATATCATCATTGAACTGCAGTCGCTGGCCACAAAAACGTTTGTGGTGATGATGTTGGATCTGTGTTTTTTTCTTTGAATAACTCGTAATTAAAAGAAATTATAGGTGGGATTTGATCATTTTTTCATTATTCCCCACTAAGCAATAGATCTGGTCTTAACCTTGAACTCATTAAGTTAATGTTAGATCTTGTGCATTTCGTCTAGGTCTATAAGCTTAGATTTAGGAAGATAAATTCACGAGGTCCATGAAAAATTCTGTCAAAAAAGCTCAAACAAAAAATTTAAAGGGAGACTTATTAAAGTCAGTAGGAATTAATTTAATTCTGTTTTTAAGTTGTAATACTGTGGTAATATGAATGTGCAGAACAGAGTATTTTTCTTTATTTCAGAGCTACAAATTGACAGAATGGTCTTAAATATGAAGATACATTTACATGTGTATGCTGTACTGGTAGATGGAAACAATGCTCATTTTTAAGACAATGGAGCTGAAGGACAGGGTGGGAACTGACCAGATGCTTTCTTCTGGATGTCACCACAGACAAAACGTAGTTCGATAAAGTGAAACATCAGTTGTTTAGCATGAATGATATTTTCTAAACACAACTCCACTCTCATACAGCAGCAGCACCTCTGTGACCGAGCTGCTCCGAACACAGAGATGATGCAGCATTAAAAGAATGTCGCTGAGGCTGTTGTGGAACAGAGTTTAATTTGTATTTATAATAACGGCATTAATGCCATGGCTGGTTTACAAGATTCATCGTTCAGATTAATTTTGATAGATTATGATGCTGATTGGTTTATGAACATTAATTTAATTTAACACAGCTTGAAAATGCCACACTTTTAATTACACTCTGGCCATTTAGGGGTTTCAGTATAAACAAGGATTAAAAATAAAATAACACAAATCTGGAATGTGTATCTGCAATAAAAGCCACGTTTAAAAATTTTTTATATACATACCTTTTTACATTACATTCACAATGTCACTGAAAATATGTTGTTGTGTCTTCAGGCAAACATACTTTGGTCCCTCATCATTTGTTGCCGGCAGACCAGTGCAGTACCTTCTGAGCTGGAGGCTGTGGCTCTGCCATGTCTGCAAAACCCCTTCTACTTATATGTGTTATGTTACGGTGATGACTCAATCAATCACAAATAATTGGAGTCAATCTGGGCCACAAGTGCATTTAAAAAAATTAACAATTTCTCTGATGAAAAAGCAAAACTGAAACCAGTCAGGGAGGCTTGCCAGGAGGATAAACTCAACACTGAAGGAGCTATAAGAATCTCTAAACTCTGGTTGTGTTCTTAACATCAGTCGTTGGTCAAAAGGGACATTACAAAATGTCTGAGGGACCATACATCTCTGGAGGTAGAGTTGCAGGAAACGGGTCTTTTTGTTTTCCAAAGAAAACTCAGAGGTCTGGTTTAAATTTCCAAAAACCTTCTGGACAAATCCTGTATAGGCTGAAGAAACCAGTCTTGAACTATTGGGCCACTGTTCCAAAGGTATGTTTGTCACAAAAACCACACCAAAAGAACACAATACCCAGAGTGAAAAAGATGATGGTAGCAGCATTATGCTCTGGGCCTGTTTTTGTCATGTGAAGTGGAGTTTTTCAACTCCAAAGGTTTGAAGATGGAAATAGTTATAAATACCAGGCCTTTAACCCCAAACCTAAAATTGTCTCCTATAAAGGTCAAGAATGATTTTGTGACATAAAAACCTAAGTCTGAAATACAATCTGTGGGGTTACCTACTAGTGAGCCAATAGCTAACATCCAGGTGGCAAACCAATGGGTCTGCTGGGTCTTGATGTTGTAGTGCATGCTTGAACTAAAATCCAGTGTTATTAAAATGTTAAGAGATGTGACTGCTGCCCCTCTCTCAAGTCCTATTTGATCTCCTACATTTAAAAGAAAATAGCTATTCACTTAAATGCTAAATAAATTACTTGTTACTTACTGTTGTTACTTACTTGTCACAATTACTGTTACTTGTTATTCACTTCTTAGAACTTCAGTGCAAACAGTCATATCTCAAGCGCTGACCCTGGAGACCCAAATCTTGCTAATGTGTTTCAATGAAGCCAGGTCCTTGCAGAGACCTAGACATTCTCTGTATTCTTTTCTCTGCAGTCCGAGACTTTAAATCTCCTTCCTCACCATTAGTTGAGCATTGGTAATCATTCAAAACTTCTAAAAACAAAGATACTGCCATTCTTATATATACAGCTAAAAATCAAACCCAAAAATGTGTGTATATGATGTTATAGATGAATGAAAGATGGCCCAGTGAAGATGAACATATTACCTACATCCAAAGGATATTTCAAATACTTCTACTTGTACAATTCTCCATTACATGGGTCAATAGGGGGCAATAGAAGAAAAATAAAAGCCCCCCACCCCTTTCCAAAGGACTGCAGCCATCTTCGTAGCTTGCACACAAACATCCACACACATACACACACACCCACCGGCTGACACTCGCTGTCAGCCCAACTGATTGCCTGTTAGACGATCTCACCCACCAAGACAAGTGCCCTTTATCGCCAAGAACCATTTTATCCGCCATGTCAGATATGGGGATATTAATAAATGCACAATGACAGTACTTAGGGAGGTGAGCAGCTATCCTGCCTCCGCAAATTTACCCGCGGGTCACTTTTGTACGACAGGCAAAAGAAACTGTGGAAACAAACAGGTGCAGGTCAGAAACTCATCTCCTCTCGCAGATTAAAAACTCATCTTTCAAGGCAGTGCAGCATTATTGAGGCTGATTCTTAGTGCTCTCCATGCAAATAGAGGTGTGATTAGGCACACGGGGGGCTGGAGGGGATGTGGCTGTGGGAGAAGAGAACGATGTGTCCCAATGCTCAATTACCTCTATGAGGATAACTAAGAGATAGGAGGCCAAAGGCTGCCTCTGCCTCCGCAGCACTCATTAAAAATCAAGGTGGTGTGTGTGTAAAGTATGTGCACACACACATCACGCTTGCATTGTTCATTAAAGTACATGTAAAGCACACAATACCTAGAAGATTTTGAATTGCTAGTTCATATAATGTATTATATAAGCAGTGCTACTCACTCCTCCCTGTTGTCATTTCAGTAATTAGCTTTTCTGACAGAAACAATTAAAGGGCATGTCATCCTATTTTATCCATCTTTTTTCGTTCAGTTGTTGCTCAGATTGGTTATATCAATTGCCATGTCTAAAATCGACAAATAGTTAAGAAAGTAGGAAAAAACAAAGTGAACTGAGAACACAGCAAAAGCGGTCTCATTGGGAACTGAAATCTGGCCGCGGTGCAGGACACGATGTCCACCTAGGAAAAAAGTACTGACAGTATGAGATCATAAAGTGAAGTTTTATGAGCAGTATTTAGAAGAGTTAACCAACTAGCACCATACAAAGAGATTTAACCGCTCTTTGGCAAGCCTAATTAGATAAGAATAACCGCTTGTGATAAAAAGTGTAATTCAAAACCCTGAAATTCTGGTAGCGTTAGGTTAGACATTGTAGTTTCTGCTCCGGTTTGAACCAGCATCATTGCTCTGATGCCCACAAGCATCAGTGCTCCCATTTTGACAAAAAACTGCACGACCAAATAATATAGCCTCCTTATATTAGCAAGCGGTGCAGTTTTTGTGTAAGTCTCACTTTTTTACACATAATCAGTCCGTTGTGCAGGTTGCAATACAGTCTAGAAGTTGGCAAACATTATTGTGAGGGCACCATCTGCCACGCCACTTAAACTCCATCAGTCGGTCATGTCATGTCATTTGGCCCCATATAGTCTATTCAAGCTAATGCTACACAGATGGTGGATGGAAAGGAAGTTGAATTACTCAGGCTGTGTTCTGGTCTTCATTCTGTTAAGACACAGAGAAAAAATAATGAAACCCACTTGAAATTAATTATAACTGGAAAACATACAGAGAGCTGTTGTTGATCTAATGCAATGGGCAGACAAGATCAGATATCTTGTATTGATACAGGAAATAAAAAGTGAAAAAATGCTGTAAGTGAAAGAATTTTCTTTGCTGAAAAACGTTATGCTCAAGAACAACGTTTCTTGCCTCTGTGTGCTTGCGGCTGCCAATATTTGCTCTTCAAACATGATTACGTCCCACGTTTCCTACATACATTATTTTTTTAGGAACTACGGTTGCTCAAAATCTTCTGTTTTATGCTACAAGTCTAAGGTTAAAAAGTTTTGCTTTTTAGGTTTTCTGACTCTAAAATATGATTATAAATGACAAAATTGACAACAAGATTATACTTTAACAATTCACAATATATTTAAAATAAATATTCTTTACTTTTTACATATTGTCAATAAACTAGATGGATTCGATTTTGTCACATGTTTTGCTCGTTGTTTATTGAATGCCCCATATTTGTAACATGTAAAATACCATGGAACCTACTGTATATCCTGTCATAACAAAATCCACCATGTTAAACAAGAGGGTTGCAAAAGCGAATCAGTTTGTGGAAGAAATGAGAAGTTACACAGGTGAAAAAGATAATGCTTTTTTTTTTTTTTTTTAGAAATGTGCTCATGTTCAACTACGTAAGATAATACTTTACATTTTGGAAAAAAATATTGATGAATTTTGTAGTTATTAAAGCTCTTTATTTGATGATTGCTAATAAAAAAGCACTTTGTTAGAGCAAAGCCAACTGTGATAAAATGAAGGAGATTAATCTGCGGTTGTTTCCTCATTAACCTTAAATTATGCAAACCAGTATGTTCCCTGTTTGAGGCTGTGGACAGCTCTGTCTGCTCCCTCCTCTCCTCCCACTCTCTTCCACTGATAACGCGGAGCTTTCATGTTGGTTCCAGCAATCTGAGGGTCATGTCTGATTTTCCCTGCCTCCTATTCCACTGCCGTTCGCCTCCATTAATGAGCTCTGGTGAGCAGACAAGGTCATAAGGCAGAAAAACATGGACGTGTGTTTTCTTTTTGAATGTTTGCATTGTATCATTCGTTTTAGATGTGTGTATGCGTAGAAGCACGTAAAGCCACAGAGCCACCAAGCTTGACATACACACAAACTCATCCATGCTCACGTGTGTTTTCAGAGTATAACTCAGCCTCTGGTTGCTAAAACATTAGCCTCAGGGTGGCTTAAAAATAAAGGCTCCATGTTTATGGATATGCTTCTGCCATCAATAATCCTATGAAGTTCAGTGTTGTGGATTAGTATTTCACATCGCATCAAATCACACCCTAAATCAGCATTGGGTAGGTGCATATTTTTAGACAATGTTGGAGAAATGTATGTGCATGAAAACACTGTGCTCTTCAAAAGGATTCATTACCCTTGAACGTTTTAAAAGAAATTTGCACATAACGAGCATAATTGTCCATTTATTTTGGGGAGATTTTCTGTGATAGAAAACAAAGAAGAGCTCTAACAGGTTGTTTCCAGGATTTCAAATATTTAGCTCCACACATCTTCTTAACATCTGACAGATGTTAACAGATTCAGATTCACAATTATACAGTATTTGGTGTTGATCTGTTACACAACATTCCAATACAAAACGTTAAGATTTGTGTTTGTAAAATAAAAGTTAATATGTGCTGATATATCCCATGGATAACATTTTTAGTTTGTTTTAAATAAAACGAGCTAAATCAGGGTTCACCGACTGACTAGCTGCTAGCTTTCCATCGCTTCAAAGATTTCTTGACTTTTCAGGTAATGGAACTATTACTGATAACTTCAATAAACTTAATTTAAAAGAATCCAAACTATCACTTTAAATCTACAGCTCTTGGCATTGTATTGGTTTGAGCTCAAAGAAAGCACACCAGCTTCAGGATGGACTTTCCTGATGACATAAACAGCTAACTTGCATCACAGATTAAAAGTCCTCATTCAGTTTTAAATCTTACCCTATCATTCCTGCAGTGATCTTGGAAAAAAGTCTAAATAAATAAACAAGAAACTCTTTTAAACAACTTGAAAGATCCAGCTACCCTTCAAAGACCTGTGATACCCATCTCTGGTGAACATGCATGTCCATTGATTGACTATTGGAACCCCAAAGGTTTTTGTCCGCTTTCAAAAGAAGAATAAAATCAGTCCATGTTGCTCTGTGTTTCTTCGGACTTGGATGTGTAGGTTACAGAACCTTTGGATTTTTTCCTCATTTGCTGCTGCTGTAGTGCTTCCCTTTGTGGTTTTCTAAGGTCAAAAAAACAATTATTCAAAAGAAGAGATTTTCATTGATTTGTGAATATTTGTGTAGAAGATGCTTTCTTCAAAAGCAGCTTTTAATACAAATAACACCTTTAACACATTGTGGGCTGTGCTGGTCCACTGAGCAAGTAGCTTATGTGAAATAAGGATTAATTTTCATAATTTTAGATGGCAGCAGATTTGCTATTCTAAATACTCAGTAAAGAACAAATTATAAGATTTAATTTAGCTGGCTTGGAAAATGCTGTTTACCCTGGAAAAATTAGGAATTTGCCTGTCTTGTTTGCTTTGGCAGAGTGTGTTGAAACCAAACGGAGGTCTGTCTGAATGATATAAGTGAGTATTTCTTATAATTATATATTTTTCTAAAATAAAATAAAATAAAATAAGGCTTTGAACAAAAATCTTCGATATTGAAAAATTTTTTATAAAAACAACTGAAACTCACAACAAGATGGTAACAGTACACCCCCACACCCCCACCGCCCAATTAGTTTATTTCTGAGCAAACGCCAGTAGATTAACATGACTGCATCACCTACTGTTCTTCATGAGTCACTTCACAGTGCTTCAGCAGAGAGAATGAAAATAGGAATTTTCCAAACAACTCTTTCAAGCAGAGAAACAGCTGTCAATTTGCTGTCTTGGTGGAGCAACAAAGTGGCGGCGGTGAGCTGGGAGATCCCTCCTGGCTCGCTCCACCTGGATCCATCGTCCTTCACTCGAACTTTCAAGGACGCCCAACAACTCTGCGGCAGAGTTCAATAATGCCTGAAGAGATCCCCCCCCCCCCAACATACAGCAGCTGCTTGGGTGGCCTCTAAGGGTAAAAATTGTGTATATGTGTGAGTGGGGGGGAAGGGGCCTGAAGCCCTGGGTGCTATTTTATTTTCACAGCACTCTGGAGATTGTGCTGCTGAAAATGCAAGAACTGCAGTTTGAAAGATGCTCAAACCATCCAGGCAAAGTAGCTGAGAATAGTTTTTTTTTTTTTTTTTCTAAATTCAAACATTTGATCAGAATGACAACTATAGTTCCTGAGCTGTGCCTCCAGGACTTCCCAACGCAGCCACATGATTGCTGGTTAGATAACAGTATAAAAGATAAACTGTAGTTGGTGAGTGTTGGGATTTAACTGTTTGCAGTAGATTTTCTCAAAATTCCTACTTTAACACAAGTAGTTATGGAAACAAGGAGAAACAAAGGAACATGTAACCTTATTTCCCAGAAATATGCACAGCTTTTGGTTTCGGTTTGGCTTTGTTTAGAAGGCCTTAACTACAAAGCTTTAATGTTTATAATAGACAGATGTACAAATTAAGAGAGGACAGATAAAAACAAACCAAAAAATTTGTATTTTAGCTAATTCGTGAATCCAAAGTTTCAACAGACTAATGTATCTGCCTCCAAATCCTTTAGACATCCATTGAAAGATTCTAACAGACCATATTTGTAGTTTTGAGCTCATTTTTGCAATGAGTGAAATTATTTTTTTTAACTCTGCACAAGCCTTTGGTTTTGACAGCAAGATAACCTCCTGCAGCAGACGAATCTAACAGCTGAACCTTTTTTAGAAAGGCTTTCAGTTGTGTGACACAGTGGAGAGGATGCCCAGTTTGTTAGAAATATTAGGAAGAAAACAATCTGAGGACAAATAGTTTGTTTTTTGTGCTTTCACACCAGAATATTCCGAGGAACTTGGTTCGAGTGGGCGGAAAATCCTAAAAAATATCACAACTTGCTTTGGTTCTGTTCACTTTTACAGTGTGTTTTTGAGAGCGTATCAACCACTTGGGTTTTAAAAGTGCCCTGAATATAATAGGTGGAAGGGGTCTAATTTCTTTTTTGTTGTTGTTTTTGTTATGGTTTATTTGGGTTATTTGGGTTATCGTCCAACATTTATATTAACTGACATGTCTGACTTTATGGACCTATAACATTTCAGTTTTATTCAGTCAGTCAGTCAGTCATTTTCTACCGCTTATTCCATAGTGGGTCGCGGGGGAGCTAGTGCCTATCTCCAGCAGTCTATGGGCGAGAGGCAGGGTACACCCTGGTCAGTTTTATTCAATTCAATTTTATTTATCTGACCAATTCTCATACAAATGTCATCTCAAGGTACTTTAAAATGCAAACTGGTTCAGTTCAAATACAATTACAGAATCCTGTGACATAGAGTCCAATTAAGACAAATATTAATGCAGTGCAGTCAAATTCAGTTCATCATTTAGTTCATTTTCTATCTAAGGAAGCCCAGCCAGTTGCATCAAGTCGTTCACTTTGCACCAATCCCTCATCCTGAGCAGCCACGTGGAAACTCTGGAAGGGAACTACTGACTGCTAACAAGAAGAACCCTCTAGCAGAACCAAGCCCAGCATGAGCTGCTATCTGTTGAAACCAGCTGGAGGTGTAGAGGACAGGAAGGAGAAACAACTACACCTAAAAGAAGCACAGGATCAGGGGTACTTTCCATGAGAATGAAAAACATTTTACAATGTACATGGCTCAGGGTGGTTCACTTCATAGCTCTCATCTTTAAATCATACTCATTTCTCTTTTTAATCTCTTTCCTGTTTCTGTCTGTCCTCCTTAGTGGTGTGTCGTGGTGGTTGGGAATGAAACGGATCTTTGGTGTGAACAATCGGAACTGACCTGGGAGTCGAAGCTGTTTTTTTTTTCCTTTTCTGTTCAGCTGCATACAATTGGTCGCATCTGCGTGTCTGCACTGAGCAGTAGAGGGATGGACGGGCCTTACATATACAGCACACATAGAAAGAGAGACCAGGAGCGATGAAGATGCACACACTAGAGGTAATAGCTGCTGCAGAGACAACAAACTGAAAAGGTAAGAAAATGACTGACTGCAGGAAACAATAAAACCATCTTGACAATACACAGGAAACATGTTCAGTATACAAGGTTAAAATCTTGTCAAGCAGGCTCAACAAGCAACTTGCATAGGCACATTAGAAGAAATAGTTTTTTTTGCAGCAATCTGCTTCATGTTGAGTATAAGAAGACATACGTTCAAATATTTGATATCATGTATGTTTGTACATTAGTAATTTGTTTTACACATAATTGTACATACTTTTCTGTAATACGTTGAAAACCAAAAGAGTCGACTCTTATGAGTGAGGCTTGCCACAATAACCAGTTCTCGTAATTTCCCATCACTAGTCCCCAAAACCCAGATGTGAAATGCCTCCAAGTCTGAGTCCCGGACGAGCCCCCATCTTTTAACAACTTGGCAAGCAGGGACAGACAAAGACACAAAAGGATGCAAAGATAGCAAGACAGAATTATTTATTATAAAGCAAAATCGCTAATAAATGAACTTATGAATAGATGAATTTACTTAAACTGTATTATAGAACTTAATATAAAAATGCAGAAATGTAATAAACTTTTGTGTGCGACAAATAAATAGAAGTCCAAACATTGCATGCATACAGTGTGTGTTAGGGTAAAACTGAGCACTGAGCTCAACACATTCCCTTCCTGCGCTGCCTCACAGGAACAGATGACATTTCATAAAATATTTATAAAGAAAAAAAAAAAACACAACCTCTGAACAGCGTAATTAGAGGTTTAATGTTGGCCTAACCCTTGGGCTTCCTGTTTCACTGCCATCCTCGATGAGTGTTTCCGCGAGCCAGAGCCAGAGCGTCTGGAGCCAAATGTTCTGCCGATAAACGCCCCGCTATGTGATATCCTGTGGAGCACCATGTCAGTGCCCCGCCTATGAATCAACATTTAATTCCTCCTCATCCCCTTCTCCACAGTCATTCCTATTCATCTCACTCCAAAGCTGCAGCGCTGTAATGTGCTGACGAGACACCTGCACACACGGCAGCAGTCATCGGCCCCTTCGGTGCTTTGCAGAAGATGAGCCGCTGCCGAGCACATTATTATATTTTCAGGTTATTAATTACTTTCCAATTACTTAAACAAATATGCAACATTGAGTGCCTAATTTCCCCTGCTAAACTGCAGCAGATGGATGTGGCCTGGGCCTGAGCCGGCCAGCACGTCGTGCCTCGGCATGAAAGCGACGCGCAAACACGGAGAGGAGCGTCACGCACCAGTTGCTGCGGGTAGCTGTAACACATTAGTTAGTTTGTGAACCTTGCAGAAGGGCAGCGGGATGTGCGTGTCTTCTGTGCAGCTCCGCAGAGAAGCAGCTGATATTTATCATTTGTGCACTCTGAAGAGAAAAGTTAGGCCAATTTGGCATTTTTGTGAGCAGAAGTTACATTTTGGACCGACTTGCTATGTAACTGCAGATTACTGTTTATCAACTCGGGCGCCGTTTCCTTCCTATGAATTTCTCTCCAGCTAATGCATATTCAATTTGCATTAAAGAGGCGCCTTTATTTATTTATTTTTTTCTTGTGCACAGGTATACCCACCCCTGTGTTTGCATGTGTGCACGGTCTGTTTACATCCGCGGCAAAAATGGGAGCCAAACTGTTCAGTCACATCTAAAAGCCTAATGGGAAATCTCTCCCCTAATTAAGATGCATGAATAATTCAAGTGGTGGCTCGCTAATTAGTATTCCATCAGTCCTCTGTGGCGATGACGGCCTGTCGGGGCTCATCGCAGCTACGGCCCGTACGGGCAGGAGGACGGTTGAGGAGAAGGGATGTAGACACCTTGAGAGCTGCTTGACAGAGTATCCTATCATTACTGCAGAGAGCATGACAAGCTTCCTGTTTTTCTCCATCTCTGTAATCAAAAACAACACGGATCCGTCGTCAGTGGTAAATTTGGAGAGAAGGATGTAATTTGTGTGGAAAATTAGCTTTTTCTTCTCATTTATCTAGCTTCAACAAAAGAGAGCAATGTTACAATGATTTGCCTGCAGTTTTCTAGTCCGCCTGAGTGCGAAACGTCCACACTAACTTTGTACCGCTTTAAATGCATGATTTAGCAGAGTTACCTCCCTGCAGTTATTACCTCTCTATGAGAGGGGCTGTTTATGGCTAGTAAAAGTGATAAAGAGGTGTTTAGATGGGAATAAACCCTGGATAAATCACTGAGGTTAACTTTGCTTTAGCGTGTGATTACATTGTTCACAAAGTAAAACAATTCCTTTGTTGTTAACATTAGAACTATCAGCAACATATGGAAATATGTTTATGTAGCAGTTGCACTGTATAATCACTCTCTTGTTTTTCCTGCAATATTTGCACCAAGAACAGATGCATCTCCACATTGAGAATATAAATCCAAATTTAAAAAAAGATCTAACTAGTTTAATTTACAATGATTTATCACAGGTAGAATGATATATTTCACACATTTATTTGTGTTAGTTTTCATGGTAATGGCTTATTATTGGCTGTTCAAGGAGTTCTGCTCAAACCAAGCATAGAACAACAGAAAGAAAAACTGAGTTTGAAATAGGTGCACCATCAACCAAGATAATGGCAGCCTTCAAAGGATTGTGAAACAAACAAAGAGTTTGGGGGCTCTGCGTGGGCTTTTCTTGTGATAAGCCACATCTGGACCAGAGACACTTGGGCAAAGGAGAATAAGAACTGGATAGTGGCTCGAGGGTCCAAAAACCCTATTTTAAGGAAGAAGTACATGTTACATTTCATTTTGAAATCAGTGTTTCAGAGTCCAGACAAAAGGCAAAGAGTCACAGAATCCAAGTTGCTTTAGGTTGCAGTGTGAAGTTTCCAGTCAGTGATGATTCAGGGAGCTGTCTCATCTGCTGGTGCTTATCCACTGTGTCTTATCAAGTCCAAAGTCAGTGCAGCTGTCTACCAGGAAATCTTAGAGCACTTCATGCTTCCTTTTGCAGATTTAGTTCACTAGCAGGACAAAAGTACCAACGGCCATGGTATCACTGTGCTGGATCGGTCAGCAAACCGGCCTGACCTGAAGGCTTCCTCAGCAGAGCCACAGGCTGATTGCTTTCATGCCATGGCTCGACAATGCAGAAATTAAAGCAAAGTGAGCCCCAACCAACTATTCTGTGCTTGTACCGTACAGTAAATGGACATTGTTTTCAGTAGGCCAGAATTTCAGTTTTAACAGTTTTTCTTGTTGCTCTTATCTGATATTTAGATTTTCTAAGAAAGTGGGTTTTCATTAGCTTTAAGTCCTAGTCATCAAAATGAGCAGGAACCAACTCAAAATGTAATGTAATGAATCTATATAATATGAGTTCATCTTTTTGAATAAAATTGCTGACATTTTTTAAGGTTTTGATAATATTATACCTAATCGAGATGTACCTGTTGATTCTCACCTTTCGTTAATTACAGGTAAATTAAGCGTAGCTTCTGTCCAGACTTGTGGCCGTCGCAGTATTTCAGTATCTACCAATATTCACCACAAGGCCACACACATGTGTGTTAAGAAGAAAGACTCCTGTTGGGGACCCTGCTTGTGTGAGTATATGTAGCCCTGGGGAAGCAGGCTGAGGTTTTCTGGCGTCTTTGTGCCGGGGTTAACCTTGGCTCAAGGCTAAACACACAGGGAATGTTCTGAGAGGACCTTCAGCCATCAGCAGCAGCTTTTCATATACTTGCTGCACTCCTGTGGGAGCGCCGCCACAAACATGACTATTGATCCGCTGTCACACTCCCACAGACTCCTCCCTTCAGCATTTCTCTTTTCTCATACCCCATTGGGTTCTGTGTGTGTGTGTTTTGTCAGCCAGGCTAGAAAATACTCTCCAAAGTGGTCACAGATCCCATGATGTGGTATCGGAGGTATCGACACGTTAGAGGTGTAGCTTGAATGCGGGGGACTTTGGCTTTTGGATTGTGTTTCCATCTATTATTGTTTTTTTTTTTTTCATCTATTTATATCATTGATACCCTGATGTGGTTGAGTTGAAAATATACACTATTGCACTGTTATGAGGAAGCTTTAAGTTCCTGAAAAACCAGTGAATGTAGACATCACAATGGATGATGAGGCTTTAATCTTTTTCCCTCAAGCAAAGTCAGACTTCCTTTCTCTCCTTGACTGGCATCCAAATGATTTATAATACAATATGATTCTTTACTGTGTAGTACTGAATGAAGCCCAAAAACCTTTTTTCATAAACACACAGTAAAGACGATAAGCATTTTTGGTATGCAACAATTCCACTATAAGGAAAAAAACATTTGGGATATCATGGAAATCAATTCTTATTCATAATAATTATTAGGATTACTGCAGTTAATTATGCCTTTTAACACACAAGTTACACATTTTTCCATGTTCAGCTGATCTACTGTGCGTTCCCTTCAACTCTCTCCCATGGGAATTCATTAACTGTGATGACTGACCTAAAATTACTTTCCAATTTCCTTGCCGTGTTTAGAAACACTCTCTAGGGACTGACTTTTCTCAGAGTTGTGTTCTTCTCTGCTGCTCTGTGCTCATCTGTGACTCCTGTCAGGTTTAATGTTGCCTGGAAAAACAGACCGACCTCCCAGTCTCACTGCCTTGTAAAGAAGTATTCACAGCCTTTGAACTTTGCCTGAATGTTACAACCACAGAATTCAATGCATATTTAAATGCACTTTACAAGTGTGTTAATTTTAAAATGGAGGGGAAAGAATTTGACAAATAAAAATATTAGAGGATTTGATTTCAACCCCATCATTCTGATGCCCCCAAATAAAATCCAGAGCATCCATGTGCCTTCAGAAGTCACCTAAATGGTAACAGAGTCCATTGTTTTGGTATATAATTCTCAATATTGTCAGAGAACATTACTGCTTACACAGCATCAAGAAGACCAAGGAACATAGCAGACTGGTCAAGGAGAAAGATGTGAAGTTTAAAGTAGGATTAGGTGAGATTATCAGTAATCCCAAACTCTAATCTCTCAGAGCACTCTTCAATCCATCATCTGAAAAGTATGGCTTAATTGTGAACGTCCACCTAAACTTACAGGCCAGGCATTGAGAGTATTAATAAGAGAAACAGCCAGGGCCCATGGTAACTCTGGAGGAGCTGCTGAGATGTTGGTAGGATAAACAATAGAATATAAAAGAATTATCCTCTATTTGTCTATCAGTGTGTGGATTCCAGCGTAGCCACAGCAAATTGCTGGGCAATAAAAAAAAAACAAAAAACAATAGTACAAAATAGAAATTTAAACCTATACAGCTGTGACAAAAATACAAGTGAATAATTATTTAGATATGAATAAAGTGAATGAAGCTCCTAAATATAAATGTATGTGTACAAAACTGTGCTTTGGAAGCAATGCTGGTTGTACAGTTTAACATCTGCCGGGAGGGAAGATCTAGGATAATGCTCCTTTGTGTATATAGGATGCAGAAGCCTGTCACTGAAAGAGCTTTCCAGTGCTGTGACCTGTTTCATGCAGAGATGTTAGTTTGACTACAGTTCTCCTGTCTCCCACCACCTGATCAGCAGGCCTTATTGATCATCTTATTTAGCTGAACCGTGTACTTAGCAGAGATGGCCTTTATGTTAGAGTGGCAAGAAGAAAGCCATTGCTGAAAGAACGTATTAATAAGTCTTGTTTGCAGTTTAACAAAGGCCATTAAGGAGACACAGCGAACATGGAAGAAGGTGCTCTGGTCAGGTGAGAGTACAACTGAACCTTGATTGAACAAAAATTGAAATTAAACAAAACAATACGTATGATAGGTCAGAAAATGGATGAAGCTAAATACAAGGCAATGCTATAAAGTATCAGTGTTAGAACGGTCCAGTCAAAGTCTAGACCTTAATCTAATTAAGAACATGTGGCAAGACTTAAAACCTGATGTTGCAAAGTTTTATTTGGTTTGCAAAAGAAAGTTGGCAAAACCTTCTTCTCTAAATGATGGAGACTTACCCCCAAAAAACCTGGAGCAGCAAAGCTGGTTCAACACATGTTGAAACAGGTAGGCTGGATAAGAATGCACATCACATTGTCCATATTTTTATTTTTTTAATTGAAAACCATGTGTAGTTGTCCTTCCACATCACATCCTTGTGCTACTTTGTGTTGTGTGAAGACGTTTGTGAGGCTCTGGGTAACTCGCAACTTGGCCGAATAAAAATGGTTACATAATGGAAAAAAAAATTGAATTTTCAAATGGCTTGGGAATATTTAAAGGTAAGGATAAGGGAATTCCTTGCAGACTAAGAAGGGAATAAACAGAGAATGAAGACATGAGTTGAATAGAATTGAGCGGGTAGAAAAATAAGGGGGAGGTCTGAAAGACCACGATGAATCATCTCCACATCCTGTGTACGCTGAATAAATAGCAGGCTATTTCCACATCATAAATATCCTCCTCGCCTAATGTGCTTAGCTCCAAGGTGGGCCCAGACTGCGTTACCCTGAGGTGTTTTTTTGAGGAGGGGATGGTGCTTGCTACAGGGATTGATCTTTCACCTAAAACCTAAGGAGGAGGGGGTGAAAGGGGGTGCAAAGGGTGGCTAGATCCCTGAAGCAGGTACCATAACTACCGTGGTCCCAGCGGAGCAGATGTGCTCCAGGTGTCACAATGGACAAAAAGCCGCATAAATCATTTTCGGATTGATGACTCTCCCCTCATTTGCTCAACTTGGATGAGCACTTTTGTGAGAGGGGAGATAGGCAGTGAAAGACAGGTGCACACACTCTTGAATTTGTGCAGAATTACTGCAGTAACTTGGTGCAGGACTGCCGTTGTGCCTTTTGAAACTGACTGTCAAAATTTTAAACAAAAATAGAATTGGATGCTGTTATGGGTGTACATTTTCTATCTCTTTAATCCATTTTGAATGGAGGCCTCTTGTGCCGAGGAACTCTGTGACATTGCACACCAATTTGTCCTGGCATGTGGAGCATTGTGCTCATTTTTCTGGATGTCAGGCATTGTCCCCTCTGATGAATCCTTTGGCCTGAAGCCTGGGCGGAGTGGCTCATGCGGTGGATTCGCAAAGGTGATTGATGACGGGAGGTGTAGTCTTCAGCTCTGATTTCCCCCCAAACGGCGTAACTGACAGCCCTGATCACCAGACTTATTTTGAAATTGGGCCCAAAGTTATCTAATGCACAACCTCTGGGGTAGTCTTATTGCCTAAAGTACCTGAGCTCAAGATGCGAATAACAGGTAGGGAAGGATAAGGTTGACTCCCTAATTTAAGGCCTGGACCCGTTCTAAAACAGGTTAAAATACCAAATGTGGAGGATTTAAAACATTACCTGTAATTCACCCATTTAAATTAAGTCAATACATACTTTTTGAAAGAATCTCTTATTAGGATCTTAGCCCCTGCTAAAATGCTCTGTACCAGTTGTTACTGTTTCATTTTATAGTGTTTGAGCTTTAACAAAAATCTTTACGTTTTTGGATACAGCTAAGCTAAATGACATTAGCATTTAGGAAGTCAGTCCCCCTATATGTTATGTGGCTTCTGAAGGAGACGTTTAAAGGACAGTTTTTCTTTGAATCAGATTCTAACTTCACTGTTGTGTTTGTCCCCTTGAATCAGCTTTATCTGAGTTTATAAGGCAAACAGTTGTTTATGGGGTTCCATAAACAACCAATGTCAGAAAACAAGCAATTGTGATGCTTTTGCAAAATTTTCCTGATTCTGCCTTTTTCCCTAACCTGTCTTAATAATATCAGGTAAATATTGCATACAAGCAGTGCTTTGTGATTGTGATTTTGCACACATTGATACTGCGATGAGGACTGTGATTCAATATACAGTAAAGCTTTTGTTGTTGGACACCATCTCCACAGGGAATATGCTACGGAAAACCCAATTAAATTAGTAGAGAAATTTGTAATTATTTAACAAAAGCTCATAAATCTCTATTTATACCAGAACAGACTCTTTGTTATTTATATACTGTGTCCTCTAGATGCTAAAACAACCAAACATGTAACAGGTCATTCAGGTGGGCTTACGGTTTCACCTTTAAATTATTGGAAAAGATGGGACAATCTAGAACAAGGTATTTACCACTTTAGAATCTCTTACTCCTTGTTGTCTTGTCAAATTTCTTTTAACAAATCATTCTTTTTTATAACTATCGCACCATGGAACTTTGAATGAAAGAGTAAAGAACATTGGCTGTTTTTCAACAACCTTTATTATTAGATAGGAGGAAAGAGTTTGGTAGAACATCTCTGCCATGGAGTACATGGTGCTGGTTTGCTCTTATATGATTATGCTCAGTTTTTCTGGCAGTTTTGCTTCAGAATATTTTGTAGGTGATGTCTGACAACAAAGAACAATGTGTGGTTTTCACTCTATGAACTACTGGACTGGATATTATTCATTATTATCTATACTGATGGCAGACATTAAGTCCAAACAAGAAGACCTGTAGGAAATTAGTCAGTTTAATGAAGTACACACTTGTATTTAATAGATCTGCTTCCAGTTTTATGCAATTCGATAAACAGGATCTTGCAAGGTATAATTCACACCCTGGCTGAGGTGCTCTGGATTTTGAAAGGATAGTTTTAGAGCGTGCAAAGAAAATAGGTTATATTGGATTCCGTCCACACAGACATCAAATACTAGTACACTAGCTATTTTCCTTATTTAGGTGCCATTAAGACGGATTATAAGGCATATCTGGGGTCCCACTGCGAATGGCTCTCTTCTGCAGCACTTGTGCAGGTGGGGAGAACAGCGATGCCTAGTTTGAAGCCCCCACCCAATTCTTTGGATGAATGCTCAACTTCGAACACCCAAGCAGATGGCGTGTTTTCTCTTCAATTAGCACCTTGTCCAAAAACCCCAATTTCCTATTCTTTCCCCCAGTATGGGTGTGAAATTTAAAACCCTCTAAATTACATCATTGTTGTTCTCTTCATGGGACCGCACTGCTGAGGCAGCATAATGCCGATCACCGCGGTAACTCAGGACTGCAGAGTTTATAGAATGTTTAAAAAAAGCGAATGCCAAACTCAGTGTGTTATGGCGAGTTAACAATGAAGCTAAGAGCATCCTACTGCGACTCACACATGAGTCATCAGGTTTGCTCGGTTTGCTTCTCTGTGCCAGCCTGGACCGTCTGTCTGTTCCACTGAAACAACCCTCATTTCTCCTCATCTCAAGCCTTAGTCTATCACTCTCTGTCCCCTGACGTCTTACCAGGTGTGCAAAGTTGCACTTGGCAATTACCAGGTTCCCACCAAGGAGCTGGGCTACACCTTTAGGTTAGTTTGAGGAGATGTGATTGGTTGCATCTACTCTCCCTGGGAGATGGATTTTGGGGCATCTGTTTTTGAGGAGGTAACAGATGATGGGATGTTGGGATGTTTTTATCGGATATTTCCTGCTTTTATTCAAAAATTCAGCTCCTTCACCTGAAGGGTTGTCTTTATTCTCAAGAGATCCCAAAGGTCACAGCACAGCTGCTCTGGGTAATTAGCATCCTATAGTTAGTAATTAGCATTAAGAATGAACACAGTGGGTATATATGCTGCTCTGGCAGCAGTTTAACTTCATCCAACGAGAAGCGAAAAAAAAACTATTCTAGCTAAAAATCTTTTATAGACTGAAAGATTTTTACATTTTCAAATGATCAGATCTGAATTATTTTTACAGTTCATGGGAGGTTTTCTGGGTGTGTGGAACCTAACCAAATTTAATTAAACCGCAGTCTACAGATGGATGAAAATTAAAAAATAGGAGAACGAGACACAAAACAAATATACCTTTACAGTCAGTATGGACACATTATTGTGGCAGACTTCCCAGTGTCCTACCATCAGAGCCAAATTAAATATTCTATTACATTATTCTCCAATTTCTGCCCCCTATCAGCCTTGGGGACCCTGGGGCCTTCCTAGCAAAGTCAGTTGAGGAAATGTTTCCTCTGCATCTGTCTGTGGTAATGGTGAGGACATATTGTAAATCAAAGCAGGAACAGGAGGAGAGTGCAGAGAACAGGTCCCCCTTGGCTCTAGAAAGGTTCCTCTTTGGCCAGGAATTACAAATCCATGTAAGCAAGGAGTGAGGAGAGGTCAATTGGTACTGTGCAGGCACACATCTTACTACACATATGTCCTGAATATATAGGTGAAGTTAATGCATACAGGAATAAAAACCAACCAGTATATGTTATTATGAGATCTCTTTCCAATTCCTGGGATCGGAAATGGAGATTGAGGGAGTCATGCAGGACAGAATTTGCTTTTCTATTACCAACGCAAACTTTTATATAGCTCAGAACCAGTACAGTCCGGCATCTTCAAGTGAGAGCAAAACCATTTGCAAAGCAGAGGACAAAAATAAAAACAGAACAAAATTAAAGTTAGGACATATTGACAGTCAAAGACATGATACAAAAAAGGTCAAAAGGGCTCACCTCATATCTTTGCAACGTAGTTGGGAAATGAGAAAAAGATGTGTCATTCAGATAGTGGGAGAATCAACTGGTCACATAAAGGAATTTAATTAAATGGCGGTTTGTGTAGTCAGAAGCTTTAGAAATGTTTAATGTAACAGGGTTTAAGATGACAAATCCATGACGGTCAGAATCAGAATCAACTTTATTGCCAAGTTCGTAGATACGACAAACAAGAAATTTGATTCCGGTACACTTTGCTCTCTGGGTTTCTTTTTTGTTTTTTTGTGTTATAAGATATATTTTGCATATATCCTTATATCCTTAAATACATGTATACAATATACACATATACAAAGGTGGATTTGCAACTTCAGTATGAGGTTGTTCTGTACTCTATTGAATGTTCAACAGAGACAGCCTGGGGGAAGAAACTGTCTCTGTGGCGACTGGTTTTTGTAAACAGTGCTCTGTAGCGACGGCCTGAGGGTAGTACTCTAAACAGTTTATGTGCAGGGTGTGTGGGGTCTGCAGAGATTTTTCTAGCTCTTTTCCTGACCCTAGACCTGTATAAGTCCTGGATGGAGGGAAGGTCAGCCCTGATTATTCTCTCTGCAGACCTGATTATTAGTTGCGATCTGGACCTGTCCTGTTTTGTGGATGAGCCAAACCACACTGAGATGGATGAAGACAGGACAGACTGAATGATGGCAGTGTAGAAGATGACCAGCAGCTCCTGTGGATGTTATGATTTGGGGTTGTTTGGTTTTTGGTTTCGGGTTTTTTCTTATGTTTTTCACAGTTAAGGTTTTGAATCGTTCTTTTGTTTATTATTATTATTTATTATTCTTCTTCTTAGATTTTGAATCATGCTTCTGTTTATTATTTTTCTGGTCATGTTTTAGTCTTGTTCATGTTTTGTCAAGTTTGGTTTTGTTTGTATATTAGAGTCTCTGTTTTTGCCACAGCCACGTTTTGTTCTGTCTGTCAATTAAGTTTATTCGGTTCACCTGCTCAAAGTTAATCTGTCTCCTTGCTCCACCTGGTTTTCACTCCATATATACACATCTGTTCAGTTAGTCATCGTGGAAACATTTCTCATATCATGTCTTGTTTTTTGATCATGCCACGCCTGTCTCGTCTGCCCGTTTGTTGTTTTGTCCCTGCCTCCTGCTGTGAGTGAGTTTTTGTTATTAAACCTTTTTCACTTACCATCACGCTGCCTGCTCGTCTGCATTCTGGGGTCCTATATCTCGCAAGCCATAACAGTGTAAGGTTGAACTTCTTGAGTTGCCTCAGGAAGTACAGTCTCTGCTGGGCCTTCTTCCGAACAGTGTGTGAGGACCATCTCAGGTTCTCAGAGAGGGTGGTTCCTAGGAACCTGAAGTGGTCCACAGCTGCTACGGTGTTGTTGAGGATGGTGAGGGGGGTGTATGGGGGTGGTGTTCTCCGAACGTCCACCACCATTTCCACAGTCTTGAGTGGGTTCAGTTCAAGGTAGTTCTGACTGCACCAGTGTACCAGCCGATCCACCTTCTGTCTGTATGCAGACTCATCACCGTCCTGGATCAGACCAATGACAGTGGTGTCGTCTGCAAACTTCAGGAGTTTCACAGACGAGTCTGATGAGGTGCAGTCATTTGTATAGAGGGAGAAGAGGAGTGGGGATAGAACACACCCCTGGGGGGCACCAGTACTTATTGATCTGCTGCGGGAGAAGATGCTCCCAGTCTCACCTGCTGCTGTCGGTCCGTCAGGAAGCTGTTGATCCACTGACAGGTGGAGGCTGGAATGTTGAGCTGGGTGAGCTTCTGGTGGAGGATGTCTGGTATGATGGTGTTGAAGGCCGAGCTGAAGTCTACAAACAGGATCGCGTAATTAGAAGCATGCATCAGCCGCTTACCCCTATTAAGGTATTTCAAGGTGTTAAAAGAAAAACTAGAAAACGTATTCTTCCTCAAAGCGGCAGACAATTTAATGAGCAAGAGTTATTTAAAAGACCATTGCTTTTTGTAGAAACATTTTAGTTGATTATAGACATAAACCTTTTCAAGAATTTGTTTGACTCCCAGATATCAAGAGGATGGATTTCTTTGACTCATTTTAATCAAAGGGAAAGAAAGAGAAAAGGGAAGCTTTCAGTAGTAGAGCTAGAGAAAAAAAATTTACCTTTGGTTTAAACTGTGCTTTTGTTCATCTCTCTTTTTGTAATTGATTTGTTGATTTCTCCAGATATACATTTCCACATTCAGCAATTGGAATCTTTCTAAACAAACAGCTGTTTGGCTGGCCAGTAAGTAATCTTTATCTCACAAACACATGTTCTGTTTTCAGAAATAAGTTAGTTTTATTAATTGACTTTATTTTGACTCAACAAAGGTTCATTTTGACGAAATTATAAAATCCAGCTGACCAGCTAATAAGGGCAATAGAGGATAATGGATGGTCAAGATTACAGGTTTGTTCACGTTACAAAGTACTACACTTTTCGCCCACTTAAAAGAAAAACCAATTGGGCTATTTGGAAATATTTCTAGTAGTAGTGATCCTTGTCTCAGTGGTTAAGGCCCTCTGACCCTCTGCTCCAGTACAAGATAAAGGAACAAAAAAACAAAAAAGGGTAAAAAATATATCTAAAGTTTGTAGTAAAGCCTCTGATCTGTGATCATACCATCACGATCCTTAACCCTAAGTGATTCTTATTTTACCATGTAAAGCATACAGGCTGAGCTGTGATTGATGGTCTCAACAGCAGGTGGAACCTGTCATGACCTTCATGATTTTAAAGACCACCCCACTTAAAGCAATGAACTGATCGGTTGATTCCACTGCCATTCCTGACTGATTCTTGTAGAATTACTATTATTGCAAGGGTCACTGATGATCTTAAAAAGGAGTTGCCAATCGTATAGCTGATAGACTCCCTTCGGCTACCTAACAATTGAGCAGAATGAATTCTGAAATTGGCTACTTTTAAAGAAACCTGAAAATTTGAAGACCTATCAAGTAATTTGTTTCTCGTGGTTTAATTCTTTGGTAAATACCTAAATAAATAAATTCAGTGCCTGCAGTTCTCTTGTTGTTTGCCTCTGATTTTCAGTCACATAAAACATCCACAGATCAGCTAGGTATAGGTAACATTATTATGTTATGTAGACCTAGTTCCTATGATTGTAAAAATCAGCATGTCATAATATATTAGCAGCAGTAAGAATAATTTTTATTTCAATAAATTATGTAGATCATGTTATTCATTTTTGTATTTAAAATTGAGGGCTTTTTTCTTCATAAAACATTAACAATACTAGCTAGCTTGTTTTAAGCTGAGCTTGTTTTTGCCGTTTCCAAATTCTTTGTTGTAATGTTGGCTGGTAACAGAGGAACAGATGAAAAGGGACCTTTAGCATGCCTGCACCTGACTCCACTACTACAAAATCTCCCCCTGCAGGCTGCCACTTCTGCTCTATGTTGGTCATCCTTGTTGCCAACTGGCAGTAGGTGATCCCCTGACCTACAGCTGCTACTTTGTGAATTATGCTTCCATGGGATCACCTGGAAAAACACAATTATTTTACCTGGAATACAGCAAATACATGCAGAAAAACAAACAAGAAAGAGGTAACTTGAAAAATATGTACGGTATTTTAAAAACTATTAGAAACCAGTAGTTGGCTGTATCAAAACTATGTGAATCTTGTAGGTTTTCTCTGCCATGCAACATGCACTAACAACATGGCCCTAACTCCAGTCAGCACCTCCTGGCAGACCAGCAGGAGACTCAGGTTGATCTCGGTGTGGTGTGACAGAACAGCAGGAGCCCCTAGGTGGGGGGGTCACATGGACAACAAAAGTTCACAAAGGATGGGACATTGTTAGAGCAAGTGTGTGTGTGGCTTGCTGTAAGAGTGGTGTGTAGTTATTAGTGAGGGATCTCATATTTAGCTACTGTGTCGCTGTAACAACGACCTGAAGATCAAGCCAAGGGCACACGAGGCAGCCACTCTGAGAGTGAGCGTCTTCTCTATCAGCTGAGGGTGCACCTTGGTGTGTGTGTCTGTGTGTGTGTGTGTCTGTGTGTGTGTGTGTGTGTGTCTGTGGCATAGCACATTCCTCTGCCTCTGTATCTGTGTGTACGTGTGACTCACCTATGACCAGCTCTACTTGCTCGGAGGCAGCTCTTTGTCTTTGTGTTGACAGGGTGAAGATGATCGAATGCTCTGCTCCTCCAGCTTTCCGCCACTGAGACTCTAAGCTTTACGCAGAGAGCACCTTTGTACTCAGAGCTGGAGCTTCTCTCTGTTTTTGTATATCATCACTTATGCTTATTTTCAAAGGCCTTGCATGAAATGGAACAAAAAAAGACGCTAAACTAAGATGCCCATGTCTTTCTGTTCTCTACCAGACAAATGCAGTGCCTTGGAAAATTATTTAAACTGGACACCCCTACCCCAACCATAACCCTCTTAAAACTTTTCAGATTTTGTCACACCCACAAACCTCAATGTATTTTACTGATTTGATTTTATGTGATAGACCAATGCCTAACCACTCCCACTCCAATATAAAATCAAAGTTTCTCATTCCATAACTTCTACATGTGCAATCCTGGCACCCTCCTCATCCCTGTTCACCTCCAATGATCTTTATTTTTTACCAATACCTATAGGGTGGGGAATGGGGGGTTGCATACATGCCATAGCCTCTATATACCATTATACCATTATGTTGACAAGATATGTGTTGACTTACAGAGATCTGCCCATGTCCCTGGGGTGCATTTGCTGTTGGACTGATTAGTAAAGCATGTTATCAGCCGGCTTCTTGTTGGTGCACACTGACAGGAAGCATATGTATGTGTGCTGGTCCTTGTAATCAACACATGGGCTGTCGACACAAACTGCTGCCAGGGACTGAATGCGTTTCTTTCACTATGATTTCTGAGAGAGAAACAAAGTTATGCAACATTGCAAGTGTATCCAAATGTAATGTGTGCTAAGAAGATGTATGAAAAAAAGAAATTGAGCTGCTTTTGTCAGAGGAAAATCAGTGGCCTAAACAGTATCATGAAGCTGACTGGGGTTAATTAATTTCATTGGCAGCTCCCCTTTCTCTCTTTGCCCATAGCAGGCCTCTGGTGCGCACAACTCTGATCAGTATTCGCTTGTGATTGTCAGTAAACTGCAAGGGAACCATGACAATAGTGACGATGACTGAGGATTATCTATGATTATCTATAACTTACGAAGACAAGAAATGCTTAAATATGCACAGTGAAGATACACTACATACTGGAAACAAAACTGAACCCCAGTGCAGTGAGATAATAGCATTTATTTAGATAAAAAGGATTCTTTAGATATCAAGGTTTGGAAATGTATGAAAACTCTTGGAAAACAAGTGGCAACACTCTGAAATAAAGTGTTTTCCTTGAGTTTCATCTCCACAATCTTATAGTTCTCATTGACAAGTGGTGACAAATAGTGGACATTAGCAGAATCCAAAATAAATATTTATCTGAATATGTTATGAGTAAAAATGAATACATAATTATTTAAGTGTGTCGATAAATAAACACTGGACAAATAATTAAATCTGAAATCCACTAATTAAAATTTAAGTATTATTTAAAGAAACCATCTGGAGTATATTTATTAACTTGTTTTGTGGTTTCTGTGCTGCAGGGCAACATGGAATAACTGAAACTGTCCCTGCTGCTTCTGAAATGGACTCCAACCTTTGAGTGGTTAACGTGAACATGATTCATTTATTTCTTGAATTGTGGCAGTTTCGGAACCCGTAAGCTGTCCCACATGGCAATGTGCGATATTTTAGGAAACACATTGTTTTCAAAAATGAAGAGGGAGAAACAGGAAGCCGCTGAAGAAGTGCATACCCATGAATACCCAGATGAGTATCTTTGAGATATAACACTCACATTCCAATATTACAATGCTGAACTTTAGAGTAGGTGCAATTTTTAAAGTTAAAAGGTCTGAACATTTTACCTGAGTGACACAGTGGATATGCAAGACAGTCCTACAGCAGCAGGACTTTTGGACTTTTTCTGCTGGGGATCCTGAACATCTATACTTCCATCTCCTCATCAGCCTAGAAGAGGATCTTCATGGGTAGTTACTCCACCCGTCATCTAACCCTTGTTTAACACTAGCTGGTAAAAGCTGTCAGATGTTTGCCATCTAAATCTTTAACCTGTTTGCTAAAAGTCTGTTTGCTAATACCTTAGTTAACCTCCGTGTGTTTTACAGTTTTTTTTTAAATCCATGCACTCCACACTCACGCTGCTGGTGGCAAGCCTTTAAACACTGCCCTGCTCTTTCTTACTTCATGGTTTCATTCATTACTTACCATAACTTTACCTTTATGTCTCCAGTAGGTCCACAAATATGATGGAAGAGAACATTTTGTTTGTTCCTCAGTTGTTAATACCTATAGTACTTTCCTTAAAATGAACTTGGTTTGCACCTATGTCAATAAACACAAGAATCTCTAAAACTGTATGGTAAATATGGTGTCTTAAATGCATTACTTTTTAAAATCACAGCTAAATTACCATAATAAGCTTTTTTATGTCCTGCATCTGAGAATACCTTCTTAATCCTGCTTCAACTGCAAATGCACTTCTGGTAACTTTTTCAAAATTGATGCTTCCTGGCAAACGGGACAGTGTAACTGTAACATTTAATTTCTATGAAGCCCAATCCATGATCTTTTCTTTTACATATCTTTATTCCTAAACTATGGAGCTCTATGACCCAGTCCTATTAAAATACAGCAGTGATATAAAAAACATGTACAGTAGTACAAAAAAAAGAAAAGAGTAAATGTACTTAGAAGATTTAAATTAAACAGTTGTAGCATTACCTTTGCTTGTATTTGGAATTATAATCCTTGTACCAAATTGCAGAAAATGAATAACAATACCATGAATAATACAAAGTTTTATCCTAACCTAGTGTACCAAGTGTTTTAAATTGTTGGGTTAAAAAAATCCACTCTGATCTACTCCAACAATCCATTAACATGCATCCTAAGGTTAATGGTCCCTGTGTTGACCTGTGAAGGACTGGTGACTAACTTACTTACTGGTGTATGAACAAGTATTGCAAATGAATAGATGGATGGAAAAAAAATCCACAATAACTGATTTTTTTGTTTTGCAAAATTACTGGTGACACTTATTGGCACCCATAACAACTCCTACAAAATTGACTCTCGCATTCTATATTCATACTAAACATATTTGAATTGAGATGTACCTTTTCTTTATATAAAAGGAAAAAGAAGAAGCATGAATGACTTTCTTTCTCTCCCCTTCTCCTAATCAAGGACAATGATAAGAAAGCTCTGCAACTGGAGCTATATTTTGACCCTGAGCAGAGAGATGGCTCTCATACTCTCTCCATCTCCGTGACAGGGAAGCAGGTGTTAGATGAAACAGAGAAAATGAGCTCGGTGGAAAGACCCATTAGACGCCAGCAGTGGGGGCACGATTGAACAAATAGAAACACTGTTGTTGTCTTTGTTTCTTGTTTTTTTTTATTTTTTATGACCGACTGAAAGCATTCCTATTAGCGGATAAATGGGATCATGCAAATGTACACACACACATGCAGGTGTTCTAGAAATTACTCTGGCTCACTTGCGAAGTTCATGCAATTAGAGAAGTGCAGTCTAAAGTGTTTTTTTCCCATTTAGGTCTGAAAATTATGACATTTTCCTTATTTTGCAACACATCAGCATACTTTTGCCTGTTGCAAACCCAGCATGCTGTGTCTCTCCTGTTATATTTTGCTTGGCTTCAATTTAGTTGTTTCACCTGCAAAATCATGGGCCATAACAGTTCCCACCTGCAGGTTAGTGTGAGTAATTTTTATGCTGACCCTCTTTCACTTTGTATTTGTAGCGCCATAGCTCCTTCATCTGCTGACTTACTGTCACTGTCCTGCCCCCCCCCCCCCCCCCCACACACACACACACAACCCCCCAAACCACCACCACCACCAACCCCCGCAAATTTATTAATACGATTTACATAAAGTTAAAGCTTGCCCAGCAGCCAAGGAGGCCGCTCTAAAATAAGCTGTGTAGGTGACAGAGCCAATGTGTTATGCGTGTCACAGGCCTGGAGGGCTCCAGGGGGTTCTGGGATGTGAATGTTGCGAAGGATCCCCCGGGGCTTTCTGGCCTGGAAATGACATGGAGTGAGGGAAGAGCCACCATATCCTAGAACCTAGAATCAGTCATCGCTGCTGCAGGGGGAGAGGAAGGAAGGACAAAGCGTGCAGCGGCCCACCTCCAGGCGTACAAAGATATCCACCATGGGAAATCTAAGCAAGCACTGACACTCGGCCACGCACACCTGCTGGTGAATAATATTTTATTTCAGTTTTAAATATTGCTTTGGAAGAGGATTATGCAGGGTATGATGCACGCAAATTATGGCTTTAGGACAGCAGGGGCCCACAGAGGTGCCCAACACAGAAATTGATCTTTTTTGTAGTGTATATATATAACCAAAGGTTCAGCTCTCAACTTGATTAACAAAAAAAAAAAAAAACTATGATATTATTAGTAGGACTGCAACAAGATCTTGCAAAAGTGAAATAACAAGGTTAAAAAGATAGTTTGGATTGTTCTGAAGTGAGATTCTGTGCAGTTATTGACAGTCACCGTTACCTCACCCATAGCAGAAGTATAATATATCATAACAGGTTGCTGAAAAGGGAATTAATCCTCATAGTGGTAGCAGGCTAGCAGGAAGTCAAATGGACCACCAGTTTCAGCTGATTTAAGCAATTTAAAGCAACTCAAACTGTGAATGTTTGTCTCCGTGGTACACTCCTGATCTCTGCTGGGTCTTGCTGGTGTTTCAGATTTGCAGGTGAACTCATTAATGGCTTATCTTAAATTGCAAAACGTTGCTCAAACAAGTGGGTTCCACTGCTCTGAAGATTTTTTTTTCACTATTCTACAAACATCTGTCTTTATAGCTCTACTATTACTGGGAACTTCACAAAATACTTCCCAAAACCTGAACCCTCCCTTTAAAAGTTTTTGGCTGACAGCACCTGGTTTAAATCCTTTGTTGTGACAGCATTTTAGGTTTGGGCACTCGGTAGAAAAAGTAATACATAAGTGGACGAAATTGCTGGTACCTCTCGGTAAATGAAAGAAAAACCCACAATGGTCACAGAAATAACTTGAATCTGACAAAGGTAATAATAAATAAAAATTATATGAAAAAGAACAAATAAAAGTCAGACATTGCTTTTCAAAAATGCGTAAACAGAATTATTTAAAAAAATAAACTCATGAAACAGGCCTGGACAAAAATGATGGTACCCTTAACTTAATATTTTGTTGAAGCATTGTTTGAAAAGCAATGTCTGACTTTGTTGATTTTCATAGAATTTTTATTCATTATTACCTTTGTCAGATTCAAGTTATTTCTGTGACCTTTGTGGGGTTTTTTTTCATTAACCGAGGGGTACCAACAATTTTGTCCACGTGTGTAGATGACAGGCAAAAAAGAATTATTTGCAATCACTGTGAGACTACCGGCACTAGATAATCAATAGCCATTAACGACGCTAAAGTTATCATCTCCTTTTGGAGCTAACTGGTGCTAAACTACAGACATATTATACAGTTGGTCTCACGAGACAATATTGGAACTGTTTGGAAGGTGTTCATTTCAGAAAGGTACATCATACCAACAGTCAAACATGGTGGTGGTATTGTCATGGTCTGGGGCTGCTTTGTTTGTTCAGATCTGGACAACTTGGTGTAATTGATCGATGATGAATTCTGCTCTCTACCAGAAACTCCAGAAGAAGGCAGGAGGGTTTGTGATCTCAAATGCACTTTGTTAATGCAGTAAGACAATGATCTGAAGCAGACCAGCAACTCTACCTCTATAAGGTTGTTGCCACTCGCAGTAGCAACAACAACAATGCTGTTGTTGTTGCTACTGCGAGTGGCACAAGCAGTTATAGGGTTCAGATTGCAATTACTTTTTTAACATGGAGCCACAGTGGATTGAATAGCATTGTTCCCTAATAAATGAAATCATCCATCGACAATAGCTTTTTTTTTTATTTAGTCTGATTATCTTTGCCTGAGATTAAAATGTATTTGATGATCTGAAAGATATAAGTGTGACAGAAAAAGAAAAACTCAAAAGAAATCTGTAAGGGGGCAATCATTTTTCAGAGCTGGTTCAACCTGAGCTGAATTATTCCACACTGATGACAGATTCTTTACAACGCAGTGATCCGTGATTTTTTTTTTTTTTTTCTATTTATGGTTCCTAGTTTCTAAAATATGTTGCTAAACTCCATCTCATCCAGTTCTGTTGAAATCAATGTCTACTTTGTTGAGCTGGATGTATCGTTGTACAACTAGTTATTACTCCCAGAAACTAGATTAATTAGAATAAGAAGGCCAAACAAAGCAGAAAGTTAAAAATAAATGTATTCACACTCTATTATGGTCAACAGGGGGATTTCTCTCCACATGACACCACAATTCAAGTTCAACTAAATCACAACCGAAGCCTGATCTAACATGATTTAAACTATACTCCAGTTAAAACCATCAGTCATGCTGCACTCACCGCCCTACATTCTTCCTGCTCACGCCAGCATTGGACCTAAATCAGCTGATAAAATGGCCAAATAATCACCACATCTGTGCCAGATGGGTTGAAAATAGCAGCGTGTGGTGCAGCTTACTCATCGCAAGGTCAGTGTCTGCCCGATGGCGGTCAAATAATTTCAAACTGCACGGACGGCGTCCTGATGGGGAAAGCCCCTGAGATTGAGGCCTATTGCAAATACAACCCAGTTCATCGTGGGCCAGAGAACAGCTCTTCTGAAAGCATTTAAACAGCTAGAAACCAGGTGAACCCGCCTATAAGCCGAAGGCCTCGTTTCCCTCAACAGGAAGAGTAGTTTGCCTGCGAGAAGTAACTCGCCGTGACCTGTGCTGGGAGCTGCAAAATTACCCCCGTGTGTTTCCTTGGAGCAGCATGACAGCGAAAAAGCAAAATGTCAACACCCTATTTTCTGGGCAAAATCGTTAAGAGGAGTGTGACTCGGAGAGAGGCGACGGTACACAGAGAGGAGAATTAACCGAAACGATTCCCCCCGATGCTTCGTCGTAATTACCACTATTGCAAGCCGTGCAAATCCGATTGGCCATTTATGCCCGGAAACTCATAACCACAGTGCGATATTAATTACTCCGGTAGGATTCATGCTATATTTGATATGCACAAGGCGTTGCGGCCATTACCAGCCTTGTGTTTCCGCCTGAGCCCTGCGTGTCAGTGGGAATCAAGTCTAAGCGTTGACACCAACACACCGGCCGATCAATAAAGGATGCGGGTGGCATCCTTTTGATGGAGGATTTTTAATCTCTGTTCTCCTCCGTTTGAGTTTGTGTGTGCGTCTTCATCTGAGTCGATATCCTCTTAATATCTCTCACACGCAACTCTATTAGTTTCTCTTGGAGGTTGCTCATTGGGTTTCCTGATTTTAAACACGCATCTTATGTCCCATTGTTCCAAAAACTATAGGATTAAGTGGAGTCAAATGCAATTACAGAACACAGCTGTTCCCCCCGAGCCTGTATGCTGTGTTTGAGGCCAGGAGATGTGTGCGCCATACTGTGATTATCATATAAGGCTCCCAGTACTCCAACAGCATGATGCGCGGAGTAAGATGAATGGGGAGGAAAGTGGGAGTGAGAGAACCGAATGAGAAACTAAAAGGAGAAAATGAAGCCGGGATGACTGACAGAAAGGGAGAGAGAAAAAGAGAGAGAGAAAGAACTTGGATAAATTCATCAGTGGAGCAACACTGACCTCTGCTGGCAGGCACGTCCCTCCTGTCTTGCTGCTGCTGGTGATTTTGAGTCACCAGCAGCAGCTTTAAAATTGCTTTCCTTTAATCATCAACCTTATGAGCAACCACAACTATACATCAAGCACACCGACGAGCAGAAACCGTGAAGTGAGGGGAAAAAACACAAAGAGCTGTGCCAATTACTGGTTCAGGTTCTGCATTGCTCTTATAAAAATGTAATCAATCATCTGCTCCAATGTGGGCCACACACAATGCAGCCCACAGTTAAGCACAAAGACGCAGGACAAACGGGTCACCAGGAGAGAGGTAACAGTCCTGTTAATGATACAGCCACACTTGGAAATTACATGTACAGATTAGGAATCGCACCTGTTTCCACAGGACTATTAACTATCTTTTAACACACCTTTCAATCTCTGTTAAGAGTGTTAAAGAGTAACTATCACTGAAACTGCAGCTCCGTTTTCTAGTTGTCATTGAGTGTTCAGGAAAAAACACTGGGATGGAGTTTAGAGTATTTAAAAAATAAGAGAACAGTATGTGTACCTCTTGAACCTTTTTTTTACATTTTGTCATGTTACAACCTCCAGAATTCAGTTTATTTTAAATTAGATTTTTATGTGGTACACCAACACAAGGTAGTGTATAATGGTGAAGTGGAAGAAAAATGATACATGCTTGAAATCTTTTAGAAATTATCTTTGAAGTGTGTGGCGCATATCTTTTCAGGATCCAATACTTCATAGAATCACAATGCAGAAATAACAGCTGCCAGTCATTTGAAATATTTCTCTTTCCACTTTGCACATGCAGAGACTAAAACTTCTGCAGTTTATTTTTGCAAAATAGTTCAAACTCAGTTGCATGGAATACATTTTTAAGTCGTGGACTTTGACTTGACCGTTCTGACAGATGTTTCCTTTTAGGATTACCCTGTATTTAGCTCTATCCATCTTACCACCATCTCCAATTAGCCTCTCAGTTCCTGCCTCCTCACATCATGATGCTGCCGCCACCATGTGTCATTGTGGGGTTGTTATGTTCAGGGTGAAGTAGGGCTTAATTTTTCTTGTACCACATGCCCTGTGGTGAACTGCAAACTTAACTTCTCATTGTTTAGTTTCAAGAATGGCTTTCTTCTTGTCACTCTTCCATAAAGGCCAACTACTAGTCGCAATGCCGCCAGATTTTCCCACCTGAGCTATGGATCATTGCAGCTCCTCAAGAGTTACCATGGACCTTATTAAAGCGGTCCTTTCCTGGCTCGCAGTTTTACTATACTATACCATTTCCATTTTCATTTTAATGATGGATTGAACAGTTATGCACTACATGTGGTGGTCTACCACATAAAATCCCATTCAAATACATTTTTATACAGAAATCTGAGGCTGTAATGTGAAATAATGTGAAAAAGTGGTAAAGATATGAACTTTTTTTGCAAGGCAATCTAGATCTGCCAGGTGATATCTGTGGCTAGCTGTGGTGCCATGCTCATCAAAACAAGTGCAACAAGAGCCAAAGAGAACATGGGTGTTTGATGTGAGGACTTGTAACTGACCTTGAATTTATCTTCCAGATAAATGAGGGACCATGACAGATCCACCCAAATTTGCACACAGTCAGATCTCTCACTTAGCTTAATGTGTTTAATCAGCTGCATAAAATTCCACAAAAGAACCAACAACGGAGCTATTAGATACCATTTAAATACCTTACAGCCCCCCTGCCTGTCTTCCAGTCATCCTCCCCCTCTGTTAATGGTGCACTGGCATGTGCGTGTAGCAGTGTAGCCATTTACAGAGTTGGCTGCAGTTACCAGCCCTGGCACCCCGTGCCTCCAGTTAAGTGATACATCCAACTGGCTTGGTCGCACACATATAGTGAGGGCTGAACAGATGCCACTCACTTGCTAGCCAAAGTGACCCAGGAATGAGCTGGCTAAGCACCTAAAAAAGCAAACTGGTAATGAGAGAAATGGTCTGCTGGGTGACGGGCTGACCGCACGGCGTGGAGCCACGCCATGGTGGGCATCTTTCTGGCTCTGCTGCATTCGCTTTGTCCTTTCGCTGTACCTTTGCTTGGTTCCTCCCATCTTTTTCCTGCGGACTTCTTTTATTCTCATTGTGTCATTTTGACTTTCTGTTTGTCTCATTCTCAATTTCACAGGCACAAAAATTCCTCCAAAATTCTATATTTTCCCACCATCTGATGTGTTTTCATGTCTATACATGCCTGCCTGAATATGCATGTGTGTAGCTGATGCACCCTGTGACATATTGCTGTAATGAAAAGTTTCACCCCAGAGACGGCTGTGGCCCACTAATTAAACACCTCCCATGCGACCCTATTGCAGGCAGCAGTTGCCAAGCAGTCTAACCACATCTTCTGGGCTTCTAACTGCATCTACTTTTTTTAATCAAAGGAAATGCTGGGGCAGTGGGAGGCAAGTGTTGGAAGGTCGTGACCTAAAAACGTTAAGAAATAATCTTGAGCAGAAAATAGAAAGTGACAAAAATAACATATATGTGCATTTCTGAAAAACATGGGAATGATAATTTAATTTCTCGTAGTTGCTGACTGATTTGGATAAGCAGCTTCCTGGAGTTTCAGTTTTCTGTTATTATATAGATATGGACAGACACTGAAATCTTCAGTCGATATATATATGTCAATTAGGTAATTCTGCAATAACAATTTTCTTTCTGTTTATAACATGCATTCTGCTAAAAGCTTCCCTGTTTCTCTTAATTTAATCATTTTCAGTCATCAGGCTCCTTTACAGTGAAACTAGCTCCCAGTTTTAGTCAGCGAGACAGACACTATGTCTTTTTTTAAGACTAGGCTTAAAATGATTCTTTTTGTTAAAGCTTTGAGTTAGAGTGGTTTGGGTTATCACTAGCTATCTCTATAGTTATGCTGCTTTAGTTATGCTGCAGGAGGACATATTTGCTCACTCTGCTTCTTTCTCCTACTACTTTCCCATTATTATTTGCTGTTATTTCAGCTTTTAACTGTATATTCTCTCTTGTTTTTTTCTCTTTAAATAAGCTACATCTGGCCTGGCATTCTGTTTAGCTGTGACACCTTCCTGGAAGTGGGCATCCACTGAGGCGCTGCCAATAACTTCATGTTTTCCTTCTGTATAAATGATATGTTTGGCCCTGTCTTTCTGTGTTTAACCCTGCCTCTCTCCTAGACAAAGCAATTGAATGAGAAATAAAAATTTGAGTGTTGCATGTATTTAATTCCTGCCCCACCGACCCAATCCCCCCGAAGTCAGCACTTTGTAGAACCACTTTTCATTGCATTACCTTCTACATATACTCTTGGAGTATGTCTGCACACACTTTACACATCTACAGACTTTCGCCCATTTTTCTTTGCAAAATAGCTCCAGCCCAGTAAGTCTGTATTGACATCAGCTGTGGACCACAACTGGGCTAGAAAATATGAACATTACTTTCATCCAACTATTCGACTGTAGCTCTGTCTATAATGTTAGCGTCCTGCTGGAAGGGGAATCTCCTCCCCTGCCTTGAATCTGTTGCAGCCTCTAACAAGTTTTCTTTTAGGATTGCCTTGTATTTAAGCTCTGTTCATTTTTCCATCAATTCTGATTAGCTGAATGGTGCATCACCATAGCATGATGCTGCCATCACTATGGTTAACCATGGGAATGGTGTTTTCAGGCACTTCAGGATTATGTTCAGGGCTAGTTTTGCACCAAAATGTTTTGCATGAAGGACAGAAAGTTACATTTTGGTTTCATCTGGCCTGTCCTTATGCTTATTTTAGGGGTATCAGAGTAAAGGGGGCTGGATTCCAATGATTACCAACAAGTTTTAGATTTTATTTCCAAAAGAATTTTGACACTATTATTATCAGTATTTCTTTCCCATTCTCAATGATGTGCTGCTTTCTGCTGGTCTATCACATTAAAAACCCAATAGAATACTTAGAATTTTGTTGTTCATAGAGGTTTGGATTTTCTGCAAACTTTGCGTGAACAGTTTTGACTGTCTGCCAATGCCTTCTAGTTTTATTAAACCCTCCAAAAAGGTAAAGGTCTTCTCTACCATCCTGGTTGGGTAAATTGGTTCCATTTGAGTTCTACTATAAATTTCAGATAAAGAGAACATTTAAATTGTGACTTTTTCATCTGAATTTATATTTTAACAGTTTAAATTTGTTTCCCATAAGATTTGGCAGAAGAACACTGTAAAAAATAACATTTGGAATTATGTTGCACCAGAAGAGCTTTATGTCTCGCTGCGCCCCTGGGACCCTGAGAAAGAACAATTAAAAATCAAAACACCACTTGTGCAACAACAAGTCTTTTTGATCATTTTTTTAGAATTGCAGTCCCGCAGCTGTGAGCACACTGTTAAACCATCACTGAGGCCTTGTGTTGATCTGTGTGTCTGTTCGGGTCAGGCCCCCTGAATGAAGGTGTCCTCTGATTTGCTCCGTTGCGAGGTAGGGGTCAGTGCAACAGATGACTCAGCACCTGTCACTGGCTGAGTCCCACTCATCACTTTCACACTCCATATGCTGCCTATTAAAAGTCACATGTGAGTCCACACACCTGGTGACCCTCTGCACATCTGCTGTCGAAGCTTAAAACACGTGCAGTGATAAAGGAGTGCTACCATGCAGGGAGCATCATAATAATAATGTGTGTTTTTGTTGTTGGAAGGAACTGCTCAGTAAAATTGTTTAGTTTTCTTTCAATTTGATTTCATATGATAAGTTCTTCCTTAAATGATAATCCCTGTACTAATTCAGTTTATCATTAAAAAATTAAATTGACTACTCCTTTTGCCTTTCACTTTGCTGCTGGTACATCTGAATTTCCACACTGTGGGGGGATAAAGGATATTTCTATTCTATATTTTATATTTCAATTCCATTATGCTAATGTGCACAATCAAAGTGATATCGCGTGCTGAAACTGTTTAAATCAGTGATTTCTATCATTTTTGCAGTAGAATAGGGACTACATAGCAGTCCAAACACTTATAAAGTAGGCTACAGTGCTATGCAAACTTTTTCTTATTTGTCATGTTACAACCACAAACCCTGTATTTTATAGGGAGTTTTATGTGATTGACCAAGTTGTGCATAAGGGCAAAAACAGTTATGAATGGTTTTCCAAAATGAAGTGTGGCAGGAATTTTCTTGAAGCATATTTCACTGTTAAACCAACAACTTTCTGTAGTTGTCTAAATAGCAAATTTAGTCCTCCTGTATGTGATTAAATGTCACTAAAAGCAGCTGTGATGTGAAGGCCTCAGAGGTTTATCAGAGAACACCAGTGAACAGTCGGTACCATAAAGACCAAGGAACACAGCAGTGGAGAAATTTAAAGTAGGGTTAGGTTTTAAAAGAACATCCCAAGCTTTAAACATAAAACAGAGCACTGTTAATCAGCCCTAAATATCAATAGTATAACACACCTGCAAACCTATGAAGACACTGCTGTCCACTTGTACTTCAGCCAAGAAATCAAGAGGCCCACCCATGGTAACTGGAGGAACTGCAGAGATCCAAAGCTCATGTGTCTATAGGACAATTAGTAGGTGCACACTCCACAAATCTGGCTTTGTGGATAATGCCAAGAAAAAAGTCATTGTTGAAAGAAATCCACAAGAAGGTGCTTTGGTCAGGTGAGACAAAATGTTAGTGTTTTGGAAAACTAACCTTACAAGTTACCCTGAACACACCCTCCCCGTGTTGAAACAGTGATGGCATTAGGCTGTGGGTGTGCTTCTCTTCAGCTGGGAGAGGAACATTAAAGGCTGTTTTGGATTAGAAGGGGCTGTGTTTTTGTGTTCATTTGTTATATTTGCACAGTTAAACGTCAAACAGAACTTGAGGACATTTATGTTTGGATTGAGCTCATGTAAGATATATGTAGCTGTCTTTACACCCCCAGTTTTGAGAAGACAAAGTCAGTGTGCTCAGTAACAGTACTGGGTAATTTTGCACAGAAAAGTAAAATACTAGGTTACATCACCACACCAGTGGATTTCGTCTCTTCTTTTTGCAGATGACGTGGTCCTGCTGGCCCCCTCTAGCCAAGACCTACAGTATGCGCTGGGGCGGTTCGCAGCCGACTGTGAAGCGGCTGGGATGAGGATAAACTTGGAGGGGAGTTCCTGCCTCAAGTGGAGGAGTTCAAGGGTCTTGTTCATGAATGGGGGAAGAATGGAGCGGGAGATCGACAGACGGATCGGTGCGGCTGCCGCAGTAATGGGGGCGCTGTGCCGGTCCGTGGTGGTGAAGAGAGAGCTGAGCCGAGAAGTGAAGCTCGGAGTAGAGCCGCTGCTCCTCCACATCGAGAGGAGCCAGTTGAGGTGGCTCGGGCATCAATAGGTCCTTCTCAAAATATTAGCATATTGTGATGAAGTTCATTATTTTCCATAATGTCATGATGAAAATTTAACATTCATATATTTTAGATTCATTGCACACTAAACCTTCATGCCTAAATTAAATTAATGGCTTTATGCTACAGAGTAAATAAGTTTGGATTATATCTTTGAAGCTGAATGTTCCCCAAGTGCTTGGATTGGCAAACTACAGGTCCTTCTCAAAATATTAGCATATTGTGATAAAGTTCATTATTTTCTATAATGTAATGATGAAAATTTAACATTCATATATTTTAGATTCATTGCACAGTAACTGAAATATTTCAGGTCTTTTATTGTCTTAATACGGATAATTGTGGCATACAGCTCATGAAAACCCAAAATTCCTGTCTCACAAAATTAGCATATTTCATCCGACCAATAAAAGAAAAGTGTTTTTAATACAAAAAACGTCAACCTTCAAATAATCATGTACAGTTATGCACTCAATACTTGGTCGGGAATCCTTTTGCAGAAATGACTGCTTCAATGCGGCGTGGCATGGAGGCAATCAGCCTGTGGCACTGCTGAGGTCTTATGGAGGCCCAGGATGCTTCAATAGCGGCCTTTAGCTCATCCAGAGTGTTGGGTCTTGAGTCTCTCAACGTTCTCTTCACAATATCCCACAGATTCTCTATGGGGTTCAGGTCAGGAGAGTTGGCAGGCCAATTGAGCACAGTGATACCATGGTCAGTAAACCATTTACCAGTGATTTTGGCAGTGTGAGCAGGTGCCAGGTCGTGCTGAAAAATGAAATCTTCATCTCCATAAAGCTTTTCAGCAGATGGAAGCATGAAGTGCTCCAAAATCTCCTGATAGCTAGCTGCATTGATCCTGCCCTTGATAAAACACAGTGGACCAACACCAGCAGCTGACACGGCACCCCAGATCATCACTGACTGTGGGTACTTGACACTGGACTTCTGGCATTTTGGCATTTCCTTCTCCCCAGTCTTCCTCCAGACTCTGGCACCTTGATTTCCGAATGACATGCAGAATTTGCTTTCATCCGAAAAAAGTACTTTGGACCACTGAGCAACAGTCCAGTGCTGCTTCTCTGTAGCCCAGGTCAGGTGCTTCTGCCGCTGTTTCTGGTTCAAAAGTGGCTTGACCTGGGGAATGCGGCACCTGTAGCCCATTTCCTGCACACGCCTGTGCACGGTGGCTCTGGAAGTTTCTACTCCAGACTCAGTCCACTGCTTCCGCAGGTCCCCCAAGGTCTGGAATCGGCCCTTCTCCACAATCTTCCTCAGGGTCCGGTCACCTTTTCTGGTTGTACAGCGTTTTCAGGAATCTTTTGCAGGTGTTTAGAGTTAACTCGTTGATTCAGATGATTAGGTTCATAGCTCGTTTAGAGACCCTTTTAATGATATGCTAATTTTGTGAGATAGGAATTTTGGGTTTTCATGAGCTGTATGCCAAAATCATCCGTATTAAGACAATAAAAGACCTGAAATATTTCAGTTAGTGTGCAATGAATCTAAAATATATGAATGTTAAATTTTCATCATGACATTATGGAAAATAATGAACTTTATCACAATATGCTAATATTTTGAGAAGGACCTGTATACCGGATGCCTCCTGGACGCCTTCCTCGGGAGGTGTTCTAGGCACGTCCCACCGGGAGGAGGTCCAGGACACGGCCCAGGACATGCTGGAGGGACTATGTCTCTCGGCTGGCCTGGGAACGCCTTTGGGCTCCCCCCGGAGGAGCTGGAGGAGGTGTCTGGGGAGAGGGATGTCTGGGGGTCTCTGCTGAGTCTACTGCCCCACGATGACGACATCACCAAAACCTTTTAAATCAAACAGGTACATATATTGTTCTAGAGCTAATTATTCCAGTCAGTTTGTTGATTAATGCTTTGGTAATACTTTATGGCTTTAAGCTAGTTAATTGCTTTGATAAAAGCAACATGGTGATAATTTGTCAGCTCATAAAACCTGAACAGAGGCAGTCTAACCTGAATTAGACCATTGCTGGAGGACGGCCAGTTGTATGTGTAGCCTAAAAGAGGAAGAGAACAGAGAAATGAAACAAAGGAGCTTTAAGTGGAAGAGGACTTCACTTTGCACCACCAGCACAGCTATAAGTCAATGTTTTAAGTGTGTAAATGCAAATATGTTAGAATTTATTCATGTGTGAGCCTAATATGAGTGTGTGTGTGTGTGTGTGTGTGTGTGTGTGTGTGCGCTTATGAGTTCAGGAAAAGCCAAAGAGCACACTTGACTGCCTGTGTAAAATGAAATGCAGAGGGCATTCTCTTCAAACGGATGGTATTCAAAGAGCAGGGAGTTTCAAAAGGAGACAGCACTGAGGGCACTTCGGTTTGAACTGTGTTTGTGCAAAGGCGTCTGCTCTTTTTAAAAAAGGAAAAGAAATTCCTGAAGTGCACTCTCTGGGTCTTCTTGGAGGGGGCGGGGAGAGAATATTAGGAAACATAAAGAGAAGGTGGTGGAGTCAGACAGCCAGAGAGGAAGTTTACCAACCGACCAGGGGAATATGTGCAAGCAGGGAGGGAGCTATGGACTGCAAGGTAAGAGGAGGAGAGAAAGAAAGTGAGGGACACATAGCAGAACGCTGGCCCGGGGCACTGCTACGTGCCCTGCCTTTTCAGGAGACTTGGAGAGGAGGAAGGAAAAAAAATTAGATAGAACAGAAACCCACTTTCCATGTAGCCCCAAGAGGAGCGCATGCAGTGGCGCCCTACATGGCTGCACCAATCTGACCTCGGCACTGCAGGAGTGATGCTTACTGAATTACCCCTTTGAAGGCCCGGTGCCCCCATCATGCCAGCTCCCTCACACACACATAATAAACATACTCCATCACCTGTTCGTCTGAAGTACACCGCCCAAAGAGAGCATATTAATTATAGATGTACGTTAAATTACTTTCATTACTTCCCCAACACAGTGGTCAAGACAAAGACACGGATGATGGATGGAAGAGGGTTCTTATGTCTCCCCAAGTTGTGAACGTCCCTCCTTTGTCTAACCCTTTTTCCCTCCATTCTGGTATTTAATTTGCAACAGTTCCTCCATGTACATGGTGTTGGTCTCTCTTTTCAGGTTACAACCAGGCAATGATATCTAATCTTTGTAATGTGAGATATCAAAGTGAATAATTTGGACTCTGCAAGGCTCAACGAAGTAACTTAATGTAAGTACATTTTATTTATAACAGTAAACCAGGGTTAAACACAATAGGAGCAGTAAGACCCGTGTTTAGCTAAAAGCCTGTTTTAAAAAAGTATTTTACTACCTTTTAATCTATCAACAGCATCTTGGCAACAAATGGAAAAGGATAAAGCGTCTTATAATATTGTAGCTGCTTCTGCTTCAAAGGATCGATCACCTCCTGTCTTGAAATGGGGCTTTGCTGGACACTGGATGTAAAGGGAGAGCCTGACCATGCAAGCCTCCAAAAATTTGGGTCATCATTTTAAAATGTACTGTTAACTAGTGTAGGAAAACAAGCATTATATGAGCCCATTTGTGGGTTCCTGAGGTCCAGACAACATAAATGCCACAGCTCTTTCGTAATTTTGGAAGCTAAGAAATTATAAGAAGCTTGAAGAATAATCTCCATTTCAACTTTGGACACTGGATGTTTCTATTTAGAACAGAGGTGAAAGAAACTGTTTGGAATGAAACACAGGGCTAAATCAAAAATAACAACTACAGTTGAGCCCAAAATTATTTACACCCCAGGCAGATTTAGGTTAAAGTAATATTTTGACTGTACCAATCAAACTAACTGGAAGTAATATTAAAGTTGGGGAGTGGCCCAGCAAGAGTCCTGACTTGAATCTGACAGAGAATCTCCGGTGGGAGCTAAACATTAGGGTGATGGTAAGGAGGCCCTAAAACTTCAAAGACTTGGAGCTCATCACCAAAAATAAATCATCCAAAAAAAAACAACAACTTTGGAAACATGCAAAAAGCTTTAGTTTTTTGTTCTTACTTTGTCATTATATGGTGTCGAGTTTTGCGGGGAAAATGTATTTAATTCATTTTGAAATAAGGACTGGAACTATCTACCAAAATGTAGAGTTAATGCTTTCTGGATACACCATCGTCTAATAATATACAAAGATAATACCATTTTGTTAAGGAGCCTTTTATAAAGGAGATCATTTTGTGTTTTGGTAGCCAATCAGGTCATTAGAATCTACAGTTGTAAAAAGAGAATAAGACACCCCATTGAATATGCCGTTCTTTCAAAAGAAATGTATAAAATTCTAATGTTCCTTTTTGATGTATCACTGCAAAAGAAGGTTTAATTACAAGTTAACAAAGTTTGCTCCAGTTCTTACTTTCAGCTGTCAGCTGTCTTATTTGTACACCTTGTTTCAAGTCATCCCACAACTTCTTGATGAGATCAAGATCAGGACTTAGAGTCAGCCCGTGAATTTCTTAATTCTCAGACAGTTCTTGGTGGATTTGCTGGTATGTTTTGGGTCATTGTCATGTTGCAGTTTCCAGTTCTCACTGCTCTCGCTCACATTTTCCTCAAGCACCCTCTGGCACATAATTACAATTCCAGAATTCCAGGTGGATTGTTTGATTGGGTCGGACCTGCTGCAGCACAGCATCCCCAAACCATGAGGGTTCCACCTCCATACGTCAGTGGGTATAAGGTTCTGTTTCTCGAATCCTGTATTTAATTTATGCCACACATCATGGTGTCCAAATAATTCAATTTTAGACTCATCTGTCCAAATAACATTATTACAGAAGTCCGGCTCATTGTCTGTGTTATATCTAGGAAACAGACAGCCATGCTCTTTTGTATCAGCAGTAATAACGGCTGGCTGTAGGTACAATAATGTCATTTTTGGGGTATTTTGAGACTTCTTTTAGCATCCTGCAGTTTGCTTTTAGGGTAAACTGGCTGGGATGGCCCGACCTGGGTATCTTGTTGTTTTGAATGCTCTCCACCTTATTTTCCATACAGTGATTTCAAATTCTTGTAAGCCCTCTTTAAATGCCATTACGCGACCTATAAGCTGCTACAATTTCTTTTCTGAAGGACGGCTCTTTGGAACTCACCAAGATGTTGACTCTCATTTTACCAGTCAGCAACACACAAACTATATGTCTGAGGTTTGAGCAGGTCAAACCTGCTTTAAAAATGTGCTCATCATGTGCACTTAATGCAATACACCTGTCTGTAATTTCAGACATTTTAAGTGGGAATAAAGGTTGGGGTTTCTTCATTTATTTCTCACCAGAAATTGTAATTTTGTAATAAATTTTACAAATAATTTTAAAAAGTATTTTCTTGAGCTTCTGTTATTTCTTTATTTTACTAGAAGTTCTTAGCATTGTTGATTTAAATTAAACATCCAAATGTCCAAATATGCCCAAAAAACACACTCCAACATGAGGTGTCCAACTGTTTTCATAACTACAATTGTATTTGTGACATGATAAATGGTAACAATGGGCCCAGAGCAACCAAATCAAAAGAGTGCTGATAAAAATTTTGCTTATGTGTTAATAGCAGATCAAGTCTAACATTATCTCGGTATGATCACTGCTGAACAAATAGAGCATCACATTTCCCTTCCCAATCCTACAGGCCCCTGTTGGTTGTTCAGTGGATATAGAAATATTTATGTACATCCAGACCTCTCCATTTTTCACTGTGCTCCGTACATGTGATGTCACTCCTGCAAGAAAAGCATTGCATTTGGCGACCTTTAGTTCTCAACACTGCAGCTCTATCTAATCTCTGCTGCTCTGAAACATCCCCTTCAATTTCTTCTGTTGATAGATGCCGGTGCTCTCTGAGCCCTCTGGGACCACATTCTTTCCTCTTTCACTTGTCTCCAGCTCTGTGCTTGTGTAAGACCACTTCAGATTCATCAGGTCAGCCCCCTCCCCCCATTGTAAACAGCTGAGTTCAGATTCACACAAATCTAAAGGTCAGGAGAAGGACTGATAAACAACATCCAGTCTCTTGTCCGTGCTCTGCTTCTTTAGAGAGTGTGTTATGAAAGCTTGGCAGCCAGAATGCTTTTATGGAGATTGATAACCAATTATAATCATCTACTTCTAGAGTGGGAACTTCTTCAAAAGGAGATGACAGTAAACTGAGACTTGTTGGTTATAGCTTGTAAATGTTGATGCAATTTAATTGCAGTACTCATCATAAGGCAAGGAACAGGCTTCCTGTCACTCCCTCTCTCCTTTCTAAAAGTACACATTTTGTTTCAGTCAAAAATGTCACTCAGCTGTGGTTTCCTGTCATTTTGGAGGTAAATTAGGTTTTGCAACAGTTTCTGCTCAGTCTGATACACAGTGCTGTGAATCAATTCATACCCCATTCAATTTGTTTATGGTTTGTCACATTACAACCATCAACTTCAATGTACTTTATTGGGACTGTATGTGACAGTCCAAAGGACCTCCGCCCAAGTTTCACATCTGCCTTTAACAAGTTTTTGTCCAGGATTGGTCAGTTTTTAGCTCCATCCATCTTCCCATCAACTCCCACCAGCTTCCCTGACTCTGCTGGGAAAACAACCTACACACAGCATGATGCTTCTACCACCGTAATTCAGTGTTGGGATAGTGTCAAAAAAAAAAAAAAAAAAAAAAAAATCTAATGAGATTTTCCTTATGCATTGTGGAATATTATGGACTTTACATAAACAAGTAAAAAAAAAATGTCACTTTTTCATCTAACTATATGTACAGTACTGTAAAACCCATTTGAAGTATGGTTTAGGGATGTGAAAACTTTTCAGTGTCCTAAAATAACGCAAATCTAGTTTACATGACTGTTTGCGATCTCTTCTACATCTTGTACAAATGCCTAAATAATTGTAATGTTAGGTAGGGAGGGGACACAGCGTAATTCAGGTTCTGTAGATATCAGTAGTAGCTGTTCTGGCTGCTGTTAAGGTTATTATTGACATCTAGTGTTGCAACCATTCTACTGCCCACAGACAAGAAACGTGTCATTAGCAATATGTTCTTTCTTCTGTATGATCAAAATGTTAATTAAAAGATTTATAAAAACAAAAAAATACCTAATGGTGGCCCAACATACTGCCACATGTATTTGCTGTGTCATTGAATATTAAAGCTTACCTTTACCATTGTTATCATTTTCTGTTCCTCATTGAAATATTGGTGTTGCTTTATTGCCCAGCACTACTGTACTCTCTACATTTTCTTTTTATGGCTTTCTTTCAATATCAGCTTTCTTCTTGCTACTCTTCTATAAGGGCCAGAGATGTAGAGTGCACCACTGGTAACTGTCCTGTCAACAGATTCTTCCACCTGAGCCGTAAATCTGTGCAGCTCCCTCAGTGTTACTATGGGGCTCTTTACTGTTTTGATAAAAAAAAAGAAATGCTCCCCTTGTCTGTCAAATTAGGTGAAAGGTCATGTCTTGAAAATGTAATGGTTGTGTCATACGCTTTCCATTTGGGATGGTGGATTGACAAGGCCTCCGTGAGATGGACAAAGCTTGGGAACTTAACCCTGGTGTAAAATTCTCCACAACTTTATACCCCACCTTTCTGCTGTGTTCCTTGGTCGTCGTGATGCCGTTTGTTCCTTAATGTCCTCTAACAAATCTCTGAGGACTTCACTGAACAGCTGAGATAATGAGATTCATTTAAACACAGAGGAAGTGGTTGGACTGGTTCTATGCAGAGGTATGAGAATAAAGGGGGCTGACTACTACTATGCCAAACTTTAAATTTGTTTTCATTAAAAAAATTGAAAACCGTGTATCATTTTCTTTCCATTTCACAATTATGCACAACTTTATGTTGGTCTACCAGATATATCCTTTTAAAATACATTTGAAATTTGTGGGGTTTTTTTGCTAGCACTGTACTTCAGCATATTGTGGTTTGTTTAGAAGTCTACGACTACAAGTTAAACTGTTTTTTTTTTTTCTGCTAAAGTAATCTAGGATGGAAATCAACTGACTTGCTCTGAGAGCCTACCCTCACACCACTGTAGCAACACTGACATTTCTACATAGCTGAATACCATAATAAGCAACCTTACGGTGAATTATTCACGATAGTTGATGTTTCTGTTGCTCTATATTTTTTGACCTGATCTTCTTCCAGACACTCTGGAGAGGCACATGTTTTTTTTTTTACCATTAAGCACAGAGGACAACAGTCATGGAGCACCGCAGAAAAAAAAAACCTGCACTGGTAGAGGAGGGTCAGCGGGCCAGAGGGGGAACAGGAGGTGAGATGGAATATAATAATGACAAACAGACCCCTAGCAACAGCATCCGCAGCTTTGTCTCAGGGGGACCTTTCCACCTTGTCATGTCCAGAGACCTTGTGCAGTACTCGGCAAAAGGACATGAAATAGACAAAAAAAGTTGTGTATGTTTGCCACTGCAGTTCTAATGTATTGGCCCAATGATTTGCTGATATGTATGAGGCTGCATGCTGCTCTAAGCACTCGCCTGGAACGTAGGGGCCTCGCTTCATTAGGCGCGCACACCCTTAAGCTGCTGACATTTCCAAACTTGTTCCCCAGCCTTTTAATTGTCGTGAAAAATTGGATGGAGTCACCATTGCCGAGAAGCTCACACGCTAGATCTTGATTTGAGGGCATTTCTCATGTGTCCCAGTGTCATTTGGTGTGCTGGGCGAACATGGATAGCGAAAACATGCTTTCATACGTCCCAGATGACGCAAGAGGTGAAGAGGGAAAAATCCCAACATGACTCGTGAACGATGGGTTTACAAAACAGTAATGGCATCAAGAGCAGGATTTTAAATAACTCATTTATTAAGGTTAACAATTCATCGTTCATACAAAATTGGGCGTGTGTAAAAATGTCTTTAGGAATCATTAAAACATGTTGAACATAATTAAAAAACTGCCGTTTAACTAGAACACTGGAGCTATATCTTTAAAAATAACGTGACTCTGCTTTTTCAGGATTCAATGTAAAGTCTGGCTGTATGATAATCAGTGATTGTTAGCTATATAACAATAGTGTAATACACTTAAAGCTGGTATCTGCTAATATTTCACATGGACCTGAAAACACCTTAGGAGAAGAGACGGATAATGTAAAAGTAGGGACAAAATCTCTGACACACCTCTAAACATCTGAATATGGACACCATGTGCCAGATTGTAGATCAGTGACACCCCCATGTTGGGCAGGAAAACCTGTCAGGACAGTAATATTATTACTGAGGTAAAACCAGCCTTTGAGCTGTTAGCACAGCATGCTAAAGATGCCACAACTGTTTTTAATCGCATGTAATTTTTCTTAATACACAAAACTGAACAATTAAGATCTTCTTCTGAAACATCACCAAATAACTGATAACTCCTAAAAGAATACACTTATAAAACTATATTGTGTTAATTTGGCATTACTGATTAGTATGCTGTCACATTACCTATATTGCTACACAGATAGCACATTAATTAAGCTTATATTTACATTTTTATATGATAAAGAAAAACAGGTTATTAGACCAGTTCATCTCACCCTTTTAGATTTTTTTCCTAGTTTATTCCAGTTCCTTTTTTTTTCTATATATCCTAAAGTATATGAGCTATACACAAAATTTTAAGTGATTAAGTGAAATTGACAAAGAGAAATTCAACCAGGTAAAAAAAGATGCTTGATAAGGTGATTTTTTTTTTACAGTTCTATGATTTATGTAAATATTTTTTCAATATTTAGATAGTCTTTTATAAGCATAAGCATTCTGACTGCCTTATTAGTAGGCTTCTATTTAACAGGGTATAAAAATATGGCTTTCAATAATGGACTGAATAAACCCTTAAATTCAGGATAGACAAATGAAACCGTAGAACACTTTAAAAGCTGTTAAAACCACACCTTGATTACTCTCTCCAAGCATCTGTCCCCCTCCAAACATGGCTGTATCTTAGCAACAGGCTCAGCCAGCATACAAATTCAACAGAAACAGACAAATTTACTGGCTTCTTTCGCAAAGATGTGTAGAAGTGAAATAAATGTGTTTATAACCAACTTTTCTGGAAAAATTCAGCCTTTCAATTAATCAGTTGGAAAAAAAACTCAGTTTTTAACAAAATCACCAATGGCACCATTTTTTACCTGCAACTAATTTGTTTAGAGAAAAAAAAATCCCTGAGGCTTTATTTAAAAATGTATACTTTTTTAGTTTAAATAAATATTATGTGACACCCCACCCGCTGCCGCCCAATCTCCTGCAACCTTGGAGTCGCAGAGTCTCCATAACAATCATTAGCTATCTGCATGCTCACTATTTGTTGGACAGCAAACACTCCTGTTGTCTGGCAAGAAGCACCTCATGACTACTGTATGTTGGAGGGTTAGTGATGCTGTGGGCCTGTTTCCCTTCTAAATCTGGGAAGAATCTTAACTGCCTGACATCGTGAAGTCCTTAATGCACCAGGACACTTTAAATGAAAATCTGGTGGAATCTACCAGTAAACTGAAAATGGGTCATCATCAGGTAATGATCCAAATGATATGGGCAAATCAAGACACAAAATCAACCGTCTTCCATGACCATCCATGATACCAGACCTAAAACCTACAGAAAACCTGTGGATGAGCTGAAGAGAAGAGAGCATAAAAGATGCCCTGGAACTGTGGACGATCTAGGGAGGTTGAGGCAGTAGAAATGGTTGAAGATCCCACTCTTTGTTTGATTTTGTGGAAGCAGTTTTGCTGCGTTTCATTAACCTCGGAAGTCAGAACTGGGATGTTAGAGTTTACGTCATCTCCGAGTTGTAGCGTTCCAGTTTCCTGCTTGTTTTTGTTTGTACTGCTAGGAATTGCAACAGCAGTCTTACAGTAATAACAACGACAATAACACTGCTCTACGCAGTATTTTGTGCATATGCACAGCGTTGAAACATCTCGTCTTATAAACACGGAAAAGTGGTACGTGCATGAGTCACTAAATGTTGCATAAACAATTAAGAACAGCTAAAAACAGTCACAGTAGTAACTTTTACTACTATTGATGCAAATAGCAACCATTTTGAATGTTGACGTGTATGGTCGTGTGGCCCCGACCTCCTGACTTGTAATTCCAACTTTCGCGGGCGTTGAAGTTCAAATTTCCTGCTCGGACGTCAGAGCACAAATGGAACACAGCATTATTTGCTAAAATTTTATTTTTTTAAATCACTGATTAAATGTATTTATATTAAAGGCTGGATTCCTCCAGATCTTTAGTATGAGAAACTGCTACTGGCAACAAAAGCTTATTTATTCTAAGGGATTTTAAACGTCTTTGTTAGTGGTGCTGACAGATATTTCCATGTATGCCTGTATTCGGATTGACTTCATGAATCTGGAGCTGCAATAAAGGCTTTTCTTTAGTTTTTTTTTCCACCAAGTTATTAATTAACTATACAGTATTACTATTAGCCAGCAAATGGTTTAACTAGTTTCTTCTTTGTCCTCTGGATCTAGTTGGGCTGTCTTCATCTCTTTCACCTCAAGGTCCATGAGTACTATCTGAGCCTCTGAGCTGCTTACGGGCTCCTGGTTCTCAATAGTGTTCTGGTTGTGCCCTGTGTCTTTTAATCTATTCGCTTTGTCTAATCTGTTGTAGTTATAGACGTTCATGACGAAGAGAAAGAGCCCACCAGTTGTGATCACTCCTCCACACATAAAGAAAAGGTACTTGTAGTCTCCAAAGATGTCCACCAGTAACCCTAGAACAGAAAAATGCAAATTCCAGGTCAAAAAGAAGAAGAAGAAAAAAAAAAAAACAATTTAACCTCTTTATAACTAGGAATAGGAACTCTGATTTGGATAAACACCTTATATGTGTGTGCAAAAGGATATTAGTGAGGACAGGTCAATTTGAGAAGAGATGCTTTGGACCTAACAGGGAGCCACTGAACTCTTCCTGGCTCCTCTACATTTATGCAAAGGTAATTTGGATGGCTGCATCAAAAATAAATTGGAAGTGAAGGCCATTCTCAGAGTCATAAAAACCTAACACAGGTCTGCAGAAGGATGACAAATGTGCTTCAGATCCAGGTTTCAGAGTCTGAAGTGCCCAGACAATCTTCTCCAGCACATGCATAACATAATGTCCCAATCTGTCTGTATTTAAGGATCCATGACTGTACTGCAGTCCTTCCTCAGAACAATTTAAACCCCAAACACTCTTATTGGGATTGTGTTCATATAGGTCAGATACTTGTCTTTACAAAGTCGTTTTTGCAGTGTTCCAAAGTTTGGAAATGTATTTTCCAGGTCTAGATAGGTATGAAAATAACAAAAATAAAATTACCAATTCTTTATTTATTTTTTTTTTTTTTTAACAATATTCAGTATCCTATTTATTATTATGTATGTCCACCATTCCTTTGATCAACTATCCATGTTTGTCCATTCATCCATCCATCCATCCTGTAAAGTAGGTAATTGGAAAATTGGTAATAAAAAAAAAAAGACGGAGAACTCTGGAAATCCAAATCGAAGAAAAACAATCTGCAAATGAAACATGAAAAGGTTTGAAGGGAATCCTATTTTAACAGATCACACTAAAGATGATCTACTTAACAACTTGAGTGTTTTTGAAAAAACAAGTCTACTGTATTAACTATTAACTTTTTATATAAACTATTTTAACTTTCATAGTAACTTTTCACACATACTGGACACTTTGATTACCCACCACATTACAGACCCTATCACCTTCATAGAGAACGTTTAGGGTGAAAGGTCCTTTAAAAAGGTTCCTTTGAGAGTTCTCTTTAAAGTTCATCACTTTCTAACTTTGCAACCAATGATGATCATAATATTTGTGTATCTGCATGCACTGTGAGGGCTCGGTTTTTCATTCTGCCTATTATTTCAAGCCTCTCAATGCATTATCTGATTGATAACACTCATCTGGTGCCTGTGCTCAGATGACCACCACCCTCATTAAGACAGTCCTTGATTGGCTGAGCACTAATTATGTCCATCTGGCATAGTCACCCCCTTCTTTTTTAATGTCTTTGCAGCCTAATTATGGCCCAGGTACAGGACTTTAATGACGAGAGTTTGAACTGATCGTCATTAAACACCCAACGCAAAAGGCTAATTACCCTCACTTACCTCACTTCCTCCTAATTGGCTTGACCTGAAGGTTTGGAGGAGCAGTAACAAGCAGATACGAGATGCATAACGATTGTGCCTATGGAGGAGGATGTTACACAAGTAAGAGGCACTTATTTACCCCTCAGAACAGGGTCGCTCCAGACAAAACTGTGTGGACTAAAACTTTTCACTTCATTTTAAGTCAGATGAGAAGGCAGAAAGTATATCTGTGTGGTTTTAACTATCACACTTTTATCTTATTCATTAAAATACACAGCCTCTTAATGAACATTTATTTTAATGGACTGACTCTTATAAATTACATCTATGACAGACAAAGTAAATGAGTCTATTCAACAGATTCAAACTGACTCCAGGTATACCAAAGTGTTTTAAAGCTAGGGATTGAAGTTGTTTGTCATACTGCTCCAATGGCTTAAAGCTCCTTCCGAAAACTGCCAGAGAAAGTTCAGGAGCGACCAAAGGTTGGAGTGGAACCACCCTTCCAAGTGGCACGCACCAGTCGTAAATTTCCCTTAACAAAAAAAAAAAAAAGCAGGCTTCTTGAAAAGTTATGGGTTGTAAAATAAAGTGAGCCACTCCTTACTGGTAAAGCTCTAAGTTTATGTGTTTTGATAGTAAAGTTGGAATGCCAAAAGTCTAAAGCTGTATGTCTGTTAAGCTGAGTGTAGGCTAGCTAACCGCTTATTAGCCAGCTAGTATTAGCTTCCAGTAAACGGCTAGAAGCTATACTATTACTAGTCTTCTACCCCTGTGCACAACTCTTTAAAAAAACATTAAAATCTTTTAGGTGGACTCTATTTACTCCCTATTTGGTAATTAGCTGCCTTTTGGTTGCATTAAATTTTACTAAGGTGTATCCTAATCCTTTTATTCAGACATGTGGAAACTCCTGCGCAGAAGAGATTAATCTACATTTGAATTATATTAAATTAACATATACTGCATGTCTTATCTAAACACTAAAAAAGCAGAGGCAATGTATTCTCTACTTGTTGCACATTTTATATCAGCTTAAACACACGAGCAGTCAATTTTAAATGTAGCCAATTTGATTAAACATCTTTAGGTAAAACTACTTGAACAATTTCCATACCACAGACCAAAACAAGAAAACATCTTGTGTCTTGAATAAAGTTACTATGTTTGTAAATTATGATGAATGTCCAAACATGCCAGTCTGGTTCAAGGTCAAAAACAAAATAATAAAATCATTTGGAGCACGTGGCTGCAGCTCTGCATTCTTTTAGCACAGGCAGGAATTTATAATCTGAGGATGCAGTCAGAACAGGGGAAGAAATGTTGTGCATCATTTTATTTTTCATATTTACTGATCATCTTGAGATGGGAGTTCAATGATCTGTAATGGCCTCCAAGTAGTCCAATAATTATTAGCAGAATTAATCAGAAAGTAGGTTGGGCACCAGTTAGAGCGACTCCAAACATCTAGCATGGCGAGTTAAGTGACTCTTTATTAGCACAGAAAGAGTGCCTGCAGAGCGTAGCATGAGATTAGGTAATATTGTTGCCACATTGTAGTCGGGATCAAATGGGATCTGTGAGAGCCTGGCTTAGCTGGCAGTCAAACCTTGTATGCTACAGCAGTAAGGTGATGCTCGTGCATTATTTACTAATGGCACAGTATCTTTGTATACTATCTCTGCAAAAGTAAAAATTGTGTACACAATGACCATTTTGCATCAAAGTCAAGAAACTATCCTTAAATAACATCTAAACGTTTGCCTTGAGCTCTTACTTCAGAAATGACTTCTAAACAATTTGTTCATCCTAAAGAAACAAAAAAGTAAATATCCAAGCAGCAAATTCAAGCTGTCTGGTGTGGTTTTCGCTATTAATAGTTTGATATACATGGAGGTGAAAAACTACCAAATAATGTTATGAAATTCTCTAAAATAAAAGCACATTGTCCCCCTAAAGTAAATTCACTCCCACCAGTTAGGTCTACAAACCACTCGCCTTAATGATGTAAATAACTTTACTTGTACCTGTCCACTAGGGTCCGCCAGGACTCTCCATGGGCCTAGATTATTGTGATCGTACTGATCTCGCACACAGACAAAAGCTAGAATCATTCAGAAGGTGCCGCCGAACACACCACATGTCAGATCACGGTCAGAAGAAGAAAGACAACAAGGACGTTTGTTTAATGAAGAGACCTGGTTTCGATAATTTACCTCTCAGAGACACAAAAACTAAATTGTCATACTGGTAAGAATGTCTCCTTTCTTTTTAGTTGTCTTCTTCTTCTTCTCTTCTGATTAGACAGTTGACAAACCAGCACATTATCGCTCTCTAATTGACTGTAGTGAAAACATATCTGAGTGCAATGTTCGACTGAAAGCGAGGTCCAAGCAAGTTTGCAAACACAGAGACCCCTACAAAATAAAATCATGTCATGCTGGAACCTTGTAACAGGCCTTTCACACAAACCAAAACACCCTAATTCATTAGAAATTATCCAATTCTCTCTTACAGTAATATAAAACATCAACGTAATGCAAAGGTTTAAATGAGCCTTCAGGTGAATTAGCCAAACTTTGTCGTGTCTGAATGAATAAATAATTTTCAGGGTACATTACCTGCAGCAGGTGGTCCCAAGAGCATGGGGATGCACTCTATAATGGTCACCAGTCCGACAGCACTGGGGAAGCGTTGGCTTCCCATCAGGTCCATGAGGCATTCAAATATCAGAGCGAACACCATCCCAAAGCCCACGCCAAAGAACACAGCATAGGCCACCAGCAGGGGGTAGGTCCTCATCAGAGGGCAAAGTAGATGGAACGTGCCATTGAAGACCATGGCGAAACTGAAAAGGTACTGGATTCTCGGCCTGATCCACTTGCTGTTGGCTACTAGCCCAGTGCCGGGCCGAACAAACATGTCAACAAAGCCCATGATGGAGAGCAGATAGGCTGCAGAGTATTCCGCTACACCTTGGCTAATTGCATATGCTGACAGGAACACGATGGGTGCATAGGCGCCAAAGATAAACATAACATTTCCAATAAGGTAAATGATAAAGCCCTGATCCTTGAAGAAAGACAGATCCATAAATGTCTTAGCGTTCTTCATACAGCTTCCTCTTGTCTTCGTGTTGTTTGTCTGTTCCACTTTCTTTGGTGGTGTACAAGATCTCGGTTTACAAAGCTGAGCTACAGGTCTCATTAAGGCCCCCGCAACACAGCAGTTTAACATCATACCCCCGAGAATAAGCAGGCTTCCTCTCCAGCCAAAGTGTCCTAAGAGATACTGGTTGACTGGGGCCAGAACACAAAGGAACACTGGACTGCCGGCCATGGCAAGTCCATTGGCCAACGGTCGCTTGGCGAGGAAATATTTACTGATGATGGTGAGAGACGCATTCAGGTTAAAGCAGAGTCCCCAGCCTGTATGCAGGAAGAGTGTAGAGGAAAAAATAAAACAGTCACATTTAAAATGCCTAAGAAGGAAAACTGTGCTGAAGCTAAACTCCAGAGGGTCCTTCCTAAATTAAATCAGAACTGATCGTGCTCCGTGTTCATTTAGGTTTCATCTCGTTTTACTTTTGCCGGCTAAAATCTCATTATAGAATGCTGGAATTATTTCAGAAATAATTTCTCCATTTAAGATGAAATAAATTAGGCAGCCTGGGTAATACATTCACTCTCCTGCCTTTTACTCTGAACATATTAATTTAATAGCACCGTCATTTAAGGAAGATGAAGAGCTACAGCTACATGGTTGCAGCGCTATTTTGTCTCTTTCCAATGTCAATTTACTGCTTTGCTCCGAGTTCACAGGTAAGTTTGTATAACTGTAGTCCTATGCTCTTGCTGAAGCTCATTCTTTTTCTCCCCCATGCTTTAGCTTCAAAACTAACTTTTTATTTAATAATTAGATGGTAAAATTCAATATAAATTTTTAGTTTGTAGTATGTTTTTTAAAGCTACTATTTAAAAAAACTGTCAGTTTCCACTAGACAAAGTTGTGAGGAAAAGGCAGCAAAAGTAAAGCAGAGATATATATTAAAGAGTGAAAGAGGAAAGTTTTTTTCAAAAATACTTTTGTCTTCAAGTTAAAAAAAAAAGGAAATTAAACTGCTAAGGCTAGGTAAGTTAGCGTTTAGCTGAATGTATGCGGTTTTCAGGACAGTCTGAGTTGTATGTGTACCTTGTTGCCAGCTTGGACAGCCAGCACTTTAACAAAGGATTTGTGTATGCTTTACCAGACAGCCAGTTATACAAGACTATTTACATATAATATATATTTTATAGTGTCAATACGGCAGATGGCCTGAAACACAACTTCATTTAACCCTTCACAATGTAAGCCCTAAGCATATATACTGCACTCTAAACTTCAACAAAAATGTTTAAAAGCCAATTAAAATGAGTTACAGGACCCCTCTTTGTATTGTTTGTTAAAGCTGTAAGCTTTAAATATTATAATGCAGAAGACATAATTGCAACAATAGTAATGATGATTATGATGAAGAGTTAAAATGATAGTATGAAGAATTTAAACACAATATTCATGAATGGAAAATGTTCATATTGTTAAATCACTTTTATGCATTTAAAATCTGTGATAAATGTTTGTTCACAATGCTTGCTTGCATTCCCCACTGTTGCTTCTCTGTCTACAGGAGGTTCTCAAAATCAACTTCCAACACTATTCTATCAGCAGACACTGACTATTGTCTTTGCTGAATCTCAAGGTGAAGAAAAAGCATTTAAGTAAAAAGAAAGCAGAAAACGTTTTCTGCGATAAATGCTCATCTATTTAGCTGTTGTAGGCCTTACTATGTGTAAGCATAAGTTAGTATCCCTGCTAGGTAAAACTGAATGATGCCATAATGTCACTGTGCCAGGGCACATGGGAGCAAAACAGTGCCGACACATGCCCCTTGGCACAGGACTCAGCTTAGCCACTTGCTGGGGCTATTAATGCTTCATATGAGCCTTTGGCGGAGTAATGAGCCCCATAGGGTGGCGGAGAGCCCCCATGTGACGCTCGTGATTGGAGACTGTGGGAAATCAACGGAGGGCGATTAAAGTCTATGCTCTCTGGGATCAGAGATAGTTCTGTCTTAATTACTGTCGTGGCGCTGGTTCTTTTGCTGCTCTAACAGCACCTCAGGAGCTAAAGCAGATACCCAAAGCCCAGGACAAACAGCACAGAGGCCAAATCAGTAGATGAAGATCTGCATCTAGAGCTTCTTAACAAAAACAAAAAGATGGCAAATGTCTCTGCCCCAGAGCGACTGATCCGTGGAGAATAGGAATAGTTGGCAAAACAGCAAACAGAAGAAGTTTTGGATTTCAAAACAGGACTGCAAAACTTTTCAGGCAGCATAGTCTTACAAAAAACATGTGCAAAAATAAAATGAGCCCAAAAACAAAACTGTACCTCCGATGATTCCAATGCAAAGGTAGAGGTAAATGATGGAGCTCCCAAATGAGGCTGTTACCATGGAAACCCCACACATCAGTCCACCCATCATGACCACTGGTCGGCTTCCGAAGCGACTGACCAACATACTGCTTACTGGTCCTAGAGAAACGGTGAGGAAAACGACTGGGTTAGTCTGTTATTACATTGTCTTGTTGAGTCTTTATTCCCCTTGCACTTCCCCACATTTTCTCATGTCACAACCACAAACTTCAAAGTACTTTTTTGTAGTTTTATGTAATAGGCCAACACAAATAATGTTAAATGCAATGAAAAGAAGACATCATCTTAAAAATGATACAGATAGAAATGTGAAAAATGTGTCTTGCATTTTTATTCAGCCCCCTCTAGTCAATATTTGTTGAACCAGCTTTCGCTGCATTTACAGCTGCTAGTCTTCCGGCTTTTCATACCTGGAGATCAACAGACTTTGGCCTGCTAATCTTTGCAAAATAGCTCACGCTCCATCTAAATCATTCGATTGTAGGTCTAGCTGTATGTTTAGTGCTGTTGTACTACTGGAACATGAATCTCCGCACCAGTGTCAAGTCTTGAGGGGGACTGGTGTGTTAAGGGTTCATGAACTGTTAGTTTTCCTGCACCCTCAATACTTTCCATGTAGAGTTCAGTTTTGCTTCCACTGACCAGAGCACATTGTTTGAAATATTTGCCTAGTGCCCTACATGGCTTGTGCAGACACAACTTTTGTATGGCTTTCTTTCTTCTTCAGACCCCTCTTTTTTTAAAAGGCCAGATTTTTAGAGTGCACATCTAATAGTTGTCCTGCTGACAGATTCTTGCTCCTGGATCTCTACAGCTCCTCCAAAGTAGATTTTGGCTGCTGCTCCTATTAATGCTCTCCTTGTCTGCCCGGTTTTTATATTAATTGATTGAACCTAAACTTGCTTTAAACCTTTCCATAACTTTATCTGTGACCAGTCTGCTGTCTTCACTAATGTTCTCTAACAAACTTCTAACGCCTTTACAGAATTGCTGGATTCATACTGAGGTTAAATTACACACACTAATCTATTTGTTAATTAGGTGACTTCTAAATCCAACTGGGTACACTGGATTTTATTTAGGAGTATCGGAATAAGGGGGGCTCAAAACAAATGAATGTCACACTTCTCAGATTGCTGTTTGTAAAACAAACTGAAAACAATACGTTTCACACTTAAATAAAAACATTTCTGCAGTGGAAATCACTGCATGCACTTCTAAAACACTTGTGAAAAATATGCTTAAAAATCACATTTTAGAGGGGCTGAAGTATATTTGCAAAATCACCTTGTAATCTTTCAAACCAGGTATAAACATTAATTTAGAAAATAATAAATTCCACCAGAAACAGACTAAGGAGTGCATCCTTTGGCCTGTTTTCAGAGCACAGCTTAAAAGGTGGCATCTAAGATATTACAAATATTACAGAAGGTAAAATATTACGTTTAGTAAATTTGAATTAAATATGTTAAAGAATAAAGATGCACAGTAATATGAGCTGTCATTCAGAAAGTTTATTTTTAAGAAAAGGTTTTTTTCATCAAGTCAATGTTAAAGTGTATTCCAAAATTATTCCAACAGGAGGGATCTTTAGTTAGGGTAAGCTGCTGCTAGAAAAGCCTGCACAATTTGAAAATGGTCAGGGTAGAGCTGAAACAATTAATTGGATTAATCGTGATTAATCGATTATTGAAATAATCGTCAACTAATTTAGTAATCGAATAATCATTAACTGGAGTATACACACTCTAAAACATGCCATTTGCTCAAAGAACAACCCACTCAGAGCAATAATTAGGCCAAAATTGTACAAATAAAATATAAACAATTTGCATTTAAGATGAAAAACCTTCTTTTTCTGTAAATATACTCTATCCAAAACTCCTCAAGTGGCACAGCTTTAGCTTCACCTGGTTCAATTTCTATCAAAAAATCTCCTATTAGGTACCTTTTGCTGTCCGATTATTATTCTTGCGTTTGAAAAAATAGTCGACAGATTAATCGATTAGCTAAATAATCGTTAGTTGCAGCCTAAATTCAGGGTATATTCACAAAGCTTTTTGCAGGTGTCAAATGTGTGCAAGCCTGAGTTTGTGTGTCCTTCTAACTGTCGCAGAGGTGGATCTGCTCCTAATTCAGTTCTACCAAGCAATACTGTTCATCAGCACTGAAACAGGGGAAAGTCCGCCCATATTTATTGATATCACTGTCATTTACAACCACAGCAAATAGCGTGACATTCTGAATAACCAGAGATGTTTTGGTCCTATAGATTGCATTGAAACTATACCATCTGCTGAAAGCTTGTGATAATCCTGATGGCAAAGAACATTGAAATAACCCGATCTGTTCTGGTTGTGAAGGGAATACCTTTTTCTATCCGTTTGACCAGGTTCAGACTTCTGTTGCATTGGCGGATATAGAGACAAAAACTGCAACCTGATGCAAAAACAGGTGCAAATTTCTCACCTCTGCTGGACTTGTTGAGTGTTTCTATCTATCTACATTTATTACAATTTGCTTTGTGAATCCAGTGGAGGAATAAAGCTAATGGTACATGCAAAACCTGCATTATTTATCCAAATTCTTGCATCTTCTATCTTCTGTTCAGCTGTCAGAGCTTGATCTTGAATCTCCATCAAAGAAGCTCATGCTGCCATTGTAAAATAAACACATGAATTGCAAAAGAAATACGAATTGTCTCTATAAAAAATCATTTGCAGCTTCTAGTAAGTTCATGTTCCTAAACCATAAGTGAGAGAACTTCACCCTAAGATGATGGAAAATCTCCAGACTTGTGTGTCCACTAAAAAACATCCCCGTGACTCATCACACTTCCCCCTGATAATGTGTAGCACTTTGCTTAGAGATCAATCAGAAACTGAACAGTCTTTTAGATGCTGTCAACCTTTCCATCATTATAACCCTGTCTGAAAGTGTGATATTGCACCACCAGGCACTCTACAACCTTTTATGATGAAGACAAGCTGTTTGAAAATATATTCATCTCATTGAAGTTGTGCCGACAACAGGGTAAGCATTAATCCAACGCATCAGATAATCCTGAGAGAATGCATGTTTTAAAGTTCTTCCACTACATTTATGGTTGCTACATTTAGCCATGAGTTTGTATCATCACATTACTGTAATTTCTCCAGAAGAAATTGCTACATTTGGATTAAAATTCCCTAACAACTTTGACTAAATAACTGCATGGAAGCTGTGGATGCACTAAAGCTGAATAAAAAAATAAAAAAAATAGACCTATATTAAATAAGCAACGTGTCCCTGAATATTTTGCATTTCATGGATTTAAAATGTTGGTGTGTGAACCTTTGTGTGAAGTTAGGTTCAATTTGAGAGAAGTTCTTCTATCAAACCAGTTCTGGTGCTGGATCAGAGCCACTGTTTGCTTAGTACCAGTTTTTTTTCCAGTTTCAACAACAAGAAGCACTGACCTCTAGCACAGTTGCAGCTGGCTCTCTGACGCTGTTGAAAACCGTACAGGTTCTTTACTGTGTTTTAATAGAACAGATTCAGAGGACCAATGAGAACCTAAAATATTGTGAGAAGTATGTTTAAAATTAAAGAAGTTCAGCAATTAGCCTGCTTAATTAAAGACAAAATGATGAAAACACCGAGCTTCGAAATGAATAGGAAGTCCAATAATTTCTGAAATATCTTGAGCCGATTGTGTCTCATCTTCCAGTTGCTTTAATAATGCTTCATGTTGTTGAAGTCGGGCGCTGTTAAAAGGTTATAAGCAGTCAATATCTTAACAGCAGTAGAAAACCTTCTTCATGTTGTATAAATCCAGATTAGTAGGAGGCTGAAAGAAATAGTGAAGTCCAAACAGGGCAATAGCGTTAAAAAAAAAAAAAACTTTACTTAAAGCAGGGTTTCTTAATCTTGTTCCTCAGGGCCCATCGGCCAGCATGTTTTAGTGTCTCTGCTTCAGTACACCTGATTGAAATGATCACATGATCTCCTCAGCATGCCATCTGGTGCTACAGAAGCCTGTTAATCACCCATTCATTTGAGTTAGGTGTGCATATCAACAGGGAAACACCTGAAACATGAACGCTCAACAAGTCCAGCAGAGGTGAGCAATTTGCACCTGTTTTTGCATCAGATTGCAGTTTTTGTGTCTATATCCGCAAATGCAGCAGAAGTTTGAACGTGGTCAAACGGATAGAAAAAGGTATTTCCTTCACAACCAGAACAGATTGCCTTATTTCAATGTTCTTTGCCATCAGGATTTTCACCAGCTTTCAGCAGATGGTATAGTTTCAATGCAATCTATGGGACCAAAACATCTCTGGTCATTCAGAATGTCACGCTATTTGCTGTGGTTGTAAATGACATTGATATCAATAAATACTGGTGCATTTTCCCGTTTCAGTGCTGATGGATAGTATTGCTTGGTAGAACTGAATAAGGAGCAGATCCACCTCTGCGAGAGTTGGAAGCAAACACAAAATCGGGCTTGCAGACCTAAAACATGCAGGACAGTGGGCCCTGAGGACCAGGGTTAAGAAACACTGACTTAAAGGATAATTAGAATTTGTTTTCAAGGAGGACCTATCAGAATCAGAATCAGAATCAGAATCAGAAAAGCTTTATTGCCAAGTACGTTTTTGGACATACAAGGAATTTGTTTTGGCGTAGTCGGTGCAATACAGTACAAATTAAACAGTACAAACATATCTACAATATAATATAAATATAAGTGCACAGTTTTAAGTGAGTGAGAGTAAATATAGAGCAGTATAAGATGCAAGAGCAATACAACAGTGCAGGTGATCATTGTGCAAGTAAAGCAGTGCAAGTAAGCAGGAGTCCAAGCTGAGCGTTAATGTAACGCATAGAGTTACAGGTTACAGGTGTCCTGTCAGCAAAAAAAGGGGGGGTGTGGGGGAAAGGGAGAGTGTCAAGGTGGTTTCCGGGCTTTGTTAACCAGGCTGGTGGCAGATGGGAAAAAACTGTTCTTGTGGCGTGAGGTTTTGGTCCGGATGGACCGCAGCCTCCTGCCAGAGGGGAGAGTCTCAAAGAGTCTGTGACCGGGGTGGGAGGGATCAGCCAGAATCTTCCCTGCCCGCTTCAGGGTCCTGGAGGTGTACAGTTCCTGGAGCGACAGTAGACTGCAGCCAATCACCTTCTCAGCAGACCGAATGACACGCTGCAGCCTGCCCTTATCCTTGGCTGTAGCAGCGGCGTACCAGATGGTGATGGAGGAGGTGAGGATGGACTCAATGATGGCTGTGTAGAAGTGCACCATCATAGTCTTTGGCAGGTTGAATTTCTTCAGCTGCCGCAGGAAGAACATCCTCTGCTGGGCTTTCTTGATGAGGGAGCTGATGTTTGGCTCCCACTTGAGATCCTGGGAGATGATGGTTCCCAGGAAGCGGAAAGATTCCACAGTGTCAATTGTGGAGTCACAGAGGGTGATGGGGGCAGGTGGGGCTGGGTTCTGCCTGAAGTTCACAACCATCTCCACTGTCTTTAGAGCGTTGAGCTCAAGGTTGTTCTGGCTGCACCAGTCCAACAGATGGTCCACCTCCCATCTGTATGCGGACTCGTCACCATCAGAGATGAGTCCGATCAGGGTGGTGTCGTCCGCAAACTTCAGAAGCTTGACAGACTGGTGACTGGAGGTGCAGCTGTTGGTGTACAGGGAGAAGAGCAGAGGAGAGAGAACACAGCCTTGGGGGGAACCGGTGCTGATGGTCAGGGAGTCAGAGACGTGCTTCCCCAGCCTCACGCGCTGCTTCCTGTCAGACAGGAAGTCAGTGATCCACCTGCAGGTGGAGTCGGGCACACTCAGCTGGGAGAGCTTCTCCTGTAGCAGAACTGGGACGATGGTGTTGAAGGCAGAGCTGAAATCCACAAACAGCATCCTGGCATAGGTTCCTGTGGAGTCCAGGTGCCGGAGGATGAAGTGAAGGGCTAGGTTGACTGCATCATCTACAGACCTGTTGGCTCTGTAGGCAAACTGCAGGGGGTCAAGGAGGGGGTCGGTGATGCAGCTATTGTTAATAATAATTACCTTACCTTTAATAGAAAGATATATCACCATTATCTTGTTGGAAAAGAAAATACATTCTTGGAGTTCTGGAAGATAAGCTAATCAGACACATGCTGGGTTGACTGATCACCTGAACATGAGATCGTTACGTTCAGTTTCTGTGTAAATAACCAATTAATGAACGGTTTATAAAATATAATTTGTGTAAACCTCCAAGACATTTTTGAGATTAAATTTAAGGCGCTTATTTTAAGGTAACCAACCAGGACCAACTAGCCTATAGATGCCGATAACCTTTTAGCTGCACAGTAGAGCATTTGTTAGCACTGTTGCCTTGCAACAAGACGATCCTGGATTCAGATCATGGCCAGTGGGCTTCTGCATGGAGTTTGCATATTATCCCTGTGCATTCATGGGTTCAATCCAAAAACATAAATGTCAAAACTTTCCCATCACAAGAAATTTGATTTATTGTGACAACAATAGATTCCAATTAATAATGTTTGAAAACCCCTAAAAGTGACTGTATTGTCAGAATTATTATTTTTACTATTTTCCCAACTGTTGCTCCCAAAGGAGCATCAATAAATGCAGCTTCACACTTCTTTATGTAACTGATGTCCTGAAGAAAAATGTTTAAAATGTTTTTTAAGAGAAGTGTTAGCTTGTAGGGCTATGATTGCTGTGACATGCATTCACAGATATACAATTGACTAAACAGACTGCAAAAAGTTGTAAGTAGATTTTTTTATCACCGCTTCATGTGATAACCACAGTACCAAATATTATTGGGATAAAATATTAAATTCACAATGGCCGCTACTTAGATTTGGATGTGTGCATGCATGATTGTTTGTGAGTCTCTGTGTTGCCTTGTGATGGACTGGTGGGGGATGTACAAGGCTCTTGCCCATGGCAGTCATTGTAAACACTGACTGCCATTTAAATCATGGTTTAGAAATTAGACTGGTGGCATTTAAACATCTTTTTGTCAAGATGAACAGCCTCCCTGCTTTGCAATCCCCTGTAGATATTCAGAATATAGCAGAGTGAAGGTCAAAAATGTATTGTAAGAGATTTTTGAAGTCATTTATACAGGTCCTTCTCAAAATATTAACATATTGTGATAAAGTTAATTATTTTCCATAATGTCATGATGAAAATTTAACATTCATATATTTTAGATTCATTGCACACTAACTGAAATATTTCAGGTCTTTTATTGTCTTAATACGGATGATTTTGGCAAACAGCTCATGAAAACCCAAAATTCCTATCTCACAAAATTAGCATATTTTATCCGACCAATAAAAGAAAAGTGTTTTTAATACAAAAAACGTCAACCTTCAAATAATCATGTACAGTTATGCACTCAATACTTGGTCGGGAATCCTTTTGCAGAAATGACTGCTTCAATGCGGCGTGGCATGGAGGCAATCAGCCTGTGGCACTGCTGAGGTCTTATGGAGGCCCAGGATGCTTCGATAGCGGCCTTTAGCTCATCCAGAGTGTTGGGTCTTGAGTCTCTCAACGTTCTCTTCACAATATCCCACAGATTCTCTATGGGGTTCAGGTCAGGAGAGTTGGCAGGCCAATTGAGCACAGTGATACCATGGTCAGTAAACCATTTACCAGTGGTTTTGTCACTGTGAGCAGGTGCCAGGTCGTGCTGAAAAATGAAATCTTCATCTCCATAAAGCTTTTCAGCAGATGGAAGCATGAAGTGCTCCAAAATCTCCTGATAGCTAGCTGCATTGACCCTGCCCTTGATAAAACACAGTGGACCAACACCAGCAGCTGACACGGCACCCCAGACCATCACTGACTGTGGGTACTTGACACTGGACTTCTGGCATTTTGGCATTTCCTTCTCCCCAGTCTTCCTCCAGACTCTGGCACCTTGATTTCCGAATGACATGCAGAATTTGCTTTCATCCGAAAAAAGTACTTTGGACCACTGAGCAACAGTCCAGTGCTGCTTCTCTGTAGCCCAGGTCAGGCGCCTCTGCCGCTGTTTCTGGTTCAAAAGTGGCTTGACCTGGGGAATGCGGCACCTGTAGCCCATTTCCTGCACACGCCTGTGCACGGTGGCTCTGGATGTTTCTACTCCAGACTCAGTCCACTGCTTCCGCAGGTCCCCCAAGGCCTGGAATCGGCCCTTCTCCACAATCTTCCTCAGGGTCCGGTCACCTCTTCTCGTTGTGCAGCGTTTTCTGCCACACTTTTTCCTTCCCACAGACTTCCCACTGAGGTGCCTTGATACAGCACTCTGGGAACAGCCTATTTGTTCAGAAATTTCTTTCTGTGTCTTACCCTCTTGCTTGAGGGTGTCAATAGTGGCCTTCTGGACAGCAGTCAGGTCGACAATCTTACCCATGATTGGGGTTTTGAGTGATGAACCAGGCTGGGAGTTTTAAAGGCCTCAGGAATCTTTTGCAGGTGTTTAGAGTTAACTCGTTGATTCAGATGATTAGGTTCATAGCTCGTTTAGAGACCCTTTTAATGATATACTAATTTTGTGAGATAGGAGTTTTGGGTTTTCATGAGCTGTATGCCAAAATCATCCGTATTAAGACAATAAAAGACCTGAAATATTTCAGTTAGTGTGCAATGAATCTAAAATATATGAATGTTAAATTTTCATCATGACATTATGGAAAATAATTAACTTTATCACAATATGCTAATATTTTGAGAAGGACCTGTAGACTTAGTTCCATGTCGACTATCTGGCTATAGAATAATAAAATCTATTGCCATTGTGTTTTTGGGAGGGTGGTTTTCAAATAACTAGGTAACATGTTTAAGCATTGGAGCAGAAGAAACCTTCTGCAGAATTAGAGAAGCACCTTTGAGTGGGTGGACATTCTGAGCTCTTGGAACCAATAATTTATTAACTCTAAATATTCAATATATATTTAATTAATCGAAAAGTCACCAAAACACTAATGTTAACGTTTTTCCGCAAAACATTTAAGTTTTCAAAAGCTAAATATGTTTGTATTTAATGCATTATGATGTTGTGGTTATAATGCACTATAAAATGCAATTTTTTCAGACATGCTGAAACTACATTAGCAAATCCAATATATTCCACTTATTTGTGACGTAAACAAAAAACTTTTTTTCAGCCGTGATTTAGATGTACATTCTTCTGTTCTGATTTAAATAACTTATGACTATAAGAACGGGGCCTGGTAAGAAGTTTTACAATGTATAATTACAGTTTATAAACAGAGATTGTTTTTACTAATGAGTTTAATGATAAATTTGCACAATTGGCAATTCTAAATATAACTGAAGCTGAAGGCAAGGTTTAAGCCAAGAGTAAAGCATCATAAAATCTGTTTAGTCTGCAGCGGCTTCACGTTCTAAACAATGGTCACACTGAATAAATAGATGGATAATCAGTGCATTCATGTTTAACTTATGTAAAGCAAATAAAGCTTAATTGGTTTATTGGTTGATTGATTCATGTTTTATGGGATCTTACTGTTCAAATGATTTCCTGATGCTTGCCTAAAACTGCCCTGTTTATATACATGTCGTGGGTAAAGACTGAATACAAAATTCTCTCTTTGCAATCTTCAAACTGAGCTTTAAAAAACTGTTCCAAACTCTATTTACTATATATAAAAAATATGTCTATACTGTGTTTTTTACCATTAAGGAGGTGCCACCAGGGGTCAAAGATAGCTCACCATTCTCAGTGCAGCCATGTCCCAACAGACCATCTCTCTTTCTGCAACCATTTCCATTTCCATTATAGGTTTATCATTCAGACTCCTTGAGTCAGAGGTTTTCTGAAGAGGCTGTCATGTCTCTCCCATGGGGACTTGGTGTTAGACCCCAGTGTGCTGAACCTTCCTCTGATATATCCCACAGTCTCTCTCCTCCACTGGGTGACATTGCTGAAGCCTTGCCAAGGACAATATGATAAAGTCATGTGCCTGAGCCACAGCTGAAAGGTATATTTCACTGCTTAGACCTCCCTGAGCTGAGTACAGGTAGATTACATACCCCGCTTTCCTGTTACCTTGAAAGCAGCCACAGATGAGCTCACATGAAGCCTCCACAAGACTTTGAATTAGTTTTGTGTTATCTACCTATGACACAAATCCCTATAGAGTGAAATGAGATGCACATTTATGTGTCCTATCCTGGCAGCTTAGGGAAACAGTTTGGTGGGTCTGGTTGTCCTGTAGTGTCAGAGGCAGATTTGCCCTATTACAGGGGGGAAAAAAAGACACTTGGAAATAAAATAAATTTCATGACAGGCGATATCGGGTTCAGGCAGCAGACTGGACATGCCCCAAAAATTATAAGGTGATTGGGAAGAGATAACACAATAGGTGGGTGGGTGGAAGGGTTGTGGTAGGGGAGACTAAGGGGACTGGGGAGACAACAGAAACAATGACGACAAACAAAGAAAAACCAGTGAGTCATAACATTACTACACTATACTTACAATAATATGGCCAGAAAAGTAAATAAATTTAAAAATATTAATCAAAATAGATAGTCACAAAGAACGAAGCAACGTGTATATTTGTCTATGGCACCCGACACTACATGAGTATAAAAACGTCATGGCTAACTGTTTTAGCCATGTTGTGTGTCCATGTTGTGGTTTGACTGCCTCCATGAATATATCTGTGTGTGTACCCCTGTGTGCATGTATGTATAAGTGTGTAGAGGGGGGTGGGGCTCACAGCTGCAGACAAAAACAGCAGCAGCACAGAGGAGACCAAGTTGAGATACAGCACGGACCATGGTACGGATGTGGGCCAAGAACCAGCAGGCCCCCACCTGCCAATGACACAACATCCCCCCACTATTTCCACACACAGCAAATCCTGGCCAAAGAACGGCCCCCACATCTTCCTGCAGTCAACAGACTACCCCAAAACCCCCACAGAGCTGCACAAATGAGACCGCAACCCCCATGTTCCAAAAACACTGGTGTAAACCAGACCGTACAGAGTGGATCAGAAGATGTCAAAAATGAACATTTTTATACTAAATATAATTCCTTTACTATTAAATAGAGATAATTACATAGATTTCTTAGATTGGTCCTCTGGAACATGAGAGTTTAAGACTGTTTTAGATAAACTTCCATGGGAGTTCATTATCCTGGTTGCAGCATATTTGGGTCTCAGTTGTTGTGTGGAGGAGTCTGGAAGCAGCCATGGTCACCTATTCATGAACTGTGGCCTGTCTGCACATGCCTGGATTAGACACCAGAAAGTCTGAAGGAGGACTGGCTAAACTGGTCTCACATCACCTCCACTTGAAACCAGCTATTTATATCTACTGTATATAAAAAGGTACTTATCCATTTTTCTTACTGTCTGACATGAAATTAGATTAAAATTTTCCTGTTTTAGGTTAGTTGAGGTTTTCCAAAAGTTTTTATATTTGCCAAACGCCAGAATAAATCGGAAGAGGGTAGAAAAATAATTTTTTTTTCCAAGTCAAAAGTCTACATACACTATGATTAGTATGCTTTTGAGCAAGTTTGAAAAGCCCAGATGATGAGGTCATGTGTGCCCCCAAGTTAAATTTAGAGTTAATTAGGGGCACGCCTGTGGACATTTTTATACGCCAAACACAATGCTGCCTTGCATGACATCATGAAAAAATAAAAGAAATCAGTCAAGGTATCAGGAAGAGAACTGTGGAGCCAAAATTCTGGTTCACCTACGGGTACAATTTCCTGCTTCCTGAAGGTGCCACGTCAAAGTTAAACTGTTTGAGTTGTATTTGAAAGGAGAAGCTTGCAGGCCAGAGAACAACATCCCAACACATAACTTTTAGAATTTTATCTTTTTTTATTATTATTAAAAATAGTTGCAACATATTTCGTCCAAAGTCCTTTGTTTTCAATGATTCTCCTCCCTGTAGGCTGGAACAGTACCTGGCTGTGTCTGTCCCTTTAATTCATCCAGTAGATGGGCTCCAGTCTGTCTGCCCCACATTATCAAAACAAATACGGCAGACAGAGCATCTGATTACTTCTAAATGGGGTTATGAAAGTTTATCAACGTTTACAAATCCTGTGTAAGTTACAGAGAACCGCAGCAGCAGAGCACAGGTAAGCAGCACAGGGTGGCGCAAGAACTGGTTATCAGTCAAAAAAAAAAAAAAAAAAAAGGGGGATTTTTTTGGATATCACAGTTTCGTCTCATCATATTTGACATTCTGAATATACAGGGCTTTTTATTTGTAAACACACAGACAGCAGTTTCATTTGACTTTTTGTTGTCCTGCTGGAAGTAACATTTTATACATATAATTCATACTTTGAATTGCAAGATTTTGTTAAAATTTTATTGTGTTGGATGTATAAAACGAGAGCATTTTTTGTGAAAAATAAATATTAAGAATAATCTTTTAGAATAACCTATTATTTGAAAAATAATTTATTAGATTAATCAAAAACTAAAAGCAATTGTTACTGGCAGCCTTAATCACTTTATGTGGGTGTTTTGCTATAGGAAGGAGTGGTGCAATTTATTAGACAGATTGTATCAAGAGGAAAGGACATTATTTGAAAATATTAAAACATCTTCAGCTGAAAAGATAAAGACTGGAACAAATTGTCTTTCAGAATGGTCTTCATCCACATCTTCTCGTGCCACTAATAAAATGATAACAATAATGTTTTCTCCTTTATAGTCAGACTAAAACTGATGGTGGAAGTGCAGAAACCTCCCATATTTTTTAGAAATAATCCATAAATTGTTAAGAAGTATCCGACTGCATTGTGATTTTTTCTAAACACTGAAATTAGGGTTTTGCAAACAGTAGGCAACATAACAATGAGCGTGGAAGTCTGCAAACCTGTAAAATTATCTTAATTATATGAAATTATGGGATCTTTACATATTATTATTTCAGATGCATTATTTTTCTACTATTTTAACTGCTTAGTGCTTTTCGTAAAAAGAAATTATTAAAACTGATGGATCATATGCAGTTTTCCTCAACACCTAATGTGTAAACAATTAAATCTCTGTAGACATAATTGTAATAGACATGCTTAAAATTTAACTAGATATATAAAGCATTATTTTAAATTCTGATTATAAACATAAAAAACAAATGCATAAACTTTATTCACTTTATGCTCCCAGGTTCTACTCTTGTGGACCTTTGCAGGCAATGAAAAGTTGATCTTGATTAAGGGTTTTCCACACTAATTTTATATCTGTCATTTATCCATGGATAGTGCCAGGAATCACAAAGTAGGAATTACTGCGAGACTGCGTCATGGCAACTATAAATGCAGAAGGTGAACAACAAAATAACAACTTCCTATAACAAATTAATCCAATAACACTGCCTGCACGATTGCATTTGTAATAGAAACCTCTACTTTCACATTAAAATGTCTGTTTTTTGTAATTGTAATGCAGTGAGGGCAGTCAAACATGGGTATTAATCCACTAAACACATAGTACAGGAGAAAACAATTAGTTTTTACCCCATTCTCAAATCTTAACCTCCGTTCTAAAAAGAAAAAGTTTTACCTTTTAATAGCAAAACAGTCAGTCAGTCATTTTCTACTGCATATTCAATAGTGGGTCGTGGGGAAGCTGGTGCCCATCTCGAGCAGTCTATGGGTGAAAGGCAGAGTACACCCTGGACAGGTCGCCAGTCCATCACAGAGCAACACACAAACAACCATACACACACTCATTCATACACCTAAGGGCAATTTAGAGTGACCAATTAACCTAACAGGCATGTCTTTGGACTACGGGAGGAAGCTGGAGTACCCGATGAGAACCCATGCAGGCACAGGGAGAACATGCAGAAAGTCCCCAGGCTGGGAATTGAACCCAGGACCTTCTTGCTGCAAGGCAACAGTGCTACCAACTGCACCACCGTGCAGCCCTAATAGCAAAACACAAAAGATTATAAAGAAACCTGAAAGCTGAAATATTCCTGACCACATTTCAAACACAGGCTGAGTTTATGAATAGTAAGGAATCACTAAAAGCCAGGTGGCTCCTGTTGCCTGCGGTTATCATGCAATCACAGAAGTTATTTTAGTTTAAGAAACTGCAAGCATGTTATTGTCTCCCTGAATGTAGATTTAGAATAAGATAAATGATAAAAAAGGGCATATTCCTAATGAGTTTTAAATTTGGGTCAGGAGACTAATGCACACTGGCAACACTCCTCTTATTAGGCTGCTTAAAACTATGTCAGTGAGGGCAGTCACTCATGTGAAGCCAATTTATCTATTAAATGTCCATTGAAATGAGTTGACTGTACAACCACACACTGGTTGCTATCTTTGTGAAGACAAAGATTACGCATAAAATAAAACATTTACTGTTACATTTCTGTTTTTTGTGTTTTTTTATTTACAGTTTTGGTCATAATACCACACCAGAACATTCATACCACAGGCTGTGTAAATATCAGCAGCCAGCTGTTTACTGGGTGTTTATACCTTTCTTTTCGTTCTTAACAAATATCACTGTTAAAAACAGCAATCATACCGTTTTAGAGGAATATCTAATGCATTATAGTGACTTTTTAAGTTGATCTTTCTGTTAAAAAGAGACTTTGCCTGTTTTGCTCACTTAAGCTGGCCAGCTGGATTCTGTGATTTAGCCAAAATGAACCCTTAGTTTGTTTATTAGAAGCATGAGAAAGCCGCTTTGATAAGAGTTTTATTCAAAAACAGATGTTTTTTCTACACCTTCCAAACTGTTGTTGTATCACTTTACTGATACAACACCCTTACTGTGATACATTGTGAGGTTCTGCTCTGCCTCAGATAAAGTAAATGAAGACCAAACATTTCAATTAAACATTTCTCAGCCTATCAACCCAATGTTGTAGATGCACCAATATCCACTTGTGATTGGCTGATCAGTCCCTCACGACGACTCTTCTGCTGGAAGCTTAAGCAGCCGAGAGGCAGAAGGAAACTCAGAAGGAACTTCTGTTTTTTCTTCTTTGTTTTTTTTTTCACATCTTAGAAACGAGTTCAATCCTTCATTAATGTTTTTGAAGCACGTCATCGGGTTCCGAAATAATGAAGGAGCCTTCAAACATCCAAAAATCCGGTGTTTGTTTAAAAAAAACGTAGATATCATTAGCAAATGCAGAACTGTAGATATGGTTTACCTCTCAAAAAGAGAGAACAACAGCATGTTTTGTATCACAAGCATCATTACCTGCTGGCAGTGTGATGCTGGTGACTCTAAAAGGATGGGCTTCCCCTAATATTCTTTACTGTTCAACGTCCAAAAACCTGGTTAGTATACAAACTGTTTAATTTTTTACTCAGTGATAAAATTCAATTGTTCAGACATCATAGAACAGTTCACAATATATTCCTTTAAAAACCATTTTGCAGAAATGTGTGCATATTTAACGTATCAGCAGTATTAAGTGTTGCAGAAGAATGTTGTAGAAGATCCTGATAGCTGTAATTATTTTTCTGTTATAATTTTCTGTTCGAGCAAGTCAACATAATAAAAACTCACCGCCTGCATACATCACAGCCAGCATGATAGAGGAAATCCATGCAATTTCACTGTAGCTGGCCCCCAAGTCTTCTTGGATCTCCTTGAAGAAAATGGACATGGCTTTGGGAGTGGCATATGCAAATCCAATGGAAATATGGGCGCCGAACACCACCATCCAGCCCCAACCCCCTTCCAGGGGCTTGGGACTCAACACTTCTGGCGGTGCATGTGGCATGTTTCTGTCCAGAGGGTAGAAAAGTAATGAGTTTTTAAAGAATAAAAATGTATTATTCATATATGGCTAAAGCATTGTCTACTTTTTAAAGTGGATTATTTAAAAAATAAGTCAAGAATTTGTCACTATAGGATGTCGTGGATCTAAACCACCAAATGCTATGACAGGGTCATTTACATGGATTGTTATATATTTTTTTTTACTTTTGATGAGATGAATGATCTTCCACAGAGAAATGTGAAACATATGCTTTTCTGTGCAAAAATAATGTACATAGCAAGTAACTGGAGGATTGTTTGCAGTATTAATTTTCCTGTCACATATAATTTGTTAGTATTTTTGCCAGGAATTTCCATGTTGATCTCATCTTACCAGAACGCCCCTTTAGGCATTTTTGCTTTTACCGACATGGCTTGAAGCAAATTTAAACAGGTTTTCTTCTAGCCATTTTTCCACAGAGGCCCGGTTTGTTGAGCGCATGACTAATAGTTGTCCTGTCAACAGATTCTCCCACTTAAGCTGTGGATCCCTGGTGCTCCTCCAGACTTACTATGGATCTCTTGGCTGTTTCTGTGATTAAAGCTTTCATCACCTGACCTACCATGCACCATTGTTTACAGTTCTGCCATACTCTTACTATTTTAGGATGATGGACTGAACAGTGCTCGGTGAGATGTCCAATGCTTGGGATATGGCTTTGTAACCTAATCCTGCTTTAAACTTTTGAAAAACTTTCTCCCTGAGGGTTCCTTGGTCTTTGCGATGCTGTTTGTTCATAAACTCACATTCAGGTCGCTGCTCAAACTGAGCCAGTTTCTGCTGGAGGTTTCTTGCTGTTAAAAGGGAGTTATTCTTTCCACTGTCACCATATGTATGCTCTGTATAACTGCAGTTAAAACATGATACAGCTGACTGGGTGTCCTTAGAGAGAAAACTAACCATTGTGGAATAATGAACCGACCATAATCATATCGTTTTATAAGTGGCATGAAAGTGGAATGCAAATATTTGACATTAAATCTGTCTATATGGTCGGATTAAATTGACAATATGTTTCTGTAAACACATCTAATTTGGTTTTCGTTTTTTCTCCTAGTAAAGTGCCTTATCATTTGAATCCGAATCATATAAATAAAAAACAAGCCTAATAGTGGACCCGATTCAACATCAGCTACTACGTCATCTTTACGCCAATGATTCAAACCAAGCAACTTCCCCATAGATGCCTCTCTCTCTCTCTCTCTCTGCGTTCAACACACAGGTACAGGTCTGCAGCTGGGAAATGGCAGACAGCATCCAGACCAACTTTTAAAAACTCGCTAGACTCGAACACGTGGAGTCGGGTTGTTTCCACGTGGCCTATGATCGAAACGCTCAAAACAAAGCGTGGCGTGAACCCTGCAGCTGTCCTCATTATACCCCGCGAAAAATATCACCTTACCTTTCACTGCAAGCGTTTGGAGTGACTGAGAGTTCCGAAGAAAGAAAGAGCCAAGTTTGTGCAGCAGCCTTCTTTATTGGACGCCTGGTCACATGTTGCGCGGTTTCACCAGAGGGTGTTTTCTCTCCAGTCTCCAGATCGCTACTAGTGAGATCCCCTCCTGCCATTACATTTGACTCTCTCTTGGCTTTATCGCCCTTACTAAATACAGCCTCAGTCATTACTCACACGCAGACTGTCAAGAGCAAAATAAATAAACTCCAATCTTATTTTTTATTATTTTCAATTATGTGCAATGTGAAGTTCACAGTTGAGCTCAACAACCACTAGAACCTGAACCCCCCCCCCAAAAAAAACAAAACAGACAAACCTTTTAAACTAAAAGGGAAGAAAGAAATTTAAACAATGGAATAGCACCAAAGAACAATACATGTAGCTGATCTGAACAAGCGGCTTATGACTGCAAATAACAACACAGAAAGCAGTTTATTTTAGCTTGTTGTATGGCATGACCGGTGTTTAAAATGATCATTAGATGTGGCGAGATGTTACAAAAACTATTGTACTACAGGGGAAAAAGTAATCAAACTTCACTCATGCAGGTAATCTTTTTTTTTTTTTCTCATAAGAGGATTACACTACAAAAAACTAATTAACCACATAAGAAAAAAATGAAACAGCCATTTGAGACGACAAAAAGGAAATCACATCTATTTGTTTTCAAGTTATAAAAGAAACTGAATACAAGTTTAGAAAACTGTGCAAGTACAGCAAACCTATAGTACAGTATATTACACATCACAAAAAAAATTACAGTACTGCTTATCCTGAGAGTTCTCCATTCCTGGTTCTCAAATGGCCTTCTGAAGCCATGTTGGTGAAGCTCAGACCACGGATCACTTGAGAGGAGTGTCTTTTGGAGGTTATTGTTCAAGCCATGTGATTAAAATCTGCTTAAAGTCTTTCAAACAGTGGATCTTCTCTCAGAGAAGTAAATATATCCTCAAGTCCTTACTGAATGTGACTCATTAAACATTTATGTCCATGTAAACCTTCTTGTTGATTGCTATACATCTATATATTTACTGAAACTTTTTATAAAATAGAGGGCCACTTTCTCTGGTTATGTCAAAAACGTGCAGTGCAAAGATGACACAAAAAACCTGCATGAGAAAACGGAGCACTGAAAATCAAATCGCTTGGACGGGGAGGACAATTCAGTTGTGGGTTTGTTTGTTTTAACACGAGATTGTCTAAAAAAGCAGCACCAACAGTTTGTGCCCGAGTGATGGCATGAAACGACAGATTCAAGGCTGTTAAAACAGCACAAACTCCAGACCTTATGTAGGTCTTGTTTGAGAGGGTGCATCGTAAAGTTTGCAGTTAAGGACAACCGAAGTGAGTAGTAATCCAGTGCAATGCTGAGCTGACATTTAAAATATTCTTCATAAGGAGTTGTGGGTTTAATTCTGATGCCCCCCCCCCCCCCCATCCCTTTTCTTTTTTAGCCACAGGCACATTGGCATCACACATAATCTGCACCAAATTACACATTAGTCCAAGTCTGCACCCACGCAACAGCCAAACAATTACTGGTACCAGTACTACCATTATTTCCACAAGCAGACAAGCAAACAAAAAATCTTAATGCACTAAGGTAATACAAGATAATAAATCCTAATCACAGTTCCTTGATTTATTGCTACCACAAAATTAGTTTCAACTATAAGACCTCAAATGCTTTTTATGCCATTTCTTCAACCTTCTATGAAATGACAGTAACACAAGGCCAACAGCCAATCGAACATCTGATTTCCAAACACAGCTGCTCCATAAAAAAACAAACGGCCTGAAAACATCCCTTTTCTCCAAGTCAAATAAATCTGAGGTAAACCTGTTAGTTGGTAGGAACTTGCCACTTAGTGTTAGCACAAAATTTGACTCTGTCCTTATATCTCCAATGTGGAGAGTGAATACTCCAAGACGTCACTTAAAATATCTTTGCATATGACACACAACGGATGCCAACTTAAAACAAATGGGAAGCGTGAGACGCATTCCATTGGTATCCCAAAAAGATTTAGTTCCAAAGCTTGTGGTTTTATTTTGTGCTGATGCTTGTGAAGGAAGAGGGAGCCATAAAACAATCTAGGCATGGGCCGGTTACCGGTAAACCAAGGCTTTAAATACCTACGGTTTCAGGGATTGTGAGTTTTTTATCATACAACGGTTGAAGTCCTTTAAACAAGATGTCTGAGAAGATGCCAGTTTTGTGCAGATGTTGTTGCTGTGTACGGCCATTTAGCTGACTGAAACAAAGATCCTACATTTTTCCTATTGCTCAGCAAAAAGACATTCTTCTTGAAAATATTTCCCCATCACAAAAGAACATGAAGAGTCATGTGGGAAATCAAAGGAGCACCACCGACCACTCTTAAGAGAAGCACCATGATGTTTTTCCAATCACATGTTCGTTGATTGGTTGATTGGTACAAGGATGAGTTGCGCCAAAGTGCACCAAGATGAGACCGATTGCTGGACTCCCAACAAATGTGTAAATGTTGACGCTTCTCAACAGAAAACGCTCAAAAAAAAAGTCTCTGGGCCCGGCACCTTGAACTGGTGTGCTTTTTTTACGTTTGTTGCATGCTACCAATGTGTGTTATCCTTATTAATGTACCTGTTTCAAAACTACAGATAAGAGAAATATGTTTGTAGCAGGTGACCTAAGGTTTCATCAGATAGCCTGCCTAATTAACCAGCTGATAGCAGCTTGGTATACTTGCGTTACTCTGCAATGAGCAACACGACAAAATTCCGACTACAAACATATTACATTGTTGTTATAGTGAATTCCATATATGTTTGGAGCAGTAGAAATAGTTTTACCTATTTCAAACAAAATTAATTGGCTCATCTTACACATTTGTTTTAAATGTATTTATATTGTGATATCGTTGCATTTATACTCGAGGTCATCAAACCGGCCCATGCCTAAAACTAGCAGATACACACTAAAGATAATGTAAATCAACATCAAACTTTACAATAACAATAATTTCTAACAAGCAGAAAAGAGGCATGGACACAAGACAAAATAAAAAAAACCATAAACCTCAGAGTTAGCAACCTACAAATGAGCTATGGTACTCTTACCCGTATGAATTTAGTTTATATACCAATAGTTATTCATATAGAGATTTTCACTTTATGGTGACAGAATCCTCATCTCTAAACAACACCCTCATTAGCATGCCTAATAAAAAAAAAAAAAGAAAAAAAAAAAGAAACCAATACCTTATATGCATTTCAAACAAAACAGAAAAACATGGCTCAACAACAAGCGAAAATAGGATAATTGCACTTATGATTTGTTGTAGGGTTTTGTTTAACATGCTTCAGTGTGTGTAGCTGGTGCAGTCTAGAAAAAAAAAAATACTGCAATCTTTAAACACACCCCCATTTTGATCATGTTAAACCAAAGTTTGAACAAATTAAGACTCAACAGAAAAGAAAATGGTCCACATGGTGTAAAACTCAAGGTAACACCAGGCACAAGGCAGGCATGAACAACATTACTCCCCTCCACCTTGATAAGATTGGATTCACAACATCATGTAGCTCAAAGCACTTTCTGTAGACACTGTGGGTAAAGTTTAGCCACCACACATTCAAAATGGCGACCCAAATCCCAAAGACGTTCAGGGGTCTCATAGATTTTGGTCCACACGTCTGTCTCGTCGTCGAACTGGTAAAGGGAGTTCTTGCGGCTGGTGCGAAACACATGCTCCTCTACCATGACCTGTGTGGCACGTACAAACAGGTGCAGCTCTCCCTGCAGCAGCATGGCCTTGATATATGGGCTCGTGGCCTGGTCAAAGGGCAGATCTCTCTTTACGCTCCATGTGTTGCTCTCTATGTCGTAGACCTCCACTGTAAAGGTGCGCTGGTGGTTCCCGCAGATTCCAGCAATGTAGTAGATGCAGTTATTATACAAGGCAGCCAGACCTTGACTTCGAGGGACGCTCATCGGAGCTAGATGACTCCAGTAGTCCTTACGGGGGTCGTAGCAGAAGAAATATTCACCTGAAGATGACAAAAAGATTTTAATTATGAAGCAATGAGCACAAAAATTGTATGACTTTTCTTTAACAGTATAAACGCACCTTGGAGGACGTAGATTCGGTCTTTATATTCTACAGCACTGTGAAACTCCATGGCAACTGGCATAGGACTGACTGCCGTCCAACAGTTGTCTCTGGCATCATAACCCTCTACTGATTTTAACGCGTTTCGTCCATCCCCTTCATAAACTCTGCCTCCTAGTGCATAAAGTTTCCCACAGCAGTGCACGAGTTTGCATCCTATCCTGGCTCTCAGCAGAGGTGCCCGTGGAAGCCATCGGTTTCCTGCATGCTCATACTGCCAGAAGTCGCTCTCTGCTCGATGGTCAATGCAAACCTCACTGTTGCTTGGTCGATAGCCACCGGCGATGTAGAGGTCGTTCTCAGGTGACACCAAGATGCCAACCTCTCTGAGATCGTTCGGCGGCTTGCAGAGCTTGAACACCCTTCCAGTGGTGGTGTCCAGGCAAGGCACCGTCTGCTTCTTACCCGAGTGTTTATGAGCTGCATCGAAGCAGATCACCATCTCAGAGGCAGTCATGCCTAGACGCTGTGGACAACAGTTTGTGCCAGTAAGACTAGCTTTTGCCTCGGCGGGGTCTTTAGAAAGCGACAGGGCACAAGCAAAAGAGGCTGGTATCCGACCGAGAAAAGCCTCATCCAGCAAAGGCAGACGGATGCACTGGGAAAAAACCTCGGCAAGGTTGGCTTCACGGCCAGGTCGGTCATGCTCAAGCCAGCGGACAATGCTTTCGTAGACGTGCTCTTCCTTCTCCACATTTAGGTCATCACTGTTTAGAATACTGACCAGCTGCTCCTTGGTCATCTGGAGAAACTCTTGCTCCCATGAAACACACAGGAACTACCACAAAAGACAAAATGTTTAGGCATGCACTTCAACACAATGATCGCAAAGGAGCACTATTGCAGAATAAAAACACTTAAATTATCCTAATATGTTCAACTGACCTTCTTGCGGATGTAATCCTGAGAGCGTTCCCTCAACTCCTGATGTCCATATGCATCCGCAAACATGAAGACCCCTATACAGTTTTGAGGGTCAAGTCGGCTGATCATAAACTGGGCACACTGATCCTGCAAAGCAGGGATCTGGAAAATGCTGGCTGCAGTGAACAGGGCCTGGACGTTGGACTCGGAAAGCACAACTCTGGAGGTATAGGCATAGTCAAGGACAAGGTCCATGGATTCAGATTCCACACCAACTATTCTGACCTCACGCTGGCTGCTCTCTGTAAGGCCGCTCGTGAACATGGACCTTAAGGTGAGATAAGAAACATGAAAGCAATATTATTTTTCCTTCTTTAGTAAACAGCTGCAAACAAATATTTAGGTCAAAATATTTAGTACCTAAAGTATGGGCTGATGGCTGCTAGAACATTCCGGTGGCACGAGAAAGTCTTGCCATGGTCCACTTCTACGACAATATCCGTGAGCTGTGCTTCATCATACAAGGCTTTGAGCTGTTGAAGGACGTTGCAGGCGTGCACAGCATCTACCCCGTTGAAGTTGGTGGCTGGAGGTGTCCCATTTTGTACTTGTAACAGTTTGCCTACCTCTGAATAATGATGCAAGAAGAGGAAATCATTTGACCTTGAGAACCAAACATAATGAAATACCTGGGTGTTTTGCAACAATCAGGATTAGTGGCAACACCGGTCTGGGTTTGGAATTTCCAGTGGCACAAAACTGGTTTACCATAATAACCTAACCTGCTCAGGGTAGCTTTCCAGATTACAGATGAAGGCCAGGAAGCTGCCTCTCAACAAATCGATGCCATAAGAAATTGGAAAGTTTTAAAGCAAAGAGTGTTTGAACGGTCTCTTTTTTTCTCCTCCTCACTCTGTTAGGTCTTACTGTCACTAGAAAATCTTTGATATCTCAGCTGAAGTTATATTTATGTACCTAAAACATACCACTACATAATTTGAGTGTCAAAGATCAGAAATGTACTTTTTTTTATTAAAAAGGTCTGATTCTAAAAATTGACAAACAATAAATGAGCGAATCATGCATTTTTATGTGCTATTTATTAATGTCTGTACACTTTTGTTTCAGCAGGGGTCCGTATTTGCTTTAAGACATACCAAGGATTTAAAAAAGATACGGTTTCAAAACTACTCAGATTTGTTTGTAACACTGTTCCAAAGCTCTCTTTAATAAGATGCCTGGGAAAGTGATGGGTGACCTGAGTTAAGTCCAGATATGTAGTAAAACAAAAACACAGGCATTACTCCTCCACCTCTTACTAAATCCTGCTGATCAGCTGGCTGAAAGAAGGTTCTATTATTATTACCATGCTTACAAGACAGACACATTTGGTTATTTAAAGATATGTCTGGGCAAAAACAAATTCAGATAGTCAAGGCACAGAGCACCATTCATTACCTGTATTTAAGTCTTACAGTTTTAAAAATACACTAAATAGTTCATCACAAAGTGACTGGTTCGTACACATTAAAACATGCCTCAATTGTTTTCTCCAAGATTTTGTTTCAGGGGAGCCTTGCTACTAGTTGACCTTAATGCTGTACAAGCACTTTTCAAATGTTTGAACCTAGTTTTTTAATTTATGGCCAACACACTGGTGGATACTTAAAACTTTAATCTTTTGATTTTTAAAAGCATGTGGTTTATGGGTTTCTTTCTACTTCAACGTTAGAATCGGATACTAAAACAAATGTTACAACAATGAAGCTCAATGGCTAAAGTGTCAGGGGACTACAAGTTATTTGGTGCAGTTTTAAAGGTTAATGTGAGTTCTAAAACTTGTTTCAGGTTTGTTTTTAACTTTGGATCAAGTTTCAAAGCGGGACATGTGGTTTATTTATGAGCTTACAACCAACTTAACTCTGCTGTATTCCCCTAAAAAAGGAACTGAAAATTAGAACATCTCTATTACTACATGTGTCAAAGCTGTATGAGTGGCTTCACGACTTTTCCACTTCCAAACTGTCTCACCGCGACCTGAAGAAACACTTTTCACTACAAACCTCGTGTTGAGCAACACAACTCCTTGACAGGACAAAGGCTGGCAATGGATGAATAGAAACTACTGTCTCGCCAGGTGGTAGCTAATTTGCTAACATCTCGAATGCCCGACGTCTGCTATGACTGTTTTAATAGCTAAAAAGAGTAAAGACAAACTCCAAGACAGCGAAGTTCTTACAATTGGGACTGTGTAGCGCATTGTGTTAATCGTTAAAAAGGGGCTGTACTGCCATTTAGGTTAGTAGCCGTGCAAGCTTAACTTTTAGCAGCACACAGGCAAAGGGCTAATGTTAGCAAGCGTTCTTTGACACAAAATTGGGAGCTACAAGAGGCAAAAAGTGTCTTTAGAAGCTGTGTTCATATCGCTTAAAATAAAAAAATACTAAAGAACACGATATCACCTAAATGAACGTGTTGATATAATTAATGAATGGTACTTATCTAGCGTCGGTCTCTTGTCACAACCAAGTGTTTACAGAATCAGCTGTGGGTAGCAAGCTAACCGGCCGAAAGTAAGCCACACAGCTAACGCTAGCAACCTAGCCAGGCAAACGACAAACAACTGTTTGGAACGGGCGTAAAGAAGCGTGACTTCCTTCATCGAGTACGCAACATGTCACGACTTTTTACTCGTCCAACAAGACGTGCTCGGTAAGTTGTTAAACACACATGCTGTAACTTTAAAAAGCGTTCTTTCAATGTTGTTAGAGGAGAAAACAATGAAGACTTTGCTAACCTCCACTGGCAGCCATTCTCCCCAGACTGTCTCAGAGCAGACTGAGAAACGTCAAGGACTTCACACCGCAGCCACGGAAACAAGTGCCAGCCAATCACAACACGGCATCTTATCTGACAGCCAATTAGATTCTGTTTGTCTCATACAAAGAGGAGAGAACTTAATGATGGGTGGCTACGTTTATCACTGCTGTTCAATTAAACATGAGATTGTCTCAGCCAGCTGTAGCGCATTAACAGGTGCGTGCAAGGTGCTCCAGAGAAGGGAGAAAACTTTGTAATTAAAATAGATTCTAGTTGTTTGTACGTTTAAACAACTACAAAGCAATGGATGATTTGTTTTTGCTTATATTTATTTAAAAAAAAGATAGGACCAAGAAAATAGGAAAATTTGCATTTGCTAAATTTTAAGAGGGCTACACTTAATTAATTGTAAGTGAGGTAATAAAAAAAAATAACCTTTTAAGAAGAAAAAAATGGTAAATTGCTACATTGCGTTAGGGATTTTGCATGGTCACTTAATTCATGATGATTTAATGCTTGATACAAAGGATTTTTTTTATATTACGTTTTTGTGGCAAACACCTATTAGACAAAACATTATGAATGGAATAATGGGATATCTCGTCATTGTGGCATTTGTGAGTTGGGATGGAAAACATGGCAATGGTTATGTGACTTGGTCGAAGCATCTTCAAAGCTGTTGCTCTTTTGGAGTGTATCTGGTGTGCACTGGTCAGAATGTATTAAAAATAGTCCATGTATCATTAGTATCAATAATCTGAGGATTTCTAACTGCTAGGTCAGAAAAATCACCTTGGACTCCCTTTCAATTTGAATTTCAGACTTATAAAGTTGGAATTTTCTCAAAATCTAATATGGTTGTAGCATGAATAAAATGCAGTGAAGGTTGTAGTAGTGAATGAAATATTTCCACTTCTGTTTAATTAAACCAACAAGGCACATGGACAGGTACACCATCTATTTGTGAACATATTTCTCACTTGTCTCAATAACTGAGCACAAAAATGAGCAAATCCCACTGGTTTTCTGACCTGCAAAACAACTAAGTTGGGTTTGATGTCTTTACAAGATCTGAGTTTTGACTTCCAAGGTGTACTAACTGTAATGGCTAAAAATGTCGAGTGCTTTGAGGGCATTATGATCTTGGCTACAATTGAAAACATCTTTTAAAAGAAATGGTCTGGAGAAGGGATGGAACAGTGGTGAACCAGCGACAGGATCACGGCTCACTGATGCACATGAGGTGTGAAGGCTGGACAGGGTGATTCAATCCAGCAGACAAGCTACTGCAGCTCAGACTGATGAAGAAGGTATCACTGGGTCTGATAGAAAGGTGTTAGAACACACAATGCTTCTCTGTTTGTTGCGTATTGGTCAGCATAGTTGCAGATGTGTCAGGATGCCTAAAGTAACAGGCAATCTCTGTTTGCCATCTGACAGTTCCATTTGAATAGGTATCCACTGTTTTCAAAATATACTAGCATAGTACTCCTGGTTAATGGATATATATCTATCTATACTTCATTGTTTGTTTCCCATTGAATAAAAATATGAACCCATTATAATAAGCTTCTTTATGCCAAGATGATAAAGAAGGATCATTAAAAAGATCTCAAGAAAACAGCACCAAAGACTAATTTGAACCATGGCCATTATCAGTATGGGTATTACACTTATTTTGCTTGTCTATTCAATTCAGTATCTACAGTAGTATTGGGGTAAGCAAAAAATTTTCTCTAAGAATCTATGATTGCTTCTTTCATTGATTTAAAATGCATTGAGGCAACATCTTTAACAATGACAATTGTTTTTAATTATGTTAAAAAATAGGGAATATTCGTCTGTTCTGTGTTGTTTTTGGATATCTCTTTTAGCATCTTGTGGTCAGCTTTCAGGTTGAACTTGCTTAGACTTGGGCATGATGGCAGTTGATTGAATATCCTCCACTTGTAGACTATTATACAGACAGTGGAGTTGCTGATTTAAAATTTTTTGAGACCTCTTTAAATCCCTTACCAAAATCCTATCATTGAATGCCTCAGGCAGTTCTTTCAATCTTACCACGATGTTCACTCTCACTTCATTAATCAGGACATTCATTCTGCTCCGATTCCTAACATTGTTACTCTAATGTGCAGAGATATGCCTCAGTATATTCCTCTAAGCACCTCATGAAAATAGTCTACTTCATATTAGCAAACAGCAGTAAAATTGCACCTAAATACTCTCTCCTTCATTTGGCTCAGATGCAGAGAAAGACAAAACAATACAGTTTCATTTAAAGCTAATTAGTGTGGCTAAACATAAAGGAGGATTTGGAGACAGTGGTTAGTGATCTGTGGATGTCAGTTACATTTTGTACGGATTTTGGACATGAAAGCAAAGAAGCATATTTTTTACATTCTAAACTTTATGCTTACAAACTACAGCTACGATTGCCTTGGTGGTCTGACTGTTTACTCCCTGCTTGAGCTATTTTGATCATAGCCAAATGTTAGGTAATCTTTAATCAGGTTTGTGCTGTCCCTTCCCTTAAATTTAAAATACTAGTTATTTTATAATTTTGTGGCAAAAAGTGTTTCCAGGGGGAGATTTTCTTTTTCTTGTGGTGAGGAGAAATCCATCCTATTCACTTGTTTACCCTCACTAAGCTCATCCATATTTGTTTGTGTAGATAGTGTTTGCAATCATGGCAAGGCCAACTTTAATAAATGTGTGTTTCCTTAATACGATTTTTTAGTTTTTCTAGCTTTAAAATACAATGTTTTATTCGCCTCAAATGCTCCTTTAATGTTATGGTTCTTGATGATAATAATGATCTCATAAAGTTGGTTGCCCCACAAAACCCGTCACCATTTTTGGGTATACACAAAACATGGACCACGATGTTTGCTGCCTAACATGTTTTAGGTTCAACTGTCTTTCTCTTTACAGGGACATCCATTCATCCATTGTCTATACCCACTTTTCCACACAGGAAAGGAGATTGTTGTGTATCTCCGGCGGTCATTGGACAAGAGGTGCGGTGTGCACCTTGAATACAGGTCCTTCTCAAAATATTAGCATATTGTGATGAAGTTCATTATTTTCCATAATGTCGTGATGAACATTTAACATTCATATATTTTAGATTCATTGCACACTAATTGAAATATTTCAGGTCTTTTATTGTCTTAATACGGATGATTTTGGCATACAGCTCATGAAAACCCAAAATTCCTATCTCACAAAATTAGCATATCATTAAAAGGGTCTCTAAACGAGCTATGAACCTAATCATCTGAATCAACGAGTTAACTCTAAACACCTGCAAAAGTTTCCTGAGGCCTTTAAAACTCCCAGCCTGGTTCATCACTCAAAACCCCAATCATGGGTAAGACTGCCGACCTGACTGCGGTCCAGAAGGCCACTATTGACACCCTCAAGCAAGAGGGTAAGACACAGAAAGACATTTCTGAACAAATAGGCTGTTCCCAGAGTGCTGTATCAAGGCACCTCAGTGGGAAGTCTGTGGGAAGGAAAAAGTGTGACAGAAAACGCTGCACAACGAGAAGAGGTGACCGGACCCTGAGGAAGATTGTGGAGAAGGGCCGATTCCAGACCTTGGGGGACCTGCGGAAGCAGTGGACTGAGTCTGGAGTAGAAACATCCAGAGCCACCGTGCACAGGCGTGTGCAGGAAATGGGCTACAGGTGCCGCATTTCCCAGGTCAAGCCACTTTTGAACCAGAAACAGCGGCAGAAGCGCCTGACCTGGGCTACAGAGAAGCAGCACTGGACTGTTGCTCAGTGGTCCAAAGTACTTTTTTCGGATGAAAGCAAATTCTGCATGTCATTCGGAAATCAAGGTGCCAGAGTCTGGAGGAAGACTGGGGAGAAGGAAATGCCAAAATGCCAGAAGTCCAGTGTCAAGTACCCACAGTCAGTGATGGTCTGGGGTGCCGTGTCAGCTGCTGGTGTTGGTCCACTGTGTTTTATCAAGGGCAGGGTCAATGCAGCTAGCTATCAGGAGATTTTGGAGCACTTCATGCTTCCATCTGCTGAAAAGCTTTATGGAGATGAAGATTTAAATTTTTCAGCACGACCTGGCACCTGCTCACAGTGCCAAAACCACTGGTAAATGGTTTACTGACCATGGTATCACTGTGCTCAATTGGCCTGCCAACTCTCCTGACCTGAACCCCATAGAGAATCTGTGGGATATTGTGAAGAGAACGTTGAGAGACTCAAGACCCAACATTCTGGATTAACTAAAGGCCGCTATCGAAGCATCCTGGGCCTCCGTAAGACCTCAGCAGTGCCACAGGCTGATTGCCTCCATGCCACGCCGCATTGAAACAGTCATTTCTGCCAAAGGATTCCCGACCAAGTAGAGTGCATAACTGTACATGATTATTTGAAGGTTGACGTTTTTTGTATTAAAAACACTTTTCTTTTATTGGTCGGATAAAATATGCTAATTTTGTGAGACAGGAATTTTGGGTTTTCATGAGCTGTATGCCACAATCATCCGTATTAAGACAATAAAAGACCTGAAATATTTCAGTTACTGTGCAATGAATCTAAAATATATGAATGTTAAATTTTCATCATTACATTATAGAAAATAATGAACTTTATCACAATATGCTAATTGTTTGAGAAGGACCTGTAGTTTGCCAATCCAAGCACTTGGGGAACATTCAGCTTCAAATATATAATCCAAACTTATTTACTCTGTAGCATAAAGCCATTAATTTAATTTAGGCATGAAGGTTTATACTACTGAGTGAATTATCATTACTAGTTTTGTTCTAAAAACAGTTTTGTCCATCTAAACAAACTTTTGTCAGAGTTGTTCATCTACAAACAAAGTTAGACTGGATCATTGCATTTAAAATGAATGCTATTATCTAGATTGCATACTTCAGGCTCTCCTTCCTACACAGCTTGCAGGAACAATGCTATGCTCCTGGTGGCAGAGGCAGATGATAATTCATCACTATTTGAATTGTCTGTCTGAGTTGGGAACAGTGGGTCATTTCACATTCATGCGGCAACACCTGCAAACCACGGCCTGTCAAGAGAAATGGACTAATTGCTGTTTATTGAACACTTTGATTGCAGTGTAATCCCCGGGTGCTGAAGCACTGTTATTTAATCAGTTTTTGCTTGTATTTGGAATTCATTCATTAATAGGGTTGTTGGAGAATTACAAAGGCCTGTCTGAAAATGGCATTGTTCAGACACAATGCCAACTGCATCCATTCAGTATTAAGTGTTTATAGCTATATGTAGCAAGGAATATTCAAATACCAGTGGTTATAGTTTCAGCACACAGGCTTTAGGTTTAAGGAATATCCTGATGCAGGGATCATTGTTGTGTTGGTGAACTCAGTTGTGTCCTTTTATCCTTAAAGCTGCTCTGCTCAGGTGAAGCTGAAGAATATGGAGGTACTCCTTTGTTATTCCACTGACATTGTTCAATGCACTGGCCACAAAACAGGTCTTCAGCATGATGTTGCCATCACCATGCTTTGCAGTTGGTAGACTGTTCTTAGGTTTGAAAGCTTCGTCTCTACTCCTCCAAACTTTACAACATACTTTATTAATCTTTTTACTAAAACATTTAGTTTTTGTCATTTTGGCCAAATGGTTCAATCTTTGTCTCTTTTAAGAACATTCCTCTAGAAACAAATTATCTTATCCATTTTAGCAGCTACACATTTCAGTCAAGGAAGATGCTGATTTTGGAATAGGTATTTTATCCTTGGTAGGTGCCCTCTCTGTCCAGGTTGATGTTAAACTTACTTCACTCTGAATAGGGACACTGGTATTCCAGCAGTTTCCCGTTTGTTTTAGGATTAGTGGTTCCTGGATTGCTCTTCAATATCCACACCCAATTTCTTTCACCTGAAGATGACAGATTGGGTCAGATGATAAAAAAGACACAATTGGGTGTTTTAATAGGACACCTATGACAAAACAGATTTTTGTGCATGGTTGTTTGTCCTGTGTGTCTCTGTGTTGCCCTGCGATGGAGAGGCGACCTGTCCAGGGTGGTTCCCGCTTCTCGCCCGTAGACTGCTGGAGATAGGCACCAGCTCCCTTGTGATTCTCTATGGAAGAAGCTGGTATAGAAAATGGATGGATAGTTAAAGCAGGATGACATTAAGCTTCTGCCATGGCCCGTACCTTGACCATATTGAAAATCTTTAGATATGCGTTAAGGCTAGGACTGTTTAAGAAATCCAACCAATTCAAATAAAATTGAGCATTTCTAATAATACGAGTTGCCAAATATTAAGCAAGTATGAAGCTTGTTGATGACAACTAAAAGTGTGTAATTTCTTTGCATCTCGCTAAGGGACATTTAACCAAATATCAGTTATGCTTGTATGTAAAAATTTGACCAATATATTGATTAGAGAAAATAAGCAAGAAAAAAAAAAAACTTGTGCAATTGTTGATTTTGAAATCCATTGAAATTGTATGTTGTTAAACCCTAAAAAAAGAATGGTACAAATTTATAATTAAAAGGCAAAATGTAATATGACATTTATGCCATATGAGCAAACTTCTCTCTGACAATGTAACTATAGGTTGTTAGGTTGCAGCTAGTTGCCAAGGACAGCAACAAAACTAAACAGAGTGAATACAATATTTTTAAGGTTTTAGTTTTGTTAAAAGTCAAATGAAATGCATAAAGTGTGAAGTCAAAACTCATCAACAGTCGACATTAGGTTTAAATTCAGATTATCCATTTACCATTTCAACATGCAGCAAACGCTTGCTTCAAACCAGAAAGTACTACCATTTTCGCAGTTCCATCGTCAGTAGTGTGTAGGCTTGAAATGTGCTCTAACACTGCGTAACACTGTAAAATGACAGTAGAAGAGACAAATAAAAGTACAGCTGCAATCTTAGCGATCGATTTCACATTTTTTGCCAATTTCTTCCCATTCAGCCACAGTGTGGCCTGTGAAATTGGGCCTACACTGCAGCTGAATCAAAGAAAAAAAGCCTTTCTGGGGCAGCTGTTATTTGATGATAGCTCAGGTTTCTGATTATCCATTCCCCCTTATGTCCCTTTTTGAAACAATGAAACCCATCACCTGATATCTCCACTTTCTATTTTTCCCCCCTCATCTTGCACAGAATTGTCTTGTCATGGAACGCTGAGCGAGAGATTTATTATCATTATCATTGTGTGCATTTACAATATTTCATTCCACAGAACTAAAAGGCCACAAACAAATAAATTAGAGGGGGATTTTCCACCTAGCCCTATATATCATCCAAAGAATGTATAGAAACAGATGACATACTCCATGGCTGATTACCCTCAGACATGGAAAATGCTCCTCTCTGCTTTTATCCTGTATAATTGTCTTAATATGAGATTATAAGAAAAGACTATGAGAATTCACAGTGCAATGTTAAAAGGCAAAATCTTCTATGAATTAATCATATTTGTATGTGTCAGTGATCTGTAGTCTTATTTTTTTAAACACTTATTGTTGTCAGCAATTTGGCATCTGCTAAATTGCAAGACAAAAGAAGGCAAGAAAGGAAGTTGGAAAGGATGAGGAATATGAGGCGGAGGGTGTAATTGTTGTTCAAATGTGTCTCTGTCAGAGATGGAGGTAATGCGTTGTCACATGGCTCTGGGGTTGTGGAAAGATTCCTGCAGATGTTGCAAGCTATGGACTACTCCACCCCACCGCTCTAAAGGAGACAAACAAGCTCACTATAGGAGGCTGCAGTAAATACAGAGCCGGTGATGGAAAAATGCTCTTGCAGCTGTCTTTGTCTCCTATACCCACTAAGGAGCTGATGAGCAGATGGTTTGAGGTTTCCCAAAAAGTAGCTTGATTTTTAAACAAACCCACTACAACAACTCGAGCTGCTGACAGAGTTGTTTGGTAATAGCTGATGTTTTGAGGGAAAACTTCAGCCGTTCAAGTTTTTCTGGGTTCATTCACAGAACATAACAGTATTGACAACTGTAGCTCGAGAGGTAGAGTTTGCAGTTACGGCTATGTGGCTCATCATGCAGGGCGCCCTTGTGTTAGGGGCGGCATGAGCAAAGTTTTGTTCTTTTTGTATTTGTTATTGTCATTTCTAGTCAGTAATCTTCGATAGCTGCTTAAAATTCCTGGGTCACAGACGGGCTGGTGTCACGCGGGGTACGTGCTGGACAGGTCTCCAGTCCATCACAGGGCAACACAAAGACACACAGTACAAACAACCATGCACACACACACTCATACCTGAAGGCAATTTACAGAGACCAGTTAACTAGTGTTTTTAGATCATGGGAGGAAAAAGGAGTATCAGGAGAACACCCACACATACACGTGGAGAACATGCAAACTTAATGCAGAAATCCAACAATCTAAAATATTCGAACTGATCAAACTGAATTATTTTTTTTACAAAACAGCATTATTATTATGGAGTCCCCTCCTTGAACCGCCACCTTAACGTGGTGGAGGGGTTTGAGTTCCCAAATGATCCTAAAGGCTATGTTGTCTGGGGCTTAAATGCCCAATGGTTGGGTCTCCCATGGCAAACAAGCTCTAGGTGATGGGTCAGACAAAGAGCGGTTCAAGACACCCTCATGAGGACTATACGATCGAGGCACGTGATGTCGCCCGGTATGGCAGAGCCGGGGTCCCACCGTGGAGCCAGGCCTGGGGTCAGGACCCGTCAGAGAGCGCCTGGTGGCTGGGTTGTTCCTCACGGGACCCAGCCGGGCCAAGCCCGAAGGAGAGATGCAAGGCCATCCCCCAGTGGGCCCACCACCTGCAGGGGGAACCATGAGGGACCGGTGCAAAGAGGATTGGGCCGCAGACGAAGGTGCAGACCTCGGCGGCCCGATCCCCGGATGCTTAGGCTGCCTCTAGGGACGTGGAATGTCACCTCACTGGAGGGGAAGGAGCCTGAGTTTATGCGGGAGGTCGAGAGATATTGACTAGAAATAGTAGGGCTCACCTCCACGCACACCATGGGCTCTGGAACCTGTCTCCTCGAGAGGGGTGGACTCTCTTCTACTCTGGAGTGGCCCATGGGGAGAGGCAGCTGGCTGGGGTGGGTTTGCTTGTTGCCCCTCAGCTCAGCCGTTTCATGTTGGGGTTTACCCCAGTGGATGAGAGGGTCGCATCCCTGCGCCTTCTGGTTGGGGACAGGTCTCTTACTGTCGTTTTGGCCTACGGACCTGTTGGTAGTGTGGAGTATCCGGCCTTCCTGGCGTCCCTGTCGGGGGGTGCTGCATATTGCCCCTCCCGGGCACTCCATATTTCTGCTGGGGGACTTCAACGCCCACGTGGGAAACGACAGTGACACATCGAGAGGCGTGATCGGGAGGAATGGCCTCCCCGATCTGAATCCGAGTTAGGTTTCGTTATTGGACTTCTGTGCTAGTCACGGATGGTCCAGAATGAACACTGTGTTCAAGCATAAGGGTGTCCATCAGTGTACATGGCACCAGGACACCCTAGGCAGGAAGTCGAAGATCTACTTTGTTGTCGTATCGTCAGATCTTTGGCCGCATGTTTTGGACACATTCGGGTGAAGAGAGGGGCTGAGCTGTCCACTGATCATCACCTGGTGGTGAGTTGGATCCACTGGAAGAGGAGAAAGCCAGATAGACTTGGTAGGCCCAAGTGCATATTGAGGGTCTGCTGGCAATGTCTGGCAGAGCCCTCGGCCAGGGATGTATTCAACTCCCACCTCCAGGAGAGCTTTGAACAGATTCCGGGGGATGTTGGAGACATAGAGTCCGAGTGGATCATGTTCTCCGCATCTATTGTCGATGCTGCTGCCTGTAGCTACGGCCGTAAGGTCTGCGGTGCCTGTCGCGGTGGCAATCCCTGAACCCGGTTGTGGACACCGGCAGTAAGGGATGCTGTCAAGCTGAAGAAGGAGTCCTATTGGCTGTGGTTGGCTTGTGGGACTCCTGAGGCGGCTGACGGGTACCGTGAGGCCAAGCGTGCCGTGGCCCGGTCTGTGGCAGAGGCAAAAACCTGGGCCTGGGAGGAGTTCTTTGAGGTTATGGAGAAGGACTACCGGTTGACCTCAAAGCGATTCTGGCAAACCGTCCAGCACCTCGGAGGGGGACGCTGTGCTTCGCCAACACTGTTTACAGTGGGGGTGGGAGGCTGCTAACCTCGACTAGGGACATTATTAGACGGTGGAAGGAGTACTTCGAGGATCTCCTCAATCCTGTCATCATGCATTCCCTGGTGGAAACAGAGGCTGGGGACTCGGGGTTAGACTCTTTCATCACCCAGGCTGAAGTCACCGAGGTGGTTAAAAAGGTCCGCGGTGGCAAGGCTTCGGGGGTGGATGAGATCTGCCCTGAGTACCTCAAGTCTCTGGATGTTGTGGGGCTGTCATGGTTGACACACCTCTTCAACATTGCGTGGCGGTTGGGGACAGTGCCTCTGGACTGGCAGACTGGGTTGGTGGTCCCCCTTCATAAGAAGGGTGACCGGAGGGTGTGTTCCAACTACAGGGGGATCACACTCCTCAGCCTCCCTGGTAAGGCCTACACCAGGGTATTGGAGAGGAGAGTCCAGCCGATAGTCGAACCTCGGCTTTAGAAGGAGCAGTGTGGTTTTCGTCCCGGCCGTGGAACACTGGACCAGCTCTATACCCTCTACAGGTTACTCGAGGGTTCATGGGAGTTTGCCCAACCGGTTCACATGTGTTTTGTGGACCTGGAGAAGGCATTCGACTGTGTCCCTCGTGATGCCCTGTGGGGGGTGCTCCAGGAGTATGGAATCGGGGGCCCTTTATTAGGGGCCATCCAGTCCCTGTATGAGCGGAGCAGGAGTTTGGTCCGCATTGCCGGCACTAAGTCGGACCTGTTCCCAGTGCATGTTGGACTCCGGCAGGGCTGCCCTTTGTCGCCGGTCCTGTTCATAACTTTTATGGACAGGATTTCTAGACGCAGCCAAGGGCCGGAGGGGGTCTGGTTTGGGGACCAGTGGATTTCGTCTCTTCTTTTTGCGGATGACGTGGTCCTGCTGGCCCCCTCTAGCCAAGACCTACAGCATGCGCTGGGGCGGGGAGAGTGAAGTGGCTGGGATGAAGATCAACTCCTCCAAGTCAGAGGCCATGGTTCTCGACCGGAAAAGGGTGGCTTGTCCTCTTCAGGTTGGAGGGGAGTTCCTGCCTGAAGTGGAGGAGTTCAAGTATGTCGGGGTCTTGTTCACGAGTGAGGGAAAAATGGAGCAGGAGATCAACACACGGATCGGTACGGCTGCTGCAGTAATGGCGGCGCTGTGCTGGTCCATTGTGGTGAAGAAAGAGCTGAACAGAAAAGCGAAGCTCTCGATTTACCAGTTGGTCTACGTTCCTACCCTCACCTATGGCCGTGAACTTTGGGCCATTGCCGAAAAAACAAGATCCCGGATACTCCCTTAGAGATAGGGTGAGGAGCTCGGCCATCTGGGAGGGGCTCGGAGTAGAGCCGCTGCTCCTCCACATCGAGAGGAGCCAGTTGAGGTGGCTCGGGCATCTATACCGGATACCTCTTGGACACCTTCCTCGGGAGGTGTTCCAGGCACGTCCCACTGGGAGGAGGCCCAGGGGACGGCCCAGGACACGCTGTAGGGACTATGTCTCTCGGCTGGCCTGGGAATGCCTTGGGATCCCGCCGGAGGAGCTGGAGGAGGTGTCTGTCTGGGGAGAGGGACGTCTGGGCGTCTCTGCTGAGTCTGCTGCCCCCACAACCTTGTCCCGGATAAAGCAGAAGACGACGAGTACAAGTATTATGGAGTAATTTAGTAGAACCGCAACAATATTCAAAGTCAAATCTGTCACGAGAAGCACTAATTAGAAACTGTTAGTACACGACTTTGTCTGGTAAAATACATCTAAGCTTTTATTTTTTCCACTAATGTAGATGAGAGGCAATTGTTTTAAGCTTGACAACTAGTGTTTAAATTTCAGACTCGAGAATAGGCGCTTTTTCTGAGTTGCACTACTGTCTTGAAAGAGCAAAATTTCTCTACCCAAGATTTCTCATTGAGTAGAGAACACTCGCTTACAGACGTACTGAAAATACATCACATAATTTTAAAATGTCTGTGTTGCAATTTGGGAACAAGACAAACAGTGACAGAGAAAAAATAAATGATTTATGAGCGCAGGGAGAATACCGTGGCCAGCTAATTGTAAGCCTGTATTAACCTCAAGGTTGGTGCGGGTTTCAGAGCCTACTAACAATGAAATTCGAATTCTGTCTTTTAACAACCAGAGGAATTTAAAATTTTCGTTTTTCCATTAGTTCATTACTCTATGTCTTGTTAATTGGAAACCTTTTAGAACTTTTTTTCACACAAACACCATGTTTTGTTTTCTGTAGTTGTTTACCTCGATCTTATCCAGCATATGTGATGCATTGTGGATAGGGTTTGACATCAGCGTGTGTTGGCCTAGTGTCATTGTGAAACACAAGGAGGAGCCTTTTTAAAGGCTTTTTTGACATTAGGACCACCTCAGATTGAGACAGGCACAAATACCTAATGAACTGATCAAGCCTGAACTGGATTATTCTACACTGATAACAGATTGTTTAAAACACAGTTTGATATTTGTGAAATTGCTGTTCTATTTCTGTGCTTTTAAAAAAAAACAGCTAAAATCTAATTTCTTTCTTTTCTTTCTTTTTTAAATTATTTAGTTGCTTATTTGGCAAATCTAATGTAAATCATTTCTTACTAAAGCTCACCCAGAGTTAATCGGTAGCATCAGTGTGTTTTACACAACATGTCAGTCTTATTAAATAAAATATATATATTTGTTATCTGTCTCAGGTCTTTCAAATCTATCTGTCTGAAAGGTAACATTTCTTCTTCAGTAGGGCTTAATTGAAAACATTAAGAAATGAATGAGAGAAATATAGTGTGAAAATATATTTATTTTTAAAATCATTTTATTGTACATTGAATGATTATACAGCAACCACACTAATAAAATCAATAAATCAACAAAATATGTCAGGCTTAAGGGAAAATTGAGGCTGATGTTTTTTAGGTCAGAAAGGTTTAACTTTATCAAATAGCCTCTAACTTTCTGGAAGTCTAAACTCACAGACCTGTCTTAATTTTGGTAATGAATTAGGAAGTTAAAAGGCGATCAAGGCATTCAAAGGTCTGAGAGGTTCTGATGTTTAAAAACAGCCTTTTCATAGGACAGGATCAATTTGGGAACCAGCTTGGGCTTGTGCATCTGATTCCATGAACTCTGCTGGCTTTGTCACTCTCAGCTATGGGTCGTAGCTATTCTGTCTGTCTTGGGCAGATTACTCTGAGAATGAAAGGCTGTTGGATGGATGACCGTTCATCTCTTTGCAATTCATAATCAAACTGTAACCAATTCAAAAAACTACCTGGGTGTTTTGTACCCTACGATGTTACGTCCTTTGTGTATTATGTAATGGCCTCCTTTACTCGACTAAGAATAATGAAGGGAATGAAAGTCAAAAAAAGCATCACAAAGAAATTCAAACTGTGTGTTTTTCAGTAAAACATGGTAGGTTTTTGCTGCATTTATGTGAGACATCCACTGTCACAGCTGAGATGGATATAGAATTGTTTCTGAGTTGATCCATTCTACAAGAAGCCAAACAGAATTTACTTTTGATGCAGAACAAATAATATGGACAGTTTGAGTAGGTTGCTACTGGGTGACTGTATTTGCCCTTCATATTGTAAAAACAAATAATGCTGCACTGCCACCCACCGTGAGCTTGACTTGTTCGTTCCACTTGTCTGGCTGATAGATTTAGTTTTATACAATTTGGCTTTTTATAGCCTCCTGCTAATTAGTTAGGGGAGAAAATCATGCACTGCCCTGCATTTAGTCCAGTTTGACCAGCCTGCTTTTTTAAAATCTCTCTAAATCATCCTCTTGTGGTCTTCTTCACAGTGCACGGTGTTGTTGCGCTTCATGTAGCCTGGAGGTTCTGTGCACCCAGCAGGAAGTTCCGGGGCTCCAACAGCAGAATCGGATTAAGGCACTCCCCCGGTGGGTGATGGCGTGCGACCGTGTGCGAAAAGCTGCCTGTCATCAGCATTGAGGCGGTGACACGGGGAGATCTATCAGCAAATCCCACCGCATGGAGAAAATTCTTTGGACCTGGCAGGAAGGACTGGGATGGGCTTTTGTTCCACCTCTCACCCACTTTCCTCATAGATTATTTCAGGCCCCAGGAGAGTATTCTCCATCATGTCAATGCGATGTAGCACACAGAGGCAATCATGCAGCCTTTCTGGCCTCAGGGCTGCCTGCTCAGTGGAGAAAATGCAACTTTAGCACTTAATCATCTCACCCATACCTGCTCTAGTAGTCTATGGGAAGGTATTCAGCACAATATGAGACCGGATCCCTGATGGTGGCCAGGTTTTTGTGCGTCCCCCATGGTTAGGCGTTTTTGCTCTGCCAATTCTCCCTCTTCCCATTTAAAGATCTGTAAGCGAACAGCCTCAGACCTCTGCTTGTATGTCAATCCTGCCCTTTCAGCTAGAAGTAAAAAAAAAACAGACCCCGGCTGGGTGCAGTGTTACCCACCGACACCCGCGGAAACATTTGGATTCATGAATCTCATCTCCTCCCTGAGAGCTGCTCTGCAATCAGAGTCATTCAAGTGTGATCAATGCTGCACCGCTGAGGAAGACCATGCGTACCAAGGCAGAATGATGAAGGGGCTTTTTATTGGTATTCGCTTACATACTTACCAGACTTTTACTGGTGCATGTTTTAAGGCCGGAGAGTTCACGTTTGATGGGACACAAATACAATACAGGATGAATGGGCTGGCCCGAGGACACACAGAAAGAGGAATTTGTGTGTACATGCATTTAAAATGAACAGGGAGGTGTGTGTATCATCAGGTGATTGATCGTCCGAACACATGGCTTCAAGGGAAGACGCAGAGAGAGGTCAAACAAGACTGTTCCAAATAGACCTGTCGGAATCAGCCTGAGGGAGGCCTAACTGGTTAGACAAGGGCAATACTTTTTAGTTTCAGTTATTTCTTTCTTTTTTTCTTTAACACAAGTGCCCTTGCTTTACTGTGAATAGACTGGACAAGTCCATGTATTATTCACTGGTTTTACTGGCTGAAGAATAGTTGAGCTCAGTCGCTACTCTTGGAATATTCACCAGGGTTTATCTCATTTAATCCCATACCTTCGGGCCGAGTTACTGAATTAGTGAGCGAGACGTAAACCGCATGGGCAAAGTTACTTAACTGGGAGAATAATCCAAAAGCTGTTTGTTTAATAAATCGTTTTGGTAGATTTAAGTGACTCTCTCCCGACATATACATATGCATACATTTTAATGTAAAAAGTGAACGATAGTTATGTTTAAATACTGCTTATCTTTCTGAACACTTCCTTTATTTCTCCCATTTTCTATGAGCTACTTGACAGCAAACTATAGACTATTTCCTGGCGCATTTCTAGCTCATCCATCTACTAATTTTCTCAAACAGTTTAGAGGGATAGTTCAGGGTTTTTAAAGTAAGGTTGTGTTAAAGGATTTATTTTACTTCAGGGCCAGCCTGAGGCATAAGTGGATTTTGCGGCTGCTTGAGGACCCCTGCTGGCCTGGGGTCCATCAACAAAGCTGGAAATTTACACAGGACAGGTTGTTGTGCTTCATGGTTGTGTTCATTTCTGCTGCTTGTATCTGAGCTGGGATGACATGTCAGGCGCACCTTATTCTATATTATTACATTTCTTTTTATATTGATTAGCACATCATATCCGTGGCCTACTCCTTCCCAAAAAAGGCAAAAAAAAACCAAACAATTTCACATCTTGTAATATAACAAAACTATTTCAGTTTAATTTAAAATTAAATATTGAAAATAGACATTTTTAAAATAAACACATTATCCCAAGCACTATTTACTGGATAAATTATGTGAAGTGACTGATGTGATTATCAAGCAAAGTTTATTCTGTCATACAATCAGTTATAATAATTGTTGGCTGACTAGCTATACTAGCGGTAAAACAAGTTGTGCTGTTGCAGAATGCAAAACTGATCAAACAATGACAAACTGGGCCCCCAAATGAATTTCTGCTTAGGGTCCATAGAACCTTGGGCCAGCTCTGTCTTTCCTGCAGCAGATAACTCTTTTGGTGTTGTTATTTAATATAAATACATATTAGCTTTATGTGGAGGGTGAAGCCAACAGCTAGTTTTGAGTGGAGCCAAAACCGGAGCAGACTTCTACCATCTCACACCGGCTCCAATCTCAAAAACTTTATATTGGTTTATGCAAATGCTGTTTTGTATCCCTATAAACCAGTTGTATCCAAGCATTTTGCACAAAGTAGAAAAGTAGAAAAAACTAATTATTGCAGGTCCGAAATAGAGTCTCCGACGTTTGCCTTATTGGAAGAAAGGTGTGCAGTCACCCAACTTTTGGGGTCGAATGTTTTCTATTTTGCGGGTCTAGAAAATATTTTTAGGCTATTACTAACAACAAAAAAGTTTCATGGATGTGTGTGCCCAAGTTTGTTTTATGAGTAAAAAGTCGTGTTTGTGCATCTGAACAGCTGATTTTATGTTATCAGTGTCACGGAGTGACATTTTTGGACTCTGTTTGTGGCTTTGTGTTTGTTTACCTTTTGCTTAGATTTTTCTATTTCGGTTTTTGTATCATGTTTTCTTTTCTCCCTCTTCCACCTCCTAGTGTTTACTTCTTAAGTTCTTTTATGGTTGTTTTCTTATTACTTGGTATGGTTTATTATTATTATTGTAATTATTATAGTTCTTGGTCTTCCCTGGATTCTCTAGTTTTATTTTTCTTTAGTATCTTTGTGTTTTAATTGTGTTTTATTATTTGTTCCTTTGCACTCTTCTTGTTTACTAGTTTATTTTCTGTTTCCTTTCCAGTTATTTCAGTCAGTGTGGTTAGGTTTATTTACTTTTGTATTCAGGTTTTCTTTATGGGTTCTTTGTTTGTTCTTAGGTTGTTGTTGTTGTTCCTATGTTCCCTCTAGTTTCTCTGTTTACTTTAGTTATGATTATTCTAGTTTTCTTATTCCCATTTGATTATTTATCTTTGTCTATAGGTTTGCTTGGTCTGTGTTTCTGTTTATTGTTTATTAGTTACTTTGCCCATCCTCAGTCTTTGTATTTGTTTCACCTGTTCCTTCCGCTTCCCTGCCTCCTTGTCACACCTGTTCCCTGTTCCGTTGATTATCTGCCTTTGTTATCTCACAGTATATAAGTTTGTTTTTGTGTCTTTGTTCGTTGCTGGTTCCTTGTGTTCGTCACACCTCGTTCTCGTCCATGATTATGCTTTGTTTTTTGCCACGTCTTGCCTTGGGAAACCTGCAGTGATTTTGCTACGTTTTTGACCTGGTAAATAAATCTTTGAATTACAAAGATGATCCTGCCGAGCTCTTGTCTGCACTTTGGTGCGATCCAAAACCACATCGTGACAATCAGCTGATTTAGGATGTTATTAAATATAGCCCGCCTCCTGCATACAATTTAGAAAGCTGGCATGGTGTCCTTTTTCTTTTCTTTCAGCTTTCAGGCATGGTTTATGACTTGTAAATAGTAAAATTATATTTTGGTTTGACCCACTCTGGCCAATGTGGTCCTTAACATTATTGTAGTCACTCTCTTTTCTCTGCGCTACCTCAGCTAAAACCTTTTCATTTCTCCTGGTCCTATGGCAAACCAGTGAACAGCAGTCTGTTCACCTCACATGTAGTCCAGACTCAGCCCAGGTCGGACCTGCTCAGGAGCAGGGACCAAAAACACTAGGTAATGGTATGGAAAAAACAGTCACAGAGAGGCTTTCAAAGCAAGCAGAGACACAATTAAACCAAATGTTAAAACAGACTCAATAAAAGATCTCCAGAGTAAAATCATCAGTATTGGTTTAAGATTTAATCATCTTAAAAAATAAGTCTTTGCAGGCTGTTTTTGCAAATTGCTGCAGTGTGTTGGTGAAAGTTGAGAGACTTGTCCACGGTTGTTCCCAGGTACTGTCCATAGATGCATTGCAAACTATTATTTTCCTTTCATTTTAAAATGATGCACAACTTTAGTTTGGTCAATCACAGCACATCTCAATTAAATACACTGATGTTTGAGGTTGAAACATCACAAAGAAGTGTGAGAACGGACAAGAAGTATAAATACATTTGCTAGGCATTTATTTCGTTTCCAGGAGTCCACAGTGTTCTTTCTTTCCACCCTCATCTCTTCCAATCGTATCAGAGCACTTTGGAGTAAGAAGGATCCAACTCTATGAGTACCCCAACGGCCTTCGCTTTCCCCACACAGACGCTGAATGTCTGCCACGGAGCTTTCTGGAATACTGATGAGGGTGGTTAGTGAGTCAAAGTTACTAACCTGAGGTGCAAAGCTGGAGCACAGGCCAAGGAGTTGAAGGGTTGGGTGCAGTCTGAAACAGTCTGTCACAGTAAGACTGGAAAAGTCAGTGTATTACCACTAGCATTGGTCGGTGCTATAAAGGTTGTGGCTGATAGGAAATTGCTAATATGTATTTTTTTGTGTTGATATTTTGGTAGATGAGGAAGAGAAGAATCAAGATTTGTTTTTTACACTAAAGTCAATGCAAACGAGGCGCAATATTTTACATCATATCTCATCAAACAAGGATTTGTTTTGTTTATCTGCATAATAGACATGTTGTAGTCTCCCAGGAGCTCTAAGTTAGGTGCTCAGTCCAGAGGCTGCTTTGCACATGATATGAGGGACAATCAGTAGAGGAATGAAGAAATTAAACATCTCACTGAACAACGTCTCTATCTGGTCTATCCTCCGGTCGTTTGATTCATCTCATCTTTGGGTTGTCCTCTTTTCTCATGTTGTTTGGAGTCATTTTGGAACAAAGTCCAGATATGCCGGTTCTTTCTTCGCATCCTGCGAGCAACTTTTCCAGCTTCATTCTTATTCTGGTTCACCTCGCTCACTCTCCCACTCTTTCAAAATCTCTCTACAAGTGGGGACTTCAGGAAAAAAAGGCCCAAAAAAACAACAGAAACCAAAGAAAAGCCAGCCCTCCCTTTTTCTGCTCCTCACATCTTTACATGAACAAGGTTAGAGTTTGATTTGTAGGTTCTCGCAACAACCAAAAGCACCTCTATTATAAACAAAGACTATTCATGAGGTGGGAGATAATGGCTGTGCCTTCATCTGTATCATGCGGAGAGTAATTGTCCCCCCATGAAGCTAATCTCTCTCTGTAGCCAATGCTTCAACTTCTACATGACAATCACTTTAAGAAGATTTTTGTTATTTTCTAAATTCACCCTTAAAACAGAGCTGACCCAAGGATTTGATGATGCCTTAAGCAGAACTTTATTAGGGGACACACTTAAGCCCTTTAAATATGACAACACTTTTTGTTGAAAATGGTAAAGTTTGTTGCGTGTGTACTTTTCATGTATAACACGACACCCGTTTTCTATGAAAACGACATGATCTGAAAACGAGTTCCAGAGTGTAACGTTCTGAAAACATCCTGGTCTCCTTTGTCATGTGCAGAGAAACAACTGAATCTTCCTGTATGGAGAAGCCCTGGCACATGCAATCAGTAGAAATTAATGCACACAGCATAACAGATGCCGACCAGTTTAAAACCCATAGAAGAAGAAATCAACAGTACCAATGACAGATTATAGTGTACTATTTGTGCTGCTGACTCTTTTGAATATAGCGACGGTTCTCCAACCAAGAAACCATTTTCTAACCCATTTTCAAGCAGGGAGTTTTTATACATATGCACATGTTGTTAAATTTCTGAAAACATACCGCCTACGAGTGGCGCGGCAACTTTCACAATCCATAGAGCCCTTTTGCCCTCGTGCTCACTAAAAAAATTTGTCTAGAACTGCAAAACCTACATGACCCTTTAAAAAAAGATATATTATAAAATTCTATGAACACCTATTATGTAAACTGTGATTGTTTTATTGTTAAATAAAAAAAGCACCTCCACTTTATATCTAGTTTTAGGTTTTATAAGAGAGAAAAAACTTGAAACAGTGGAAGGTTCCACATTTGTAGAAAATGGGAAAGGAGAAGCACTATTTCTCAGGCTAATGATAAAACAGTCAGTCAGTCATTTTCTACCGCTTATTCCATAGTGGGTCGCAGGGGAGCTGGTGCCTATCTCCAGCAGTCTATGGGCAGGAGGCGGGGTACACCCTGGACAGATAACCAGTCCATCACAGGGCAACACACAAACAACCATGCACACACTCATTCATACACCTAAGGTCAATTTAGAGAGACCAATTAACCTAACAGGCATGCCTTTGGACTGTGGGAGGAAGCCGGAGTACCCGGTGAGAACCCACACATGCACAGGGAGAACATGCAAACTCCATGCAGAAAGACCCCAGGCTGGGAATTGAACCCAGGACCTTCTTGCTGCAAGGCAACAGTGCTACCAACTGCACCACCGTGCAGCCTAATGATAAAACAACTAAACAAAAAAAAGTTTACCGTTATTTTCATTCAGAGTGAAAATCGAGGCAAACGTAGCATGAAAAAAAAAACAGAAAAATCTGAAAAAATAGCCATTTTGCAGCCTTAGTAGTAAAAAACACGAATAATTTGTTGCTTTTTTCCAAAGTTATGAAGAGCCATGGTAGAGGGCCTCGCGGCAGAGTTCTTCCCAGAACTTGTGGCGAGTTTAAACACTACGTGCAGGAACCCAAAATATATATAAATATATATATAAATATATGCAACTCTTTCTCAAAAGTATTTTGTTAGAGCGCTAAGCACCAACATTACCTTCTCTGTAACGACTCAGAGCAAAGCCAGAGACTCTCCTTCTAAACCCTTAGCCCCACCCCACAATCAGATTTGCCAACAATCAACCACTCATTTCACCCCATAGTAAAACAAAATATGAATGTAAATAAATATAAAAATATTCAATATCAATCTCCAGCATTCGTTTTCAAACCTTTGTTTTCCACCAAAATAATTATATTTGAAAGAGTTGCATTCTGATTGATGGTGGAAGAATACTTTGGTACTTTTATATAAGCGATACGGAAACATTATGTCCACTTTTATTCAAACTCTGCGGTGCTACGCCGTTGAGCACATTGTGTATGTGTGTGTGTCTGTGTGTATAAGTAAAAATGGATACAGGAGTCTCCAAGTGTGCACCGTTGGTCTCGCCACAGACAGCAAAAATGGAAAGGTGTGTGTGTAAGGTGGTAAGGCTGGAGCTAGAATGACATGTGTGCATATGCTCCACTAGTAGCAGGAGGAACGGAGCTGCTGTGTCACAGCCTTAAGAGCCACATGCAGCTAAATAAAGTACATCAACCCAACAACACTAATATCTCTTTGACATTACATTGTGCATTTAATGTAGTTTGTTTTGTAGTTCACTGGAGAGCCAACAGCAAACTCTTTAAATTGACTGTACAGCTATACAAATCTGCCATATTGTCTACCAAATCAATAGCTACTGGAATAAAGTGTAATAGAAAATAACAGCTATAAATAATAAAGACATAGTGAAGACAGGGTTAAAGTGCACCTAAAATAGTGACGCAGGGCATGGAGAGTATTATCCAGAGAACCAGCCAAGAGGCTTATAGTAATTCTGAAAGGAGCTGCAGAAAACAACTGGTCAGGTGGAAAGATCTATCAAGATCACTATCAGTCTTGGACTCTGTAATGTGTAGTGCAGTTGTGGTTGTGGGACAGCAGGAAGAGTAGATGCCCTGCCATGGGAATATTTGGGGCTTGATTCCAGTTTCGAACCTGACCCGTGTTGATGTTCCTTTAGGCAAGGCACCAAACCCCAGGTTGTGTAAATGTTGTGGTTGGATAAATGAGACTTCTAGTGCAAAAACACTTTTGGTGGCTGGTAAGAATAGAATTGTTCAGTCCATTTACAACCTGGCCTGTGTACAAGAGCTATAAACAGCTAAGTCATTTTTGAAAAAACTATATGTGCATAGCCAAAAGATAATTTCCCTGAAGAGACCATATTGAAACATGTCAGTGGCAGCATCATGCAGTGGGGATGCTTTTCTTCAGCTGGTACAGGGCTGCTCAGAGTGGAGGGGAAAATTGATGGAGCAGAAAACCTGATGATCTCCATTGAGCCTGACTGAGCTTGAGATATTTTGTAAAGCTGAAATTAAAAATCCAAATCGATTAATTTCCTTCCACTTACAAAAAAATGCACCAGTTTATTGTGGTCTATTACATAAAATCCCTCTTAAATTACTTGATATTTGTGGTTGTAATGTTAAAAAAAAAAAAAAAAAGTCCAAAGAGTTTAAATACAATTGCAAGGCACCCTATTGGTCTGACTTATTCATTGCAGTGATCCATCAATTTTGGTAGGTTTGGAAAGAAGGAGCCAAGTTTAATTAACAGTAAATCAGCTTTTATTTATTTGACTCTATTTCAAAACAGTTACAGTGCACATTAAATATGACTCAGGCAGCAGATATGACAAAACCTATAGCTTTTAATTTAGCTCAACAGTCAAGCTATAAAGATTTTCCTTCATGTTTGCAAACAGAAAGTTATTTAAAATCAATTTAAACAATAATAAATGTTTTATATTTGCATGTACAAATGGTTGAAGAGACAAAAATCAAATGAAACTAGATGTTCTTGGGCTCCTCCTACTGGTTTGGAGGCAATAAACAGCGGCTTAGTTCTCTAGTGCCTTGGGCCGACTCTGCTATCAGAGATCAAGTGAATGTTTCAGATGCTCTGCCAGTTAGGACAAAATCAGGCCTTTAAGCTGAGCTGTACCAAAACCACTCAGTGTTTGTGCTTTTATTGCATGCATGCAGCACAGTTTTACTTTAGAGTTGAAATAAAGACAAAACTGATACTTTATACGAGAAAAGTTACATTGATGACCCGAATGACACTATTGTGACTAACAGTAATCAGAGGTAGAACCAAAACACAGTTTTATTTATTGTGGCAGCTCTGATGTACTGAATCTCATGTTTTTAACTCCCTGATCACAAAGTCTCACTTCCTACCAACACTAATATCCAACCTTCATAACATCCAGAATTTTCCTCATTTGTGCTCTCATATAACAGTAAATTTGCTAAAAATGCCTTCTTATTGGCTTAAATGGAACAATTACTGAGAGAAAATGCTTGCAACAAGCAATTATTTGGAAATACCTGAACCCATCAAAAGTTATAAATGAATATTTCTTTTAATGGAAGTGCAACATTGCCATCTATCAGTGAGAAACGGAACTGCAGCACAAACTAAATGCTTAAAAAGAGGTGTTTTACCTAATGCTTGCAGAAAACAACAGTAAATACTTGTTTTGCAAGAAAGCCTGGACAATCTGACAGTGTGTTAGTACTGATGTGGTTTGTGTATTACATTTTCTTTCATGTCTGACTTGAAAGAAAAACAAAATTATATTTGTCCAGATTTTGTGAGTATCTATAAATTTATGTGAGAAAGAAACATTCCACGCTGACTTACATTCAGGTACTTGCAAAAGGATTAATTTCTCTTCACAAAATATAATGTTATAATCTAAACCATTCCACTGATCCTCTGGTTCTGTGTTTAGGGTTGTTGTCCTGCTGGATGGTGACCCTCCACCCTGGCCTCTGGTAATTTGCAGCCTCCAACAGGTTTTCTCCCAAGATTACGCTATATTCAGCTGTACCCATCTGCTCCCCTGTCCCTAATGAAGAAAAACATCCCCACAGGATGATGGTTCCAACGCCACGTTTCACCATGGGGGATGGTGTGTTCAGGTTGATGAGGAGTTTAAGCTTTCCACTGCACTATTTTTGCCACATGGGCCAACATTGTTTAAGTTACAATTGCTTCTGTGGCACAAAAATTCTAAATTCTAAAACATTTTGAACTATTTAGATTTTTTTTTTTTTATCTTCTTATCAATAAACTAAACATGCAGAATATTGTAGAAACAGTCTCACTTTTAGGAGAAGGCATCTGCCAATCATTATAGATCTAAAACATAAAAAGGGTTTGACATGAAAGGCATACAATTTCCATTTGGGTCAGCTATTATTCCTTTCTTGTTGTGAAAATTTTATTAGTCTCTTTTCAGAAACAAAAACAGGATATGGGTCATTTTTATTTAAAGAATGGGTAGGAAAAGTCAGATTTTCTCTAAACGTCACTGGATGTTTGTGGTATTACTATTTAACTGAATTAAAGCAAAAAGTGTGGCTAATAAAACAGAAATACTTTGTGTTGCACCAGACATTTACCATTTTAAGAATATTTGAATTTGTCTGTAAAAATGTTTATCTCCATCATTTACCTGGGTCTTCCAAGGGTCTTAAATTGCCCATGGGGGATGATGTCCTACAGTTTAGGGTATATCAGTACATTTCCAAGGTACTGTGTTTTTGGTCCACTGATTGTGACTCCGCAGGTTTGCAATACTCCACTATTAGGCTGTAAATTTATTAATTAGGTTTGTCTTCAGGATTTGAAGGGGGATGGTTAGCTGATGCAACAATCCCATGTGCTGAAAAATAATTCGGCTGCTGATGGTCAGTTGTGTTCATGTACTGCAGTTTTTTTGGGGGTTAATTTGGACAAGAGCGAAGATTGATCTAATGCCTCGCCGGTCTGTAAGAGAGAGATTAAAGGAGAAGGTGGCTATAATTCGACAGCTTGCTTGATGACTCTTCCTTTTCTTGGATGACAGCAACATCAGAGTGTGCAAACACAAGACAAATCTGAAGGGTGTGCCCCACAGGAGTGCACGATAGAAAGAAACAACTTCTTTCTGGATGAGACTTTTTCCAAACGGATCTTGATGGTGCATAGCGACAACTGCCACCCAACGAACCTCAATGCCAACATTCATACTGGTTTTATTTCTGAGGTGCTTTAAACAATGAATTAATTAATCGGAATGATGCACATTTTTTGACTTCCTGTATTTCCCCTTTTGTTCTGCAGTTTTCAAGGGCTTATGAGGTGTGTGTGAGAAAAAGAAACACCACTATATATATATATATATATATATATATATATATATCAGATGAGGAATTTATTCATACTGCCTATGCAACAGTAACATCTATAGAAGATATGCAAACATCTGTATGTAAATCACAAAAGCTCGTGTGAGCTTTACCGACTATCTTTTAAACTTGTTTTTCCACATTTCTTTGTGTTTTTTCAGCTTTGACTACCTCTTCTCCTCTTTCCCTCCATCCTTTGCTCTTCAACCCTAACAGCCCTTGACAGCTGAAGATGAAATAGAAAATTTGATATCAAACACCTACAGAAAGGAGGGCTGACCTTTGATCAGCTCGCCGTTTGATGTTATGACATGAAATTTGCATCACGGGAGCCCGAGCGGCAGACGTCACGGCGAAAAAAGAGGGGGAACGCAGGAGACCCTGTCAGGCAGCCGTGAAGGTCAAGGGCCCATTAGGAAGAAACAAGCTCTTTAATCCCACACAAGGACCCGGCACAGCATTTGATGTTCAATACTCAAAGCTGAAATAGAAAATTGAGCCCAGAGAAGTCTTGCCACTGTGCGAGTATTCATTAGGTGTTTGCCCACAAGTGAACAGGAGAGCCAAAGTGTTATGGAATTATTATCAGATGTGATTCTGTGTTTGGATCAAAAAAATGCATTATTCCAGCAGGTCAAACAAGATTATACCCTCCTAGTCAGGAATAACTTCCTGAAAGAAAGAGGAAAAAAAGAAAGGAAAGTCGTTGATTTGACACATCCAATTTCTTAAGCTATCTGTGACAGCATTTCATAACTTCTGAGTGGCTTCATGCAAGAGATGACACAGTCAGCCTCTTTCAGGCGGTGTGGACCAGCTCAGAACGTATGGCTGAATCCAAATGTTACCTATTGATCTGCAGGCAGGTGGATCAGGGACGCGCTGAAGCTGTTTAATTATTCAAGCTAGCATGTCATTTTTCATGCTCCATTCTTTTCCACGGCACCAAAAACAAACGCATCGTTTCTGCTGGCCATGTTACAGCTGCCCATCGCCTTGCAGCCTCATTCGCTTTATATTACGGAAAGGAAAGGAAAGGAAAGGCAAAACCCATTATTCCTTCATTATTATTTAAGGTTAAGAACTCATAATTATGTGGGAAATCTTTTTTCAGTTTTATAGACACTTATAGCCCTTTTGATGAAACCTTAGGACTGCTATTCTGAACCTTCAGTCTCAGTTCCCTTCAGTGGTTTGATTTCATATTATATTTCACTTCTTTACTTAATCATCTAAATATATTAGTGTAACTCCTAATGGACTAATTATTCATTCTTCAAGTAGATTGTTTCAATATAATCATTCATTATTGTAATTTCAAAAATCATCATGTTTAGTATATTTACGTAGATCTCATTCCTTTCTGTAAGGTAGGCAATCAGATAGCTCCCTGAGCAGAGATGACACTTTTTGGATTAAATATTGATGGATTTGTAACTAATAAGATATATGCTAATTTATTTTGATAGATGGATATACAGTTTTTAGAAGTCTGAATTACAAACCTCTGAGGCCTTCACAGAGCAGCTGTGTTTATACTGAGATTAAATTACACACAGGTAGAATCTATTTTCTAATTAGACTTTCAAGGGTAGTGGATTGCATTGTGTTTTCTTTAGAGGTATCGGAGTAAAGGGGGCCTGACTATGTATGCACAACATACTTTTCAGATTTTTATTTGTAAAGAATTCTGAAACCATGCATCCTTTTCCTTTCTCGTCACAATTGTGTGCTACTATGCGCTGATTAATAGGTTTAAATGGCATTTTAACTCTTGAAGTTTGTGGTTGCAAGATCTTTTCTCACACTGTGGCATATTCATGAATTTCAGTAAACTCACAAGAGACGTCAAGTTTCATTCCGCTGCAGAAGGGACTTCTTTGGTGCCCCCTAGACATTTTTAAGACTCAGGAGTTCACCAGCTTGATCAATAACTTTGTTGTGTGTAATTATCTCATCATTGCACTCATTAATTACACTTTCAAGGCTCATTTCCAGGATTTGGAAGGAGATGCCCCACCAGTGGGAGCATCCAGAGAGGTGATGCTGACTGAGTGGTGGCGGAGGAGAGAGAGCGATGCCTGATTAATACTCTGTCTCTTTGTTTTAAGTTGGCCGCCACTCGGCGGGGAGTAAAATGCACCTGAGACTCCACAAAGTGGAAGACAAACGAGGTCTTTGTTGGCAAAAATCAATACTTTCCTCTCATGAGTCAAATTTAGAGAGAAGGCAGCTTTTACACCCTGCTCGAGGCTTTCCTAGATAATTTCCTGTACAGGATGGATATGGAAAAAAATGAAGAGATGAAGAAAAAGCTCAGTTTAGAGAGCAACGTTCGTGCACAAGTGAGTGAGGGAAGGTAATAATTCTTAATGTCTTAAGAAATGCAATAAAAAATGTGATCACTGCTTTGCCAGCCTCCCCATCTGCTCTGAAGGTGGGGTTGCCAGACTGGCTGAATAATGTCCTGAGACTCAAACAGCTGTTGGCTGCTGCTGCATCATGTTTCCCTGACTACAGCTGGATTCGCTGGGAGAAGTTTGAAACAACTCTTACAGCACATTACAGCGATTGTGCAGAGATAATTTTGATTACATTTACTGTGTGTGACTCTGAAACTCAGAACCTGAAGTAAAAAGGGCAGCCTTAGTCCCAGAAGATGTATATCTCTTTTTAGCGAACTCACCTCTTATGCAAATGATCTTATTCCCTCGAGTTTAGGTCTGAATCCTCCAGCTAAGCACGACTCTGACAGAGACTCTAGGTATGTGGAGTCTTGCTCACTGATGCCATCTGGTGTCATCTGGTGTCCGTTTCCCCAGAACTGATTAGCAGTTTGCTCAAGTAAACTTGAGCAAAAAGGTACAGTATGTGAACATCTAAGAGCCGTAGTGCCTAACAAAAGTATTCATACACAGTGAGCTTTTACACACACATTTTGTCATATTTGAACAACAAACTTCAGTGTTTTTCATGGGTATTTGTAATAGACCAACAAGTGCACAACTGTGAAGTGGAAGTGGAGTTTTTTTTTTTTTTGTCAATTAAAATAAAAAAAAGATTGGCATGCATTTGTATTCTACTGCCTTTAATCTGATACCCATAAATAAAGAAATAAAAATGCTAGTCAAAGTATGCCAATCACATCTCACCTATGTAGTAATTAAATTTTCGTATAAGTACTCCTGTTCCATGACGGACTCAGAGGTTTGTCAGAAAGCACTAGTTGTGTACTCCACAAATCTGGCCTCTCTATTTGGAAGCGTGGCAAGATAAGGTCCACTGCTATAATAAGGTAACAATAAATCCTGTTTGAGGTTTACCACAAACCATTTAGGAGACACAGCAAAAATGTGGTAGGTGCTCTGCACACTGCAAATCATCCTGTCCATGGTGTCTATGGTGGTGGCAGTATCATGCCACGGGAATGCTTTTCTTCAAGTTACAATCTGAAAAATGATTTACATTTAGTCCTCTTTGCTTGTACCACTAAAGAAAATACAGCAAAACCAGTTTAAGTCACCTAATTATTAAATGAGTCTACCTGTATGTAATTTAAGCTCAATATAAAAGAAGTTCTGTTTACAGTTTGTCAGTAGCCATGTAGAGGAGATATTATTGTCTCAGTGAAATATGGTATTGGCAGCATCATGCTGTGGGATGTTTTTCTTCAGCAGGGACAGGAAACTGGTCAGCATTGATGAGAAGGTGAACAGAGAGAAATAGGAGCTGAACATGGAAGAAAACCTGTTTAGAGGCTGCAGAATGCTTGAGACTGGGGTTGAGGTTTGCCTTTCAGCAGGACAGTGACCCTAAGCATACAGCCAGAGCTACAATTGAATGGTTTGTATCAAAGCATTTTCATGTGGTAAAATGGCTGAGTTAAAGTCCATACCTAAATCCAATTGAAAATATGTGGTAAGACATGAAAACTGCTGTTCAGACTTGCTGTTCATCCAGCTTGAGCTATTTTGCAAATAAGAATGGGCAACAATTTCAGTTTCTTGAATGTGTGAAGCTTGTAGAAACATTACCCAAAACGTTTTGTGGCTTTGAACGCAGCAAAATGTGGTTTGACAAAGCCACACCTTTCAGTTTTATTTGTAAAACAGAACCATGTATCCTTTTACTTCAGAATAAGGCACTATATTGTTTTTCTCTATCAAATACAATCCCAATAAAAACATTGTTTGTTTTTTTAAGTTCAGTTGTATATTTTTAGAAATATGGAAAACCTAATGAGTCATTGAAATGGTTAATCAAATTTCAACCAGTCCAGTACAACAACAGAGAGGGCAAGAACTTCTGAGATGTAACTGTTTTGGCATGTGGTGAAAAGGGAGGAGGCAGGAAGAGAAGAAGGGATGAGAAAGAAGAAGAGGTAGGGGGTTAAAGGAGGAGAACCAGCTGGGATTTTTCATGATCGGGACACAGCTGTGAGCACAGTTGCGTGAACGAAGGCTTAGAGCAGGCAGGGCCCAAACATGGAGGAGTTTCACGCCTCAGCTACAGAGATATCAATTGGGAAAAAGGGCTAATAAAGACAGTGAAAGCAGATGATTTTAAACTTTTGAATAGCTATTCTCTGTACAGGCCTTGTTAGAAATTAGTAGACTGAATATTACACCCAGACAACACAAAGTATGATGAATTAAAGGTAAACCATGTGATTAAAGAAAAACTCATGGAATTGCTCATACAGAACCAAAAAGGACCAATTAAACCGTCCCCTTTTGTCAGGTTTAAATCATCTTCATCAGGCACATGCTTGTCATTCTTTTTATTTTATATTCTGGCTTGATTCAAACATTTTAAAGAGCAATGCAGGTTAGTCCAGCAGAGGGCAAACTCTCTCTGCAGTAATTACTCCAAACTGCTGAAGTGAAGACTCCTGAGTGTTGGGAGCAGCATATTCTCACACGTCTTCTAAGTGTTACCAAAATGAATCAGTTGTTTTGAGCTCAATCAAGGCTTTAAAGCAATGCAAATTCCATTTTTTGTCTTTAAAGGCATGCATACCTTTGCTTTCACCTCGGAAATTCATTTCCCACCCGGATACACAACCTTGGCCGTTTCATCCCCCTTCACTGCATTGCCTTTTTTCCCCCTTTCTTGCTCCAGGCAGGAAATGAACACAGGAGGTTTTGTGCTTCACCGTAGCGGGGGTTGGGACCCCCCCCCACCCTTCCCAACGACTCCACTTGATGTTGGGAGATGAGACGGGAAACAGGTGTCACCCATGACCTTCACTGTTCAAACACTACAGGCCCCACAGTTAGGGGTTCTCCGTGGGGGGTGGTGATAGGAAGGGTTGTAGCTGCCATTTTAGCATTTCATCTTTCCCGCCTCTGCATCATTTGCCTTTTCCCTACCAGCTATGAGGTAACCTCACACTCCAGTGTTTGTCAGCAAAGATTATTTCCATCAGGACCGACGCTGACTGTTTGTTTAACATGGTGTTCTCCATCGTGCTCACCCCAGCCTCACCTCAGCTCAGAAAGATGAACCCTCAGTCAAAGAAGAACAGAACACAAAGTAATAACCTCCAAATCCCCACGACTGGCTTATGTGAAGCCTGAGAAGATTGGGAAGTTGGGAGCCAGCGGTGTCTGTGTCCTCGGCATGTCTGTCAGCGCTGCTCCTATCGCCTGCTCTGTTTTCTTCATAAGAAAAAGATTAATTCTGCAGATTATCAAGCTTCAATAAAGTACTTACTGTTAACTAGCAACTGGGATAAGTTGATGCCTTGTCCAGAAGTGATTAATGGGCGGTCAAAGTGAGGTAAAGGACGCACCGGAATGTACCGTGCATGGATAAATCTAAATGTGGAGGCACGTTTGAAAAGAGAAAGTCAGAAGAAGATGGAAAGGTATAACAGGGTGAGCAACACACTGAAAAAAGGAAGATACACTGACTTGCGAAGGTATGTGTACAACGCTGTTCATATGTTTTCATGTTTCAACCACAGATTTCTTTCTATTTTTGGGGATTTTTTGTGATAGACCAACACAAAGTAGTGCATAATTGTGAAGTGCGAGGAAAATAAATCATGGTTTTCCAAACAATTTGCTAATTAAATCCTCAGAAGTGTGATATGCATTTGTATTTAGCCTCCCTGAGTCAATAACTTGGCTTGTAGATCTACCTCTCACTGTGAGTGAGAGTATGTCTCTATCAGCCTTCACATCTAGATATCCTTATTCTTCTTTGCAAAACACTTTAAGCATAATCAGTTTGGATGGAGAGTATGTAAACATCAATTTTCAAGTCTTGCCAGTGATTGTCTATTTGAAAATGCTTTGATGTAAACTATTCTATTGTGGCTATAGCTGTGTATTTAGGGTCATTGTCCTGCTGGAAGGTGACTCTCCATCCCTCTCAAGTATTTTACAGCCTCTAACAGATTGTATTCCAGGATTGCCCTGTTTTTAGTGCTATCCATTTTCCCAACAACTCTGACCACAGCATGATGCTGCCACCACCATGTTTTGCCAGGCGTGTTCAGGGTGGTGTGCAGTGTTGGCTTTGGTCACACAGGACGTTCTGCAAATTAGATTATTAAGTTTTATTTTGGTCTTATTTGACCAAAGTACCTACTTCCATATGTGTCCCCGACATGGATTGTGACAGATTTTGTGATCATTTTTAAACAATGGTTCTCCTCTTCCACTTTTCTAAAAAGGTTAAATTTGTTGGGTTGAGATTAGAGATAGTTGACCGCAGATACTGTACTTCAACCTGAGCAGTGGATCACTGCAGTTCTTCCAGAATTGCCATTGGCTTCTTGGCTGCCTTGCTGATCAATGTTTTCATATGTCTTCATAGGTTGTGTCAGTTTTTGGATGATGGATTTAATTGCTCTCCTTAAGATGTTCAGAGCTTTAAATATTGTTTTAAATCCCAACCCTGCCTCAAACTTCTCCATTATTTAAATCCCTGACCTGTTTGCTGTGTTTTAGAAGGACTTTTGAGCACTAAGGACGTGACTTCTGAAGCCAATTAGTTGCACTGCATTTTAATTATAAACATCAGTGCTAGGGGGATAACTACAGATGCACACCACACTTTCAAAAACCCTGTATAATTTCCCTTCAACTTCACAATTATGCACCAGTTTGTGTTGGTCTGCCACATAAAATCCCATATATATTAATTCAAGTTTGTGGTGGTAGTTTGACAAAACCGGAAAACGTTCACAGATTATATTTGTTATTATTAATATTGTCTGATAAAGATAAACGTAAAGTATGACAAAACGAAAAGATTCCTCACGAGTCACCCTCATGCGGAAAGAGAGAGGCCAAGCACATTACCCTGATTGATCCCTATATGTCACCCAGTTTTTCTTTGACACGTTAACAAACTCCATGCCCCAAAAGATGACAACGATTCCTTGGCTGCAGCTCCATTCAGCCTGTATATTGCATGCACATATGTCAAAGTCTTATAGCCATTATCTCACCACAGACATGACCATAGATATCCCTAACCATTTGTCTAAAGAAGGTTGCCTGCTTATGGGCTAATGGTTATCCTTGTTGTGCGTCTGTGGTATGAGCATGACAGCCAACTGTTTGACACTGAGGCTGCAGAGACAGATGGCAACCAAATGCCTTTTATTGCCTGCTTCTACCACTTGTGTGTCCCGATCAAATCAGTCATGAAAACTACAAGGACCATATGACATGAACCGTGGTGTCGCTTTCTTCATCTACAAAGCTCCGCAGGCCCTCAGATCAAAATGAATGCTCTCACACACTTAGTGAATTATGTGTTTTGCATTCTGGATGTGCTGCGCATATTTTTCATCATCTTTGTGCATACATATCTTGTGTACACACAATGTCAATGTTTGTGTGTGTGCGTGCGTGCGTGCGTGCGTGTGCATGTGCGTGCGTGCGTGTGCACGTGCGTGTGTGTGTGTGTGTGTGTATATATCTGTATCTCTGCCTGAGCTTTGACAGTGTCATGTTGCACCGCTATGTGCTGATACAGAGCCTGGAGTCACAGGTTGCACCTGGTGTGTGAGAGCAGTTTGCCAGCTGCTGACGCTTAAGTGTTAGATGCAAACACACTAAAACACACACACACAGACACATACACTGATATATTCATACAGTATGCATGCAAATGTATGTATGTTTGTTCATTCCATTCCTTAACCCACATGCACATGTATGCACGCTCCTTCGCATTGACATATGCTCCTGCATAACATGCATGACCTGCAAAGAATGAAAGCGGTGAGCTATACTCATATATAGTCAAAAATATATATAGAAAAAATATAGTCAAAAAAATAAAAATAGAGAAAATGCACAATTTCTGGGACAAACTAAAATTCCAGAAACTAGAGGATAAACTGTTGAAAAGTGCTTCAACGGAATTGTATCATATCTTAGTAAAGTGGATATTAACTAATTTAGAAAATGGAGACCTGGATTACAGTCATCCAGACATAGACACAGAAATATTTATTGTTTCACTGAAGGTAGATATTTACAAAAACTGTAAAAAAAAAAGACATGACCTTTTTTTTTCTCACTTACAACTTGGGAAAGATCAAAGTGTCATGGCTTTGGAAGCTTTTGATAGATTAAATCCCATTTGAGTTAACTGAAGGCACATCTGTAGATATATTTAAAGGCAACACCTCACAAAAACTGCTTCCTTATGTGACATGGTGGAAGAATCAAAAGAAATTAGTCAAGATATCAGGAAAAGAATCATGGACCTCAGCAAGTCTGTTTAGGGGTAGGGTTGACCACTCCCCTAACCCCAAGCCTTAATCTTTAAACAAAATGAACAACTAAATGTTTAAAACTTGGATAAAACTTGATGCTAAAACAAAACGGTGATCCCAAAACATACATTAAAACTAGCTTTGGAATGCATAAAGCTGGCCAATCATTAGATTAAGGGACAAACATATATTAGTGAGGGTATATCTATATACTTGACCCTGTGTGTAAAAGTTTGACCCTCTGTAGATAAATAAAAATCCAAAATAACGCCAAACTTCAAACTTTCAACATTCATTGAAGATATTTACTGTGCAACAATCCCCCCTTCTGAAAGAGAAACCTTAAAATAAACTATTCAAATGCCAGAAATTACCATGAAACCTCTGCACATGGTGATTGTATGTGAACTTCTGTAGCGCACTCCATCTGAGAAAAACATTTAAAAAAGCAAGGCTTGGTAGGCCCAAAAAAACAGCAGTGTCACAAGATAGTGACCTAATTGTGTGTCACTGCCAAAGAAGTAAGAGTTTGAACAATGATAAAGATTTCTCAGAGCAGACAAACAAAATGCTCAGTGATTCTTCTCTTTCAGGCTCCGGACTGACCTAACTTTAGATGGGTTCCTTACCAGAGACAGCAAATTCATTTATTGGTACCACAATAAATGTCGCTGCTAAAGACAGAGTGATGTGGCCAAGATTTGAGTCCTGTTGCGCCACTCAGTTTGAGCCAAGCTTCAGCTGTTAGGCAGATGGCCCCACAGCGGACTCTTAAGTGATTTGCCATGTAGAAGATTTTATGATTGACGTATAAACTGCAAGGTACCCAAAGCTTGTTTCAGGAGCCCATAAGATTATGAGGGTTTTGTTTCTTAATATGTAATCTTGAATTTAGTAAAACATGGTGGTCTCGATTATGGAGACCAGGAAATAAAGATTGTCTACTGATGGAAGGATATTTTAATATGTCCTAATTCCTAAACCTAAGAATCAAAGGATACTGTACTTTTCACCTTGACTGTTCCTAATTACCTCAGAGACTGTCACAAAATCCGATGTACAAATTTAACAGATCGGAAATCCACACTTTCACATCCACGCAAAAAGTACAACCCACACACCACCCAAGCACACACAGACTTAGACCAGCTGTGCCTCAAAGCTGTAGAACCCAGCAGCTGAGCTTAACAGCTTCCCCCCATGAAATATCACATAACATTTCTGCCACAAAAACCCAAATTAACAAAAGAACCAAACTCAGCATTAAAGACACAATGTACCAATGTGCAGAACAAGCTTGTATAAAAAACATGTGCAGTACCTTGCAAATTCAGTCATACCCTTGGAACCATGCTAAGTCGCAACCACAAACTTGGAATGGACATGATATTTGGTTTTCAACTTTTTTTTACAACTAAACTCTGAAGAGTGTGCAATGTGTTTGCATTCATCCAATCCTTAGTACATACTTTATAGAAGCACCGTTCACCATAATTACAACTGCATGCCTTTGAGGTATGTCTCTACAACAGTTGCACATTCTTTGCCCAATCTTTGTAAAACGGCAAAACCTCAGTCAGATTGGTTCGAGAGCATCTGTGAACATAGTTTTTCAAGTCTTATCAGAGATTCTCATTAGATTTACTTTTGGACTTTAACTGGGCCACTCCAGCGCATGGATATGCTATGTTTTAAACCACTCCATTGTCTTTGACCTACTGGAAGATGAACTTCCTGCCCAGTCTCAACCCGTTTAAGCCTCTAACTGGTATATATCTTTTTTTGCTCTGTGTTTAGTTCTGTCCATCTTCCAATAAACTCTGACCAGCTTCCCCTTCTGTGTCACAGAAAAGCATCCCCACAGCATGATGCTGCCACCACCTTAAATGACAATGGAAAGGGTGTGGTCAGGGTAATGGGCAGTGTTAGTTTTTCACACCACGTAGCATTTTGCATGTAGGCCAAAATGTTTAACATTAATGATAGACTGAACAGTGCTTTAACCCTAGTCTGCCTTAAACGTAGTCTTTGTGATGCTGTTTGTTTACTAATGTTCTCCAATATCTCTGGTCCCTTAAGAGAACAGCTAAATATTTATTGAAATTAAATAGCACAACTGGTTGGAATAATTTTTAAGGGTATCCGAGTAAAGGGTGGTGAATACAAATGCACTCTCCAGATTTGTATTTTGTACACAAAATACATAAAAAAGAAAGTCTAATTTCCCTTGAATTATGCTCTACATGGTGATCTTTTTCACATAAACACATCTTGGTGTTATACGCTGCAGTCTACTGCTCCCTGAGCTAAAGCTTTAAAAATCTTTAATTCCACTAGTCTTCCACTTGTTGCCCTAACAAAGGCTTGAATTGGCAGGGGTGGCTGCACTCCCAACATGCACCTGGGTGTGTGTGTGAAAGGACAGGACAGGCCGGAATGAAAGAGCAGCTATGTCAATTTCACCAAAATGGGAAAAACAAACATTTCTGTGTGAAGTGTTGGTTCAGTTATTTCTCCCCTTGAATCGTTTTCCTTCTGTCAATTTCCCTCACTATGCCATCTGTGCAGACTAACAGAAATTTATTTTTGTTATCCCTGCAAGTGTTTGCTCTTGTTCAGCTTTTCCTTTAAAAACTGGAAATTAGACATCTAATTGCTTGTTTCTTATGAAAAGTGGTTGTTACCGGGATTAAACAGTAGAAGAACATTCTTGGTAATTAACATTTCTTCTCTGAGCTCACGATGCAGCACTGACCAGTGTGGGGCAGTGTTAAAGTTACCTTGTGGATCAAGTGTTGCATTCAGCTTAGTTTAAAAAAACTGGATTCCCCCAGCAGAGAAATATGGCCCTGTAGCACCTCGACCTGCCATGACCAGAGATAGTCCACTGTTTTCACGACAGCTTTCCACTCAGCACCACCTGTTGGCTTCTGTAAGCAGATGTTTCAACTGAGGTCCATTCTGTCTTGCACGATTTGGACAAAATTCCAACCAGAATCCATTAGGTTTGTTCAGTTCCTAAATTGCAGGAAGCTCCTAAAGCTGTTTCCTGTTTCTTACAATAGAAAAAAAGCTTAGGGAGTCAGAATAATCCTAACCTGATACAACAAACTGTATAATGTAATTTGATTACTTTATATTTGATTATACTTTAACCAGTGTTTTTAATGAGAAATTATTCTACCTAACACCTAACTTTTAATAATTTAGGTAAATTCCTGCAAATTTGTGCTCAACTAAATAAGCAAAATGTTAACTAATTATCAAGCTCATTTTACTCATGTAGCATAGTCAATAAGAACTGAAGTTGTCTTATCGAAAAATTTTTTAAAGGTTTATCCTTCACAACTATAGCTAAGGTTTGCGTCCGTTGGCAGCGGCTACCTCAGGGTGAAGAAGCTCAGCTTGTTAGCTGTAGTAGCTCCATCACTAAACTAGCTAAAGCTGGATCCAAATTTAAATTCTTGCTCCAACACAGGAACTTTCTGTCTCATTCATCCCACTTTGGCAACAAACAGCCTCTACTTGACGTTGTTGGCAATGGTCAAAACAAGATTCTTTCAAGAGGAGAGCCTCTGCAGCTGCAAGCTCTAAAGCACTAACAGACAATTGCAGGCTTTGGTTGCCTTGGCGATATATTGCTTTCTACCAAGCCACTGCAATGCTCTAAAATGTGAACAAAGCTAAGGAGAGCCCAAACAATACAACCTTTTGCAAATACCTCTCCCTCTTACCCTTTTCCCACAAATGATGCATTCGTTGAAAAAAAAACCACCCAATCTAAGACACACTGAACATTTTTGCTCACAGATTGAGATGCACAAAGCATCCTTGCAAGGTCCAGGGGCTCCTCATGCCTCATTTGTTATTGCGCTGCATTTCTTTTTCAATTAAAGGGGCATGAGAAGGGCCTGGCATGGGTGTGTGACTTGTCTTGTAGACCGGTGCAGTGTGTGTGTGTGTGTGTGTGTGTGTGTGTGTGTGTGTGTGTGTGCGCGCATGTTTTTTGTGTGGAAGCATGTGTGTGTGTGTCCTCTGTATACAGAGCCCATCTGTTTGGTGGCCGGACACAGTATGGGAAAGTGTGTGCGGGCGAAGAATTCACACACAACACAAAGGTCCAATTATGAGCACCCACTTGGAGAAAGAGAAAGGGGGAGGAAACGCTGGGGGGAGTTGAACAAGGGGGGATAATAGGGGTTTGTCCATCTCTGGAGGGGGTATGATGGTTTCCTTGCCTCTCACCTCGCTCTCCTCTCTCCTCCCTGCCCCACCACAAACAGATATGCGTCAACACGAACGGAGCAGGAAAGAAATTCTTGGGAAAAAACACAAGTCCCCTCTTTCAGCAATCTGAGCTGTGACTCTGAATCTTTTAACGAGGCCTAAACTCGGAGTATAAACAGCCACCATATTTAAGAACACAGAAAGGAAATATGCAAAATGAAGTAAATTTACCACAATGATTTCTTTTCTAAGAATTTATTCGCTGATTTAAAAGTTACCAGCCAGCCTTTTCTGTGAATCAGTCAAACTTATTTCAGATATAGTTTGTAACCTGTAGAACAACTTGCAAGGGTCAGTTTTTTATTATTCGTTTTACTGTTTTGTTGTAAATCCTTATTTAATCAAGATCAAATCTACCCTCATAGAAACAGAAAAGCTGTTATTTTGTCAATGAATATTACTGAAAACGATGTACCACTGGATAGTATCAGGGCTTCTGGCAATTTAGCTAATTTAGAGATAAAAAACAATCAAACTTAGTCCTTTTTTCAAAGTTTTAAACAGGTGCATCCTCCGACAGATGATGAAATTAAAGACTAGAACCCTAACCCTTACTCCAAATGGGCATACCTGGCTCTGTCTTAAACAAATGTTGCTATAGGTACCTGGCATAGCCTCCAAAATGTCAATACTTCAAATGAATGTAAGAATAAAAACTCACAACCATGGAACATTTACATGTTCATTTTTTGCTCAATAATGAAGATAAAAGTAGGCTTGGCAGCACATCTTGGTGTTGAGCCAAGGTGTTAGTGCCTCTTAATTTTATATATTGGATGGAGGGGGCGCTATCACCCTGAAAGAGATCATCACCCATCAGGGCTGAATCTGATTATTGAGAAAGGTTTCAGTTTAGAAACAAGACCATTGATTTATTTTACACCTTCTTCCATATCAAAAAGACTTCACAACGACAAGAGGTAAGTTTATCTTATTGACAAAAAAAAACAGACATCTATTTAAAACTATACAAGAAGAGTACATTAAAACACATGGACATAAAATACTTAAAATACGTCTATCATGAGGCGCTGAGTGTTTTAAGAACCAACATTCAGATCAGGAGCATCAAGCTGCATGGTGAGTAGAACAGAATGCTTAATGCACCGGTAAAACTTACAGAGAGAGTAGTCAACAGAACGATCCAGTGGCGAAAACAGAAAACCAGAGAGAATAAATATTGAAGTAGAATGAAGAATGGACCAATGAACCAGGAGAACTAATCAGCAGGAATACGAGGCAGCTGGTGACAAGGAATGCAAAGCAACTGATGGAGGGAGGCTGATTAACACAGATGAGCAGGGAATAAAACAAAATAATATACAGGACTGTAAGTAGTAAACAAGGAGTTAAAGAACCTAATTATCTAAACTCACAAACATGGTATAATATGAATGAACAGAAATAACAGCAACTGAAGGAGAGAAAACAGACAAGGAACTCAGACTCAAAAGCCTAACCCAGGCAGATCATGACAACTTGGGCTTCAAAATCTAAAGACGGGCAAATATGTAATATTTAAGTAAAGGTATGAAGCTGTAAATAGATACTTAAACCCTGAAGGCACAAAGTTCTGTGTCATGAGGCCTGTTCAAAACTAGTAGTGAATAGCAAAACACATTTCCGTGCTTTACGGTTGTCTCACTCAACTACCAAAGCAGTTGCCTATTAAAGAAAGAAATCTGTTGAAACAGACATCACAGCACAATACAGGTCCTTCTCAAAATATTAGCATATTGTGATAAAGTTCATTATTTTCCATAATGTCATGATGAAAATTTAACATTCATATACTAACTGAAATATATCAGGTCTTTAATTGTCTTAATACGGATAATTTTGGCATACAGCTCATAAAAACCCAAAATTCCTATCTCACAAAATTAGCATATCATTAAAAGGGTCTCTAAACGAGCTATGAACTTAATCATCTGAATCAACGAGTTAACTCTAAACACCTGCAAAAGATTCCTGAGGCCTTTAAAACTCCCAGCCTGGTTCATCACTCAAAACCCCAATCATGGGTAAGACTGCCGACCTGACTGCTGTCCAGAAGGCCACTATTGACACCCTCAAGCAAGAGGGTAAGTCACAGAAAGAAATTTCTGAACGAATAGGCTGTTCCCAGAGTGCTGTATCAAGGCACCTCAGTGGGAAGTCTGTGGGAAGGAAAAAGTGTGGCAGAAAACGCTGCACAACGAGAAGAGGTGACCAGACCCTGAGGAAGATTGTGGAAAAGGGCCGATTCCAGACCTTGGGGGACCTGCGGAAGCAGTGGACTGAGTCTGGAGTAGAAACATTCAGAGCCACCGTGCACAGGCGTGTGCAGGAAATGGGCTACAGGTGCCGTATTCCCCAGGTCAAGCCACTTTTGAACCAGAAACAGCGGCAGAAGCGCCTGACCTGGGCTACAGAGAAGCAGCACTGGACTCTTGCTCAGTGGTCCAAAGTACTTTTTTCGGATGAAAGCAAATTCTGCAAGTCATTCGGAAATTAAGGTGCCAGAGTCTGGAGGAAGACTGGGGAGAAGAAAATGCCAGAAGTCCAGTGTCAAGTACCCACAGTCAGTGATGGTCTGGGGTACCGTGTCAGCTGCTGGTGTTGGTCCACTGTGTTTTATCAAGGGCAGGGTCAATGCAGCTAGCTATCAGGAGATTTTGGAGCACTTCATGCTTCCATCTGCTGAAAAGCTTTATGGAGATGAAGATTTCATTTTTCAGCACGACCTGGCACCTGCTCACAGTGCCAAAACCACTGGTAAATGGTTTACTGACCATGGTATTGGCCTGCCAACTCTCCTGACCTGAACCCCATAGAGAATCTGTGGGATATTGTGAAGAGAACGTTGAGAGACTCAAGACCCAACACTCTGGATGAGCTAAAGGCCGCTATCGAAGCATCCTGGGTCTCCATAAGACCTCAGCAGTGCCACAGGCTGATTGCCTCCATGCCACGTCACATTGAAGCAGTCATTTCTGCCAAAGGATTCCCGACCAAGTATTGAGTGCATAACTGTACATGATTATTTGAAGGTTGACGTTTTTTGTATTAAAAACACTTTTCTTTTATTGGTCGGATGAAATATGCTAATTTTGTGAGATAGGAATTTTGGGTTTTCATGAGCTGTATGCCAAAATCATCCGTATTAAGACAATAAAAGACCTGAAATGTTTCAGTTAGTGTGCAATGAATCTAAAATATATGAATGTTAAATTTTCATCATGACATTATGGAAAATAATGAACTTTATCACAATATGCTAATATTTTGAGAAGGACCTGTATATACAGTTGACAGGAACAACTTAGAAAGCAGATATTTGCATACACATTATAAAGAAACAACTAATTATCTTCACTGTTTGGCATCAAATCACACTAAATGTTTGCTGCATTTGGTCAACTAGGATTACCAAAATGATTCAATTTCCTAAAGGCCAGAATAATGAGAGAGCATTGTTTTAAAAACCTTTTTCAAATTCAAAAGTTCACATATGTTTCCTTAGTATTAGGTGAAGCTGCCATTTGAACTGAATGACTTAAGTCAAATGTTTTGGAATCCTTTTTTATGCGTCTTACAGTAGTTTGCTGGAACCTTTTCAGCTCTGTTCACACATTTTCTATGTGGCTGAGATCATGACTTGCGACGGCCACTTCAAAAATATTTACTTTGTTGTCCTTAAGCCTCTTTGTACTAACTTGTTGGTATGATCAGGTTATCTTTATAAAGACTCGTTTGTGCCCAAGCTTCAACCTCCTGAGATGTTGCCTCAACAATAATGCTCTTTCCTCTTGATGCCATCTATTTTGTGAAGTGCACCAGTCCCTCCTGTAGCAGAACAGCCACACAGCATGATGCTGTACTTCAGAGCTGGGATTGTGCTCCCAGGCTTACAAGCTCCCACATTTTTCCTTTAATGGTAATAATGCTCATTGTGGCCAAATGATGTAATTTTAGTTTCAGACAACAGGACATATGACAAATGATGATCTTTGTCCCTGAGTGCATTTTGGTGTATAAAAATATTTCGTGCTAAGACACATTTATCTTTGGGACACAGAACCTGTCTTCTTCCTGAACTGGATGATGGCTGGGCATCCATAGCCTTTTTATTATGGTAATTGTTTAGACAGATGAACTTGGCACCTTCAGGCATTTGGAATTTATTGCTAATGATGACCCAGACATGTGGAGGTCCATAATTCTCTTCCTGATAAGGCAAATTATTTTGACTTTTTTCCATAATGTCACACTCTTTGTGTGGTTTTTGGGTGCCAATAAACTCAACTGTTGTCCTTAACTTCTTAATTAGAAGAAAGTCATAAATAAAATCTCCAAAGATCTCTCGATGTTCTGGCGTTTAGTAAGTACCAAAATATTTTGGTAATGCTTAGTGACCTAAAGAGCAAAGGCTTAATCTGTTTTTTTAACAGACAGTCAGAAAAAAGGTTACGTGTCTTTTTGCACAGTCTATGTAAACTTGCCTTTTAACTCTGTTAATGGGAAGAAACTTTTTATTTTAAGCAAATATGTAGAAATATAATGCCTACACTGTTTTTGCCTTCACTACAAAAACTATTTTCAATTCTATAAAGTCTGATGTTAGGTGAATCTTTACATTGGTCCCAGCTAATAAAGTTTTTCACCAATTTCTCCTAAACTTTAAGGGTTGAGAAGAATAGCTTTATGGGTGAGGTAGACAGGTCTCATCTGTAGGTTTAGTTGGGAAGTTAGATAAGCCTTGGCTTTACCCGCAGGGAAACACACATTCAAACCCTGACACTGTCCTCTCCTTACCTCTATCCTCCCCTTTCTTCTCGGCTCTCTTCGCTCTCTTATCTGATCGGGCGTCCGCTCACCGAAATTTGCAATTATAATGAAAATCAGACACCTGCCTTGCCAACCTTTGGTGCTCTTTGTGGGTCCCTGCCACAAACAACATGAAGAGAAAAGCCAGAGAAGAAAGGATGCTGAGAGAAAAGCAAGTGAGGGGAAGAGAGTTGTGGAATGACCCTTTCAGAAAAGGGGATATCGCGTTACTGCTGGCCTGATAGGATGGATTGTCAGATGGCCCTGTGAGGCACGGATAATACAGCCTCTTTTATTCAGGGTTGCTGCAACAGAGATTCTGACACAAAGCGAATGACTGGTGATATGATGTTGGCTGTCAGGCCACAGAGGGTCCCAGTCAGCTCCATGGGAGGTCCAGCACCATGCTGATCTGGACTTCCATTTTCTGTGATGAATTTTCAAAATCTGAATTTAGTCTTTACATTTATTATGAGTAATATTTGTTGATGCCCTTGTGAGCTTTGGGATGTAATTTCCATTGAGTCATTCAAGATGAGTCTCCTTTGTTTACAATGTTGTGTCAAAAAGACAAAATGAAAACCCTATAAAGAATGAGGAATACCAGTTAAAGCCAGTTTAAGCCTTTCTCCAGCCAGAACAAGGCTTTACTGTCCTTCCTATTATTGTCTTTGTGTATCCATCAGAGCATACAACCTGCTCATCTCCTTTACCGATTATCAAAAGTTGAGAGTAACAGCAGCCCTTAAAGGGTCCTTTAACAGACAACAGACTAAAGAGAAGAAAAAGCAGGTGGAAAAGGAGGGAGGTCAGCATGATGCTATCAGTCCATTACAGACCCCCAAGGACAAAAGCAGCTCCTCTCCCTTTCACTTTGCCCTAGTTGTGGTCAATGAAGAGACACTTCCCCATGAACATATATCTGGTGCACGGACAATGATGCCTTGATGCAGGTGTCAGGAGATGCCGCTTATGTTGGCTGGTCTGTCTGCTGAGTTGAGTCTTTGATTTAGGTTGCTTTAGTGTTACCTAGATAAAGCAGTAGAGCCCCCAAAAGTCCTTCTTGTAATTTGGGTGAAAGAAAAATCATTCTAAATCTCAGGATCATGATTTGTTAGAATTCAGACCAAGAGCGCAAAACCAGTTTTCAGTTTGGTTTTCAAATAAAAATCTGAAAAGTGTGGTGCGTTTGTATTCAGTCCCCTTTCTTCTGAAGAACATTTTACCCAATTGCCCGCAGATGTCATCTGATTAAACAGAGTCCACTCATGTGTAGTTTAATCTCAGTATAAATCTATCTGTTCTGTGAAGGTCTCAGGTGTTTGTTAGAGAACATCAGGGAATACACAGTAGAAGATCAAGTAACACAACAGATAGAGTCAGTGATAAAGTTGTGGAAAGGTTTAAAGCAGGTTTAGGTTGTAAAACTATACCTTAAGCTTTGAACATATCACACAGCTCTCTCAATTCATCATCTAAAAATGGAAAAAGTCTGGCACAACTATAAGCCTTCTACCTAAAGTGACAGACAGGCCACAGCGAGCTTTAATCAAAAAAGCCATCAAGAGCCCCATGGTCCTTAATCATTTTGTTGTCACTCTTGAGTTTTATTTAGCTTTTCCCTGCACTGTGTGCAGTAAAATCCATGGCTTATCATTCTCTCCGCTACCTCTTCGAACACGTTCTCTTGCCGCTGACATAGGCCTGTCCATGCTCATGCAACAGTAGTCTGTTCACGTCACATTTCGGCCCTGCTCAGCCCCGATGGGACCTGCTGACATGCAGGTACCAGGAAAGCCAGTTCCCCGTGCCGAAGAAGCCAGCAATGGAAACGATCGCAAAACGTGTGAGTGGAGTGGTGCCAGTCAAAGTGGAGCCCATGGAAATGGAGCAAATGTGGAAAAGTTCATTGGGTTTTGTAAGGCAATGCATGTCTATGTCATCCTGTGACCTTCACACATTAATGTATTTTTGCCTTGAATACAGCCAGTCTCTTGGTTTGTTCCCTAGTTTTATTTTACTGGAACAAAGCAAAGGGGACTGCTAAAAAAAAACAACACACACCTGTTTCAACCCTTTAAATGCCTTCCCTCAGCCCTCCCCTCCATTCGAAGCAGCCACTGGATTGTACTGGTGCTTAATGTAGATGGGCGAGGACAGTGGTATTGTCACCCATTTAGAGGGTTCTGTGGACACGTGGCTTACCCTTTAGCATGCTTTAGGGGCTCTGTTTGAATGCAGGCTGCAGGCCGAAGTGGCAGGTGGTCTGATGGATGTCCTGCCAAGTGCCAAACCAAACACAGAGAGGGGAGGTGGGGTCAGGGTGGGGCAAGCAGACTGGTAAAACGGGTATGCGGAGATTAGTGTGCCACGGCCCAGGCTTTTAAAACAAGAGGAGAATGGAGGTGTGTGACCAGAGAGGTGCCAGGACACAGGGTCACATTCTGCCACATCATGCCTAGGTGTTTTTCAAATGAGGTCCCAAATGAATGACCTCAGGAAGATGTTCAGTGTAAAATAATGCAAGGTGACACAAGAAATGTCAAAGTCAGCTTTAATCCTCCAGTCAAACATAGCGCCAGTGTTTGAACAGCAGCCACATCTTCACACTCTGAGACAGCTTTGAAGTCCGGCTCCAAGTCAAAGCAACCGCAAGAGAAGGAAGTAGGAATCAGGTAGAGTTTCCTTTGTCTCATGTCCTCTAATGGCCCACCCAATAACTGGGACATGACCATTACACAAAACATGTGCACAGGAAACCTGGAGGTATTGCCGTTACACAACAGAAACTAGATATGCCTTGTTCACTAACCTTGGGTCTCTGCCCTCGATACCCCCTTCACACCATTATGAGGGTGACGAAGGAAGGGCACAGACAATGTGTGAGCTTTACTGGACGCAGGACTGAACACTGATTCACCAAATATATGGACAGATTTGTACAGGAACAGTTGTAGCAACAGTGGGATGTTTTGCATTTTGAATGCTAAAGTTTCTGCATGGATCCAAACCAGTGTGGCTGGAAATCTTGGTAAGAATACAGGGAAATGGAAAAGAACATTACAAAAGTGCGAAGTTTGGAGGACATTAATGGCCAGTGTGTGTTTTTTTTGCTTGCAAGAGCCTGTGCGTCTACAAGTAGGACTTTGTCTTCAAAGCAAATAAATCACTCTGAATTTGTCATAGTGCTGTAGGGGACCAAGGGATGTAATGTGTGATATATGATATTTTAATATATGATATTAAAAGGCCACAATATTTCCTGTCCTGCAAAGTTCTGTCTAGTTGCTGTTAGCACGCTATTTTGTTCAACAATGTGCTTTGGAAAATAAAGCAAGTGTTTTAAACTTAACATCATGTTGTGTCTATGTTTGAGAATTATTTTGAAGTAAGAAAGGAAGTACTGTTGGGAAGTCTGACTCATTTTGGAAATGTATCTTTTTTGGTTAAGCCCTTTTAGGAGAGACAGGCTCTTCATGCTGTACAACTTGGAGTCTGATTTAGTAATTAAGTTTGCGTGTTGGTGAGTTATGTTCTTCAGTGCTTGTACATAGGCCTTACTTTTTATGCTACATTTCGTCCTGAAAAAGGACAGTTAACTTTTTTGTCAAATTAAACTCCAAATAAACACAAAAACGCAAGTTTTTTGTTGTTGTTGTTGTTGTTGTTCTTAATCTGGGTCTGACAGATATTATCACTCAATCTTGCATTTCCAATATCATTAAAGTCCAACATAATGCTGCTTCTTGTTTGATTTTTAGTTATTTATTTATGCCCTTGCAGTTAAATCTGACTCCCAGTCGGTTGATCTCTGTACCTGGCCTATGCCACTACACTTAAAAGCCTGCTCCTTTCTTTCTCGTAATGGTATGATATTAGTCTGTCTTTGCATGAAGTTGATCACGTGGTGTTGCCATCAACGTGAAAAACCCTACCTCTGCTTCCATGGATTTTCCACTTGAAAAAGCCTGAAGACCTATTCTTGGCTCTTTTTCGTTTTTGAACTGCTGTGTTTTATTGAGATGGCTAAAAATGCCTGCTTGTAGTGTTGACCAACAATACTTTAGTTTTATTTATAAAAGAATTGAAGAAGATCCCACCACTTTGGCAGCATTTGGCATAGAAGAGGGAGAACACCATGACTGGTTAGCCTTTAGCTGCTAACGATAGTTAACATGTAATTCGTAGCTCCCTATCACTGCTAAGCTAAATGGGTATTAACAGTATGGACTGTATTTTATTATTTCTTGTTCAAAGCCTACAATCTCCTAAATGACAGATTCCTCCCACATTTTATGTTTTTTCCCAAAAATCTCATCTTGTTACAAACTAGTAACACAATATCATGTATACACCCCTAGTAATAATTAAAAGACAGATTTTCTTGACAGAAGTAAGTTAACAACATTTATTTTCCCCAGACACTGTTCAACTATCCTTGCAATACTTTACCTACTGTAAAGCATACCAATATATGTATCATTTCAATGCATCAGCAGCTCCTGTGCTGTTTGGAGCAGCACATGCATGTTGAACATGGGAAGAGGAATGTCTGATATAAGTTCAAAGGTCAAAGTAAACCATGCCTTGGCAGGAACAGAGGGACATAGCCACCTGGTCATTTGGATTAATTATAAATGAGGCAGGCTGCAACAGGGGAAGATGAGCTGGACAGCTGTCTCTCCTGAAACACATATAAACAGGAGCAGAGCCCATATGGATGCCTCGCTCTGCTGAACACCAGATCCCGTGGGCCTGTTATGGATGAAAAGTCCACAGTGGCAGCCAGGTGGAAGTGAGGAAAAGTTCACCAACACAGCAGCCAAAGTCTTTCATACTCTGTCTTTTTCTTGTTTTCTTTACTGGAGTCTCTCAAGAGATAAACATGTTTTTCTTTGTCTGTGTTTATCTACATGAGATGACATTTGAAACAGAGAAGTTACAGATATAAAGATGAAAATGTTATGATTCACACTTGGGGCCCGAGGTCAATTATTTATTTTGTCTCAACTTGTCAAAAACAAATAATATATGCAAACTCAATTCAGATACTATGAAAGATACATTTTGAATAGTGCTGAAATATTTCTTGAAGCCATTGGATTCTTTCTAGAAAAGATCAGAAAAACTATAACTAGGTACAAAGTGACATTATGTTTATTGTATAAAAAAAAAACATTAATCATAAGCAATTTAGCACCCAACGCAAAGAAATGTTAAAATCGTTTTAGACATATACACCTTAGATTCAGTTGTGCAATTAACTGGGAATCAGATATTTTACAATGGGTTGTGAAATGGTTGTTTTGCTGCTTAACTATTTCATAGTGCTGTTTGTTCAATGATGAACCTTTAACGCTGAATAAAAATACACGACACACTTTTCAGACTTCTAAAAATCTTTGGTAAATAAAAAAATCATGTGTCTGTTTCCCTTACCTTCAGTAGTATGGAATTCTTTGTGTTGCCATTAATTACATTGTAGTTAGTGCTTGCAATGTGACAAAATGTGAAAACATTTAAGAGGTGTCTTCACCTGTCCACAGGCACTGTATGCTGATAATAATACATTTATTTGTCATTCGACGTGCTTTACAGACAAAGAAAAACACTGGCAGAAGTACACATTTTGAAAAACAAAGAAATTAAAATTAAAGATAAAATCAATACAAATAACAATTAAAAAAATCTGCGTAAATTCATGAACAATAAAATCTAAATTAAAAGTGATCAGTGCAAAAATGAAAAGTAATCAAATTAACAATAAAGTATGCATAAACTGGACAGAAGTACTGACAATTTAAAGCTTATATCAAACAAATGCTCTTGAATTTTGACTTAAAAACACTGAGTGAACATGCCTGCCTGATATCTGGAGGTAAATTGTTCTATAGTTTGGTCGTCAGCATAAAAAAGCTTTCTCAACCAAAGTTTTATTTTTTTTGCAAACCCTAAACAAATAACTACTCAGTGGTAGGCTACACTGTAGCCACAGCTGCCCTGGGTCAGACTGACAGAAGTGAGGCTGCCATACAATTGGTGCCGCCGAGCCCTCTGATGACCATGAGTAGGCAAGGCAAGTGAAATGTCTTGCCCAAGGACAAAACGAATGAGACGGACAGAGCGGGGGTTCTGTCCTATAACTGGTAATCCACCAGTTATAGGACGAACCCCTACCACCGTTGCCACCTTAGCTGGTGATATATGTAGGGGATCACTACCTCATTAAATATGCAGGTGCAATACCATTTACTATTTTATATGTTAAAAGTAGTACCTTCTAATTTGCTCTTGCCTCTATTAGGGCTAGAGCAGATTATTTGGTATTTTAGATTAGTTTGGTTGAGCCTAAATAATCATTGTCTTCTGGAATAGGTTCCTGTCACAACTCAAGCATTAACACGACAGATAAAAAATGGATTAACCAACAGCAATATAGTACTCTCACTAAATCATCTAAACCCTAAATATATACCTCAAAACGCACACCGGGTTCGGTTGTGAAAACATCCTCCAGCCACACAGAAAAAGAAAGGAGATCTCAGGGTCGGACAGAAATGGAAAAAAAGATAAGTGACAAGAGCAGATCAGAAACAGTAAAGGTGAAAAGAGGGAAAGTGATGGATAGGAAGATGTGTTAAAGAGACATGAAGAGAGTGAGAAATATGAAAATGACAATCAAGCAAGAAATGGAGAAGGGTTGCTCATTTGCCAAAGAGACTGATACCCACCATATGTCATCCTCACAGGTTATGAAACTGGACACACATTGGATTTAACTTTCATTTATATTCAGCACCTGTGTTTTTACCTGATAATATTTCAACTGGGTGTTGATGGTGGTAAAATGATGAGGCAGATTAATTTTTGCTGATTTTTTACAGAAAGTAATGCACAACTCAAGACTTTAGACCCACATTTATGGAAACATTACACTGTGCATCCAGCCAATAGCAAAGCTACATGAAAAATGCCTTGGCCTTCACTGCCAGATGCTGTACCAGAGATCTAGAAAGCAGACAGATGGTTGAACCTGAGCTTTTGTGGGGGTACAGTCCTTAAAAAAAAGTGCTGACGGTAAAGGAACAGTTGGAGCTTCAAGCCAATGAAAAAAGCAGCAGTATTTGCAAGTGTCCAGTCACTGGAAAAGCCATTGCAGTATAAAGTGGAGGAGTAATCCTGGCAAGACCTGTTTTTTCACTCAGGAAGCCCATAAGAATCCAAGTCCTGAGCTGAATGCCTCCCTTGACACCCATAGCTGAGATAGCAAAGCCAGCAATTGAACAACTGTCTCTGAAACACACACACACACACACACATACAAAGCCTGTCTCTGCTGGGTGTAACAAGCCTGGAGCTCACTTGTTCTCATTGCAACAACTGAGTTATGATGAAATCTTTTTGATGAAAACTAAAGTTTGCATGATCGCGTGACACTACAGTAAAGGTTCCTAAGCTGTGCAAGATTAAGATCCCATTTGAAGAAGGTCCTTCCCTTTTCAAGGACAAATCACATTCACATTATACCCAACCTTCTCTAAACATAAACGTCAAACCATGAATGGTAAATATTCAACATTATCATTAAAAGCCAGGAATGGTCCATTAGGATCAGAATGCCATATCCAAATGATGGTTGTCAGATCCATGCAGTGGAATATCCTTAACCTTTCACTTAAGATTGAGGAAAACAAGTCTACTGTGTATCATCCACATCAAGTCACATCTTTTCTTAGGCCTTCGTCTTTGAGAAATGACAATGTCACCTGTCACTTTTGACCAATCAGGCACTCGAGAGGTCGGTTTAGATGGAAAGTATTAAACTCTTAAGGCAAATAAAAGGGCCTTGCTCTTGTCCTTGCTCTTTGTGATTAAAATACTGTCAACAAAGCATGGAGGATGGACGAGAAGACTCATGTAGAGATCACCAAAGTCATCATCATCATCTTGATAAAATACTTTCTTCTCTTAAAACTGATGGAAGTCATTGTATTCCCACTGCTCCTATTTGACGGTTATTCAAATAATGCAAAAACAGGAATAATTTAAAGCTTCATAGATACAATGCAGATAGATAGAGACCAATCTTTTGGCGTCTTTACAGCTCATTGAAACAATGAATCATTTCTCCTGAAAAGCCATTCAAAAAAAGCAGTTATTCGACCTTAACCTGCATGTTTTTAGTATGTGAAAACTAATAACACACATCAAACAGAACACAATATCCTCCTACTGAAACATGGTGGTGCCAGCATCATGCTGTGAGGATGCTTTTCAAGAGTAAACAAATACAATTCTGAAAATAAATTATTCATTATTTATTTGACAGATATATGCTAAGATATTATCAAGAGCTCTGTAGGCACCCCTAAAGAGAATATACACTTTCTCAAGAGTAAATTGTCCTATCACTGTGAAAGTTCAGTCACCTCTACTTCTGAGCGATCTAGGAGTGTCTGACAACAACTGATCTGTGCAGTTTAAAACTCTACATAGATAGAAGAAATAGAAAAATCCGGAAGATGGCGCATACTATTAAGACTTAAGATTCATGCGACTGTAACCAACCTTCCAGAATGTGAAAACAAGTAGAAGTGCAACCCTAGGTTGATCTGTTGGATAGTGCGGATGGTAGAAAAAAAACCCAGGGAAACCATCCAAAACCATTCAAGCTGATCACCCATTCGTTGCATATTGAACCAGAATGGGCTGTATGGCAGAACACCCAGGAGTGCTCCACTAGTGACAGAAGAACACTAAAGGTCAGACTGGAATTCATCAAAAATGTATGTTGACACGCCCAACGTTTCTTGTCCTTTGGACTGATGAGAGAAAACTGGATTATATTAGCTCAATGTTTACAGAAGGAACAAATAAGCTTTAAAATAAATAATTGACTGGGAAACATAAAGAGGACTCAGACTGCTTTGGTGCATCAGGTCACCATGAAGACTAAAGCCTGCCAAGCATATTGTCCAGTTTCAGAAAGCTAAGCTTCAGTCACAAATCATAGGTCCCCCATCAAGATAATCAGAAAAATCCTGTCGTAGAAAAATTAGTTTTTACCAAGACAGAGACCGATGATTGTCACTCAGAATCAGCTTTATTATAATCTTGCAAGAGAGAAAGATTTTTTACAGCAGTGCTGCCAAATCGTTCTGCCTAGACAAAGCAAAGGTTCTCCTTATAAGCTACAACAGTTTTCAAGGTAACTCTCATGAGACCCAGAAAGACGAGGTCCCAGATATAATCTTAATAGTGTGGCATACATATTATCTCACATTGGTGCAAGGAGAAGGCTGAGAAACCATTACTCTAAGACTATATAAAAGAAGAATTGAACAACACTGAGGGGTTCTAATACTTTTGTCAGTTCCTGTAGAGTATCAAAGAGCAAATCAAGCAAAGCATTAAAAATTTCCATTTCAATCCTCAGCTAAAAGCACTCAAGAATGGTTGAGAAAAAAAACAAAAAACTGCCTGTGACCCTTCATGAGCCCAGATCTTAGTCTTACTGAACATATGAGGGAATATTTGAAAGTTGCAGTGTGAAGATGCCACCCTTCAAACCTCAGGAAGAGGGGTCCAAGCTACCTATTGGCAAACAGACATCACATTTTGATGCCCAGAGAACATTTGTTGGCAGTGATTCCTGCGAAGGATCTTGCTACAGTTTATAAATTACAATAATATCCAGCTCAGCAAAGCACAGACAGATTTTTGTTAAATATGGAATAAACAAACAACTGACAAATGGCTAGAAAATCCTGTCCTTAAGACTTGGAATTTTCTCTGTCCACCAGATGTCCACTGTTACATCTAGTGTAAAACCAACAAGGCATTTTATCAAACGAACATCATACAGACAATCATGCATGGTTTGACTCAGATCCTGGACAACTTGGACCCATGCATTCAACCCTCAACCAGAAAATCCATCTATCATTTTGTGACCTTAGAGCACACTTGGGTAATGCAGCAGAATAATGATCCAAGGCACCAACAAATCTACCCCTGAATGGCTCAAACAATAAATGACGGTTTCATGTGGCCTAGTCAAAGCCCAGACTTAAATCCAACTGAGATGTTGTGGCATGACAATAAACAGGTAATTCCTGATTAACACTGTGGCAATGTCCCTAAATTAAAACAATTTTGCAAAGAGGAATGGAACCAAAATTCCTTCACAGTGATTTAGACTCCCACTGCCGCAACTGCCACTGCTTGATGGCAGTTGTTGCCACCAAAGGTGGCACAACCAATTATTACGTTTAGGGAGAAATTGCTTTTTCATGTAGGGCCAGAATGTTTGGGACAGCATTTTCCCTTAATAAATTAAATTAAAAAAACCAGTATAAATCTGGGGGTTAAATACTTTCAAAGCTCCGCCAAAGGAAAAGAAAAAAGGTGGAAAAAATGATAAGATGTTTTTTTCTCCAAGCTGCAGCATTCAGCCAGTGTCAAACAAATCAAAAAGCACAGATCAGCTGCAAGTCAAGTCCAACTGTTGCTGGGGGCTGGCTGACATGGAGCACTGATTTGGGTGGAGTGGCAACTAAACGTCCAGCTCAGGGAGACGGGAGGTGGAAGAGGGACTGCAGAAAGGCAATACAGGAGATAGAAAGGATCAGACTGGAGTGTTGGGTGAGGGACTGAGTGATGTTTGGCCAAGGCCTGAGGAAATATCATATGCGGCTTCTCCATGCGAGAAGGTAACCCCGGGCTGAGGCAGCCTCCTAGCCCACAGGCCTCAGGAAATGCTGATGGATACACATACATAAGCCTGCACAGGCACACACACATCCACAATGACACACAGACACTGAAAGATGAAGACAAGCATGAAAAGCAATTTCTCAGCCTAAGTCCCTTTTGCCAACACACACACACACACACACACACACACACACACTCATTGATTAATCCATACTGGCAAGAACAAACACAGTAGTGGAGTGTCCATTTTATTAGCTGAGTGTTGAAACAGGAGGGCTCCATTCAAACTAAGCTCAACATGTCACAATTGGTTCAATATCATAGTGTTCTGCACAGGTAGATCTAAAACAAGTATTGATGATTTCTATAATTATCTTCAGATAACACTAAGCAACTGACAGAGATAAATTCATTCAAACTCCATACTGTATCATTCATTATAAACCCTCAAAATCTAGTGCTCTGTAAAAATATTCAATCCCCTTGAACTTTTACAAACAGACTAGTATTTTTTTATGATCTTATGTGACCAACACAAAGTAGTGCCTAATTGTGATGCAGAAGAAAAATATTCATTCTGTTTTTGCTCAGTCAGATTGGATGGAGAGCATCTTTAGACATCAGTTATCAGGTCTTGTAAAAGATTCTCTGCTGGATTAAGTATGAACTTTGACTGGACCATTCTACTACAGGAATAGACTTTGATCTAAACCATTCTCCTCTTACTAGAGTGTATGGTTACTGCTGTTGTCCTGCTGGAAGGTGAATCTCCAACTCAGGCTCAAATCTTTTGCAGCCTCTAGCAGGTTTTCTACCAGAACCTGCTAGAACAATTTCCCTGTATCTACTGACAAAAGCATCCCCACAGAATGATGCTGCCTCTTCTATGTTTCACCATGTGGATGATGTGCTTAGGGTGATGTGTGGTGTTAGTTCCTCCCAGGTAGCATTTGCATGGCCACCAAAAGGTTTACACTTTAAAATAGAGTTTTCTTTCCAAGGTTGGCTTTCTTCTTGTCACTCTACCAAAAAGACCAGATTTGAGAAGAGCTTGGCTATTAGTTGACATTTTAACAGTTTCTATCACCTGAGTTGTGGATCTCTGCAGCTTCTCTAGAGTTACCAGAGGTTTGCAGTTGTGCCACGCAGTGACTGCAGAACAACGCTCTGTCAGATGTTTAGAGCTTGAAAGATTGTTTTAAAATCTAACTGTCGTGGTTGGCACACGGCTTGGTATTGTGTGTGTGTGTGTGTATGTGTTTTGTTTTTTGTAGGTGCTGGAGTGCTGGTGGAGGTGACAGGTGTTCCCTATCTTCGCTGATGAGCTTCGGTGTATTTAAGCAGCAGGCAGCCAGCATCTCACCGCTCGAGTGTTAGGCTTCATTGGTAGAGCTCCAGCCATCTCACGTATTGTTAAGTATTTTCTCGTTTGACTTTTGCTAACCTGTCTTTGTCTTCTTGTACGCCAGATCGTGACTACCTGGATATTACCCAGGCTGGATCGTTGTACTGCTTTGTTAAGCTCACTTTGTCTCGGACCTTTGGAGTACCTGAGCTTCACAAATGCCACGTTGTTATCGTTCTACTGGACTAACTTTGCTGGCTGCCGCCAAGTGCCTCCTGCCTCACACCGATTCCACAGAACCTGTCCACCCTCCACCGCTCACAAGCGACCCAGCTCTGGCACCATACTACCATCCGCTGTTGCACACTCCTGGTTTGGAGCCTTCGTACTCACCGCACAGTGTACTCATTCCGGTCTGTCTGAATCCCTCTCCTGGCGGAGAACTCACCCAGCCTAGTAAGGAAATACTTATTCATTATTTCATTCTTAGTTCCACTCCTACTTACTGTTCGCTTCTTCTTTACAGCCCCGCCATGTACCAGTGCAACCAGTATTCCTGTATTCAATAAACTTATAAACTTTTCTCTTTCTCCTGAGCATTTCCTGCATGTGCGTCAAGTCGGTTTACAAAACTATGACAAACTCTGCTTGAGATTAAACTATACAGGTTGTCTCTGTTGTTCACACTGGGTTAAATTTAGGGATATCAGAGTAAAGGGGGCTGAATAGAAACACACCCCATACCTTTAAGGATTTTATTTGAAAAGAGAACAAATGAAACCTACTTACTTACTTCCATTTCACAGTTGAACACTACTCTGTGGTGGTCTATCACATAAAACCCTCAAAATAGATTGAAGTTTTTGTTTGTAATGTGACAAATTATGATAATGTTCAAGGGGCAATAGTATGTCAGGCACTGTAAATCTCACTGAAATCTGCATGTCTGATACAGTTTGACCAAAATATTGATATCAGACCCGCTTCAGTTTAATATTTAGTTCATTGTAAGAGTACAGAATCTCCATTCCTCTTTGACAAAGTACCCAATTGGCAGGTAGTGTTGTGTCAATCGCCATCTGAGCGAGATTTGAGCACTTACAGTCTTCCTTCTCTATTCCATGTGGAGCTGGCCCGACGCCCGTGACTGACGGCTCGGTTCTCAATAATTCATCCAGCACTGGGTGTCTGAAGGTCAGGAGATCATCGCCTTGGGCTCAAGAGCTGAGGAGAGCTGGGACTGTCATCAAATATTTATTGACCTGCTGTACTCCCAATACACTCTCAAAATACACAATCTCCCTCACTAAACACAGCACAGACTCACACCCAGCAGCTTCAGCGGGATAGCCGGGTGGCTTGATGACGTGTGAAGATTGCTGGCAAGGGAGGTGGGAGGCAATGGAGTTTATGTGGATATTTTTGTGTTGTTTTACCTCAGGAGCATATGGATTATGAGTTAGTGAGTGGGTAACTCAATGTACAAACTAACAGAAAACTGTGGCAAAGAAAATAAACATTACAGGAGCAACTTAAAGAGTGAAACTGCAAATATTGAAAGAAAACTCTGTCTTTAAACATGTTTAATAATACTGGTTGCAATTTAAATTTCTATTTTCTATTTAACACCCAAGTTGGCCATTTAGGGTTGAAAAGTACTAATGTACAACTACTACTATAAATATCTACTGCTACTTCTATTACTACTAGTACCACTACCAAAGCTTCTACTACTATTACTGCCACTGCACCATAAGTCAGTATTTATTTATGTTTACATATATGTATTTATATTTTATACAGTTTACTGTAGACATAGCGTTGTCAGTACATAAAATAAATCTATTTTTGGCAACATTTCAGCTGTAATTTGACTTTGGTGAAAAATCCTCATAAGAAATAATCTTTCAATTGAAGTTTTTGCGAATCTTTGATATGTCAGTCATATAACATGTCTGGTGACTGAAAAATAGGTTAAAAAAGAATAGTTTGTCGTTTTTTGTAAATTTTCAGATGGCAAATCTACATTTTCAGTCTGTGCCAAAATCCTGGCTACAGACAACTGGGATTTTAGCATTATTACATACTTCTGTTGTACATTTAAGAGATTTGTAGGTGTTTTTACAATATATAAACTGATAGGAACTAAACTGCAAGTGCTAAATATCTTCTAAATTTAGATTAAGACACTCAAGACCAAATGAGATTTACAACCAATGTTGTCCAGACATGCTTTAAGGAAGATTTCAAGAAACTTTAAAAAAGCTGTTTGTAAAAGCAATTTATCGTCATTTTAAATGTATGTTAAAAATGTTCGATGAAACAAAACGTTTCTCTTATCCAGCAAATATCAGTAAGGTATATTTGTTCATATGTAGGAGATCAAACAGCAGCAGGAGAAGTTGCCTTAGAAGTCAGCATAACCCCCTCGTTAGCAGTAAGGTCCATCCATTAGTCTGTGTTCAGTCTCCATGGAAACTACCGATTGTACTAATAGCTGGGAAGTGGTAATTTACACTTACTGCATCGGGTTTCCCACAAGAGCCGATAGCCCGCTAGTACTTCCAGCTACTTCCAAAGACAATACAATAGAGATGGTAAGAAAACAAAAACACGGCAGTCTCTTTCTTGCAGATGTAAACAATCCATCCCGTTATAAACAGGACAAACATTAGCAAGCAAAGTAGTGGTATTGTTGTTTCATGAAAGTTAGCTCTAAGCCGTGCCCGGCTAACTAATCTGCTACCCCACCAAGATTCTATAACTTTGCTGAGGATTAATTAAAAAGATTTTGTGCTCCTAAACTTAAATATGTTGTGTCTGTAAATTGAGAACATAATTTTTATCATGGTGAACTATGAACCTGTATTAATCAATTATCAAATATGTAAGCAAACAGTTCTACAACAGATCCAGTTAGCAGGAAGGGCAAACAAGAAGGACATTGGTGAACTACAGCATTCATTTTCAGTTTAACTCAGTAATTTGTTTCATCAATAGTCAGTAAAAGAAGACTAATTCAGTCCACCCTTCTTCTGCTAAGAGTCAGGAATGTGGTAAACCTGGACATGATGTTATCATTATTAGAAAACGTCTGGTAAGATTTAACAAAGAAAATCAAATTTGTCGGTCTTGTACGGTGCAGCAGTGACATCACATCAGTCTAGTATTTGATACTTAGAGCTTAACAAACCTCCGATCAATATTTACTGCAAAAATCTAATTTTCAGCCTTCAGCAAAGAGCTGTTAATGTGAAATATTTTTAGAGCGCAAGAACCTCCATATGTGGACATGTCTCCACAACCAAGCCTAAGCAGTTGTAAAGATGCCAGTAGAACTGATGAGCTAATGCTGGTCCTGTTTCATCATGATTACTCCTGAAAGGACACGGACACACACACACACACACACACACCTACCTACATGCATATGCACATGCACATACACACACACACATGCACACGTACACACACACACATATATTTATACTCCAGCCAAGGCATTACACTCCACTGAGTCCCAGATTTCAGGCAGGTGCTGCTGTTGTTTGTCGAAGCGTTTGGCAGTACAGTCTTGGATTGAGGCATTGCGCTGCATCTGAATCTGCTTCATACGGGCAGTTACGTGCTTTAAGTGGTATGCTGCAAGCCTGACTCACAGGGCCAACAGTTCCACTGTACTTACTCAATCTGAAAGAGGAGTCAAAGATGTTTTATTACTCTAGCAGAGCTGTTGTTCACCATTATTTTCTTCATTAGCCACTTTTCCATTGTGGGGATTTTGAAAGCCCTCTGAGCATTTCAATATAGTTTTACCTGAGTAATTAAAATGTTTCTGGTCCACACTTTCCTAGATTAAAGGTCTTGGTCTCAGGATAGTACATTCGGATTCCCCTGGGATTGTTAAAGGATGGGGTTATGTGCTGAGCAACGATGATTGGTGGAACCTGTTCTGACAGTGTTCATACAACATTCATAGTTAAGCATATTTTTGTGATCGAGAGGAGACCGAACAAACATAAAAGGACATACAATAATTTGAAAAACGTTGAGGTCCAGGCTCTTTTGAGTGTTTGCTGATAAAGACATTCAGCAGGACATTGACACTGAATGATTGGGTATACGCCAAAATTGCCACAAAAATGAATCTTATTACCGCCACCCAAGGACTGGAAATATAGTGTAGTTTTCTTCACAACGTCTTTATAGATCATTTATACAGCTGTTTTGAGAAGGCCTGAGAGATTTGTTAAGCCCAGCATGGATGTGCAGTTTTTGTCACACTGTCCAAGTGCGATATGACAGTAATTCAGTCACCTGGCATGATGGTAGATGCCAGACTACATGACTTGTTGCTGCAGCATAATCATGTCAGACAGATCCCGCAGACATGTTAGTGATTCAATAACGGCACAGCAAGTTATGGCTGTTAATGTCCTTACAATTAGAGTCAGATGGTGAAAAGAGTGAGAGGAGGAGAAAAGACAGTGGTAAAGGTGCAAAGGGCAAAGGAGAAAAAATTATCTGACCTTTGTTGCAGTAGCAGTAACATTGCATGATTTTCCCAGAAAATATCAGACACTTCTTGATATTTGCTGTAGGCCTTTTTTGGTTGTGGGAGCAATATATTGGTTGTCAGGAGATGTGTCATAATGATCAACCACAGAACACAATTTGAAGTTCCCGACAAGAGATTTTATTTATCGATTATTTAAATAATTTGGCCAAGAAGGCCAAAAACAGCACTTTGTATCCCAGCTTTGAATGTTTCACAGAACACTGGTCAGTCCATCATCTGAAAATAAAAAAGTGGCAAAAAGACATGGCTGCCCACCTGAACTGACAGACTAGGGAAGGAGAGCATTAATAAGATAAACAGCTATGAGGCCCACAGTGACTCTATAGGACCTGCAAGAGAGCCACAGCTCAGGTATTATTTGTTGTGCACTTGACACACTGCCCTTTATGAATAGGTGGCAAGAAGATAGCCATTGCTCAAAAGAAGCCATAAGAAGTTTATTTACAACTTGTCAGAAGCCATGTAGGGTCAAAGCAAATGTGGAAAATGGTGCTCTGCTCAGAAAACGCTGAAATTGAACCTTTGGCAAACACTATGTGACATCACTCTGAACACATCATATCTACTGTGAAACATGGTAGTGGCAGCATAATGCTGCGGGCATGCTTTTTTTTCAGCAAGGACATAAAAGCTGTTCAGAGTTAATATAAAATGGATGGAATGGAATAGGAGACAATCCTGGATGGAAACATTTTAGGGAAATACAAATGCACACGTCTTCTGTAACAAAGACTAACAAAAATTTATTTTATTTAATAATAATTATGGACTGTTTGGTGTTGGTCCATCATATACATTTCAGTAAAATACACTGAAGCTTGTGCTTGTACGATGACAACATACAGGGGTTGGACAATGAAACTGAAACACGTGTCATTTTAGTGTGGGAGGTTTCATGGCTAAATTGGACCAGCCTGGTAGCCAGTCTACATTGATTGCACATTGCACCAGTAAGAGCAGAGTGTGAAGGTTCAATTAGCAGGGTAAGAGCACAGTTTTACTCAAAATATTGAAATGCACACAACATTATGGGTGACATACCAGAGTTAAAAAGAGGACAAATTGTTGGTGCACGTCTTGCTGGCGCATCTGTGACCAAGACAGCAAGTATTTGTGATGTATCAAGAGAAACGGTATCCAGGGTAATGTCAGCATACCACCAAGAAGGACGAACCACATCCAGCAGGATTAACTGTGGACGCAAGAGGAAGCTGTCTGAAAGGGATGTTCGGGTGCTATCCCGGATTGTATCCAAAAAACATAAAACCACAGATGCCCAAATCACGGCAGAATTAAATGTGCACCTCAACTCTCCTGTTTCCACCAGAACTGTCCGTCGGGAGCTCCAGAGGGTCTATATACACGGCCGGGCTGCTATAGCCAAACCTTTGGTCACTCATGCCAATGCCAAACGTCGGTTTCAATGGTGCAAGGAGTGCAAATCTTGGGCTGTGGACAATGTGAAACATGTATTGTTTTCTGATGAGTCCACCTTTACTGTTTTCCCCACATCTGGGAGAGTTACGGTGTGGAGAGGCCCCAAAGAAGCGTACCACCCAGAGTGTTGCAAGCCCAGAGTGAAGCATGGGGGTGGATCAGTGATGGTTTGGGCTCCCATATCATGGCAATACTTGTGCTAGATGGGCACTGCCAAGGACTACCAAACCATTATTGAGGACCATGTGCATCCAATGGTTCAAACATTGTATCCTGAAGGTGGTGCCGTGTATCAGGATGACAATGCACCAATACACACAGCAAGACTGGGGAAAGATTGGTTTGATGAGCATGAAAGTGAAGTTGAACATCTCCCATGGCCTGCACAGTCACCAGATCTAAATATTATTGAGCCACTTTGGGGTGTTTTGGAGGAGCGAGTCAGGAAACGTTTTCCTCCACCAGTATCACGTAGTGATCTGGCCACTATCCTGCAAGAAGAATGGCTTAAAATCCCTCTGACCACTGTGCAGGACTTGTATATGTCATTCCCAAGATGAATTGACGCTGGATTGGCCGCAAAAGGAGGCCCTACACCATACTAATAAATTATTGTGGTCTAAAACCAGGTGTTTCAGTTTCATTGTCCAACCCTTGTACAAGCACAATTTGTTACCTCCGCCAAGGAGGTTATATTTTCAGTTGAGTGAGTGACTCTGTCTGTCTGTCTGTCTGTCTGTCTGTCTGTCTGTCTGTCTGTCTGTCTGTCTGTCTGTCTGTCTGTCTGTCTGTCTGTCTGTCTGTTTTTGCAAGTTTACAGAAAACGTTACAGACAAATTCTTATGACTCTTTTTTATCAGAGGTGTGTCTTAGCACAAGGAAGAATCCATAAAATTTTTGTAGTGATCCAGATCATGATGTGGATCCAGGATTTTTCTTCTATGGCATCAGTGACCCTAGTTAGGTGGCAGAGGTATGCAGTCTCTGACTATCTTGTTTTACAATGTGGTTGTGACATCAGGTTTAATCCAACCTTGTTAAGGCGAAAAACTGAAGGAAGTGGTAGATCTGCAGTTCACAGTTTCTGAGATTAGTTCTGTAAAAGTTTTAGTTTTCTTCAGGTCGAGGGAAGTGCAACATGTCTCCATTAAGCTGTTCATTCTTTACCTGCCAAACAGCCTCACCAGATGATGTGTTTTACTATGTCGGATTTGCATGGTATTGTGAAAAGGGTGTGACATAGATTAGAAAAATATTGACACACGCTATAACAACATGAATAGGTTTGATTTCTGTTTTCATTTGAATACACTAAAAACCTTCAAAGAATACTACTTCTTTCAGTCTCAGAAAACTCCAAATAATTTTTTGCTGCATTCAGGTGTCCAAACAGTGATCCATGACCCATGACTCCGCATTTTGAGAGGATATGTTGAGGATAAGAGCATTTGGGCTGGAGCTCCGGGGTGGAGGGGGGGAAGGAGCCACAGGTGTTAAACAGCTAAGTGCTTTAGCTGCTTCAGGAGAAACGATGTTACTGAACCTGGAAAGCTTCTCAAACTGCCCCTCTCTGCAGGGCAGCTCAAAGCCCCTGAGGTCAGAGATCAGAGTGAGCAGCAATGGAAGCTATTTGTTTGGCTGTCAGGGCTCAACAGGTGAGCCTGGTGTGGGGGGAGCTAGCTACTCAAAACATCTCACCCTGCAAGGTTAAAAAATAGTCCCACAGGCTCAGGATAAGGAATGTCCACATCACACGTCCACGCACTCACCACACACGTCACAACATCCCGTCTTCACTCTTACTCCATCCAGTGTTCACACTACCCTGTTTGCTTTGTAGACGTGTTAGAAAATGCTAAAGAAGACAGAGGGAAAAAAGATGGAAGAATAACCGTGGCCACCCTCAGTGCATGGCTCACAGCTTGTTTTTGTTTGCATGTCACAGGGTCACATTTTTGTTTTCTTTCTTTTTTAGTCTCTCAGGACTGAGGTAACACCTGTGCTACAAAGGGGCTCTGCACCAGCAGCTCTAACTGAGGTGTTTTGTTCAAGGACCAGCTTGTGCAATTCACTGACTGTGTTACAACCTCATTTTTGTCCTCCTCATTTAACCCTATTTAACAACCTGTGTGGCATTTTCCATGGAGACACCGCATCGTCTCTTTATAGCCCTTAGTACACTTTCATATTTTTACAATAAAGTATGGCTGCTTACTGTCTACGAGTAGTCATTTTGAGTTATGTCCTTGTCTGGAAAAGTGCAGAACAAAAGAACCCAAAAATATTTAGCAGGCTTAATAGAGAACAAAAAGACACTGACAAGGAAGTTAAGTTACTGAAGTTCATATCCAGACCTACAATCAGAAATAAGGAGTAGTCGCCAAAATAGTTAGTTCACATTTTGAATAAAATTTACAGTGTATCAAACAAACCCAATTTTCAGAAAAAGCTTGTTTTTTTGTCCTTTATTGCATCACATGCTTTGAAGAAATGTGTAATTTTAACTACATCAAACATGTTCTAAAAATTGTAATTGCATTCATTCTTTTGCAAAAGCACTTTACCGCTTATTCCATAGTGGGTCATGGGGGAGTTGGTGCCTATCTCCAGCAGCACAGGGAGAACATGCAAACTCCATGCAGAAAGACCCCCAGCCAGGAGTTGAACCCAGGACCTTCTTGCTGCGATGCACTAGCACTACCAACTGCTCCACCGTGCAGCCCTAATAACATGCAATCTATGTTTTCAGGGGCTGCATGTTTTTTGACTTGTTTTTGCTGAAATTGTATGTTATAAAAAAAATAATAACTAAATAGCAAAAAGAAGTCAATTACATTCATATTTAATAAAGCTGAATGGGTGTTTTGATGAGGCTTGTTTGTCATATTAAAAGTACCTTTTGATAATAACAACCTTTAAACAGGTATTAAACATACTTTTAATTAAGCCAATGTTTTTATATTAAAATGTTTTTTATTGGTCTGATGTATGATTCTCATTTTAAATGTCATGTTTTCATTAGCTGTAAGCAGAACATAATCATACTTAACAGAAATAAAAACATACAGAGTGAAAACATCAGTCTGTGTGTTCATCTATATAATTAATCTATATAATGTATTTCACTTAGTGAATTGAGCTGAGTTGAACTGGTTCTAATGTTTTGAATATGATTTTATGAAACGTTTTTGAAATACAACGGCATGTATGGTAGTATAACTGTGTGACAGCAGCTTAAACCTTTCAATGCTTGTGGATCTCTCTTCAAGCAGTTAACCAGGTTTAGAAATAGTCTGTAATTAACTATTGAAGCAAAACACTAGTTTGACAGTGAACAATATTTTTTAATGCAAAGAGTAAAATTAAAGCTACTAGTTGGGGAAAAGGTGTCTGATGAGTTTGAAAACACTGGCCGAACTTCATATGGACACTAGTCATATTAATATTGAAGAACAGTACTGAAGGACAAAAAATCAAAATGAACAATAAATTTACCCAAAGAGAGGAATAGACAGTAAACATGAGAAATCAGGTGGCAGACGTATAGCCTATGGAATAGAAAATATTGTCCATGAAAGAACGCTTTTCAACGTTGCTGGGAATAGAATTGCACCAAAATGCCTTGGCAAGTATGGATGACATGTAAAATGTTTCTCAATATTGATTGCATGGTACAATACTGTTCCTTTCTCCTAGTTTGCTTAATAAATCACCTAAAGAAATCAAGACATATGGATAATAGAAATTTGATTTGTAGATTTGAATTCCTTTATTAGACTGTTAAAGCCAAGATCTTTTAATCTTTCATTTGTTTGTTAATGATCATCAAGACCACCGTATTCTGTAAGATCTGAGAGTAACATTCGTGAAAGTCTGGTAAACAGAGCCGTGCTTATGTGGCACACATCACTGGTAGATGGAAGCATCATTAAACCTCCACAGAACAGCGTACCCTTTTTAACATGCACATCAAGCTAACAAACATACTACATGGTGCTGAACAAAACAACAGCTGATGAGAGCAGTTATAGTGGCATTAGACAGAAAGCAGAGGCTTCAGCTGCAGCTGAAAGATGTTTGGCTTTTTTTATTCATCTCAAAAGCTGTAAAAGACAAGTAGATAGGTGCTGCAGCTAATTACTGTTGGTATCACAGTCAATAAAATAAATCAAGTGACTAAATCTTCTGCTGTGAATGTCTGTCTGTTAATTAGACTGATCTTTAGGTTTGTGCAAGGCTAAAATTGTTTCATATGCAGCTCCATCACATTTTCACATTTATTCCAGTATGAAAATTTTGAACAGGAAATTTAATAAATACCAACAGTTAATCTATGTCAATTTCTTCAATAGGGAAAATGATTTTAACAAAATCACTTGTGTCCTATTTATTGGTACCCCTAATATTTCCCTTAATTTGAGCATTTTGAAACAGGAATTTCCCCACTGATGCGTGGACATTTAAAAATAAAATTTAACTAGGCACTTCGAAGAGGTTCTGATGGTGGGGGATTGTGTAATGAATTGTGTGGGTTAATACCCCAACAACTGAACCGAACCTTTCGTCTTTCAGCATAGGAATACTTGAGCCTGGACTACAAAATCGCAGCCAGGAATAAATTTGGCAGATACACCAAATTGATCACTCCATGATTGTATTTAACTGTTCCGCAGCAAATACTGTGACGTAACAGTCGGAAAAACATAACAGATGATAGCGAAAACTGAACACACCTTAAAATATAACCCAAACTGAACATAAAGATATCTCCGCAACACCTGGGGAGACTAATTTCAACTGTTCTGCACTCCTACAGACTCCAAGTACACAACAAAATGTATTTAAAGGCTAAAAAGTGGATTTTGCATATGTCTCCTTTAAAAAAAAAACAGCTGATGGGCGAAGCTAGGTGGGTCAAATGTTTCGTTTACTTTGAGTCCTAAGTAACTTTGAGCTTTCTTGTTGCTGTTGGTTTCAGTGCTAAACAATGAACACAAGTTGCTTTCAAACTGATAGTGCTAAAGCAATCCCAAAGGAGCACTTTGACAAAGCCACTTGACTTATTTAGACGGGGTCAGAATGATTGCTTACCTACCACTGTTACCCCCTGTTAAAGGGATGGTTCGGGATTTTTAAAGAAAGAAAAGAAGAAGATAAAGAAGTTAACCTTACCTGCAGTAGGCTGTGTGCCACCGATAACCTTCTTGTGTGAAATACATACTGGGACTGTTTCTCGTTTGATCAACTACCTGATAGAAAAGTAAGTAAGAGTAAAATATACAAAATATTGTTCACATATTGGTCATTATAATACTTTTATTTTTACATGGCTTTGTATCTATATCAGATAGTTAATATGACTAGAAATACTTTACATGTTCCATTTTCAAAATGTTTTTCACTCAGGAAGATCATTGGCAATGCATCGCCTCCTACCTCCATCTTTTTGACTTAATCCACACATGTGGACAGTTTGAAGATTTATAAAACACGACACTGACAAGCAGTTACTTAACTCAATCTGTTTACATAAAACGAAGACATCAAAAGGGTTGTCTATTTCAGTTCAGAGATGAACTGATTATAACAATTTAACACACCCTCACTCCCTGAACAAATATCAAACAAGCTCCTGAGCAAATAACCTAACCAAACCTGTTGTGTAGATCAGTCTACTATCAGGCATGAAGTTCTGGTCCAAGACTTGACCATGTCTGTTTTAAAGCTGTAAAAACAAAGCAGGACAAATACTAACATCTGTTGCGTGTGTTTGAGTGACAAAATGCTGTAATTTCAACCCAGGAAAAATACTTGGAACATTATCATCTCAATTTTCTAGCAGTCTCCAGGCTCAGCAGCACATGTGCACACACACACACACACACACACACACACACACACACACACACACACACACACTAACACAGATGAACTTTGCCGTCCTGTCTTGATGGGCTGCAATAGAGATAATTACGTCTAACTGCATGTGTTTTAAGATAAATGACGTAAAGATGGCCTATTTCCCATTTTTGCTGCATGGTAGCTGAGCTTTTTGAAAAATTCTGATCACATTAGAACAAGCAAATTCTAGCTCGTAAAGAGCAACTGGATTACACCTTCCTAACAGAACACACTCATAAGACCACAGTTCAGGAAGAAAGATATGTCATTTATGATTAATAATGGAAACAAAACACAGAAAATATTAAACTGTCTCATTTATACATCACTGACCAATAAACATGATGATCCGAATAGAAAGGTTAGTAAACAGGACATTAATATGCAGGAAAGTGTGTTACTGTGATTTAAAAGCCCACTGCCATCACAAAGAAAAAAGGAAGAAGGGGGCCTTGAAAAAACATCCTTTATGCACATTCACAAAATCTTTGAAGATAAATTCCAGAGAGGCCATCGTCTTAGTTGCAGCTGTGTATTTTCTATAAACTTTATTCGGTTAACTTCCTTTTGCTAGTTCCTGCTCTCTTTCTTGCCTCATCTATCCTTTTCGCACACACACACACACAGCCAAACACACCAAACAAGTCTGGGTTATGCAGGTGCGAAGGTTGTGTAAGCAACGTCCTCCAGGTGCAGAATAAATGTCTTATGCTGTATTGCATTTCCACATTCCAGCTCTTTATTAACCCTCACTTTTGTTCTGATGTCTGACAAGCAAATCACTTCAAAAGCATCACTTGTTTTTGTCATATGATACACATTTAAATAAATTGGTCAAAAGTTTAAAATGGGTGAAGGAAATTCATCTGTAAACTTCTAAGTCAGCTCTGCTGAAGTGAGACTGGCCTCACCTGCTTTTACTGGCAGTTTATTCCACAGAAACATGAAGAATGCATTTAGAAATACACTGAAAAGCAAACAAAAGAGGAATTTGTCTAGTGAAAGACATGCTGTTGACAAGACAACTGTTAGTCGTGCAATCTGTAAAGCCTTAATGGAAGGGTGGCAAAAGAATAATTTTTGTTGAAGGAAAACCATAAGATGTCCTGTTTTGCAGTTTACCTCGAGCTATGTGGGACAGCAAACATGTGGAACAACGTGTTCTGGTCAGATAGGACCATAATTAATATTTTATGACCTACATGGAAATCACCTTTTGTGCTAAAACATATCAACCCCATAACAAATAAAGTGTCATGTGGCAGGTGTGCCTTTTCTTTAGCAGAGCCAGGGAAGCTGGTCAGAGTTGATGGGAAGATAGATGGAGATAAACACAGGGCAATCCTGGCAGAAAACCTGTTACAGGGGCATAAGAGTCTGGAAAGACTTAAGATTGGGGCAGAGGTTCACTTTCTAGCACAACAACTCTAAATATACAACCACAGCTACAGCTATGTGGTTTAGATCAAAGCATATCCATGTGTTGGAATCTGCTGCAAGACTTTATTGCAAGACTAATATTGATGTTCATGGATCTTCATCAAGTCTGGCAGAGCTTAAACAATTTGGCAAAGAAGAATGGCATAACACCTTAGTCTCCAGATGTGCAAACCTGGTAGACATACCCCAAAAGAAGATTAAAATATGAAAACCATGCATTGTTCTTCCTCCAGTTAGACAATGCTCTGTGTTGTAATGGTCTACAACATAAAATTGCAATAAGATACAATGAAGTTTGTGGTTAAAACATGACAAAATGTGAACAATTTCAAGGGGTATAAATTCTTTTGCAAGGCACTTTGTATTACTTTGTTCTCACCTTTTACCTTGGGTGATATCTAGTTTGGTGTGAAGTAATTGAAAAGTAAGCATTAAGGAAGTACTGAATGTAATGCAGTTTGTTAGATGTATTAGTAATCTGACCAGCAGGTATACTGCTAACCATGTTCCATCTGATCAATCTGACTGCTGAAGCAGGAGAGTAACATTAACAGTCTTCAATCACTGACATTGCATTTTCAGGGATAAATCACAGTTATTTTTACTGAGAAAAATGTAACCACTACTGTTTGCAAATGTAAGTAGTATATTTTAATAATATGCACATTTATTTATGGGATTACACTTCTAGTGATAAATTGTGTTATCTAATTTATTGTTAAAGTTTAACCCCAAAGTTTAGCAAGGTCAGAGGTCTTTTGATGACACATCTCAGTTGATTTTGTCCAATTTCATGAGTCAATTATTTGTTGGATTCATATCTTTGTGTGGAAAGTAAAATATTTTTGTGAAAAAAGTAAAATAAAAGTAATGAGTATTTGCACAATATCTGACTTTATGACTATAGTTGACATCATAATGTTAGAAAAAATGTTGCAATTGTCTAATTGCATTTTTATTTTCATCTCCCTGACAACCTGCAGGGAGCAATTATGAACCTTTCCATTTTAAATGTTTAACCATTGCTCTGACAATAAATAAGTGTAAAATCAGGCTAGTAGCAACTTTCCTTCAGCTCAATCCTGACTACTATAATGATCAACACACACAATAGACTTACTTGAATCTCCATGTTCTCTTGTTCTTTCCATCTTCAAGAAAGAAATAGGCCTGTGTCACATCATATCATTTCCCGTGGAAACAGTAACTCACAGGTCACGTAATAAAGGTCCAAGATACCCAAAGAAAGTAAAGTAAAACATTAAAAAGGGCTTTAGTAACTTGCAATAAACTTTATTATTTAGGACTTGTTTCTGGAATTGTTGCAAAAAGAAGTTGTCAATTTAAACTGAATAGATTATACAACACTTTGTAGTGTGAAATTATGCTACTGTGACACACAAATTATTTATTTTAAGGCCTCTTATACATCTTTAGCGGGGAATACAATAAATGTTTAAAGGCTTTATTGTTTTAATGTCTGACATTTGGGTGAAAAAACTACACACTCCTTGGAGAACTGCACTTGCAGAAATCAGTCATCACATTGCTGCTGTTAAATAAACACAGACCTCTGAAATGTGACCAAAGTTACACACCGCTGTTGTAAAACAGGCAGACAAAAAGACCTTTACTAAGTTGCATTGTTAAAAGGGTTTTTTTCATTTGAGCTTGGTGTATTATGCAAAACTCCTAACCTTTAAATTAGGTGGAAACTAGAGTTGTAAAACCAATTTAATATGGAATATGTAAAGGAGTGGAAGTATCACAGGCATGAAATGGAAATAGGTGAAGCACCGGTGACATTTTCACCACCCTGCCCAAGTACAGACTGGAGTAAATGTAATAAACGTTACTTAGCTCTCCAGGCTGTTCCTGCGGTTGTTGAAGTCTGTTTAGGACATTGCTGAAGCCTATAAAGTGTTATGTGAGTTATTCCTCCCTTTACATCCTTGAATCCTCTCCGCTTTCTTGCACAACAGGCGGAATATGCACCGATCTTTTCAATCAAAGACATTTCCAGTCTGTTCTGCGGTCAAGAAGAGACAAGGAAGATGAAAACCACATGATAAAGAAAGAGGCTGTCAGTCTTACAGCGGTCCTTCAGGCAGGCACACACATTATCACACCTGCAAATGGGTCAGTAACACATGGACAAAATGCCCATTCCCGTGCTAGCATGTATAGCTTCACGCATGTTGACACATACACACACAAAACAGGCAGGGTGTGTGGGGAAACACAATATGACAAGAATGCTTGATCATGGAGACTTGTTCGACAGCAGAGGTAAAAATAAAGTGCGTTGACCTTGGAATCCACATTAACTACTCAAAGTAATTTGAACAAGATTAGAAGGACACTGTCAGGAGAACAGGCACTAATAAAATGAGGTCCCAGATGAAGTCCCTGTTTAACTTGGATGCTCCACACAGGTTTGACTAACTATCCTTCTCAGCTGAGCCGTGTTCCACAACCTAGGTAACATTTATCAGACATGTATCCTGTTACATTCTTGATTTTTTCCCTCTTTTTGCCTCACATAAAGCAAACATATTTATTCACTCCGAAACGTTTTCACATTTTGTTGTGTTACAACCATAACCTCAATTAATTGTATTGGAATGCTATGTGACAGAACAACACAAAGTTGTGCACAATTGTGAAGTGGAAGGAACATGACACTTATTTATTTCCCTTAATAAAAATCTGAAAAGTGTGTTGTGTATTTGCAACCTGCCCCCTTTACTCTGATACACCTTAATAAAGCCGGTTACAAACAATTACATTCAGAGGTCACCTATATGTAAATAGAATCCTCCTTTGTGTGATGTAATCTCAGTATAAATGCAGCTGTGAAGGCCTTAGAGGTTTTTCAGAGAACGTTAGTAATCAAACACCTTCATGAAGACCAAGGAACACAGCGGACAAGTCAAGGAAAAAGTTGTGGAAAAGTTTAAAGCAGGGTTGGGTTATAAAACAGTGTCCAAAGCTTTGAACATCTCACAGAAATCTGTTCAATCCATCATCTGAAAATAGAAAAAGTAAAACACAATTGCAAACAGGAGAAGTTGTGACTGTCCACCTAAACTGACTGACTGCCAAGGAGAGCATTAGCCAGAGAAGTAGACAAGAGGCAGCTCCTACCGTGGTAACTCTGGAGTAGCTGCAGAGAATTACAGCTCAGGTGGGAGAATCTGTCAACAGGACAGCTATTTATCATACATTCCACAGGTCTGGCCTTTATTGAAGAGTGGCAAGAAAAAGCTTTTGCTGAAAGAAAGCCTGTTTTAGATTGCTCCAAGCCATGTAAGGAACATAGCAGACAAGCAGAAAAGGATGTTTTGGGCCGATGAGTCCAAAAGTTGCAAAACATTGCATGTGGGAGAAAACTAACACCCTGAACACACCCAACCTATTTTGAAACATGAAAGTGAAAGCATCATGCTAAAGCAATACTTTTCTTCAGCAGGGGCAGGGAACTAATCAGAGTTTATTGGAAAATGGCTGGAGCTGAATGCAGGCTAATCCTGGAAGAAAACCTGTTAGAGGCTGCAAAAAACTTGAGAATGGGATGGAGGTTCACCTTCCAGCAGGACTACAACTTGAAACATGCAGCCAGAGATACACTAGAATGTTCAGTTTAAAGCTTGACTTTGTGTTAGGATGGCCCAGTCAAAGTTTAGACCTAAATCCAACTGAGAATAAATTCAATTCAGTTTATAGTGCCCATTCACAACATGTTTTCTCAAGGCATTTACAAATATCCTGTAAAATGAATTAAAAATAATCATACAGACAGATTCCAAGTCAATTACATACATTCCAAATTGATCTTAGTTATCAAATGCAGTCAAGTTTAGTTCATTATTGAAATTGGTTAAAACATTTTCTATCTAAGCAGATAACAGGTAACCAGCAGATTGCATTGAGTCATGGACTTGCTGCTTTTAATCCACCTGCATGGGCATGTAGCGACAGTGGACAGCCGCTTGCAATGTGTTGTTGACTTTGCAGCAATCCCTCATATCGAGCTTGCGTGTATCAACAGTGGAATGGAAAAAACCCCTTTAAGAGGAAGAAACCTCCAGCAGAACCAGAACCAGGCACACTCTGTGAGCGACCATCTGCCACTATGATAAAGAATATACTGTTCCAAACAAAGACAGCGTGAAATGAAAATGAGCCCTTGGTAGGCGTTAGACACGCCGAACTGTTAAAGGCGTTGTCACGCTCCTGCTTTCAAACACTCTGAGGTAGGCATGCTAAATAAGCACAACAAATTCAAAACAGGGCTGTGTGTGTGTGTGTTTGTGTGTGTGTGTGCCTAATCAGAAACGGGGAACATCCAGCAGTTTTTGAACCATGGGAGGACCTTGCCAAACCATCTCATCGTGTCCGGAGTCCAACCGGTCAGATCAGGAGGAGTTTGGCTGCTGTTGAAAGAATTCACAAAAGTGCAAAAGACAATTTATCGCTGTCAGAGACTGTAATGAGCTAATGAAGAATAAACGCAACCTGCTCAATGACGTCAGCTGTGAAATAAATGTTTACAACATGGAGCTCAGATGTCCACATGTCAGTATTGAAGAGGATTTACCATCACTCCTCCTATAATCAAGGCATGTGTAGAGTCTTCATATTCACTGTGCAGGCAGAACTGTTTACAGATATCCAATCCATGGGTGTCCAGTGCAGCCAGCCAGTGAATGATTCAATTTTAGCTTATCTTAAGTACTGCAAAGAACTTAAATGTTAGATCATGGGTGTCAAACAAATAAATGCAGTCTTAAAAAGAGGTTTTGCACTGCATTGCAACCCCTAACTACTCCTTAAATGCACTACATTGTTTTTTATGTCTTTTTAAGATTCCACATGCTCAGTGATCTACATTTAACCAGCAATACTTAAGTGTGTCTAGGCATGCTGGGAAATATGTTCTCTTGTCCTATTTTAGAGAGCGGCAAAAAATGGGCCTCTGTGTCATATATTTATTAGTATACTGACTCTCTTACATGTGAGGTGGGTCTGCAAAAATTGATTTCTAATTTTAGCCCCCTTGTAGGCAAAGCTTAAAAGATAACAGTGCAGATAGATATAAAACCTTTATAGGTTGAGGCTTGCACACGTTCCACTTCACTTTCCTTTTCACTTTCTGTTTGTTCAGAAATATAGTTTTTAGAATGTTCAGTAAATTCAAATCTAGGTTCATGGCAGCTTCGATGCCAGCGAGACAGTCCAAAAAAACTATTAAGGAGGCTGATGTATCTGAAAAAACAAACAGCTTTAAGGTAAAATTAAAAGCACCTCCAAAGTCTTTCCAGCATTTAGAAAATAGTCAAGCAAGTACTTTTGTTGCTGTCTGCACAGCTCTTGGTAAAAAAAAATAAAATAAATTAAGCATGAGGAAATAATGTATTTTCATAGCTCATAAATCATTCTGCTTCCCAACCCAACAACAAAAATATGTATTTTCTTTTATAAAAAAATACCTCCAAATAAATGTTCACAGCCTGACAGAAAACACAGGCACCCAAGCACACATCCACAAGCAAGTCACACACAGACGGCCCTCAGCACAGCTCTGTGGGTTTTAAGTGTGCATAACATGGCAACCATTATCCTATTAGCGACAGCAAAGGCCTGGGGGAACGCAAAGGGGGGGAGTAAAGGGAGCAAGGAAACTGGAGGTACAATCAACAGAAGCAACAGCCCATAGATTACAGGGGGGGGAAGCCAGTTTTAACGAAGGAAGGAGAAATTACAGTCCATTACAGACCATAAACTTTAAGTATTTAACTGGGATTTTATATGATAGACCACTACAAAGCAATACATGCATTTCCAAGCTGCCTTTACTTTGATACCCCTCAATAAAATCTAGTGATAAGACCAATATTATACATTTGGTCTATGTGCAAAAGGCATTGTATGGCGGAAAACTAGCAGAGCACATCCCCCTGAACTCATCACTCCCAGAGTAATACATGGTGGTGGCAGCATCATGCTTTGGTTTAGTTTAGCTTTCATACAGGCCTGCCCTGTATTTAGCCCCATCCATGTTCCCATAAACTGGGAACAGCTTCCCTTCCGTGCTGAAGAAAATTCAGCTCCTGCGACCACGCCTACCTCGTGATGGAACAGGTTAGGGAGGTGGTGCGGCTTCCATCTATCAATGCTCGCCGTTGGCTCGACAAGGTGGGGATGGTGTGCCCAGTTTTCTGCCACACAGGGCCTCTTATATATGGGCCAAAAAGTTTAATGGTGGTTTCATCTGACCAGAACATTATCTTCCACATGTTTGCTGGGTCTACTGTATACAATAATAGTACATTCAAAGGTAATTGATTTTACTGGATTTCATTTGGGGGCAGTTGTGATGTATCGAAATTTACAAAGGTTTAAGAGATATGAACACTTCTGCAAGGTGCTTAGAATTTAGACTGCCAAACTCTGAGGTTTAGAAAGAAAAAGAGTGAAAGATTACAACTAAAACGAGATTCCAAAAGTTCTTCCACATCTAGATTTCACTCATACAGCTTGGACAAAACGTTGGAGAGTCGAGGTTTGGGGCTTCATACTGTACCAAACATGCATTTGAAAGCTCTTTAAGCATTCTCTTTGTGCTTTGAAGAGGCCCCTGCCAAGCTTGATTTGGCCAGCATCTGCATACCTCTGCTCCAAAGTCAATCCTTCCTTTGAACTACCCAAATAATAGACTCATCCAACTGATTCATTATACCATGCTAATTTCCATTATGAGTGATTAATCCAAGGTGCTCTTCTTCTTTGTCATGGACTAGGTCCAAGAGCACAGTGGGGCCATGATGATGCCCTCATACAATCTCTGAGCTCACCCCCACTCACCTTCCTTTTTCTTCCTTCCGTTCCCTCCCTAACCTCCATTCCTCACTTTCTCTCAGAGTATTCAGCTACCCCCTTTCCGAGCTCCTTTTCATAAGGTCTCTATTGAAGTCAGGGGAGAAAGACTCAGCGGTAGCAGCTGGCCACTCTTTTCTCTGGGGCAGGTATAGAGGGGCTGGGAGCTCTCTGCATGAGTGAGCCTCACTCCTCCAGCTCCATTCAGCTCTGCGTTGGCCTCCTCTATTCACCGAGGCTCTATACTTTGTCAGGAGCAGGAGAGCGCAGGAAAGAAAAAGGAGGGATCAGCCTTTTCTCCCCTTTGTACTTTACATAGCTATACAAGCATTCCTAAACCCTCCGCTAATGAGCTGGGCACAGAGTTGTGCATAGAGTGGAGCAGGTTGGTAAAAGGGGAACAAAAAGTTTGATTTATTTCTGTTCATTCTCTCCTTTAATTAAATGCCAGCCTTGTGTTCATTAGCCTACAGAGTTGGGCTTTGTGAGTGCACATGCATTTTGTATACCTGCTATAGAATATTTAAAGCGAGAGCACACAGACTTCAAGTTGAGTTTTTTTTTCCAGAGTCACTAATTTCTGTGGTTCAAATCAGAGATGAAAATGTTGCTTTTACACTGGCTGGTAAACACACACTCTTTGTGGCCTCGGTTAACGCTCTGCCTAATTGCCATTTCTCCACAGCTAATGATACACTTAAGATAATGTAATGATTCTGAATGGATTGCTTGTAAACACACACCACACACAAAGAGTGGAGGCCTTATGGGTTCCCAGCAAATGGGTATCCAGTTACCTCAAATAAAATTCAATTTTCCACCTCTGGCCTGCAGTTTTATTGAGTGTGTTTGAAGCCCTAATTGGATTTAGGCTGGCTGGCCGTTCCAAATCAGCCACTCTGTGGATGTCGCAGCACCATGCCTAAGTGGAATTAGTCATAAAATAAACAGGTCAGATACAGTTTCATAGATTAAAATTTCAAGGCCTCAGAAATTAATAAAAGGTTGAAAATGTTATTTTCTCTGTAATTACAGCTTCAAGCTTTTTGGGTCTCTAAGGTCTTTGCACATCTAGAGCCTGAAGTTTTTGCCCATTCTTCTTTTCAATATGCATCAAGCTCAGTAAAAAAGATTTGGCATCATGTCCTTAATTAGATTTAGATCTTGAGTTTGACTGGGCCATTCTAATATATTACTAACGATTATACCTCTGGTTCTATGTTTAGGGTTGTGTTCCTGCTGGAGGATGAATCTTCACCCTGGTCTCAAGCCTCTAACAGGTTTTCTTCTAAGATTGTCCTGCAGTTATCTCCATCCATCTTCCCATGTTTTCATGTGATTCCTAAAGAAAAGCATCCCCACGGCATGACGCTACCACTACCATGTTTCACTGTTGGGATGCTGTGTTTAAAGCAATGTGCAATGCAAGTTTTTTGCAAAACATAACATTTTACATGTTGGCCAAAATGTTCAGTTCTGGTTTCATCTGACTAGGTGGAGTTTGCTGTCGTCCCTAAATGGATTATGGCAAACAGCAAGCTACTCTCCTCTTGTTTTTTTTCCTTTAAATAATGGCTGTTCTTGCTACTCTTCCTTTAGGCCAAATTTGCAGAGAGCACTAACAGCAGTCCTGTCGGCAAACTCTCCCACCTAAGCTGCTGCGGGTTTCTGTGGCTCCTCCAGAGCTATCATGAGCCTCTTGACTGCTCCTCTGCCTTCCAGTTTCAGATGATGGACTAACCAGCACTCCGCTTTTTTAGAGAGTGAGCTAATTTGTCTTAGTCAATAAAAGAAAATCCCAATGAAATACATTGATATCTGTGGCTGTATCGTGACAAAAAATTAAATACATGGGGTAAAGAGAGCTAGAATACATGCACAAAAGAATTATACATTTATTTTACAAATTCATCCATGCAAAAACACAACCCCAAAATGTATCAACACACAAAGTGCTGTTTGATTGCTGCAGGCCTTCAGCACAGCAGTCACCTTTCAAACACTGAAACACCCACAATCTTCCGCTTGAGGAAAAGTTGTTTTTAGGCCACTGCTTCTTTTCTAGAATATTCTTTTGCAAAGGAAAGTTGAAAACAATCCTTTCTCCACCCTGCTAATCAAAAAGACAAAAAACAACAGAACACTGTAAAACAACAGGCTGTGACTTCTTCCTTATCTCAGCAGGGTGAAGATGTGAGCAATGTAGACACAAGCAAACTCCTGTTGAAAAGATGTGGAAAGCAACTGCCATTTCGGTCTTAATTTCACAATGCATACCTTCGCTTCATCTGAAACGGTGTCTTGAGGTGTGAGCACAACAGACAGGCTGAGCTCCTGCGACCACGCCTACCTCGTGATGGAACAGGTTAGGGAGGTGGTGCGGTTTCCATCTATCAATGCTCGCCGTTGGCTCGACAAGCTGGGAGACCTTCCTGCTGACAGAAATTTGGCAACGCTCGGCCTGACTCACTCCTCTCATTTGAAAAGCAATGATGAGAAAAGAAAATGTTAGCAGTCTTTCAGTACCGATAGAAGTAATAAAAACAGCAGGAAGAATGGCAGCAGCCGTGCTGTTTGGACACCTGGTTGCATCGAAAACAACACAAAATATCAATCTTTTTTAGAATGCTGTCCTGAATGTTTTTTATGGAGCTGCCTAAGAAATATCAGACCATTCTGTGGCTCATATTATTCACACACTAATGACAGGTTGATAAGCAGATTTTAGGATTCATTACAAGATTTTTTATGATTGTTAGTTATGCATTCCCTAGCTAAGGTGAAATCATTTGGGTTGATACTGGCTGCAAAACCTTTGCAAAATAGACTAGACTAGGTTATAAGGACTAGCTTTATGACTTTTACCCTGAAGTGTTACACAGCTTCAGGAGTTTATCTGAAGACATAAATGTCATGATGAAACATGTTGGCAGTTTAAACAAAGTCTAATCCTTATTTTGGTTTTGCAAAATAAATTTCAACAGCAGCTATTTGCCACAAAGCAAACATCTAGTATGCCTCACTGATCCCTTTGTTACACACAGTCCTACTGGTTTATTTTCATTAATACCAACTGACTTTACCTGGGGTGCTTCTTCTGAACATACCTGCTAAATCTGAGCACATGTCCCGTGAAATACTTTGTTGTTGCATCTTCACCAATCCATAAATTGCACTTCTGAAGTTGGAGTCCCAATCAGAAAATGGCATCAAAAACAAGCTGACCAGTTGCAAAAAAAAAGATAAAAGGAAAGCTCCAATAAACAGTTTATTACATCAGATTAGCCATGGGCTGGTGTTAGATTCTCCCAGTAAGATCACACAGACGAAACATACCACAGTTTAACAGTTTCAGTGTATGAGCAAAAAAAATGTATAACATATTTAAGATGCTTTTGTTTAAAACAGAAAAGGAGCAATTATTCCTATTGCTGCTTCAGTATATATTTACAATTACAGAAATGTTCAATTGTTCTTTTTGTTCATACATAGACCAAAGGAAAAAATAAAATACAAATGCTAAATTTTGTTGTTAAGTGTTTGAAAAATGGTTATTGGGAAGAATTCCCAATGTTTTTGGTCTTTATTACAAACTGCTATAGAAAAGGGTCGAACTCTTTTAGTTTCCTTGCTACAGCTTTCCAAATAGTGGAATTTGTCTTTCTTGTATGTGGGGGAAACATGTGGGAGCAACTGGTGGTGTGTTCAGCAACAGGTCGGAGAGGGGTAAGCAATGATCTACAGCCAGAACAAAACCAGAAAGTGGCCCGTGACTACAACAGATACTTTTGCCGAAGGGCCCTTGCTGAACTCCCTTACTACAAATCTGGACATTCCAATTTCAAAATGAGGAGCATTGTGATTTCATCCTGTCCTCATGTGATGTTTCACTGTTACAGCACCTCTAACTATTAAGTTATTTTACTTAATTCACTGATTAATATGTTTAGCATTTTTGCGAGCACTAGAATAACATTGGTTTGTAGATTAAAAGTAAGTGGCAAATGGCAAAGGAAGGTGTGTATAAAGGGATGTATAAACATTTCGCAAAAACTAAATGACACGAAATTTTTGTGTCACATCTGAGATTTTAAGGCATGAAGCAACAAGACAGATTGTACCAAATATGGGCCCAAAATGAGTCGGACAAAAGACTTTGAATTTGTGTTTAAAGTAAGGACAGTCCCTGCGATATTTTATATTTCTTTCTCTGAACATCTGTCCTCCAACCCTCAGGCCGGATCTCACGCATGGTAGCAGGCGTGTTGGTATTGACAGAAATCGACCTAACCCTTTCTGCTTCCTATTACGGTGGTATTTTCACACTCCTGCAACACCCGTTTGCCATCCAGTCCTGGTATGATGAGTTGGCCGGGCTTCACGCCTTTCCATTTTATGCTTGATGAATGGCTGCAGCATATGGTTTGTTATCTTTGAAGATTCCAGGGAGATGAGCGTGATGAATTGCTCCAGGCATCAGCCACCTCCCCCCTTAACACCAGCACCACTGCCACAATCATGTTGCACTTCCAGACCTAAAGAAAGTGAAATGTGATGAATATGTCGTTGACTCGAACACCCCTTAAAGAAGCTACTGCTTCCACTTTACACAAACCAGGCTTGAGTTTAGAGAATTACCTGTAACACCAGTGTAGATAGGTTTTAAGGACAATACAAACAAAGAACAGACATGGGCTTGGACTCATCTGGTTCAGTCATTAGTCTTTTTACAATGGACACCAGTCACAGCTTCACAGAGCAGCACAAAGGTTAAAAACGGGTAAGGGTAAACAGGGGAACTTTGTTATTGTAGTGAAATTCTTGATTCTTTACTGACAATGTTGATTCGTTCTTTGTAGGTCTAAATAAAAAACTATTTTCCATTAAGTCAATAAAAAGCTAATATTTTTTGTCAATTAAAGTATATGTACTTTCAAAATAAACTGTGATGTGCAAGTTTTTATGGTTTCTATTCTCAGCATCATTATGTAAAACAGCCAGCCTAATTCCTAGACACTTGGTGCAAATATGGACCAAAGGACAAAATCATCAAATGTCGATGTGACTTTAAACCAACTTTTTTTAATGTCCAACCTTGAGAGATGTCTGTCCTCACCAAGTCCCCTTTTTGTTAAAGTTATTTGTAAGCCAGGTCATTTACGGCAGGTCATCCATCAAGTAAATCACATTAAAAGAGGTGTCAACGGTCCTCTTAAAATAGACCCCCAAAGCACCTATGTCCACATACCGTGCCTGTTAAAGGAACATCAAAATATAAGGTTGGGTATATTTGGGATAGCTGTGATGTTAGACCTCCACCCATTTGTAATGAAGATGATGGACAGAAGGGCTGATGAGTCTCCACTCTAATTTATTTTGGAAGAGCTTGAACAGACTGGGCAAAGTCCTGACCTCAGTGTGATAGAACACCTTTGGAATAAATTAACCTTCCTTTATGCACTGGTCTGCAGTTATGTTAGATCTGGAAGGGCCCATTCCTAAACTCTTCCAGCAAAGTTATGAACATGAAATTTTCAAAAATGTTTTAGTTTGCTGAAGTAGTTTCTTTCACTGGAACTAAGGGACTTATGAAAAACAGACCCACATCATAACATCTCCTGCACCAAACTTTACACTGGCTCAGTGTAAGAGTCCATGCAAAGGGCATCCACGTAGAGTCTTGGTGTATCCTCGATACATATGATGAAATTTAAGTCACAAAGGCTTTGGTGAGTGGACGGTAAAGCAGACTGGGATGTAAGGTTGCACAGTATATCATGAATAACGTATAGTGTCATTGCAATTTTAGTGTGTGCAATATTTATGTCACAAAGGTCTGTTTGGAGAGCATTTATTGATGGCTAATATATTCCAAGGGTTATAAACTTGCATTTTACATGGTAATCTAATGTTTAGCCAGTTGGACAGAGCCTCACGGCAGCAGATGCTCACACTAGACACAAACGGCATCGTTCAGAATGCTAAAGGTCATAGAGAGATGGCACAGATGACAAAGACAGAATAGAAGAAATAGGCATCTATCACAACTGATATCGACATCGTAATATTTATCAATATTATTACATGATTTGTTTTATTTTTTACAGCCCCTAATATCATATCATAATATCAGCACCAGAAATGCTCTATTTAAATTGATTGTTTAGTATTTGAGGAAAGAGAATTTAATTAGGTTTAATACAATACATTTATGACCAAATCAGAGCAGAAAAAGCTACTGTAAAAACTTTATGACATAAATTTAAACCAATTTTCTTTATGAAACCTTATGGACACATTGAACTTCTCAAAATGTATAATATATTCTTTTAAAATGTCCCACATAGCAAACACTTTCCAAATCCCAAAGTGAAACAGGTTTAGCACAAACTATAAGAATCAGTTATTATTTTTTCTTCATCATCACTGAAGTCATGTTTTAACAGAGTCTCATATTTCATTTATTTTTCTTTCCTCTATTAGCTGGAGGCCTCACCTGCAGGCGAATGTGCACACAAACCCGATGCAATGTGAAACCATTGTCTGTTTACTGGAAATGGAACAAGAAACTGTGCCACTGAACTTGCCTGCAGTGCTGCAGGTGCGAATATCTGTGTCCCGGTCATTGTGATTAATGGCGACGAAACCTGGGACTTCGCCCAGCACGAAGTGATCACAATAGCTCTGACAAAGTCAATCAAAACAACCTGTCAGTGCCAAGAAAAAATTTGATGGGGGGAAAAAGTGTTTCATGGGGCCAGGCTGGCTGACAGCACTGCTGATTTATCGCAGATGTGCATTTCTGAGACCACGGGCAAACATGATTTCAGCATTTGGGAAGAATTTTTTGGCTTTCATGTGGCCTTTACAGGGCAAGTTTAAATAGTGGAAAGATCAATAATGGATGGACAAAACACATGGATCCACTCAGAGTCTACATGTGCATGCTTACACACACCTGGACAAAACAGCCTTTTTCTGGTGAAAGAAGCACTAAGATCGTCACGTGCAACATTGAAAATCCTAAATATAAAATTGTACTTGAATAAACTAATCATCATGATGTGGATCATTTTTTACAAGTAGAGGTTTTACTTTGGAGGCGGCTCTGTAACAGGAGCTTATTGTGACATGTTTTGTTATTAATGTACAGTAAGTCCAGAATTATTCATACCCTTGGTAGATTTAGATTTGTAATCATTTTTATTCAGTCAGAAAGTTTGTCTCTGATATAAAATGAGACAGATATCCATCAAAAGATAAAGCAATGTAAACAGTATCAGTTTTGGAAAACATATTTGCTTTTTTTTTCATTTACATTTTTAATAAAACATGGCCTGTTGAAAATTTGTGGAAAAATCTTTATTGGTATTACCTTATACCAAACCCCTCTTATAATTGCTTACCAGCTTTTCGCATGTTTCTACTGGTATTTTGAGGATTTATTCTTGCTTATGAGCTTCAGGTATGTGAGGCTCCTTGCCATAGCCCTAATTTTCTGGCTCCCTCCACAGATTTTTCTAGCAGACTGAAGTCAGACGGGTCCACTCCAAAAACGTAAACATACCTTGCAGATAGAAGAAACAAACTTATCAAATAAAATGTTTACTTTAAACCAAAATCTGCTAGGGGTATGAATAATTTTATTCTTAAGTGTATATAACAGGGCTCACTTGCTCACTGCATGTCTGTAAAATACAGTTAACTGCTATGATGTTTGGGTCGCTGTACATTGCCATCCCTGCTTATTGGCAGCCCGTGTAAAGATGTGTCAAAAATGTCTTAAAATAAATGTCTGCTTTTGTAGCATAGTCTCACATTTGTTAAGAAATATATTTTTATTTGATTACATTTATTCATTGGGGAACAACATTCTGCATAGAAAATAATAAAAGATACAAATAAAGAGCACGAAGGCAATAAAAATACACACACAAAAGATTTTGTACATGATAATATAAAAATTGCAGGGGTAAAGGTGGTGTATATTATCTATATTATATATTAATTGCAGACAGACAGATTTCTGTTAATTATGATCATCTTCAAATTTCAAAATTTCAAATTTACAAACTTTATCAGCATGAGATTACACTGCTGCATTAATAGGCGGCTTGATTTTCAAGGCATTTAAGATATCTTTACCAAACCAAACTCTTGCAGCTATACGTTTGTAATGTTTTATGACTTTTAAACGGCAAATCCTTCTATGTTGGTAAAAAAAAAAAAAAAAAAAAAAGCGTTTTTCTACTCGTTCTAGTTAAATGGCAAATCTGAATGCTGTGGCAAAATGTAGGCTGACCTCTTGGAAATAAAAGCAGCTTCAGCTTTTAGTGATGCATCACGGAAATCAAATAAAAAAAGTCAGTTTGACGACTGAAGTACATTCATTGGATGACTCCTCACAAGTTTATACGTTTACAAAGCATTTAACTGAGGGTACAATTGGTTTTTGAAACTGTACTGATGGGCATTTAGTAAAGCTGATTCTGATTTAAGACGCGTTTGAATAATAAGGTCAATGTACCTGGAGCTGTTCTTTCTGTTCTAAATGCCATGTGTAACAAAGCGTTGTTTATTACTTCCTCGCTTGACTCCCTTATTTCACATGTAAATGTTGGTGTCAGAATGGAATTGTTAGGGGCATTCAAACCAATTATGTTATTATGGCTTGTTATAATGCGATTACAGCGATTGAGCTGGGGCTGATTGTCTCTTTAAGAAGCAGTGAGAGTGACGGGGGGCGGTGCGATTTCACACCCTGGGGTGGGAAACATGGGCGGGGCCCAGCGGGCTTTGAGTGACAGCCGCTTGACTAGCCGACGCAAGGACAAGCCGCAACAACCAATCACGTCGCCAGGAAACCCACGCATCAAATCCCACCAGCCAATCAGGGCAGGCGACGGGAGGATCCGGTATCGCTGTTGTGCTTCCAACGTGGGACTACGGAGCGATCGCCCACAGAAAAAGGAAAAAGTAACTCGGCAAAGGAGAAAACTCATGGTGGTTAACCCAGGCTCGGAAGAAGGAGGGGGACGCAGTTTTGTTATTTATCGGATCGTCTAGATGTTGTGAGCACAGACTGCACCTGATGAGCAGCTGGTGGAGTTTCTTTGGATGGTACCGAGTCCGTGTTTCAAAGTTGGATTTATGCGGTTCAGATTTGGAGCAGAGATTTCGGAAAAGCGCTCGGCTTGAACGTTTTTACCACTATTCCTAATTTATTCACTAAATATTTGCATTTTGGATCGTTCCAACTCCGTTAGACGTTTGTGTTAAAGGCAGTTTTTGGAGGAGAGCAGCTGGAGTCGGGCGCAGAGTGTCCTTTAATATTTGGCTCCTGCGTGTTTTCAAAGGTAGCTGCGAAGGCAAGCCTTTTCCCTTTTACGGACACATTTTTGCTACTTAATTTGAATCAAATGTTTCCGACAGTGCAGCTCTGTTTCTTCGTCTGTGGGTCTCCTTAAATCTCACTCCTGCGTCGGACTCCGGGGGGAGAAAGTTGGGAGTCAGGACTTGTTTCAGAGATGAATTCCGCTGAGACGGACGCAAAGTTGTTTCTACTGGCCTTTGTGTCAAAACAAGACAGTTCATGAGCTGCAAAGGCTTTTTACTTTTCCCGAAGCGAGACTGATCATTTTCCCAGTCCGTGGGATACCTGGAGAGCTCCGCTGCCGCGCTGCTATACTGGATACAAAATGGCGGCGTCCCTGGGACGGCTTGGATGTGTTTCTCGCTGTGTTTTTTATTTAATGTTATCGCTGGAGCTGTCAAACAGTTTTGGACTGTGTTCGGACGCACCTTGCCCTCAGAACTGTACCTGCAGAGGAGATTCGGTGGACTGCAGTGGCTTGGAGCTGACGGTACCGCCTCTGGACCTTCCAGTCCGGACTGTTTCCTTGTAAGTAAAGCGCTCTAGGCGCCTCCAAACTATTTATTGGCCAGTCCATAACGGGGTAACTGGGTTTAAAGAAGAAAAAAACTACGCAACTATATAAAGCTGATATTTTGTCTTGTGACAGAAAAAAGTAGACATGGTGGAAGGGACTTTTCGGTCCAGAACTCTAGCTGGACAGGGATTTCTCTGTGATTGTCCTTCAAGAGCCTGTCAAAGGCATAAGCAAACAATGCAGCTTTGGGTCCATACACCAATAGGCAGAGTTTCTGCATCTTCCATTGGCAGTTTTTATTTTAATTAAATATACCCTAATTTGCGTTCTCACTGTGGCTAGTAAGGTGTTATGATGCTGGGGAGACCCTCTGAAGAAATCTGTTCCAGAAACTGGCTCCTTGTTGTTTGGGAGATTTGAGATAAAACATTCCTGTTCCTTTATTAGCTTGTAGCATATATATATATATATATATATATATATATATATATATATATATATATATATATATAGTAAAAGCGTCAACAGGTAGTTGAAACCTGTTGTCAGTAATATTTTCACAATCCTCACTGTGAAAGCAACTTTGTTAAAGTTAGATAATTTAAGTGCAAGATAAACTCACTCGCATGCCACAGCCAAAAAATACCAAGTAGTTGACAGAGTTACATTTACCCAAGTTACTAAGTTGGTTTCAAAGTATTGAGTAGTAAAGTTTTTGTTTTCTGTGATTCCTTCTCTCTCCCTGTATAGATTAGTTATGTACAAATACACCTTAACATTGCCCTTCTTCCTCAGGCAGTTTTCAAATATCATCATATACTTTGATTAGTATCAGAGATGCTCCAATTGGTCAGCCAGGGATTGGTATCGTCCAGTTTCCCATTGATTGACTCTGATAAACGATCGTCAGGACAAATAAAAAAAGAGATCAGGTTTTCTTTTTCCCCTTATTTATTAAACGCTTTAAAACTAAGAAGACCCACTGTTGTCAGTCTACACTGCATCAACCAGCAACATGCACTTTGATTATCTGTTTTGCGTTCTGTTAGAGGAACGTTTTTTCCTCTTCTATCTGCCGTAGTCCCTAAAATCTGAACCGGCAGATCTCGAAGAAAAAATTGGAAATCGGTATCGGCCAAAAAGAAAGACAGCTCTGTGCATCTCTGGTGTCGATAGCACATAATTACACACATTTGGGGAGGGGATGATGATGTCATTTATTTATTTTTTTATATTTTCTGCCTCTTTAGTTAGGGCCTATTTACAGCAGTTTAATGTGAATGGCAGATTTACATTTATAGTTTGACATTTTTGTTAACATTTCTTTGTCTGTTTCAGCCTTGTATACCTATTTCTAAATGTTAAAAAATACTTTTTATTCATAACATTATTGTAGTATGATTTCATTTTAAATTGATCAACCTTCTAAACCTATTGCTTTTCCATAGTTTGATTTCTATCTGAATGAGTTCCTATTTTCCTAGACATAGAACGAGCAAACTTGTTTGCTTGGGACGAGTAAACAAGCATGTCATAACAAATAAAGCCCTTCATTATTCCTTCAGATTGATGATGTGTATTATCCACATTTCCTTTTCTGCATTGGAAGCCGTAGTTCTCAAATTGAATTTGTAGTAAATAAATCAGTTTTCTGTCCGGGATAAGACTGACAACAGTTGATTCCTTGTCTGTCAGCTCATTAAGGAAAATGAGCTACTTTGGGACATTTTTATGAGCCATCCTCCAGTGTTTTGGGTGTCTCAGCTACGGTCCTGCTGAATGAGACAACTTGTCCAAAGACAACACAAGTCTATCCTCCTCGCTAACCCCCTGAAGCACGAACCGCACTGTCTTGTCCAGCGGCGGTCGATATTCATCAGTGACAATTAGGCGTCTTGTTCCAGGGTTTTCCACCATCTGCTTGTGTTTGGTTCCCGTACATTGTCGGAAACCTGAGGTTCAAAACCAAAGTACCTGAGGGCCTCTGCTGCTCCCAGGTTCCCACGTGCTGCACTCTATCTTTCCATCTGTGAAGTCAGGAATGCAACTTTTAAAAGAAGTCTTCTCCACTTGTGCCCTTCGTTGCTGCAGCTCGTCATGCATGCACACAAGCAAACCCAAACCCTGACAACAGCTGTCTTATTGTGGGACAAATGTTCTGTTTGAAAACAGCTGCTGGGAGTCCAAGCGTCGCTCTGAACCTTCTTCTGTTATCTTCTCCGAACCTTATCGGTCAAGATTTAAGCAGCCGCAATCTTTTTGTTTTCAAAGGGAATGGCTTTATGGCTCTGAATTATCTTTCAAAACGCCTAAGGTTGCACATTTCCACTCGCAGCGAGATAGTAACTTCATGTTGGCAGGTAACTCAAAGGGAGAAAGCGCCATTGTTCTTGACCCTGCATATGAGACAGTTATTATATGGTTGCTTCAAACCCAAATAAACCCCGGTAAAGACTTTTTGACCCATAGCCAGGGGTTTAAAGTTCTATATCCAAGTCTGTTTAAATTGACAGAGCTGTTCATCGATAACTCTCTTTAGAAACTTTGAGATCTTTTGTATGGTTCGTGCAGACCATGCACAGTAACAAAAAGGCTTTTTTACATTTGATGCTAATTATTAATTGCTTGTTCAAATAAGTTGTGATTAGGTGGAGAGCTCTTGTTTCTGTGTCTGATTCCTAGTCTCAAATGAACTGGGATTGCCGGTTTCCGCAGTCAGTCATGAGAACGGAGGAAACCACTAGGGAAGCAGCTATCTCTTTGATATGTGCCCCAGAGGAGGAAGAGGAGGTGCAGGCAGCAGCAGCATCAGTATGGCTGCTAGCAAGGGCAGTCTGGTTTCCACTCTGCCTCACTTTCTCCGTGTCTAGATTTGGCAAGGCAGCATCCAGGAACAAAGATGCTATTTGCAGAAGAAAGTGTCAGAGTTACCAGACTTCTATCCGGCCGCATGGAGGATAGATAAAGGCAGAGCTCCCCTCCACCACCCATAGCTGCACACTGCAGTTCAGCTGGCTTTAAGAGACAAAGGTGGAAATACAGCGTCCTCCACTCCTATTGATGAAGATGTTTTAAAACCTTCGAACTGAAATAATGGTTTGCTGCAGAGGAATAAACTCACTTTGAAAACATTTCTGCAGTTCTCTATCAGTGAGGTTTAAAGATCTTTTCCATCTCCTCAACCATCCTCTTCACTGAACATGACGGCAAAATAAACTTGCTTCCTGTTGTTTTTAACATAATACACATTCATCTATTTCTCTGTTGTCATTTTCTGACTTCTGGAGCTCCGCAGACATATGCCTAACTTGAATGACATGTTCTCTTGTTTTTCACATTTTGAAGAGTGGCAAATAAACTAGATCAGCTTTCTGGTTTCTGTGACTAGAGATGCACGATCTGTTGCCTTTAACGTCCGTATTGGCCAATGTAAGTCAGTTTTAATATATCGGCCCCATAAGTAAAGCCGGGCAGATATTAATAACCAATGTTTATTTTTCCATTGTGGTGGGGGTTGGCTGTGGTTGTTTAACTGAAGCGGAGAAGCATCAGTGTCAGCGCACTGATGGGTGTCAAAAGGGAAATGAATATAATAATTTGCTTTGTAGGAATTGTTAATGGGTGCCACTAATTGTGCCACAGATAATTTGGTAACAAAAAAACATCTTTCCCGAGAGGTACCAATACAGTGGATGGTGCTGTATAAAATATGGTTATTGTATTTATGGCTAACCACAAGTTAACTGGTTCATATTGGATTTATAGCTGTAACCTTCCTGACAGTGGATACAACAGTGACGCTGTTTGTTTCACCTGCAGCTTAAATAACATATATGTTCACTGATTACAGGTTTTAGCCTGCAGCTCATCCATCACTGGCACAAATAAGGCCACGACTGTTGGTGGAAGAAAACAAAACAGTAATGCTTTCCAGCTGTCAAAATAATCACGCCTCAGGACCCTGATTGTAATGGTCCTCTGTGAACAAGGGGTCTTGATGAGGATTCAGGCAAGCAAACATGTTGGCACATCCACTGCAGGGCGGGCTGAGCCAACACGGGCCTGGGGGGGACGCTACCATGTGGACCTCTTATGCACTGTTATTTTAAGTAGCCTTATACTGTAATGATCAGAGATTTTTTTTTTTTCAGTACAGCACACCCTTGTAGTTATGAATCTTTTTTACAACCACATTTGTTGCTGTTTTTCATCAGAACTCTTTTACATTTAACAAATTGACCATTAGCCTCAGAAGTTCGGCTCCTCCTTATGATTGATGAATAGCCTGACAAAATCCAAAGCAAGAAGTCTCTCACACAGTTGCATATTCCCTCTCAATAGTGGTGTTTTATCTTATTTGCAGCCAGTGTATTGTGTGCAAAAAGCATTTTTACCCCCAGTGCTACTGGCGTAATGGGATTCTGTGAGTAAATAAAAGCATGAGCTTTGCTAATTTTGGCAGCGATTTGCTGTGTTTGGTAAAGATGAAGCAGATACCGGGTGTCTGTCTGTCACAGTGTCTCCATGTTTTTCGTGCGTGATGCAGTGAAGTCCTCCTCATGGAAGGTTACAAATTTTTAATGTGCCCCGCCTGTATTTTCATCAGTCTGTTCCGTTCTTGGAAAGATCCTCTTTGTGATCTGGCATCTCCTGACACGTTTTCAAAAGTAACTGCTTCTACGCACAGGGCACTTACTGGTAACAAGGTACCCCAAGGTTATCAAACATAAGCCTTAAAAACTTCAAAAATGTTTTCTGTCATGTCGTTCATACTTTTAATGAGAGAACAGAGAAAGTGACCACAATTTTCCGTGGCTATGAAAATATTATAGCTGCTGTGCACTGCCAGTCAGCTGGCTCTCATAGAAGGCTGCTGTGTTTAATCTCTCACTTTACAAATTTGGCTCTCTGGGAATTCTCTCACAGTTGGATAACTTTCAGGATCTGTATTGGTGTATTTTATCAGTGCTGCACAACATATCGACAGAATCATCATTGCAATGTCAGTATGTTCAATATCGCAGTACCACAGGGCTGCTTGGATGAAAAATCGGATATGATAATATGTTTCATGTGGCATGCAATTAAATACTGTCTGCCAATAATACATTTGGCCGGTTGGTTGGACTTTGGTAAAAATTAGAGGTAATACCTGCATCGAGATATTCAACAGTTCTTTTGTGATCTCATATTTACCCTCAAATTTCAAACAAAAGTGAACACATGTAAACAATATTTCAATATTTCTTTTCTTCAAGAGAAAGGTGACAATTATTCCTACTGCTGTTTTGCTGTTTTTCACAGTTTATCATTCTTTATAGAGTAACAAAAATACAACAAGCTTATATTAGCTGGTTAAGTAGTTTGGCTGTCTGTTCAGGCAGGACTTTACACTCTAGGACTGGTATGTTGAAAATGTTTTTGGGTTTGAAACACTTCGTACTGGTAACTGGCCTATGCCTACAGCTGACTGCAGGATGGCTATCTAAGCACTGACATGACTAATTAACCACCTCATGTTGTTACACTCCCAATGTTACTTTATAAAGAGCATAACGGCAAAAAAAGAGACAATATTCTCCTCAATAAGAAGTTTATCTCTCAAAATCAAAATGCCTGTTGTAGATAACGTCATTATTGCAATAAATATGTATTATTTTTGCAATATTATTTTTGGAACATTATGAATGATTGTCGCCTCTGTTTTTAAATCTAAGAGCAATAAATGTGGTTATGCCTTTTTGTTTCAAATACTGGTGTAAATGATGCATGCCCACCAGCCACACTTCACACTGCTCGGTGTAAACCAGTCGCTCTGTTGCAAGTCGGCCCTAAACTGTCACTTCCAACCAAACGGTGGAAAACCTTCGCACCGCCACCTCCAAGCAGCTGGCTTTGGCTGCTACCCTCAGGAAATGGGTTAGTGTCGGTGGTTTCATGACGGGCGCTGGGAACTCAGGTCTCTTGTTATGGGCTGCTCGGTGGGGGGGGTTTGGCTTCAGGTCATCTCGCCTTTGGGGGTGGGGGGATTATGTGTAGAGGTATGTGAGGATGGGGGTGTTTTCCACCAACTGCATGGAAGTGTTTAATTATTGTGAAGGTCTGCTGCGGCCGCTGCCTTCAGCCTGGTTCCACTTGTTGGGAAAAGTTATGTCAGTGGTCAGAAACCTCAGCCACCGTCACACATGTTGCAACACACACAGGGAAACCAGAGGAAGTTAAGCGTTACATGGCAGTCTGGTTTAACGTCATCTGCTATCAGACACAACCTCTTACGGTATAGGTTTTGTTTTACCTTATTCTGACCCACTGCTAGGTATGGAAAGTATGTAAACATACACGCTCTGAGCGTGACGGGCGGGTGGATTCACATACAGTGTGTCTGCTAGAGTAGCGGACCGCGTCATCTTTGACAACCCATGAACATTTCAGTGGTTTGGGCAGAGATGGAGCAACAGCAGCACCACTCAGCAAGGCTGAGCCCCTTGTGGTTTCTGGGGCATTTCTCACTCTACAGCCTTGTAATTTTGTGGTTTGGGGAGTGATTATACTCCGTTTGTTTATTGTCATAGTTTTGCTAGCCTTATGACTTGCATGTCCTCTGGCGGATAATTTAAAGTCTCAACTTGAGGCTTTGGGAGAGTTTATTATCACTGGCACTGATTGTTATCAGCTGCTCTTCACTTTTCCCTCTCTTATCTGGCTCTTAGTAAAAGCACCAGGAGTTTCCATTAGGAACTTTAAAGGTACAGACAGTTTTTTTGTTTTTTGCTTTTTGCCTTCATCTTTTTCTTTTTTTTTTTCCGTAATTGGCTCTTTTTTGACTATGCGAGATAACTCATGCAACAAGTTAGCTGCGAACAAATTAGAAAGAAACAGTCAAGGTTGACCCACTCTTTGAAACCGCCTGATAGAGCGAGATAAAGTCTGACAACAACACGAAGATACGGGATGAGCTCATGGCCTCGGTCTGGCTTTGATGATAATCAAACAGCTGCTGCCACAAGTCATTCTGCAGGAATTCACTCAGCAGAATAGATGGCACTTTTGTGAGGACAGTGTACAGTGCCAAGTTCTTTGGGGGGGGGGTTATGCTTTCCCTTAAAGTCAGTGTCTACAAAGGGAGCTTGATCAATGAATCATCTGTGAAGTCCCAACATCTGGTAAGAGTTTGGAAATTTGGAGAAGATTGGAGGGGATGGGGGGGAGCGTGACTTGGAGAGAGAGTAAGAGGTACAGCGTAAAGTGGAGCAGCTTCTGCCTGGAAAACACACACAGCATCAAAGTGTGAGGAAAGAATTAGACCAAACACTTTTATTTTGGACACTGGAGCCTTTTTATCTTTCCAAAAGGTTCCTACGCAGTCTTACCAAGTCTGGAGCAGTGACTCAGTTGATATCATTTTCAAGTCTGGATAAGTTTGGAAAAAAAGGAAAATTAAGTATTGAAAAATATTTGAGTATCCAGATATTTCTTCTTTTAGATCTGAATTTCTATAAATATAATTTTTCTACTAATAAATGCCCCCTTACTGATAGATTAAGATCATTTTTGGAAAGCTGGGTTCAGTTTCAGCAGCCACACTTTAGGTTCAGACCTGTAGAATCAAGAAACCACTTAAAAAGAACTTGTCCGACAGCACGCAGGAGGCTGATGGCTGGTACACACTGCAATTTTGGGCGGTCACAGACGAAAGACGAGGATTGTAAGAAAATCATGGAGAAATTTGTGGTTGTGGCTCTAATTATGTGGTGTTACGTCGCACTGTGAGCCAGGTTCGAGGACGGTCTTATGTTAGCGTCTTGCTTTCAAAGATGCCCTGCGATACAAATCTCCCAGTGTCAGATATTTAGAATGACTATCTCACAGTGAGACCTATGTCTGCTAATCAGCCAATAAAACTGCAGCATAAAACCGGTGTTGTACAAAATTCAGTTCCCCTGGTCACACAGCACCAGTATTACACCCATGAGGGAGCTACAGGTTTTCACCATGTAGTGTTTCCACGGAGTTCTTTTGGTTTAGTGATGAGTCCTGTGAGGTTAGGGTTAGTAGATAGCAGACTGGTGAGGAGAATCCGCTTGTGTGGGACAAGCACACAGCAGTCATAGAAGAACAGATTATTTCAGGGGAACTGAATTTTGCACAACACCGGGCAGCCCAAGTTGGCCTCTTTTCCCCAGCCACAACCACGTCCACATTCTCCTCCTCCTTCTTTTTGTCATATTCATTTCAAGGCACATAAATGCCGTTTGTTGTGGTTGTGGCTGGCGGCACAGATAGAAGGTGTACGCTGATGCGGCACACGCTGATGATGTTCATTGTCGTACGTCGTAATAAACAGTCATCGTACAATGTGCACACATCAAACTTGACTGTATCAACGTTTATTAGATCCACATCTTATAGTGTGTCATGGAGTTGTCTTATAAGATTGCTAAAATAACACAGTGTAAGAAGGCCATCAAGGATCATGTCATCAATGGCTTTTTAGTTGTCCCCGAAAAATGACAAAAAGCTTGTCTTGTTCTCATGAAACGTAAATCCTGTACCGTCTGGTGAGTTTGATAAATGTGTACAAATCCTGATGATTTGATTTTAAATGATGTCCTTTTATCTTTAAATTGAAACATGTTTTTTTTTTTTATTCACACTTGTACAAAAATCTAAATTTAACAGGTTTTCTTTTGGCCTCTAGACCATCTTATGTCAACTGGGCCGGTTCTTAAACTGGATCTGGTGTGGGTTGTTATAGCATTGACACGCTTCCTTTTTGGAAATTTTACAAACAAAGACATCCCAGATCACAAACTGTAATTTAAAGAATGTATTTAATCTAGAGTTATCCATATTGCGGTCCAGATTTTCTAAATATTTGAGATTTGTGCAATAGAGCCGATTGTTCATTATTTATGAACGGTACAGATAACCCAGAGCATATGGTTAATTTTCAGATGTCCAAACTAAACTGTCAGGAAAACTGATTCTGGAAAGGAATGACATTTTGAATGGGGAGATATGTAGGAACCATGTTTCTATTTCTCTTTTCCAAAAGAGCAGTAAAACCCCAGCGTCTAGACATCTCCACTAGAAATTATTACCATCAAGGGTAATTCTTGTTCTGCGAGTAAAACAAACAAAACAACGGGGGAAAAATTTGGACAAAGCAATCTTTTTCCGCACTTTGAAGATAAGAGCATTAGGTCAGCCTTGCTGTAGTACTGCACCAATAGCCCAGCTAAAGAGACGTAGCCTGTTTATGTTATTCTTTCAGATTAATTGGAGACACTCATTTCCCTCTGCTCATAACATCTGGCGCCATTTGTAACAAATTACATTGTCATCTCATCTGAACCCTGGGTTTAGTGCACGAGCGTGAGTCTGTGTGCCTGTGGGCTAGCATGTGGGCTGCAGTTCATACATCGCAAGCGTTATTGGACCTCTTTAGAGTCCGAGCTGGACTCTGTGCGTCTGGCCCTGGGGGTAGCGCTCAGTTTTCTCCACGTCGCGCCCGTTTGTTCGGAGTTCTCTCCTGCTCCCCCATTTCCCAGAGCAGCAGCAAGGAGAACACGTGGCTCCAAGATGTGCGCCACCTTCAGAAATGGAGCCAAACCGTCCATCCCGACTGATTTCAAAGCAGTCTTCTGCTTTGTTTAGTGTATCTGGGGGGCAGGTGGGAATGGTTTGGTTAAACATGCTCTCTCCTCGCTCCCCCAGGATTTTACATTTATTAGTGTTTTGGTCAAAATTGAGCTCATCAGATTTATCTTTATTATAGCAAATGTTGTCGGATGGCATATGCTCGTCAAAGCTGATAAGAGACCGTCCTGCTCCTCTCCCTCCCTGCTCGACTTGTGTGTAAATTGGTGGCCCGGAGCTGCTGTTAGCTTTGTGTACACTCTCACTGCAGTTGCTGAGCCATAAAGCGGCCCCTTAATGACAGGAAGAGCAGTGTGTTTGTGTGCGTCTGGCTCTCTGACGCGCAGGTTATTCTTTGACCAGTTTTATGGTGCTCTGAAATGGGCCGCATTAAAGGGCTTTTGTCTCGCAGCGGGACTTGCAGACGGACATCACTGACATCACTTCACACTTACAGCGAACAAAGTTCGCTCCCTGCTTATCTACTGAAGAAATGGGAGAGGTAATGACTATGTATCCCTGTTATGTGCAGGACCCTGCTCCCTCATTCCCCACATCCCCCCGTAAACGGACCGTCCGCTAACTCACAGGCATGGTGTCATATGCTATGACATCACCGCTGGTACTCCTACTGTACGACCACAGCAGCCAGACCACAGCTATTTTCTTAAAGCCTTTTAATGAGTTTTAATAGTGACATCAGCTGCATAGCCCAGGGTTGATAAGTCTGCTGCAGGCTGAGCTCTGCCATTTTTCCAGACAGTTGCTCAGTAGGATGCGGGTTTTATGAGCTTTGTATTTTGTCTTCTGTGGAAGTTTATTTCAAGTTGTTTGGGATTGAAGAAAAGGTGTCTGGTGTGAAATTTAAACTTTCCACCAATGCCCCGGGGGGCAGATGGATGCTCCATCCTGGTTTCTGCCTCAAGAATTTCAAGTTGTCCTGATGGGAGGATGGAGCTGAGGATGGGTAGATGATCTGCTCTGGTCTGTTGTGGTGGAGAGAGAGCGGAGCCAATAAGGCATCAGTTGACACTGGTCACTGGGACCTGTTATCCCGCTGACCCGTTCTCTGAAACGCAAAGAATGGGTCAATTTTATACCAGAATTTGACAGAATATTCAGAAATGTAATTTTAATGGGGTGTAGTGAAGGAAATTTTTTTTCCTGGTGTGTTTGTGAAATCCAGTTAAGGCAGCTGAGCAGGATTTGGACGATGAGAATGGAAAACTGTCTTCTTTATCCCAGTAAATAGTTTTTATCTGTGGACGGTACAAAAAGCTTGAAAGCAGTGAGAACAGGTTTAGGTTCTTGATCGCTTTTGATTCGATCAGATCCAGCTAATTCTGATTCTGACAGTATGGTACATAAAATTCAACGTGGAGTTTTTCGATGATATGGCATACGTTTCTAGTAAGTCTGAAAGGATAATTTAGCTGTTATTTTTCTTCAGATTTTGTTTCTGCTGCCGTTTTTATGTTCATCTCTCCGCTTGTAAATCAGCCAGAAGCTCTGATTCCGTCACAGCCAATTCTTCCAGAAACAGCCTTTAAGCGTTTAAGGTTACTTTCTGGAAAGCATTAACTACTCTCCCTCTTGTTTTTTAAGCGGGAGTAGGTGTGGGGAGAGAGGGAGGGAGTCATTGAGGCAGGAAAGCTGGTCTTATCACCATCTCCTGCCACAGTAGGTGTTAAAACACTGTGAAACTTATCTGATCTGATAGCTAAGAGAATAAATCTGTCTGAAACAAGTGGAGGGAAGAAAGACTCGGTTGTGTAAACACTACAGGTGGCTCAGGGAAAGGCACACATATGCCTGCGTACCAACACAAAAGACCAGTTTTGTTTGTTGCTGTGGCCTTTGGCACCTGTACGGCAAGTTTAGCTCTCGAACTTAATTCCCCTCTTGTTTTTATGTGTCATCATCTTGTTTGTTGTGCACTTCTTTTAGTTTCAAGCTTGAGTCGTGGGAGAGTTTTCCTCCTTCAAACGTTAAACGAAAGGTTTGGGGATATCTCTCTGGTATGTTTTCGTTGCCAAAAATCAGGTTAGGAAAAGCTTTTGTCTGCTCTTGGAGGGCATGAATCACTCTCCATAGTTCTCCCTATTAGAGCACGAGTGTGTTTATGTGTTGGCTGATTATACGAGCCTCTAGGCAGAGGCCGCTTGTGTGAACACTGATTTTTTTTTGTAGGCTCCGCTGTAATTCCACCCTGTTGCAGGGGGACAACAATTCAGCCAACTAACCCACAATAGGAGGTGCCCCAGCACACGAGATCGTCAGGACGCGGGCATTTATGAGCACCGTGCCTCGAGGGCAGACACATGCTCTGCTATTATCTCGTCTCACATACACGTCAGCAGATAAAAACTGGGCAAAGAAGCTGTCATCATCTGAAATTGAGTGCAGAAGACAAGAAAGGGAAATCTGTCAAGTTAAGACGGTGATTGAGATTGATTGTTTTTAAAAAACACTGAGTACCATGCTATTAACACACCCTCCACACATTAGCTTTCTTAATATCTCCATCTGCTTGCTCTAAAATGCTTGGTATGAAGTAACAGCTTCTTCCTGAAACTCTGTGCTCCTCCGTTTCCTCCTCCAGAGGCGCTCTTTTAAGGCCACACTGACACTAGAGACTGAGGAATGTGTTGCATCAGGTAAAAGTGTCCGCAGTCTCTGCCATGTCTCTGCAGGCCCCTTAAAAAATTTTCTGCCGTCTGTCACGTCGGTGTGGAGGGGTTGGTGGAAAGCGGCTGTGGGCTCCTTTTGTATCACCCAGCTTAACCCCAGCGCACACAAGCAAACACTGGTCTCACTGTGGGCTGCTCTTTGCCATCACGCAGTCTGCATGCAAGCAGCCCCCACAATACAAGATCTAAGATATAAGAGCCTCTTGTTTTGAAGATGATCTGGAAACTTTACTTTGAAGGTACAGACTTTAACCTCCGTCTGTCGGGGGCATGCTCACCACATGCATAGTCTGTGGTTGCCTTGGTGATTCCCGCCTTATCTGGGCAGCAGGTGTGAGAGGAACAGAGCAGTGCCTCACCTTCTTTTATGAAGATGAGCAACGTCGCAAAACATGCAGAGGTCATTAGAATGTAAACATTTTCAGCTATGAATTAAACATGACAGAGGTGGCACTTATGTCCTTCATCCATGTAGTGTTGAGGTCTGAAACGGAGCTGTTTGTTCAGCTGCGGCCACCGTATCCCCGCCTTTTCACTTGTTGTTTGACAGCCGTATCGCCAGCCGTTGTTTGACAGCCGTATCGTACAAATCGCTCTCTAATAAGCCTCCTTACAAGTCAAGTGCCAGCTATTAAATACGCTGTTAGCCTAAAGTGCAAATTGACTGCTGCAGATGGATGGCCCGCGGGTCATGTTTGGAAAGTGAGCCGGGAGAGAGGCACACTGTATCGACAGTATTGATTCAGAGCCTTCCCTTGAATGCCAACTGGATTTATGTACTGTGGTGTCTTTACACGTGTGGATGGATAAGGCTGTTTGTCAAATGGGAGATGTAATTTTTATTGCTGCAACTGATCAGAATCCCTTTTTTTTCCACATGCCAGAAAAAATGGGTTTGATATAAAAGACTGAAAGGCTGCAAAGCTAACTGCAAGTAAATGTTATCTGCTGTTTTTATGAAAAACGTTCTTTTTTTTCCATGTTTCAGGAATCTCGGACACAATAAGTTGGCCTCCTTCAGCCCCGAAGCCTTTGACAATCTTCCTAACTTGCGTGAACTGTAAGTATTCAGCTGGATTACCCAGATCAGCTTTTACACAGTGCCTTGCTCATATACAGGGGTTGGACAATGAAACTGAAACAGCTGTCATTTTAGTGTGGGAGGTTTCATGGCTAACCTGGACCAGCCTGGTAGCCAGTCTTCATTGATTGCACATTGCACCAGTAAGAGCAGAGTGTGAAGGTTCAATTAGCAGGGTAAGAGCACAGTTTTGCTCAAAATATTGAAATGCACACAACATTATGGGTGACATACCAGAGTTCAAAAGAGGACAAATTGTTGGTGCACATCTTGCTGGCGCATCTGTGACCAAGACAGCAAGTCTTTGTGATGTATCAAGAGCCACGGTATCCAGGGTAATGTCAGCATACCGCCAAGAAGGACGAACCACATCCAACTGGATTAACTGTGGACGCAAGAGGAAGCTGTCTGAAAGGGATGTTCGGGTGCTAACCTGGATTGTATCCAAAAAACATAAAACCACGGCTGCCCAAATCACGGCAGAATTAAATGTGCACCTCAACTCTCCTGTTTCCACCAGAACTGTCTGTCGGGAGCTCCACAGGGTCAATATACACGGCCGGGCTGCTATAGCCAAACCTTTGGTCACTCATGCCAATGCCAAACGTCGGTTTCAATGGTGCAAGGAGCGTAAATCTTGGGCTGTGGACAATGTGAAACATGCATTGTTCTTTGATGAGTCCACCTTTACTGTTTTCCCCACATCCGAGAGTTACGGTGTGGAGAAGCCCCAAAGAAGCGTACCACCCAGACTGTTGCATGCCCAGAATGAAGCATGGGGGTGGATCAGTGATAGTTTGGGCTGCCATATCATGGCATTCCCTTGGTCCAATACTTGTGCTAGATGCCAAGGACTACCGAACCATTCTTGAGGACCATGTGCATCCAATGGTTCAAACATTGTATCCTGAAGGCGGTGCCGTGTATCAAGATGACAATGCACCAATACACACAGCAAGACTGGTGACAGATTGGTTTGATGAACATAAAAGTGAAGTTGAACATCTCCCATGGCCTGCACAGTCACCAGATCTAAATATTATTGAGCCACTTTGGGGTGTTTCAGAGGAAACGTTTTCCTCCACCAGTATCACGTAGTGACCTGGCCACTATCCTGCAAGAAGAATGGCTTAAAATCCCTCTGACCACTGTGCAGGACTTGTATATGTCATTCCCAAGACGAATTGATGCTGTATTGGCTGCAAAAGGAGACCCTATACCATACTAATAAATTGTGGTCTAAAACCAGGTGTTTCAGTTTCATTGTCCAACCCCTGTAATTATATCCCTTGAGGTTTTTCCTGTTTTGCCACATTATGTGTTTTGACATGTTTAGAGCTGTGTCTTTTCTTTTTCCAGTATTGGTCTCTTTTTAGCTCCACCCGTCTTCCCGTTAACTCTGACCATCTTAGGAATTGCATCCCGACAGCATGATGCTGCCACCACAATGTTTCTCCATGGGAATGATGTTTAGGGGGATGTGGAGTCCGTTTTGGGCTTATCTGATCAAAGCACCTTCTTCTACATTGTTAGCTATGTTTGCAGTTTTTGGCAACATACAAACGAGACTTTTTGTGGCTTTGGAAGGAAGCAGTATAAGAAGCAGAACGCCCTGCTGCAGTCTAGAGCCAAAGCCGGAGAGAAGAGTGCTGAACATCCATGTTGCGTCCATGTTGGACAGCCCTGCTCTGCCCTCATGCAACACACACACACAGTAGTAGGTGCCCGACACCCACTGCATCCTAGCCTTCTGCCTCTACCTTTATCCATCTTTTCATCAACTCCAACCAGAATCCCTCACCTTGCTGAGGAAAAAACATCCTCACAGCATAATGTTGCCACCACCATGTTTCACCAACAAGCATGGTGTGTCCGGTTTGTTGTGCAGTGTTTGGCTTGTAAGTCAAAAGGTTATGTGTCCCCTGCAAACAGCGGCTTTCTTTTTGCATCTCTTGTATAAAGGCCAGATTTGTGGGGTTGATTTTATTTGGCAGTTTCAAAGTAAAGTTTAAATATAAAAGCACTCTATATTTTTTGGATTTTCATATTGAAATCCACGTGTTTCTTTCCCCTTCACCATGATATACTACTTTGGTTATAGAGCATAAATTCTCAATCAAATACATAGAACTATGGTTGTAACGTGACAAAGGGCTATGAAGGCTTCTGCAAGGCACTTTAAATGACTCGATACAGACCAATGGCAATGTGCTTCCCAGCAGCATCCTTCTGTGTGTTGCCTTGAACTAAGTCCAATTAAGAAATAAGTGGTGGTTTTCTATTTTAAGCCTTCCCCTCCACCACCCGATACTGTGGCCAGCACTGGCCTTGTAAATATTTTATATGGCGACGAGAGGGGGCTCGGCTTCGTGTCACTCAGCACCAGCGTGCGGGACACACGATAATACATGCACTGGTGACATCTCTGGCAGGCTGGCCCACCAGTCATACGCTCCTGGACATCTGTTTTACTCCCGTGTTATTTTTGGTTTTCACAAGGATGACCTACCGCTTGCTCCTGCGGCAGACGTGACAAGTAGTATTTGAAGTCCTTTGATTTATGTCCAGATTGAATTTAGCAAACTCACAAAGCTTACTTGTGATGTCTTAGGTTTATTGCAATCTTTTAATACCTATAAGATAAAAATCTGGTACCATTTAATGTGTGAAACAATGCATGTCCTCAGTGTACGTTTGTTTTGGGGTACTGTTTTTCTCTGACCTACTGTTTGTCCCTTTCAGGCGCTTGGATCACAATGAGCTGACGTCCATACCAGATTTAGGACAGGCTGCTTCCAGAATTGTATCCCTCTACCTGTGAGTACTGCCCTACTTTCTTCTTGAAATGCTACCAGGAATATATTTTCTTCCATTGCATTCAGAAGTCGGGGGACTAGAGATGCCTCCACAGTGAAGATAATCATTAATACAACCCGGCTGCACCAAAGCGGATCAAAAACACTCTTCCCTTTTGAGCCCTGTTGTCATTATTATGGACTCCTTTCTTGAGATTAGCACAAGGTTAAGCAACCGAAGGGTCTTATTAGCCGGCTCTGTGGTCCTGTCTATAGTGAGCTGCACTGGCTGTTTGGAGTGTCAGCTCATATATAGATTCGACTCTGTTGCTCCCAGTTGTGAAACCTTGCCTGTTGGGGACTGGCTGCGATGGCATCTCGCTGGAGATTTACTGCCGTATTTGGGAAGGGCGTGTACGCGCTTGTGTGTGTCACAAATGTGAGCTCAGCAGTCCATCAGCAGCCTGTCTATTTTTTTTCCTCCCCTCCAACAGTCGAAAGACTCATGCGATGCGGTCAGGTAACAGTAAAAGTAAATATGAGGAAGATGTGCACTAATAGTAGATGTTTCTAGTTAGGATCATGCTAATGCAAGGTTCTTCTTTTGGCCAGAAAACATTCTCTTCTCTCTCAGTAGAAATTTAACTGGAGCTCATTCAGCGCTAGTCTTTAGCTTTCCCATTTAGCTTCTTTCACACATTTGTAGGACACCGGCTGCTCGCTCGGTAGTAAAGCACACAGCTGCTGCTTCGTGTCATCTTTGGTCATTGGCGTATCGGTTTTCCGCGATAGGCTTTTGTGGGAGTCACACACTCGCCTCTCCCTTGTGTGTCATTTGCCTGCTTCTCAGAATTCATCATGATGCACCGATGTGGTCAGAATATTTCTGTAAGCTGTAGATGGTTTATAAGAAAAGGGAGTTTAAGTTTGATTAGGCAATGCCGACTAATAACTGTAAAAAGGTGTCTTTTTCTTTCAACTTTATGTAGATGTTACTGCATGTTGTTTGGTTTTCTGTCAATCCTTTTTCCTTCTGATCCAGAACAGACTGGAGCAAGTTCACCCCCACAAACTGTGGAAAGTGGAAGCTCATCCAAAAGTGTGGGGCTGTCTTTTTTTGGCCTGACTTGAAGCCTGTTGCTGGGGAGGAAGGGCTGCTGTCCTGGTGGGAGTGGAGGCTGGAGGGAGGGTCAGATTTTTACAAAGCTACGCAGCTGAAGTGAGGGCCCGCTGAAGCACTTACAGCTGCAGCTGTCAGTCACATGGCTTACAGTAAAATGGGTAACATTGAGCAGGGGAGGAAGGATGAGAAAACATGGAGGGAGCGAAGCATAAGGGATTTGAACAGCGTCAGATCAGGATGACATCATTATGTGTCGAAAGAGGCGAGATTAGGGGAAGTGGTGAGGTAGTCTGTAGGAGGGTACAGAGAGCCAAAGGGCAACAAGAAGTGAAACTAGGGTCAGCGTAATTCCTTAAAGTAAATCCAGTGCAAACTAGCTTGGCACTATTTAAGCCAGTTGGAGTTAGAGTGTGTTTGTGTGCTGGCAAAGGCAGCCACCGTGTCTTTGCCACTGGTTGGAGGTTGTCTGGAATGCCGTCTGACTGCAAGTCTGTGCGAGACAGTGGCCGAGGCGCATGCGACAAGACAGACAGAAAATCCCGTCTTCAGACAAATTCATCAAACGGTAACCTCTCAAGAAGCCTGAGAGCAGCACGTATGTGGTTGCTAATGTCTGATGGACCGACAGCCTCCAAGGCTTCCAGTGTGTCATTTGGGCCGTCTGGATGTTTACATAAGTCTTTTTCACAGAGCTTGTTGCAGGAAGGGAAAATCGACTGTTTAACTTTAGTTGCGTCTCACAGTGGGGGAGTGGAAGCAGCTGTGTGCTTATTGGCAGCCAATTTTGACAAGAGGGATGTAAGAGATGTAAAATTAAACCTGAATCGCTCAATTAAATGGCCAGTATAAGATTGTCATGATAACTTGAGGAAAAATACCAGGGTTTTGCAGTATTAATAATAATGATAATTTACACTTTATTTATCTCACAATGGATAAATTATCCTCTGCATTTAACCCATCCCTTAGGGAGCAGTGGGCTGCCATTGTGTGGCGCCCAGGGAGCATTCTGGGGCTAAGGGTCGTGCTCAGGGAGTGGCAGGCTGTGGGGTTCAAACCAGGGTACTTGTGGCCTCTCCAGGACCCAACTGACCAATTCTCTAACCACTAGGCCATAGATTATTATAAACACTTTAATCATCCCAATTATCCATTATATTTATTTATTATATTATTTTGATTCATTGTCCAAAGCTAACATTTAGCATAAATACTTTAATTTCTGTATCCTATCCCAGGTGCTTTGGTAGAGACCTGGTGGGTCTGGTTTCCTTCCAGTGTCGAGCCAGATTTGCTCTACAAAAAGCTGTATATTCTTCATGACATGATCATCTCTACTGACTTAATGTGGTTCACTGTGGTTCTAAAAAGCTACGGCTTTTTAGAACCACAGTGAACCTTAAAACTGGTGAACAGCACATACCTAGTCTGGGCACAGATCCAGAAAATGACAAACAAGTTAACTTGACTTGACAGAGGAACGAACACTGAGCCATCTAAACACCAGATGCCAGGCTCCCACAGTTCCCACAATGCATTTGGCAGGCCTGTTGAGGTCCCGCAGACTCTCAGAATGCCACAGCAGGGGTGGCACAGAGAAAAAAAAAAAAAGAGTGAGAAGCAACAAAAAGTTTTAAAAACACAGTGTCTTTGTGACAGCAGAGCAGCACAAACTTTCCCTTTGTACCCATCGCTGGGCCAATCAACTTCATAGAGGCTCTTTAGAACAGTTTGGGATAAAAATCAAACGGCCCACAGGATCTGATTTTTAAATAACCCTCCTTTTGTCCATGAAGCCCAACATTTGCTCTAACATCGAGGTCAAAGATGACACCGGTAAGCAGGACCCTGCTAGTGTAACACCCTCCACACGCACACACACACCCTCCGATACTCTTCCCATACATCAAAAGGAGTCGGCCTCATGCTATCAGGCGGTCAGTGGAGCTGGGCCGTGACATTCGGATTTAAGTGGAATCAAGGCGAATAAGACTCTCAGACTTTCAAGAGAACAAAAGGTAACCATGCTCCTCTTTATCAGAAAGTCATATAAAAATCAGTTCTTATAAACGCCACTATTGTACGAACGTGGACTTCAAACGCGTTCAACGCTGAGGCGTCACCCGTCTCTAACACACAGCTGGGAACCTAGCTTTGGGAATAAATGTGGCTAATGTGGAGAGAACGAGTTGAGACCGATCTGTTTTTCCCAGCAAGAGGTCACCAGCTGTTGACCCCACCTCACCCCTTATTCTCCCCCCTCTCCTCCCACACCCTCCTTTTCTTCTTCTCCAGTGCTTTCCTCCTCCTTTTGGTGTATTTGCTCACTGTAGCCACTGTCCGTATCCCTGTCCTGTGTGTGTGTGTGTGTGTGTGTGTGTGTTGCTTGTATTGTGCATGTGTGTATTTGCGATTGTGCTCATCCTTAACCATTGCTGCCACTGTTTATTCAGGTGGACCACTATAGTGAGCCACCCCACCCTCCTCACAGACAGCAGAAAGTGTGTGTGTGTGTGTGTGTGTGTGTGTGTGTGTGTGTGTGTGTGTGTGTGTTCATCCGCTGGTTGAGAGCCAGAGGGGAAGTTGGGACTTACTTTGTTTTTATGAGTTTTACTGATGGAGCACCTGCTCTGTTTCATTTTGTCCCACGCGAACTTGCAGCCACTAACCATCATGAAGTTTTTTAATAAATATTTAATTACTACGTAACTACTGATATCTCTAAAGATTCTAGGAATTGATTTGTATATACAGGAGTGAAAACAGACCATTTGCTGGAGAAGTTTTTACTGCTTTGCCTCTGACCTAACAAATCAATTTGAAAATCATTTAAATCGGTCATGTCTGCCTCAAGGTGGGTGAACAAGAGTTTGGTGACCTTACAACGCAGGAGTTTTTAATCAGCCACGCAACGTTTGCCATTTCCAAAGCAGACTTTCCTAAAAGTAGATAAATAATGAAACAAAGATAAAAAGGAAAGTGAAATAATGTGGAAAAAGATTTGCCACAAGCCGTGAAGCAGACACAGCAAACACCTGGAAGAAGGTGCTGCGGTCGGATGAGATCAAAGGATTCTTACCCTACATTCATAATGTTATGTGTGGCAAAACAACACACAGTGCACATGACCCTCGCACACCATCCATGGTCAAATATGGTGATGGTTGCATGGTGCTGAGTTTCAGACATGTACATGTCCAAGAAAACAAATAAGTGAAGGACGATGCTGAATACAACAGGCTGAGGCTATTAGAAGTGAGTTTAAAAGATGCTACTATTGGGAAAAAGTGCCTAGAGATAACAGGAGTTGGAGCCACACATTATTACCTTTATCACATCTTGTTGCAGCAATCTCACTTGGGTAATAAAAGAGTCCATTTCAAAAAGTAGTGATTGTAGGTTCACAAGCTTATAGTTTTTATTACTTTCATTTCTTTTTAGCAAGGAAAACTAGAAGCGATTCCCATCCACAGTTAGCACTTAATCGTGTGGCGACTCGCATGTGTCACCCAGTGAAAGGCTTTCATCCTTTCTCAGGTAATACAGGCCGGTGGTCTTCTAACAAGTACATCCTAACAGTGAGACAAAGGGCTGTAAAACAGTCGTACACAGTCAACGTCTCCCTATTTAATTAGTACTCAGTGAGGCAGTATTTTATTTTCATTCTATTGGTATTTCATTCTTTGGTCCCTAACCCTGAATAACCTCACCCCAGCCCCCCCTAGTAGACCTCTAAACATGGCTGAAACATGTCCGGTTCTCTCTGGGTTGACCTGGCAACATGCAACAAGCCAGACAGGATGTTTCCTCACCTGGAAAGGCCTAAATCCTGGGCTGGTCTTTGCTTCGGTGTTTCGCAGTGGTTTGCTCTAGTTTTTCTGTCATCTCAGTCTTCCTTAAAGGCCAGACCTCCCCTCAGAAACACGCTGCCATCACACATTTGGTGGCTTCCTCTGTGTCCTTGGTGTTGTTTACAGAAGGCCAGCTTTTGTTTGGAAGCTCTTGAAGAACCCAGTTTGTGGTGGATGGAGGCCACTTTGTTCTGTGTACTCTGTTCTCGCTGTGCCTTAAGTGGACTCAAAGAACTCCGAGCAGATTTGAGTGTCTCTCTGCCTTGATTGATAAACTACACTCTCAGGTTAACCAAGGCAATTTCCAAGCACAACTAATGTTAAATGTTTTTCATTTTAATTTTCAGACATCATAATAAGATCCGCATTATTGATGGCAGTCGTACCACAGAGCTGGTTTCCGTGGAAACGCTGGACCTGAGCAATAATGAGATTACTGATCTGCGGGCGGACGGCTTCCCTGCGGGACTTCAAATCAGAGATCTGTAAGTTCCTCAGAATCCAGAAGATTCTGGATTAATCAGCATGCAAACGAACTTCTTAGAGAGTGACAAGAATTTTTGGCGTAATTTTTAGCAGTAGGTAAATCGTTTGTGTTTTATGCTCGGTTTGTCTTTTTTCAGATACCTTAGCAACAACAAGATCAGCACGCTGCAGCTCGGAGCGCTGGATCATCTGGGCTCAACTCTGCAGGTTCTGAGACTGAGCCGAAACCGCATCAGCCAGATCCCGATCCGAGCCTTCCAGCTTCCAAGGCTCACCCAGCTGTGAGTGCCTCTCTCTTTTATCACTTCAGCAACATAGATGGCGCGTTGAAAGGTTTTGGGTCTCGGTCTGTGTGACCAGTCCATGTTCAGGCTTAAAATGAATAGCCATCCCCCGTGTTTCCTTAGGAGACGTCAGAGAGTTGAAAGGATTTAGGAGTTTGAGTGAGGAGTGGTTTCCTGGTGTCTGTTGATCGAGCTCTGTGTGTTTAACATTTAGAACGCTGTTAGTGTGAGCTATACCTCCAGGGGTGGATAAGGTCTGACAAGGTAAACACCAGAGTTGTATTATTAGTGATTTACTGCCTTCCTCCATGTCCCCAAAGTGGTTAGTTCAATTCCCGCACCATGCTCCATTATCTTCGTCAAACTTCCCTCCAGCATAACGACGCCGCCAGCCCATTTTGTAGCTCAGCACCTCATCTCCGCAGAGCTAAGCCGTTTGCATAATGGGAGTCTCTCCCCAAGGTTCCCCAGGTGCCTTTTGTTGAGCAGGTGCTCCGGTAGACACAGTATCTGCAACCACTATTGGTGATGAATTTTAACATAAAAGAACCTGTATGGATGTTTGTCATTCCAAGCCCTGGGGGCTTTTAGAGCCTTCAAACCCATAGCAGCTGCACAGTTTAATGTTGCATGCAAGAGAAGACCTGGTTGAGCTGAATTTTAAAAAGTAATATCTGGAATCTTGTTTCTTGACGTCACCAGACTGCAGTGATGATTCAGTGGTTTGAATTGGTGGTGTTGAATGTCTTTTTAGAACTGAGACAGTACATTTTGGAGACTAGAGCATAATAAGGCAGATTGTTTCTGTGTTTGTCCATCTGCCCTACAGGGAACTGAACAGGAACCGCATCCATCAGATCGAGGGTCTAACTTTCCAGGGGTTGTCCAGTCTGGAGGTGCTGAAACTGCAAAGGAACAGCATCAGCAAGCTGACTGACGGAGCCTTCTGGAACCTGTCCAAGATGAAAGTCCTGTAAGTAAAACAAAAATAAAACAAATTTCCCAGTAAATAAAAAAACATTATGCACCTTTACTGAATGTAGATCCTCCAAAATGACAGATTTTACATTACTACCCCACCAATATAACTTTCTAAACTGTATAAAAATATATCACATTAATGGTCAAAAACCTTATAATACTTTTCAGAATATATTTCATGCCAGTTTTGTTACTTTAAAAAACATAAGATTGAAAAGGAAAAAAAAGAATTCCAACATCACTGCACCTTGCATTTTATCCCCTCTGTGAAACATGGTGGTGGCAGCATTAGGCTGTGGAGTTGCATTTCTTGTCAGAGTTAAAGGGAGATAATCTGTTAGAGGTTACAAAAGGTAAAGAGGTTGACCTTTCTGCTGTACAGTGACCCTAAACAGACAGCCAGAGACACAATGTAATTGTTTAGATGAAAGGATATTCATGTGTTAGAATGGCCAAACCTAAAGTTAATTGAGGATATTTGTTGAAATCTGGAAATTAATGTTCATATATTACATCTGTTATTTTGTGTTTGTCTATTAAATATAATAATAGAAAAAAACGTTTGTTGTTGTACCATGAAGAACACGTTAAAATGTTAAAGTTTCAAGGCACTGTATTTGACCTCAGCCCGGTGCAAGCAATGTCATTCTCACTTATTCAAACGTTACTCACCACTGTTTCTTTTTTTCCTCCCTAAAACGTATTTCCTGCAGTCACCTGGAGTACAACAACCTGACTGAGGTGAACAGCGGCTCCTTGTACGGCCTGAGCTCCCTCACGCAGCTCTTCCTCAGCAACAACTCAATAGCCCGCATCAACGCCGATGGCTGGAAGTTCTGCCAGAGGCTGAGGGAACTGTAAGTACCTGCATGTAAAAGAGCCTGAACAGAGCTGTGTGCCCTTAGATGCTTTAGTGGTTTTCAGTAACCCAACTCTCTCCATCATCCTTTGCCCAGGGTTAAATAACATTTTGCTTTAACACTCTACACGCTACGCCATTCTCAGGATAAGCCTGTTTATCCCATAATTAGAGCTGGGCTCAACGGCACACAAGCCCTTCGACAAGAGTTTTTGTACTCGTCTCTGAAGCTTGAGGTTTTGGCAAGCGGGCGTGTAATCCTCGGTTGTTTGTGTTGTGGTAATTATGCTCGAGGATCACCTCCTCAGCCTTTGTCTACCAAGTTATTATCTGCAGGTCTCTCCCCTGTGCTGTTGACAAGAGTGTCGTAATGCGGCTTTAAAGTGCTTCGCTCAGCTCAGGCGTCGCTAACTGTGAGGTAGCGCCGGCTCTCCGTGGCGCCTCGGCTTGTTTACGTGTAGCAGTCTGAGAAGATTAAGTGGTGGACGGTGGTTTGCTCTGGGTATATCTCAGCACTGCTTCCTGTGTGCACATCTTATGAATGGCAGATTGCTCCCGGCGCTGTACATCCCCCCCCGCTTCACGGCAGTCTCCGTTCACATGAGTTTTATTACCTATAGAGCTATGTTGACCCTTGCTGCTGATAGAGGCGAGTGACTCGTCTTTATGAGGAGCCTGTTATTGCAATCCCACTGCGCCTGGCTGAGCTGGTCATCAGGGGGAATCTCTGCACACATGGCTGGTCAAGCAGACCTGAGGCCTGGCCACAGAGACCGGCACAGAGGGCCACAGAAAGGGCAATAAAATGCACAATAATGTTTATGAGTGCTGTTGGAAAGTTACTGCTGTAGGATTTATTATCATTAAGAATCTAAGTTTACCAAAAGCTAATGTGTGAAAAGAAGAGATGCACCGACCAATCAGCCAGAGATCACAATTGCTCTGTTTTGCTGCAATACTAAAGTCCGACGACTTTCCGACTATAAAGCAGGGTGCAGTGTAGAAAAGTCTGGCTTGTTGCAGTGTCCAGGCCTGAATAAGTAGAGAAAAAGAGACTTTTTTTAAAAATTTATTTAAATCACATGGTTTATTTATGGAGTCCCCAACATCACAACTTAATTTTACTAATTTACCCACTAGTGAGTTTTTTACTCACCAACTGAATGCACAATAATCAAAAATGACTGTTTCACTATTTATTTTGACTTTGGACAGTTTTAAATTCAAGTTCAATTGGACCTGTGATCGTTCACCTGGGTCCTTAAGAATTGCCAATTAAAACAATTATTTCAAATGTTTTGTTGTCTTTCACACACACAGTGAAATCACCTGTGTTCATAAAATGTACTTTATTTTAGCCCAGATGCAAAAAAAAAAAAAAAAAAAAAAACTGACATGGTTCAATACCACTCTCCAAGAACTGGAAGCTAATTTCAGAAATGTTTTGTTTCATGATTTGTTGAACCTACAGATAAGACCTGATTAATTTTCAAGTTTTCTCCTGTACACACATGTCCAGAATATTATAAAAAAAATGTTAGTAAGGTGAAGCAGAGAATATTGGCACTGAAAGAACCTTGAATCAACCAACAGTATGTACTTGGATGCAGTTAAACAAAAATCTGATAATCAGTTTAAAACTACTACGTCTGACAAAGAACCTCCAGCCCTGTTTTCTTTATGCTTTTATGTGTTATTGTGTTCAGAAAGAAAATTGTAGTCGGACCTCCGAGAAAATCTGTATGAGCCAGGACAAAGCTTGCATGTTTATAAAAAAACAGTATTTCATGCTGTTATTGGTTTATAGATGCAGATGTTGTTCCAACCAGGACTGCTTCTTCCCTGTTCAATGATTTGGATCTCAGTTCTGCTTCCACGTCTGCTGGATCCATTCTGTTAGCAGCTTGTTACACTATGAAAAGACAACAGGGTGGCAGAGAACTTTCAAATCAGCCATTAAATTGAAGTCTAATGATGTTGCAGGCTGCCTCGGTGTTCTGTAAAGCTGTCATCTCCTTTCAGAGCTCACACCAAACTGTTTTCCTCTGTCCGTTTCTCCATCCCTGTCCCCTCCTTTCTGACTGCGTCTCCTTCTGTCTAGGAATCTGTCGTACAACAACTTGACTCGTCTGGATGAGGGGAGTCTGGCTGTGCTGGGGGACCTGCACACACTGCGGCTGGGCCACAACTCCATCAGCCACATCAACGAGGGAGCATTCAGGGGCCTCAAGGCACTACGAGTCCTGTAAGTACACCCCCCCAACCACCCTCATTAAAGTCTGGCCCCTGTTGGAGATAAGGTTAGACGTTCCACTTGGGAGCAGTGAAAGCTGAGCTGTTAAATATTGGTGTGATATTTGATATTTATGCCCAGGTAGCCCCTTTACTTGACTTAAAAAGCCTCCTATCAGCATTCATGTATATTCATGCCTTCTTCTTTTCTTTTTACTGGCCGTCTGTTGTTACTTTTTGCTGCCGTTATAAACATTGCTCCTTTTTCTCCGGTTTTGTCTGGACAAGCTTGGACCTGGAAGTGTTTAGTATCACTCTGCTTTGTTGATTTCCCTCCTTACTTTTAAACTTGCAGATAAAGACGCTTTTCTTTTCCTTCCACCTTTTGCACAAAGTGCCTATATAAAATAAAGGGGCTGAAAAAAAGTCAACGGATAAATCCTTCACAGCCTTTTGGTTCCTAACCGCGGTTTGTTTAGCTCTGCTGCTCTCCAGCCAAAAAACAAAAAAAAACCAAAACAGCCCCACAGAGTAGAGCCAGTTCTTCATAGACCAGATCTCTCGCAGCAGGTCGATGAGCCAAGACACACTGGAGGCTTGTTTACTGGACACAGAGGGAAGAGACGAGCAGTTTTGATGACCACTAGGCTCTTATCCATGTTTTTATTTCTAGTGTTTAATCGCCCCGTTTTTCTTTTATTTGCTTCTACTTATGCTGTCATCTCTTCATGTTATCTCAAACAAAACACTTAATGTGCCTTATGAAAGTATTCATAGCCCTTGAACACATTACAGCTACAAAGCTTTTATGTATTTTATGAGGATGTTCTGTTAAAGACCAACTAAACCAAGCAATAAGGTTACCTGGTTTAAATTTTTTTTTTTTTTTTACAAATACAAATCTGCGTTAATATTCAGTCCCTTTTAATTTAATACACTGAAATAAAATCTGCTGTAAACAGCTGCCTTGACTCTGATTAGGAGCTGTTTTGCAAAGAAGAATGGGGAAAAAAGATCCTGTTAAAAAGTTTGTGGTTGTAACGTGACAAAATGTGAGAAAATCCAAGAGCTATAAATACTTTACTGTGGTAGCCTACTGTAATGCACATCTATAATTTTGCAGTATTTTATTTACTCTCCTTTACTTGTCTAAACTTGGACTTGTCTAAACCTCTTATCTTCTGAGGCGGGTGTAATGTAATCAGTGCAGGGGAGGAAGGGCATAGGCAGGGCCCTGAAAAATAGCTGGGGGAGCTTTAATTGGGTATGTGCTGCTGGTTGTGCTGGCATGGGGCTGGAGCCTACATCAGGGTGTGAAAGCTCTATACAAGCCAGCCTGCCCTCTAATTCGGCCACAGGGGTCGTTGGCTCATTGGGGCCCCCTTTTGCCGGTCCCTCAGCTCCACGGCTGCTCAGCTACCCACCCCTGGCTTTGCAGGCAATGGCGATTCAGATCCATCCAGCCAGAAAGTGTAGGAAATTGGCAGGCCTAGTGCAGCCCCATACCAAAGACAGCAGCCAGTGGAGACTGAAAAGAACCAGAGGGGTACAAAAGATGCTTGGAAAGCAAAGAGAGGAGGAGGTGCAGCTGACCATCAACCTCAAAAGGGTTTTCTTAGGTTTGGAGGAAGGTCTTTTGTCGATCCAGAGGACTTCTCCAAATTTGATGGGGGTTTTTTTTCTTTTTGATCTTTATGCGAGAGAAAGCGGTGGCTTCACCACAGCGATGACTTCATCTGAGAGGTAGTTCCTTGCACCTCACAGATGCATTCACAAACCCCACTGCACAAGAAAAAGAAGAACCTTTTTCTTTTTTCTCCATTGATTCTATTCTCTATCTGCCTGGCCATGGCCAAGCTTGGCCCCTAACCCCCATTAAGAGTGTTGGATATACCCTACCTGCCACCATCACTCCCAACTGCCTGCCTCTGACAAGGCATTGTGCTCTCGCCAGTCCCCTCCATGCCATCATGAATTATACATGCGTTTCCCTGCGCCAGGGGCTTGTGTCCTTACATGCACTTGCATGGCTTGCTCCTTCTCCACCCCTCTTGAAGGAAAGAATGCTTGGTTGGCAGAGCAGAGCAGCAGAGGGGCTCTTCAGGCCAGGTGCAGATGGGGGAGGGTTGGAGCGTGGTCGAAGGGGTAACCTGTAACTTCCAGGGCCGGGGCTGGGAACTTTTCTCTGAAGACAGACTCCGTCCATTTCCTTCTTATCCCCCTCTCTTCTCTCCTTCTCTGCAGGGAGCTGGACCATAACGACATCTCTGGCACAATAGAGGACACCAACGGGGCCTTCACTGGATTGGACAAGCTCAACAAGTTGTGAGTATCTTCCACTCGTTTTTTTTTTTTTTTTCCTGCTCCCTCCTCCGCTCTTCCTCTATCACACCCCTCCTTTTCACCACCCTTTAATGGTCTGGCACTCTCTGCTTTTCTTTGAAAAAAGAATAACAAAAGTTTCTGTGCAAGAGTCTTTACCTACGCTTCATTGCCAACTAAGGTTTCTAGGGTTTACAGGACCCTCACATGTTATTGCATCACTAAAAGCAGAAGCCATTTCCCCTTCAGAGCGTCCCTCTGATAATTAGCTCCTTGGTCTAATAATGGTGGAACAGGATAATCCCAGGACATGGCCACTGACTGGTTTTTGGCTTCAGTGCTAGCGAGTGTTGCGCCCTGTGGAGCTCTGATCCTCAGGGGTTGATGTCCTGCGACTCTAAGGTGTGAATCTGCTTTAACAAAGAGCTGTTGAATAATTAGCTCAATAGATGACACTGTTGCATACATGCCGAGAAGGTCATTTAGCCATTTCATTCAGGTGCAGTGGCCTATGGGGGTGTCTGTAAGTTGCAGGGCACCGGCCTCAACATGTGGTTGCCGTATTTATTTTTTCCTAACACTTTCTCATATGACCTTAAAGGTGGTGGTGGTAGAGTAGTCAGATAATTGTACTCAAGTAAGGGTAGCGTTCCTTTAAAATATTACTCAAATAGAAGGAAAAAGGGCTGTGCAGTAGAACTACTCCTAAAAGTACTTTTTTTTTAAAGTTACTCAAATAAATGTAACTAGTTGCTAACCACCTCTGCTTAAAGGCCATCTTTTTTCCCGTCTCTAAGTTTCTTTTCTTATAATTAATCAAGTCAAGCAGCGGTTCTGTTTCTCAAGTTAGCGATTTGTGAAATGGGAGCTAGAGTGAAGTTTTTGTGGCGCTGGGCTTCAATCATCAACCTGCAGGATGAAAAGATGACGTCCAGCCAAGATGGTTCCCAGTGTGAGCACAGCCGAAAGAAAGAGCCCAAGAAAGCGGGAGAGAAAGGGCTTTTCTTTGAGCTGGCAGGGGTTCTCTCCCCAATAGGCTTACTTCTATTTCTGCTTCATGCCTCCGCTCCTTACGTCCTCCCAATTCCAACTGTCTGTTGTTGGCAGCTGAGAGAGGGTGAAATTAAGGGCCGTATTCAGTCATCAAACATCAAATGCCTCCACTGCCCCCCCCCCCCCCCCCCCTTTTTTTTTTTTTTTTTTTTTTTCGTGGCGTTGGCCGAAGCAGTCCTCTGCATCCCGAAGCTGTCAAAGCGAGCCATGGGAAAAAGAAAATGTAGAAGGGGAAAAAGAGGACTTCAAAGTGTCCGGCACACAGTACTTTGCAGAACCTTCCTACCCCTTGATCCTTTCCTCGTTTTGTCCCATCATAGCCACAGACCTCAGTGTATTTTACTGAGACTCTATATGATGGATAAACATAAAGTGGTGAATGATTGTAAAATGGAAGGGGAATGATAGATGGTTTGGCTAATAAAACTCCAAAATGTGTAGCCTGCATGTGTTCAGCCCCGTTTACTCTGGCACCTATAACCAAAATCCATTGAAAACATTCCATTCAAGTCATCTAATTAGTAAATGGAGTCCACTGGTGTGTAACTTTATCTCATTATAAATCCAGCTGTTCTTTGAAGGCCTCAGAGGTTCTCTAGAGACCACTAAGTGAACTCTCTGGAGGAGCTGTGGGAAAGTTCATGTTTCGACATCACACCCACGACACTACTCTTTATGGAAGAGTTGCGAGAAGAAAGCCATTGTTGAAAGAAAGCCATAAGAAGATTGCACTCTGGTCAGATGAGACCAAAGCTGAACTTTTTGGCACATTTGCAAAACCTGGGGGGGGGGGGGACTCGGCAAACATGGTGTTGGCTGCATCATGCTGTGGGAAGGCATGTCATCAACAAGGACAGAGAAGCTAGCCAGCGTTAATGGGAAGAGGATGGGTTGAGTATTTGAAACAGAAGTTGCAAAGTTGCTTGTCACCATTGTGATGGGCGTTTTGTGTGCACATGTGGATGAGTTTGAACACTGGGCTCTTCAATGTAAGGCACCAACCTGTATAACGTCTTCCTAGGAAAGTGAAATCTCCATCAGAAGAGAGTGTCGAGGTCAGACTCACTAGAACAGTTCACAGCCACTAAAATGATTGCACCTACAAGCTCAGCTGGAAAGAGAAGCACGGCTATTCACACATACACACACAGTAGTGCCCGGTTATCACTGTTCAACTCTAATAAAGATAAAAGTGGTATTAAAAGAGCAGAGCAGAGTCTTTCTAGCTAAAAGTCAAGCCCCATTACATTTCAGTCACCCTTCTTTCTGGCTAATCTCCCCCCAGTTCAGATTTCCAGTTCCCCAGTCCTTCCTCTTATCAGATTTAGCCTCACTAATTGTGCCTCTCTCCCCTTGTTTTGCTCCCTTTTCCTCACCTCTTCTTCCTATCCCACTCTCCCTTCATCAATCGACGCCCTGCATGTTCTGGGACGGCAGGACTCTATTTGGAAACGAGGTCAAATCGGTGGCCAAGAAAGCCTTCGCCGGCCTGGAGACCTTGGAACACCTGTGAGTATCCCACAGCAGAAACACTGGGAGGGAGACAGTTGGGTGTAAAGACCAGCAGAGAAGGGGGGGCTGAGATTGGGTAAAAGTAGCTGGCAGAGCTAGCAACTAAATAGGGTCTTAGAAAAAGGAGCTGCCTCTCTCTTGTTAGTCTAGCTCAATCGCTGTCTAGAACTTTCTTCCCCTCCGTGCCTCAGCACAAGTTATTGAACATATGGTGAGCTCTGTAGTACAACTCCTATTCAAATGATGTTGGGACGTTGTGTAAAACGTTAATAAAAACAGAATCCAATGACTTGCAATTTAATACACAACCAAGACAAGATATTTAATGTTCAAACTGATAAACCTTTTTGTTTTTTTGCAAATATTATTGGAAAAAGGTCATTTTTATGATTTGTATAAATGGAGCTTCCCTGAAAGGCTCAGTTGTTCACAAGCAAGGGCAACTGTATGAGCAAATAGTCCAACAGTTTAGCAACAACATTTCTCAACGTCCAATTTCAAGGAATTTAAGGATTTTATCATCTACAGTCCATAATATCATCAAAAGATTCAGAGAGTCTGGAGAAATCTCTGCAAGGAAGAAAACCAACGTTAAATGCCTGTGACCTTTGACCCCTCGGGAGGCACTGCATTAAAAACCATCATTATGTAATGTATATACCACATCAATTAATAGTTTGTAGCTATATCTAAGAGTACAAGTTAAAACTCTGTCATGCAAAGCCAAAGCCATATATCAACAACACAGAAATGCCGCTGAATTCTCTGGGCCCGAGGTCATCTGAGATGGACTGACACAAAGTAGAACAATGTGCTTTGGTCTGACGAGTCCACATTTCAGACTGTTTTTGGATATCAGGGAAGTCGTGTCCTCTGGGCCATAGAGGAAAAGGACTATCCAGATTCTTATCAGTGCAAAGTTTAAAACCCAGCATCTGTGATGGTATGGGGGTGAGTTAGTGCCCATGGAATGGGTAACTTGCACATCGGCCAAGGCACCATTAATGCTGAAAGGTACCTACAGGTTTTGGAGCAACACATGCTGCCATCCAAGCAATGTCTTTTTCAGGGACGTCGTTGAATATGTCACTGCCACATTCTGCACGCGTAAATATCTTGTCTTTGTAGTCTATTCAATCGCAGCTACAGGTCCTTCTCAAAATATTAGCATATTGTGATAAAGTTAATTATTTTCCATAACGTCATGATGAAAATTTAACATTCATATATTTTAGATTCATTGCACACTAACTGAAATATTTCAGGTCTTTTATTGCCTTAATACGGATGATGTTGGCATACAGCTCATGAAAACCCAAAATTCCTATCTCACAAAATTAGTATATCATTAAAAGGGTCTCTAAACGAGCTATGAACCTAATCATCTGAATCAACGAGTTAACTCTAAACACCTGCAAAAGATTCCTGAGGCCTTTAAAACTCCCAGCCTGGTTCATCACTCAAAACCCCAATCATGGGTAAGACTGCCGACCTGACTGCTGTCCAGAAGGCCACTATTGACACCCTCAAGCAAGAGGGTAAGACACAGAAAGAAATTTCTGAACAAATAGGCTGTTCCCAGAGTGCTGTATCAAGGCACCTCAGTGGGAAGTCTGTGGGAAGGAAAAAGTGTGGCAGAAAACGCTGCACAACGAGAAGAGGTGACCGGACCCTGAGGAAGATTGTGGAGAAGGGCCGATTCCAGACCTTGGGGGACCTGCGGAAGCAGTGGACTGAGTCTGGAGTAGAAACATCCAGAGCCACCGTGCCCAGGCGTGTGCAGGAAATGGGCTACAGGTGCCGCATTCACCAGGTCAAGCCACTTTTGAACCAGAAACAGCGGCAGAAGCGCCTGACCTGGGCTACAGAGAAGCAGCACTGGACTGTTGCTCAGTGGTCCAAAGTACTTTTTTCGGATGAAAGCAAATTCTGCATGTCATTTGGAAATCAAGGTGCCAGAGTCTTGAGGAAGACTGGGGAGAAGGAAATGCCAAAATGCCAGAAGTCCAGTGTCAAGTACCCACAGTCAGTGATGGTCTGGGGTGCCGTGTCAGCTGCTGGTGTTGGTCCACTGTGTTTTATCAAGGACAGGGTCAATGCAGCTAGCTATCAGGAGATTTTGGAGCACTTCATGCTTCCATCTGCTGAAAAGCTTTATGGAGATGAAGATTTCATTTTTCAGCACGACCTGGCACCTGCTCAGTGCCAAAACCACTGGTAAATGGTTTACTGACCATGGTATCACTGTGCTCAATTGGCCTGCCAACTCTCCTGACCTGAACCCCATAGAGAATCTGTGGGATATTGTGAAGAGAACGTTGAGAGACTCAAGACCCAACACTCTGGATGAGCTAAAGGCCGCTATCGAAGCATCCTGGGCCTCCATAAGACCTCAGCTGTGCCACAGGCTGATTGCCTCCATGCCACGCCGCATTGAAGCAGTCATTTCTGCAAAAGGATTCCCGACCAAGTATTGAGTGCATAACTGTACATGATTATTTGAAGGTTGACGTTTTTTGTATTAAAAACACTTTTTTTTTATTGGTCGGATGAAATATGCTAATTTTGTGAGATAGGAATTTTGGGTTTTCATGAGCTGTATGCCACAATCATCCGTATTAAGACAATAAAAGACCTGAAATATTTCAGTTAGTGTGCAATGAATCTAAAATATATGAATGTTAAATTTTCATCATGACATTATGGAAAATAATGAACTTTATCACAATATGCTAATATTTTGAGAAGGACCTGTAGTAGGTTGAACAGGATTTGCAAATCATTGTATTCTGCTGTCATTTACGTTTTAAACAATATCCCAACTTTATTGGAGTAGGGGATGTACAAATAGCTTTTTTACAGGCCTTTGTTAATTGAAGGCAAGGACAACCCTGCTAAGAATGCTTGCCTGTGAAAAGCCTTGATATTTCCACCTTTGCTTGGTGTGACCGCTGCACAGCTAACATGCCGATTTCTTACGTGACAACAGGAACCTGGGGCAGAACGCTATTCGTTCCATCCAGCCTGATGCTTTCAGCAAGATGGGGAACATAAAAAGCCTGTGAGTTGCATCATTGCTTTACACAAGTTTTCTTTTTTTTTTTTACACATTACAATCACGAAATTCTATATATTTTATTGAGATTTAATGTGCTACACCAATAAATATCGGTGCATAATTGTGAAATGGAAAGAAAACGGTTTTTCAATCATTTTCATAAACGATCTTAAAAGTGTGTTTTCCATTCAGCCATGCTAAATAATTACTTTAAAGCAACTATCAATGCAATTATGTCTGCAAGTGTTTTGGGGTATGTGTCTACCATGCTTGTGCATTAGAGACAGAACATTCTTCGATCACTGAAGCGAGGAAATACAAATGCATGCTACATAATTCGATTTTTATTTGTAAAACATATATAGAAAATCGTCATTTTCGTTCCACTTCACATTTTTGCACTACTTTGTGTTGATCCATGACATAAAACCCTGAAGAAGCAGATTCAAGTTTCTGGATGTAATGTGATGTTACATAGTTGAAGGAATACTTTTGTCAGGAGACTGTTTGATCAAACAAAAATGCTTACAGTAGCAGATGCACAGTTACAAAAGTTTAAATCTGGCCTTGTGCTGCTTCACACATTGAAAAATGCTCTTGCAGTTTAAAATGCACGAGAAGTGATCGATTGCATTCTGCTCTCCTCACGTCTAGCCTCATTCAGAGCAACAGTTTCCTCTGTGACTGCCAGCTCCAGTGGTTGCCCATCTGGCTGCAGATGCATGGTCTGCAGGCGGGTGTAAATGCCACCTGTGCCCACCCAGTGAGCCTGCAGGGCACCAGCATCTTTGAAGCTCCACAAAACAGCTTTGTGTGCGGTAAGTCAGGGCTGCACTCTTGTGTTTTTATATTCCACATCATGTTTCCTAACCTGTTTTGGCATGATCTCCTATCCAGATGACCTCCCCAAGCCTCAGATCACTGTCCAGCCGGAGAACACGGTGACGGTGCTCGGCAGCGATGTGCGTCTCACGTGCACGGCGGCGAGCAGCAGCTCCTCCCCTATGACTTTTGCCTGGCGCAAGGACCAGGAACTGATTCGCCAAGGCGAGATGGAGAACTTTGCACACGTGCGCACTCACCACAAGGGTGCAACGCCCTACACGTCAGGCATGGGAGGAGGTGTGATGGAGTACACCACCATACTGCACCTGCGGCACGCCACCTTTGCCCACGAGGGACGTTACCAGTGCATCATCACCAACCACTTTGGCTCCACCTACTCCAACAAGGCTCAAGTTGTCGTCAACGGTATGTGGTTTCCAAGAAACATCGTACAGGAATGATGACCCAGATTTTTTTAAAAGGGAAATGATTCCTGGAGAGGAAAACAGAAGAAAACTCTTAATCGTGTTTTTATAGAAAGGTTGTTAAACTTTCACTTAAACATATTGCCTCTTGCTTGGCCTCCACCCACTATAGGATGGTGCATTTCTAGTACAAATATGTTTTGAAGACAAAAACAGTTTCCTGCAGAATCTGAGCTGTGGGCCTTTAGCAGAAAGATTTTAGGTCTGAATACCAAGAACATCTGGAAAAATAAGTGAATAGCTCGATAATCCTTAACATCTGCTGTTAAATTCTTAAGCAAAGGTTCTGCTCCAACTATATCTTTGACAGAAACCAATAAAAAATAATGTTAATGTTGTTGTGGTCCTTTTTATACCAACATGTTCTTTCTTTATAGTACTGCCGTCCTTTTTGAAGACACCCAGGGACAGTACCATCCGCACGGGCCACACTGCCCGGTTGGAGTGCGCCGCAGAAGGCCACCCGGTACCCCAGATTGCCTGGCAGAAAGACGGCGGCACGGATTTCCCCGCCGCCCGGGAGCGCCGGATGCACGTCATGCCCGATGACGACGTGTTCTTCATCATGGACGTGAAGCCCGAGGACATGGGCATGTACAGCTGTACCGCCAAAAACACAGCGGGCACCGTCTCGGCCAACGCCACCCTCACCGTGCTGGGTAAGAGCCGAGGACATCCAACCCTCCGCTCCGGTTTGTGTTGGTCACATTCCCACAGCTACATGTGGAAATAGCCGGGCGCTCATTTGGGAATTGGTCAGCCCCAGGCCGCAGAATGAGAAGCTTTATATTTTTCTTTTCTCGGCAGCTGTGACCGTGCTGCAGGTCAGGGGCCAGAGGTCGGAGATAGGGTTCATAGAGGGGGGGAGGAGGGGCTCACAGAGGGGTGTTTGTTAGGCATTCCCACCCCCTTCTCTTCTCTCAGTGGGAGGGACAGTGATGGCTACCTCGCTGCAGGCCTGACTGCTCCCAGTTTATTGGCTGTTTTACACAGTAAACTCCAACAAAACCAGCTCACCACACAGATCATCTCTGTGCTTTGTGTTTAGACTGAGCAAGGCAGCTCCTTGAAGCAAAAAAAGGAAGAGTTCCAGCCCTCCTAAAACGATTTCTATATTTAACACACTGGTAGATTTAGGTTAGCGACATGTTTGCATGATGTGTGACTCGATAGAGACTTCTGTGCTAATCCACCCAGCAATGCAGAGCGCTGAAGCAAGTAACAGAGCCTGTGATGTTTGGGTTCGAGACACAGAGAGATGGGGGTTAGTGCAGGGGGATGGTGGCTGCAGTCGAGGGGCCCCTGTCTGGAAAAGAGGGGAGGGTGGGACAGTGAAGTATGGGGAGGGGGTTTGGAGGAAAAAAAAAAAAGAAAAGAGCTGTGATGGGGTGGGGTTGATGGAGATGGAGAAAGTATAGATAGAAGAAAAATGGGGAGGCTGAAGTGGGTTAAGTGAGACCTCTTAATCTGTGTATGTCCCACTGTGAGGGGAAGTGTTGAGTCTGAGAGGCCAACCCTCACACACACTCACGCTGAATTCAATGCAGTCCATTCTGCAGAAACACTGGCAACCTTGTTCCAAAGAGGATCCTCTGGCAAGAGACATCTTGTTGGTGTGTTGAGATAAAACGTTACCTGATGCCACAGTTTGTCATTGTTTCAGATATGAGCTCAGGTGGAATAGTGTCTTTGTTAAAGGAGATCAGCTTTTTCTGTTTAATCAAACTGATTCGCTGGGATTATTTACACTGTAAATATATGGAGCTGTAGCAGAGACCTTAGAACGTTAATCTTTCATAAGGCAGACCTTGGACATGAGATGTTTACATGCACTAATCTCGGGCATGAATGTCACGGCACTTTGGGGTTTTCAATGATGCATTTGAAGCATTCTTTTTATCAGGGTGGTGTGAATGTACAACAGTCTCAATAAAAAAAAAAAAAATGGGATTGAGAGAGACAGAGAGCCTCAGGTTGAATCATCCAGACAGTCCTTCTCATTGTGGCCAGATACGTTTAATTTCTCTCTCTAGAGTAGAGTTTTGAACCCTTGGTAATCGCAGAAAAACGCCATTAAATTCAAACTTGACTCTTGCCGATGATGAGTGTGTAAACTCCCCTGTAATGACATCTGAATCCTGCAGCTTTGTAGCTTTTCTGAGAACTGTATTTCTTCCTGGTTCAACAGAAACACCCCACCTGGCCCAGGAAATGGAGGACCGCAGCGTGGCGGTGGGAGACACGGTGGCACTGCAGTGCAAAGCCCTCGGGAGCCCAACCCCTCGCATCACTTGGCTGCACAACGACCAGCCACTGCAACCCTCCGACAGGCACTACTTCACCCCCGGCAACCAGCTGCTGGTCATCCGCTCTGCCTCGATGGAGGACACCGGCCGCTACACCTGCCTCATGTCCAACACGCTGGGCACGGAGCGCGCTCACAGCCAACTGGTGGTGACCCAGCGCAGGAGCGTGTGCGTGTCGCCGGTGGGCCTGAGCACGGTCACCATTGGTATCATCGTCATTGCGGTGGTGACGAGCATCGTGGCGACATCGTTGGTGTGGGTTTGCATCATTTACCAGACTAGGAAGAAGAGCGAGGAGTGCAGCGTGACCAACACTGGTGAGTTTAGAACTACCTTGAAACCTGAGGGTGTCCTGTTTCGGGCCTGGCTTTGATGTCTTCCTCTGTTCTACCTTTCGTAGATGAGACCATTGTCCCTCCAGATGTCCCTAGTTACCTGTCATCTCAGGGCACTCTGTCCGAGCGGCAGGATGTCTGTATCCGCGTGGAAGCTGGAAGTGGAGCTCAGCCCAACGGGCATGTTGTAGACACCTCAGGTACCCATCAGTCCACCCTCTGCCTTGCTTTGCCAAACATTAGTTCTGCCAGCAGCCTCTGGTGTCTGTGAAACCTGCTCAGAGTCAAAAAATCACAGCTAATAGCAGTGCTGACGATATACTGCCGTCAAGTGATTTCTTCTCCTCCTTCGCTGCAGGTTTTGACGGAGCCGTGATGTGCACAGACTGCATGGAGACGGGCAACAGCTACGGCGATGCCGACTACCTGACCCACGGTTACGGCCTCGCTCGAGGCGGCGAGTACCAGCAGCAGCAGCTAGCCCCCCCTCGGTACTCTCAGTGTAACCTGGGGGAGCAGAGGGACCCAGGGTCACACTTAGCAGCTCCGCTCTGCAACGGAACTCCCCACGGGATCCGAAAGGACATGCAAGGATCCACGTATCCCAAAAATCACAACACGATAGAGCGAAGCCAGAACAATAGAAAAGGTTTGTGGGTAGAGCTGGGAATATATTTTTATTGCTTGGAGGAAAATCAGAAGAAATGCCAACAGTAAGCCATAAATTTAAATTGAATTCCTGAAGCCTTACTCTCTTGCAGGGATATCATTTACATCAGGTGAACAAAGGAATGAAAAGAAACTCACAAATCTGTGTCAAGGCAAATTTTGTTCAGTTTGCATCTGGTTGTGTATTATTGTTGCATGACCAGAGCCCCTCAGGACATCTCAGAAAAACGCTGAAATGAGACCTCTCACTGCTGCCAGACTCCTGCGGATGCATGTGCAGGCCTGCGCTGGGATTTAACTGTGGAGTCATGTGCTTGGAATTGGCCTTTTGAATACCATTTTTCACCTCCACATGTCGACGCAGCTCTATGCACACATTCCACTCCCTGAATTTCCTGTAGCCGAATGAGCATTTTATCAACGTACAACGCCGTCCCACGACCCATGTAAGGACACAATGATAAACATGTGGAAAAAGGGGCTCTGGTCAGATGATACCAGAATGAATCGCTATAATAGAATGGTTAAGATCAAAGCATATTCATGTGTTAGGCCTAGTCAAAGTCCAGACATCCTAAATCCAGTGCGACTGAGTTATTTTGCAAAACAGAATGGATAAAAATGTCTCTAGATGTGCACAGTTGGCAGAGCGGTAATTTCAGCTACTTTGTGTTGGGCTTTGACATAAAATCCCACAAAAACAGCATCACTTCCAGTGTTTGCTAGGCACTGTACATGTCATCGCCTCTATTTCCCTGACGTTTTCTCTCTCGTGTGTCTTTTTCTCCAGCGAGCAGAGTGGGACACACGCTGGTGGGCTGCCCGTCGCAGGACGACTCCTTCCACGAGCCGGTGAAGCTGGCCGGCGGGACAAACTACGGACGCCTGGACACTGACTGTGAGCCTGAGCTCAGGCAGACTCTGCTGTCTAACGGACACGCCCTCAGAGCCTCTCAGAATGAGAGCGCCCTTCTGGGGAGATCCAGCGACTAGCAGACACTGAATGCAGCCCAAAATGTTGACCTTTTTAACTCTTTCTTTGCACTGGGAAAAAACTAAAAACTGCTACCTCACATCGAGGGGAACGATCCAGAGTCTCCCGGATCTGGACCGACACGGGGACGCTGGGAGGATGATTGTCGCGGTTGAAGGGGAGAGTCCGGCGTTTGAAGGTGGAGCTTGTGTGGGTGGCGTCCCACCTGAGCGTATAAGATGTACATAGTTTAAAACCTTCGTTTGGGAGGTGACCGGTTTAAAGAAAGAACTTTAGCGCCAAAAAATGTGACTTGCATTTGAAGCATGCAAATATAAGGAATCTTGTACAGTGTAATTATGTGCAGTAGGGAAAAAAGAGAAATATAAGAGTGGGACTTCTGACTGTACATAAGAGTTTTCTTATATATTATATAACTTTTACAAAAGAGTGTTGGAATATATGTGCATGGCAAAGAAGGAAGCGATATTTTTATTGTTCTTAGGGAGAAAACAACCTTTTTCAGCTTTGACCAACATCCAGCTGCTGTGCCTTATTGCATGATCAAAGAAGACTCAACCTGTGATTTTTATTTTTTTATTTTTTAGTGAAAGATACAGGTACACTTTTATAGCAAACAAAACACTTGGTTGCACTTGGTGACGTATTTTATTTTCTTGGACAAATGCCGCTATCTATGGCCTTACAGAACCAGAATTCACGTGCATTGTTGCGGTATGAAGGAAGAGCTTTGATGTGAAATATTTTTGGTACGTTTGTGGTCAGCCAGCTCCAGCACTTTTTATGTTCTTCAGAAACAGATTGTGCACATCATCTGCCGACAGGAATGCGAGGAACCTGCTCCGGGTGGGGGAGACATTCCACATTTTTGACACAATCAGCAGAACATGCTGTGCCGTTAAGACTCCTCCACTGGTTTGATATTATTATACCACAGATTACTGCGAAGCTGCTCTGATCTACCTAGGATTAATGTGTCTCAGGATGGTTGAGTTGTTTAACTTAAAGTGACGTTAAAAGCCATTAATGAGCCCAGATGTAAGTGGAGATGCACCGATCAGATTTGTGGCCAATTGTTCGGTTTATGTTGAATTTGGACCTTGATACATTTTTAGCCAATTTTTATTTAGTGAGCTCAGTTGAGGTGTGAAATCATTATCCGAGCTCAGACTTCCGAGACAAACTGTAAATCTTTAACACAGATTTCCAAATGGCTGCAAACAGCAGCGAGTTCCAGAAGATTAAGAAGCAACTGAGCAGTTTTCTGATGAAGTTCTCCCCAAAGCAGGTATGAAGTGACCTCTAGATGTCTTCGTAGTAAAAATTCCTTTCAAATAACATCTTACACCTTTAGTGCTTCTTCTAAATTCATTTTAAACGCCTCACTGAGGCTAAAATCAGCTAACCTTTGGTCTTGTGTCAGTAATAACTTCCATAACGAGGAGTCCAAACTAGCAGGCACTTAGGCGTGGAGTGATCACTAAATAGAAAACGACAGCAATGTTAAGGTTCTGGCCAAGCTGAAAACCAGCCGATTCCTGTCATCAGCTCATTTATCGGTGCGTCTCCAAGGAACATTCACAGTTAAAGCTAAAAACGTGTGCTCTGGTCATTCATCTGGCTTCATCCTACGAGTTTTGGGGAAAACCGTGTTACTGCTGTAATCTTCCTCGACACCCACTGTGCTGCGCTCTGAAGCAGTAAGGCCAGTATTCCACCCGAGCTCCCATCATTGCAGCTCAGTCATGTCATGCTTTGTGGTAACGCGGTGAACAGTTGGGATGCTTGTGAAAACGTGCTTTAACCAAACCAGGATCAATGCAGTCAGGAACCCCCTCCCCCACACCCCGCCTCAGACTGCGTCAGTTCCTGGATACACCGGGTCACATTCAGGCGAAGCAGTTCCATCGTGTTTCAGTACCAGAGGTAAGGTGGAGGACATCCTTCACCAGTTACACCTTTCAGAGGTGGCTTTACCTGCGAGACCACTCAGAGACCCGCCTTAAAGGGACTGGAGGGTGTGAGGTCCAGTTCAATGTTTTGAGACTAATTTATTGAAGCGAAGCGTCTGTACCGATGTCAAAGCTAAAACAGTGAAGTGTCTAACATGGCATTGAAGTGTCTAATAAAAAAAAACAAATCACATTTTGCTATGATCATGAGTGTCGGGTCTGTTTTCTCACCTGTGCAAACACACAAGGCGGATGTTTCGGTTGCAGCCGCGTCACCACCTGCTGGGTTAGCATTTGACATCCCTCTCCTGTCAGGGTGGTTATGGAGAAGTCATCAAGTCAAATGGAGCATTTGCTGCCACATAAAATCCACAGACCTCGATCTTCAAAAGCAGCCCTATAGCCTCTGGTCCACATTCACATAAAGCTGAACTTCCACCAGGAATGTCTCCTGGCTCCCCCCCCATCTGCAGCCTGTTTTGGACTCTAGGCTGACTTCGGGCTCATAATGTGCATTCCAGATGGATGTTTGTCATCAGGTGATTGACATGCCCCTGGCCGTGGCCTCTACCAATCAAACACTGGCTATTGGTGTTCAGCAGCACAGTGACATGCAGCGTGACATGGAGTCCCACCTGTGAGGCCATTCGTCTTCCCCCTCCCTGCAGTTTTCTCTGCACCGATTCCTGAAGGACAGAGCTTTCACCCTGATACTGCCTCACTTCCATATGAGACCACACTAAGCCCTCAGTCTGACATAGAGTCATTTGTTGGTCTTCAACTAAACTCTCAGATAACATCTCTTGTACAGAAGCAACTGAACAGATCTCAGCTTTGATTATATTTACACAAAACCTGGAAAGTCCCCTCATTTTTAATTTCATTTCAAACCATTATGCCTTCACCCACATCGTGTCACTTCAACCACTTTTGCGGGAAGTGACTTAGAAAACAGACGCTCTGCTGTTAATAAGAGATCAAACACATAATTAAATGTGCATGCAAGTTGTGGATCCCAGCAGCTGATGTCTCAGAACCTTTGCAAACAAAATCAAAGCCATATGCCTGGCCTAATCTGCAAGTAGGAAAATATTCAGGAATTTCTTTGTAACCAACTGGTACCCAGAGCCATTTCTCATTACAGGAAAGAAAAAGGATCTAAATCATCTGACAGCATTGATACTGTATTATGAAAAAGTATTTGCCCCCTTAACAATTCCCTGTTTCAGATTATCAAACAAATGTTATTCAAGATTTGAAAACCACTATCTAAACCAACCTGTTCCATTGTGAAAATATAATCCCGCCTTTGTTTAATCATAAATTAACTGATTAACAAATTATGTTGGTGTTTAGTTTCACAATCTATACTCATGCCCTCATGTACAAAAATTTAAGAACTGATGAGAAAGATGGCGATTTACATGTTAGTCTTGAAAGGGTTACAGAGCAACTTCAAAGAACCATTATCAGACTTGTCTCACATTTTCACCAGCAGCTTCTGATATACGGTAGAATTCATGGTGGATTATATGGTGGTGATCTGACCAGGTCCTCCTGAAGCAAAGCAACCTCAAACCATGACACTTCCACCTCCATGTTTCACTGTTGGTGTGAATTGCTTTTCTTGGAATATTCAATTACGTCTTCCATTACTATGTCCAAATAATTATATTTTAGACCTATTTGTTCAAAGAAGATTATTCCAGAAGTCCTGGTCTTTATATACATTCTCAGACAAAACATGGTTTGATCTTCATGTTTTTTATAGAGAGCAATGGTTTCCTCCTTGGACACTTTCCTTAAAAACTAGTGCAGTTTCTAGGTCTCTTAATGACGTTTTATGGACACTTCTTTTAGCGTCTTTAGCAGATTGTAATATGGAATAAATGTGGGGTGTCCTAATTTATTCCTCACCATAGAGAAAAATTACAATGTCTATTCTCCAGTTTTTTTCAGTATTGCTGAAATTAAATGTGAATTTGCTTAAATATGGTAAAAATCACACATTTTCAGGGGATCTCCTAATTCTTTTTTTACAGCTGAGTAAAATATGCAGCCTGTACTGTTTTTCCCACCATGATATTTATTAAAATCTAATATTAATCAGTACCTTTTAAAGGTTCACCTCAGAGCTGAAACAGTTCCTACAATGTTTTTCTACTTACCAAGAGCAAGAACCCCACAAAGTCATGACAGGTAGACCTCAGGCTGTAATGAAGAAGCTTGTGTGGAGCAGCTGAGCCTCCAGATAAACCCACAGCCTTGTCAATTCAACAAAGTGTTCTATTGTTGGAGGCATCGCAGGGGAAAAAATATTGCTCTTGTAGGTGGATGAGGTCAGCTTTGCTCTAGTTGGAATGTAACAATGGCAACATATTGCTGTGTCTCCCTGGTGGGTCTTATACACAGGTGGCTGAGCTTAACAGAGAGAAGAAAATATGGATGAAACATTAAAAAGGACGTTAAACAGTGTCAGACTGTAGTCCAGAGAGGAAATCACCAGAAGTCACTTAAAGTGTAAAAGACAACCTTTAATTCTAAAATCCGTTCAGTCACATAAACTCACAGGACAGAGCTTGGCTTCATTTCATCTAATCATAAATACTACTGAAGTCTTCTCCACTTTATCCATTGTGTGCCCATGAGCAGGAATGCAGCACCCTGGGTAATGTAGTCAACCTTGACTCCTCAGGGCACCAAGCTCATTCCTCATGGCCCGGCTGCATGAGGACACCGAGGGTCCACAGTAGGCGGGCGGACTGAGGTGATACCTCCAGAGACTCTTCCTGCATCTCCTCGCCAGATCAGGCCCCTCAGGACAGCCTCCGATGAAGCCCTGCTATAGCAAAGTGCGGCGGACCTTTTCATATGCTCCCAGGAAGATGAAACCTCCCACGCTGATGAAGGCCATCCTTGGGATGCTGCCTGCAAACAGCCTGCAGGAAGACATGGAAATCCATTACAGCTCAAATAATGTCACCTTCTGGCATGTGAAGTGTTGCTTTGGAAAAACTTGAATGCTATTTTCTAAACATGTTCTAGATTCCCATAAAACCTCTAACATCTATTCTTGTATTGTGATTTATTCACCTGCTATAACATTTTTAAATGCTTACTTTTCTTATCAAATCAGCACAACAACAGAAGAACATAGTTCAAAACTAAGTAATCCAAGCTCACTGAGCAGTCACTGATTACTTCTATTAGGAGCAGAGGCGAAGTCACACTGTGTGCGGGAGAGAGCAGTCGCTGTAAAATAAGCGATTAGCACAGGTAAGAATGATACATTCACTGATTAGAAAACACATGTTTTGTTTAGTTTTTATAGAAATCTGACAGACACGAGTCCATCAATAAATGAACAGCAAGTTATGGCTGTCAGCTTGTTAATTCTTAGCTTCAGATGCTGAAAGGAGGGAGAGGAGGAGAAAAAGATGACAGTGCAGAACCACCCAGAACATGAATCAGAATTCAGTCGTAGTGGAGGTTAAAATGATTTTCCTAAAAAATATCTGACATTGCTTGATATTTGTCTTTGGTCATGGGAGCGTTAAACCACCACAGATTTAAGGCTATGACCAGAGCTTTTTCTCTCCCATTGAAAGCTTTTGGCTAAGATGGCCAATAACTGAATGTGAACCAGCATTAAGCCTTAGTTGCTCCACATCTATAATCTGAAGATGACATGGTTTTGTCTTCATAGAAACTGGCATATAATCCTGATACAAATTCAGCGTCTTATTTTTCTGACTTTAGCTGTCAGGGATTAGACCGAAGAGTCACAGCTTGGCAGTCACTATGCGGTAATGAGCAGGAATACGGTTCTTCAGAACTGCACCGATGTAAAAGTCATTGTGCAAATGTGTAAAAAGTAGCTTGACAAAATAAACACCAGGTTAAGTTTTTGCAAACTGACACCACTCTTTTTGTTTAACGTTTGACAGAATCGGACTAAATTACAGTTTCCTTTTGTTCAGGTGCTGGGAAACGGTTAAACATGAAGCTTCAGGGTTTTTGTTGAGGGCCCAACGAGATGCTGTTGATGTTATGAAGGTCAGAGGATGTTACGGGCCATGAGAGAGCACCCATCTCCCAAGAACCAAGCCTCCCACTCTCCTCCTGATACACACAGCTGTTTTAGAGATTAGGCTTCAAGCCCCCACCTTTGTTCCTCATTGGAGCTCTCATCCCCTCCTTTTTTTCGTCCTCTCACTTTTTCTGTGCCTGACCGATGGCCAGATGACATCCACACATGTAGGTCTTCTGTCTATCCATCCAACGCCCTCCCCCAGCTGGCTCAGTTGGTGGGGATTTCTCCTCTGTTTCTTGTTTTTGCTGCGTCATCCACCTCTTCGACACATGCTCGTGTTGTCTCTTCTGTTAAACTGCCTTTTTGTCCTCCCTTCTCTTCTCTCAGTCTTTCCCTTGTCAAGCATTTGCTTACCAACACCTTCTGTCTGCCAATACGCCTCCGCGCTCACATGGTCTTCTGGCCCGGTCCCGGCCAGATGTTACGGATGGCGGCTGCTTGTGCGTGTACGCTGCTCACAGGCACAAGGGGAACGAGAAACGCACACAAAAATGTCTGTCTGCATTTATCATCTGCGAGGGAGTGTTAGTACTTAGGTTTCGGTCCGTTTTCATTTACAAAAATCACCTCTGAACCGCTGCAATAACAGGCTTTGGTTTTCATCAACTCTTAAGAAACTTCTCAAAGGCAGATTAACACACAGCGTTTAAGCAGATGAGAATAAAATGTGCAAGGCAGTTGATCAAATTAGATTATTGACATGAATACCCACAGCATAATGCTGCCACCACTGTACCAATGTGGGAAATGGTGTGTTCAGGGTAACGAGCCTTATATACCTCTGTGCCTCTGTGCATCTTTGTACTGGGGCCGACTAGACCTCTGGGATAAGCATACGTCCATATTTATACTAGTTTTGGCTCAGCTGAACCGCAACATTCAACTCAGAAATACATAAGCCTCATGGGGACAAACATGCCATGATTTGTACACTTTTCTTCTTAGAAGAGGAGAAGAAAAAAACTCAAAAAGAACAAAGTGATCTTTAACACACAATTAATGCCATATTACAGCACTGAATTCCTTTGTTGTTTTTATTCTTCTCCTCATGATCTGCCCCATCTTTTTTGTTTCTTTTGTTTTTAGCACCCTCGGTCTGGCCTGGTCTGTTACTGAAAGTCCACAGAAAGTCCCAGCAGAGCCAAGTGGGCGGGTACAGATGAAGCAGTTCAGGTCTCACAGGAACTGCTGTTGAGAGGACAGAGCAGCAGACTGGGAGGCATGACTTACGCGTTAGTATTCTGCGACGCAACGTTTTATACATGTAGTATAACAAATTCTTGTACCTGAGCTTTGGATCTCTGCAGCTCCTACAGAGCTAGCAGGGTTCTGTTTACTGCTTCTCTGATTAATAATCTCCTCGGCTGGATTTGCATTTAAGGTCTACAGTGATGTCTTGGTGTTTGCAGTGCCTTACTCTCTGCATTTTAGATGAGTTGAACAGAACTTTAACTTCTCCAAGACTTTCTCTCTGACCTGTCTGTTGTGTCCCTTGGTCTTCGTGGTGCTGTTTGGTTGCTTATTTTCACAGAACAGCTGTAGTCATACTTACTGTCTTGTAATTTTGCTGAAACATCCCATAGTTCCACCCTTTTCTCCAATGTCATTAGGCAGTTTTTATTTTCTCCAAAAAGTAAAAAAAACTGTAATCTTAAACACTGACATTTAAGTTTGTTGTTCTCAGATGGTATGTTTTAATGACATTGGCGTTCATTTCACATTTTTGTCCGTCTCAGTTAATCAAGTAAATAGAACTCCATTAAGAAGAATCAACGGCCGTATTTTCTTTTGAAAAACCAAATATGTTTTTGAGTCATCATGGTGCCATTAGCGTAATAGACTCCTTCTCAACAGCATGTGGGTGGTCTTCTGAAAATACTTTCATATTTGAGATGTTTTGGCCTTCCCGTTTTTTAAACTAATTGGGTCTCAAGCATCCCTCTCCAGTATCCAGACATTCCAAGTCTGGGCTTAAAGCTGTAAATATCCAGTGTCATTAAGGCTGATTTATACCTCAAGTTAACATTAACACTTAGTGTTCAGACAAATGTGTAAAAAGTATAAACAACTATTTAAACTCACTGCATTTCATTTTTCAGTTCAACATCTATATCAAGACTTCCAAATGCAGCTCCTCTGCTAATGACTGTTGCTCCACATTTAGCATCTTCTGGGAGTAAGGTCAGACCTGGAGGAGCATTGAACACCAATTATGAAATAATATCATATACTTCTTTTAAAGTGAGTCACAGGGAAGAGTTCTCAAAAGATTCCACTGAGCGTTCTGGACCACATGAAGACCCAGCAGTGCGAGAAGCGAACTAATTTTATACGCTGTTGCTTTGTCTCCGCTCTCCACCCGACTTACATTTCCTGTCTGGGATCGGGCCCACCTGTGGACTGTGAGATGTCAGAGCTGAGCCAGAACTCAAATATTCCCTTACGTTCCCCCGATTGCCTCAACTCACAGACGACGCCGCCCCGGCAGCTGCTGAGGCAGCCCCATGTTGTTGGTCAGCCACCTCCCCTGAGGAATCAGGCTAAATATAGTTTATAGACATGTGAGGGAGAGTAGTTGTGAGTTCAGAGAACATGTCTAGGTTGTGGTTTAGAGAATGTTGCTGCTGTTGAAGAAGAGAACAAGTGCCAATCATCAAATGCATATCGAAGCAACTATTTGCCTGCTTTAAAAGCTGCTTTTTATAATATTAGGTGTTTATTTTTTAAAGAATACATTTAAAACAGACCGGTTTCCAAGGTCGAGCATTTTCCCACATTATGATCCTCCCACCACCGTGCTTCACAGTTGGGAAGGTGTCTGTAAGTGGAACTATTTTCCATCCTTTACATTTTTTTGACAAGAGCAATTTAATCGACATGATTGTGGAACTCGAATGATCTCTTTTGCGAACATCAAAAATTGAGTTAACAAGAATACAAAATCCACATTTCACTAATAAACAAATGTTCAACCAGACTAGCACCTGCTGATTTAATTAACTACTAATAAAACTGTAACATCGGTAGCTCTAGAGAACAGGGCAGGGTTTCTCTAGTTTAACAATTTAAAGTCCCAACTACAACAAGCTATAAATGCCAAATACAGATGTTGGGAATTTTACAGCTGAAAGATAGTAGTTTTCTTGGAATGTCAGAAACAACAGACAAAAGCAGGAGAATGCATTATTAGTCAATGTGTGACTAGAGCACTAATAGGAGAGGGACAACCGAAGACCAAACACACATTTTCCTTCCACTCAACCTTCCATCAATATCTATTTTATTTAGCCAGCTAATTTAGCTGGCTTATCCTGCTTCTGGTGGGTTAGGCTAAAAGGTCTAACTATCCCTGACCTTCCTAATGTTTCACTGCAGTAGATCAAACCTAATCCAAAGATTATAAACAATAACTTTGCAGAAGCAGAGCAACTGAGCCGCAAAATATTTCTTCAAAGTCTCACAACCCAAGGTAAAAACGAGGCAGGTACAAGCACCGCCACCTGTTTGTGCATCCACGGCTCAGTAGGAGGTTTCCAGTATGAGACGCATCTTCTCAACTAGAAATACTTTGCGAAGAATGCATTGCATCTGAAAAGAATGTGAATGTGTTTGGTTTTTAGCACATCCAGGTAGGCGGGTCAGGCTCCCAACATAACAGTAATGACTGCCGTTGTGTTGGCACAACTGTATAAATATAGTTATTTTATGCAGAAAATATCAGCAGGTCAGTAGAAAAACACAGAATTTGCAAGAAAAGATTTCATCAACATGAACTCTGCTGACCTTTACCTTCACCGGTCTGAGATGCTTCATCCTTTAAACTAGAAAAGCTGTCTTGAGTAAACATGTAAAACCTTGATCTGTAAAGCTAAAGGAGAAATAAAAGTACAATTAGGGCTTACTGCATGCTCCAGGAGGCTCTGCAGTGCTCTGGATCAGGGTTCAGTATATTTGCATATCTTCCATTTTGTTTTGCATATGTAGTAACTCTGAAAAAAGCTTGAGGACATATTGGTCATTAGTCTGCAGTCCTGACATGACTCCTGGTGCAGTTTGGTTATTTCGCAGGTTACTGTTGGGGGTTTAAGGGGGTAGTGTGCAGCGTTCTCTGCTTAGCTAGGGTCTCTGGGGAATTGGCACACACATGGAAGCACTTTAGAGCTTCACTACACTGCAATTGGGCCTATTACCATAATTACAGCTTTAAAGCCCCAGCAATTTGTATCAGGCATGCACCGGTGCAACAAGCAGGCCTTTGGACCTGCAGAACAACAGCATCTAACCTTTTACTTCCCACACACCCTCCTTTGTTTCTACATCCCATCTGACGCTTTCTCCTTTCTTCTAATCGTTCACCTTCTCTGGTTACATGAGAAACAAAGCAGAAAAAGGAGTTTGCCATGTTGTGGAGCTTAATTATGGTGCATGTTCTCCAGGTTCTCTGTAGCATCAGAGATTCGGCTAAGCCCAAATGGTGGTTGAATGGGATAGTAGAGAAGACAGAAAGAGGAGAACATCTCCAAGTGGCGTGGAGCAGCCACACATTTCCTTCTCTAGTCAGAAATAATAACACCATTCAGGCTATTACTGATGTTTGATATTCTTATTAGGTTTAAACAAAGCAGCTTCTGCTCCGCAGCACAAAGAAACTGAATAAAATGAAGCAAGCATTGCAGAGGTTTTCACCCCTAATACTTTGAAGAACAACCTTTGGTACAATTACACCTAGACGTCTTCTGGACTGTTTCTCCCAGTTTTGCCCAATAGAAACTGAAATATTTGCCCATTCCTCTTTACAAGATAACTCAAATCCACTCAGATTAGATTAGATCTGTAAAACATCAGTTTTCAAGTCTTGCCACTGATTCTTATTTGAATTTAGTTCCATACTTTGACTGAGCCATTCAAACACATGAATGTGGTTTGATCTAAACCATTCCAGTGTGGCTTTAATGTTTTCTGCTCGTCTCGAGGTCCCCAGTCTCAAGTCTTTTTTTCTTTTGCAGTCTCTAACAAGTTTTCTTTCACCAACCCTGACCAGCTTCAGCACAGTATGATGCTGCCACCACTGTGTTTTACTGTCGGGATAGTGGGTTCAGGGTGGTGTGCAGTGTCAGTTTTCATCCACACAGTTCTAAGACCAAAGTGGTCAAACTTTTCCTTCTTCTACTTCGCCCCCTACAGGGCTTGTGGCACACTGCAAATGGGACTAATTATGTTTTCTTTCAACAACAGCTTTCTTCTTGACACTTGTGGGGTGCAGGAGTAATTTTCATACAGTCGACAGATTCTGGCGAGTGAGCTGTGGATCTTTGCAGCTCCTCCAGAGTTACCATGGACCTTTTGGCTGTTTCTTATTTCTTATTCGCTTGCCCATCTGTTTAGGTGGTTAGCCATGTCTTAGTGGGGTTGCAAATGTGACTTTCATGTTTTTAGTTGATGGACTGAACAGTGCTCTGTGAGATCTTAAAATCCTTTGTTATTACTTTATAATCTAACTAACCCTGCTTTAAACTTCTCCACAACTCTTCCAGAGCTGTCTGCTGCGTTCCTTGGTCTCGTGTTGCTGTTTGTTCACTAATGTTATCCAGCAAACCAATTAAATTACACACAGGTGGTTGAAAGTAAAGATGGTTTAATACAAATGCATGCCACACTTTTCAGATTTTATCATAACGTGACAAAATGGGAAAAGCCTCAAGGGCCTGAATAGTTTTACAATGTACCATACACGTGTGTGTGTGTGAGGCATGGAGGAGGAGGGCGACATAATGTCCTGCTGGTGTTTGGCCCAGTCCCAAACGCTACGGGCGTTAAGCTGAGATGCATCCCGACTAACTGATGGTGGCTTGTACACCAGCCGCCTATTATTCACCACAGCTGAGGGTTTGTTTTAGCAAAGGCAGCCCTCTGCGGCCCCATTAGACCAGGCCTTTTGTCCGGCGCGCATCATAAACACATCAAAACACTTAAATAAACCCTTCCACTTGGCCCTTCTAACACCTTAATCAATAGGACGATAGAGTGAGTCTGCAGCAAAAGCTTTTATGCATCTCATTTTTCAGCTGCGGCCGTTAATCCCCCATTCCCTGGAGAGGCCGCCCTGTCATCACGCTTGATTGTGTGCGGGAAGTTAAATCGAATCATGTAAAATGGGAGGTTTCTCAGACATGACCAGGGATAAAACGGTTTGTTTGTTTTAAAGCAATCACATTTCAGCAAACTAAAGAGAGACACTCTCACCCTGGAAGGCCTTTGCTCCTCCACACGTCATAGAGCACCATCGGGATGTTGCCGCTGGCTGTGACAGAGCCTGCCTGCAGGAGGACAGAGAGCAAATAGAGGTGTGATGACGGATAGATTGTCTTGCTCGCTTCCTGCTCCTCTGACAGACACCCTGTTTAGTCTTCCATGGGGGAGCTTCCTTCAGCTGCCCCTCCTTCTGGTCAGGGACAGCTGTGTCAGCACAGGTGTCACCTTCAGGACCCACCATTAGCCCCCCCCCAAAAAAAATAAAAATAACACTCAACAAGTTCTCCATGTCCTCCCTTGCATCCATCAATCAACTGCTTTTATTTACACACTGCAGACTAGCTGGGCAGAGAGTTTTTAATCCATCACTGCAACCAAGTGAGTGGGGTAGCAGTAGGTTAAACAGGATAGGAAGGCTGTGAAGAATTGTCAAATTTACAATATAAATATAAGCAAATGCAATGAAATGAATGAAATCACTTTTGAGAATCAAACAACAGTGTGCTCACTTGGATAACACATTTTTTGAAGGGGCTAGTATTGTTGATGTACCTCAGGGGTCTACATTTGGTCCTCTACTTTTAAGCCTGTGTAGTAATGACTCTCCTGAGATCTCTTATGCAGAGACTGCAAAAGAACTGCCAGCTGTAATGGTTGAGATCTCTCGACTAATTATTTCACTCATATTTGCGTCTTAGTGTTGAAAAAAACTTTTTTCAGTCTATAAATTAACATGCAGAAGTTACTGTGCCTGGAAAAAGATCGTCTGTAGCACAGTAGTAACTGTGATCATATCAGACTAAATACTACATAATAAACTTTTTATTTGCTTTGTCTTGTGCAACGTTTTATTCATAATTTTCCAATTTGACAGATCATGCAATTTAATGTTTTAATCTTGTTTTATACAATCAACCTGCCAGGGACTGAAGATGGAAATTAGCCTCTATTGCGGACCACCAGGTACAGGCACCATTATCTTGCATGGGCCAGGGAGCATTTATTCTGGACGAGGGACCACTGGGCCTCAGTGCTGTTCTCTGATGAAAGTCCATTCATGATGAGCAGAAACGATGGCCGCCAACTATGTTGGAGATGTCAAGGAGAACGCCATGCATCAGCCCCTGTTGTCACCAGAGGAGCCTGTGGTGGTGAGGTTACAGTGAGGGCAGGTGTGTCAAGTCAATACAGAACTGCCCTATAGTTTGTGAATGGTACAGTGACCAGCCCATACTACCTGAATAACATCATTAACCTTGTCATTGTGTCCCTGCATGAACCACACAAACCTAATTTTGTCTTCTTGGATGACAAGGAAGATGAAAACCTAAATAAATTAGGTCACGTCATTAGGGACCAAGCTGGAGCCTTGGGTACCTTGAATAGAGTGGCCTGCACGTTTTCCAGACCTGAATCCCATAGAAAACCAACGGGATCAGCTGAGTTGCATCTAGAGACTCGTAGCTCTGTATCCCAGAACCTCAATTACTTGAGGGCCGCCCTTCAGGAAGAGTGGGATGTCCTGCCTCAGCAGACAATAAGACAACTTAGAACGACAAATGTTTGATGAAGCAGTCTGCATGGCCTAGCTGCTGGATTTCACACACCTGTGGACATGGATATGATTGGAATGCATGAATTCAATGATTTTGAGGGCTGACCCAGTACTTTTGGCAATATAGTGCATGTCTCTATAATCCATTTCTTTTCCATACTTGTCTAAATCAAGGGAAACACTTAAATCTAAAGTATATCCAGTCTTTTTCCAGACTACACAAAAACCCTGATCTCAAAAACCCTAAACCCCGGCCACATCTACTTCAAGACATTTTCTTTATAAAACAATGGTCAAATATAGGATATTAGAAGGTAACTTCACATTATAAAACATGTATAATACCTGCTGATTTCCGTCAAAAGGATGTGATTTTTTTTTGCTGATTACCCAAAAAGTCTCAAACTTTGCTCCCTTCTGAATAAAACGAAGAATTCTGCAGAGCAAATCAAAAACTTGGCCTTATAAAGTTATAACAGGACCTCTACGCAGAGCAGAGCCCTTTGCGGGTGGTTAGATTACAGCAGCTGCCTGTCAGATCATGTTTACTGGAAGCTTTTGTACCTTGCAGTTCCACCTCCAGCCAACAGCTTCTTGCCAGAGATCCAAGCCTGTCCGAGTGTTTTGTTAATTCCAGTATCTCATTAGTTAGGACGGGGGGCGGAAATGGAACACTGTGCCTTCTCCAAGGACCGTCCATGTGTGTGTGTGTGTGTGTGTGTGTGTGTGTGTGCGTGTGTGTGTGTTGGGGGTAACTCTGAAATCCTGCACACAAACACACACAGGACACAGTGAAGGAAGCCAGACGTATAGTTGGACAGAGCCAGAAGAGAAAAAGGCGGTGAGGAAGAGGAGGAATATCACCACACAGAGGATGGAGAGGGAGAGTTACCAGGAGGGACAGCGTGCTATTACTTCACCTCTGCATGACACGCAGCGCTGAGATGGAAACAAGTCCTCACTCTAACACTAACCATGCACACATACATGTCTCCACCAACATCGTCCATATTCCCCAGCAGGTGATAGATGAGCGCGGTCCCAGCGCTACCTCGGCTCACTCTGCCCTCGGTGCTGACGCAGTAGAAATGTGTTCGGGCTGCGGGCCCGCTCAGGGCTCTGCTCTCTGCCTGTGAGGCATCACCTGACAGCAGTGTTTAAAAGCAGCTGCCAGAGGAGGCTGTGCGCTGTGTCTGAGTGTGCGTACCTTCGCCAGCATGATCCTGGTCTTTGCCACGTCGAGAGGAGTGGTAACAAACGCTGCCACCGCACCTACAAAAGACATAGGCATGCGGTGAAATGTATACCTAGAAAATACTCAAAACAAATAAATCTACTCAAGCACAGACACAGTAAGGTGAAGGGAGCTGGAACGCTTGGCCTGTAAGTTTCCAACATTTAAACAAATGATAACATTTTGCATCCATTCCCTTCCCCCTGTTATTCGAACACAAAAACCAGACAGACACCCTTACGTTTACCCTCCTCACAACTCATCCAACCAAGTCTCTCCCCTGAGCTACACACACGTGCTGCCTCTCCAACATACAGGTAAAGACTTGCATTTACACATTTGTATCATGACCACAAACGTCCTCCTACGGGCTTTTTGGGGCAGCTGCACTTCAACTTAAAAAAAAAGTTAAAATAGCTCCATTCCACCGTTAAACTCTCAGTAATATGCAGTTTTTGTATTAGACTGACCAAAAGGAAGTTTGTTAAATAAGTAAAAGAAGTCAACGGCGCCCAAGAACTGACATAGGGAAGAAGAAGAAAAAAAAACAAAAAAAAACACACACACATATATATATATATATATATACATATACATACATATACATATATACATACTACAGGGGTTGGACAATGAAACTGAAACACCTGTCATTTTAGTGTGGGAGGTTTCAAGGCTAAATTGGACCAGCCTGGTAGCCAGTCTTCATTGATTGCACATTGCACCAGTAAGAGCAGAGTGTGAAGGTTCAATTAGCAGGGTAAGAGCACAGTTTTACTCAAAATATTGAAATGCACACAACATTATGGGTGACATACCAGAGTTCAAAAGAGGACAAGTTGTTGGTACACGTATTGTTGGTGCATCTGAGACCAAGACAGCAAGTCTTTGTGATGTATCAAGAGCCACGGTATCCAGGGTAATGTCAGCATACCACCAAGAAGGACGAACCACATCCAACAGGATTAACTGTGGATGCTAGAGGAAGCTGTCTGAAAGGGATGTTCGGGTGCTAACCCGGATTGTATCCAAAAAACATAAAACCACGGCTGCCCAAATCACGGCAGAATTAAATGTGCACCTCAAATCTCCTGTTTTCACAAGAACTGTCCGTCGAGAGCTCCAGAGGGTCTATATACACGGCCGGGCTGCTATAGCCAAACCTTTGGTCACTCATGCCAATGCCAAACGTCGGTTTCAATGGTGCAAGGAGCGCAAATCTTGGGTTGTGGACAATGTGAAACATGTATTGTTCTCTGATGAGTCCACCTTTACTGTTACTGTTTTCCCCACATCCGGGAGAGTTACGGTGTGGAGAAGCCCCAAAGAAGCGTACCACCCAGACTGTTGCATGCCCAGAATGAAGCATGGGGGTGGATCAGTGATGGTTGGGCTGCCATATCATGGCATTCCCTTGGCCCAATACTTGTGCTAGATGGGCGCGTCACTGCCAAGGACTACCGAACCATTCTTGAGGACCATGTGCATCCAATGGTTCAAACATTGTATCCTGAAGGCGGTGCCGTGTATCAGGATGACAATGCACATGATGTCGCGGTCACGTGACCGCACTTCGCGATCGCCATATTGGGTGGCAGCTGCAGCCATTTAACTATGGGGAAAACTTAATTAAATTTGGGTTGTGCTGCTCGTGGTTGTCAAGACCAACGTTCAGTCTATTGTCTTCCAGCTGTATTATGTATGTATTATCTAATAATATAATTATTATGTAAGTATCATATAAAAGGCAATATTGAACTTACCATGGGTTTTTGCCTATGTTGTGGCTATGAAAAAATAGTTGCATACTTGTCTAAAAATTATGTGTGGCCAATTGTTTGGATTTGCGCAAAACAAACCAACATATGGTACAAATGTATCCACCTTGTTGATGACCACAATTTTCTTCAGGCAGTAACAACTCTAGATACTTATCCATGGTTGAAAAAGTATGCAATGTTGCAATGTTGTGAAATGCATGAAGCGACACGAAGATGGCGGACCGGCGACTTCAGTGACGTCAATGAAAACCCCTATAGTCCTCAGTGAACCCATCAAACATTTCCCATTTTGTCAAATTGACAACATAATGTACCAAAAAATATGATAAATGTGATGTGCGTCTGTGCTCCGATACCCCTAAATAAAATCGGGTGCAACTAATAGCCATCAAAAGTCTCCAAATTAGAAACTATTAGAAAGGAGGGGGTGTTTTTAGCAGTGTCAGAGAAAAAAGTTGTCGGGAAGACGGATGATCTATGGCAGTCCTGGAGAACACTCTGTTGGAGGCTTCAAAACATTAGAGACAGGTGGAGGTTTACCTTCAAGCAGGTTGACCTTACACATTCAGCCAGTGCTACACTGGAATGTTTATGTCTAAACATGTCCATGTGGTAAAATGGCCCAGTCAAAGTCCAGACCTAAATCCAATTGAAAATCTGTGCTAATACTTGAAAATTGATTTTCATAGATATTCTCCATAAAATCTGCCTGAGCTTGAGCAGAAGAATGGACAGAAATGTCCCTCTCTTTAGGTGCAAAGCTGTTAGAGACATACTCCATTAGACATCCAGCTGTAATTACAAAACATTTTTAATCAGGGGGGGTAAAGTGCAAATGCGAGTCAAAATCCTTTTAATATTTTGTTTGTAAAGAAAACCAGATACTATTTTTACTCCACTGAAGTCTGGGATTGTAATGTGATGCAATATGAAAAGGTTTAGGGTGTATGAATGCTTTTTCAAGACACTGGATGTAAGACAGGGCTACTATTGTTTGATTGAGGGTCTTTACGTCTCTGTCTTGGGTGGTTACTGCAACTGCCTTTATGATATTTTTGGAAAACAGTCAAAGAATGCATTAGGCAAATAAATCTTCCATGTGGAGAGCTCTATTAAATGATCTAAATCCGGCTAGAAAAAAACATGATGGGGTTGAAGGCTGGAAACAAATCAGTTGGTGATGTCATTCTTTTCTTGGTCAGTTTTCACATGATGCAGAGAGGGAATCCAGTTCAAATCTGCCATAAGTCAAAGTAGGATACAAGCGGAGATATTCTGGATGATTAAAAATGCCTCTGTGAGTATTTCAAAAGGCAGGGAGATTATAGATGAGTGAAAAAGCGTTTATCCTTGACAGGATCTCAAGGTGTAGTTGTGGATAGGAGGGTGTCTGGTTTGGGAAACTCGTTTTTATGTTTTGCAGATAATGTAGCTGTGTTGGTGTCTTTGTCGTGACCTTTAGCATGACCTGGAGCAGTACACCACCAACTGTGGAGCTGTCAGGGTGAAACTTAGCTTCTAGGTTACAGTCTGCGGTAATGTGGGCATTGCTCTGGTTAGTTGTAGTGAAGAAAGAGCTGAGTTAAAAACCGAAGCCCTAGATTTATCGATCTGTCTATGTTCCTACCCTAACCTGCTGTCATGAGATGTGAATTACGACGGGGGAAGCTAGGAGCAGAGCCACTGCTTCTCTGTGTCAATCCCTTTGGAGGTTTTCTGGCAATTTCCTGATGGGAGGAGACTCAAAACTTATCTAGGACACAAACGGTAGGATGGACGCTACAGTGGTCACAAACAGATGTGAACACAAATCATGTCCCAGATCTACTGTCCCCTGTCTCTCTTATATGCACCACCACACCCCTACCTTCTATGTTCTAATCATCACATTCTGGATATTTAAACTGCCAGAAGTTCAAATGTAACCAATTTTCCTGCAACAGACATAAGAATCATTTTATAACTCTGCTTTTCCACATACTGAATTCTGATGCGTCCCCCCCACTTCTTCTCCCTGTGCACTGTTTCCAGGTGTGGTGGTGCAGGACCACATCTCAGCTCCTTTGGTTGCTACGTCCTCTCCTTACCACCTTTTACCTCTCCATCTCCTCCATCTCAGTGTCATCCCCTGAGTAGCTAACCTCAATCTTCCTGTCCTGTTAGTCCAGCAGCGGAAGAGTTATGGACTGGGAGATATAAACGTACGACAACGGCTCGGTGCAAGACCCCCGTCGTGAATTATGTATAAAAATTGTGGTTTGACGTTTGCATCGTGGTAAAACGTTTTGACTGGGAGTAATAACGGATGATGTGACACATTTTTTTAGTCAGAGCTCACGTAGTGAAGGTTTCTGCTATGCTGTAATGTTTCCTTGGCAAGTTGATTTGCTGAGTAGAGCATTTTACACTTAAAACATTTAATGTTACTTAACTAATCAAATAAGTCACCACTGATCATTAAATTAGCAACATTTTATTATACTGCAGATCCTCTAAAACCTTCTCAACCCATATCACTGCATGGTTGCCAAATCATCCTGTGGATACGAGGTTTTTCATTGTTGCCATTTGCCATTACACTGTTACATTGTCGCCCCAAAACTTTAATTTACTAATCATCCATTAATTACATTTATTGTGCTATTACAATGACACACTGTATTTTGATTATTTTAACCAAAACGTAATTTTAACCAAAAAGTAAATATTATCCCTGAAGTTGTGAAATTACAGAAGTAAATTGGGCAAAAGGCAAGATTTTAAAGACTAGCAATAACTAGGAGGTTTTGCATCTCATGTTGTGTAGTAGAGAAGAACAGCTGCATCTAAAGGGGTCCTAGGAAGAAATTATGGTTATTCTGAAACAGGATTATGATAAAACCAAGGCTATCTTGCAAGCAATATTATAATAAGCATTATCATAAGCAGTAATATATTTCCTAATCCAAAAACCGACCCAATGCAAATTGAGGGTTGGAAAATGCTCTATTCCTGGCAAGGTTTCCCAATCAACATGGTCTACTGTCATCCAGATCTTTAAATCACTCTAAACCCCTCCCTGAGACCAATTTAACATGGGAGCCCCTACTCCACATCAGAGTCCCAGACAAGTAACCCCCAGGATGATGGGGTTAACTCAAAACCCTCCACTATGCTCAGGTGGCTATTCTACAGAGATGAGTCTGTCTTTACTTCAAGTATTTTGGTCTTTTGTTCACAAGTGATGGTAGAATGGAGCAGAAGATGGAAAGCCTGACTTGGGCCTCGTCTGCCATAATGTGGGTGCTGCTCATGTCTGATATGGTGAAGAAAGAGCTTAAATAAAAAAGCCTTTTGGTTACTCCTATTTCTGCTGAGGAGCCAATGGTCATCTGATCAAGATGTCTCCTGGGCGCCTCCCTTTGGAGGATTTCCTGGCACCTCTTACTGAGAGGAGACTTAGAATATACTGTAGAGATTATAGATCCCTTCTTGCCTGGGAACCTCCAGAATGAGATAGAGTGTCACAGGGGTGAAGGATCTCTGGGTTTTCCTCCTGGACCTGTTGCCCAATCTCAGATAAACAGAAGATGGAGGGAAAAGCAACAATAATGTTCTACCAATAGATTAATCAATAATAGCCAAGCACTGTCCAGTTTCCATTTTTAAACTGCTTTTACAAAGTTTCCCACCTTCTTTTGGAACCTTTCTTTCAAAATAAAGAAATCATTCCAGATTCACTACAAAGTAGAGAGACAGTTTGTCTCTTTTCTGCATAATAACGTTCCACTCAATTATGCCTCGATAAAAATCTCCGGTATTTGTAAAAAATATAGCTGTTTACATCAAACTTTGACTTCCTGATTACAGAAGCAAAGGAAACATTTTAACTCAAGTCTTCAATCTTTATCTGCAGTGCTTCATTTGTGCAGCAAAGTTTAATTTATTAATTTACACACTGCTTTTTGCTTATTCATCCTATTTATAGCTAACCATCTTTCACTCCTTTTCTACTCTTTTCTTCCTTCCTCTCTCTTCCTTAAACCACTTCAGGCTCCAGTGCTCCGAAGGTCAAGCAGCTGCGGGGGCACAGACCCAAAACCCAGCTCCTCTCATCCCTCCTCTCTTTTTCCTCCAGTTGTCTGACTTTCCCCTGACACTCATTTATGAGACAGACTCATAAAGTCTGCCATGGTGCAATGTCCAATGGCTCCAGTGCTTGAGAACGGTGATAATGTGACCTCTCTGTGTGGAAAACAATGCAGGGTCCCTGGAAGTGTAGGACTTCTTTTTTAAACAATTTGTATCAAAAAAAAGAGAAAAAGTTTGGTCCAATTCTCTCTTCAGTGCTTTTGTTTCAACATATCTGATGAGCAGGTGGCTCAGGGGAAACCTAACTTTCTCTGCTGGTCTTTCTTTTATTAAACTGTCCACCATCTACTTATCTGCTTTTTTTCTCCCATGTCCTCCCTCAACATAGCCCCCTCAGCTTCATTCCCAAAGCTACATATAATCCTCTGCACCTGCAAAAGCTCCGCACACCGCTGATTGCCAAGAGTGAAGCGTGTGACCTTGTCTCCCCGACCACAGCATCTGGAAGAAAGAGAGAAAGGTTGCAGATAAAATATGATGATTAAAGGGCAAGAATAATGGAAAAAGGGACAAAGAAAAAGAGAGAAAGGATTGTTGTTCGAAGAGATAGGAGACATATTGAAACCACATTGTGAACCTTGGTCTAGTCTGTCTGAAGTCCAGAAAACTCGGGTTTGAAAAAGGCTCTTAGACTGTTTTTGTGTTTCTTTTCTTCCCTGTGATGCCACAATACTTGGTTCCCAAGAAAAAAGATTTATATGGGAGCTGGAGAAGCTGCAATATCTCCCACACATGTTGTTCCTGTGGTCAGCATACAGGTGCATTTCAGTGCATTAGAACATCACCAAAAGGCCAACTCCAAACAACAAGTGGAACATATATAGATTCACAACACAAAAATAACGTATTTCAGTATATTTATTCCTGTTAATTTTGAAAATTAGGTCTTACAGCGAATAAAACCCAGAATTAAGTGATTAGGATATAAGAATATCACAAAATATCACTAAAAACTGTTTTTAATACATAAACAAAATATTATGGCAATGACATTGCCTACACAATCACAGGGTGATTGTGAGTGCAGACTTGACAAATGTCAGCAAGAATGTATCGACACCATCCACAGTGGGAAAGTTGAGCAGAAGAAACTGTGATCAAAAAAGGAACAACAGGGATGTTTGGGGAATTTAACAAGGTGTGGACTGCAGTCGGTGCCAGCACTCAAGAATTATCAAACAGACGGATCCAGGGCATCATTTACAACTGTTTCATTTGGTTAAGTCGCTCCTGACACAACTACAGAAACGTCAAACCTGGGCTAAAGAGAAAAAAGACTGGACTGGTGCTCAGTAGTCATCTTCTCTAATAAACGTTAGTTTTATATTTTATTTGTAAAACAAGGTCTCAGAGTCTGGATGTAGGGCAGAGATGCAAAGAACCCAAGTGGCTTGACGTCCAGTGAAACGTCTCCATAGTCAATGATGATTACAGTCAGCTTTAATCACCATGGTATCACCATGCTTGCTTGGACCCCATAGAGAATCTATGAAGTATTGTCAAGAGGAAGACGAGAGACACCAGACCCAACAATGCAGATGACCTGCAGGCCACTATCAAAGCAACCTCAGCTTTCATTAAGCCTCAGCAGTGCTCCAGGCTGATCACTTTCCTGCCATGCTGCATTGATGCAGTAATTCATGCCAAAGGAGGCCCAACCAGCTATTGAGTGCATATACTGTAGAGTACATCACTACATTGACAAGTATGCATTTTGCTTTTTCAGTTAAACTGTCCAGGATTAATGTTACAATAAAGGTAGGAAAAGTCAGGGTTGAGAAGTTTTTGTCACAAAACCCCCAAAAAGTTATTTTAACAGTGGTGAGTAATTCTGTATAAAAAAAACATTTCTGAACATTTTATTTATATATAGGTAGAATAAAACCGAGAACAAAAGTATTTTTCCAAGTACTTGGTGCAATAGGTGTGTATAACCTCTCATATAACTGAACTAACCTCCCCATCTGCAACTGGCTACTGAGTGAAACCACCTGATGTTTTTATTTGGAGTTTGAACTCAGGATGAGATAGAGGCTGTCTCACACTTTTCCTCCACCCATCGGTTCAGGCGAGGGATGAGGGGAGTGACTGTGCAAAGTTGGTGTCTGGAAGAAATGAGAATGAACAGCTGGGCTGCCTCGGGGCGCTGCAAGGTATGATTACTTCTAGGGGAGAGGAACTGAGCAACAGCATGGAGTGATTACTAATATTTTCTTTGTACCACCTCCCTCACCGTTCCCCACCATTGAAGGTTTAATCGATCGCATGTTATCTCTCTCTCCTTCAATCTGCCACACAAATTGACATCACTAAAACCATGTGTGTGTGTTTGGACAAACAAGTATACACACAGAGATAAAAAAGGATGGCAAAAAGAAGACAGCGTAGTTTAGCTCAGGACGGGTCATGTTCTATTCCATAACAGGTCAGATTAAAAAGGAGATTTTTGTTTTCCACATCAAAGGCCTCATGCTGGGCGGTTCCTCTGAGTCTCCCCCGTTTTCTGAGCATCTTCCTCCCTCACTCACTCTCCTTTTCATGAATAGATAATAAGGGGTAAATCTGGGAAAACAAACTTTCTGACCTGCAGGTCCCTTGTGCCGGGGTCCCACTTTGCACCTGGATGACTTCCCACAGGAAAGAGGCTGTTGGATCATTTGCGAGTGTCAAATGTCTTTGTACTGTCATGTACATTTGCATAAAGCCCAAGTGTGTTGTGAAGGTATTTAACAAACTCATTCCCAGAATCTTTTGCGGCCCAGTATTTGTGTTCAGTCATAAACTAGCATTCCGCCCTCCTGTTTAAGGTCAGAAAATTGATGGAGAAAATTGGAAGATACAGTCATTTAGAAAACAGAGCGAAAAAAGTGCTCTTGTGAAGTTCATATGAGAACTTCACTGTCTTGCAAAAGTGTTCACACCCCTTGAACTTTTTCACATTTTGCCAAGTTACAACCACAAGCTTCAATTAATTTCACTGAGTTGTCATACACAAAGTGGTGCATAGCTGTCAGTTTCATGCATGAACACACTGAAATAAACACATAGGTGCTGACATTTTTTCACACCTTTGAACTGAATTATACTCTTTTTGTTACATGATTAAATCATAGGGAGCGCATTTCATCCTTGCATTATTTGGGGTAAAACGAAAGATTTCTACTGTGTTTTTCAAAAGCAAGCTTCAGTATTTCCTGTAGAAAGAACTGTAGCATTTTCCTTTAAAGTGAGCACTGAGTGACTGCTGTGTGTGCTCGTGCGGGCAGGAGAGACAAAGTTCAACTTCAGCGCACATGCTGGTGGTTTTTGCCATCTGTGTAGGGACTTTTATTAGTAATGTAGGAGTATGCGTCTCCCCTCACTTTAAACCTGACATTGGTGCTTACAGAGTCATTTTCTACTTAAGGATATGAACTGCTCAACTCCAGTTTCAGTATCTGGCATTTATTCAGTGTCACTTTGTATTTTTAACCATGCAATAACAATCTAAACAGAAAAAAAAAAACTCGTGAAATTATGTCTGCGATGACTTGATGGTAATAAGAGGGTTAAGAATTATCACCAAAACTTTTGTTTTTTCTGACAATGAAAGTATTAAAATATGTGGATGAGAGCACCAACGACGTAATCGATATGTCAATTTGTTAATGATGTCACAATCTATATATGTGTTTTAAAATTTCATTTCAGACAAACTATGATAAATGAATGAGATCTAGTTCATGTTGGAGCTGTGAACTTTAACTGGTGAACTATAAACATTAACTAACTCAATTTGGCTAAACTGAATTTAGGACTTGTTCTTGTTAAGGATGAAGAGGAACAACACTATTAGCTCTAAAATGGAAATAAAATGATACATGGCTTTTAACAAATATATTTCTGAACAGTGTGGCCTGACTTTGTCTTTAGCCTTGTTAACTCTGATACCCCTAATTAAAATCCATTGCAACCAACTACCTTCATAACTAAGTATTATTACTTATTAGTATACAGAGTAAACCTGTGTGTAGTAATATGGACTGTAGATGGGATTGCTGAGCCAAAAAGTTTATTTTTGAATAATAACCTTTCAACCAACAAGTTTCTACAATTGTTTTCATGGGCTGCAAGGTGGCGCAGTGTTGCCTTGCAGCAAGGTCCTGGGTTTGACTCCCGGCCGGGGGTCTTTCTGCATAGAGTTTGCATGTTCTCTCCGTGTATGCGTGGGTTCTCTCTGGGTCCTCCGGCTTCCTCTCACAGTCCAAAAACATGACAGTTAGGTAAATTGGTCACCCTAAATTGCCCTTAGGTGTGAATGAGTGTATGCATGGTTGTTTGTCCTGTGTGTCTCTGTGCTGCCCTGCGATGGGCTGGCAACCTGTCCAGGGTGCACCCCGTTCCTCTCCCATACACTATGCGAGATAGGCACCAGCTCCCCCGTGACCCTGTACCAAAAAAGTGAGTATTAACAATGGATGGATGGATAAATGGATGGATGGTTTCTTTGTGTTTCTATAATAGTTTTTACTTTTTTGGAAACATTGATGATGGTCAATGGCATTTAATTTATGATTTGTACTGTAAATATTGTGTTTTTTGTGAGTTTTGTTTCTACTTTATTTGTTTTTCATACACTTTTGGTAAATGGCCAGTGTTGGTGGGTAGTATGATAAACAAATAGTCTTAATATACATGAGAGTGGTTAAACCCCTTCCCTTTAGGTGCTTTTTGGTCAGCCTATCTATTTATAAATGTGTCAGTGGTTGTTTGACTGTTTTCTGTTCTATACCTTTTCTATTTAAATGTAGTGACCCAGATGAAGGACAAAACCTGACACATTGGTCTGTTTCGTAAAGTTTCTTAGCACTTGGACACCTTACATTACCAGATCATTGTCTGATAACATCCACACTGGAAGTAGATGAAGCTCTGCCGTAACCTTTCGATTTGTATCAAATAAAATCCTGTTAAAACACACTGAGGTAAGAATACAACTGTAAAAATGACCAATGTGAAAAACCCAGCTAAAAACCCTAAACTTTACTTAGCTTTTTCAGTTGGAAACATGATTCGAGTGGAAATATCAGTAATACACTGACCAGTTGAAGTTACAGCACAAAAAAGGGATTTCTCCCTTTTTTTCCTGTTTGCTCTTTCCATTTTTCTTTTCAACAGCTGTGTTGGCTCTGTGCAAAATTAAGACCAAAAAATAAGCCACAATGCAGCATTTTAGGATTCCAAAGAGACAGATGGGAGTCAAAGCCACACAAATGCACTAAGTCAGGCTCCATCATTCTTTATTTCATTTTAAATGGAATCCAATAATTTCTGAACATCTTAGCAGTCATTCTGGAGGAACGACAGTAAGGAAACCTGTTTGCCCATAATTAGCCGCTTTAGCTCCTGCTAATCTAGCCCGCTTTTGTATCTGACAAGAGCCCTAATTGGTATTGTTGAACAGAGGGTGGTGGAGGGGTAGGTGGGTGTTGAGGGATTCCAGCAGTTCAGCTCCTCGCCAACAGACATGTGCAGATGGCCTGGAGAAAGAAGGCCTCTGACTGAGAAACAACGAGGTACTTGTGACCAACACATCCGCATATAAACACAAGCTGCACGGCGTATTGTTCATCTACTCTGCGGCCGTTAGCTCCCAACACTGATGGAAGGTTTGTATGTCCACCCTTGAGACGTGATGTCACTCCGCCTTAATGGCGTCTTCTCAAAGAGAAACGGTCTTATTGGCTCAGGGCCACGCAGTGAAACGAGACAGAGGGCATCAGGACAGGAGAGACACAGAGGAAAAAAAGACATAACAGCAGAAAGGAAGATACAGAAGAGCGGAAGGAGAGGTCCTGATAAATTCAAGGCTTGCTTAATGGCAGTGGTAACAACACATTAAAGTCACATTTTTTCCTGCCACAATGATACAGGGGAATGTAGAGGAGGAGCCTGCTGTAAAAGTGTCAGCAGGTTAAGCTCCAAGCTATAACTTTACTATGGATTTATCACTCAATATTACTGCTGGAAATTAGGCTACTAAGATAAAAAGGCCATACAATAAAAACACAGAAGGAATAAAATAACTGTTTTTATGAGAAAGAGAATCATACCTACCTTTAAATATTCCCAAAGTGGAAACTGCACCAATGAGAACGGGATCTGAAAAAACAAATCAGAGTTTTAATAAATCAATTGTGTCTTAAGAATTTCCTTGTGTGCTAGAGTTTCAAGTTTAATACTTAACATCTTATTTCTGCCTTTTGTCTTTTCTTGCCACTATTTTCTTTTTCCTGTCACTCGATGCCTCAATAATTACTGATTTATAATTTGACAAATAATATTTTTTAAATATTATTTTATTGAAATAATATTCTATTTTTTCTATCTGATTTGCATTCTGAACTGGATGACCTCATTCCAAATCCTCAAGACTTGGTTTGTCTTGAGGATAAACCAAGGTTTATCCAATAAACCGATGCAGTGATATCACTGCATCGGTTTATTGGTTATGGTTTATTTTTGTTTTGTTCATCTTTTATTGTTTAACAGTTTTCCTTATTTGTTAATTTTTACTTAGAAGCTTAATTAATGTTATTTGCCAAGTTAAAGAGTTTGTTAATTTAAGTATTTGAACTTAAAGTTTCATTAATTTTGTTAATAAATTCTAACATTTAGGAAAGTTGTTCATTCTATATATGTGTGCAGGGCAGCTGGTTCGAACACCAGTGCTCAAATTCCCCCTTTCATCGATTGTTCTATAATAAAGTCAAATTGGACTGGTATTCAGGACAATCCCAAACTGAAGGCTGCTTGGCTAAAATTACACATTCAAACTTTGTTAATGATTTTGTTAATAATGATTAATTATACTTATTAATAGTTGCTAATAGCCAAATAAACATATTGTTGCACAACTGGTGTTTTGCAAAAAAATTCCCTTTCTGTGGTATATTTATGTTTGTCAATATTTTAAGCTGTAAACTTTGTACACAATTTTGTACTAAAATGCACTGTGGTATGACAATAAATAATTCTAATCTCTAATTTAATTCATTAATTTAATTAATCCTTTCAACCAAGGCATGCAAATGTGAACAAACACAGTTGAGTTTTATTGAGCAGCGGTGGTGTTTGAAGTATGCTCCTAAACTCTCCCCTTTACAACTACAAATGTAAAAGTAATGGGCTGAGAGTGATTATTATCCCTTGTTGTTTTTTACAGTAGAGCTGACTGAAGCAATTGTAAACTAACTCACATGATAACATAGCTGCTAGCTAGCCAGTTCAGACCACAGCAGAGCTTTTTTCCATATAAGGTGAGGAGCAGTGTTTTCACCATCCAGCTAAAAATGCAGCTCAAGATGTGATGCAAAATCTGTTTTTGATGTCCTTCATTTTTCCAAACTCGTCAAAAATGTATATATGTGTTCATTTGATTTGTTCCTCTTTATTTATATTTGTTTTGTGGTGAAAAGAAAAGCTAGAAGAAGACCTTTAATGTACATGCAACTTGACTTCTAAAGTAGTACTGCATTTTTTAAGGGATAGAATAATGGGGGCTTAACATGTATGCACGCCAAACTATTGAGGTTTTTCTATGTTAAAAAAAAAAAAAAATCTAAGAAATGTATATGTGGATATAGATGGAGACAACAGGCAGAAAATCTGAGAGTCCTGGCTGAGAGGGGTGTAACGCTGTTGGATTCACAAAGTCGGCTCATGCAGGAAATTACACAGCAGAGAAAAACTAGAGCAGTGTAAAGCCAAAGAAGCAAATGACACAAACTCAAACTATGCATACACGTGGAGTGATTCAAACACATGCACTGGAATGGGCAAGGCTATTATAAACAGGCACGTGGAAAAAACCCCACAAAAACACTAATTCACACAGACTTGTATACACTGTCATTCTGCGCAGCGAGAATAGCGGAGCAGGGCAGGAAGGAGAAGAGGAAACAAAAACAAATTCACAAAGAGAAATAAATACAGCAACACGGAGTTGTGTCAGTGAGCTTTGATCAGAGTAAAGAGAGGATCATTCATGCGCAGACTCCTCCATGTTCCTATACTGCTGGATGGATCCAACTGTGAGTCAGCCAGACAAAAACACAATACATGAACTGTCCTTACGCCACCAAATGAGTTTACAACACACTTACTTCAAGCGTAATCTCTATACAAAAACACTTAGTTTCAACTACATTATCACTTATGCTCCCTAATCTTTGTCAACAGTGTAATATAAAAATGTTTTTATAAAACAAAATGTATTATAATTTACCAGTGAGTGCAAATGTTGAAAAAGATGATTTCGATGATTTCCGACTTGTTCATCATAACATTTAAACACCAACTTTATTTTTTCATATTTTCTATAAATCAAAACATCTTCAAGTCAGTGTATGAATATAATTTACACTAAAAAACATGGATTTAATGTTCAGACTTTAAGCTATAAAATAGTATCTAGCTCAGATGCAACTTGACAAATCATATATGATCTTTCATTAAACTACTGAAATAAATTACTTTGTTATTCTAATATACATATATATATATATATATATATATATTTTTTATTATTATTATTATTTTTTTCAAGCATTTATTTGTATTAATTTTGGTGATTATGGTATAAAGGCAATAAAAACCCACAAATTTGTTTAATAGAAAATTAAAATGATTTGAAATTAATATCACAAAAGAGCAATAAAAATACACAAATGTGTGAAAATTATGTCCATGTACTCTACAGTAGCTATATGATTTTGATAGTTGGTTGGGTTCCTTTCACGTGAATTACTGTGTCAATACGGATGGGTATAGATGGGATCTGAATGTGACTCTGCCCACGTATCTTTAATAGCATGAGATCAGATTCTGCTGATCAACATATTTCTCACATCAGACAGATGCTGAAGGATATGTCTCCACTCAGTGTGAACCAGAGCACGTTCTGCTGCTGTCTTTACTTGGTACTGCGTCACACTCGTTTCACAATCCCGTATAACCACTGTAACCCCGGGAAACGCACTCCGGTGGAGCAAGATTGGCTATTCTGGTGAGAAATCTAATTTAAGTGAAGATATGAAAATGACAAAATGATAGGCTAATATTTTGTTGTTTAAGTTGTTTGAAATATAAATTTTGGTGTAGTAAGGAACTTCTTTTTGTTTTCTTTAGTAGGCTATGCCACGGTAGGGCCATGGTAGGGGTGAAATGGCACACAAAAATCCCAGTTCAGTACATATTCAGGTTTTAAAGTCATGGTTCAATACATTTTCGGGATGCTTTAATCTGGAAAAATAAATAAATACAAATATGTGATGTTTTTCAACTTTGGTCAGCAGTAAACAAATAATGTTTTTCAATTTCTGAAAGAAATTTGATTTTTTTTAGGTTTGAAAACATAACAAGTGGAAAGCATAGAACTGCCTGGAGATTTGATTGGATGTTTTTCAATGAATAAATTAGTGTAAGCAATTCATTGGCAATTCATCCTACTTGCCTCTAATACCATGTAGAGAGTTTGGGCTGATTGGATGCTACAGGTAGCCATTTGGACATCAGCTGATTTTAGTCCAGTACCAGTGATGTTTACATTTGGCTTGACGTTGTTTCAGGTGAGTAATTCAGTTAAGTGAAAACAAGCTACATTCCCTTCCTGCTGATGAAAAATGTGGACCCTGACAAAGTTTTGGTCCGGTGGACCATTCTTTCTCCATTGTAGCTGGATGAAAAACCTTAATGTTCCCAAACACCAGAGCTCAGTGATAGTAGGGAGTCTTCTCTGTTTTGATTTGGTGTCACCAAGTTCTACAGAACGTTGCATTGCGCACATACAGAGGTTGGACAATGAAACTGAAACACCTGTCATTTTAGTGTGGGAGGTTTCATGGCTAAATTGGACCAGCCTGGTAGCCAGTCTTCATTGATTGCACATTGCACCAGTAAGAGCAGAGTGTGAAGGTTCAATTAGCAGGGTAAGAGCACAGTTTTACTCAAAATATTGAAATGCACACAACATTATGGGGCACATACTGAAGTTCAAAAGAGGACAAATTGTTGGTGCACGTATTGCTGGCGCATCTGTGACCAAGACAGCAAGTCTTTGTAATGTATCAAGAGCCACGGTATCCAGGGTAATGTTAGCATACCACCAAGAAGGACGAACCACATCCAACAGGATTAACTGTGGACACAAGAGGAAGCTATCTGAAAGGGATGTTCGGGTGCTAACCCGGATTGTATCCAAAAAACATAAAACCACGGCTGCCCAAATCACAGCAGAATTAAATGTGCACCTCAACTCTCCTGTTTCCACCAGAACTGTCCGTCGGGAGCTCCACAGGGTCAATATACACGGCCGGGCTGCTATAGCCAAACCTTTGGTCACTCATGCCAATGCCAAACGTCGGTTTCAATGGTGCAAGGAGCGCAAATCTTGGGCTGTGGACAATGTGAAACATGTATTGTCCTATGATGAGTCCACCTTTATTGTTTTCCCCACATCCGGGAGAGGTATGGTGTGGAGAAGCCCCAAAGAAGAGCACCACCCAGACTGTTGCATGCCCAGAGTGAAGCATGGGGGTGGATCAGTGATGGTTTGGGCTGCCATATCATGGCATTCCCTTGGCCCAATACTTGTGCTAGATGGGAGCATCACTGCCAAGGACTACCGAACCATTCTTGAGGACCATGTGCATCCAATGGTTTAAACATTGTATCCTGAAGGTGGTGCCGTGTATCAGGATGACAATGCACCAATACACACAGCAAGACTGGTGAAAGATTGGTTTGATGAACATGAAAGTGAAGTTGAACATCTCCCATGGCCTGCACAGTCACCAGATCCAAATATTATTGAGCCACTTTGGGGTGTTTTGGAGGAGCGAGTCAGGAAACGTTTTCCTCCACCAGTATCACGTAGTGACCTGGCCACTATCCTGCAAGAAGAATGGCTTAAAATCCCTCTGACCACTGTGCAAGACTTGTATATGTCATTCCCAAGACGAATTGACGCTGGATTGGCCGCAAAAGGAGGCTCCTACACCATACTAATAAATTATTGTGGTCTAAAACCAGGTGTTTCAGTTTTATTGTCCAACCCCTGTAGTTCCCCTCATAACCATTCTGCATGTGTTCAGGTATAAAACAACACTGTATTTGATCTGTGCATGTGTGTACAGAACCATCAGGGCCGTACCTCATATTTCTGGTATGAATACGCGTACTGTTACAGAAATAGCGATCTGTTCAGTTTAAATGCACTCCTGTGTCATTCGAACTGCCTGTGTTAAAGGTGTAATTTCTCACAAGCCAAAAATGCGCTCCCAATGTGTATTGTCCGCTAAGTTCATAGTGGTGACTGGTTTATGACTGCCTCCTAACGTCGATCAAGAATGTAATATTGTCGGGTTGACTTCAAACCCCCATTCCGTTTTGGGACCTTTCAGTTGATCGTGAAGCTACATAAAAACTTACTCAGATCATGGAACAAAAGGACGATCTCATAGGGGCTTCTGACCCTTGCTGGTGTCCATGCCAGGTGAATCTCCCTCAAACTCATGAATGAGCTTTGCTTAAGAGACTTCTCAAGGCTAAGGTTATCCCTCTTGCTTGTACACATTTTTCCAACACAAGTTTTCCTTCAACTCAACTTTCTTTGAATCTGCTTGCATACAGCACTCTATGAATGGCTAACTTCTTTAGCAATGACCTTTTGTGAATTACCTAGGTTGAAAAAAGTGTTATTATCTGTCAAGTCACCACTCTTCTCTGTGTTTGAAACAAATATATAAGACCTTCAATTATTGAACTACATTAATTAAAAAAAATGTAATTTTCATTAAATTTATTGTGAGATTCCAATAAAAATGGATTTGGAAGTTACCAACCTAAAATATTCAAGGCCTTTTTAAGAGGCTCATAAACTATTACATACAGTTATGTATACATTTTATAGGAAATTAACAATGACAATGAATTAAATAGAACTGCACAAATATTGAATCATAATCCTCACAATATCTCTGTATGTAATATTACAATCGCAAAGTTCCACTTGGATGCAATATTTGGTCACAAATTATATTTCAAATGTCAGAGATTAACACTCAGCATATGTATAATATATGATACCAACTAGATGGACTCTAGCTAACCTTAATGCCTTCACTCCTTGTAACTTTGGAGGCTGAGCTGATAAAACCCAGGGTGGTGGGGACAATGGTAAAGAAAGAAAAGTGTCAGGAAAAATGAGGGTTAGCTGTAACTAATATGATTGTTATTTTCCACAACAGTGTTGCAAATGCTTATTTTTCTGAAATCATGCAACTTTAGATTTCAATGGCTAATTATTTGCATACATGGAGACCTTGCCTAATGTTGTTTTGTCTACTTTGTAAGGCACATAAAGCTCAGTCAGACTGAGCAGCATGTTCCTTGACCTTTCAAAAGTCTTGCAGTATGTTTTTTTTGTTATTGACCATCTGTACTTTGCATCACCATCTAATATATTGAAGTCCACCAAGCAGGAAGAGGAGAGTCTATATATTAATGCACAATGTTAATAAAGAATGGTATAAGAGGTAGTAGAAGTAAACTCTTTTTGCTTTTACCATGTATGTTTTACTCATGATGCTATTGGCCAATTTGTGCTGTCTATTGTAACTTGCATGGCAAAGCATTAACACAGAAATCTGAAATTGAATACATTTGTTTATCGGCTGACTGCACAGAGTTGCGTGGACTCAGAAACGTTTGCCCATCTGGTCTGTCTAAGCAGACAGAAGCAGATTCTCAGAGTCCACGGAGATTATCTAAAAACTTTATTTGACGTACTTTGCGTCTGGCATCCAGCCCCGTGAAAGTGTTATAAAGTGCACCTGTGTTTTATTACCCCACCAATGAGTTCTATTCCAGGCTGTGAAAAGAGAAAGTGAGCGAGAAAGAAAGGAGTAGGGAAAATAGAGGCAGAGTTGGGAGACTTCTTTTACACAAACCCATATCGGATAGTTTTACTTGGGTTCAAAAGGTACCCACTGCTGCTTCTCTTGCTGACTTTAATTAATACATTTCATCAATACAACAGTTTAAGTCAGATGAATAAGAAAACATAAGAACTTAAAAAGTCCAATATGATCAGTGGATCTATAATTTGCTTGAAATACAGGCTGCACAGTTTGCAATGAGTGCAAAGAGTAAGAAAGAGAAAGACAGATGGTTCTACTGAAGATCTGGAAAGAATGATCTACAAGAGATTTACGACTTGCTTTGACACTCCTGGCATGCTGTGCATGGAGTGTGTGTGTGTGTTGGTGTGTGTGTTTGCAGGCATTACCCAATAGAGAAGACCCTTTTAAAAATCTCCTGTGGTCTAATAAAACTGCTAACACACACACACACACACACACACACACACACACTCTTGTTTTGCTATATGTAGTGAGGACCATGTGTGTCAACACTCCCATTGACTTCCATTGATTTTCATTTATTTTCAACCCTTTCTATGCCCTAACCCTGACAATAACCCTAAACCTAACCATTACCAGTGCATGCCTAACCCTAACCTTAACCTAAAGTCAATTCACACCTTAGTCCTAAACCTAACCGTTAGCAAAATAGGTCGTGAGGACCAGCAAAATGTCCTCACTTTGGTACAAACGGTCCTCAATTTGATGGTGAAATCGGGAAAATGGTTCTCACTGTGATGCCAAGACCGGAACACACACACACACACACTCTTGTTTTGCTAAATGTAGTGAGGACCATGTGTTGACTCCCATTGACTTCCAGTCATTTTCAACCCTTTCTATGCCCTAACCCTGACAATAACCCTAAACCTAACCATTACCAGTGCATGCCTAACCCTAACCCTAACCTAAAGTCAATTCCCACCTTAGTCCTAAACCTAACCGTTAGCAAAATAGGTCGTGAGGACCAGCAAAATGTCCTCACTTTGGTACAAACGGTCCTCAATTTGATGGTGAAATCGGGAAAATGGTTCTCACTGTGATGCCAAGACAGGAACACACACACACACACACACACACACACACACACACTTTAACATGTCTGAACCTAACTGTGTGAAAAACAGCTGAATCAGGGGCAATTCTTCAGTTTGTGCTGATTTAAGTTTCAAAAACCAAAGCACAAAAGGTCGGCATGAGAAGAATTCACTGTTGTGTTTTTCTTTTGTACTGCTAAAATGCCTCGCTGTCATCTTGCATCGACATGATTGGAGCGACCAGCTCTGTAACCTGATGTGGGTGCAATGATAGAAGGGGATGAGAGAAGTAATACATTTCGGGGTTGAAAGAAACGAGGACCAGACAATATGCTGCAACATAATGAAGTCTGAAAAATGTTGTTTTGATTCTAAAATAGACAGAATTATATTACCACTTACTAATGACAAACATTCATTAGGTCACAGGCAGAGATATTACACACATAAAATCCCAAGTTATACCATAAAGATGTTGGTGGTAACATAAAGCTGGATTTTCGTTGGCAGCTCTTCCCATGGACTTTAGCTCAACTGATCTTTTCACGGGCTGCTGGGGTTGATGCTGTATTGGCAGCATGTTGGCTTAGCTCTTCGATCCCTTTAGAAGCTTCAGGTTTCAACTCCAGGATGTTTTGCCATCCACAGAGAACTTTTTTCTTGTTTTTAGTGAGCAAGCCCGACACTGGACAAATCTCATCCTAAAACATCTGAAAACTCTGCTGGTTTCCTTGGTTAGTCCTTAGCCATTAGAAATCCAACAAATTTGTTTATTCAGAACCTCAAAGTTTGCATACAATGTCACTTTATTGGGTACACATGTTCAGTTGCTTGTTACCACAAGAAGCGGCCCAACCAATCACACAACAACTGTGAATGTGAAATCATTTTTGGTGCCAGACTGACTGGTCTGGACATTTTAGAAATTGTTGATCTAACAGAATGAAAGAAAATGACCAGACTTGTTCAAAATGATAAGGCATCAATAGCTCAGGTAACCACTCATTTCAACCAAGATATGTGGAATACCATTTCTGAATGCACAACACATCAAACCTTGAAGCAGATAAGCTACAGCAGCAGAAGAGGTCACAGAGTGCCATTCCACTCCTTTAAAAAAGGCAAACAGAGGCAAAGATCTGCACAGGTTCGCCAAAATTGGGCCATAACAGGTTGGAAAAATGCAGTATTGACTCATGCCTCCCACAGATGGGCCTTCTCCAATATACAATAACATTACTTAGTTCATTACAGGCCTGTGGTAAACGGACAGCACAACCACCCAGCCAGCCTACTGATGTTCGAAAAGGGGAAAATAATAATAATCTGCTAATAATCAACAGTGAGTCATTTTCTTCCTGCTTGCCTTCTTAAGCCCCTTTTCCACAAGTACCTACTCAGCTCGACTCGCGAAGACTTGACTCGTTTTTTTTTATTTTTTTTTATTAGATACTGGTACTTTTTACCAGCTCATTTTTTAGTATCCACTCCAAGCAATCTAAGTTGAGCTGAAACTGCCGTCAGAAGACTGCCGGTCACTGATTGGCTGGGGGGATTGGCATTCCTGGTTAAGTCATGAGAGTGACTCCATTACAAGAATCAAACCCGCCAGTTTTAAAAACTTGCAACAGCAACTGAGCATATTCCGAGCTTTAGGAACAATGGAAACACTGAAAGCAACACCATGGTCCCACAACCATAGCCAGACATTTTTGTGTTTTAATGGCTGATGAGAAAATACAGAGGGAGCTAAAAGGAGAGAGCCGAAACGAGAAAATGTCCTCCATTGTTTCATGGTGTTTCTGTTGCATACAAATCACATCATGTTACCTTTCACATTAAAGTGATGCTGAATTGTAATGGAAAACTACCCAATCCGTGTACAACAGAGTGATGCCGAGTTGAGTTTAGCTGAGCACATACTGATGATAAAGAGCCTTTAGTGCTCAGAAAACACCTATCCTCTTTTTCCAGTAGTACCTCTATTCGGGTCTGGTCATTTTAACATGGTTTGATTCACTTTCCATGACAATTGAGTACCATCTTAATGGGGGCGGGATCATCAAAAGCAAGGTGGCCCCATGATCCAAAGTGATGTGATTTGTAGTGACAAAAGACACAACAGCCTAGACTGCTGCTCCATTTATGGCTGTTGTCAGACTGAATAAAAGAAGAGAGCCAGGGAAGGCTCTGGACAGCGAAACCCGAAGCACTGTGGATAAGTACAAGAGAGAGAGAGAGGGAAACCATGGAGAATCAAAAAGGGAAGGATACGAACTAGAGGACATGTGAGAGTAAGCTAATGCTACCAGAAGCTAGCTAGCTATATTTGTGCTCATATACATAATAAGTCCAGCATAAACGATGTAACAGTTGAAGATATTAGTTACTGAAATATGCTGTGACTAGTCACGCTGCTCCCTACCCAATCAGTGACCGACACTCTTCTGATGTTGCGTTTTTAATTACTAATAGAAATTCCTAAAAAGCAAGTCGACCCGTAGTGAACCGCTGAGTTGGTACAAGTGGAAAAGAGGCTTTACAAACAGTGGCAGCTCTGACTCCTATGATAAACCTCTTTAGGCCAGTGAGAATACCTCAGACTGGTGAAGAAAACACCAACAAATTACATATCAATTTATAAATTCAGGAGGAATCTGAATACCCCCAAAATAGACAGACTCTGCCTAGTCACTGCAAACAAGAATTTCTGACTGGCTTATTTCTTTCCTAATACAAAATCACTGTAATGTACATATCTTGAGCTGAAAACTCAAAATGTAGCTTATTTTATATCATATTATGAAGTGTTTCTCTGATCATTTGCATTTATTTTAAACAAATTGTTTCATAAAATTCTTATTTTTTATTTTATTTATGGTATTTATTTAACAATTATTATAGTATTTTTGTTTCTGGGACCAGTTGGGGTGTTCTCTGAATACCCTGAATGCCCTCATGGTTTGCTAATGCAAGAAAAGGTTCATGGGGTCAGAATTTGGGGTAAGCAACATGAATACATTGATTAATCGTGTTGGGGAAATTTTATTGGCATACTTTATGCCCATTAGTACCAGCTGAGCATCCATTAAATGCAACAACCGACCTGAGTGCTGCTGCTGACAAAGGTCTGGCCTTTGTCAGTGTTCCCATTCTCTGAAAGCTACTTCCAGCTGGATAATGCACCATTTCCCAAAGCTCAAATCATCTTAAACTGGTGTCTTCAACATGATCATGAGTTCACTGTACACCAGTGGCCTCCACAGTCACCAGATCTAAATCAAATTGAGTACCTTTGGGATGTGGTGGAATGGGATTTTCACATTGTGGATGTTGAGGTGACAAATGTGAGATTCTATCATGTAAACATGGACTGAAATCTTAGGTCCCTAATATCCTGTTGAATCTCTGCCATGAAGAACTGAGGCAGTTCTGAAAGCAAGATGGTCCAATTCATCAGTAGCAAAGTGTTCCCAATAAAGTGGCTGGTAAGTGTATCGAACAGCACAGATTGGTCAAGTAGAAATGTCCTGGTTATTGCAAAAGGTATATCTGCAGGGTGAATATAGGAGTCTCCAATTGAGTGAAAAGCCTGAAAATAAATTAAAACTTTATTGCAGCAGCATATTGTTACTCTAAAATTTTAAGCTGCACAAATCTGTAGTTTGAGTAGATTTATTCAGTGGGGATAAATCCAACTTTAAGATATTGCTTTTTTTTTTTTTTTACATGAAATCCTGCAAAGCATAACTAATGATATCCTTGCTGTCAATACTTTATTTTTCACCTTTTGCCAACAGAGAGTTGAAGGGTACAAAAAAATTATTCTTTAAACTTTCCTCTCTGCACAAATGCACTAAATAGTTCCCTGGTTCTCTTTAGTCTCTTCAGCTCACCCCACAGGGTTTTCACTGGATTTAAGTCCAGTGTCCAGTCTGATATGCCCTTAAGAGAAGGTTTTACATCTGCTGAACCATTTCTATGTGCAATATCCTTCTGAAAGACTCAGTGATGACCTAATTTCAGTGTACCTGAAGAAGCCACTAGATATTGTATATATATTTTTTGCATGTTGTAGTTTGAAAGAGTTATTGATAACATGAACTCTAATGAGTTACCCAGGGCTTTAGTATGATATTTAACATTGAACATGAGGTGCTTTTCCAAATAATTATACCTCTTTTTTACTCTCGAGTTCGTAGGAAAGCTCAAGGTTAATGTCATCTATCCAACCATCTGTCCCATTTTGAAGAGTGACTGAGAGAAATAGGCCTCTGTGTCATGCCATCTTTTTACCCCAGGGTATTACTCATCAAAAGTTCTCAGACAACCTGGTCAACTTAAAAAAGTGTAAATAGCTAAAATAATTCAGTTACATTTATTTTATAGGAATTATTGGAGGTGTCATTGAATGTGGCAATGGTGATCTTGTTTAAGTGTGACCCCACCCCCCTTACACATAATGTGTAAGGATTATGAAAGATATACTTAATATCAATGTCTAAAACTGAAATAAAAGGTTCGTCTCTTTTCATACTAATTAAAGACTCAGAGTTGTAAATGCATTCAGGTGCAGGACCTAAAGTCTACAGAGGACACTATAACCAAATGGTTTGCAAGCTGCACAGTTTTTATATTATCCAGTTACAGATGTTCAGCCACATGGAAAGCACATGAAGTCCCCAGCTAAGCAGGCCTGCACAAACGAACACAGTCATGAAGACTGCCAGGGTCGTTCCATGAGGGTAGCCAGGTAGAATAAACTCCACAAGGCTGAGTTCCTAATGGCTGACTGTCTCCCCCTGCCTCATATAATGCCTCAGCTATCTCTTCATATGTAGCTCCATAAAGCCAAACTAAGTCACTGTGCATGTGTTTATCTGCGCGTTTGTTTGAATAGTGGAAATAAACTCAGTATTTTAATGATAAGATGAAAGGAACACAAATGACAGCAATACTTTACTTAATAAATATGTTTAGTTCAGCAGCATTATGCAGCGTTGTTCAATGCCATACTTCCCTTTAATTGAATGCATGCTGTAATTATTTCACTGATCATTTAGCATGAGAAAATGTTTCCCATGAGGACAAACAGCCAGAGATGTTTATGTCCCCTGAAAAGACTGAGGTTTACGCCCGACTGCCAAAACTCTGCTCTAGCATGAGCCAATCAGTGCACCCGGATGGTCCCATGAGCAACAGATGAATCATAAACATAACCAGGGAGAAGAAAAACATACCCACGACATTTAACACATTGCTGAGGTCTGCTAACATGACCTATCACTGGGCTTTAGAAAAGCTTGGCACACCATGACTCAGTATATGTCTCTAAAGCTACAAAACAGATGAGGCAGTAACAGCAAAACTTTAATTATACCCAATTTTTTTCTGATTACTAGCGGGACTTTAGATGTAGCTATGTTGATCGGTTTGGTTTTCAGTGGAACATCTTGCTGTGGATGGTCTTGATTCCGACTGGATTATTCCAACAGACTTTTGTAATTTCCTGACATCTCTCAATTTCAGACAAAAATGCAACAACAACTTTTGGGAGAAATATCATCTAAATTAGAAACTATAAAAAAAAAAAAAAAAAAACTCTCCTTTCAGTTTCAATTCTGTCTCACTTGATTTTTGTTGAACGGTTTCACAACAATAAAAGGAACTATACATACATTCAAAATAAACATTTCAGTTTAAGACATTTTTTTTCAATAAATGTCATATTATGATCAATTTGCATTTTGTATACAACAAATGAACCTAATTATAATTCAGTTAAAATCAATACATACTGTGCCATAAACAAATCTTTTGTACACTTAAAATAAATGGGAAAAAAACATAAGCACCGACTCCTTATGATTCCAAGACTAACAGCAACATGGGAAAATGGTAAGATTTATAACTCTCAATAACTGGCCTCAAACCTATTAACTTCCAAACTTTTTTCTCTCAAGCATGGCAGCTCCTAACATAAACAGAGATGTGCAGAAAAAACAGTTTGTTGACCAGAACCAATTGATTTAAAGTTTGTTTTCTGAATGAGGACCTGCTACTCAGAAACTCAAAGATCGATCTTTTTATTATCTGTGTTCGGCGTGGACACTGATACAGGGTGTAGAAAACTCTAAGTTTGCTATTTTCAGTATTAATTACATGTTTAAAATGGCATCCAAGCAGGTGCAGGGATGTAAGAAGCCCTTTAAAAGGAACATGTTTTCAATGACTTGTTAATACATGTTTTCTCTTCATATGGCTGTGAAGGGGGCAAGAGAGTAATATTTTAGCAGATAACAGGAAGGCTAGAAGGATTACAGCGAGGATACTGTGTTTATGCTGTGGAACATGTTGGATTAAGAAATGTTGGAAAAATTTTGGAAATCTGGGGAATACACACAGATTCTGCTTTAGTAATGTTAGATGCACTAACTGCTGATGTAAGATGATTTAAAACTCCATCATCACACTGCCTTTGTTTTAAAATGATAGTGAAATAAAGTTTCACAAGGACAACTCTGTGTCTAAAAAGTAACATAATTATTTTATTTTCCTATTATAGATCCTTAAAGGCAAGAACCGGCTAAAGCTTGTATTTACAGGTCAATGCTTTACAAAAATCAGAGATCAAAAATTGGCCACAAAATTCTGATCAGTGCATCTCTAAAGATCATTTTTGGGGCTCAGACTTGAGCGTTAATTTTTTATATTTAATTCCAAAAAATAATAACGGAAAAAAACAACAAGTTTAATCGCACTATGGAACATAAACCCACATGCTATACAAATAAGTGTTTAAATGAGCAAATATCAGATGTCCAAGTGCAAGTTAATGCAATTTTATTTCTGTCGTTACTTTGCTGCCTTTTGATCACATTTTCAGCATTCAGACTGGGAGTTGAAGCGTTAAGACAAATGCATCAAATGTAGACGATTTAAAAATCACATTTCCACTAAAATTAAGTGACTGTGAAGAGTGAACCAGAGACAGGTTGAACACCCTGTTCTGCAAAATAGACAAATATTTAACTTTTGCTCATTATCATTGCATAATTTAGAGGTGTATGACGTGCACGGTTTCTGGCTTAAGACATTTTGAATTTAACTGCATCTGGATCTATGTGGTTGAGAACCACAACATTCTTCTAAATTGAGGTAGAAATTGCTGCACATCATTATAATCCAAATGTTTTGTCTATTTTTTGATTCAGTCATTAAGTAAAATTTATTGGAATTGAAATTGTAATTAATTAATTACAAAGCCTCTAAATAATTAGATATTTTTTTAATCGCATCCCACCACTAAGAAATAATTTAATAATATTTGATAACCTTTCAACTTGGCAACATAATAGACTTGGAATACATGTTTTTAAGTCATACCAGGTTTTGTCCTTTTCTGAACCTTAAGGGACCGAGCAGCATCTGCCACACAAACATCTGCATCCTTCAGACACAGCATTGCACAGCTGGGACACACACATATACTCCTGCATGAAACTGCTGTCCTGCATGTGCATCCTGTTTGTTTTTGGGTGAATAATTGGGCACGCTTTAAAAGATTTCCATGCAAGCGTACGAATGTATGCAAGAAGGGCAGTATTATATGTTTTCAAGCTGACGCATATTAAAAATGATCAAGGGTGACAGAACCACTTGCTATGACTGTCAGGTATGGTATTATACAAATATGGAGATGACATTCGCGGTGTCATTTCTGCTGACAGAGTTCCCATTTCTGTGTGTGTATGTGTGTGTGTCCCTGCCAACTGTAGCACAGCTAACTTTATTAGTATTCAGAGAGGCCCCGGGCTGTCACAGGTCCTTAGGCATTCAACTAAGGGGAGGAAAAACACATGTCAAAATATATTCACACTGAGCCTGATTGTCGTCCAGCCAGTTGGCTGCAATTTGACAAATGACTTTTAATAGGTTACACTGCAGACTTTGCATACTGATGGCAATTTTGAAGGAGAGTAATGATAAAGGAGATGGATATTAAGAGACAAGTAGACAGATGCATCAATGGACAGTCCATTGGAAATAAGATGATGTTGCTGCAGCTTCCTTTCCAAGAAACGCCCTCACTTTGAAGTCAAAATGCTACACTACTGTATACTGGATTTGCTGTTAACTGGAATGTTATTGCTGACACTATGTAGAAAAGCATTTTTTTTTTTCATTTAACCGCAGTATAAAAAGGAAGAACTGCTCTGAAATAATTAAGGTTATTTTAATTTATTTAATCATAATGATTCAGTTTATAATTCTAAAAAAATTGTTTAATTCATTCTAAGTATACACTCACCGGTCACTTTATTAGGTACACCTGTCCAGCTGCTCGTTAACGCAAATTTCTAATCAGCCGATCACATGGCAGCAACTCAATGCAATTAGACATGTAGATATGGTCAAGATGATCTGCTGCAGTTCAAACCGAGCATCATAATGGGAAAGAAAGGTGATTTGAGTAACTTTGAAAGTGGCATGGTTGTTGGTGCCAGACGAGGTGGTCTGAGTATTTCAGAAACAGTTGATCTACTGGGATTTTCACGCACTACCATCCCTAGGGTTTACAGAGAATGGTCCGAAAAAGGGAAAATCTCCAGTGAGCAAATGTCTTGTTGATTCCAGAGGCCAGAGGAGAATGGCCAGACTGGATCGAGCTGGTAGAAAGGCAACAGTAACTCAAATAACTACTTGTGACAACCAAGGCATGCAGAAGAGCATCTCTGAACGCACAACACGTCGAACCTTGAGGCAGATGGGCTACAGCAGCAGAAGACCACACCGTGTGCCACTCATGTCAGCTAAGAAAAGGAAACTGAGGCTACAATTCACACAGGCTCACCAAAATTGGACAAAAGAAGATTGGAAAAACGTTGCCTGGTCTGATGAGTCTCGATTTCTGCTGCGACATTCGGACGGTAGGGTCAGAATTTGGCGTCAACAACATGAAAGCATGGATCCATCCTGCCTTGTATCAACGGTTCAGGCTGGTGGTGGTGGTTTAATGCTGTGGGGGATATTTTCTTGGCACACTTTGGGCCCCTTAGTACCAAATGAGCATTGTGTCAATGCCACAGCCTACCTAAGTATTGTTGCTCACCATGTCCATCCCTTTATGACCACAGTGTACCCATCTTCTGATGGTTACTTCTAGCAGGATAACGTGCTATGTCATAAAGCACGAATCATCTCAGACTGGTTTCTTGAACATGACAATGAGTTCACTGTACTCAAATGGCCTCCAAAGTCACCAGATTTCAATCCAATAGAGCACCTTTGGGATGTTGTGGAACGGGAGATTCGCATCATAGATGTGCAGCCGACAAATCTGCAGCATCTGTGTGATGCTATCATGTCAATATCGACCAAACTCTGGAAACTATGTTTCCGGTTTGAGAGTGAACGCTGGCGTGTTTTGCAACCGCTGCTCCCCGGCCTTATTTTATTTTAGGCTTTTCTGCTCTGCCCTGCCTGAACGAAGACCATCAGCCTATCTGCTGACATGCCTTCGATTATTATTCGGACCTGCTATGTGTGGCTATTACTTGTCTGGATTATCCTGTTCCTGGTCTATCATCCAACGACAGCATTACACCAGTACTCTGCCGCTGAGCTTCATAAGCTCCGGTTTCATCTTGATGGGGCCACCACCATCAGCTCTGTTCCTGAACCAAGATATCTAGCTGCCCCGTCGGAAATACATTCACAGAGGCTCTCGCCGGATCTTCTGCTGTGACGGACTGAACTCCATTACTTCTACCTGGTCTACTGTGCGTCGTCTTCCGAGGATAACTAGTCGCCGTATTGATCACAGCGTGTTGGCCCACCTGGCTCGGTCAGCTAATGCGGCTGTCAGTTACAACAAAACCATCAACTTTGGCCTCTTCAATATCCACTCACTTACGAGTTGTTTGTGTAACGAGTTACTTGTGCAGGAAATTATCTCTGACCTTAAGTTAGATTTTCTGTGCCTCACTGAAACCTGGCAACAGCCAAATGATTTTGCTGCACTCGATGCTACTCCTCCGGGGTTTGTTTACATCACTCTACCTCGTGATTCTGGCCGAGGGGGAGGTCTTGCGATAATCTACCGTGAGAAGTGGAGGGTAGCGCCTGTAACTGTTCTTGTCTGTCACTCGTTTGAAGCAACTGTATGTCAGCTTTCTGGATCAACTCCCACTATTATTGCTGCCTTGTACCGTCCCCCGAAGTACAACAAAGACTTTATTTCTGAGTTTACAGGTTTTGTGATGCAACTTTTCATGGTATCACCATACTCCTGGGGATTTTAACATTCATGTGGATAAAGACAATAATCCTTTTACCAAAGACTTATATCCTGCTTGGACAGTTTTGGACTACAGCAGTATACTTATTTCCCCACACATATTAAAGGTCATATTTTGGATTTAATCTGCTATTCTGGTCTTAAAGCTGTTGGCTGTACAGCTTACTCTTTCCCATTTTCAGATCATATGTTTTTATCATTTGGAGTTAAAATTTCTAATTCTAACCCTCCACGTAATATAACCTTTCGTAAAATTAAGAACATTAACTTAGATAACTCCCCCAGTGGGCCCACCACCTGCAGAGGGAACCGTGAGGGACCGGTGCAAAGAGGATTGGGTGGCGGACGAAGGTGGAGACCTCAGCGGCCCGATCCCCGGATGCTTAGGCTGGCTCTAGGGACGTGGAATGTCACCTCGCTGGGGGGGAAGGAGCCTGAGCTTGTGCGGGAGGTCGAGAGATATCGACTAGAAATAGTCGGTCTCGCCTCCACGCACAGCGTGGGCTCTGGAACCCATCTCCTTGAGAGGGGTTGGACTCTCTTCTACTCTGGAGTGGCCCACGGGGAGAGGCGGCGGGCTGGTGTGGGATTGCTTGTTGCCCCCCAGCTCAGCCGTCTCGTGTTGGGGTTTACCCCAGTGGATGAGAGGGTCGTATCCCTGCGCCTTCGGGTTGGGGAGAGGTCTCTGACTATCATTTCAGCCTACGGGCCGAGTGGTAGTGCAGAGTACCCGGCCTTCTTGGCGTCCCTGTCGGGGGTGCTGGATAGTGCCCCTCCCGGGGACTCCATTATTCTGCTGGGGGACTTCAACGCCCACGTGGGGAACGACAGTGACACCTGGAGAGGCGTGATTGGGAGGAATGGCCTCCCCGATCTGAATCCGAGTGGTGTTTTGTTATTGGACTTCTGTGCTAGTCACGGATTGTCCATAACGAACACCATCTTCAAACATAAGGGTGTCCATCAGTGCACTTGGCACCAGGACACCCTAGGCAGGAGGTCGATGATCGACTTTGTTGTCGTATCATCAGACCTTCGGCCGCATGTTTTGGACACTCGGGTGAAGAGAGGGACTGAGCTGTCCACTGATTATCACCTGGTGGTGAGTTGGATCCGCTGGAGGAGGAGAAAGCCAGACAGACTTGGCAGGCCCAAGCGCATAGTGAGGGTCTGCTGGGAACGCCTGGCGGAGCCCTCGGCCAGGGATGTATTCAACTCCCACCTCCGGGAGAGCTTCGACCAGATCCCGGGGGATGTTGGAGACATAGAGTCCGAGTGGACCATGTTCTCCGCATCTATTGTCGATGCTGCTGCCCATAGCTGCGGCCGTAAGGTCTGCGGTGCCTGTCGTGGCGGCAATCCCAGAACCCGGTGGTGGACACCGGCAGTAAGGGATGCTGTTAAGCTGAAGAAGGAGTCCTATCGGCTGTGGTTGGCTTGTGGGACTCCTGAGGCGGCTGACGGGTACCGTGAGGCCAAGCGTGCTGCGGCCCGGGCTGTGGCAGAGGCAAAAACCCGGGCCTGGGAAGAGTTCGGTGAGGCCATGGAGAAGGACTACCAGTTGGCCTCGAAGCGATTCTGGCAAACCGTCCGGCGCCTCAGGAGGGGGAAGCAGTGCTTTGCCAACACTGTTTATAGTGGGGGCGGGAGACTGCTGACCTCGACTGAGGACATTATCGGGCGGTGGAAGGAGTACTTCGAGGATCTCCTCAATCCTGCCATCACGCATTCCGTGGTGGAAACAGAGGCTGGGGACTCGGGGTTGGACTCTTTCATCACCCAGGCTGAAGTCACCGAGGTGGTTAAAAAGCTCCGCGGTGGCAAGGCTTCGGGGGTGGATGAGATCCGCCCTGCGTACCTCAAGTCTCTGGATGTTGTAGGGCTGTCATGGTTGACACGCCTCTTCAACATTGCGTGGCGGTCGGGGACAGTGCCTCTGGACTGGCAGACTGGGGTGGTGGTCCCCCTTTATAAGAAGGGGGACCGGAGGGTGTGTTCCAACTACAGGGGGATCACACTCCTCAGCCTCCCTGGTAAGGCCTACGCCAGGGTATTGGAGAGGAGAGTCCGACCGATAGTCGAACCTCGGCTTCAGGAGGAGCAGTGTGGTTTTCGTCCCAGCCGTGGAACACTGGACCAGCTCTATACCCTCTACAGGGTGCTCGAGGGTTCGTGGGAGTTTGCCCAACCGGTTCACATGTGTTTTGTGGACCTGGAGAAGGCATTCGACTGTGTCCCTCGTGATGCCCTGTGGGGGGTGCTCCAGGAGTATGGAATCGGGGACCCTTTATTAGGGGCCATCCGGTCCCTGTACGAGCGGAGCAGGAGTTTGGTCCGCATTGCCGGCACTAAGTCGGACCTGTTCCCAGTGCATGTTGGACTCCGGCAGGGCTGCCCTTTGTCACCGGTCCTGTTCATAACTTTTATGGACAGGATTTCTAGACGCAGCCAAGGGCCGGAGGGGGTCTGGTTTGGGGACCAGTGGATTTCGTCTCTTCTGTTTGCGGATGACGTGGTCCTGCTGGCCCCCTCTAGCCAAGACCTACAGCATGCGCTGTGGCGGTTCGCAGCCGAGTGTGAAGCGGCTGGGATGAGGATCAGCTCCTCCAAGTCCGAGGCCATGGTACTCGACCGGAAAAGGGTAGCTTTTCCTCTTCAGGTTGGAGGGGAGTTCCTGCCTCAAGTGGAGGAGTTTAAGTATCTCGGGGTCTTGTTCACGCGTGAGGGAAGAATGGAGCGGGAGATCGACAGACGGATCGGTGCGGCTGCCACAGTAATGGGGGCGCTGTGCCGGTCCATTGTGGTGAAGAGAGAGCTGAGCCGAAAAGCAAAGCTCTCAATTTACTGGTCGGTCTACGTTCCTACCCTCACCTATGGCCATGAACTTTGGGTCATGACCGAAAGAACGAGATCACGGATACAAGCGGCTGAAATGAGCTTCCTCCGTAGGGTGGCCGGGCACTCCCTTAGAGATAGGGTGAGGAGCTCGGCCATCCGGGAGGGGCTCGGAGTAGAGCCGCTGCTCCTCCACATCGAGAGGAGCCAGTTGAGGTGGCTCGGGCATCTATACCGGATGCCTCCTGGACGCCTTCCTCGGGAGGTGTTCCAGGCACGTCCCACCGGGAGGAGGCCCAGGGGACGGCCCAGGACAAGCTGGAGGGACTATGTCTCTCGGCTGGCCTGGGAATGCCTTGGGCTCCCCCTGGAGGAACTGGAAGAGGTGTCTGGAGAGAGGGACGTCTGGGCGTCTCTGCTGAGTCTGCTGCCCCCGCGACCCGGTCCTGGATAAGCGGAAGACGACGAACGAACGAACTTAGATAACTTATATTCTATCAATAGTATTCCCACAGTCAAGTGGTCTTCTACCACAGATGAACTGCTATCACATTACAACAAATACCTGCAGTACCTTCTAAACAATCTTGCTCCACTTAAAACCAAATCTGTTTCATTCACTCACACAGCACCTTGGTTTACTTCCACCCTTAGACAGTTAAAAGCAAAAGGTCGTCAACTCTACAGGAAAACTGGTCTCACTCTACACAAAGATATGTATTCAAACCACATTCTTCACTATAAAGATGCCATTTCTACAGCTAAATCCATATATTATTAAAATCTAATCAGTTCTAATGAGGGTAATTCCATGGCCCTCTTCTCCCTGCTGGCAAATATTACAAAACCACTAGATTAACTTCCTCCGCATTTATATTCTTCTGATTTTTGTAATACTATGGTATCTTTTTTCTCTTCAAAAATATCAAATATTCATCAACAACTGCTACCCTCTGTGGTTCTGTCATCAGTTTCAGTTTCAACTGCCTCTACTAATTTATTCTCAGTCTTTACTCTTCCCTCGATTAATGACATCTCCAAATTAATTCAAAAATCAAAATCTTCAACCTGCTAATTAGATCCTCTTCCAACAATTCTTGTTAAAGCTACCTTTCCCTCTCTATCCCCTTTGATAACAGACATTATACATTCTTCTCTTACCATTGGTGTTGTTCCTTCTGCCCTCAAAACAGCTGCTGTGTTATGATTTGGGGTTGTTTGGTTTTTGGTTTCGGGTTTTTTCTTTATTTGTTATTTCACAGTTGAAGTTTTGAATCATGTTTCTGTTTATTTTTCTGGTCATGTTTTAGTCTTGTTCATGTTTTGTCAAGTTTGGTTTTTGGATCTGGTCATGCTTTAGTTTCATGTTGTTCTAGTTTCTGTCAGTTTGTATTCAAGAGTCTGTTTTGCTCCAGCCACGTTTTGTTCTGTCTGTCAATTATCTTTATTCGGTTCACCTGCTCCAAGCTAATCTGTCTCCTTGCTCCACCTTGTTAACGCTCCATAAATACACACCTGTTCAGATACACATGGAATCATTTTCAAATCATGCTTATGTCTTGCTTTCTGGATCATGCTCATGTCCTGCTGTTCGCGCCGAGCCTGTCTTGCCAGCCTGCCCATGTCAGTTTTGCCTGTCTGTTTATTGTTTTGGTTTCTGCCTCCTAGTGAGTGAGTTTTTTGTTATTAAATATTTTTTTCCACTTACCATCATGCTGCCTGCTAGTCTGCATTCTGGGTTCCTCCGTTGCTCAAGTCCTGACAGAATGTTTCCGGCACACTTGGACCTCGCGGACAGTAGGCAGGAGAGCGCCAGGGATCAATGGGTTCAGCAGCAGATGGAGGAAGCAATGAGGAATCTGCCGACCGATCTGGAGGTTCTGCCCTCTCCACTGCTGCTGGAGGAGATGGAGCGTGAGGCGGTTCAGCGCCGTTCTCCACCTGCTCCCCTGGCAGCGCACTCTGGTCCGGCAGTGAAGCCCTCGCCCTCCTCCCGCCGCAAGAAACGTCGGCGCGGAGCACCTTCCTGTGGTTGGCAGGGAAACCACCTCCTCGCCAGCCGACATGAGGGCTGCGGCAAGACACGAGGGCTGCGGCAAGTAAGCCTGCATCTTCGTCTGCCACAGTCCATGTCATGTCTCCAGAACGTTGCTACTGCAGAGCAGCCCACGCCAGGTCTCCAGAACACTGCTGCGGAGCAGCCCACGCTAGGTCTCCAGAGCACTACTGCGGAGCAGCCCACGTCAGGTCTCCAGAGCGCTACTGCAGAGCAGCCCACATCAGGTGTCCAGAGCGCTGCTGCAGAGCAGCCCACGTCAGGTCTCCAGAGCGCTGCTGCAGAGCAGCCCACGTCAGGTCTCCAGAGCCCTGCTGCAGAGCAGACCACGCCAGGTCCAGAGCCTCCACAGCCTAACACACCACAGCCTGACAAACCGTCTGCCTCAACCGCCTCCACATCCCGCAGAGGACGTCGTAAGAGGGGCGCCTCGGCTGAAGTCACTGAGGGTCTCGGCGACGCCTCAGCCTCTGCCCACGCCACTGTGGGTCTCGGCGACGCCTCAGCCTCTGCCCACGCCACTGAGGGTCTCGGCGACGCCTCAGCCTCTGCCCACGGCACTGAGGGTTTCGGCGATGCCTCAGCCTCTGCCCATGCCACTGAGGGTCTCGGCGACGCCTCAGCCTCTGCCCACACCTGAACTCTGTGCCTGCTCGGAACGACCTCCTGGACGCCCGCCTGAACTCTGTGCCTGCTTGGGACGGCCTCCTGGTCGCCCGCCTGAACTCTGTTTTTGTTTCTGACCCTCCTACCGAGGACCCCGCCACCCATCCTGTGTGGATTGTTTTTTGTTTCTGGTCCTCCTGCCGAGGCCCCCGCCACCCACCCTGTGTGGGTTGTTTTTTGTTTTGTTTCTTCCGTTGCTCAAGTCCTGACATTCTGTAACCCCAATACTAAAAAAACCTGGCTTAGATTCCAATAATCTCAATAATTGTCACCCCATCTCAAATCTTCCATTCATTTCCAAAAGTCTTGAAAAAATAGTTTCTGCTCAACTTCATAGTCATCTGTCTTGCAATAATTTGTATGAACAATTCCAATCTGGTTTCCGTCCGCTTCACAGTACTGAAAGACCACTCCTTAAAATCACTAATGACCTCCTTCTTGCTGCTAATTCTGGTTTATTATCCATACTTCTTCTGCTTGATCTGACTGCAGCGTTTGATACCATTTCTCATAACATCCTTTTGGACAGACTCCTTTTTTGGCATTATAAATATACTTCTCAATTGGTTTCATTCTTACCTTTCAGAGCGCACTCAGTTTGTCCAGTTAAAATCATTCACACCTCATTATGTTTTAGTTACCTCAGGTGTTCCCCAGGGCTCTGTCCTGGGGCCCTTGTTGTTTATCGTTTACCTTCTCCCCCTTGGTTATATTTTTTGTAAATATAATATTCAGTTACACTGTTACGCGGATGACACCCAGCTTTACCTTTCAACTAAACCTAATTCTACACTTCCACCCTCGTCCCTCACTAATTGTCTCATTGAAATAAAACACTGGTTTACCCACACTTTCTGAAATTAAATTGCAATAAAACAGAACGTCTTCTAATTGGCACTAAATCAATACTAAACAACCACCATAATTTTTCAATTTCAATTGATAACTTGTTCATCTTTCCTTCTCCTCAAGTTAAGAGTCTCAGTGTCATCCTTGATAGCAGCCTTTCCTTCACTTTCCATGTCAATAATATTACTCGATCAGCCTACTTCCATCTTCGTAATATTCAGCGTCTCCGTCCTTTTCTCACTCCTCATTCCACTGCTGGCTTGGTTCACAGTCTGGTCACTTCTCGTATAGATTATTGTAATTATCTTCTTTTTGGTCTACCACAGAAAACCCTTCATAAACTACAATTGGTTCAAAACTCAGCAGCTCGTATCATTACACAGACTCCTTCAATCCATCACATCACACCTGTTCTTCAACAGCTTCATTGGCTTCCTATTTCATATCGTATCAACTACACTACTCCTTACCTTTAAAGCTATTCACAACCTCGCTTCTTTATATCTTTCAAATCTTCTTCACATTATTGTACCTGTCCGTACCCTCAGATCCTCCTCCTCAACCCATCTCACTGTTCCCCCCGCCCGTCTTGTTACTATGAGGAGCAGAGCATTCAGCCGGTCTGCTCCCCAGCTCTGGAACTCACTTCCACCTGATCTCCGCAACACACACTCATTGCTACACTTCAAATCTAAACTCAAAACGTATCTGTTGAAATTAGCTTATGCATTGTGATTATAATTTTTCACTGTTTTATTTAACCACATTTTGTACTTATTTTATTTATTTATTTAAATTGTGTCTGTGTTATGTAAGGTGACCTTGAGTGCCTTGAAAGACACCTATAAATACATGTATTAAACTCTCTGAGGAATGTTTCCAGTTCCTTGTTGAATCTATGCCACGAAGGATTAAGGCAGTTCTGAAGGCAAATGGGGGACCAAGCCGGTACTAGCAAGGTGTACCTAATAAAGTGGCCGGTGAGCGTATGTCTTATTTAAAATAAAACTTTAGATGTTAAATGTTTTAAAGTTTGCATGAGAATCTAAATGGACCTAGTTTAAATTACTTTAATGGCTGAGAGCGTGCTGGATTCTCTCTGGTCGCCTGGGGCGTTGGAGCATTCACCCTTCATCCCAACCTAAATTGTTGGCTACCAGACAAGCCAAACCATCTGGTTTTACAACGCCCTTCACACTCTTTTAGAACCCCTGTTAAAGATGTGTGAAAAGCCTTAAAATATTAATCTTTTACTGCAGCAGGATAATTTCACAAAGTCCTGTTTGGAGTGTGTTTAACCAAAAACCCAATCTTAGTCCCATCTAATTAAAGCAGATGGCTCCAGTTAAGGTCTCAGAAGAGTTTATCAGACTCCACATGATTATGTTTGTTATGGGAAGACAGAAAATGCTTTTTCCTGACATGCCAACCAATTAACTTGGTGACATGTTGATGGTTACAAATGGCTGTTATGGAGACTTATTCCAAGATGCCACTCTTTGCTGTGGTTGGGTTTCTTTCTCTGCCTTTCTGCTTGCTTCGTGGATTACTAATAAAAAGTTCCTAGACACTCTGAGTAACTTCAAAAAAGTTTAAAAAAATGCTTCTGTTACTTTTATTTTATATGAATTGGTATTGGCTCCAATAACCGAGGCCACACTGATCTTGGGAAAAAAATATTTCATAACTTAGCATATTTCAGTTATTTAATTGGTTCCCTAGAAATGTGTTAATGGAGCATCAAATGTCAGTGTGAAACTATGCTACTACAATAACAAATGAATTTAAACATTTTTACCAGGGTGCCAATTAGCGTACATAAGGTAAAGCTCTTTCTTTACAAACGTGTTTGCAACAACCGTAAGAGTTAGCATGTCTGTCAGTAAAATAAACAGCTTGTTTTGATACCAAAACAGATAAGACAATTGATTAACTTGCTAAGATCAACGTCGACATAGCATTGCCACATAATAAAGATTGTAGCAAGAAAGTATTAATATTTTGTGGAAAATTGGTGTTTTCTTCAAAACTGTAACTACACTTAGTAGGTGCAGGCTTCCTGGCTTTTACTTTAATCTCTCACTGATGTGACAATTAGTTAAAATCCGACTCATTTACTAAGTATATGTTAGGATTAGGATTTGAACCTTGATCTTCAGGACATCTATAGTTAATACAGTTATATGCACCTTCAAGATAAATAAATTTATTTAATTTTGAGTGTCACAAGTAAATAAAATTGTTTCAATTAAAAAAAATGTTGGAACACTCAATTGTGTTTTACGACTCTCCCTATGTGTACATGAACATCAAAAGTAAATATGATAAATGGTGACAGATTAAAGCTTGTAATGATACTGTTCAACTTTCATACTGCTAATTATTTAATGGCTGGGCTTTCTGGAAACCTGCATTTTCATTTTTTCCACCCTTCTTGCTAAAGGCTCGTCTCAACATATGGTTTCAAAAGAGGCAGTCAAAGCTTTATGACAGTGCTTATTATTATGATGACAAATAAGGGACCTCCTCACAGATTTCAGTGTTGCATGTTATGAAATTCCAGACACAAATAACCATCACTCATGATTTAACTCAGGGAAAACACTCTGTTGCAATCAGCAATCCCACAACATTAGGGTTTTATATCTGTCTCCAGATGTGTAACAAAGTCAGCCACTGATGCATGAGCCAGAGAATCATACTGGGTCTGACTTGGCGAAACCGCCAAAACCGGTGGATTTAGAATTTACCGAATGTATGTATTTAAATAAAACCATGTGTGCCGCCTGAAATTCAATTACATATTAAATAAAGTCAAAAAGGCTCCTTTTAAATATTTACATTGTTATCAAGCATTTTAAGAATAATAAGTGACTGAAGAGTTCAAGTTAAGAATAAAGCAAAATCTTCAATGTTGAGTCCAGCCTTGGATCTCAAGGTGAGGAAAGCAGAAGAGAGTCAAGGTTTTAAAAGAAAACAGATGGGACTCAGATGGTGAAGCAAGCAGCAACCGGCTGATTCAAAGTAGAGAATCGCTGAGGGCCACGTGAAGCCCAAGAAATATACAGACAGACACACAAACTGACAAAAACACATAAAAACATGTGGACTAAGCAGTGGGAACAAAGCCCAGACTCTAATTCCACATTTATTACCTGTTAATGCAACAAGGCCTGCATCTGGATTCCTTTTCAGAATCTCACACACACACACAGACGCGAACATACTTTCACACAAATATGCAGACACACCCACATTCCAGCTGCTGCATGTCAAAAAACTATGATGACTGACTGACTGCGGTGACGTGCTGATAATAAACAGAGATCAGATTTTAATAAGCTGAACGTTGATAAAGTCATCAATCATGTCAGAGTTGCAGGTGGTGTTGGATTTTCTGTGTACGGATCACGCCAAAGTCACTGTGGGAAGAAGGCAGTCCTGTTTGACAATCTGTAGGAACATCTTGAACGCTAAGCCACCAGAAGAATTATTAGGAACTGTCTTGTGTTGATATATTTGAGCAAGCACACACTGGCTGTTCTAAACCTTGAGAAAAGGCCTTGTAATGAGGTAAATGTATTTTTGTGATGATTATTAAAATACTGATGTGTATTAACTAATTAAAAGCACAAAGTAGTTTGCAGTGTTTTCTATCTTATGCTATTGAAAAATAAATATTATGTAAATGAGGAAAATAAAGGGAATTCACGTTTTTGAAGTATGACTGCCATGTTTGATGCACTTCCAATCTGAATAGCATACATTTGTTGGGATCACTTGTGTGGAATTGAGGTTAAGCTATAGTATCTCACAAAAGCGAGTACACCCCTCACATTTTTGTAAATATATCTTTTCATGCGACAACAATGAAGATATGATGCTTTGTAAACACCATGTAAAGCAGTCAGTGTACAGCTTGTATGAAAGCATACATTTGCTGTCCCCTCAAAGCTCAACACGCAACCATTAATGTCTACACCGCTGGCAACAAAAATGAGTACACCCCTAAGAGAAAATGTTCAAATTGTGCCCAAAGTATCAATATTTTGTATGGGCACCATTATTTTTCCAGCAGTCCCTTAACTCTCTTGGGCATGGAGTTTACTAGAGGTTCACAGGTTGCCACTGGAATCCTCTTCCACACCTCCGACATCACAGAGCCGGTGGGTGTTAAAGACCTTGAGCTCCTCTAGCTTCCATTTGAGGATGCCCCACAAATGTTGAATCAGATTTAGGTTTGGACACATGCTTGGCCAGTCCAGCAGCTTTACCCTCAGTCTCATTAGCAAGGCAGTGGTCGCCTTGCAGGTGTGTTTAGGGTTGTAATCATTGGAATACTGCCCTGTGGTCCAGTTACCAAAGGTAGAGGTTTATGCTCTGCTTCAGTATGTCACAGTATATGTTGGCATTCATGGTTCCCTCAATGAACTGTAGCTCCCCACAGCTGGCAGCACCCACGCAGCTCCAAACCATGACACTCCTGCTACGCTTGACTGTAGGCAAGACACAATTGTAATTGCACTCCTCACCTGGTTGCCCCCACACACACCTGACACCATCTGAACCAAATTAAGTTTACCTTGGAACATGGTTCCAGTAATACATATCCTTAGCCTGCTTATCCTCAACAAACTGTTTACCGGTTTTATGTGCATCATCTTTGGACGAGACTTCCTTCTGGGACCAATTTGATGCCATGTGCTGTGTGAGGTCTGAACACTGACAAGAAGATGCCCCCTCCACCCCTTCAACCTTTACAGCAATACTGGCAGCACTCATATGTCTATTTTCAAATAACAACCTCTGGATATGAAGCGGAGCACGTGCACTCAACCTCTTTGGTCGACCATGGTGAGGCCTGTTCTGAGTGGAACCTGTCCTGTTAAACTGCTGTATCTGGCCACCGGGCTCCAGCCCAGTTTTAGGGTGTTGGCAGTCTTCTAATAGTCTGGTCCGTTTTTATGTGGAGCAAAAACTCTTTTTTTTTTAGATCCTCAGAGACCCCTTTGTGATGAAGTGCCATGTTGAGCTTCCAGTGACCAGTATAAAAGAGTGTGAGTGCGGTAACACCAGATTTAACACACCCGCTCCGCATTCACGCCTAAGAACTTGTAACACTAACGAGTCGCATGACACCGGGGATGGAAAATGTCAAATTGGGCACAAGTTGTTCACACATTTGTTGCCAGCGGTTTAATGGCTGTGTCAAGTCATTTTGAAGAGGCATCAAATTTACACTTTTATACAAGCTGTAGACTGACTAATTAAAACTAAAAGAAGGATCACACAGACAGGAGTGCCATGCGAAGGATAGTGAGGGGAGGCGAAGTGTTTAGTGGAGTTTTTTAATCTCCGTTTAGAATCTGCTACAGGAAAAGAGAAGCATTTTTAGAGAGTCCTCCCCCCCCTTCATCAATGTTTTGAACTGCAAACAGTACAGGAAAATCAAAAGCAGAACTACCAGAAGACTGCTATTTTATATTCTTATCTGGTTTGAGTTTTTACTTTTTAATGATTTTTTTACATTCATCTTTCATGGAACCCAGAGAAGCAACATGTCTTTCCTTGTTTTGTTGTAAACTATTAAGTTGACAATATTAATAATAATAATAATAATAATTGGATATGTACTGGAATTGCTACAGTTCTAGACTCCTTATAAAAGACTGGTGCTCTGTAAACATAGGTTACTGGATTGCCAGATTTACCTCAAGCCTTTAATTTATATGTGAATGACAAATTTAGAAAACTGAAGCACATTTGCATGAGTAAGTCAGCTGCTATTTAAAGTAGTCCGGCCCACAGCCCCAGGTAATTTTAGGTTTAAACATAACACAAAAAAGAAGTTCTAAATCCTTTCATTATAGTTGCCTTCTAGCAATACATTCATTAAGGAGAACAAATTTGTTTTTCAATAAAAGGTTCTGTTCAACAATTAAGTTCATTTTTTGTGTTTATGTGAGATCCAAAGGGACTGGCTCGCATTTCTCAGACAGCCTCAAGTGGTAATAAGAGGAACTGCTATTTATAACACAAATTTGCCACATTTTTCAAAATGTGGAAGTCATTAAGAGCAGAATGCAACATTTGTCTCTGTTTAAAAGGTTTATTTATAGCTTCTAAGATATTTTCTATGAATGTAATATAGTAAACAAATACATTTCAGAGTTATTATTTAGGTATAACCCATCTAGACGCCTCAGGTCATCAGGGACCTCTTCACTCTCTGTTTGCTGAGAGTGAAGAGGTCTGTTTTGTCACTGTATGCCGGACAAAACAAACCTCAGAGCAAACAAGGAATTTGCGTGTAAAATCATGGAAAAAAGAAAATTCATCCTCTTTCAATTGCAGGGTTTTACGTATGAGGAAATGAAAAAAGATCATCTGAACCATACCTGGTTGGACTTAGTTTAAACCAACTCTCAGCTGTAAGAATATACACAACAGATACCACACGGTCAATATTTGTTGAAAAAAGAGCATAACATGGACAAGTCAATAGCTTGCAGATCCACCTTCAGCAGAAACTAAGTGGCTGTGGAAGAATATTGGCTGAGTCTTCTTTACGTCATTGCTTCAGTTCATTAAAGTTTAATGACAGCAATTTCCTGCACAATCCTCATAAGGCCCCACTACAGCATTTCACATTTGTTTAGATCTGGACTTTGACTGGGCCATTGCATTGCCTTGATTCTTGCTTTTATCAGGCCTTCTGTTTTAGATTTGTTGTTGTATTTTTTATGACCATCCTGTTTATGACAACTTGGGTCAAACTGTAGCAGCTGACAGATGGTGACACGTTTGACTCTAAAGCCTCTTTTTTTCATGGGCTCTACTCAGTCCATTTTGGGATTACTGGCTTTTCCAACATGGTACTGCCTTTTTTGGTACCTGCTTAGCAGCAGGTCCCATTGGGGCTGAGCAGGGCCGAAATGTGACGTAAACAGAATGCTGTTCACTGATTGGCCATGGGCGTGGTCAGCCGTATGAGTCCATGAGCAGAAAAACAACTGCAATTTTCCAAACACACTACATTACAGCTACCAGCAACTCTAACCCTTGGTGCAACTATGAGGTGGAGGATTTTCTGTGCATCATAAGAAACCGCAGCAGCTCAATGGTGTCTCGAAAAAATGACAATAGGTTCTGGACACATGGTTATGAAGCACAGCACACAACGCTAACAGCTTGAAGTTGGGCTTCAAACCACTCCTCCATTCTGTCATTGAGTTACTGAAAACACAACAGGTTTGGTGCTAAGTAGAGTGGTGCTGGAACCATCAGTTGGAAAAGAGGCTTAGAAAATGTTTGGTGTAGACAGGAGTTTATGGTCAATGATGCCCAGGTCATGTGGCTACAACGCAAGCACAAATAATTACCCTTCCACCACCATGCTTGGCAGTTGGCGTTTTAATTGATATGATGCATTTGTTTTTTGGCACATGTTACCGTGCATGATGAAAACTGTTGTGGCAATCTGCTTTGGGGTGTAGCTATGAGTGTGTTGCAGGCATGCTGTGCCTGTGCTGCTCTGTGGTGCACCTCAGCAGGTCAATACAATCTGACTTAATCAGCTGCAGTCAACTCAAACAATACAAATGACACACCAGTCCTTTGACAGAGTTGCAATTAAGCTGCAGACGGCAAAAGCAGTCGCAAAAGGAGTACTACAGAAGCAAAGTAACCAAAAAAGGACTTTGAAAAAGGCTACCAGTAAACTCATCTTTATGGAACTTTGTTGAGGATTTAATCTGGTTTGTTTATATTTAGAAAAAGAGTTGCACTGTTTGCTGATGAATTTGTTTGAGTTAAATTCATGAAATGTAGATAATATTAGTTAAAATACAGCAACTTTTCTTTAGTAGAATATAGGGCTAAAATCTAAAGCATACGAGTCTGATGATATTGATATATGATATCAAAGGAGATGATTGTAGATTTTAAGAGAAACAGGAATAAGTCAAACACTATTTCTATCATGGGAGAAGAAGTGGAGGTGGTGGAGGAGTATAAATACCTCGGTGTTCACCTGGACAACAGACTAGAGTGGAGATGCAACTGTGAAGCCATCTACAAGAAGGGACAGAGCAGACTGTACTTCTTGAGGAAGCTTAGGTCCTTTGGTGTTTGCAGCAAGATGCTGCATATCTTCTATAAGTCTGTTGTGGAGTGACCAGGGACTTAAAAAAGCTCAACAAGCTGATAAAAAAGGCTGGCTCTGTTCTGGGGACTCCTCTGGAACCTCTGGAGATCATTGTGGAAAGACGGATTCTTCATAAAATGAAGAACGTTATGGAGAACCCTGAGCATCCTCTTCATGAGACTGTCCTACAACAACAGAGTGTCTTCAGTCAGAGGATTCTTCAGATCTGCTGTAAGACGGACCGCTACAGGAGATCCTTCCTGCCCACAACCATCAGCATCTACAACGGCTCTTTGAAGAAACTTACATAATATGAGCTATAACAACATTTAATTTCCCTTTGGGATTAATAAAGTATTTTTGAATTGAATTGAATTGAATATAAGTTAAAGAAATGCAAAAGAAACTGTAAAGGTTCTAAACAATGTATATGTTTTTATTGTTTATAGGTTTTTCACCTTTCCTCTAATTTACAACCTTCCTGAGACTTGTTTGAAATAGAAGAAAAGAAGAACGGGTGAAATCCTGAGTTTGTCAAGTCCTTCCTTTGTTACGTGTGGGAAGCCATGATGTTTTAACGACACTTAACAAAAACATTTTTAATTTAGTCTCATCTGTCCAAAGGACATTGTTCCATGAGTCTTGTTTTTCATTCAGACACAACTTTGCAAACATACCAGTAGTGCTGCCATAATTCTTTTAGAGAGAATAGGCTTTGAGCTTGCATCTCTTCCAAACAGAGCATCCTTGTTTACTTTTCCTCAAACTGTACTTTTATTATCTTCAACATTTAACATAATGGTTGATGCCTGTAGGGACTGACATGGAGTTATTGGATTTTTTTCTCAACCTGACATGCTCAGACCTTGGGGTGGAATTTGCTGAGATAACCATTCCTGGAAAGACAGGCAGCTGTCTTGAATGTTTTCAACTTGCGAATAATCTTTCTGACTATAGAATGATGAACATCAAAACCGTTTGGAAATGACTTCATAATCCTTCCCAGATTAACGTGCAGCAGTTATTTTGTCTCTAAGGTCATAGTTGATGTCAGTCCTCCTTTTTGTGTTAACAAACACCTGTACGCTTCAGAGCAGCAAACGTCCAAAACTCCTTTTATAGAGATGGTCAAACTTGACAATTTCAGTTAATCAAGTGCTAAAAATAGTAGCACCTGGCTGCTCCTCTTCCTCTTTTGTGCATTTTGAACAGGCTGGGGTAAGTTTAAAGAATTTTGGCATGTGATGGAGATCAAATAGTTTTTTTTATCCTCAAAGATAAAACTAAAATGAAAAGATTGCGTAGGTCCTTTTCCCACATCTATATATGTTTCAGAGTTTCTCTGCTTGTGTGTGTCAGGGAGCATGAAGGGTTGGGGAGGGGGGGGCTAAGTACACCTTAGGGACAGACGGTTTCAGGTCTTTTTAAATAAATAAACACATAAGAAAGCCAATCGATAGAAGAAGCCTGATCTGGTGCTCTGGGACCATGTTTGGCCTCTCACTTCATCACAAGACCTAAGGGGAGTGAAGGGGGCCGTGCGGGTGCTGGGGGGTGTTTTGGGTTGGGGGTAGAGGGGTCTGAATGAGAATTTGGCATGCAGAGAGCACATCCTCATGGTGGATGTGCAGCTCTATTTCATGAAACCTAAGTTCTTGTCTCCCACTTACAAAATACAGCCTCCCAAATGTTATCTCAGTTGAAGTGTAGACCCTCGCAACACACCTGTCTTTCAAATTCCCAGAGGTGAATTTCACAGAAATCAGATCCATATCCAACTTACAAATACAACTACTACAACACATACAAGCATAACACATCTTGTGCTCAGCACGGTTCCACAAAACCCAAATTTGCCACACATTAGTGAGAATTGGAGGCCATAAGGCTGCACGCATCGTGTGGAAATAATGGCAGCTCAGCCTTTCCAACTCCTCAGCTCTGTACAAACTAGTGAAAGTGTGACTGCATATGCTGAAGAATTCCACCTGACGCTTCTGAACGCCGAGGGCTGTCTGGTGTGAGAAAGTGGATGTGCTTAAACAAACTATACTAGGGAGAGGCCTTGGAGTTTGCACATCTCCTCTAAGCTCGATTCACAGCTGTTCCCATAAAATGCTGCAGCTAGCCAAATCTCAACGCTCGACAGTGTTCCTGACAAATTAAGACTTGTTTAAAAAGAAGAGGGGGGCAAAGTTGTTGCTAGGGGGCATGGGGTTACAGAGTGCTGAAAACGAGTTAAGAGCAATGGCACTGACTAGAGATAAGCTTCTCAGGAAGTCTGAATATTGTTGTTTTTTTAAATCAGCTTTGAAGACTGTGGTACTTCTAAATAATTGCCTGATGCAATATGGAAATTAGGCACCAAATTAGACCCACCTGGCCCCGACCCCCCAACTGGGTCACAGCAGAGATTACTCATATGAAATGTAAAAGAAAAGAACAAAACAACAACAATGCAAGCAACGGCCATCAAAAACCCCCAGTTAACAAGACTCTGGGAAAATCCATATATATCATATCATATCATATCATATCATATATCATGTCATATGATCATTGTGTAAAAGTGTGGATGTTTAAAATCTCAATCATCATCATAATATTGCAAAGAACTGCTTGGAATTAATATCTGACAGGATATTAATTTTCCAAGTGCCAGGTATTCTTGCTGACACTTGATCTATAACATATTTGGGCTGATGGATGGAGTCAAAAGGTGCGTTACCAAAGCAGGAACCTTTTAGAACCTTGGGTAATTATTTTGGGTAGTTTTCCTCCCTCCAGCATTTTCACTGCAGAAACCAGAACCAAATCAGACAAAAGTAGGTAAACATCTGCCCTGAAACAGCTCTGGTAAGGGGATAGGACTTTTTGGATGGATCCTGAACTAAAGGTGGAGATTTATGGTGGGAGGATTTCTCACTGGTAGAACATTCCCAGCATTTTGTTTCAGTTATCTCCCAGTTTAAACGTCTCTACAGATCAAATTTTTTGTTAACCTTAAATTATAAGACAGGAGTTCTGTGAACAAACATTTAAACTCTGCCATGTCTGCTGACTATAACATGACTTTACAGAGTTTGCATTAAAATATTCAGATAAAATCGTGGTGAAAAAAACGCTGGTGAAACGCTGGTGAAAATCTTAAATTGAAGGAATCCTGGAACTCCGCCTTCAGCATCTTCACTGAGCAGTTTTAGGAGATTTGAAAATGTAAAGTGAGAAAGTTGGGCAGCCTTTATATTTGAGATACAGATTAAACTACAATTTCCAAGGGCTGTAGATCATTTACTGATTTTAAGTTTAAATGGAGCGGAAACACTGTGGCAGCAGGTTTAATTATTAAACAACTGTGGATTATTACAAACGTCTCAGTTTATACCTGGTTTTAATTTAGCTTCAAACCCTAACCGGTATAAAACTGTCATAGATTGTGTTCAGATAATCCTAATCGGAGCGCTGCTTTTTCCTTTCTTTTGCAGTGGGGCGTTGGGATCACCACAAGTCAATTAAAATCCACACCACCTATACATTTTCGTAGTTGTAGGTAATTGCAGCAGCCCTCCTGGAGGAGGAGCCACTCAGAATCAGGGTACCTCATCTACATAAAAGGCCTGGCTTTACCACCCGACGGTGGCAACAGATACAAAAAAGCAGGCTTGGTACATAAAAATGTTCTGGGAAGTTAAGCTCCAGACGAAAAGCATTCAGTAACTCAAAGTAGAAACGACTGCCCATCACAACCACGTCTTATGTATATCTTGGTGGCCTAGATGCTAACACTCATGAGGAGTGATGGAGTAATGTGTAATAGTATTGATATTACTATTGTTTCATTCTTTATTTACCCAAGTAAAGAATTAATAATTGAAAAAAAGCTATTCTACTTTGCTGTGTACAACGTCTGAGAACTCCAAAACTATCTGAGCTACAGTTTAGATATACCTCTAGTCATTTGAAACACAACTTGGATCAATGTAGAGGTAAAGAAGGTTAAGAACTGCTTGTAGGTGAATCCTCACAACACACAAAGAAAAACTGCTGCACCTATAACAACATAAAGCACTTAACAGTTTCAGCTGTTGTGCAATAAAAGCAGTCAACACAGAAGTCAGGTTATAACGAGCTAACAAGGAACTACAGATGGAAGACAAGTGTTGTAGTTTTATCACAGTAACGTTCATGTTTATGAGCCCAGCCACAGAGGCCAGAAACAATTTCTTTAAAACGGCCCCATTAATTACCATGCCTGACATATAACATCTGTTGTGATCAAGATGGTCACAACTATTATTTGAATATCCGGAGAACCTGCCTGTAAAATATATAAAATAAGCAATGAACACGTAAATGCTTTTTTCAACTTATTTCCAATATTTCTGAGTCCATGTATGTACTAAAGGTGTCCATAATGGCAATGATTACAGCTGCATTTATAAACTTGTAAGCGTCTGAATGCTCCAGTGAGCAATATTGGAGCAATGAAACCAACCGAGTACAACCACGTACTGCCTGTAAGATTTCTGACAGAGAAGTCGACTGAATAATCAGAAACGTTGACCAAGAACACTTGCAGAGAACTTTAAATAATATGTAATGGACTCAAACATGATGGGCTTTATGCACACTCACTGCACAAGAGTCAGCTGCTGAAGAAAAATCATGTTGAAGCTTGTTTAGACTTTGCTTTATAAGAATTGAAGTGAATTGGGCATTCTTGGTACTATTCTGAAGATGAAACGAGAATAGATTTTCAAGGAAGACAAAAGTCCCAAACACACAACCAAGGAAAGTCTTAACTGTTTCAGAGAAAGAACGTTAAACTGCAAGAATGGCCCAGACAATCAGCTGACTTTTCTCAAATTTAAAATCCATGGAAAAAACTAAAGATCAAAGTACATAGAAAGGACTATCAGAACCTTCAAGATTTGAAAACAGTTTGTGTGGAAAAATGGGAAAAAAAATCAAACCTGAACAATGCATGTGATTGGTTTCTCCATATAGGAGACATTGTGAAGTTGTCATTAATGCGTTGTCATAAAGTATTTCATACATTTCTACTTTTTATACATTTCTACTAGAAAGTTCAATAATTATTGCTTGGTTAAAATTTAATTATTTAGCTTAACATAATTTCTGGCCTAATTTGCTTTTGATACCTTTGTTTTTGTGGATTACTCGGGTTGTTGGCAACATTGTTTGTGAATTTCATGTCCAAAGAAATATTAGAAATATGCTTACTGAAAAAAGCGGAGATGTGTTCAATACTTTTAGCCACTGTAACTCTTTGTTTCACTCCTTTTTTTCCTGTTTCCAGTAAAACACTTAATCTCTTAGTGGGTTAAAACAGGACAGTTTGATCAGTTGTAATCACTGATAGATGACATCTGAGGCAAAGTGCATATTCACCAGTGGAGGGTGATGTGTTATGATACAGGATGCCCTAGGGGTCAACCGATTAGCTGCTGACAGGAAGGGAGATGTATGCATGCCTGATCCGTCTGAGGCTGGGAGTAAGACGTGGGTGAATGGACAGAGAAAACATGGTGGTGCTGAGGGCTAAAGCACAAAACAGGAGGATGAATGAGAGTGCTGCAGGTTTGTGTGTCATATTGTTCAATAAAGTTAAGATATCAAAATGTCTGGGGTAAAATTTACTCATCGTCGTCAGTTTTTCGGGGACAAGGTCAAAGGGGGGAGCAGTCTTAGCACATATGCCCAGACTTTCCTCTCCCCAGACAATTCCTCCAGCACCTCTGGGGGAAGCCTGAGGTGTTCCTGGGCCAGCTGAGAGACACTGTCCCTCCAGCGTGTCCGGGGCCATCCCCTGTGGCTCCTCCTGATAGGACGTGCCAACAGGCTTCTAGGGGCCATCAAGAAACCAGGCCACCTCAACTGACTCCTCCTGAAGTGGAGGAGCAGGGCTTTACTCCGCGCTCCTCCCGGATGGCTGACCTCCTCACCCTATCTCTAGTGGAGTGCCTGGCCACCATGTGGAGGAAGCTCATTTCAGCCGCTTGTATCTGAGATCTCGTTCTTTCGGTCTTGACCCTAAGTTCATGGCTATAGGTGAGGGCAGGAAAGTAGACCGACCAGTAAAATGAGAGGTTTGCCTTTCAGCTCAGCTTTTTCTTCAACCGCAGCATACGCATTACTGCCACGGCTGCACCAATCCGTTTGTCGATCTCCCGCCCCATTCTCCCCTCAATTGTGAACAAGACCCCAAGATCCTCGAACTCCTCCAATTGATGCAGTAACTCCCCACCAACCCGGACAGGGGTAAGCCACCCTTTTTTACACCAGTGCATGCTGTATTTCTTCACTAAAGGGAGCCAGCAGAACCACTTCATCTGAAAAAAGGAGATATGAAATCCATTGGTCTCCAAACCAGTCGCCCTCCAGCCCTTGGCTGCACCTAGAAGTCCTGTCCATGAAAGTTATGAACAGGACCAGTGACAAAAGGGCAGCCCTGCCCGAGTCCAACATTCACCGAGATTAGGTCTAACTTAATGCCGACAATGCAAACCAAATTCTTCCAACACTTGTACAGAAACCGGATGGCCACTAATAAAGGGCCCCGGGCTCCGTACTCCTGGAGCACCCCCTCAGTGCACCATGAGGAACACGATCTAATGCCTTCTCCATGTCTACAAAACACACGAGGACAGATTGGGCAAACTCCCATGAACTAGTCTCATGTAGAATTTTATTTATTAGTATTCTATTTTCTAAGTATTACACCATATTCCCATTTACTTTGGTTCTAATGTACATTTGGGCCAGTTTACATTAATGATACAGTATATGTCATATTATGACCCCTGATCAACTGGGAATTCTTGTACAAAAACCTATAGGAGCTAAATAATATCTTAAATAAATAGCATAATGAATATATTTTGTCATTCTTTATTCTACATATGATAAAAAACAAAAAGTCTGAGTCAGTTAAGCAATAATACATTCAAGTATTAAATGTAGATGTGGAAAGAAGTAGCTGAAGGCATCAACACTGTTTGCACATTTACTACAGTGATAGGAGTCATTCTCTGGCTAATCTTTGTTTAAGCATCTAGTCAAGAGACGTTCTGAATTACAAACTAATTTTTCTCTTAAACTCTACTTAGGTTGGGTGAGAAAAATACATTTTTGTTCTAGATGCTTTATGGTCATACAGAGCTGCTTATATGAAGATAATGATTGTGGCTGGTGGAAAATGGTGGGCAGGAAAATGGATGGAAAGGTGGGTGGGTAGCAGGTGCAGCTTCACCCGACGGTCACAAAGAGAGGTCCCCTATTTAACAGAAATCTTTATTGTTTTTTATGGCAGAAGGAGGGTGTTGTAAAGAGTGAGGTTAACCTCTAATTGTCGACTGCTCCCTTTGCACAGACATGATTTATCTTACTTCCACCCCATCAACACTCTCTTTTCCCTCCTGAGTTAGTGATGATAGATTTACCTAACTCGAAGATTTACGAACCTGTTGTTCGGTTTGGGTCTCTGATATAGTCATTTTGTGCACATTATAAGACAAATGCACATTATGCACCTATCTTAGTTTTCTAAACTTCATTAACAAATTTGTCTATCTGGGGAGTATGGCATAAATCACAATTAATCACAATCACCAATTAATGACACCAATTTAATCCAAATTCTATTAATATATATATATATATATATATATATATATATATATATACACCCATTTTACAATCATTCCTACAGACTACTCGGATCCCTGCAAGGCCATCGACCTGTTTGTAAATAGAAACATGTGGGGCCCCCTATGATTTTCTGCTTGGCTTAAAAAAAACACCCCTGCTGTGGGAAGAAAACGTACCCTGAGGAACCAGAGAGTCAAACAGACCAAAAAGTCTGCCGTAGTTTTGTCCGCTGCACTCAAACCAACATACTTACAATGGGCAACAGAGGCAAGAAAACAGCTAGGGGAATCAAAGACAACTCTCTAATTTTCCTGAGAAATGTCTGCTTGTAGATACTGGTAATACATTTAATAAAAACATGCACCATGTAGGGATATGAACCTATGGAAAATGTTTGTAATGTGCATAAATCCATCAGTCTCATCACCTACAGTACCAAAAATCAATCTTTACCTTTCCTCTGAGCTATCTCTATTACATACTGAAAGAAGAGATTAGACTTTATTTATAATCAACATAAAGATTAATCAGCACATTAACTAAGAATTAAGAATCAAATATAGTGAATCACTTATAGAGGCAAGAATTTCATTTATCATTAATCAAATCACAAATGATTATGTGGGCAAAAGAAACAAACAGCATAATATGACCAACACAAAGACTGACAATGCTAATGAATTTACATGCTACTAAATGAGAAATATTGATCACTAGCAAGTGATTAAAAGTCTAAAACTAAAAACATTTATTAGGAGCATCTCAGCCTCTCAGAAGCCTGAAGGAAGGCCTAGTTTAAAATTGTAATATTTAACTTTTACATAAGATAGGCCAAGGGAACAAAGGTGATGAAACAAGATTCTGAACCAGTTTTGATCCATCAGTTTTCAGAATCAGAACACAGCCGTAATAGAAATAATTAGGCACCTTACGTTTGTCAGAAAAAAAACGATCACTCCTGACAGATGGGCTGGGTCTTTTTAGGTGTAAAAATATTGGCAGAAAAACTGTTTGAAACATCACTGTACATAACTGTGAGGTGGAAAGGCGGTTGGTTCTGGTATTGGTCATTAGATGGCTGTGTGGTTCAGACCTTTGGATCATGCAGGGAGCAGATTATTGCTTTGAATAGGTAAAACTTGTCTAAATCTAAGCTAAGCTCCAGCTGAAGATTCTCGATGGTGTGTACAGAGGAAATCTGAAAATAAAGCCCCAATTATAGGTTTTTGAGTGAAATGAAGTGACCAGTGATGACAAAACATACTTAACATAAGGGGATGATTCATGGGTCTCAGAAAAAATGGCTTCTGATGCACTATGCTGCAAAGAAAAGCACAGAAAAGCCTTTAGTGTTACCCTGGCCAGGCCTGCACTGAGCAGAAATCCCTGTAGGGGGGCTGCCAGCATGTCAACCAACTCATTTCCAACTGCAGAACTCATCAATAGAACCACATGTTGATCTAAGGAAGGTTAAAGAGGTTTAACTTGGAACAGAAATTCCCCATGCCTCGTGTTCACCTCATTAGGACTGGACGCATTGAGGTATAATGACACGATGGACCAGATCCATGGCAATTTTAATGTATAATTATGCACAGAAGAAGAAAATGGGAAGATTTCCAACAAACCCCACTGATGTGAAAGACAGACACAGTTAGTCACTGAGGGAGGAACCACATTCATCTGTCATCTAAAGATGCAGCAGCAGCAAACCATTAATCTCTAGAGCGACATCTATGATAAAGTGCCTGGAATCATACAGTGGTGAAGAGGTAACTCAAGACTGTCATCAGTCTTCTAGAAAAGGTCACCTCGACCTGCATACAAACGTTGGCACCATTCGAAAAAATAATCTATCTATCAAGCAAGGAAGACAGAAGGGAAGGAAGCCTTCAAACAAGAATACGTCAAGCTGAGCACACTGTGCTACTGGCCAGTTTTTTTTCTGATTAGTGAATGCACCATACTAATCACTACGAGGTCATGCTGTTTAGGTCAGCAACACTGTGTAACATGGAGGTTAAAGGTTACTGGACAAAAGGTTTTCAAAGTTAGCTATTTTCTGTGTCAGTGAGGTATTTAAAATTGTGTAAGATGTTATTTAAACAGAAAAAAAATGATGTCGTACACGATTCATTCAGCCTGCAAGACAGAGAGACTTTGAGTAGATAACAGGAAGGCTGAACGTATAGCAAAGTTGCTGTTTAACCCTTTACAGCAATCACCTCTGTTTCGCTGGATTTGTTAAGTTTCACCCAATAGAAAATCATAAGTTCGCAATTGCGACACTTACAGCAGATTTATTCAAGTGTATTTCAATGAAACTATGTGGTAAAAATTAGTAAGATTAAAAACCTCTCATGCATTGTAAAGAACAATATGTATATATTTTTTATTAATCAATCATTCTATTTCTTTTCATTTTCTGTAGCACCACAACTTTTTCTGCTTTGAGGTTTAGATACAAAGAGCTAAAAACACAAAAAAGAAGCTAAGAAATCTCCTCTGAAGTATACAAGACCACAGTCATATTAGTTAATACATTTACAGTAATTTCCAACCAGCAGGCTTGACATTTTTATTCTTTCATTTCCCCTTTCCCTGTGTAAACCTGTTATACTTCTTGTACTGTCTAATCCAGGTGTGTTAAGCATTTCATGGACTGGATGGATTTCTGGGTGTCCCGGGACTCCCAGCAGCTGTTCTGATGGCGTTCAACACTAAAACAGAGTGCAGGCGGAAGCCCTGCAAGCTTAACACTTCACACAAATCCTGCCTTACATTCAGTGCCATGCAGCGGTGTTCTTACCCTGTTCTTGCTCACATTCTGCCACATTACAACCATAAATAGCATTTTATTGGGGTTTTATGTAATAGACAAAGGGCTGCCTAGTTGTGAAGGTACATGGTCTTCTACATTTCTCTCTGCTTTTTGTTATGTGAGAACGTATAAACATTGGCCTCAGTGTGCACAGAAACAGAATATTTATGGATGGGATGTTACTATTCCTTTCCTAACTCAGCCGGCCTCAAAGACACCCAAGTTTGGAGCCTTTAGGAAAACATGCCATGCATGGATCACTGCTGTGATCTGTTGCGTGACACGCCTGTTTAGATGGTTTCCACCCCAGCATCTGAGCGCAGGAAGCAGAAACTTCTCCTTTCTGTAAGGAGTCCTACCTCAGAGCAAACATCACATTCAGGGCACAGCATATACAGTTAAACCAGATATTTACTTATATTGTATAAAAAAAACTATTAATTTATGTCAGACGTTAAATCAGACCAAACCTTTCCTGTTTTAGATCAGTTAGAATTAGTCATTTATTTTGCATTTGCTAAATGCCAGAATGATGTGTAGCAATTTTTAGAGACGTTTTTAAACTTTATTCAAATTTTGAAGTTTACATATTTTTTCCTCTGTGTTTGGTAGTTATCTTTTATCTCTTATATATTATATTTTAAACTGTATATCTTGGGTCAATCATTTTGTGTATGACTCCACAAGCTTCTCATAAGAGTTTTCTGGAATGGTGGCCCATTCCGCCTTACAGAACCGGTGAAACTGAGTCAGATGTGTAGGCCGCTTTGCTCCCAAACAGCTACAATTTTTAATGGATCTCAGGTGAAAGGCTTTGTGATGGCAACTTTGAAACTAATGTGGTGGTATGATTGGGCCACTGTCTATTTGAGCATAAGCTTTAACTTCCTGGCTGAAGTCTTGAGATGTTGCTTCCTTGTTGGTCCCTACTACAGCAAAACAACCCCACAACATGATGCCGCCACTCCCGTACTTGAAAGATGGGATGGTATTCTCTGGCTTGCAAGCTTTTTCCTGTTCTTCCAAATGTAAGATTGTCATTATGACCAAACACCTCAATCTTAGTTTCATCAGACTGCAGGAGATGTCTCCCAAACTTGTGGCTTTTTTGCCTGAGTGTATAAACTGTAATCTGTCTTTTTCATGTGGTTTTTGGAGTAATGGCCTTTTCCTCTCTTTCTGCTCATGTCGCTACAGACCCCTATTTCACTTCAGATAATGACGCTCTCCCTCCAGCTTCACCCAGCATCTTCACAAGGTGGTTTGCTTTTGTTCTTGGGTTGATACACACATTGTGCACCAAAACTCGTTCATCTCTGGGACACAGAACGTGTCTTCTTCCTGAACAGTATGGAGGCTGCTAATTCCTAAACCTGTTTGAACAGATGGGTAAATCAGACTAGTGGAGGTCCACAATTCTCTGATTTCTCTGATTTCTTTAGAAACCAAACTGTTCAAAGAAATGTTCATTTTAGTGCAGAGAAAAAAGTAAATTAAAGTAATAATAGGGTAATTAGTAGTAATAGGGAAGTAATAAAAATCTATGTAAAGTGCTCTCATTCTGTCAGTATTCTGGAAGTTAGCTAAAAATAAATAATTTTGGTAATCCTAACTGACCTAAAACAGGAAAAGGTTAACCTAATTTTATGTCAGACAGTAAGGAAAAAAGTGTTGTGTTTTTTTATTGCATTATGTAACTATGTGATTTAAACTGTGACTAAACACAGCTCCACCTTTAATGAAGGCAAACTGGGGCGAAAAAAAAATCAATGTAGGAATACGGAGAGCAATTTTAATAGATAATAGTTGGTGGCTCGAACACACAGAGACCATAACGTAGTCATGGATGAGGCCAAATAAATGCATGCTTCAAAGCAAGTCACCAAGTATCCCCACAAAAGGTTTGAAAATAAGTTTTGGCTGCAGGATTCATTCAGCCTGACGCTAAAAAGCTCAACTAATGTCAGCCCGCTGAACCCCCTAATGCAGAGAGCATACAAGAATGATCTAGGGCTTAAAGAGGAGATGAAAGTAGAATTAGCAGAGGTGTGGTGGGGAGGAGCCCTGACAGGGAGGTGTTTCATAAACCATATTTTGTACCTCATGCTGCCAGGTTCCAGATGTTTGGGTGGAGAAGCTTTCAGCCTGATTCAGAGTAAGGATTAAGAAATCTATGTACACAAGAAGAAGATATCCCAACAGATGGATTTTTACTTTACTCAGCTGGCTTCGTTTCATTCCCTGTCTGAGCGTAAAAATTTGAGAAAAGAAGGTCAAAATGGGTCTGAGATGTAGACATGACAGCAGGCGCCTCAGTCTTCCCTGTCAGCTTCACTTCCACACAGTCATAGCAATAAATTACTACCTAACAACCCATCTCAGGCTCATTACTCAGACTCAAATTGCAGGAGTTCAGCTTAAATTTAAGATCGCCTGGCCGACCTTCAGTTCAGGAAAATTAAGAGCTCTTCACTAAACTGCTGCACATAAATGTAATATTCCTGGATAATGACACAGCAAAAGAAACTAGTGTGAAGACTCTGCGAATAATAATAATCTTCTCATGCCACCTAGTGGTGAGAAGCAGCATGACTGAGCAGCAGAAGCCTTGGGAATCGCAGCAAATTGACAAACATCATATGACAATGAAACATAATTAAGAGTCTTGATTAGAATTGGATTATTACCTGGTGTATTTCAACACAATAAAAACAAATTAACATCCAGACGACAGCGGCAGCTTGCAGCAGGGCAGGGAATAAAAAAAGGTCCATCTTGAAAGTCCAGAGCAACTTCTGGTTGGTGTTAATCTAATAGGTCCTTGTTTTCAGAAAAGAATAAAGTCATTTTGCACGGCACAAATTTATTCACCCCAATCAGAATCTCATTGATTTCATGCTCCATTCAGCCGGAACACAAAAGATGCCGACTCAGCAGAGAACGTGACAGTTTCTTTTAAGGAAAGGGTGTACCGCAATGAAGATTAATGCGCTGCAAAAGTAAAAAGAGCTGAATGCCTATTAGTCAATAGCTTTTAATAAAACTGCGCCCTCGATGCAGTGTTTTGTGTAAAATTAGCTACAGCCGCTGCAAACCTGTTGAGACCCAGCAGGAAAAGAACCAAAGATACTCTTATTCTTTTGAATAAAACCTACAGTGCTATGAAAAAGTATTTGCTCCCCTAAAGGTCTCCTCTGTTTCTGTTTTTTGTCATGCCTCAACTTATCAAACAAATTTCAAATTCAGACGTTAAATTGAGTGAATATAGAAAATAAAGTTGTCATTTCATTTATTAAGAGATGAAAAGCTTTTGAAACCAACCTGGTCAAATGTGGACAAAGTATTTCCTCCCTCAACTAAGGAACTGGTTGAGCGAGACCACAACTGCTATCTAGCATTTGCAATAACTGGACATTTTTTGCCTTAGGCATCATTGTGGACCCTTCTTTGTAAGCATTAACAGCCTGTTTAAAGCCACATCACAGCATGTTAATCGGACATTAATACAGACTAACAAGGCTACTCTAAAACATTCATTTTGTTTTTTAGCCATTCTGAGGTAAAGTGCCCTTTAGCTTCATACCCTGCTTCATTACCCAAATGCTTCGGAGCTTTACGTTACAAACCGATGGTTGTACATATCTTGGTTCTATCAACTACAAAGCAGCCCCAGAACATCACACCACTTCCACCGTGTTTGACTGTCCGAATGACGTTCTTTTTCTGAAACTCTGTGTTGGCTTTACACCAGGTGTAACAGAACACACTTGTCACTCCACAGACGTTTTAGAGATCATCAAGCTGTTTTTAGGGAAGACTGGCTTTTCTGTTCTTGGTCAGCAGTGGTTCTTACCATTCTTGCCCACTCTCCTCACTGACCTAAACTAAGACAAGTGAGGCCTGCAGTGCTTTAAATGCTGTTCTGGGTTCATTAATGACCTCCTGGGTGAGTTGCTGATGTGGCCTTGAAGTAATTTTGTTTTCTCCACCCGTGTACACCAAGTCCCACTGTGGTTTACTGGAATCCCCTTTCCAGGTGGTAGTGACTTTGTTTTCATCTGTTCTTGAATTTCTTTAGGTTGGGGCACTATGTGTTGCTTTTTTGAGATGTTGTGGTCTGCTTCATCTCGTCAGGCAGGTTCTATTTGAATTATTTCTCAAGTCTACAGGTCTGGCAGTAATCAGGCATTGGTTTGGCCTAGTGGCTCAGCTTTCCAGAACAACACAGTCAATTACAGGCATATAATGATTTAACAAGGGGTGGCAATACATTTTTTAAGAAGCGCCAGGTTGGTTTGGACAACTTCTTTCCCTTAATACATGAAGCCATTGTTACAAAAATGCATTTCTGAATTTATGAGCGTTATCTGATATTAAATCTAGCTTGATGATAACAGTTTTGTGACAAAAATATAAAAAGCAGAGGAACTTTGCGACGGGGCAAATACTTCTTCACAGCACAGTAAGTGGATTCTAACACATGCTCTACTTATGTGATTTTATGTCCATCGCAAATACTTCCTGAAGACTTACTAATGAATATAAAGCACAGAAAAGTCCACAATTAGCAGGACAGCGAGGAGGTGAGGCACCATGGCATAACACATAAACAAACTTATCTTGACAGGTTCTGCAGGCCGAAGGAGGTAGATGTAGCTGATGGCGGAGAAGGCCCAGAGAAAATGAATTACCTTCCTGACACACGTCAAAGCCAATCACCAGCAAGTATCCTCTACCGTTGCCCTGCCCCAGATCCCTGCCACCGTTGCCGTTGCATTTCATCTGCCAGCGTTGGTATGCACACAGGCCATGCATCAGCCTCCAAATGTATTCATTTATTCAGAGCCCCTCTGAGAAATCACAGTGTCTTGTTGTCCTTTTTTTTGTTTGTGTTTTTTTTTTTTTCCTCGGCTCTCCAGATGGAATTTGCATGAATAACATCAGTTTAGTGAGGCAGAAAATAAGTACAGGCTACGGGGGCAGAGGGGACCGTGTCACCTTCCTATTCTTCTTTCTCCATGTCTGTCTCCCCTTACAGCTGATCTTCTCCAGTGGTATCGAAACTTGGAGGGTGGTGGGGTGAAGGTGGTGGTGGTGTGTGCGTGTGTGTGGGGGTCACAATTGTTTTAATATTAATATTATCATGCATGGCAGATTCAAAGAGCTACACAAACGTTTCTTATTAGACAAAAAAACCTGAACGACCATCAAGGGAGTGCAGCCCGGTTGTCATTTATCCTTCCTTTGTTTTGCATTTATAACAACGGATTGCATTAATATTTCAGATTCACCTCGACAACAACCAAGCTCATCTTCGGCGAGTAATTGAGATGAAAAGTGAGGGGGAGAAAATGTGAATCAATATGTCCAGCTTTGAAGAAAGCCTGGGAGAAATTAAAATGACTTTAATCACAAGAGTGGAAAGCCTTAATATCCATCCCAACAAAAAGACTGAAATCAACGAGCAATTTTCAAGAGAGTGAGCAGTCGTTTTTACGATATAGTACTGAAATTAAAAGCTTCTTTGTGTTGAACTGTACAATTACTAAACTTTACCAAACAGACATATACTGTGCATTCCAAAAGTATTCATACCCCATGAAATTGTCCACCTTTTCTCATATTACAACCTCAAACCGCAATGTAGTAACAGGGAGTTTATGTGGCAAACCAACACAACGTAGCACATAATGGTGAAGGGAAAGGAAACAGATACAAGGTTTACAAAAGTTTCACAATAAAAAAAAAAAAAACATGCACCAAGAAAAGGTCCAACTTAGTGCCGGCAATGCGGCACCTTGGAGAAGGTGCTCTGGTCAGTTGGGGCCAAAATCAAACCTTTTCGCCAACATGCAAAACACTAAGTGTGAAGGAAAATTAGCACAGCATATCACTTTAAAAAAAAACATCCACACATAGGGGTGGCAGCATCGTGCTGTGGGATGCTTTTCTTCAGCAGGGATGGGGATACTGTTAGAGGCTGCAAACAACTGTATGACTGGGGCAGAGGTTCACCTTCCAGTAGGACAACGATCCTAAACATACAGCCAGAGCAATGATGTGATGGTTTAAATAAAAAATATCCATGTGCTATAAAGGCCCAGTCATAGTCCAGACCTACATCTCACTGAGAATCTCTGGCAAAAAATTTAAACGGTTGTTAACAGATGTTCCATCTCAGGATGCATCAGGCTGGTAAATAAATACTCGAAAAGATTTGCAGCTATAATTGCAAGAAAAGGTTCTACAAAGTATTGGCACAGAGAAGCTGAATACAAATGGACACCAACACAATTTTCAAAATTGTATTTATAAAAAAATGTTAAACTGTGTGTCCTTTTCCTTTCACCCCAGTTCCGCACTACTTTATGCAGGACTATCACATAAAAGCTCAATGAAATACAACATTAGGTCACTTAGAGCAGTAAGTGAAAGAGACCTCACCTCTCTGAGAACTGTGCTGCCGTATCCTCTGTAAAGACCTCGAACACCCTACGTAGAACAAAAAAAACACCAACACACTTAATTTGATATTGCATGCTTACATCCAGTCAGTTTTTACAGAGGTGGACAAAATTGTTGATCTGTAAGTAACTTTCACAAGTTTTATATGCAAGATACTTATGTCTACCTGCCTGCCTTTAGTATATTCAAACCAACCCTGTACATCACCCTGAATACACCATTTCCCCGATGAAACGTGGTGGTGGCCGCATCATGCTGTGGGGACATTGTTCTAGACCAGGGGTGGGCAAACTTTTTGACTCATGGGCCAGGAGCGGATGGATGTAGTATTGGTGTGAACTAATTTACATGACATGTAAAAGCCATAATATCAAAAAGGTTTTGTCCTTTAATAGATAGTAAAGCATGGATATGCAAGGCTTATTGTTTAAATTATTTTCCAAATGCATTTTTTTCACAACACAGTAGAGAAACTCATGTTCGGCGGGCCGGATTAAAAACCCAAACAGGCCGTATATGGCCCACAGGCCGTAGTTTGCCCGTGCCTGTTCTAGAGTAAACAAATAAGATTATTAAAAAAATTATTTGTGGTTTATTTTGCAAATATATGCTCCTAGCTTTTCATCAGCCATTCAGCCTACTGTAAAGGAACAAAATGCCACTGGGTATTTGAGATCCTTGTGTGCACTGCACTGAGCATGGACCAGAGAAAACTGACTTGAGAGCTGTCTGAGGAGCTCAGGAAGATCCATGATAAAGGTAAAGGCTACAAGACAATTTCCAAGCAGCTTCATGGTTTCTGTGAAGACATCTGCCAGTATTATAAAAAAAGACATCATGGGATAAAATGAGGGAGGAAAGGCAACCCAAGGCTGATCAGAAGATTATTGTGGACTATAGAAAAAGAGGAAACCATCCAAAACTGTTGAAGCTGAACTCCAAGAGCAAGACAGGTAACTTTCTGTTGAATTTTGAGCCATTATGGACACCACGTAAAAGTCCCAGTATCAAGCCCTTTGCAGCCTCTAACAGGTTTCTTCTAGGATGGTCCTGTATTTATCTCCACGGCATGATGCTGCCACCACCGTGTTATACCACGGCGAAGATGTGTTCAGAGGGATTTGCAATGTCAAAAAATGTCAATTTTCGACAGGACTCAGTGACATGTTCTCGGTGTAGGATATTGTTTTTTAATCTCTTCTCTGGTCCATGTGCAGCGGGGTTTGTTGATTTGGGCACAGGAGAAGCTTTACTCTGTGAATGCAACAATGAAAACATACACCCAAGTGTCAAAAAACTGAAAGCTAAAACTACTCATAAATGGCTATGAAAAACCATCGGACTATTCTTAAATGAACCCTCATGACCCCAGATCTTAATCCTATTAAACATCTCTGGAAATATTTCTGAAAACTGCAAAATCAGATTTTTGTTTTGGTAAACATGGATAAACAATTAGGAATTTTTCAACAATATTTGTGCAGGAGGAGCTCTTTCTAGACTTCAGTGTTAAGTTCAAAAGACAAGGAGCTATTCAGATGAGACGGGCATTAGCTTTAATATGAAAAGAGGTATTCTTGTTTTAAAAATTATTTAAAATGCATTGATTTCAGTTATTTTATGGATAGTTGTGTCTGTGTTTGTTTATTACTGAATATGTTTACATATCTTTACAAACATAAAGCACTTTGAATTGTCTTGTTGCTAAAATGTGCTATACAAACAAACTGGCTCTGACTTAACGACCTCCTGTTGAATAACCATTGGAGGGAATCTGAGCGGCTCAGATTCATTCTAGAACAGATACTCCCCCCAGGTTTGGATCTGTGACGTTTGAATGCTGGGTCAACTCCTTGGCTTCACTGGCATGTTTCTTCTGCTTAGAACTGGTTCCCATGTCTTCCCAGAGGAAGCCAATGCAGTCAAGGAGTGTACTTAGACTGCAGGAATGCTTCATTTTCACAACAGAACCAACAGAACCAAACAGACTGCAATGTTGACAAAATAAATCTAGTTTGCACTTTTTACCTGTCAACGGTTTTGCTACTCTGGTTTCAGTACTGTACAACTGCATCAAAATACAGATCTAAAGAAAAAGCAAAGCTCATATTCTTGTAATCTTGGCCTCATAGGTTTTTGAAAAAAAAGCTTCTGAACCAAAGATTTGTTTCTAGCAATGAACCCGAAAAGAAACTGACTGGAATCTACCCTCATTTAACAATGTGACTTACTACACAAGAGGAACTGAAAGAGTAAGCATTCCCTCCATCTCCATGTAGAAAGTGTGCACCATTACTAAGAAAAAGAGCACCAATGGGTCCAAGTAGACTCTGACCCATTTGCCATCATTTCCTGCTCTAACTCGAGTCATCGCCTTTGCAGCAATCCTTCCTCTTTCAGCCTGATTCCTATTTTTTCTAGGAACTAACTCTGGTAAATATGTGAGTACAACAGAAATACTACAGATAAGAAACACAAAAAAAAAAGACAAAAGAAAAACTAGCAGATACCTCCTCTCTGAGTGTAGCCAGCAGCATGTTATAGGTGGTGGATGAGGGAGAGGCTTGGGTTCTCTGCTTCACCACTTCTGTGGGCACCCGGATCAAACATGCCACCTGGAAGAAAAGCAAAAAAAGTATCTATCTATGCCTTATGAGTGTTAACTGAATTTTATGCATGACTAAACCAAAAAGAACACTTATAGGAACACTTATTAGGTCTGAAACAATTAATCGTGGTTAATCGATTACTGAAATATTCGTCAACTTATTTAGTAATCGAATACTCGTCAACTGGAATAAGCAGACTCTAAAACATGCCATTTGCTGAAAGAACCCCTTCAGAGCAGTAATTAAGTCAAAACTGTACAAAGAAATCTATACATTTTGCATTTAAGATGGAAAACCTGCTTTGTCTGTAAATACGCTCTATCCAGAAATCCTCAAGTTCCATAGTTTTAGCTTCTCCTGGTTCAATTTCTGTAAAAAAAAGAAAAAAGAAATCTCCTATTGAGCACCATTGCAGTCCGATTATTGATCAATTCATCGAAAAAATAGTCGACAGATTAATCGATTAGCAAAATAATTATTAGTTGCAGCCCTACCACTTCTAGCGCCATCTAGACCTGCACAATATACCTAATTACAATACTAGGCAATATCTGTGTGTGCAATTTCACAATCACAATAGACTGCCTGGATGTATCTCTCAAGAGGATACGGTGTTTCAGGTTTCATGCATTCCCACTCTGCATTCAGCTGACATGTCAGGCTAGCTGGATGGACTCAGGCTTTAATGCCCACTCCTTATGTGTGTCTTTAGCAGTGATGATACTAAAGCTTACAGAGAGTGGTGAGGAACTGTACAACAGTAAAGAAAGAAAATAGTTTGAATATTTTCCTGATATGAGGCCCAAATGTCTTAATGTGTTGATCTCAATGAAACGGGTCATAAATGGACAAACAGCTCTCTGCTTAAGTGCTCATATCTACAGAGTACTATTTAAAAGCTACGTTGTTTCAATGCTATGCAGCAGACATCAGCCATAAGTAACTTCCTGTTATAGTTGTTGAGGTGAAAACATTAAATTACACTTTTTTTCCAGTAGCTAACGATCCCAATTGATACTATGGCCATTGCATGTTTTCCTAACATTGTGCAGAAATAATGGGAATGCACCTCAAACTCACTGAGTATGGTGGAGGATCTGAATTGCTTGAGGCCCGTTTTTCCTCCAAGGTCTTGCATGACATTATGAGCTTCTCAAACAGCAGGACATTTTAAATTAAAACTTAATTCAAATTCAATTCAAAAATATTTTATTAATCCCAAAGGGAAATTAAATGTTGTTGTAGCTCATATTATGAAGGTTTCCTCAAAGAGCCGTTGTAGATGCTGATGGCTGTGAAGGATCTCCTGTAGCGCTCCGTCTTACAGCAGATTGAAGAAGCCTGTAGGACAGTCTCATGAAGAGGATGCTCAGGGTTCTCCATAATGTTCTTCATTTTATGAAGAATCCGTCTTTCCACAATGATCTCCAGAGGTTCCAGAGGAGTCCCCAGAACAGAACCAGCCTTTTGTATCAGCTTGTTGAGCTTTTTTAAGTCCCTGGTTCTGATGCTGCTTCCCCAGCAGATGATGGCAGAAGAGATCACACTCTCCACAACAGACTTATAGAAGATATGCAGCATCTTGCTGCAAACACCAAAGGACCTAAGCTTCCTCAAGAAGTACAGTCTGCTCTATCCCTTCTTGTAGATGGCTTCACAGTTGCAGCTCTACTCTAGTCTGTTGTCCAGGTGAACACCGAGGTATTTATACTCCTCCACCACCTCCACTTCTTTTCCCATGATAGAAATAGTTTTTGACTTATTCCTGTTTCTCTTAAAATCTACAATCATCTCCTTTGTTTTAGTCACGTTCAAGATGAGATGATTGTTTCCACACCATGCCACAAAGCGGGCCACCACCTTCCTGTACTCAGCTTCTTGTCCATCTCTGATCCACCCCACGACTGCAGAATCATCCGAGTATTTCTGCAGATGACAGGAGTCTGTCTTGTACTGGAAGTCTGAGGTGTACAGAGTGAAAATGAATGGTGAGAGTACAGTCCCCTGTGGTGCTCCTGTGCTGCTGACTACCTGGTTAGACTCACAACCCTTCAGTCTCACAAACTGTGGTCTGTTTGTCAGGTAGTCTTTGATCCAGGAGGTTGTTGAGGCCTCCACCTGAGTCTTCTGGAGTTTCTGACAAAGCAAATCGGGTTGGATTGTATTAAATGCACTGGAGAAATCAAAGAACATGATCCTCACAGTGCTACTGGCTTTGTCCAGATGACAATGGGTTTGTTGAAGCAGGTGTATGATGGCATCTTCAACTCCAACTCCACAGCAATAAGAAACTGAAGGGGGTCCTGATGGTTTACTGTTTGCTTACTCAGGTGGGCCAACAGGAGTCTCTCTAGGACCTTCATGATGTGAGATGTCAGGGCAACAGGTCTATAGTCATTGAGAACTGATGGGTGAGTTTTCTTTGGTACCGGAATAAGACAGGAGGTCTTCCACAACACCGGAACCTTCTTCTGGGCCAGGCTAAGGTTGAAGAGGTGCTGCAGAATCCCACAGAGCTGCTCTGCACAGACCTTCAGGACTCTAGGGCTGACATGATCTGGACCTCCAGCCTTATTCCTATTCAGTCTCTCCAGTTGTCTCTTCACCTTACTTCTTGAGACACACAGGTGGAAGGGGGAAGCAAAGGAAGCATCAGCATCTTCTGATATGGTTGAAGGCAAACATGTAGAAGCAGAAGGGTCTAGGGCTGAGGTGGAAGATAAAAAAATGTGAGGTGTTACTGGACAGCTGTGGGTCCTGTGGGTCAAAGGAAGATGGAATGTCTGTTTGGCTGTGAGCAGGAGAGGAGGATGCGAAGCTTGTTTCTGAACTGAACCTATTGAAGAATGTGTTCAGTTCATTGGCTCTGTCCAGACCTCCATTGGTCTGATCATCCTTCTGCTTGAAGCCTGTGATCTTCTTCATCCCTGTCCACACATCTCTGATATTGTTTTGCTGGAGCTTGCTCTCCAGCTTCTTCTTGTACACTTCCTTGCTGTCTCTTATCTTGACTTTAAGTTGCTTCTGTATAATCCTCAATAATTCTCTGTCTCCCTCTCTGAAGGCTCTTTTTTTCTTGTTAAGCAGGTCCTTCAGGTCATTGGTGATCCAAGGTTTGTTATTGGGGAAGCATCTCACAGTTCTGGTGGGGATGATGTTATCCACACAGAAGTTTATATAGTCGGTTACACACTCAGTCATGGCATTGATGTCCTCTCCATGTGGCTGGCACAGTGCGTCCCAATCTGTAGCCTCAAAGCAACCTTGCAGAGCTTCTTCAGCTTCCTGTGATCATTTTCTCACAGTCCTCTTTATTACAGGTTGCCTCTGAACAAGGGGCTTATATTTCGAGCAGAGAAAAACAAGATTGTGATCTGATTTGCCTAGAGGAGGTCTTGCTGTAGAGATGTATGAGTCCTTGACATTTGCATAAAACAAATCCAATGTTTTGTTTTCTCTGGTAGAGCAGCTGACAAATTGTTGAAACATTGGAAGTGTAGCAGAGAGTGAAGCATGGTTATCTCCAGAAATTGCCACAAAAGCATTGGGGTTTTGTGTCTGTAGCTTAGCAACAACTGAGCTGATGGGATCACATGCAGTGTCAGCAACAGCAGAAGGTGGAACGTAAACTGTCGCCAAAATAACACTGGTGAACTCTCTGGGTAAATAATATGGACGAAGATTTACTGCCAACAGTTCAATATCTGGACTGCAGAGATGACACTTCACAGTAACATGTCCTGGATTACACCATCTGTTGTTCACAAGTACTGCCATTCCACCTCCTTTACATTTGCCGCTCCTCTTTAAATCTCTGTCTGCTCGTATGGTTAAAAAGCCCGGCAGAGAGACGCCGGAGTCGGGGATATGATCCTGCAGCCATGTCTCAGTAAAACACATGATACTGCATGCCCGGTACTCTGGCTGGGTCCTTTGTAGGGCTTGGAGTTCATCCAACTTGTTTCCCAACGATCTCACATTGCCCATCAAAATCGACGGAAGAGATGGTTTGAACTTCCTCCTTCTCTCTCTTCTCTTAGCTCCTGCTCTGCATCCACGGCGTCTCCTTTTCAACTCATCAGGGATTTGGGGTTGTAGCTGAAGTATTATTTGAGCTTTTGAAATATTAATCAGCTGCTCCCGGTTGTAAGAAACAACTCCGTTGCCATGGCAATGCATCATAACAAATGTCCAAAAATAGAAAGTATTAAGAAAAATCCTCCAAGCTGCACAGCATCCGACACTGGAGTGGACAGTCATCCAAAAAAAATCAACTGTATCCACCACAAGAGGAATAGTTTCCAAAAAAGAATAAATCAGAATCAAAAGTAACAGAGCTACTCCAACATGCTCCCACCTTGAGCGGCGCAATTCTAGAATTAAAATTGTGATAAAATTGAAATAAAATTGTGCTCAAACCTGGTGGACTCTGCAATAAAACTGAATCCGGCAGGATAATGATCCAAATTGTATGGCTAAATCAATACAAAAATGGATCACAGAATAAAAAAAAGACCTTCTTCCATGGCCATATCCAAAATCCCATGAAAAACCTGTGGGCTGAGCTAAAAGGAAGAGATCATAAGAGAGGACCCAGAGATCTGTATGCTCCAGTCTTTGCAATGTTATAGGAGAAGATTAAGTGCTATCCTACTGCTATTGAGGGAGCTGTTCCCCACTAAATAAATGTGCTCAAATTAAACATTGGATTTTTTCCTAAATATTTCAGTGTACGATTTTGCTTATAGCAAGAAAATACATTTATTTTAAGGTTTCTTTTACACATTATTACCAGGGATGCCAATAAATGTGGAAGGCGATGTTTTTTTTTAACCTTTCGGTACATGATAAAACGCTGAGAGCTTTTATTACATGGGATTGACCATAATACGGCACAAGCAGAGCGTTCACATGTAGGTGCCAGACTAACGACTGCTTTAGTTAGAGTGCAACTTGGCCGGTTAACAAACGGCTACAAACAGGCGACACTATGCAGGTGCGGCGGCTGGAGCGTCTGCAGAAGGTCATCAGGCCCGGCCGTGTATCTGTGTCCAAAGAACATGCTCCTGTCAAACACACTGATGGATTCAGACACGCGCTCGCACCTCAGCAACCGCACGCTCTGCTCAAGTTCCAACCCATCCACCATATGTCAACAAAAATATGGACTGCCAACAGCTAGTGAAGATAGACATGAATATTAATGCCTCCTAAAGGCGGACAGGCGGGTGCAGCTGCCCACCTGGCGATTTGATTTCCCATTTATCCTGCATTGGAGTGGAAACACCAGCTAACAGCGAGCAATCTTATGGAGCGACTGGTGGAGCTGCCCTGCCCCCCCCAGAGACCCCAGAGTGGCGCAGATGAACGTCGGCTGGTGCCACCCTCGCCACAATGAAGTCGGGTGAGGAGGGAGGGAGGGAGGGAAGGAAGGAGGGAGGGATGAAAAGCATCCTCTTTCCCTCTGTTGCTCCTTCTCATTTAGTGGCACTGAGACCAAAACATAAGGCTCTCTGGCCGTGAGGGAGAGGAAGATACCCTGACAGCTGTTGGAGGAATCATTTTAGACAGGCATTTGTATTTTTTGCCATTTCTTCAGTATGCCACCAAAGAACCTTCGGAGTAAGAACATGGAGATACACGAGAGAATGTTAAGATCCAAATCACAGGCTTAGATACAGGAAGCATAAAGCTGGACATGTAAATATATAAACAGTGAATCACGTTTAGCTGGGCACATTTAATTCTCAATATTCTGAACTATTGGGGTTCATTAAAAATGGTTTGTGTGGTGGAAAATTAACTCTGGTGAACATGGTGGTGGCAGCATTATGCTAAGGGGAAGCTGAGAATAGTTGATAGGGAGATAGAATGTGCTAAATAAAGAGCAATCCTGGATAAAAAACAGTTTGAAGCTGCAATTGAAAATGGGCAGGGCAACGGCCCTAAACATATAGCACATAAGTAATCAATCAGCATCAGGAAGACCGATTAACACACCACAAAGGTCAAGGGTAAGGTTATGGAGAGGTTCAAAACAGGGGGGGTGGGGGTTACAAAATAACATGCTTTAAACATCTCATGGAGTTCTGTTCAATGAAAAATGGAAAAAGTATGGAACATCAGCAACCTACCAAAAGATTGCTAGAGAGCTTTAATTAAACAAGAGGTCCATGACAACTTTGGAGTAGCTATAGGGATCCACAGCTCATGCGGGAGAATCTGTTGTCAGCACAATAAGTTTCAATATCTATTCAATATCTACATGCTCTCCCTAACTCAGATTTTAATAAACAACAACATAAGTTATCATAACTATGCAGACGACACCCAGCTATACGTTACGATGTCACCAGGTGACCATGAACCCATTCGAGCGCTGGGTAAATGCTTAGAAGAAATCAATGCATGGATCTGCCAAAATTTTCTTCAGCTGAATCAAAACAAAACTGAAGTAATAATCTTTGGACCAAAGGAAGAGCGTTTAAAAGTTAGCACACAGCTTCAGTTAATACAGCTAGAAACCACCAGTCAGGCTCGAAACCTGGGTGTAGTGATGGACTCAGACCTGAACCTTCAGAGGCACATAAAGACAGTAACAAGGTCGGCCTTCTATCACCTAAAGAACATCTCCAGGATTAAAGGACTAATGTCTCAGCAGCACATTGAAAAACTAATTCATGCGTTCATCTTTAGTAGAATTAAATACTGCAATGGTGTCTTCACAGGTCTGCCTAAAAAGTCGATCAGACAGCTGTAGTTGATCCAGAATGCTGCTGCCTGCATCATCACTAGAACTAAGAAAGTGGAGCACATCAACCCGGTTCTAAAGTCCCTACACTGGCTCCCTGTAGCTCAGAGAATAGAGTTTAAAATACTTCTGTTAGTCTATAAATCACTGAATGGTTTAGCACCAAAATACATTACAGACTTGTCAGACCTCTCAGGTCATCTCGCTCAAATCTACTCTGCATACCCAGAACCAGAACCAAACATGGAGAAGGAGCTTTTAGTTCTTATGCTCCACTAATCTGGAATAAACTGCCAGAAAACTGTAAAAGCTCCGAAACCCTAAGTTACTTTAAATCAAGATTAAAAACTTATTTGTTTAGAGTGGCCTTTGACTGTGCCATTTAGGCATGATTAGTTGCGTTTTCAGTCCAATTTTCCTTTAATTTTCTTGTCCATCATTCTATTCTTTTTATTTTATTTTATTTTACTTTTTTAAATTACTTCTGTTGTTTGATTTTATCATTTGATTTATTTTTCTGTGTCTGTATCTGTGTTTATTTTCTTTATGATTGTATTGTAATTGTATGTACAGCGCTTTGAGTGTCTCGTTGCTGAAAAGCGCTATATAAATAAACTTACCTTACCTTATGCACTCCACAACGCTGCCCTTTGTGGAAGACTGACAAGAAGACAGTTAAATACTGGAAGAAATCCTAAAGGCTCAGAATTATATTTGTAAAGAAAAGAAAATGTCTATCACATAAAACCTCAATAAAATACATTGAAGTGTGCGGGTGAAAAAAAAGTAAAAAATAAAAAAATAAAGGCAAATGAATCTTCTTGCAAGGCACTGTGGTACTGGCTTTAAAAGCATCCGTTTTTCTCCAAGGCTGTGGTACCATTCGCTACACAGTCAGCAGATAAACCTCCATGTCTGTTCTATAAAAGCTAATTCAAGAGCTGAAAGAGCCTCTATGAAAAGTTCTGTGCAGTTTCCTATTAATATTTTTCATGAGTTAATGTGGTAGCGCTGCAACTTAAGCATGGTGCAACACTGCCACCAAGTGGCAAAACGTGCACCTGCATGGCTTCCTCATCACTGTAGGATAAATCCAAGTCTTCATTTGCCTCCTTTTTCCGGTCAAGTAAGCATCTGTAAAAGACTGTGCATCATGTTCCCCAAACCAATTCTCTGGGACGCCACATAATAAGGCCAGTGCACAAAAAAGAAAGTGGCTATGACAAGTAATTACTGATGTAATTGTCCAAGGGACTTGGACATTAAATATGAGTCTCTCCTGTTTCTGGAGTAGGTAAGAAAGAATGAGGCAGAAATTACTCCTAATGCATTAGAGATATTGTTTATTTGGCTGTGATTTGTTCCTGGCAGTGGGGAGGAGGAGGCTGCAAAAAAGATCAAGTTTGCAGAGTTTTTTTTTTATTCATGCAAATGGTAAATGAGGCTAGGCATGTATGTCTTGATTCGTTTCCATTTCAACATTTTCTACTGATTTGTCAGTTTTATAATGAATCCACCATCAGTTTGTTAAATATTGAGGGCTAAAAGTGATTAAAAATATTAGATAGAAGAATTATAATTATAAACAAGATAAATTATTTAATAAACATTTAATCAAAACTAAGAAATACATGCAATTTATTTCCAAAATACATAAACAAGTCTTCCACTGTTGAATTGTTTCACAGTCCCATTAAGCAGCGCCTTATAATTTTAAGTCATCTGACACCTCTTCCCATCAAAGTAAGCGGACGCTAACACTGCTTCACTTAACATGACTGGACCAATCTGTCCAATCAGATGCGCGACTGCATCTGGTTAGCCAATCAGATGCCCTAGTGACAGTTTATATTTTTTCACATTACAAGGCAGACCTATGAAATGCTACTGTTAAATAAAAAAAATAAACCAATAAAAAATTTATTATGTAAACAACATAAATTAATTTAATAAAACAGACCCTAAACTTTTAGCGGTTAAGCTGCACAGGAAGTGAACAGCAGACGAATTACATTGAATGGATCAGAGGAAACCCCATTCATGATGTCCTGCAGTGAGAAATGATGAAAAAAGTGGAATTACGACATATTATTAAATAAAATCCAGTCAAATATTATTTTTAATAACATATTTCAAAACTTATCTAAACATTAATTGTTAATTTTATTTTTTATTGTAATAATTTTATTTAAAAAAAATGTAGTTATTCTTTTATTATATTGGGGCACTATTGGCACTCAGGACAGCACAGGAACCATGTAGTAATGAAATAAATGCTAAAAAAAATCTAAATGCTTCTAACATATGATGTATTAAAGCTTTAATACACCAATTTGTTATTTAATTATTTAAGTATGTATTTCATAAACTGGCACAATAAAATTCCCATAATAACTTTATTTGTTAATGCTTTTAGTTATTCATTCATTTTGGCATTTCTGGCCCTCCTTAGCCAACCTCCTGTCACCATTCATCTTTATCTTTGAGCTGTTGAATTGCCGTCTAGAAGTCTGATCTTCTCTGTTGCCGTTCATCCAAAGAAAAGTTTTTAATTACCGGCGCTGGCACACAACTAGTTAAGCAGGTGTCTGTCAATCATCTGCACACCTCGGTGAGGAAAGGCAAATTAGCAGTCTCCCAGCACATCATCAGCGTAACCAGTGAATCCATCAACAGAGTGAATCATTGCATTTCTCCATCCCCTCCTTCCTTTGATCCGTCCCTCTTTAAATACTGGCACGCATCAGGACACAGTCAGTCAGGATCAGGATTGCCATCTGGCTCCACATCAGAAACACAAGCAAGCTGCAGCTGAGATGAGCTTGAACTATTCCAATTAAGGTGTAATTAAAAGATTAATTCCCAACTCATCAAGTCACATGTTTAACCCTTCAAACCTGACAAGATCCCTAAAAACCGACTGCTGCACCTAAGGAAAATGACGAAAGAAGGCCAGAAGAGAAGAAAAGAGGTTATGAAGAAAAAGGGATAATGCGAGGACATTGCAAGTCCCGACTCTGAAACAACAGCCGATAAATCACAGAGCGAGGAGCTGCTCAAAGGCGATGCATGGATTATTTCTCAGTGCCAAGTTAAGTGGTTGCCATTTTGTCCCCCACCCTTAAAAAAAAACAACAAAAAAAACTCCTCTTTCAGGCTCCCTCCTCCTCTTCACTGTCCCCTATCTTGTCATGTCACACTGTATTTTGCTGAACATCCTCCTGCCGACATGCGACGGCAAAGGGAGGGGGTTGCAGATGCGAGAAAAGCCCGCTGCCGGGCCTTGACAAATGAGCTTTCAGGGCAGACGTCGAGCGAATGGGAATGAAGATAAATCTGATCTAATGGCTAGATAACAGCCTGCGAGAGCCTGACAGACACCATCAGCTTACACATTCTTTATAGGAGCGTCCCACATCTGCAGCCGTGCGAGCACCAGGACACTTCAGGAAGGAGAAGGAGGGGGGTGGACTTTCTCTCCTTGTCTCGACCACCACCACTTTCTTTCTTTCTATGACTTCTGACTATCCTTTCTCTATCCTTTCTTTCTTTCTGCTCCGCTTTGTTTCGAAGTCATGCATTAAGGATATTAATGAAATGAGATCAGTTTAAGAAGCAGAGAAAACAAACTCCAGAAAACGTTTTTTTCGGCTGAGTTTTTGAAGATGCTATCCAGTGTTTATTCTACATACAAGTGCTACCTGATAAGACAAATACAGCAGGGTGACAAAGCATGGATTATAACCCAAGCAAGCTAAAGGAAATAGTTGCTAATTCTGCTTTGCGTGCTTCGTTCGATGACATGACAATAGACTGATTAACAAGCATCAGTAAACATTAGCAGAAAAGTAATTTATGAAAGATTTTGACTGAGATTCTATTAGTCTGCCTGGCGATGGTTTTTGGCAGAAGTGGTGGGTGAAGCAGAAGTTCTGCAGGAAATCTCGTTGGAACATTGAAATCCTTTTAAAAGAATCCTTGTACAACTGCTTGGCTCAAAATGATGGTTTGCGCTCTTCTCAACCCCCTTCCATTTTTTATTTTATGCTCAATTGTCCTGAAATAAAGATTTAAAAATATTAATATAGACTACAGTAAATGGGGGTTGGGGTGCAACCGTACCCATTAATCGTACAATGACTTACACCAGCAGATTTACAGTCTTCTATGAGCGAAGCACATTTTAACCGTTAACAGCTGTAACTTGTTATTAAATCTAATAAATTCAGACTGTAATAAATAGTAAGAATACGTTTGTCAGCTTTCAATACCAGCCTATGCCTCGTCTGCAAAGGACAAGAGCCAGGATACACCCTGGGCAGGTCACCAGTTCATCACAGGCCACATCAGGACAACACTCACACATGGGGAAATATTAGAGCGACCCATTAACCTAACATGAATGTTCTATGATGGTGGGAGAAACCTGGACGAACAAAAAGTAAACACAAGTTTTTCAAAGATCTAGACTGCAGCTCATAGCATTTAAACACCAAAACATAACAACTTCCTCATCAGTCATTAACGGGATTTGAATTGTTTTACAAATCATTAAAGCACTAGACCTGGGCAGTCTATTTCAAGTATAGCTTTACCACTTTGCAAGACTTTTCTACAACAAAACACACAACGTCTGATTAAAACTCTTTACCAATGACCGAGGAGAGGCAGAATAATAAATACCAGATATTGCATCACTGTGCAGGTGTTAAGGCTTTTGATTGAACTCGGGGCAATGCTGGGGTTGAGCCTTTCATGGATAAGCCTGCAGCTTAGACTCTCAAGTCGAAGTCAGTTGCCAGAATTCAGTGGGGTAGCGCCCATGCTCTGTTGCTTTATGCCTTTGATGTGAATAAATCCAACCTTGAGGTTAAAGGCAGTGGCAACCTCTGCCTCACCTTTCACATGTATCTCACCTATGACCCGGGCAGAAGCTAGGAAGTTTCACCAGCTGTTAACTTTTCCACTCCTGCAGCACTTGAAACCTGATCCGGATGAGAACTAAGAAGTTATAATCAGACAGTAGCTTGTTATTCTCCTGTAAACTAGGCATGGACAGGTATGTATCTCGCACTATGATAAACCTGAGTGAAAATATCACAGTTTCTCACAATCACTGCACCAATGTAGACATTTTAAACAAACATGTGTAACCTCACCAAATTGCTTTTATTTAAAACTTCCTAATGTTTTAGAAATAATGTAACATATCGATTGTTGATATAATGGCTTTTGCTGGCCGATACCGATTTCTAGTTTTCTGTTTGGTCCGATCCACAGATTTCTTTTTGGACCAATTCTGTATTGCTGGAGATTCTTCCTGAAACCAACGGGTCGGTGCATTTATAGAGCTGAATGGCGTGAATTCTTACTTTTGATGCATTTAATGAATAGCAAAACAAACAGATTGTTGTTCATATCTAAAAACGTTATCTATCGCATTTTTTGTTGTTTTGATTTTAATAAATATACTTGATACATCATAGTTTTTAAAAGCTTACTGTTCAAAACATCATAGCTTTTGATGTTATGTACTTTACAGCGTAACACAAACTAATTTTAGCTCGGGCGATCTGCTAAGGTAGCCAGGTTGCAGTCGGGTATGCTGCTACTGGCTTGCCTACGGAGTTTTAAAACTGGGTTCTTTTAATAAGAGTGATGGGTGAGGTTCCTTTAGTTTTCTATACAATAACTTTGGTATTGCAGTTGTTTTTTCTCAAGTGGTAATATAAAAAAAAATAAAACGTTTTTCAGTCATCTCAACAGCAGTGGGAAGCAATAGGTGAGGGATGGGCAAAATTTACTCGACACACCTAACAGCCTAATAAAGCACCATTTATTTTGCAATCTTCTGCGGCCCCCTCGGAAACAGAAAAAAAATGGGCCTCTCCACGGTCTGTTAGATTCCAATGAAAAACACTGCAATACCAAGTCTCCTCTGGCATATCTTCGACAATATGAAAATTCAAAAGGAGAGGATCTGAGGGTAGCTAAAGCTGCACCAGGCTAAAGGATCAAAGCATGTCCTTTTATTTCAGTCATTAACATTTAATGTTTAATGGAAACAGAGTCATTAAAAAGCGAGACACGTGGGGAATTACTCATAAAAACTACTCACTGTTGTTGTGGTTTGTACCACAGATTCCGCATTTGCAAAGTGGGCCCTCTATGTCAATGTTTTTAACAACGCGGATATCCAGTCCCCCTTTTACACCCTAGGGCGGGTTTTTAAAACAATTTCACTTTGAAAAGCATTTCTAAAAATCTGAGCTTTTGTCACCAAAAACTCTGTGTGCATGTGGACTGGAGGTGCAAGCTCAGCCTAAAATCGAAGTCATGCAAACTATCCCTGTTAGTGTTGGCCGGGCTTAATAGATCTTATGCTTATGCATGGCATTGTGGGCCATTTTTAGTGGGTTTGAACTTGCAGCTTTTTAAAACCTTGGTTCTCAAAGACAAAGTGAACATCCCCCCCATTGGAAATCACACCATGTCACGAACATTCAAAACTTGGCTAAATTATATCTATCCAAAAGCTATGAATACTGAAGACCGAAACAGCCCGGGTTACAGCCCCCATCTCCATACCCCCCTTCATGCCAATCTGAATACCAGGGGCCCACATTTGGCTCAAACGCTGGGGCTCGCTTCAAGCAACTGGGAGAGAATGGTGCCGAGGAAATTGCACCGCTCCCAGTGGATTTCAAGCCTAAATTTCCCAGACTAAATTGGCTGGGTGTCTTCTCTGGGAAAGTAAATGAGTCAAAAGGCGGTGATGAGATCTTATTTACCCAGCCGGTGGGGAAGACACCGGAACAGTCCTGAGGAAGCCCCCTTAACTTGCCCAGCTGGACCCTAAAGACCCACAGATAAAAACCACTCCCCCACCCTCTCTTTGTTCTCTAACTGGACCCTCTTGCAGTAACATTAGTAACATTAGCAAGCATGCCAATGGTGTTCATCTGGGATATACAGTGATGGGAAAAAAGCAGCAAGGGCAGAGAAGATGGAGCAGCAATAACAGCTGACCTTCTCAAAGAACAACTTGAAGACAGCACAGGCAGAGACAAATCCACACCAGAGAAGACAAAACAAGAGGAGAACAAGGGATGGCAAGACTTACTATTTCTCCCAGCGAGGCAGCCAGCATGTGACTGACAGGCGTTACGTGTGAGGCTGCAAATGTGCTTGCGCCGAGGAGGGACTTGGTGGACTCGTAGGTGACAAAGAACGCAGCGGCTGAAACCAAGCAGAACCACAGTCATTTAGGCTCCATTAGTCAACCAGCATACAGCAATTAATATCCCTCAGTGGAGAGACAGCGAGCTGTGAGAATGCGTGTTTCTGCATATACAACAGATCTAAATGCCCAGAAAATGAATCCTGTCTTGTGTGGAACGACTTTCATTCTTCCAAAGACCCATTGGTTAAAGAAATCCATCCTGTAGATGTAAAAGAAAATCAAAACTCTAATATCTCTTTTTCTTGTCAGTCTGTGCCTGAAAAACTTATGGAAAGGGCCAGAGCTTAATCATATCAACTCATTAAACAGTGAATTTATTCAGTTCTTGCCTGAATGGCTTATTGATCATCAATTACCACGGCTTCTCCCACTTTACAGCTACCTAAAAAAGCATCCTTTATATATTGCTACTTGGAAAGAGTTTTGCAGTTATTAATGTAACTAAAGTCTGCATGGAAGTGAACGTAAAACAGGATATTAACTTTTAGCTTCTTCAAATAAAAAGCAAAATACTTGTTTTGAACATTTCTACTTTCTTAAAAGCACTGGCTTAAAGCTTACATCCACTCTTACTTTGCTTAAAGATAGCCAGATTTCACTGTTAGTAGACTTGATCAATAGACCATTCCTTCCCCCTTAAACCTTTTCATGTTCTCCAACCAAAATCTTCAGCGTATTTCTGGGTTATTTTTATGTGATAGACCAACACTGTGCAGTGGATTACCAAACATGCATCAAACATGGTTTTCCAAGCTTTTTTTACATATGAAAAACAGCAGAATCTTGCAAAGTTGGGTTGGACTGAGTTTTAGTACTTTATCTCAAAAAGGGGAGAATTTGTTAAGAGTTATTATAGCTTAGAGTTCTTCATTCATATTAATGTATTCTCTAACAGTCAGAATCTCACATAAATTCCATTAAAAGGACTTTAATACAACAATATGTTAATTTATAAACGTACTATAACAGTCCCTGATGAATTATGCTAAACCACAACATCTACACCACCATTTCGTTTTGTACAACAGATTTCTGAGCGGAAAGTTAGGTTCCAGATCTTTGCAAGTGAAGCAGTAAGAGGCCACCATGTTGAATCTCTTACCATTGGGGAAGGATCCAACAGCAGCAGATGGCACCCCGGCGTAGATGCCCCTTAAGCCTCCTGCTTTGTGGAAGCCCTGCTGACTCTGCAGCCGGGTCTTAATGGTGTCTAATGGGAACAGGGTCAGATCCACACACATCCCAGCACAGCCTCCTGCCTGCAGAGACATTCACCTTTTGAGATAAAATATTTTTAACTGCACCCCCTATAACAGTTTTTTTTTTTTTTTTTTTGTCCCACCGGGGCAAACGCTAAACGTGTTAAACACTTTATTAATCAACATCATCATACAGCACTGGCCCCTTCATTTTTCAGATTATGCAAGGAAAATGTTAAAAATTAGCTTAGTGAAACATGGAAACATCACCCGAAATACAGTTTAAAACGAAACAATTAGAACCCACTATCCTTACAAAATTCGGATATTACATAACATCATAAACAACAATCTTAATTGGTAAAAGGAAGGCAACTGGACTTATATACTTGTTTCTTAAAGACATTTCCACCTCTCATCCACAACTCCTCAGTTAAAAAAAAAAAAAAAAAATCAAGTTTCCTTCCATTTAGGACTCATTTAGAAAAGCTTCTTTAACTAAACTTGAAGAATAAACCTCCAGGCCTTAGTATGGCCATTTTTTGGTCCACATATGTAAATGCTACAGGAAACGTGAGGTAGGCTGAGTTAAAGACAGTATGCTACATGCTCGGACCTTGAGAAATATTAAAGAAGATAATGTAACACCACTAGTGGTACTTTTGATGGAAAACAATTACTTCTCATCATTGGATTTTTTTTTTTCTTGAAAAAAATAAATTCAAGATTTTGTCACTTGAAAGAAAGAGATTTTTTTTTTTTTTAAGAAATCATTATTAAGATGTTTTTGTTTGTTTTTTTGCATACCACAAGCAGGGCAACTTACAATTGTACTATTAGAAAAAACTGTTAATTTACTGCACATAATTTGTACAGCAAAGCTTGCGGTGACATGTTCACTCCATTATTCTCACCATATAATGAACTGAATAGTTAACGAGGTAAATAATCCATCCCAGCTTTCATCTTCACAAAAACAAATCGGTCTTAAATCCATAACGAGCACATTTTCCTGATACAAAGGTATGCTTTACACGATTAAGAGCGAGCGAACATTTTTGAAACCTGTTTGCTCCTCAAGACTGTCACACTGAATAGTAGTTACTGTATGCTGCTGATTCACGGTATGCAGCTGTCTGTATTTTATGTACGAAGTACAGTAAAATAAACAGGACAGAAACACCTCCGTCTTACCACTAGAGACGCGATAAACTCTCTTCTGTCCATGTTCCGTTCAGTCGGTTCTCCTAACAATTCAGCTCTCCGTAAATTTACTATAGACTTGCATTAGTGCATCTTTTTCACTTCACTGAAACCAAAACATGCCTGTCAAGGACGCAGCCATATTAGCTCGATTACTTCCGCGTAAGGTCATGACGCTCCTCTTTTCCCACTGCCTGACGGGAAACTGTGTTCTGTATGGCTTCGAAACAAAAATGACTTGAATTCCTGGTTTGTTTGACTTTTAGAGTGGTGCGCATGCCCCTGTATGGTGTTTGTGATGAACTAATGGTCAGGGAGAGCATAATAGTGCTAAGTTTAAACTGTTAAAACTTCTTAAAGTATTTTACCCAGCAGGACTCACCTGTCAATGATTTCTTATCTGGGTTACCCAGGTTTCCTTTGCTTTGAACAAAGGTAAAATAAAGGTTTTTGCTCTGACCTGTTCAACCTTCCAGCATCAGACTGGCAACGTAACGTTGCTACAAACAAGTGACCTCAAACTATTGCTGGCTAAAGAAAATGCAACCATAACTAATTAGTCAGTCAAACTATGATACAATGCACAGAACATTCCAGATATTACCAGACACTATAGCGGAACTGTCATGGATCATACCGGTTACTTTTCCTGAACTTAATGGAAAACTTATTGAACTTACAAAGGACTTGTCTGAAACCTTGAACTTTTATTGGAACTTATTGGTTACTTTCCTGGAACTAATCAGGTACTTAATCTGAAATAACAAGTACTTTCCACAGAATTAGAGGTTACTTTAAAGAACTTAATTAGTACTTTGAGGAACTCAGCAAGAGTGTTTTCCTGAACTTTCATGGATATGGATGTACTTTCTTGGAACATGAAGCCTTCATTGGAACCTACTTGTTAAATTCCCACAACTTAGAGGTACTTTCTACAACTTACCATATACTTTTAGAAACCTACCAGATACTTTCAGAAACTTACCAGATACTTTCCTGTAACTCCTTTGGAACTTATTGGTTACTTTCCCAAAACGTAGGTACTCTTCCGGAATTTAGGAGGTACGATCCAAAACTTTATAGGTGCTTTAGCAGGTACATTTCCATGTTTTTTTATGGAACATTCCTAGAACTTCAATGGAACTTACTTGGTACTTTCCCAATAAAGGTCATTTTCTGCAATTTACCTGGTACCTTCCAGAATATACCAAGTATTCTTCTCGAACTTGCCAGATGCTTTCCTTTATTTTCATGGGAACCTCTTGTTACTTTCTCAGAGGTTATCAGGTACTTTCACATACCTTACTGATAAAATTTCAGGATCAAATACTTACTAGAACTAGGTAATTTATGGAACTTAGTAGGTGCTTTTCTAAATATTTTTATGGAATTTACTAGTCACAAGTTCGTTTATGAAAAATGGAACATTCACAGAACTTACTGGTTACCTTTTCCTGAATTTAACAGATATTTTGCCCAGACTCACAACCCAAATGTCCACTGGAGCACTTCCTTCAGTACTCAGGACAATACGTTTTTAATGTAGTCCATAGTAAATACATGCTTAAAACTCTGAAAAAATTAAGACTAACAATGTATGATGTATATCTGTGTCCTACTTTCAGACAACTGTGTTGTCTTGGCCTAACTTTACAGCCTCACACTCATTCATTGCATCTCTCCCCAGTGATTTCTGTGAGTGAGTGAGCTCAGGTGAAAGTGTTCTTTTCCAGAGATGAGCCGATGGGGTTATTTATGGGCTCTTGTCTCCCATCCACTGCCTCCTAGTAGGGAAAAGCACGCGAGAAGATGTCACCCTATTCAGCTCGTACCCAATGATGTCTGGGCTGAGTGTGACCAGTTAGAAGTTTGGTTCTCGCCATGCATCTTGTTGAAGCAGGTCTCACAGGGAACCCTGTTGGATGTGAGCCTCACCTGGATCAGGACTGTGCTGCTGTCACTGCTGTCTTGATCGGTATTGGGCCTGAGGACAGTGGTAGCATTGCCACTTGTGCTTTTGTGCTTCATGTTTTTTTACTTTTCAGGGGATATTCATTTGTCTCGTGTTTTTATTAAACATTGCCCCCACGGCAGAGTTGAATTGTACCTCTGCTTAGTCAGTACAGCACATTAATTCGTTGCCATACCTAACTTTGATTTTTATTTTTATTTTGCATTGTTGCAAAGATGTCACTTTGTCTCTGTGTCCATGGTTATTTTTGTCATTTATGCTCATTTATGCTCACTATATAAATATAGTGTGATGTCACCTAAAAGAGTATCTAAATGTAATGCATCGTGAATAAACCCATCAGTGCAAAACAACTGTATTTTCTCAGTAGGATTACAGCAAAGCTTGTATGTATTCAGATTTGTCTTCTCTTCTTAAAGTCATAATTTCATAGACATAACTGATTATCACCTTTTAAAATGACAAATAAAAAGTATTCATACTTCTTTAAAGTTTTCACATTTTATCATGTTACAATCACAATTTACTATGTATTTTATTGAGATGTTTTGTGATAGACCAACAGATATAGCATATAACTGTGAAGTGGTTGAGAACTGATACATGGTTTTCAGTTTTTTTGATAAATGAAAATCTGGGAAGTGTGTTGGAGTCTTAGTGTGTTACTCTAATACTCCAAAATAAAATCCAGTGCAACCTTTGGGCTTGATGCGAAATGCTATACGTGGAGGAAATCTAATACTGCATATTACTGTTACACCATCCCCATGGTGGCACATGGCGGTGGTAGCATGAAACTGTGGGATACTTTTTTTCAGCAGGGACATGGAAGTTGAAAGTTGAAACCTTTTCACAGACGCTCTCCATTTAGTCTGACTGAGCTTGAGCTATTTTGCAAAGACGTAATGGGCAACAATTTCTGTCTGCAGACATGCAAAGCTATTAGAGGCGCATACAAAAAGACTTGCATTAGTGCATTAAAGTTTAGAAAAGATAACTCTCTTAGGTCCTTGTTTGTAATATGGGAAAATATAAGGAAATATGGGGCATGAATTCTTCCTAGGCACTGTTTTACTTTTATCTTTAAGAATGCCAGCAACCTGAGGGCAGATTAAAGAATAGGCTCAAGAAGAAGTCAACACTAGAGCAAAAATTGGTCTGAACCAACAGGCTCCCTGATTCTCTCTGCTAAAAACTCTGTGTGCAGCATCTGAGTTTACCCACAGATGTGAATGCAAAAGACAGTTGAATTGGAGTGCAAGTCGCCCCTGTGCAGAGGTCAATGAGAAGCACCCAGAGTCTGGGCAGATTTGCAGGGAGCACCATTGATCTTGACCCACTTGGAGTATGATCTCAGAGATAAAAGGAGGGAAAGGAGCGGGGGAACTTATTCACTGTCAGCCACGAGTCAGCAAAGGGCAATTCTAGCCCGCAGGCTGCCTTTGAAACACTGAAGGGCAAAAAGCGTGGAGGATTAAGCTGCGAGGTGGGAAGGGAGAGATATGCAAACAGCTGTAAGGTTTATTGTTCTAACAAAGAGCCAACATCTATTGGTTTATATCTCCTTGAGAGGCATGTGGATGTGACAGCCAGAGTGAACTCAGAGTCAAAAGGTTATTCCGAGTTGCAGAAGTGAGGGGGCATTCAGAGTTCCAGATAGTTATGTTGTTTTTTTTTCTCAAACAGTGTAGCTGGTTTCTTATGTAAATTCATTTTAATTTTAAAAACCTGCTTGCTCCTTTCTGATGAACCTACAACTGTCTATTTCTTCCTTTCTTTTGTTTGAGAAGGCACCATCTGTATATTGGTCATTATGAGCGGAGAGGAACACCCGTCTGGACTCTGACACCGGGATTTTTATTCATGAGACAGGACGGTGGAGCAGGGTGGTAAACCTCAGCTGAAATATAGCTTCTGCTCATTAGCCCGAATAACATTTGCATCATTAGGACACTTCAACAGCGGGGGGAGAGGTAGCAGCAACTAAGCACATTTCATATAACTCTTTGTTTTTACCACCGGGATGAAAGGGCTACAAGAGTCAGTGACAGGACAATGTGGGTAAGGGGTTGGCGATGCCCTAAACCGAGAGGAGAGGAGAAAGGTTAGAGAGAAAGTTAAGCATATAAGAACATTCATTATAAATTCACTGAATCGACAAGCTGTCAGGCTGCCGTCTGTGTTGCACCTAAGCCTCTGCTGCACCATTTAGTCCTTCATCAGACACCAAACTTTGCGCTCTTCTTCTCACCTTAGATTGCAGCCTGCTTCTGCTAGACCTGTTCTCAGGACTGACCTCCTGTGAGCCTTGCAAAGTCATGTCATCATCCCATCTTTCCCCTTCGTTTTTCTCCTGGGGCATCAGTGAAATATGAGCCGCCTGTAGCATATTGATCCCACGCCAGGCTCCCACTTAAAGCTAGATATATCACAAACAAGACGAAGCACAGCTCAGGCCTTCTGTTGTGCAGCAGAACACCTCCCCAATGTCTTCCTTGGGTGACATTGATTGCTGTGATCAATTTCAACACGATGCGCACCCAAAGATGTGCGCCGCTGTTGTCATCGTGTCGGTAAAGATGCAGGTGAGATGAGCGGTGGGCTGTCATACACCCTGAACTGTGATGGCCTTCTATTGGACAGGAGGCTTATAATCACCATTGTGTCAGAGCTGTCCAGTGGCCTCAACAGAGGCGTCACCTGTCAGTACCTCATTTACTTTCTCCAAAGACGATCACAGAAGAAATTAGTTTTAGCCAAAGAAAATGCTATTTTACAATGATTTTTGCTAAATTACAGTATTTACCTATTTTTTTCTAGGAGTCCCAATATGAAGTATTTTTTGGCATCTTTCATACAAGCAAGTGCAGTATAAAGTGCTTGAAAAATTTAATAAGCTAAATAATTCAATTAAGATACAGAATAAATAAAAACAATTATTGGTATTCCAAGGTTTTGTCGCATAATTATCATCATCTGTTGTGGGAAACCTTTTCTAAGCTGGCTGTAGATCACATGAGTTTTATAAATGGTAAGTAATGAGTAAATCCTGTAACCAAGTCATGTACAGGTCCTTCTCAAAATATTAGCATATTGTGATAAAGTTCATTATTTTCCATAATGTCATGATGAAAATTTAACATTCATATATTTTAGATTCATTGCACACTAACTGAAATATTTCAGGTCTTTTATTGTCTTAATACAGATGATTTTGGCATACAGCTCATGAAAACCCAAAATTCCTATCTCACAAAATTAGCATATCATTAAAAGGGTCTCTAAACGAGCTATGAACCTAATCATCTGAATCAACGAGTTAACTCTAAACACATGCAAAAGATTCCTGAGGCCTTTAAAACTCCCAGCCTGGTTCATCACTCAAAACCCCAATCATGGGTAAGACTGCTGACCTGACTGCTGTCCAGAAGGCCACTATTGACACCCTAAAGCAAGAGGGTAAGACACAGAAAGAAATTTCTGAACGAATAGGCTGTTCCCAGAGTGCTGTATCAAGGTACCTCAGTGGGAAGTCTGTGGGAAGGAAAAAGTGTGGCAGAAAACGCTGCACAACGAGAAGAGGTGACCGGACCCTGAGGAAGATTGTGGAGAAGGGCCGATTCCAGACCTTGGGGGACCTGCGGAAGCAGTGGACTGAGTCTGGAGTAGAAACATCCAGAGCCACCGTGCACAGGCGTGTGCAGGAAATGGGCTACAGGTGCCGCATTCCCCAGGTCAAGCCACTTTTGAACCAGAAACAGCGGCAGAAGCGCCTGACCTGGGCTACAGAGAAGCAGCACTGGACTGTTGCTCAGTGGTCCAAAGTACTTTTTTCAGATGAAAGCAAATTCTGCATGTCATTTGGAAATCAAGGTGCCAGAGTCTTGAGGAAGACTGGGGAGAAGGAAATGCCAAAATGCCAGAAGTCCAGTGTCAAGTACCCACAGTCAGTGATGGTCTGGGGTGCCGTGTCAGCTGCTGGTGTTGGTCCACTGTGTTTTATCAAGGGCAGGGTCAATGCAGCTAGCTATCAGGAGATTTTGGAGCACTTCATGCTTCCATCTGCTGAAAAGCTTTATGGAGATGAAGATTTCATTTTTCAGCACGACCTGGCACCTGCTCACAATGCCAAAACCACTGGTAAATGGTTTACTGACCATGGTATCACTGTGCTCAATTGGCCTGCCAACTCTCCTGACCTGAACCCCATAGAGAATCTGTGGGATATTGTGAAGAGAACGTTGAGAGACTCAAGACCCAACACTCTGGATGAGCTAAAGGCCGCTATCGAAGCATCCTGGGCCTCCATAAGACCTCAGCAGTGCCACAGGCTGATTGCCTCCATGCCACGCCGCATTGAAGCAGTCATTTCTGCAAAAGGATTCCCGACCAAGTATTGAGTGCATAACTGTACATGATTATTTGAAGGTTGACGTTTTTGTATTAAAAACACTTTTCTTTTATTGGTCGGATGAAATATGCTAATTTTGTGAGATAGGAATTTTGGGTTTTTATGAGCTGTATGCCAAAATCATCCATATTAAGACAATAAAAGACCTGAAATATTTCAGTTAGTGTGCAATGAATCTAAACTATATGAATGTTAAATTTTCATCATGACATTATGGAAAATAATGAACTTTATCACAATATGCTAATATTTTGAGAAGGACCTGTATGAGCCGTAGGATCTTCATGTGTATAAGATGGGACCCTACAATTAGTTATGAAAATAATGGGAAGCAAGATCAGTGTTGTTAAAAGTGGACCAATAGGTGCTTTGATATTGTTTCTGGTTAGTTAGTTAGTTAGTTAGTTAGTTAGTTAGTTAGTTAGTTAATTAAGAACTTCAGAAGGTTCCCTACCAAAGCTCTATTCTAAACAGAAATCATAGCATTTTGTCCAAACATTGTTAATGAACCTTCAGGCTCTCATCACATTTGCATGCTGTGATTGTTAACCTAGAAGCTGCTGATTATTTACACCGGAAATGGAGTTACCAAGTGTTGCACCACCAACAATGTTCCTATGTAAAAAAGAAATAAAATGTAATGGCTAAAAAGAGTACAAAAGTTAAAGTGGTATAAAAGAATATAATTTCATAGATTTTTGTACTGTCTTCTAAATTTATTTTGTGTTTTTGTGTTTTATATTTCAAGATCAAAGGTGCCGCACCACCTCCTACCTTCATTTACAATGTAAATATTCATTGAATAATAAAGCAAGCATGTCAATGCTGTTCACAAAATAGCATTCGCAAATGCTATGACGTTTTTTAGACTAAAGTTGTTTTATGCCAGGACAGGCCACTATTTTTTTTGAATAATTCAACAAAAAAGCTCTGGTTAGTTTTTTGCATCCCTTTGCCTTATAAATGATCCTATATTTTCTTTTGTTTTTAAACGATTTTTTTAAACCTTTTCTGATGTAAAGGTCAAAGATCAGATCGGAGTCGTACTTATAAGTTGCTAGCTTTTCCACCTCTATATTTAGCCGCTCTCTTTGGTCCTGTTACCTGGTAATCTTTTCATCTTTGTTTAGCTTTACCACATTATTTGTATATTGCCTAGGGGCAGATGGGGTATGTAGTTTAAAGTGGCTGACTTGGTTCAGCAGCATTGTACAAACGTAAGTTTCTAAATGTTATTTCAAACATGTTTAACACATGATCATAAAATCCACACTACCTTTTTTAAGAAAATTTACCAAAATATCATGGTCAGTTTTGTTAAAAGCCTCGATTCTTGTCTGAGGTTCAGAATGATTAGCACTAAAGTTTTATTTTGATAACAGTTTAGACTGTCTTATGAAAAAAAGTTTGGATGTTGTTTTACAGTCATTAAAATCAATAAAGTCTAGATTGCAATACTTTAAAAAAGGGTTTCATCACAGGCGATTTAAAGGTTTGTGGAAAGAAATGTAAGTTTGGAGGCTTATTTTCATGATCTGCAAGAGTTTATCTAAAATACTATAAAACATGCATAAACAAATTCGTCAGGTAGGTTCAGGGCCAATAGATGAGGTACAGTTATCTGCGCATTTTGGCACGCCATTCAAAGTTTTGCGCAGAACAAGTTAAACTGCAAACCATGGATTTATAAACCATGGCAATGGCATGCATGACTGACCTGACTACGGTGCGCTACCTTAAATGGCCTACTGGGCTAAAACCGAACAGGTCTTACAGTAGGAATGTAAGATTTGATTTCAGTCATATAGACAATAAAATCAGAAATGTATATTTAGGGATTTTTTGAGAAAGTTATAATGCCATGAAGGCCTCGGTACAATTCTCTAAATTAATGCATTAAAAATTTTATCACAAGTGTTTCAGGAAGATTTCACACAACCAACCATGGTGATCTTTTGTATTCTCTATTTTTTCCATCTCTCTGTTTGTAGACTTGCTTTAAATGTCAACTATCCATCAACTTGTTGTCATTTTGGGTGGACAGCCATGAAATTCTGCTGGCTCTTTTCCTGTAAGGTGACCTTTTTCCCGGCATATTCATCAGATCGGAAACCATTTCCTTGCTATCCAAGTGTATGTGTCACAATGATTCTTGGTTTCTCACTTTATGCTTAACTTTGTTGTTTTCCATGGTCAGAATCCAAGTTTTTCTTGTTTCTTTAATTTCTTGAACTTAGTTTTCCTCTATTAGTTTACTTCCTGTAATATTTTTAGAGCTTATTCATCTGGGCATTCTCTTTACATTTGCGTCCTGTGTTTATTTCTTGGCAGCAAACGTGTGTTCTCTGTCATGTCTTACAAAGTTCCGACGTTAAAGTTCTCCACAGTTGTAAAAAGTATGCTGTGTGACTCAATACTTTTTAGAAACACATTTTGTTTCCATCAAAGTTGCTGGTCATTTGGTGTCATTTGGAAGGTGAACCTCTGCCCAGTCTCCAGTCTTTTGCAGCTTCCAACAATTTTACGCTAGGATTACCCCGTATTTAGCTCCATCTATCTTCCCAGTTATCAACCAGTTTTTTGTACCTGCTGAAGAAAAGCCTCCCCACACCATAATGCTGCCATCCTCATCCTGAGGAGCAGATGAGCCGCTAAACACCTATTGTATGTAGTGAAAAAAAACTGCCAAAGTCCAGCTAGAAAAGATCTGGATCACAGCAAGATACGAGGCCGGGATCAGGAGTTTTTGTCTTAGGGAAAGTCTGCATCAAGTCCATGACCATCATCTTCACTGAACTAAATCTAAACAGTTTTATCTCACTCTCTGAGAGCTTTCACCACATTGGACCCCACTTGCAGGACCCCGCAGAAAATCAATAATGAGAATACAAGGCCTTTTAGAGCAAGTGAAACATCAAACCTAATAAAACCTAACAGCACTCCCTGCAGGTCCTAACGCACAGCTGCACCAACTCACTGTTTGCAGATGATAGGTTAGGAAGCTACACTGGACACATCTTCAGCCAGATTCCTGTCGTCACAGCACTTGTCCTGAACACATGCAGAGTAAGAAATCCTGACTGACTGGCCTGACACCTGGGTCCAGTTAGAATTAAAATATAAAAGAGACCAGTACCTAAGAAGGAGCTTTTGCCATCAGAGAAGTTGTAGGTGTTGTCTCAGGTTTCCTGAACTGTAACACACTGAGACGGCGCTTCACAGAAAGAAGCGCGACAAAGAAAAACAGACTGTTCTGGCAGCAAATCTTTACTTCTGATTTAACATCAAACAGCAGAATAACATTCCTGTAAAATCTTAACCTTTGAAATCCACTTGCTGTACCGCTGGTCAGATTCAGCCTGGTTGATTCCTAGCTATTCCTGTGAAGGCACAGTTTTCAGGGACGGGGTCACATTTTGCCTCCACAGACTCTTCTGGGACCTTGGGGGACAGCTGCTCCGACGAGCAGTACAAACCCGTCTTCATCTAGAGACAGAGGGCGGTAGTGGTGCGGAATGCATGTCAAGATATATTGGGATATAATGGGTCCTTCTGCGACACCTGACCCTCCAGGTCTGGGAAGAATATAACTGCAAAACAACAGTGAGGTCTGACAAAATCAAAACAGCTCAACTTCAACTTTAACCACATAATAATAATTCTTATAAGTTTAATAATTTACACAATCTGCAGGTTTCAGAAACTTTCTATAAGACAACTCTGCTGCATATTTTCCCACAGTGATTAACTTCAGCTGCATTGTTTTTGCGTCTAAGCCAAATGAAACAAAGTTTTCGAGTGCAGCTGCATTAGATTTTCCATCAACACAATGCTGAGAGAAAACTAGACAAACTAAGAGTTGGAATGGTTTCACAGAAAGTCTCCCCAGAAGGTCTCCTTTGGGCAGCTGCATTACTGATGAGTAGTTAAACTCTCATGAATCAAACACTGGCTGATTATGTGGGGAAACAGGTGAGACTTTTAGCTGCTTCCATTCACTTCTGTGTTTGACACAATCACTGTGAGGCTCACTAATGCTATGTTCACACTGCAGGCAAATGCAATCCACATCAGACTTCTCCATGGCTGTCAGAAAGTCCCAATTTGGATCTTTTCACCTCCAAAAAATTAAAATAGTGCCACTTTCATATGTGGGTATGAAATTGGACATGTATGATAGTTTTCAAAGCGCCCACTGTCTGAACTGTCATGTCACATTTCATCCAACTTTTACGTCATTATCGCGGCTTTGACAACACATCCACACAGACTTCTCCATAGAAGTAGCAGTCACTGCTCCACAAAAGGGCATTGTAAATAGTTGTGCTCAGGGGCGTCTTTAGGGTCTCAAAACATTGGGGGCTTTAGTCCAAATCCAAGATATTTAGATTTCAATAAGAAACTTTCTAAGTAATTTAAGGTTAAAATAACATAGCACATATTGTACCAGTTCTCTGTCTCGGCTGGCTTTAGATTGAATGTAAATTATTGTGAATCAAACAAAAAAGGTTTGCAATAAATTTACTTTTTATTTTTGTTAGAAGCTGAATGAAACAGAAAAAGAGTTTAGGCCTGATGAAAAACCATTTTGCTGAAGCAAAAATGACACATTTTGAGGTATTTAGAAAATAACTTAATCTGAATTTTTGCTGACAAATGTTTTTCTTAAACTCAGAGATGTTTACTATGGCCCAGATAAATATGCTTCTTTTGTCATCTACATAAATTACCTTTTTAAACATTACATTCTTTTCAAAGTGTTCCACTCCTGAGGCTCCATTGTCTTTATTCTTATATTTCAAAATAGGAAAGTGGAATAAAGTGGATTTTCCTAAATCTTAGACGAACACGTTTATTTTATTGTGCCAAGAGCTTTCAAAACATTTACATATGGTATGTACAGTACAGACCAAAGGTTTGGACACACCTTCTCATTCAAAGAGTTTCCTTTATTTTCATGACTATGAATATTGTAGCTTCACACTGAAGGAATCAAAACTATGAATTAACACATGTGGAATTATATACTGAACAAAAAAGTGTGAAACAACTGAAAATATGTCTTATATTCTAGGTTCTTCAAAGTAGCCACCTTTTGCTTTAATTACTGCTCCGCACACTCTTGGCATTCTGTTGATGAGCTTCAAGAGGTAGTCACCTGAAATGGTTTTCCAACAGTCTTGAAGGAGTTCCCAGCGACACTTAGCGCTTGTTGGCCCTTTTGTCTTCACTCCGCGGTCCAGCTCACCCCTAAGCATCTCAATTGGGTTCAGGTCCGGTGACTGTGGAGGCCAGGTCATCTGGCGCAGCACCCCATCACTCTACTCGTTGGTCAAATAGCCCTTACACAGCCTGGAGGTGTGTTTGGGGTCATTGTCCTGTTGAAAAATAAATGATGGTCCAACTAAACGCAAACCGGATGGAATAGCATGCCGCTGCAAAATGCTGTGGTAGCCATGCTGGTTCAGTATGCCTTCAATTTTGAATAAATCCCCAACAGTGTCACCAGCAAAGCACCCCCACACCATCACACCTCCTCCTCCATGCTTCACGGTGGGAACCAGGCATGTAGAGTCCATCTGTTCAGCTCTTCTGCGCCGCACAAAGACACGGTGATTCTAACCAAAGCTCTCAAACTTGGACTCATCAGACCAAAGCACAGATTTCCACTGGTCTAATGTCCATGCCTTGTGTTCTTTAGCCCAAACAAGTCTCTTCTGCTTGTTGCCTGTCCTCAGCAGTGGTTTCCTAGCAGCTATTTTACCATGAAGGCCTAATTCACACAGTCTCTTCTTAACAGTTGTTCTAGAGATGTGTCTGCTGCTAGAACTCTGTGTGGCATTGACCTGTTCTCTAATCTGAGCTGCTGTTAACCTGCGATTTCTGAGGCTGGTGACTCGGATGAACTTATCGTCCGCAGCAGAGGTGACTCTTGGTCTTCCTTTCCTGGTGCGGTCCTCATGTGAGCCAGTTTCTTTGTAGCGCTTGATGGTTTTTGCGACTGCACTTGAAGACACTTTGAAAGTTTTCCCAATTGTTCGGACTGACTGACCTTCATTTCTTAAAGTAATGATGGCCACTTGTTTTTTTTTCCTTAGCTGCTTTTTTCTTGCCATAATACAAATTCTAACAGTCTATTCAGTAGGACTATCAGCTGTGTACTGTATTCACCTCCTGCACAACACAACTGATGGTCCCAACCCCATTTATAAAGCTTGAAATCCCACTTATTAAACCTGACAAGGCACACCTGTGAAGTGAAAACCATTTCAGGTGACTACCTCTTGAAGCTCATCAACAGAATGTCAAGAGTGTGCGGAGCAGTAATCAAAGCAAAAGATGGCTACTTTGAAGAACCTAGAATATAAGACATATTTTCAGTTGTTTCACACTTTTTTGTTCAGTATATAATTCCACATGTGTTAATTCATAGTTTTGATGCCTTCAGTGTGAAGCTACAATATTCATAGTCATGAAAATAAAGAAAACTCTTTGAATGAGAAGGTGTGTCCAAACTTTTGGTGTGTACTGTATGTCTCACTTTCATTAAAACTGTATCCTTGTTTAATTAGTTTAGATAATATTTCATGTTAAATTCAGAAAAATAAAATAGTTAACTAATGAATGGTCCACCTGTGATTAATTGCTATGATTTATTTCTTAATTATACTGCATCTTTAAAGCCAGAGCTGTATGTTTAGAATCAGCAAAGAAGATATAAAAGAGAAGAGGGAGGCTTACTTTTACACTTTCTACTACGTCTTACTGGCACCAGGAGACATTTTCCTGGTTTATTGAGCAACACCTGGTTCTGTCTACATGTAGAACTAGATTTTAACACTGGCTGCTGCCATGAGATGCAATGTGTTGATCTGAAGGACCTTTTAATGTGTTCAGCTACGTTAGGATAAATGCTTTTATTTTGACTGAAGTAAAGGACCAGATATTTTCACATTATGGTGCAAATCCGGCTAGAAGCTCACAGAGAAGGTTGCTGCTGTTTTCTATCACAGATCATTTAACTTCACCTGTAGCTCAGGTGAAAGTTCCTCATCATGACCCTGAAGGTGCTCATTAGAGTGAACCTACACCTCATGTTTTGCTGGGTGAATAAGTGATTAGCTGTAGTTTACAATTAGCTCTTTCCGAGTCGGCATTCAGGTTTTACCGCTATCTTCGTCTGGGTTATACCGCTCAGCGTCCACCTATTCCTGAACACACACACCCACCAGGCTCCCTCTCTTCGGTTGGCCCCGCGGTTGCTCTGAAATACAGGTCCTTCTCAAAATATTAGCATATTGTGATAAAGCTCATTATTTTCCATAATGTCATGATGAAAATTTAACATTCATATAGTTTAGATTCATTGCACACTAACTGAAATATTTCAGGTCTTTTATTGTCTTAATACGGATGATTGTGGCATACAGCTCATGAAAACCCAAAATTCCTATCTCACAAAATTAGCATATTTCATCCGACCAATAAAAGAAAAGTGTTTTTAATACAAAAACGTCAACCTTCAAATAATCATGTACAGTTATGCACTCAATACTTGGTCGGGAATCCTTTTGCAGAAATGACTGCTTCAATGCGGCGTGGCATGGAGGCAATCAGCCTGTGGCACTGCTGAGGTCTTATGGAGGCCCAGGATGCTTCGATAGCGGCCTTTAGCTCATCCAGAGTGTTTTCATGAGCTGTACGCCAAAATCATCCGTATTAAGACAATAAAAGACCTGAAATATTTCAGTTAGTGTGCAATGAATATAAAATATATGAATGTTAAATTTTCATCATTACATTATGGAAAATAATGAATTTATTACAATATGCTAATATTTTGAAAAGGACCTGTAAGCCCTGTTCGAACTGCTCAGTGTAACCTTTCAGGTAATGAAGGAGGCAGGTCGACCTGGAGTAAACTGCTGCTCTGGACTTCTCCAGAATGGAGTCCGTCTCTGGCTGTGCGCGTAGTATTCGCGGTGCCGCGAGTGCGCAAATAACTACTTCTCCTTTTAATTCATTGTCAGGTTAGGTGGAGCGGGAGGTGATTATATGGAACACAAATGAAAAAATCTGATTGTTTTTAAATAAAAATGTGAAGTCCAATACCATTTTGTGGCTGCATCTTTTTAATACTTCTAAATTTCTTCTATCAAGATGTCCGGGGCTATTCAGAACACATCCGGGGATTCCGCCCCGGAAGCCCAGGTCTAACTACGTGCCTGGTTGTGGTCTCTTTTTTCTAAGCTTTCTTCAAGTTGTTATGATGTGGTCATAATATTGTCTGCTCCCGTTGTTCAACAATAACACATAGACGCCAACATTCATTGTTACTTCAGTAAACAGTGTGCTGCTGTGTGACGTCTACATTCTCCTTCTGTGCATGTGGGTCGCTTTGAGGTCATGAACCCTTCAGCCTGAAGACTGATGGCAGTCGCATTGAATTGGCAGTTTGAGCGACCATGCAAAAAAACAAAAGAAAAATGGATTTCAATTTTTTTTAAGTATAACTCTTTCCCATTCTGCAATATTACAGGCAGACACACACAGCTTCTTAAATCTCTGCAGGATTGTTAGGTCTCCAAGCTACTGCTCTGGGACATTATTTTTCTGACCTCTCCCTGACCTCAGCTCCACTTGTTAAATCACCATCTTCATGGACTCATATTGGAGCTGGAAACTTTTTTTTTTTCTTGGGGTCCCATTGTCTGCCATTCTGCATTGATGCCCACATTCAGCACTGGACACCATAATTTATCACTGTTCAGCAACTTTCAGCAGCCCTGTGTTCGCTTTTTCTTTTATGCTTTTATACATATTTCTCCATTTTAGACATGAACAATAACAAACCCTTCATGGGCAAGAGCACATGGAAACAATTAAAAAGTGTAAGAATTTACATAAACACCACCACCTCCAGCACAAAATACTAATATACAGAATCCTCCTGGACAGAGATGTGGAAATCTGGGCCAAATTTGTTTCACTCTATTATTTTCACTGACATGTTTTATGACTGCAAAACAACCAAACCAGATTACATCCACGACCAAAGATAAGAGTGCAAGCAGTACATTAAACAGATACAAATAAAGCATATTGTTTGCCTCAAAGCATAATTGCTTAAGTCATGTTATATGACTTTCATAATTATGCTGTGAGACAAATGATATATGAAATGATTACTTCAATTCAGTTTCAATTCAATTCCGTTTTATTTATATAGCGCCAATTCACAACACAGGTTGTCTCAAGGCACTTCACAACAGTCAGGTACATACATTCCAATTAACCCTAACAATTGAACAGTGCAGTCGGAGTTAGCTTTTTATTCAAATTGGATAAAAAGCTTTTCTATCTAAGGAAACCCAGCAGATTGCATCCATTCAGTGACGTGCAGCATTCCCTCCTCCCAGATGAGCATGTAGAGACAGTGGACAGTCACTGGCGTTGACTTTGCAGCAATCCCTCATACTGAGCATGCATGCAGCGACAGCGGAGAGGAAAAACTCCCTTTTAACAGGAAGAAACCTCCAGCAGAACCAGGCTCAGTGTGAGCAGCCATCTGCCACGACCGACTGGGGGTTTGAGAGAACAGAGCAGAGACACAAAAAGAACACAGAAGCACTGATCCAGAAGTACTTTCTATGGGAAGGAACAGTAAATGTTAATGGATGTAGCTCCTTTAGTCGTTTCACCTAGAAAGAAAGAACAGATAAACTCTGAGCCAGTTTTCAAGGTTAGAGTCTGAAAGAGAGCACATATAATTAGTTACAGTAAAAGCTCAGTCAATTTCCATGTTTAGGAGAGAGAAAGGGTTAAATACTAAAAGACAGGGCTATTTGGATCATCGGTAGAGGGCGAGCATTAAGTTGTTGCCAGCAGAAGCTCGGACGATTCCCCTCTCCAGAAAGGTGTCACAGGCAGACACAGAGCCATGCCAGGTGTAGCTTCTAGGAAGAGAATAGAGAGAACAAGGTTAAAAGCTGAAATAACAGCAAACAATGCAAAATTGGAGAGTAGTGTGAGAATGTAGCGAAGAGTGTGAAAGTGGTCGTTATGTCCTCCAGTAGCCTAAGCCTATAGCAGCATAACTACACAGATAGTTTCAGTTCAGATTATTTAGTTAAACGGTGCTTATTTACAACAATGTCATCTCAAGGCACCTCACAAAGGGTCCCACTGATGGTCATTGTTATACTAAAAACCACAATGATTGGGATACCTCCCTCTGTCAGACTGATTATAACCATTGGAAAAGAGAAGGGGTCATACAGGTAGCAGAAATGGAGGGTGTGTTTGCACCTCAACCATAACTGAGCCGGTTTAGGCTAAACCTGACTCCCCCTTACTCTAACCAACAGGGAGGGAAGAAGACGGAGGTAAAAAATAAGGAAGATGGCTCAGGATAAACTAAGCCACTCTAACTATAAGCTTTATCAAAAAGGAAAGTTTTAAGCCTAGCCTTAAAAGTAGACAGGGTGTCTACCTCACGGACTAAAGCTGGGAGCTGGTTCCACAGGAGAGGAGCCTGATAACTAAATGATTTGCCTCCCATTCTACTTCTAGAGACTCTAGGAACCACCAGTAAACCTGCAGTCTGAGAACGAAGTGCTTTGTTAGGAACATATGGAACAATCAGATCTCTGATGTATGATGGAGCTAGATCATTAAGGGCTTTATATGTGAGGAGGAGAATTTTAAATTCTATTCTGGACTTAACAGGGAGCCAATGAAGGGAAGCTAAAGTAGGGGAATGTAGTAGTAGATGATCTCTCTTTTTAATTTTCATCAGAACTCTTGCTGCAGCATTTTGAATCAGCTGAAGGCTTTTAACTGCATTTTGTGGACATCCTGATAGTAACGAATTACAATAGTCCAGCCTTGAAGTAACAAATGCATGGACTAGTTTTTCAGCGTCACTCCTAGATAGGATATTTCTAATTTTGGCAATGTTCCGGAGATGAAAGAAGGAAATCCTAGAAACCTGTTTAATATGGGATTTAAATGACATGTCCTGGTCAAAAATAACACCAAGGTTTTTTACTTTATTATCAGAGGTCAATTTAATGCCATCCAGGTTAAGTGATTGACTAAGCAGTTTCTTTTTTAAAGACTGCAGTCCAAAGACGACAACTTCTGTCTTGTCTGAATTTAGAAGCAAAAAATGTAACATCATCCAAGTTTTTATATCTTCAAGACATGCTTGTAGTCTATCTAACTGGTTGGGCTCATCAGGATTTATGGATAAGTAAAGCTGAGTATCATCAGCGTAACAGTGAAAATTTATCCCATGCTGCCTAATAATTTGACCTATTGGAAGCATATATATAGTAAAGATAATTGGCCCAAGTACTGAGCCCTGTGGTACTCCACAATTAACCGTGGAGTTTAAAGATGATTTATCATTTACATGAACAAACTGGAATCTGTCAGACAGATAAGATTTAAACCAGCCTAGCGCTGTTCCCCTGATCCCTACAGCATATTCCAGCCTTTCTAAGAGAATTTTGTGATCGACTGTATCAAATGCAGCACTGAGATCTAACAGAACCAGAACAGACACAAGTCCATTATCTGAGGCCATAAGAATATCATTACTGACTTTCAGCAGAGCTGTTTCAGTGCTATGATGAGCTCTGAAACCTGACTGAAACTCTTCAAACAGGTCATTGCTGTATAAAGGCTCACACATTTGATTAGCAACAATTTTCTCAAGAATGTTAGATAAGAATGGAAGATTGGATATAGGTCTGTAATTTTTCAAGTCATCTCGATCAAGCGGAGGTTTCTTACGTAAAGGTTTAATTATAGCTAACTTAAAAGCCTGTGGTACATATCCATTTACTAAAGATAGATTAATCATATCTAAAATGGGGCTGGTAATCAGAGGGAACACTTCCTTAAATAATTTGGTTGGGATTGGGTCTAACATACAAGTTGAAGGTTTAGATGAAGCTAATATTTCTGATAACTCAGGAAGCTTCACAGGATCAAAACAGTCCAAACACAAATCAGGTTCTGCAGTTATTTCCAATGTTGTCTCACTTGCTGTGGATGAAGTAATCATCTTCGGGAGTATGTCAAAGATTTTCTTTTTAATAGAATAAATTTTATTTAAGAAGAATCCCATAAAGTCATGGCTACTAAGAGCTAAGGGAATGGATGGCTCAACAGAACTATGACTCTGTGTAAGTTTAGCAACTGTACTAAAGAGAAACCTAGGATTATTCTTGTTCTCTTCTATTAATGATGAGAAGTAAGCTGTTCTAGCTTGGCGAAGTGTCTTTTTATACAACAGTAGGCTATTTTTCCAGATTAAGTAGGAATCCTCTAGGTGTGTAGAGCGCCATTTTCTCTCCAATTTTCTAACATTGTGCTTTAAAGTACGCAGCTCTGAATTAAACCAAGGAGCTAGCCTCCTATTAATGATTACCTTCTTTTTCAAGGTGGCTGCATTGTCTAATGCATCATGCAATGATGAAGAAACACTATGAACAAAAGAATCAATTTGTGAAGGGGCAGAAACAGAATTATTGCCCTCCACTGTGCTTTTCAGTGATAATGAGGAAATTAAAAGTGGAACAGATTCTTTAAAGGTTGTTACAGCATCGCCTGATAATGATCTACTATAATGAAATTTTCTTTCAGGTGTGGAGTACTCGGTTAAATTAAACTCAAAGGTTATTAAGAAATGGTCAGACAGGACAGGGTTATGAGAGAATATTGTTATGTCTTTACACTCAATGCCATATGTCAGCACAAGGTCCAGAGAATGAAGACAAAGGTGGGTAGATTTGTTAATGTTTTGATCAAAGCCAATTGAGTCTAAGACAACATTAAACGCTATATTTAGGCTATCACTTTCAGCGTCTACATGAATGTTAAAATCCCCCACTATAATAACTTTATCTGTATTTAACACTAAATCAGATAAAAGGTCTGAAAACTGATCTACAAATTGAGAGTAAGGGCCTGGTGGACGGTACAAAACAACAAACAGAAGAGGTGTTAGTGCTTTGCAATTTGGATGAGGAAAACTAAGGATTAAATATTCAAAAGAGTTGTAGCTATTGATTGGTCTGGGGCTAATCAATAAATCAGACTGAAAGATGGTTGCTACTCCTCCTCCTCGCCCAGTAATTCGAGGAAGGTGAAAATTTAAATAATTAGTAGGAGTTGACTCATTTATAGTAACATAATCCTCTTGCTGCAGCCAGGTTTCTGTGACGCAAAGTAAATCAATCTGATTATCACAAATCAGGTCACTAACTAGCAATGTCTTTGAAGAGAGAGATCTTATGTTCAGTAAGCCACATTTAATTGTTTTATTTTTCTTTTTGGTCTGAGTTGTGTTTATTTTTATTAGATTTTCCTGATTTCCTCCTTTTAGATTATTTTTTAATCTATTCAATTTTGGCCGTGGGCGAGACACTGTCTTAATAGGGTAATGGGTGGGTAGCAGTACAGAAGCTGCAGAGAGGAGTGTTAAACTACGACCCTGCTTCCTGGTCTGAACCCTGGGTTGTCAGAGTTTTGGAGAACTAATAAATTCGGCCAGATTCCTAGAAAGAAGAGCAGCTCCATCCAAAGTGGGATGGATGCCGTCTCTCCGGATCAGACCAGGTTTTCCCCAAAATGTTTGCCAGTTATCAATGTAACCCACATTGTTTTCTGGACACCACCTAGACAGCCAGCGGTTGAATGACAGCATGCGGCTAAACATGTCGTCACTGGTCCGATCGGGGAGGGGACCAGAGAAAATTACGGAGTCCGACATTGTTTTGGCAAACTTACACACCGAAGCAACACTAACTTTCGTGACCTCCGATTGACGTAACCGGGTGTCATTACCGCCAGCGTGAATAACAATCTTACTGTATTTACGCTTATCTTTAGCCAGCAGTTTCAGGTAGGAAACACAGACTTATCCATATAAACCTTAAATATGAAGGGCCCATGTAACAGATCTAATTATGGTGCAGCAGGTAGATCCCTGAGTTGAAGAACTAAATCAAAACTAAATCAAGATAGGACCCCAGACCTTATCCAATTAGTTACTTTGATTCTGAATAGAGGCCAAAGTTTGAATTGATATCTCATTGCTTTAATCTCTAAAAGGAGCAGCGACGTTTGGTCCAAAATCCCTGTAAGAAGGTTGAAAAACGTTAAAAGGAGTTGCAAAGACTTATGACTGGTTGATGGGAACAAAAATACTGCCTTCTGCAACAGATCTAAGTACTGGGTCCATGTCTTTACCCCGTTGTGTTTTCTGTTTCTAATTCTAATAAGCCAAATAAAGTTTAGGTCTGTAGTAAAATTTATTTGAAAAAACCTAAAACGTTCCAGCTGACACGACAGGTTCATTGTGTCTGAGTCAGTCCAGCGTTAGCTCCCTCTGGTTCAGTTTTTTGTAGAAAAACGAGCTGAACACCTGACCTCTTTGTGCATCAATGGACCTGGTCGGTTCATTTAGTTTCAATGTTTTATTAGATTTAAAATAACAAGAACACAAAATCTGTGGCTCAGAATGAGAACTATTTGCATGTTCCTCTGTAAAAGTAAGTCAAGAAGAAACAGCCCTTACTCTAGTCACAATACAGTCATTTTCACTAAATTAGAATATACATTCCTGTGAGGCTTGATTGTCATATTAAAAATACCTTTTGAAAAATAACCTTTATGTAGGTAATAAACAAACTTTTCATTTAGCCCACATTATTGTACTAAAACGTTTTATACTAGTCAGGCGCATTATTTAATCTAAAATTTTGTGTTTTCATCAGCTGTAAGCAAAAAATCATTATAATTAACAAAAAAAAAGGCTTGAAAAAACCAGTGTGTATGTTATTAATAGATTTTATACAAAGTGTGTTACTTAAATAAATGAAGATTTCAGTTTTTTGTTTTTTTTTTATAGCGCCAATTCACAACACATGTTGTCTCAAGGCACTTCACAACAGTCAGGTACATACATTCCAATTAATTGTAACCGTTGAACAGTGCAGTCAGATTCAGTTATTTATTCAAATTGGATAAAAAGTTCTTCTGTCTAAGGAAGCCCAGCAGATTGCATCCAGTCAGTGACTTGCAGCATTCACTCCTCCTGGATGAGCATGTAGAGACAGTGGACAGTCACGTTGACTTTGCAGCAATCCCTCATACTGAGCATGCATGTAGCGACAGCGGAGAGGAAAATCTCCCTTTTAACAGGAAGAAACCTCCAGCAGAACCAGGCTCAGTGTGAGCAGCCATCTGCTACGACCGACTCGGGGTTTGAGAGAACAGAGCAGAGACACAAAGAGAACAAAGAAGCACTGATCCAGGAGTCCTTTCTATTGGAAGGAAGTAAATATTAATGGATGTAGCTCCTTTAGTCGTTTCACCTACAAAGAAAGAACAGATAAACTCTGAGCCAGTTTTCAAGGTTAGTTTGAAAGAGAGCACATAGAGTTAGTCACAGTAAAAGCTCAGTCAGTTGCCATGTCTAGGAGAGAGAAAGGGTTAAACACTAAAAGACAGGGCCATGTGGATCATCGGTAGAGGGTGAGCATTAAGTTGTTGCCAGCAGAAGCCTGGACGATGCCCCTCTCCAGAAAGGTGTCACAGGTAGACACAGAGCCAGGCCAGGTGTAGCTTCTAGGAAGAGAAAAGAGAGAGAACATAAAGTTAAAAGCTGAAATAACAGCAAATAATGCAACATTGGAGAGTAGTGTGAGAATTTAGCGAAGAGGGTGGAAATGTCATTTATCGAATAATGGTCACAGGGTCATAAGAAAAACTGGTCAGTTTTTAATTCTCAGGGCCAGATATTTTATGTTCTTATTATAATAAATATGAAAACAAAACGAAAACAAATTTTAATGTTTCCTAATCTGTTTTTGATTACAAAAAACTGCTTGGATTGGAATGTCATATTTTGTATTTTTAAAAGAAACATTTGAGGTTTTTGTTTTTCATCACGAGAACATCCAGTTCACCAAATATAAACGGCAGGTGCATGTTCTGATTGTTTAAACAGCAGGTCTGTTGGGCATCAATTACGCCACAATCTGTGGAGCTAGAAAAACGAACAAAAAAAAACCCAGAAAACGTGACGTACTCCAACGTCCTCCGGTGCAGTGTTTCCGGTCCCGCAGGTCTGAGCATGCGCAACAGGTACCACAGTTGAGTTGTGGGTATTAGCATGCGCAGAAGAGGCTTCAGCAGAAAGAAAATGAAAAGATGTAGGTTTTGCTATAAACAGCGCCATATTTTCAGGAGGTCATAGGTATGACTGTTCAGGAATCTGCAGTTCAGGGAAGCATTTCTGTAATGGTATTACTCTTGTTGAAAACTATTCCACCTCCCACAATGATGACGCAAAGAAAGAAGTAGACTGCTTATCTGAAAGATCCTCAGCCACCTCTTGATTCCAGTCCCAAAGAGTAATGGAAGTTCAGTGAGAGAGGTTTCCAAGGCTGGCAGCCTGGGCACATTGATACTTGTGCATACCAGGCACATCACTCACATCTGAACGTTTATTCTCTGCACCTGCTCTCACTGTAAACAGGCTGCGCACATGACTCACATCGTTGCTTTTTTGGCAACTGAACACTATACTCTTGCATGCTCTTGCATAGTGTTCAGTTGCCAATTCTCTTCATTGTATTTTCACACCTCTCAGGGATATTTAAAATTATTTTTATGGTTTGTTTTTGCGTTATTCATTAATTTAAAAACGTTTTATATCTCTTTTCAGAGGGGATTAAGTGTTTTACATTTTGTTCTATTTATCTTTTTTCCTATTCAGTAACCTAAATAGTTTCCTGTTTTGATTTATTCTATAAATGTGTTTAAGGCTCATAATATGTGAGAAAACCATAATTTTGTGTATTCAGTCAATATTTAATACAGCTGGCTCAATAAATTTTTAAAATATAATGTGCTTCTTTGTTTAAATTCAGCATAATAAAATGCCTTTCATGGAATGGAAATACCCTTGATACAAGAAAAACCTGTTTTTAAGAAAATGGCCACCTATCAATTAATCGTTAGTTGATCGATAAGATCAATCAACTTTAGATTAAATTATTAATCAATAATTTGCATCCCTACTACAGAGATAGCTCAGGAGAACCTAAGCCAATCTAACTAAAAGCTTTATCAAAAAGGAAAGTTTTAAGCCTAGTCTTAAAAGTAGACAGGGTGTCCTCCTCTCACACTAAAACTGGGAACTGGTTCCAAAGGAGAGGGGCCTGATAACTAAAGGATCTGCCTCCCATTCTACTTCTAGAGACTTTAGAAACCACTAGTAAACCAGTAAAGGGCTTTATTTGTGAGAAGGAGAATTTTAAATTCCATTCTGGATTTAACAGGGAGCCAATGAAGGGAAGCTAAAATAGGTGAAATATGATCTCTCTTTTTAATTTTCATCAGAACTCTTGCTGCAGCATTTCTGGTCAGCTAAAGGCTTTTAGCTGCATATTGTGGACATCCTGATAGTAAAGAATTGGAATAGTCCAGTCTTGAAGTAACAAATACATGGACTAGTTTTTCAGTGTCACCCATGGATAGGATATTTCCAACAAACCTAACTACCTGACCTATATGGTAATAATTGGGTCAGTGATTTGCTGCAGCGTCATATTAAACTGAGTGTGAATAGAAGTGCAAAGAGCTTGGTGTAAGCATTATTTGTACAACCATCATACTGCAGATTTAGATCACCACAGCAGTACTCTTCAGATGACTAAGTATTATAAGGTTCTCATCTGCCTTTGTCTTCTTCCTGATCTGCTCTGTTCTTTCAGCTGTAACTGGATGTCGTCATTTTTCTGTTAATATACATTTTCCTTGTCAACAGCACGAGAAAGTGTGCAAGCTGCAAACGTGCTTTCCTGGTGTGTAGATCAACTTTCCATTTGGGAATATTTTGCTCTTTTGTCTATATGTCTTACTGCTCTTTTGAAATTATGTTCACTGAGGCTCCAGTATCCAGTTTGAATGGGATGGTAGTCCTGTTTACTGTGATTGGCCCTATCATCATCTTCTTTTGAAGCTTTGCTCATTTGCACAGTGTCCACAACAAATTCTTTTCTCTTTCTCAACTGTATGAACTATCTTTTTTTTTGATTGTCACTGTTTTGCATCATTTTGAAAAGTAGTTATTCTTCCCACATTAATGGCTTCCTCCATATTTTCCACACTTTATGTCAACTTTTTGCTCCGTTTGAGAAGACTTTTTATTTGAGCATTTGAAGGGTGCACTGTCATTACTTCCTCGTGCAGCTCCTTTGCTTGAGCTTGTGTGGTCTTTGCAGATCTATACATTTGGATTGTTTTTTCAAGAGTTAAGTCTTGCTCCCTGAATAATCTCTCTCTCAATGCGTTGTCAGAAATTCTGCACACTATTTTATCTCTGTTGAGCCGATCTGTTAGATTTCCAAAGTCACACATCTTACTCAGTGTGTGCAGCTCCGCCAGATACTGGTCAAAGTTCTGGTGCAAGTTCTTTTTATTATTTCACTATTCGAACTTGACAAACAATACCTATTTCCTTTTTCCTAGTTTGGCCGGCTCCAGTTTACTTAGCCCGTTTTGCGACCGTTTCCACTACTGGCTTCTCTGGCCAAGTACTGGCTTTCTTCATCCGTCAGCGGGTCCCATCAAGGCTGAGCAGGGCCAAAGTTTGACATTACCAGACTGCTGTTCACTGACGATGAGTTCAGTGCTTGGGCCAGTTCTCTTTATTATATATATGATTCCAATATGTAAAATTATCAGGCAACATGGGATAAACTTTCACTGTTATACTGATGATACTCAGCTTTCTTTATCTATAAATCCTGATGAGCCCAACCAGGTAGATAAACTACAAGCATCTCTTGAAGACATAAGAACTTGGATGACTTTATATTTTCTGCTTCTAAATTCAGACAAGACAGAAGTTGTCGTCTTTGGACCGGAGTCTTTAAAAAAGAAACTGCTTAGTCAATCACTTTATGTGGACGGCATTAAATTGACCTCCGGTAGTAAAGTTCAAAACCTTGGTGTTATTTTTGACCAGGACATGTCATTTAAATCCCATATTAACTAGGTTTCTAGGATTTCCTTCTTTTACCTCCGGATTGTTGCCAAAATTAGAAATATCCTATCCATGGGTGACACTGAAAAACCAGTCCACGCAGTTGTTACATCAAGACTGGACTATTTACCATCAGGATGTCCACAAAATGCAGTTAAAAGCCTTCAGCTGATTCAAAATGCTGCAGCAAGAGTTCTGATGAATGTTAAAGACAAAAGAGAGATCATATTTCTCCTACTTTAGCAACCCTTCATTGGCTCCTTGTTAAATCCAGAATAGAATTTAAAATTCTCCTCCTCACATATAAAGCCCTTAATGATCTAGCTCCATCATACATCAGAGATCTGATTGTTCCATATGTTCCTAACAGAGCACTTCATTCTCAGACTGCAGGTTTACTGGTGGTTCCTAGAGTCTCTAGAAGTAGAATGGGAGGCAGATCCTTTAGTTATCAGGCTCCTCTCCTGTGGAACCAGCTCTCAGTTTTAGTCCGTGAGGCAAACACCCTGTCTACTTTTAAGGCTAGGCTTAAAACTTTCCTTTTTGATAAAGCTTATAGTTAGAGTGGCTTACGTTCTCCTGAGCTATCTCTGTAGTTATGCTGCTATAGGCTTAGGCTGCTGGAGGACATAATGACCACTTTCACACTCTCTGCTACATTCTCATACTACTTTTCAATTTTGCGTTATTTGCTGTTATTTCCACTGTTTCCTAGAAGCTACACCTGGCATGGCTCTGTGTTTAGCTGTGACACCTTCCTGGACGGGGGCATCGGCTGAGCTGCTGCTGCCAACAACTTAATGCTCACCTTCTACAGATGATACAATTGGCCCTGTCTTTCAGCATTTAACCCTGTCTCTCCTAGACTGAGGTTTTACTGTGACTAACTGTATGTGCTCTCTTTAATACTCTAAACTTGAAAACTGGCTCACATATTTACCTGTTTAGTTGTCTTTCTCTCCTAGATGAAGTCACTAAAGGTGCTCTGTTCTCTAAAACCTCCAGTCGGTTGTGGCAGATGGTTCATACTGGTAAATGGTAAATACTGAGGTTTCCAAGCATCACCTTACAGATAGATACTTTATAATTTTTTCACTTTGTTATATTATTTTCAAACAGATGAAAACAAAAGAGAAATAAATGTCTTATCCATTGGCACTGAGTTCAATTATGCTTTACATTTCTAGATTTCCATTTCAGATGTCGGAATATTCAAGTTCCAAGTTTGAAAAATAAGCACAAAGGTCCCCTAAAGCAAACTTTTCTCATCAACCCTCACCTGAAAATCCAAAATGGGCGTTTCATGCTCCGAGTTTAAAATTTTGTGATAGCTTTAGAATTAAAGCGTGTAATTTTATTAGTTAGCTTGCCACTGAGAACAGCTATTAGCATTTTCTTCTGAGTTTCCAGTTTGCAACTGGAACAGGATTAAGTTCCTGTCATGCCCAGACTGATCATTGACTCCAGAGGTAAACAAGTAGCCATCACCACTTGTTCTTGAAAAATATTCTTCAACATACTCCTCTTTTGAATAGTTTTTATGTGAAGCTGAGATGATATTTTTGCTTGAACACTTGTTTTTTTTTGGGTGTGGTTTGTCTTGCTAGCTTTAATAGGAAATTAATTAGCTTTGTGTTTACCTTGTAAATGGTCTATGCCAAAATGTTTTCTGACTACTGTTATACATGTTCGTTGACTGCTAGGATTGGCTCCAGCTCAAACCCACAACCTGAAACAGGATCAGGGATGTACAGAAAATGCTTGCTTTAGTAAAACTCAAACATCAGGGGTAAAACTCATGGTTAAAGGTTTGATGGGAGATGTTGAAGTAGAATTTTCCCGAGAGCACACAAGAGTCATTGAACACAGCAGCAACTGGACAGCTGAGTGGTGCTGTCCTACAGGCCCCTTTAAGATGGGTACCAGATGTGAACGAGTAGATTACATCTTCCCTGGCAGTCGTGTCCTTCTGGATTGCAGCAGATGGATCAATAACGTCAGTCCTTCTCTCTCAGCCTGAATAAAAAGCCTTAAAGGGTCTGCTATGTTAAAAGCATGTACAAACTCTTTACTTCATAAAAATCGATTCAGAAGGCGCTCGTCAAACAGGAGAGCAGGAATGAGATAATTTATATGTATGTGTTCCTGTCCACACTATGTATGCATCTCATTTATTTCCCCTAAGGGTCAGCAAAGATGGAAGAGCTGGGTCACAGTAAAATATGCACAAACATGCTTATCAGTCCAGCCCTGCATTCTTTCTGTGCAGAGGCTGAAAGAAATCTCATCCACAGGGACCCTTGATTTCTCCCCCCCGCTCCTCCCTGATTCTTGCACTCACGTGGCAGCTCTAATTATGAGCATCAAGGTGAAAAACATTTTTATGTATCCCAGGGGAAGCCCTTTTAACCATGCAAGGGGAGATGACATTTGAACGTTTGGTAGGCTCACCCTCCCTTTTCTATGCGTTCACCTTCCTTCAGTGCATCAACCGTTCTGAGATAGCGATAATCTCCTGCTCGTGTTTCAGATGATGATTATGTCTGAGCAACACAAATGTTACATCAGATTGTTCACTGCTTGCCAATTATGACCTTTATAGAGGAAAGAGAGGGGAACAAGGGGAGAACCTGACCTTTTTCATTCGAATAACATCTGGACACTTTGGGGCGGCTTTTCTGTGGTGTTAGACAGACACCTAGTGGTTAAGGCATGTACTTTGACTGCTGTGTTATTTATGAAACACTGTTTAAACAGACATAACCTTTTTTTCTCACTATCTGATTCTAAATCAGACAATACTTTTTCCTTTTTTGGTCCATTAGAATAATTTTTTTTTTTTTTTTTATCGAATTTGAAGTTTTATCAAATTGAGAAGTTTGCATATATTTGTCAGGATGTGAGGTTTTGGACTTTGTGTTTTGTTTTGTTTACTGTTTACTAGAGGTTTCTTGTTTATGGTTTTGTATTTGTGTTTTCTGTTTTTCCTATAGTTCTAGTTTTCTTCTGCCCCCCAGTGTGTTCTCTCACCCTTTGTTCCCTTGGCGTTGCTCTCTTGTTCTTTGAATGGTTTCATTATTATTATTATTATTATTATTATTGTTATTAGTCCTCCGGTCCCCTTTAGCCTTGTTCCTCTTGTTTATCCTTGTTCTCTATTTCCTCCTTTATAGGTTACCTTTAGTTATTGTTTACTTTGATTCTAGTCCTCATTTCCTCTGCTTCACCCTCAGTTTTGGTTCACTCAGTGTGTTTAGGGTTGTTTACTTTTTAGTCAGGGTTCTCTTTTGGTTCCTATTCTGTTAAGTGCTTAGATTGTTGTGTTCCCTTCAGTTTCTCAGTTTCCTTCAGTTCATGTTTATCCCTGATTCTTATGCTTTATTTTTATCTTGGTTTAGAGCTTCATTTAGGTCTGCTTACTGTCTTGTCTTTAGTCCCTTTCCTCATGCTTTGGTTTTATTAGGTTCACCTGCTCCCTCTGCCTCCCAGCATCCTTGTGTCACCTGTTCCCTGTTCCTCTGATTACCTGCCCTATTGTTTCATGTCCACCTTTGTCTGTATTTAAGTTTGCCTTCATCCTTTGTTCCACGCGGTGTCGTTATGTCTCTTCCATGTCCTCATGAGATGTCTCTTTTGGATTTTTGTCCTTGCACTGAATTTAGTTAGGTTCTGTTTTCAAATACCCTGTCAACTGGATTATCTTGTCACCCTGCACCTCGCTTTCATGTGAGTGAACTCTTTAAATTAAAGTTGGAGTTTTGATCCCACTCTGCTTTTCTCCGTGCTTGTCTGCCTCTGGTCCACCACAAAATACAGTTATGACAATATTTCCTTTATATTTGGAAGAATTTCCTTTTAAACTGTGTGACTTAGGTCTAACATTTTGGGTATCATGACACAACCTTCTCCAAATAGTTTGCTGGAGTTTTGGCCCCTTTGTCCTGACAACTGTGGTGTTAGCACCTAAGCAGATAGGACCTGAGGAAAAACCAGCAACATCTGAGAAAGCTGAATGGAATTTCTCTTCTTTTTAAATGGTCAAATACACAGTAGATCCAACTACACCATTACAATGTGGCCCATAAATTTTCCCTGGGACTAAGATCACGGCCTTGTCCTTCAGCAGTGTTGTAGCTAATCTGGAGGTATGTTTAGGGTCATTGTCTATTTGGAATACGTTTGGAAGAGCTTTAACTTCCTGACTGATGTATTAAGATGTTGCTTCAATGTTTCCACATAATGTACTTTCTTCTTGACGCTCTCAATCTTCTCCATTTTTGTTCAAATGTAACAATGGTCATTATGACTAAATACTTTTACTTTCATCAGACCACAGGGCATGTCTTGCCTAAGACCTTTGTCCCTGAGCACATTTACAAACTGTAATCTGGCTTGTTATTTTGCTATTGGGGTAAAGGCTTCTTCCTTGCCGAGTCGCCTTTCAGCCCATACTGGTGTCACACTTGCTTTAATGTAAATAATGACCATCTTTTGCTAGCTTTGACCATCATCTTCACAATATTCTGGCTTTTATTGTGGTGTTGATGCACACATCTTTCAACAAAACACATTAATCTCTGGGACACAGAACCGTCTCCTTCCTGAACGATTGATGAACATTCCCTTAATGCTTACACTTGTGTATGGTTGTATAAACAGATAAGCATGGCACTTTCAGGAATCCTGAAATTTTACCCAAGGATGAATCAGACTTGTGGAAGTCCACAATTATCTTCCTGATATCTTCTCTGGTTTCTTTTGAGTTTTGCATGACTTCACACAAGGAAGCAGTGTGTTTGAGGTGTTGCCCATAAAACCTCCACCGGTGTGCCTCTACTTAACTTAAATGTTGTCAATTAACCAATTAGAAGCTTACAAAGCCATGGCATCATCATCTGGAAACTTCCAATTTGTTTAAAGGCATACTAATCTATTTGAATGTCTTAATTTAAAGTAATAAAAAAGGTTTTTTCTCATTTTTCTTGTAGCAAAAAGAAGAAAATGTGTTCATCTCAGGCAGTGAGAAAACAAAGTTGTCTTTTTACACAGGATATGTAAATATCTCCTTTCAACTGTATTCAATTTAATTCAAACTTTATTATGGACTCGAAGTCCAATATAGACAAAAAGACACACAACAAACAATTCTAACAACAAACAAATTAAAAGTCACATTAAAAAGACAACTGTACCAGTGTCTCCACATCCTGGACTGGTAATAAATAGCTCTACATCTGATATCAATTAGTGACATAACTTGGTTCACAGACTCATTCAATCGACAAATAAAGCCATACATAAGTTTACGCAAGTTAGCTTGCAGCATGTTTAATCCTACTGAGACAAACATCTCACTTGCACTGGTCCATCTAGGCCTCCTGAGAAGCAAGTGTAAAGCGTCATTGTAGGCCACCTGCAGCCTATGCAAGCTTCCTTTTTTATACTTGAACCAGAGATGGGCTGTGTACAGAGGTGCACTGAATGATTTAAACAACATTATTTTCAACTTATCGGTACAAGATCCAAACTTGAGTACTAGTGTATTTGCCTGAGCATATGATGTTCTACATTGTCTATTTATGTCTTCATCATCAGACAAATCCTCTGTAAATATATGCCTGAGGTATTTTATTTTTTACATTTAACACTGTGTCTGACAGATAAAAATCTGGAAATTTTGTACTTTTATCCTCCTTAGTTCCACATATTATTACCATACTTTTTGCTGCATTGTATTGAAGGTCATACTGATTTGTGGGTGTTTTTGGGTTCTTCTTATTATTATTCTTGATAGGTTTTGAATCATGATTCTGTTTATTATTTTCTTAGTCATGCTTTAGTTTTTGTCTTCTAGTTCATGTTTTGTCAAGTTAGGTTTTTGGATCTGGTTATGCTTTAGTTTAATGTTTTTCTAGTTATGTATTCAAGAGTCTCTGTTTTGCTTCAGCCACGTTTTGTTCTCTCCTGTCTTCAATCATCTTCATTCGGTTCACCTGCACCTAGCATTCAGTCTCCTCGTTTCACCTGGTTCTTGCTCCATATATACACATCTGTTCTGTTCATTCCTCGCGGAAACAATATGGATCACCGTCTCTGTTCATGTCTTGCCCTTTTTGATCATGCCAAGCCTGTTTTGCCAGCCTGCCCATGTCTGTTTTTGCCATCACCCTCTGTAGTAAGTTTTGTTCATTAAATAATTTCACTTACCATCATGCTGCCTGCTCGTCTGCATTCCGGGGTCCTCCGCTACACAAACCCTGACAGAATGTTTCCGCCTAACTTGGACCTCGCGGACGGAAGGCAGGAGAGCGCCAGGGATCGCTGGGTTCAGCAGCAGATGGAGGAGGCGATGAGACATCTGCCGACCGATCTGGAGGTTCTGCACTCTCCACTGCTGGATGGAGCGTGAGGCGGTTCAGTGACGTTCTCCGCCTGCTCCCCGGGTTGCGCACCCTGATCTGGCAGAGAAGCCCACGTCCTCCTCCCGCCCTAACAAACATCAGCGCGGAGCGACTTCCTGCTTTTCGGCCAGCGAGGAGGTGGGTCCCATGCCAGCTGACGTGTAGGCTGCAGCAAGTAATCCCGCGTCTTCTGCCTGGCTCACCTTACCTCTACCCAAGCCATCTTCACACTCTCCAGCCCAAGATTCTGTGGCGACGCCTGATGAGCTGGAGGAGTGTTTAAGGTTTTATGCTCGCCAGATTAAGAGCTTCAGGAGGGCCAGTCTCCTATATTCCTCTCCTGAGTTTACGGCCAAGGTCAGAGAGATGGAGGAAGATTACCGGACAGCAGTAATGCAGTTTTACTGCCACCCACCTCCATCCTCGCCATGTTTCCAGAGCTCTGCTGCTGCTGAGCAGCCCACGCCAGGTCTCCAGGGAGCTGCTACTGAGCAGTCCACGCCAGGTCTTCAGAGTGCCGCTGCATCTCAGTCTACGCCAAGGCTCCAGAGCGCCGTTGCAGCTCAGCTGTCACCATGTCTGCAGAACAAAGCAGCAGCTCAGCCCACGTCATGCTTCCAGATGCTCACCATTGTACAGTCCAAGTCTGCCTCAACCTCCTCCACACGCCGCAGAGGACGTCGGAAGAGGGACGTCTCGGCTCAAGTCATCGGGGGTCCCGGCGACACCTCGGCTCAAGTCATCGGGTGTCCCGGCGACGCCTCGGCTCAAGTCATCGGGTTTGTGGAGGGGTTTGAGGAGGAAGCGCCGCCGGATCCTGTTTCTGAGGGGTTCAAGGAGCAGCTTGTCCTCGTTCTGGCCTCCAAGGGTTCGCCGGGCTCTGTTTCTGTCTCCGAGGGTCCCGTCGGTGCTGCATCTGCCTCTGAGGGTCCCGCAAGCTCTGTTCCTGTCTTCGAGGGAGTGCCAGGCTCTGCTTCAGCCTCTGAGGGATCACCAGGCACCGCTTCAGCCTCTGAGTGGTCGCCAGGCACCGTGAAGCCCAAGACTCCAATCCTCCGGAGTTCCACCGAGTTTCTGGAGGGTCCCCTACGCTCCATGGTCGACCTCCCGATCTGCCGTCCCGAGGGTCCTATACTCTGCTCGGCCGACCTCCAGACCGTCAGTTCCTTCATCGCCGGCTGCCAAGGTCTCTACGTCCCTGCTGGCATCCTTGTCTTCGCCTCCGCCGCTGTCGCCAGCCGCCAAGGTCTCTACATCTCTATCGTTCTCCACGTCTCTGCTGCAGACCACCAAGGTCTCCACGTCTCTGCCAGTCTCCAGGTCCTCATCCTCGCCTTCATCGCCACTGCTGGTCTGCACGTCTTCGCCAACGTTGCCGGCTGACCTGGTTCTTGAACACTGGGTTCTTGATCCCGCCTGATCTTTGTGCCTGCGTGGGGCGACGTCTTGGTCGCCCGCCTGACCGTTGTGCCTATCGGGGTGACGTCCTAGTCGCCCGCCTGCTCGGGATGACCTCCTGGTCGCCCGCCTGAACTTTGTTTTGGTTTTTGTTTCATGTCTGTTTTTGCCGTAATTTTTCTTATCTCGTTAATAAGGAACGACAACAATACAGTAGGTAAAAATATTCTGCAATAAGAGAGAATGACCTAATTTTGAATTCCACACGGTTAAAATAGTCTGTAAAACTCAAACTGCTTAAAAGTTAATTAGTACGTTTTTTATTTGTTGAAGAGAAAACCATTTACCTTAAAATGTTAGGTAAAATGAACAGCAAAATACAACAAAACATATGCAATTAACTGCCACACAGTTAACATATTTTTTTCAAATTACAGATTTTGCTGCCAAAAACATTTAACTTTAAACCACTTATATAAAACACATTAATTCTGCAACAGATGCAACATTTTACATCCACCCCATCATTTTCACCTAAATCAAGTCGCTTTATTATGTTCTAGCAAAGTGTCACCAACTCTTAGTCTCTACTAATATTACAAATGTCTTGTTGAAGAATGTTCGATGGTCTCATCTATCCATCCATCCAATTTTCTAAATAGGAAAATATCTGTTTGCCAAATCCTGCGTGAGAAAGTGACCAAACAAGACTGAAGACCTAAGTTTTTCTTATAGATGGTGAGAGAATTAAAAAAATCAGTGGTATCTTGGCAGCAGTTTCCAAGTTTCAATAACAACCATTAGATACAATCATTGTACAGGCCAGGTGGTTGTTTGGGAAGCATCCCTGGATAAAGTTTTTCCAGCAGGCACTTGTCAGATCAGACTAACACAGCGCTTTTTTGCAAGATAGCACTCCAGCTGAGACTGCCGTAAAACAGAGGATGAATATGTGGAAAGCAGCTCAAGCCTCAAAATTTGGTGGGGGACATTTACAAAGGCCCTAAGCACCATGAATTAATGAAAAATCTGATGGCTTCCAGCTATAAACTAAAAATGACTCATGACTAGGTCTTTCAGCAGGATGATAAAACATATAGCCGAGTCATTGCATTTAAGGTTTATCATACTTGTAATTAACCATTTACCACTACTATCCTATCATATTGAATCATATAGAAAATCTATGATCTATGTTCCTACCCTCACCTTTGGCCATGAACTTTGGGTCATGACCGAAAGAACGAGATCCTGGATACAAGCGGCTGAAATGAGCTTCCTCTGTAGGGTGGCCGGGCCCTCCCTTAGAGATAGGGTGAGGAGCTCGGCCATCCGGGAGGAGCTCGGAGTAGAGCCGCTGCTCCTCCATATCGAGAGGAGAGGTGGATCGGGCATCTATACCGGATGCCTCCTGGACGCCTTCCTCAGGAGGTGTTCCACCGGGAGGAGGCCCAGGACACGCTGGAGGGACTATGTCTCTCGGCTGGTCTGGGAACGCCTTGGGCTCCCCCTGGAGGAGCTGGAGGAGGTGTCTGGGGAGAGGGACGTCTGGGGGTCTCTGCTGAGTCTGCTGCCCCCGCGACCCGGTCCCAGAAAAAGCGAGTACGAGAAAATCTATGAGGTGAGCTGAAGAGAACATAGGATGGAGACCAAGGACTCTTGAAGATCTAGAGCAGGGGTGTCAAACTCCAGTCCTCAAGGGCCAGTGTCCTGCTACATTTAAAAGTGTCCCTGGTCCAACACACCTCAAACAAATGGCTGCATTTCCTCCTCAGTATGCAGTCAAGTTCTCCAGAGTCCTGCTAATGACCTAATTATTTGATTCAGGTGTGTTGAAGCAGAGGAACATCTAAAAGTTGCAGGTTACCGACCCTCGAGGACTGGAGTTTGACACCTGTGATCTAGAGAGACTTTGCAAAAAGAATTGACCAAGGATCCATCTGTGCATGCTCCTCCAACCTTATAAGATTGAAGTGCTGTCGTGTTGACACAGCGGGGTTTTACAAAGTATTACCAGCAGGGGCACCAATTATTTTATGAATCATCTTGCTGAGAAGCATGTTTCAAACAGCTGATATTGGATCTATCTGAGATCAGAAAATTCAGTGGCCTTTGTCTCAAAATCTATACTGTTTTGTAATTGCACCAGAGCAGGACCTAACTTGATCCTGATGTTTCCCAAAAAAGGTTAAAGAGTTGCCTGTGTGGTTGTCATAAGACTGCTGACATGTATGAACTTTTATTTACCCAGCTAACTTCTTGCAGCGTGCATCTGTTCAATCATGTCACCTGCTCATTCAAACAACCCGTTCTTCCCATGAATAAAGTTTTAGAGCCTTGACAGTAATTTCTGGGTTAAGTAGGTTCATAAGCACCAACATAGTACCTATTAGCTCTGTTTGGGCCGTTAGGGTTTAGGAGCAATGCACAAAGAATACCTGATGCTGATGAGTTTTACTTTATATCACACCCCATTTGACAAAAGGTTTTGTGAGAAAAAAAAAATGCTGTCTTTTTAAACGTTAGACAGGATAGAAGATACCCTGCTTCACTACAGCGCTTTGAGTGCCTTGTTGCTGAAAAGCGCTATATAAATAAACTTGACTTGACTAACATTAGACATATTGTTTAATTTAAAACAATAAATTACACTGAGTCCAGTGTATGCTCGCTCTGGGAGTTTCTCCATTTGTTATCTGCACTGTCAGATTTTCTTCTACAACATACAGACACAATAGAGAGGCAGACTTGGAAAAAAAAAACCCACTACCACAAGTCTAAGGGCTTCTTTGTTTTTTACTTAGAAATATATTTAAAAACTGTTTAGCCAAAGCAAGCTGCTGAATATATTTAGCCTTTTTCTATGTTAATTCAAAGCCCTTAATTGAATCAAACAAGGAAATCCTTACCATTAGTTAACAAAATCCTGCAAACAATTCAACATTTCACCCAGATCAATAACAAAGTCAGAAAAAGCAACATTGATTGCTGTAAATCCACAACAAACATTAAGAGAACAGAAGTGCTCCTCAAGCTCCCCACCATTGTATAGATCTTTCTCTAAAAGATGCTGTAAACCAATGATTACACCTGGAAACTAGTCTAAAGCATTTCTGTCTAATAACATGAACACTCTGAATGGATTAAAGCTGAAGCTCTTTGAATAGTTTCGCGTTTTAAATCCACGTCATACAGTGGCAGTGTCGGATGGAAAACTCCTCAGCAGGAAAAGCAAAGGGAAAGATTTTGGATGCACCAAAGTTTAAAACCATAGCAAGTCAAATTCTAGAGGTTTTGCAAGTGAGTGACTAGAGTGCATAACACCCGAATGTCAGTTCCTTTGCAAAATATCCAAAACAGCATGTAAGCACATTCTGTAATGATGATTTTTATACATATGGGATGAGCTTCCCATCTGTGAAATGTGTAAAAAACATTATCGTAAAGGTCCTGTTTCCTCTTTAATGATAGCATCAGAGAAAACAATGACCTCAGGACAAGATTTGGGACAAGATTTTTGGTATTGATAAGTCTGATCTTTTAGATTTTGGAAATATATTAAGCAAGAATATTCTGGATTAAGACATTTTATACACATTATTTCATCCTGGTATTTATGAAGTTTTTATTGTATGTCTGATCAATGAACAAAACATAAATTGACAAATATTGCTTGCTGTTTCTAAAGTCAAGATAAAACAGACAAGTTAGAACCTAATTAATTTAATCAAATTAGTTCAAATTTATCTAATTTTGTTGTAATAGTTTTAAAAATTTATTGAAATATAAATCATTCAGTGGTCTATTTAAATAGTTTCTAATCGGAAATACAGGAATATTGATAATCTCCCCAAATAAATGTTACACAACAGCAGATTTTGTTGGCGTATTTACACTTGTTACATAGTAGTTACACTGTAAAAAGCTACAGAAATGTTAGAAGGAAGTTTTTTTGGAACTTATTCAGTCATTGTTAGTTTAACATTGAGTCTTCCTGGTAGTAGTTGGTTCTAAAGGCTTGCTGTCACAGAGATGTAATACCCAAGTACACCAGCAGATGGGGGACATGTTCTTTTGCTGCAAAGTTTAGTTTAGCAAGATGAGTCCATGCTTCATACTTCCATTGGATGCAGATTCATTTGAGAAAAGTAGAAGTACATTAGATCCTGAATTGCAATGTTATATTTTCAGCATTAAAATATGCAAACCTGCAATAAAAAGGGAAAGATTGGAATCAATATTTGAGCAATGATTTTTAAAAGGCTGTGCATTCACTGCCTGCATGCCAATAGTATGTTTGAACAGCTGGATAGATTCCCTGCCCTTAAAGCCGACAACTGACAGATTTTAAAGACAGAGATACTAAGGATCAGGCAGAGTGATCAGAATATTGTGTATTGGTAAATAAAAGGACAGATCAAAGAAAATGTTTGATCGCAGCAGATAATAATTCAGTGTTCAGTAATGATACTTTCAAACTTTTTTCCAAATACCATGCAGCCTTACACTGAAACGTCATAATAACCTGCAAACACAGCGATTTTTCTGGTGCTCAATATCAAAGTCTTTCAGTGTGTGCATGCGATCGCTGCCTTAATGTAGAGGAACACATGACATGCACTTGTTTTATTTGGTTTTAGTGGCCAATTCTTGCATATTCGCTTTACAACAAGGAAGCAGAGGGACAATAGTTGATTTTCTGCCAGAATCAGGTTTAAAGGGAGTAACTAGGTAACAGTCAAAAGTAGAAGTAGAGAAGCAAAAAAACAGATGAGCTGAGCACAGGATTAAATTCCTTCACAGCTGCAGGAGCAGACGTGGTGAGAAAGTTGGCTTAAAATTGTGAAGCATTGTGTGGACCATTTTCCATGCAGTGCCTGTGACTAATGGAGTCAGATATTGGCCAGTCCCTGCTTTCATTACCGCTCCAGGTTGTTTAATTAGATCAAAAATTGATAAATGAGTCTTGATTTTCAAATAAGCTCCTGAAAGGGTTGGAGGTGGAGAGATCTCTATCATGGCTGATAATAAAGTTGGCCTGAGTCCACAATTCATCAGTGATTCTCTATCAGGCGGCGATGAACCTGTTTACAAACACGGCGGTATGCCCTGGACCTCTGCGTATGAAGTAGAGGTTTCAGATTAGGTGCATCTCCTATCCTATATACTGTAGCTACTTATCGTGGGACCATTAACTTATAAACCAAATGGATTTAATCTTCCTCTCTTCTCTTCTTAGCTCCCATCTCTGCTCGTCTGTGCTATGGGTCTAATCCTCTGTGACTAATAAGCTGTATATAAGAAATAGGTTTTTTTTACAAAGGCACAGTAAAAGAGAAATGGATGGAAAAAGCTGATCACTTCCTGCTGAGAAAAAACTGTCAAATTCTTCCTCTCAATAGCAAGATTCAGTTTCAGCGTTTGAATGCTACTTAAAACCCTAAAGAACGTGAAACCACCCGAGTAATGCATGCAGTTTTTTAAATCATGTTTATTCACAACAGATTTCACATTCTTTTTCAGGACGACAGATTTTAGTCGACTAATCCGAACCATGATGGTACATTCAATCTAATAAAGTATGAAGACATTTCAAAGGTACTTCTTTATTTAACTAAGCATCACGGATCTAAGAGTAGAGTACTTCAGATTCCCCTGTGTTGACAATATGATGTGACACAGAAGCCAATTTCTTTTAACAACTCTTAAAAATTGGAAAAACTACAGAACATGCTATACAAGTTATAATCTTCACAAGTCAAATCAGAATCAGAATCAGCTTTATTGCCAAGTTCGTACATACAAACAAGGAATTTGCCTCCGGTACACTTTGCTCTTTTGTTCTGTTTTTGCATTACAGAATATACAAATTTACAATTTACAATGTACAATATACACATATCTAATAAAAAAGGTGCATTTGCAACATCTGTATGCTGTTGTTTTGTACTCTATTGAATGTTCATCAGAGAAACAGCCTGGGGGAAGAAACTGTCTCTGTGGCGGCTGGTTTTAGTGAACAGTGCTCTGTAGCGGCGGCCTGAAGGTAAAACTCTAAACAGTTTATGTGCAGGGTGTGTGGGGTCTGCAGAGATTTTGGCAGCTCTTTTCCTGACCCTAGACCTGTATAAGTCCTGGATGGAGGGAAGGTCAGCTCTGATTATTCTCTCTGCAGTCCTGATTATTCGTTGCAGTCTGGACCTGTCCTGTTTTGTGGATGAGCCAAACCACACTGAGATAGTTGAAGACAGGACAGACTGAATGATGGCAGTGTAGAAGATGACCAGCAGCTCCTGTGGAAGGTTGAACTTCTTGAGTTGCCCCAGGAAGTACAGTCTCTGCTGGGCCTTTTTTCGAACAGTGTCTATGTGTGAAGACCATCTCTGATTATTCTCTCTGCAGTCCTGATTATTCGTTGCAGTCAGGTCCTCAGAGATGGTGGTTCCTAAGAACCTGAAGTGGTCCACGGCCGATAGTGTTGTTGAGGATGGTGAGGGGGGTGTATGGGGGTGGTGTTCTCCGAATGTCCACCACCATTTCCACAGTCTTGAGTGGGTTCAGTTCAAGGTAGTTCTGACCGCACCAGTGTACCAGCCGATCCACCTGCTGTCTGTATGCAGACTCATCACCGTCCTGGATCAGTCCAATGACATTGGTGTCATCTGCAAACTTCAGGAGTTTCACGGATGAGTCCGATGAGGTGCAGTCATTTGTGTACAGAGAGAAGAGGAGTGGGGATAGAACACACCCCTGGGGGGCACCACTACTTATTGATCTGGATTGGGAGAAGATGCTCCCCAGTCTCACCTGCTGCTGTCGGTCCGTCAGGAAGCTGTTGATCCACTGACAGGTGGAGGCTGGGACGTTGAGCTGTGTGAGCTTCTGGTGGAGGATGTCTGGTATGATGGTGTTGAAGGCCGAGCTGAAGTCTACAAACAGGATCTTGGCATGCGTCCCTGGACGGTCGAGGTGTTGCAGGATGAAGTGTAGACCTAAGTTAACAGCATCATCTGCCGACCTGTTTGCTCGGTAAGCAAATTGCAGGGGGTCCAGCAGGGGTCCTGTGATGTCTTTCAGGTGCTTCAACACCAGCCGCTCAAAGGACTTCATGATCACAGACGTCAGGGCTACAGGCCTGTAGTCATTTAATCCTACGATGGTGGGTTTCTTGGGAACCGGGATGATGGTGGATCGTTTGAGGCAGGAGGGGACCTCACATTTCTCCAGTGACTTGTTGAAGATCCTTGTGAAGATCGGAGCGAGTTGATGTGCGCAGGCTTTCAGGCATGATGGGGAGACGTTATCGGGTCCTCCAGCTTTCTTTGTTTTCATGCGCTGAAAGAGCCTGTTTACCTCTTTCTCGGAGATCTTTAGTGTAGGCAGAGGATCTGATGGTGGGGGGTTGGTTGCTTTATGAACAGCTTCTTGCTAAAGCTTGCCTAAATCTATAGTCCGAGATATAATTTAAAAAGTTTGAAACAACTGCAACTGTGACAAACAAGACCGGACAAGGTTAATCTTACCACTATCCACAGTGAGCAGGATAGCAAAGGAGGTAAAACAATCTCCAAAGCTCATTGTTGCAGAACTGCAGCAAAGGGTGGTGTGTCATCAGATCTCTATGACAACCATTATAGATGACATCTACATACCAGCGTTGGTCAGGGAGCATGCCAGGAAAAAGCATTTTCTGTCCGACCACCACAAACATAAATATGTGGAGTTTTCTAAACTCTACTGGGACTTTAACTGCACCAGCGTGCCTTGGTCGGATGAAACTGTCCGGGCTGGTGTGGTGGAAGACCCTAGAAAGCAGACGAGCAGGAAGCATCGTAGAGTGGTGAGTAAACTGATTTAATAAATAAAACTCACTTCAGCAGGTGGTGGCAGAAACAGGCATGGACAGGCAGTCAGAACAGGCTTGGCATAAACAGAATGATCACAGAGCGAATGTTTCAGCGAGGAGTAAACAGAACGACGGTGTATATATGAAGCGTGGTAAAGGTGAACTGAGAAGACTGATTACATGATGCAGGTGGACCGAATGAAGCTGATTGCTATGGTTGACATAGGCAGGGAGAAACAAAACGTAACTGGGCAAAACAGAAATCCAAAGATACAAAACTAATCGGGAAAACATAACGTACATAACATGAACAATACTAAGAAACTAAAGCACAGCCAGGAAAACGGAAGCAAGATCCAAAAACGTAAACTGAAATAAAGAATAACTAAAACAGAAAAATAAAAGAAAACACACCCAAATCATGACAGAAACCCAGTTTAAGCTTTTAGGCAACAACCATGACATCATGAACTCTTTTAAATATCAGGACATTTTAAAAATATAACTAAATCAGCAAAGAAATAGTTCTCCAGACACAAAATTTACCTTTTTTTGTGGCTATCTTAGTCCCTAGACCTTAATCTGGTATAAAAGCTGTGGGGCTGAGCTGAAGAGCAGAGAGTACAAGAAAGGACCAGGACTTTGAGAGGTTGTGCAGAGGTCAAAGATCCCTCTCTCTGGATGCTTAAATCTTGTGAAATGTTAAGAGGAGAACGTTAAGTTCTGTCCTATTGGCTAAAAGGGGATTGTACCAAGTTTTAAAAGCAGAGGTGCCAATAATTGTGGCACCACTGTTTTTGTTAAAATAAAAAATACTTCTTGGTTTGGAATTTTTCCCCCACTCAATAAATATTCTTGAATTAAAGGCTGAGTTTTCCTCAATATTCCAGTGTCAACTTCTGCTACTTCAATAACAGTTTATTGAATGACTCTGAATGTACTACAGTGGAACATTACGCATTATGGTGGTTGTTGTGTCAGTTTCAGACATGCATTTTTAGAGGAACAAAACGTGAACACACTGTTGTTAATGTCTTCACAGGCACTAAATTGGCCAGACAACAAATGTTTCCGGCAAAACTCAATAGATGTGAGGAATATTTCTTTCAAAGTGTTATAGCTGTTCTTTACTGTACTGTGTTTATCTGTCATGTGTAGGAAATCGCCTCATTCCTTCATCTGCATCCATGTTTGTATTATGAAAAAGCTGATTTGAATATCCAAAGTGTTGGTAAAAAATAAACTCTTTCATGCTCTTTTGCCACGAGGCTTCAAGCTTTGGCTTGTTATATCTGCATCAGTGGATGATTAGACTGTGTGTGAAGAAAGAACTAGTGAAGCTGTCTGTCTGGGACCAACAAAACACAATAAAGCTAATCTTATTAACCAGCTTCTATAGTCAATATATGCAGTGGTGCCCATTGACTGGCTCTCGTAATCCCTTCAAACGGCTCTGGTCAATGTGTGGCAAGCTATATTGTCTACATCAGATTTTGTAATTTATTTCCATTTGAGAGAGCACTGTTGGGCTTTGAGAGAACATTTTATCAAACAGTCACAATGAACGTCAGATTGACATGTTATCCTTTAAAAGAACCAACAACACAAAAGTAGGTGTAGATGCATGACGCCGTAGAAATCATCCACCTGAAGGAAATATAAAAAAACAATTATGTGGCGCATTTGTATTCAGCGTGCCTTATTAAATACTTTGAAGAACCAAATAAGGCTGGGATTACAGCAGAAACTCTTTTGGAGTAGGCTATGTCTGGACTAGTCTTGCATATTTAAGACTTATTTGTTTGCCTTCTCCTTTTAGAAAAAGTCATATTGGATGAGAAGCCTCGTTGAACAACAAGTTTGACGTATTCAAACACATTTTCTCCACTGGATTTGGGTCTCCCTAACGGAAAAATCTCATGAATTTCACGTGACTGCATGGGAAACATCGTGAAGCCCATGGGATCATAACTGAAACACAGGTGTTTCACATGTGAGCACAAATCAATGGGATTTTTCTGTAAGGTCTGGATCATTCTCACACATTATTATGCTCTGATCTAAACCATTCCTTTGTAGCTCTGACTGTATGTTTTGGGTTGTCCTGCTGGAAGGTGAACCTCCTCCTGGGTCTTAAACCCAAAAAAACAAGTATAGCCTGTAACAGGTTTTCTTCCGGGATTGCCCCATGTTAAGCTACATCCATCTTCCCATCAACTCTGACCAGCTTCCCTGCTGTAGGAAAAGCATCGCTACTGCATTATGCTTCCACCATCTTATGTCACAGTGGGGATTGTATGTTCAGAGTGGCGTCCATGTAGGGAAAACAGATTAAATTTTTTGGTCTTGCTTCCATTCGTTGGCTATGTCGATGGCCTGTACCACACTTTAAACAGGATATTTTATGGTTTTCTTTCAACAATGACGAGTTTGCGCAATTAAGTTAAAGTGGAATGCCATGTTACGGTAGGTTTGCACTTGTGGGATTTTCTTACCATTTTCTGATAGATTGAACAGACCTCTGTGAGATGTTTAAAGCTTGGAATTTTGTTTTAGAAACATAACCCTGCTTTAAACTGCTCCTCATATCTCATTTCTGATCTGTCTGTTGTGTTTTTTAGTTATCATGATCCTGTTTGCTTCATTGTTGCTGTTTCATTAATGTTCTCTAAGAAACCTTTAAGGCCTTTAGAGAACATCTGGATTTATACTGAGATTAAATGAGACACAGATAGATTCATCTGAGATATTCAGATGTTGCTCTAATTTTCGGACGTTGCTCAGAAAAGTTTAGTACTAAAACTGAACTTATAGCTAAAACTGCTCAGACTGAGTTTAGGCAACAGTTCTTATACCTTGGATATACAAAGTGCTTAAACACACAATCCTAATATAGTGCTTAAACACTTCTTAGCACTGTTATTTATTATTCATATTAACACACATTGGCTGGCACTTGACAATTTTACTGCACATCCTCTGTGATGAAATCTGTCAATTTCAGTCTGCCAAGATCCTCGGCACAAACCACTTCCATGTATTTGCTGTTCCTGAAATCTGGAAATCTATTAATTGTTGGAATGTACAACTCCAATATTATGCAGAATACAGATACACATTGTTGTGACTATGAATCTGAATATATTATTTAATATTAATACTTTAATATTTTATCAAATAATATTTCGGTCTGTTAAGGGTTGTCCTGTGAATACCAGCCCAGTAAGGTGGTGGTATTAGGACAAAATAGAAAGGTGTGAGACGAGCTCTGACATTATTGAACAGCATAAACTCTACACACACATGGAATGAATTCACACAATTTCTTAAAATGCAAGAATTTATTAACAAAAATAAGTCAACTCAAAGTCAAACATATTTCAATCAACAAACTCTTCACCATGCTAAAACAATCCAACTAAACTACCAAGCAGAATTAAAGAATAACGAAGACTAATGGGCTACAGTACAATATAAACAAGTTGATCAAAGATGATTGAAAATCATGACCGAAAGAGTGATGCAACATTACTATGCAATGTTTATGTTTGAGAACCAAAGATTATCTTGAAGAATCTGGAAATGAAGTTAAGTTAGTCTTAGAACTAACTTAGGCAATAATCAGCAAACGTTTAGACAACCATTCACAATACAAGATCAGATAAAATATTATTTTAATAAAATAAAGTTTTAAAGAATGATCTGCTGAATAAAACCAACCTTCTGGATGACTAATTTTCAACAGTGTCTCATTAGCTGTCTTTATTTATTGAAATAATATTTAAAGAAACATTATTAAGGAAATAGTAAAATATTTAGGGAGGTATTTTGGAAAAGAACCATTCTTTCTGGAGAAATGGGCTTAAGTATGCAAGCACGTGTTCTTAGCTGTTAGCAGTTAAAGCTAACAAAAGAAGCTGATAGCTTAGCACCAGCATCAAACACACACCTTTAAAATACCGTTAATAAAAGGGTTTAAAATGCATAAGCGCAGACAGCGCATTATGATCAATCTTCTGTATTTAAAATCACCCTTTAAATAAAGTTTGTCTTAACTTTAAAAACACACAAACACAGAACACAAAACTGAGCATGTGCTGAGCAGATAGCTGAGTTCAACACAAACAAAACCAAACTTCATAAAAATAAAAACGTTCAGATCATTTCATCCTAAATCACTTCTCTCTGCCCAAACCCTAACCTCGTGAACCGCACTGAGCAGTTGTCCGGACGATGACGAAGTTTGAAGAAACATCCATTTTGAACGAAGGTTAGTTTCAGCTAACCTCTGAAGCTGTTGGGGGCGGCGGCTCGCTGTCGGGCCAACCAAGCTGCACGTTACCACGGTGATGCGGTCTCTGTTGTCATCCTTGAGACCAGGAAACTTCTCCACTTGGCTTCGTAGAGACAGTGTCTCTGCAGGGAATTTTCTGGAACAAAGTTTGCATCTGCAAGCCTCAGAGAGAAAATCAGGCAATGCTTGTACCTTAATTATTCTCGTTCTTGAATGAATACCGGATACACATACAGTGATTCATTCGTACTTAATTTGTGCATATGATCGCGTGATCTTATGACACCCTTGGATCCAGTTGAAGAGTTAAGTCTGTTTGCCAGCAAAGAGACATTAGCGCGCTGGATCTCTCTGTCCAGGTCCCTGTGTGGCCCGCGTAGAAGAGGTCGGTTCCTTGGGAAGGTGGGGGTTTTATACGGGCAGTGGCATCATGGGAAGTCCACTGTTACCCCCCCTCCCCCCCCCTTCCTAAGTTGCTGGAAGTCGGTCAATGCAATTTATTTTGAAAGTTCCAGAAAAGTTTGTACCGCATCTTTCATGTTGTATCCATGGCTGTGGGTCCCAACAACACAGAGAACCACAGCGCTCAGGCCCCATGTTGCAGTGACCAGACTTCATCTCTCATCAGCTCTAAAATCAACCATCATTTTGTATTCTTGACGTCCCTTAAAACCTGACACTAACCATTGACTCTTAATCTGCTTTTGGATTCCTTTTAAAGCAGGTGGTTGACAACGGGTCTGTGGGATTCCAGTGACACTGAATATTAAATCAGTTTTGATTAAAGAGCCTGAGTTTGAGCAGCAATGTCCACTTTTATGCCTGATAGTCACCAGCCTGTAAGTGCCTAACGCACCTTGCATGAATACAGGCCAATCAGTATTCTGGTGACTGTTCGGTTACGCCTGAGTGAGAAGTTAGAGACCATGTTTGTCTTTATTTTTCCTTTTTTGTTGGGATAATATAAATTGAAACAACACAAATACAAACACATAAAAACAGCTGCTCCTGTTTACGGGATGATATAAAATGCCAGCTTTGTGACAAGCCAATCACCTGATTGGCAAACAGTCTGACAGCAGCACCCTCACTGTTGAGGGACACGTCACACACATCTATTATATATCTGTTTGCCTTCTGCTGCCTCCGCCCTGCCCTGTTCACTTATGGGTAGGGTTTCTGAGCGAGACAAAAATACACTCTGTAGGGTTAACTGGTATCAGTTCATCTTGTGTGTTGTGCAACATGTTTTGTTGGTGATGCTTAGAGACAGAAAAACACTGCATCTCTGAAACAATCTCCAAAGGCAGATGTTGGTGGAAGAAAGATGCCAGCAAAAGGTTATGAGACAAATCACAAAGAGTGCTTGGGAAGAAGTATTCTTCTACTCAAAGATTTCTGCTTCTTGACTTGAATCGGCCACTCCTTGAACCACCACCTTAACATGGTTGAGGTGTTTGAGTGCTCGAATGATCCTAGAGGCTATTTTGTCCGGGGCTTAAATGCCCTTGGTAGGGTCTCCCATGGCAAACAGGCTCCAGGTGACGGGTCAAAGAGCGGTTCAGGACACCTTCATGAGGACCACACAATGAGGCACATTACCAGGGGTGGGCTAGTGTTTAAATTCAGCCCGGGAGCTTGATTTAGCAAGGCCTTTTATCCAATCATACCAGTGGACAGAAAACAGATGCTTAATTTAGAAAACCACCAACATAACTGTAGAGGTGGATCGGATTCTTTCTGCAGTTGAAACAAAATGCATTATAAACCTCTTTAGACCAGAGTAATTTAGTCAAAACCTATTATCTACTTTTTAACAGCTGAAAACATAAAAAAAGATTCCTTTTCCCATAAACATATGCTAATATATTAGGCTATATTGTATATTAGCAAATTTGTTTTATCCAGTGAGTCTTCATGTTTGTAATCAAAGCGGTAGATTTGACTTATTTTATACCTTGTACACATTTGTCGAGATGAAGAAAATAGTTCAAATCAGTATTGTCAGTTGGGTAGGTGTGCAGAAGACTCATCTGGATAAAATTTATTTACAGATCTGCTTGGAGATAGAATTAAAAAATTTTGAAAATTAATAATTTCTTAGACTGTCAAAAGCCAAGGTTTGTTAATATAATCCTAAAAAAGACATAATGCTGACGCAATCCCAAACACACCTGGCAGTGGTTCCTGCTATGCTCTCCTGTTTCTCCTCCTCCTGTTCCTCTGCCTCATCCTGTCCCTCTTTCATAGGTCCACAACCACAGCTGACACTGTCCTTATCTGCTACTGTATAACAACGATACAATTTATAGCAATTTTGCAAATAATTCATAGTGTTAGAGCACAAATAAAATATAAGAATCAACTTAAGGAAAAGCGCTAAACATCAATCACTTTATTTGTATTTTTCTTGAGTGGGTAAAACAGCTAATGAAAAATTCACAACAGGACAACTAGATGTAGGATACAGTGTATACTCAGATTTTTTTTACTTTGAACACAGACTGTCTCCCAAAATGCTTTCTTTTGCAATGTGTGTCATGTTCTGTTCAGTGGCAGATTAATCATTTCTGCATGTTTGGTGTAACATTGCTGACAGGCTGCCTTTAATGTTCTGTGTGCTCTGAACACACCCAAAAACACAAACACACACTATATGGTAAGTCTGGGATACCAGTGCTTGCTAACCTGCTTTAGTGTTGCTGCTTGGGCCCTCATCACTGTCCTTGGCTCCTTCTACAAAGAAAATGTCTGTTAATTTGACACATTTGGCTGCATCCTATATCAACTTTTTCTTTTTTTTCTCGCCGTTTTTCGGCCCCACCCACCTATTTTTCCTTTCTTTTTGACATTTTGGTTAAATTAAGCCGCTCCTCTTTTGTCAATACTTTTCTTTTTCAAATTGGGAGGGGCCGCTCGTATCAGACTGAGTCTGTCTGACGTTTCACTCCTGCACCTGTAGCCACAAGAGTGGCTCTTAATTGGGTAAAAAAATATAATCATTCTGATCACCGGCCTGTTCGGCCTGGAAATGACCAGCCATTTGGGAGACCTCCTGAACCTCCCAATACCCAACCCGCCCCTGCACGTGACAGGCTCCAGGGCGGTCGCCCGTTGGTCTTTTCACCGACTTAGTGCCAGCAATATGGACCAAACTCCTGCTCCGCTTGTACAGAGACCAGATGGCCTCTAATAAAGGGCCCCCTAATAAAGGAGCCAGGGGGTGGGGCCTCCCAGGGTGGGTCGACCACCCTGGAGCCAGGCCTGGGGTCGGGACTCTTCGGAGAGCGCCTGGTGGCCGGATTGCTCCTCGCAGGACCCGGCTGGGCCAAGCCTGAACAAGTACCACTTGCAGGGGGAACCATGAGGGACCGGTGCAAAGAGGATCGAGCGGACGAAGGTGATGATCTTGGCGGCCTGATCTCTGGATGCTTAGGTTGGCTGTAGGGATGTGGAATATCACTTCGCTGGGGGGGAAGGAGCCTGAGCTTGAGCGGGAGGTCAGGAGATGTTGACTAGAAATAGTCGGGCTCACCTCCACACACAACATGGGCTCTGGAACCCATTTCCTCGAGAGAGGCTGGAGAGAGTCCGGCCGTGGTCCTGCTGGCCCCCTCTAGCCAAGACAGACAGCATGCACTGGGGCAGTTCGCAGCCAAGTGTGAAGCGGGTGGGACGAAGATCAGCTCCTCCAAGTCTGAGGCCATGGTTCTCGACAGGAAAAGGGTGGCTTGTCCTCTTCAGGTTGGAGGGGAGTTCCTGCCTCAAGTGGAGGAGTTCAAGTATCTTGGGGTCTTGTTCACGAGTGAGGGGAGAGTGGAGCAGGAGATCGACAGATGGATCGGTGCGGCTGCCGCAGTAATGGGGATCCTGTACCGGTCCGTTGTGGTAAAGAGAGAGCTGAGCCAAAAAGCAAAACTCTTGATTTACTGGTCGGTCTACGTTCCTACCCTCACCTATGGCCATGAACATTGGGCCATGACCAAAAGAACGAGATCCCGGATACAAGGGGCTGAGATGAGCTTCCTCCGTTGGGTGGGTCCTTAGGGATAGGGTGAGGAGCTCGGCCATCTCGAAAGAGCTTGGAATAGAGCTGCTGGTCCTCCACATCGAGAAGAGCTAGTTGGGGTGGCTCGGGCATCTATACTGGATGCCTTCTGGACACCTTCTTCTGGAGGTGTTCCAGGCACGTCCCACCGGGTGGAGGCCCAGGGGATGGCCCAGGACACACTGGAGGGACTATGTCTCTCAGCTGGCCTGGGAACGCATTGGGCCCCCCCAGGAGGAGCTGGAGGAAGTGTATGCCTTCTTTTTCTTTGGTATTCTGTCTATTTATTTGATACCTGGTCCTTTCACTTGAAGATGGCAGGAAGATCTTTTCCCAAACAGGACTTCCGGTCCTCAGTGGAACTCCCAGAACATTTATCCCTGAAATACAGTTTAATAAAACTTTAGCATCCCTCAAAGATATCTACAAATTCTCTGTGCTCTAACATGTATTTCCTATAAGCATAGTTCAATTAGATGGAGAGAATAATAGTTTAAAACTGTGAATCCTAGTTGTTTTTAGTCTTTCTTTTTTTTTTTTGGCTCACTTGAAATCAGTCGCCAAAGATTTTTTTCTCTAATCTACATTCTACAGACTGGGCATTAATCAGAAAATCAGCAAAGAGTCTAATAGGAACTCTGGAGGAGCTGCAGAGATCTGCAGATCAAGTAGGATCTTTTGAAAATTTAGTTGTACTCTCTTTAAATCTGACCCTGCTGGAGGAGTGGCGAGACAAAATAAACATTAGAAGTTCCATTTTCATTGAAGCGGACACAGCAAACATGTAGAAGAAGGTGCTCTGGTCAGATGAGGCACTGTACATTTCCCACAGCACACCATCCTTATGGTAAAAGAGGGTGGTGTTGGCTTCATGCTACTTTTCTAAGCTGATGGCAGGAAGCATGGAAACATAATGGTTCATAATTGGCTCAGACTGAATACAAATGGACTCTTTTTAGACTTTTACCTGTAATACATTTAGAAAACTGCTTCTAAATGAACAAGTCAAGAGATATGAATACTTTTGCTGAGCACTTTATTCTGTCCTCACATATTAGTGTACAAGCACACCCACCAAACCACACACTCACACTCAGTGCCTATTTAAATTGCAGTAAAAACCCAATGGAGATCTGCAGTTTTGATGTCCGTGTGAAGGAATTCAGCGAAGCTGCTTCCTGCTGAGGACAGCGAACGCAGCACAGCGCAGTGGAAAGGAGCAGACGATCCTTCTCGCAACTACCAAGTGGGTTCTCCCAGCCCACAGAGCAGCTCACGCTTTACTGACTGCTCACTGAACCGAACCACTTTGTTTCCATCGTCACATGAAAAAAACAAAAAACGTGAGAAGACAGGGTGCTAATGGAAAGTGTTTTGTTTCACGATGGCACCAATGCACATGTGAATGTCTCTGGTTAAGGTGCATTTTAGAGACAAATAAATGTTAATGCTTTTGAAAATAGCAGCACATAAAATATTCACGCGCGGCTGTCACAGTGGACATATATGGCTTAGGAGCATGTTTGTGGAGATGTTAAAAGGACGTCTGTCATCTGAGTGCATCTGGTAGGTAGGTATGGTTTTATGCAATGCTTTACCATAGCTGCACTTTTTTCTTTCTAAATCTCATGCAGAAAGTTTTTAGACTTATTATATGCAGTCATATTTTCCACACTGCTAAATACTGTATATAGTCTAGTAATCCCATATGACTGGCTTCTTGTTCTATCAAAGTCCTGTTTTCCCAATATGAAACTTTTAACTACTTAAACCTCTGCATGAAACTGCTTCTCCCAGGTTCTCCTGGCTCACCCAATCAGACCAAAGGGACTCTTTTAAGTGGAAGACTCCTACATCTTACTAAATAGGAAGCAAAGTTTATGCGGGTTCACTAATTAATCAAACAGGTGTACTTTAAACTAATTACTTGTAGTTTGAAATGAAAAAATGAAATTTTTACAGTTTTTATATAAAGGGATATAAAAATTGTTTTAAATTAAGTTCTTTTAAAAGGTTAAACAGTTACCTGCAACAGGTAACCCTCTTGGTGGGTTCATTCAGTATAAATCCAAAAAAGTTAGCCCTGGATGCGGAAACATATGGCTAGTCCAAGATGGGCCAAGAACATCCTGGACTTCAGCCATCTTAAAACAACTCCAATCTAAACAACGTCATCGTGTCATGTTTGTAGTTTGTAGTTTGTTGATTAGCCTAATGACAGCAGGAAAGAGGCAAATGCATGGATGAATAGAGGTTAAAATTTAAAGAAACTGAGGAATTTATAGAAAACGTGGAACCAGGGTGAGAGCAGCAGAATCCAGCAATGAACAGTAAAACCAGAGAGCTTAGGTACTGGGGAGGAGTGATAAGTGACGTGGAAACCAGGTGAATCAACAGAAGCAGGGGCCTGAGCAAAGGATGACTACAGGAGGATGACAAGCTGATTGGAAACATAAAGGCTCTAACTAACCAAAGCTAAGGACTAATACAACAATAAGAACTCTAAAGAGTCTAAACCAAAATGCACAGAGAAAGGAACACAAGAAAAAACTGAGAAATTTAATACAAACGATTAAACCAATATGAAAAGTATTTAATGACAATAGTAGACAAGCCTAAAATGATCCAAATACAGCACAAGCAATTCCCAAAAACACTTTTGGATGATGCAACCAAGTGGTTTATGCAAATGCTGCTTTACAAACCTTTAAACTGCTGTCAAGTTTGCATTGGACAGTAACTTCATGAAATGGAGCAACAATCTTTTTGTATGAAACAGATACTGAGATTGGAGTATGTAAAGTGTTTCCAGTCAATGTTACTGATTAAAATAGGCTGTGCATATTGATGACGATATTAATGTAAATAAAATAAGCACTTCGTTCTCAGACTCCAGGTTTACTGGTGGTTCCTAGAGTCTCTAGACGTAGAATGGGAGGCAGATTCTTTAGTTATCAGGCTCCTTTCCTGTGGAACCAGCTCCCAGTTTTAGGCAGACACCATGTCTACTTTTAAGGCTAGGCTTAAAACTTTCCTTTTTTATAAAGCTGATAGAGTGGCTTAGGTTATCCTGATCTCTGTAGTTATGCTGCTATAGGTTTAGGCTGCTGGAGGACAAAATGACCCCTCTCACTCTCTCTGCTACATTCTCATACTACTCTCCAATTTTGCATTATTTGCTGTTATTTCAGCTTTTAACTTTATGTTCTCTCTCTTTTCTCTTCCTAGAAGCTACAACTGGCCTGACTCTGTGTCTACCTGTGACACCTTCCTGGAGGGGGGCATCGTCCAAGCTTCTGATGCCAACAACTTAATGCTCACCTTCTACCGATGATACACTTGACCCTGTCTTTCAGTGTTTAACCCTGTCTCTCCTAGACATAGCTAGTGACTGACTGTGACTAACTGTAAGTGCTCTCTCTCATACTCTAAACTTGAAAACTGGTGAGAGTTTATTTGTTTTTTCTTCCTAGATAAAACCACAAAAGGAGCTACATCCATTAACATTTACTTTTCCTTCCCATAGAAAGTACTCCTGTCCACTGTCACTACATGCATGCTCAGTATGAGGGATTGCTGCAAAGTCAACGCCAGTGACTGTCCACTGTCTCTACATGCTCATCCAGGAGGAGGGAAAGCTGCAAGTCACTGACTCAATGCAATCTGCTGGGTTTCCTTAGACAGAAAAACTTTTTTACCAATTTGAATAAATAACTGAATCTGACTGCACTGTTCGATCCTTAGGATTAAATGGGATGTATGTACCTTACTTATAATCTGTATAATTCGATTGAATTGACTTTGTGAAGTGCCTCCAGATGACGTGTTGTGAATTGGTGCTATATAAACAAAACTGAATGGAACTGAATTGAATTTGGCAGAATTAGCCAAAAGGCTACATTACATTTGTAGTCCCCAGGTCTGATATAACCAACAAACAAAAAACCAACATACCATCAAACAGTGCACAACATAAACAGACAATTCAAAATGCAAACTTAGCATAATCCAAAAGTGATTTATATGTGACACATTTTATGGATGGCACACAGTCTGACAAGAGTAAAGTGGCGTTAAAAGCAAAATTATTATAGCTGTTCATGTGAATGCTATTTTTTTTCACGTTCTGTTTTCAGTGCACATTTCACTCATGGAGGACATTGCTGGTGCACCACCTCCCACTTCCAATTACTGTATAAAATCATTTTTGTCTTCTGTATTAATAAATGTCCAATGGTTTTACGGTTAATAATGGAGCATTCCCTTAAACTACTATGATGTTTTTCAAAGTTCCTTCAAGAAGTCTGCTTTGTTCCTGGCCCTTCTTCAACTAGAGCCATTAGCTAGTCTCCAAAACCAACTAATCTGGATTTTTACTCATTAAAGACACCATGTTAGTTATCTACTACAGGTCAGAAATTCATTTTAATGTTAGAAACTATGAGCTCCCACAAACCTCCTTTACATGATCAAACAATGTCTAATCTAAAATCTTATTTGCTATAAGGGTTGATTGTTTGTTCACAGCTTAGCTAATGTTTCTTCATCTTGAAAAAACTGAATAACAATGATTTTAAAAGAAATTGTTACTTTTTGTTAATGCATTTTCTCTGATTAGCAATAGACTCTGCTAGCATGAGCTTTAATTTCCCTGTCCTGTCAGAGGTTTTTCCAAAATGCAACAAAACGTCTTGTGTGCGAGTAATATTCTTGTCTCTTTTGAACAATCTCACCGTTTTCTCAAAGTGAATGGCATTTTTGCCTACTCCTTGAGGTACTTTGGGAATTAGTTAGCTTTAGTCTCTTTACGCAAACAGATAATGCACAAGTGCCATTCCCTTTACCCGACCAAATGAAACCATAACAGAAGTATCCATATATTATAAAGCCACAAGAGAACAGTTTTCCTCCCTTTTTTCTTTATATGCAGGTCACCAGCAACAGAGTTTAGTTGTTCTCAGTTGCACAAATTTATCTTTTTTTCTCTAACATCCGTCATTATTTTTAACTGTGGGGCAGACGTGATGTTAGACTTTTTAGATTTGTGCAACTTTATTATTCAGGAAGTTGTTGCTGATCATTTTTTAAACTCAGATTAAATTATAATTTTTTTCTTCAAAGCCAGATCAAAACTATTGCTCTGATATGTGGGGACATATTGTACTTAACTGTAAGTACACAACCACACAAATTACCCACAGACAATAAACCTGTTACAGAAGCTATTTCAGTCTATAATTAGTGTTGGATTCAGCCACAAAGTAAGGCTCTATTCTCTCTGCTCCCTGGGAAAGGTTTGAGTGCAACATACTGCTGCAGGCAGGTCATCTGCCTGTGTAAGTGGAAGTCGGCTCGCTTTTGTTGGTCAGCTGACCTATTTCTTCAACTGCCTCTGTTTCTGCTATGTTTAGTTATTCAGTATTTATTAGTTAATTAGGAAAAGTTTTTCTCTAAATTGCTCAGTGTAGCTATTTGCTTATTGTCATGATACTGGTAAAACTAGCAAACAGCAAAATATTTTCATCAAATATCTGTATGTTTTAACTCTTTATGGTAATTTCTGCCAATTTCTGTGTTAAGATACTTCATTGACTTCAGTGACTTCATTGTAAACAATAAAGGTTTAACGGTATGTATCCCTTGTCTGGTCAAGGTTGTGCAAATGTTTGCTTTAATTGCCAAATCATTTTCCATCAGTCCTGGCTCTGTTCTGATGATGTAGATTGCCTCCATCAAGTAAGCTATTTACCTGTTAGCTGTACAAACAAATGTATCAGAAAGGAAGAGGAAGAACCAGTCCAGGAAATACAGGTCCTTCTCAAAATATTAGCATATTGTGATAAAGTTCATTATTTTCCATAATGTCATGATGAAAATTTAACATTCATATATTTTAGATTCATTGCACACTAACTGAAATATTTCAGGTATTTTATTGTCTTAATACGGATGATTGTGGCATACAGCTCATGAAAACCCAAAATTCCTATCTCACAAAATTAGCATATCATTAAAAGGGTCTCTAAATGAGCTATGAACCTAATCATCTGAATCAACGAGTTAACTCTAAACACCTGCAAAAGATTCCTGAGGCCTTTAAAACTCCCAGCCTGGTTCATCACTCAAAACCCCAATCATGGGTAAGACTGCCGACCTGACTGCTGTCCAGAAGGCCACTATTGACACCCTCAAGCAAAGAGGGTAAGACAGAAAGAAATTTCTGAACGAATAGGCTGTTCCCAGAGTGCTGTATCAAGGCACATCAGTTGGAAGTCTGTGGGAAGGAAAAAGTGTGGCAGAAAACGCTGCACAATGAGAAGAGGTGACCGGACCCTGAAGAAGATTGTGGAGAAGGGCCGATTCCAGACCTTGGGGGACCTGCGGAAGCAGTGGGCTGAGTCTGGAGTAGAAACATCCAGAGCCACCGTGCACAGGCGTGTGCAGGAAATGGGCTACAGGTGCCGCATTCCCCAGACCTGGGCTACAGAGAAGCAGCACTGGACTGTTGCTCAGTGGTCCAAAGTACTTTTTTCGGATGAAAGCAAATTCTGCATGTCATTCGGAAATCAAGGTGCCAGAGTCTGGAGGAAGACTGGGGAGAAGGAAATGCCAAAATGCCAGAAGTCCAGTGTCAAGTACCCACAGTCAGTGATGGTCTGGGGTGCCGTGTCAGCTGCTGGTGTTGGTCCACTGTGTTTTATCAAGGGCAGGGTCAATGCAGCTAGCTATCAGGAGATTTTGGAGCACTTCATGCTTCCATCTGCTGAAAAGCTTTATGGAGATGAAGATTTCATTTTTCAGCACGAACTGGCACCTGCTCACAGTGCCAAAACCACTGGTAAATGGTTTACTGACCATGGTATCACTGTGCTCAATTGGCCTGCCAACTCTCCTGACCTGAACCCCATAGAGAATCTGTGGGATATTGTGAAGAGAACATTGAGAGACTCAAGACCCAACACTCTGGATGAGCTAAAGGCCGCTATCGAAGCATCCTGGGCCTCCATAAGACCCCAGCAGTGCCACAGGCTGATTGCCTCCATGCCACGCCGCATTGAAGCAGTCATTTCTGCAAAAGGATTCCCGACCAAGTATTGAGTGCATAACTGTACATGATTATTTGAAGGTTGACGTTTTTTGTATTAAAAACACTTTTCTTTATTGGTCGGATGAAATATGCTAATTTTGTGAGATAGGAATTTTGGGTTTTCATGAGCTGTATGCCAAAATCATCCGTATTAAGACAATAAAAGACCTGAAATATTTCAGTTAGTGTGCAATGAATCTAAAATATATGAATGTTAAATTTTCATCATGACATTATGGAAAATAATTAACTTTATCACAATATGCTAATATTTTGAGAAGGACCTGTAGGATTATCAGAGCCACACACTAAAACTGAGGAAGAAACTCTTACTGGGTAAGATTGTTTTGTGCTGTGGTATGGCATTCAGAGTAAAGTCAATATTTCTAGTTATTAACATAAAAATACTAAACATATTTATAATCTGTACAGTTTATAGCCTGATTGGTAGAGTGTGCTCTAGCAAGACTATTATATCCATCTATAGACATTAGAAATCCATCAAGAAATCATCTACTGACCTGAATTGGGCAATTTAACAGCTACATCAGCCCTGGCTGATGTCCCACCAGTCAGAAACCAGAATATTTGATCTTTTTGCAATCAATGAGTACACCATATACCTAAGCGCTGCTAGGTTGCCCTGACATCTGCACTCTTCAGTGTGGATAGTGTTGCTAAGAGAACCAGACTCATAGTTAGTTATTTTCATTGTCATTGAGATGTTTGAAAATGAAGTCAGAGGAAGCAGATCTATTCAAAAGAAAACTGAATTTTGAATATTTAGACAAGAGTGCAGTTTATTCAGGCTGTGTCAGGATCTGTGCTTTGTGTGTCTGTTGGTGCTTTGACTGTGCTCAGTCCCTAGATGGCGTGGAATCTGGAGGAGAGGTGACAGGTGTTTGCTATTCCCCTGATTATTCTGCAGAGGACTATTTAAGGAGGAGGCTGCCAGCAACTCACTGCCAAGGCGCGAAACTTCGATCTGAAAACGTTGGTCTACTAAGAACCCCACAGTGGTAGAAATTATTTACTTTTGGAAGTGGCAGTAAAAGGCATAAACTGGTATGTGAATGGTTCAGAATGGATACACAGGAGGATAATATGGACTTTGATGAATGGACGCCAGTAAGTAGAGGGAGAGGACGCGGAAGAGGTAAAGCAGAAGAAGGAAAAATGTTAGACAGCCAAAGGAATAAAAGAGAGTTGGAAGAAAACAGTTCTGAAGAAGAGAGAGTAGTTAGGAGGAAAATCGGAAGGGAAGAATGTAAAATAATATTAAAGATAAAAAATGAAGAAGAAAAAGAGAACCTGAGTCCTATTTCACTATCTAGAGAAATAAAAAAAAAGATAGGAGATGTTGAAATGGTGAAGGTCTTGAGAGATGGAAATATACTGGTGGTGTGTAAAACTGAAGAACAAAGAAGAAAGGCTTTACAAGTGGAAAACATTTGCAAGAAAACAGTGACAGAGAGGAAGATTATAGGAGAAGATAAAATCATTCGGGGGGTAATTTATGGCATTCCTATGGAGGAAGATATAGACAAGTTAAAAAAAAGCATTGTTGGTGCAAAGGTAAAAAATCTCAAAAGACTGACAAAAAATGTAAATGGTGAAAGAGTAGGAAGCCTGTCAATTTTAATAGATTTTGAAGAAAAGGTGTTGCCACAAAATGTTAAAATAGGATATCTGAGTTTTTCTGTGAGGCCTTTCATTCCTCCACCACTAAGATGTTTTAAATGTCAGAGATATGGTCACATAGCAGCTGTCTGTAAAGGAAAACAAAGATGTCCAAAGTGTGGAGAAGATCACAGAATTGAAGATTGTGGGGAAGAAGTGCAGGAAAAATGTTGCAATTGTGGAGGGCAACATAGAGTTACATTCGGGGGATGTGAGGTAAGGAAGAAAGCAAAAGAAATCCAACAAATTAAAATGACTAAAAACATAAGCTATGCCGAAGCAGTCAAAAATGTACAGAAAGAAAGATCAAGGGATGAAGGTCAAATTAGGATTCAAGATTATCAACAAAGAAAAGTAGAATCAGAGGAAAATGTTACAATGTCTGTGGAAAAACTGATATTATTCATAGCTTATGTCATTAACTGCACTGAACAGGCTAAACACAAAACAGAAAAGATTAAAATAATAGTCAGAGGAGCAGAAAAGTTCTTAGGGTTTAAAGAAGGATCTTGGGAAAACATTAATAAAAAGTTGGAAACAGATGGAAGGCAAGGAGGAACCCCAGCTGATAGAAACATATGATAATATTACAGTGGAATGCAAGAAGTTTAATCGCTAATGGACAGGAATTTAAAGGGTATATAGATGGAATTGAAGAAAAACCAGAAATTATATGTATACAGGAGACATGGTTAAAACCAAACCTAGATTTTGTGTTTAAAGGGTATAATAGTATCAGAAGGGATAGACTAGAAGGAAGTGGAGGAGGATGTGGAATATTTATAAAAGAAGGGATACAATATCAGATATTAGGAAAAGGCAAAGAGTTAGAATATATAGTAGTTGAAATTTACAATAAAAAGGAAAAGTGTAAAATAATAAATTTTTATAATCCATGTAAAATATTATCAATTGAGTTGATGGATGAATTAATGGGATACTTAGAAGGAAAAGTAATCTGGTGTGGAGATTTTAATGCTAACAGCACATTATGGGGAAAATGTAATGATAAAAATGGACAAGTTATTGAAGAAATAATGGAAATAAAAAATTTGGTATGTATAAATGATGGAAAAGGAACAAGAATTAATGTAAAAACAGGTACAGAATCTGTGATTGATTTAACAATAGTATCAAATTGTTTAGCCAATAACTGTGAGTGGGACATTGACAAAGATACAACAGTAGGCAGTGATCATTACCCCATTAAAATCATAACAGGAATATTAATAAATAACAGGAATACAGGATTATATAAAAGATGGAACTTTAATAAGGCTGATTGGGAAAAATTTAAATATTTAAGTCAAAAGAAATTGGAAGAAATAGATGAGTCAATTGATATAAATAGTTTAAATATAAATATCTGTAAAAAAATATTACAGGCTGCAGAAGAATCAATAAAAAAAGGAGGAAGAAAGAACGATAAAAAAATTGTGCCATGGTGGACAAAAGAATGTAGTGAAGTAATAAAATTAAGAAATAAAGCATTTAAAATGTTAAAAAGTAACCCAATTTATCAGAATCTAATTGAGTACAAAAGAAAGCAGGCAAAGGTAAGAAAGATCATTAAACATACAAAAAGAGAATATTGGAGAAACTTTTGTAATACCGTAGGGAGAGAAACAAAAATTGATCAAATTTGGAAAACGATTAAAAGAATGAAGGGTATTAGAAAAGAATATGGATATCCTATATTAAAAATAGATAATATAACTATAACGGAAGATAAAGAAAAAGCAGAAATATTAGCTAAAACATTTAGTAAAATTCATAGTTCAAATAATATTAGTGAAGAGGGAAAGAAAGGTAGGGAAATCACAAAGATGAAATATAAAGAATTAATGCAAAATAATGTAGATACAAATAAATTAATAAATGAACCATTTACACAAGGAGAATTGAACTTTGTAACCAGGAAAACAAAAAATACATCACCTGGAAAAGATCAAATTTACTATACGATGATAGAACATCTCAATGACAAAGCAAAAGACAAAATATTAGAATTATACAATAAAGTCTGGGAGGAGGGAGAGCTGCCACAGAGCTGGAAGGAAGCAATAATTATTCCAATAGCTAAACCAGGAAAAGATAACACAAAACCAGAAAATTATAGACCAATCGCATTAACATCAAATATTTGTAAAATAATGGAAAAAATGATTAATAATAGATTAACATATTATTTAAATATTAATGGATATATATCTAGAAATCAAAATGGGTTTAGAAAAGGGAGAAGCACAAATGACTCTGCATTATGTTTAGAATATGAAATTAGGAGAGCACAAATAAACAAAGAAAATGTAGTAGCTGTATTTTTTGATATAGAAAAAGCATATGACATGATGTGGGTTGAAGGATTATTAATTAAATTAAATAAAATGGGTATTACTGGAAAAATGTTTAACTGGATTAAAGATTTTTTATCAAATAGAACAATACAAGTAAGAATTGGTCAAGAATTGTCAGATAAATATATAATAGATAATGGTACTCCTCAAGGAAGTATTATAAGTCCGTTATTGTTTTCTATAATGATAAATGATGTATTTAAAATATTGGTAAGGACGTCGGTTGCTCACTATTTGCAGATGATGGAGCTATATGGAAAAGGGGTCGTAATATCAAATTTATTGAAAAGAAAATACAGGATGAGATTATTAGAATAGAACAATGGGCAAATCAATGGGGATTTAAATTCTCAGTGGAAAAAACAAAACTAATGGTGTTTACACAGAAAAGGAAAAGAGAAAATATCAAACTAAAATTATACAATCAAGTTTTAGAACAAGTAAAAAATATAAAATTGTTAGGTATATGGTTTGATGAAAAAATTATATGGAAAGTACATATAGAAAAAATCATAGATAAATGCAAAAGAATATTAAACATTATGAGATGTATGGCTGGTATTGATTGGGGAGCAGATCGAACATCATTAAAAAGAATTTATACAGGATTAATTAGATCAAATATTGATTATGGAAGTATAATTTATGGATCAGCAGCAAACACTCATCTTATAAAATTAGACAATATACAACATCAAGCTTTAAGAATTTGTACAGGAGCAATCAGAACCAGTCCAATAGCAGCACTTCAGGTAGAGATGGGAGAGATGCCATTAGATTTAAGAAGGAAACAGTTAGCAATAAATTACTGGATAAACTTACAAAGCAATAATTTGGATCATCCCACACGTGATATTTTAAAACCATGCTGGGAAAAAGAAAAAAAACAAGTTAAGAGTTTTGGTTGGATTATCAATAATATAGCAGAAAAATTTCAAATATATGAAAAAGAAATAAGTTTAATGTTGCCTTTGCCAGTAGTGCCACCGTGGCTGTTACCAGAAGCAGTGGTGGATATGGTATTGATGGAAAAGAAAAAGGATCCAAAATGTAGATTAGATTCAAGTATAATACAAGAATATATAAACAATTACTATCATTATGTCCAGATTTACACAGACGCATCAAAAACAGATGAAAAAATAGGAGTAGCATTTGTAATACCAGAATTTAAAATAAAAGTAGGAAAAAGAATTACAGATGGATTATCAGTATATTCAGGAGAATTATTAGCAATATTGTTAGCAGTGCAGTGGGTGGAGGATATAAAACCATTAAAAACAATCATTTGTTCAGACTCAAGTTCAGCATTATTAAGTTTAAAACATAATCATTCAGAGGGTAGACCAGACATTTTGTTGGAAATAAAACTTACTTTATTTAGAATACAAAGAATGGGATTAATATTAGTGTTTTTATGGGTACCAGCACATGTAGGAGTTGGAGGGAATGAGAAGGCGGACAGGATAGCAAAGAAGGCAACACAAAACAACATTAGCTTTATAATAAATATTAGTAGGTCAGAGGCAAGAAATATAATTAAACAGAGAATCAGGAAAGAGTGGCAAAAAAGGTGGGATGAAGAAAAGAAAGGAAGATGGTTTTACAGAATCAACAAGATAGTAGGAGAAGTAAGAACAGGAAGAAGGAGTAGAAAAGAGGAAAGATTAATTACAAGATTAAGACTAGGACATACAGGACTTAATTCTACATTGTTCAAGATAAAGAAACATAATACAGGAAAATGTGATTATTGTGGAGAGGAGGAAACAATAGAACATGTAATATTGAAGTGTCAGAAATATGAACAAGAAAGAACAATTTTAAGGAGAGAATTTGTAGGGATTAAAGAAAATTTTATATTGAGAGATACTTTGCAAAGAAGTTTAGGTAGCAAACATATTCAAATTATAATTAGATTTTTCAAAAGCACTAAATTAATAAATAAAATTTGATTGTTGTAATAGTAAATAAGATTTAAAACCATGAAGAACCACACTCCATACCAGTTGGTGGCGGTAATGCACATCTTCAAGTTATTTGCCAACTGCCAAAAAACAACACAGAAGAAGAAGAAGAAGAACTCACTGCCAGAGTGTTGCTCTTAGTGATACTACTGAGCCACGTTACCTTTGCCTTTGACCTTGCCTTGTACACCAAGTAATTTTGTCTTTGTATCCTGCAGGTTTCCTGAACCTGATTCTGCCTTGCATTGAATCCTGCCTGGATAAACCGTCTTCTGGAAGGAAGCAATCCAGTTCCATGAACAAAGACTCAAGTCTCTCATGACTTCGTTGGATCACGTCGGCTGGCAGCCTCCTGATTCCTGCGTACCTCGGACCTCCATCTGCGAACCCTGTCCACCCTCCTCCCTCCATTGCACCTCGTGGATTACAAACTCTCCTGGCTTACCATATCCACCAACTTCAGTCTCACTGGCAAACAACCACTTGGTTTCTCCACTCCCCTTCTGGCAGATCCCTCCACCATTCTTTGTAAGACTTATTATTTTCATGAGTTCAGCCCCAGAGTTATCCCTGTTTACCTTCTTGTTTATTTCTACAGTTTGCATCCTGGTTCCAGTTCTGTTGGATGGGTGCAAAAAACTTGTTATCACTCATGTAAAAACCTTGGGTTGGAAGGCACCTGCACTATGCCTTCCTCCCTGTGTGTGTGAGATCATTGTTATCTCTGTGTGAACCAGCCTCCTTTCCGTCTCACACACATACACCCTGTCTGAACTGTCTGTTGAACTGTGTATATAAATAAAGAGATAGGGTGTCAAAACTTTGTAGTTTCACTGCAAAGTGGGCTACCCTTGTCACAAGTAACTATGACTGTATCGTTCTTACCTCTGAGTTGACTAAATAATACCTAACATTTATTGGTCCTTCGAAGCCGGATTAATTCAATAACCTTATTTCTCTTTGCTTTAACAGTGACTCTGGGATCCGTGGGGGAAGCCTGACGTCGAGCGAAGCACCGCTGCACAGCCTCCATTAGCCGGAGTGGCTGAAAGTCCCGGTGTGTGTGAATTCACACCTGGCCAGTGGGTTATTGCCTTCCTCGGCGCGGGGTGACTCTCACAGGGTCCAAAGAGTCACCAAGAAGTCAACTCCGAGGTGAGACAGTTTTAAAATACAGTTCATAGGAAAAGTACTTAACAGTCGTTGGTAGTGCGTCGCCGGTAAGGACGCTGCATTAGGATGGTTTTATTCCACCGTGAAAGGAATAGTGACAAATTTGGTACAATCCCGCCGTGAAGGGGATTAAAGAAAACGACTGAGGATTATTCACCTGTGAGGGAATAGAGTAAGCGCTATATAAATAAAAGAAGAAAAGTACTTAAAAGTCGTTGGTAGTGCGTCGCCGGTAAGGACGCTGCATTGGGATGGTTTTATTCCACCGTGAAAGGAATAGTGACAAATTAAGGTAGGGCCCCGCCAAGAAGGGGGCCAAATAAAACGACTAAGGGTTATTCCCCTGCGAGGGAATAGAATAAGCGCTATAAAAGTAAAAAGAACGGAGTAAATTGAGCTCATAAAATAGCACCAAGTTAACTTAGAAAAATTACAAGGTACCTGAAACTAACTGTGTGACTGTGTTGTGTGTGTATGGAGGACTAAGCATTTTAATAGAATCATAGCAGGATTCTGCTAGTCCTGTGTTTTCTTTTGCCCAGATTAAAACTACGTACTGGTGACTTTGGAGATTCAGGTCGGATTTCATTCCAGAAAATTAACACCGCTGCGAATTAGTCGCAGTAGAAGGCCGTGTTAATGTCCTCTCCTTAAAGTCTCATGCCAGTGACCTTTTATCTGGGACATTTATACTATAATTAAACTAACATAAAACATAATGGGGAAGAAACAAAGTAAACTAATTGACTTAGAAGGGGAGGTAAAGTTTATGGAGAACTATGTAAAAGGAGCAGGTATGATCTGTCATAGATGGAATAAAAAATAAAAAACATGGGTTTTTGGGCAAATTAGATACAAAGGATGTCTTAAAATTACAAGGGGATCTAAAATTAGCAATAATGAAAACTAAAAAGAGAAAAATAACAAAGAACAATGGGGAAAGAACAGAGAAAAAGCTCTGATTTAACAGAAATATGTACACGATGGCATAAAAATACGGATTTTCAGGTAACTTAATTATCACTGAAATCCTAAAACTACACGGGGATCTTAAACTGGAGATTATGCATTCAAAAGATTCAAGAGACAATAAAAAACCTTGCCAGATTATAATTTCAAAGGGGACTTTTCAGTCCCTGAGTGCTCACAGTTGATAAACAGATTAAAACAAAAAGATGAATTAAAAAAACAACAATAAGAGCAGCTTTTAACTGACATAGCCATAATACTGAGGCCTTAAGAAAAGCACAGGAAAAAACTTTCAGCTTAACTGAAAACAAATAAAGGGGGGGGGGCGGACCGCCACCCATCCCAGGTTAGATTATAAAGACTAAGAGATGGTTTTAGAGGACGTGGTAAAAGAAGTTAAAAGAGGAGGTGACAATGTGGACAACATGGAAACTGTCCAACTGGACAACCCAGTGAACAATGACTAGAGTTGTTAAAGAAGTAATCTGAGAGTAAAAGATTTTGTAGGCAAGCATTAGTGAGAAACAGGTGCTTTAAAAATCATTCTATGGTGTTATACTACTAACAATATCATGATAAAATGCAAAAGATTCATTTTACAGGGAAATAATTCCATATTTGGCTCAGATTGTTTGCATTCTTGATTTTTCCTCTTTGAGAGAAGTTAAATTTCAGCTCTGTGAAACGACCTTGACAAAGAGATGCAGCTGCCTGAAAACAAAGATAAAACTTCTGCAAACAGCAGAAGTCTGTCTCTGCTGAAAGGTCTGAAAAAAAAAAAAAAAAAAATTGTAACTCTACCCTGCATGTGTCAAACTCAAGGTCCGCGGGCCAAAACCGGACCTCAGGAGTTTAGTGATTCTCTAGAAGTAGAGCCTTTTTAATATGGTGATTGTGTGCTTGAATGTTATTTTGTCAATCAATAAGCAGTTTTGTCTACATTCTGCCACAATCTGCCTTTTGAAAATGTTTTGAATCTTGCTCTTTATGTATAAAAAAAAAAAAAAAGAAAGAAAAGAAAAATTGGCTAAAGTCTGCAGACACAAAATGAACTTGGATTGAAGCTCTAACTATGTTTATTTAATCTGAGATCCTCTCCAAATGCAACAGTATATGTCAGTCTACATGAGATACTAACAACTTCACCTACTGGTATAATATAAAGATCTGAGTGAATATGTGAAACAAACAATGATGAAAGTTTTTCAACAGGTGATGCTCATCCAGAAGGAAGACAGTGTTCCTAGGAAATGCAGCTCATTCATTAACAATCATTTTTTCTCCTATAGGTGGAAGTTTTGCTGACTAATCATAGGCTGGATCTATGAAACATTATGTGCACAGACCAAATGACCAAGGTTCTGACTGACTTATGAACCTCACTGACCTGACAATGATAACATGACACCCAACAGATAACACCTTTAAGGTGGACCCACTAAGACCACCTTATTGATTCTTGGTGAATAAAAAAAAAAAGAATTGAAGCGTTCAAAACAGACCTAGTGGAAACAAAAGGGGTTATGAGGAAACAATGTGCATTTTAAGAATAATAGAAGTCAAATTATGTTCAAATTTTTGCAAATAAAAATTACTCTGACAGAAAAATAAGTAAGTAGTGTGTGAATGTGTGTGAATGGGAATGACTGATTTCATTGTAATGCATCTTTGAGGGACATTAAAAGCGCTAATAAAGGTCTGATGTTCTGATGATCTTTGCCAAATTTATATCTTAATAAGGTTTCCAGAATCTTTTTCAAAAAATCATTTAAAGATGGCAAAGGTTCTACCTGTATTGAAAATACTAATAACCATAAGAAAGTTCATAGATCCGTCTTGAATTTTTCCTAATTCTTTTACAAACAGGTTATTTAAACTTTCATGTGGCCAAATGTCTGTGTTTGACTTTCTGTTTTTGTGAAATAAATGTCTGTTTCATGTTATGTAAAAATTAGAGTCCTCAACATACCATAATAATATTAGGTCAGTTCTCTATGGTAAAACAAAAAGATTTTAACAGATGTTTAGACTTTTTCCAGTCAGGTTCAAAATGATTGAATTAGACTCAAACTTAACATAAGATGAAATGAACCTTAACATAATTACTGGACTGGACTGAAATAGAGAAAACGTGAGTTAATTGAAACAAACTTTAGTTACTTGAACTAAATACAAAGCTGACTGAAACTGTATGTTGTATCTATAAAACTGGGTAAGATAAACTAAGATTATAAGATATAATATGCCCTTCATTTTTTTGTGTTCATCAGTGAGTGAGTTTTTATTTTTTATTTTTAATAAGAACTAAACCAAGCATTATTTATAATAATAGCAACTACCAAAAATATTGATCTCATTTTTAAATGTAATAAGGACTTACTTTATAAAATATAATAAAAAAGAATAATAAGAATTTGGAAAAACAGAGGCTTTAAACCTCTGCAGGAACAGCACTGACACTGTCAAAGGTAGATCCTAATACAGGAATCTGGAAGCTCATTCTAGGGTGGATAGTCAAAGTCCATCCAAGGATACATTTAGATGAGGCAGAGGGACAAATACAGGGCTTAGCTGAGAGCAAAGAGAGCAACATGCATCCTGCCCTAGCTGCTGTCCCACCTGAACTGTGGTCCCAATCATCAACTGATGTAGGGCTTATAAAGGGGTTCCCACCATACAAGGTTAAACTAATATCTGAAAAAAGGCCATTAGTCCGTCAATACCCCTTAAAGCCAGAAGCTGAAGAAGGTACTAAGCCAGTAATACAAGATATGTTGAAGTCAGGAATATTAAGAGAAGCACCTGACGCTACATGCAAGGCATATCACACTGACATCACTATTATTATCACAGCCAAACATAACTCTAAAAAGATGTGCCCTTTAAATCCAAGTACTCTAATACCTACTGCAGAAGATGGAAAACCACATTCTTATAAAGCAAAAGTTGAAGAAGACAAAAAACCCAGACAAGACATTTCTCAAACCCTTATACCAGATTCATGTGTTGTGTTTGTAGATGGCTCAGCATCTAAAGATGAATATGGAAAGAATAGAGTTGGTTATGCAGTAACAACCATCGATAGGATAATAGAAGCTAAATCTCTACCCAATACATGCTCAGCCCAAACAGCAGAATTATATGCTGTAGTAAGAGCATGTGAATTACATGAGGGACAAATACTTACTATATACACACACAGCCAATACGTTTTCGGATCAGTACATCACCATGCTAAGATTTGGCAAAATAGAGGTTTTAAAACATCATCAGGGACAGAACTAACTCATTTCAACCTATTAAAGAGAAAATGTCAGATCTGCTATTTATAGACACAGACGTGCTGAAAGACGCCCAACAGTCAGCAACCAAGACAGAAATAAAGGCCTGGCTAAAGAGAGGAGCACAGAAAAAAGATGACATCTATCAGATAGAAGATAAACCAATCCTCCCAAAATATTTATACAACACAGCGGCTACAGTGACACATTGGGAAGACCCACGTGTCAAGGGGGGAATATGTCACATCTGGTAAAGCATTAATGCTACACTATAAATATTTCTGACTATGCAAATCATTTTTGCAGATCATGCATAATTTGTTGCAAACACGGGGGAAGAAATATTGCCTAGTTGTAATAGATGAACCTAGTGACACATTTCTTCCCCACATATGGTATCTCACAGATTATAAGGTCAGATAATGGAACTCATTTTGTAAATAAATTAATAGAACTAAGTTCTAATGCATTAGGGTTTCAGTTAAAGATTAAGGAAAACAATGGAAGAAACAGGGAGGCCATGGCCCGAATGCCTATCCCTGGTTAAATTATGGATGAGAATAACTCCAAATCAAACTGGTCTTACTCCATTTGCCACCTAATGTACATCATTGTATGGCTCCACCCACTATATTCTGAGTCTGAGATCACGTGACACCAAGTTGCTGATGTGAATTTGTATTCTCAAAGAAATAGTACATGGCAGACCGTTTTCTCTGCCCTCTGACATGAATGAAATAGAGAAAGCACAACAGGAACCTTCATTAGCTGAGTGGATGAATAAAATGTTGCAGACAAAAGAAGAACAAATGTCCAGTGGTCTGCCGATAATCTCTGCTCCTATCCCACAGAATGAGGCCTGGAGACCTGGTCCTGATTAAGACACTCCACCGGAAGGATTGGAGCACTCCTTGGTGGAAAGGGCCGTTTCAAATACTCCTAACAACGCCCACAGCTCTGAAAATAGCAGAGAGGCCTTCCTGGATTCATAAAAGCCACTGTAAGCCAGTTTTGCCGTTACAGGAGCCAAACCAACCGACGGGGTAGCAGAGGAAGTCCGGGTTCAAAGATGGCCCAGCGTCTCAAACCGGTGAAGAAAACAGCTGATCTGCGCCCAATTATAAAATGGCTCTCTGTAACATGTGGACAGAACTGATAAGCCTGAGCTTAATTCTGGTAGCAGGACTCTTTCTCTATCTAAAGCAGGATCCACAGGAGGTGATACCGAACCAGAAGAGATGGACATCAGACGGGACCCATCTCAGAACACTGACGGAAGAACATGACGCACATCCATTCCTACAGAATTTCTGGTATTGTTCATGGTGGCATATGCAACACTGAACCAGGTAGAAATGCACGAAAATGAAGGGGACGATTATGATGACATGTTGTAAATAAATCACATCAAAAGCCTGAGTGTACTCATACATTGTATTTCATAAAATAACCTTACAGCAGAAAATCGGAAGAAGTTGTTGCTTAAGTGAAATGAGAAAAAGTACAATGATGACATAAACAGGGCAGATTTTTTAATTCTTTTATTTTTATGATTTCAAGTATTATTCTTTTATTTTTATGATTTCAAGTATTATTCTTTTATTTTTATGATTTCAAGTATTATTCTTTTATTTTTATGATTTCAAGTATTATTCTTTTATTTTTATGATTTCAAGTATCATTCTTTTATTTTTATGATTTCAAGTATCATTATTTTATTTTTATGATTTCAAGTATCATTATTTTATTTTTATGATTTCAAGTATCATTATTTTATTTTTATGATTTCAAGTATTATTCTTTTATTTTTATGATTTCAAGTATTATTCTTTTATTTTTATGATTTCAAGTATTATTCTTTTATTTTTATGATTTCAAGTATCATTCTTTTATTTTTATGATTTCAAGTATCATTATTTTATTTTTATGATTTCAAGTATCATTCTTTTATTTTTATGATTTCAAGTATCATTATTTTATTTTTATGATTTCAAGTATTAATCAACATTTAACTTTTAATGGTCGCCGAGGGCGGCGGGGCCGTATGAGTATTTCCCACAAAATATAATCTGTTTACCGTCCGTGGGTTTTCGCTCATACAAAGTATTTTTCTTACTCGTTTTTATATTAAATGTTTTTACTTGTGATAAAAGGAGGGACTGTTGGATGGGTGCAAAAAACTTGTTATCACTCATGTAAAAACCTTGGGTTGGAAGGCACCTGCACTATGCCTTCCTCCCTGTGTGTGTGAGATCATTGTTATCTCTGTGTGAACCAGCCTCCTTTCCGTCTCACACACATACACCCTGTCTGAACTGTCTGTTGAACTGTGTATATAAATAAAGAGATAGGGTGTCAAAACTTTGTAGTTTCACTGCAAAGTGGGCTACCCTTGTCACAAGTAACTCTGACTGTATCGTTCTTACCTCTGAGTTGACTAAATAATACCTAACAAGTTCCCTGCATTATTCACCCAGTTGTAAATTACCGAACAATACCGTCTCCTGAATTGCTTTCTGCATGTGGGTCAAATCCTTTAAACTCAATATGACACTGTGAAAGAACGCAATACTTTTACCATGTAACAGGAAGGCTACACAGAGTTCCACAAACTTCCTTTGTTTTATGTCTATGAAATTTGATCCTCTATGTGTAATGAAACATGATGAATTTGGAAATATTCACAGCCTTTTGAAAATCTCAGATTTAAAGTGAGGATCTACAGGGGTTGGACAATGAAACTGAAACACTTGGTTTTAGACCACAATAATTTATTAGTATGGTGTAGGGCCTCCTTTTGCAGCCAATACAGCGTCAATTCATCTTGGGAATGACATATACAAGTCCTGCACAGTGGTCAGAGGGATTTTAAGCCATTCTTCTTGCAGGATAGTGGCCAGGTCACTACGTGATACTGGTGGAGGAAAATGTTTCCTGACTTGCTCCTCCAAAACACCCCAAAGTGGCTCAATATTTAGATCTGGTGACTGTGCAGGCCATGGGAGATGTTCAACTTCACTTTCATGTTCATCGAACCAATCTTTCACCAGTCTTGCTGTGTGTATTGGTGCATTGTCATCCTGATACACGGCACCGCCTTCAGGATACAATGTTTGGACCATTGGATGCACATGGTCCTCAATAATGGTTCAGTAGACCTTGGCAGTGACGCGCCCATCTAGCACAAGTATTGGGCCAAGGGAATGCCATGATATGGCAGCCCAAACTATCACTGATCCACCCCCATGCTTCACTCTGCGCATGCAACAGTCTGGGTGGTACGCTTCTTTGGGGCTTCTCCACACCGTAACTCTCCTGGATGTGGGGAAAACAGTAAAGGTGGACTCATCAAAGAACAATGCATGTTTCACATTGTCCACAGCCCAAGATTTGCGCTCCTTGCACCATTGAAACCGATTGGCATGAGTGACCAAAGGTTTGGCTATAGCAGCCCGGCCGTGTATATTGACCCTGTGGAGCTCCAGACGGACAGTACTGGTGGAAACAGGAGAGTTGAGGTGCACATTTAATTCTGTCGTGATTTGGGCAGCTGTGGTTTTGTTTTTTTGGATACAATCCAGATTAGCACCCAAACATCCCTTTCAGACAGCTTCCTCTTGCGTCAACAGTTAATTCTGTTTGATGTGGTCCATCCTTCTTGGTGGTATCCTGACATTACCCTGGATACCGTGGCTCTTGATACATCACAAAGACTTGCTGTCTTGGTCACAGATGCGCCAACAAGACGTGCACCAACAATTTGTCCTCTTTTGAACTCTGGTAGGTCACCCATAATGTTGTGTGCATTTCAATATTTTGAGCAAAACTGTGCTCTTACCCTGCTAATTGAACCTTTGCACTCTGCTCTTACTGGTGCAATGTGCAATCAATGAAGACTGGCTATCAGGCTGGTCCGATTTAACCATGAAACCTCCCACACTAAAATGACAGGTGTTTCAGTTTCATTGTCCAACCCCTGTACATTTTTTATGGAATAAACATGGAGACTACAGTTTTAATAAAGCTTGCCACGCCAGCTCTGTAAATAACTGTTTTGTCACATTGCAGAGCTGACCACAGGTCAGTGTAATATTTGTATGCTTTTTCTCTCACCTCTTTCTGCAGGGTGCAACAGGCAGGTGCTTCCACACAGCTGTGGATCATCAGGAGCAATTAAGTAAGCAGCAGGAACCCTGAAGGAGGCATTATATTATTAACTCTCCTGAATGGTAATCAGACCAGCAAACCAAGCTCTGCATTCTTGTTATACTGACCTTGTTACTTACCTGAGCCCTTACTTCTCTCTTCCTAGAGTGAAGTAGATCTAGGACTCAGACCTGGATTTCCAGCTCAATGTTCTGTGTCCCAAATTTGTCGTTGGAAGGGAACACTTGACTGTGTAACTCCACCGAAAACCTCCTTCAGACCTGCAAAGCCAAGAGAAGTACCCACTTTAACTCCAGACTGTGGGTTTTCAAAATACCCTCCAACTCCAGTCACCTCACATCATAGAGAACCAGCCTTAGCAATCACTCACAAAGATCTTACCTGTCTACCCCAGCCTTTGTCACACTGCTCACCTTGTCTTGGAAAATCCATCTCAAACTTACCAGTAAGAAATCCTACCTGTTCAATCCAGTTGTTACCTCCAGCTATCTGTACTCACTTCTCTCTCTCCCTGAGTGCCTCGATCTGCAGAAACCAGACCCTGGGCAAACCACCACAGCTTTGTTTGTGTTTTCAATAAACCTGTTCAAACTTATACTCTGCCTCTGTAATTGTACCCTATGATGTGCCCTATGACTATTCATCATTCACTCTCCATTTGTTAATACTGCCCATTGCCTTATTCAGATGACTTTCACTTGGAGCTTTGGGTCCACATGTTTTTATTTAAACATACTTTAATAAATTAAGAATTTGTCAAAGCAGAAACGGTAACCAAACTTTTTCCAAACAACTGCAAGGTCATACCCTGGAAGATATGCATAGGACACCTCAAATACAGTCATAACCAAACATTTGGGAAGCAAAACAAATATTGGCTTTTGTGGCAAATACATTTTCTGTTGTACTAAGGAAAAACATTTCATACATAAACACTTGTCAGTAACTTCATGAACGATTCAGTAATTACAGTGTTGACCTGAATATTGTTCCTTCCTTCCATCCACCCACCCACTCAGATCACATCACCGTCCTTAATGATCCAAGGCATCCTCAGGCCTGAAGGGATACATAGTCTTTCCTTTGAATTCTGAATGTGCCTCAGGGTCTCCTTTAAGCAGGTCATACAACACCTCCAAAAAGATGCTCCCATAAGGCATCCTGATCAAATACCCAAACCACCTCAACTGTATTTGCTTTATTTCAAGGTTCCCCAAATGACAGAGCTACTCCTCCTATCTCTAAGGTAGACACCAGCCACACTATGGAGGAAGCTCATTTCAGCCAATTATACCCACAAATGGTTATTTTAGTCATGATCCATAGTGAGGGTTTGACCATTGGCAGACCAATAAATCGGCAAAACGGACTATTGGTGCAGACGAGGCCCCCAATCCATCTCTTGCTCCGTCAAGGTACTCACTTGAGGCAAAAACTGAACCCAAACCCAATGCCAACACAACAGCATCACCTGTTAAAAAGTAAAGATGAACCCAAGAGGGTCCCCAACCAGACATTCCACAACTACACCTTGAGACTCTGTCTGCTGTTTTTCAGTTCATGGTTCATACAAATACAGGTCCTTCTCAAAATATTAGCATATTGTAATAAAGTTCATTATTTTCCATAATGTCTGATGAAAATTTAACATTCATATATTTTAGATTCATTGCACACTAACTGAAATACATTCCTCAGGTCAAGCCACTTTTGAACCAGAAACAGCGGCAGAAGCGCCTGACCTGGGCTACAGAGAAGCAGCACTGGACTGTTGCTCAGTGGTCCAAAGTACTTTTTTCGGATGAAAGCAAATTCTGCATGTCATTCGGAAATCAAGGTGCCAGAGTCTTGAGGAAAACTGGGGAGAAGGAAATGCCAAAATGCCAGAAGTCCAGTGTCAAGTACCCACAGTCAGTGATGGTCTGGGGTGCCGTGTCAGCTGCTGGTGTTGGTCCACTGTGTTTTATCAAGGGCAGGGTCAATGCAGCTAGCTATCAGGAGATTTTGGAGCACTTCATGCTTCCATCTGCTGAAAAGCTTTATGGAGATGAAGATTTCATTTTTCAGCACGACCTGGCACCTGCTCACAGTGCCAAAACCACTGGTAAATGGTTTACTGACCATGGTATCACTGTGCTCAATTGGCCTGCCAACTCTCCTGACCTGAACCCCATAGAGAATCTGTGGGATATTGTGAAGAGAACGTTGAGAGACTCAAGATCCAACACTCTGGATGAGCTAAAGGCCGCTATCGAAGCATCCTGGGCCTCCATAAGACCTCAGCAGTGCCACAGGCTGATTGCCTCCATGCCACGCCGCATTGAAGCAGTCATTTCTCCAAAGGATTCCCGACCAAGTATTGAGTGCATAACTGTACATGATTATTTGAAGGTTGACGTTTTTTGTATTAAAAACACTTTTCTTTTATTGGTTGGATGAAATATGCTAATTTTGTGAGATAGGAATTTTGGGTTTTCATGAGCTGTATGCCAAAATCATCCGTGTTAAGACAATAAAAGACCTGTAATATTTCAGTTAGTGTGCAATGAATTTAAAATATATGAATGTTAAATTTTCATCATGACATTATGGAAAATAATGAACTTTATCACAATATGCTAATATTTTGAGAAGGACCTGTAGACACAACCGCCATTACCAACTGCTGGAATTTCAGGTTTCTGAGCTCAGCTGTGGGAAGAAAGGATCTCCTGTAGCGGTCTGTCTTGTCTGATGCTCATCCCACAATCATGCCTGTGCTTTGGTCCAACTCTAAACACACACAACTGGACAAATATAAGCATTAAATATAGTTTCTTGACTACAAGTTGCCAACATTGTCAGGATTTGCAAGGGGCAGTACACAAAATTGTTGCTTGCTATTCAATTAAAAAAGTACGCCCACCCCCACTCCGAAAAGAACTAAAAATGACCCAAAACAACCCAAGTCTGTTCAGCTACCAGTCCAGAAAGGGAGATGATCCCTTTTTCAGTTCCTGCTGACTGGAGGAGCTTTGGAGGGCAATATGGTGCTCTCTTGACCTGATGACCCAGATGTCATTTGTCTGCAGGAATCATGGAACGCGGGAGCTGCAGGGAGCTGCAGGGTGGCGGTGAGTGTGGTATCACGACGAAAGGGCGGTGAGTAGACCTGCGTGATCAAGTGAGGGTGTATTCATATCAGCAAAATCAAACACACCTTCTAACTGAGGTGTTGAGGTGAAAACAGATTCGAATTGGCTTCTATGTAACAGATATTCAATAAATTGGACCATAGGATTTTGCACAAGCCAGGACATTCTGGTGAATTCCAGGCATGTTTGTCCCCTCACCTTTTAAAACTGAATGAAATAGAGTCCTAACAACACTAAGTATACCAACCACTTTATTAAGCCCTATTATGACCTCAGCAATTCCCCCGCTCTCATTGGCTTCGATATTACAGTTCTCTGCAGCTCGCCATATAATCTGATGGCCTTTTTCGGCTGTGCCAGTCATCCTTAATCTTCCAGGGTATCAGCTTTGCAGGGCTGCTTTAGTTAAAAGAAGGATTTTGCCCTCCCACCATTTGGGTCCTTCCTCTCTTTCCCGCCAACATTTCGCAGATTTTATGATGAATGGAGCATTATCAGGGCACGGAGGTAAAACAGATTAAAATGACATCTAAAGCGGAAGAATGATCCTCCTCATTTGTGGCAGCTGTGTTGAGGCGATGAGCTTGGATAAGTCAGGGGTCAGCTGACTAAACTAGGTGGTTATGCAACACACAGAGCCAGTTGGGGCCGTGATGATGATGATGATGATGCACTGACGGACCCTGAGAAAAAGAGGCTCGAACTGTTTTAATGACTTATGAATGATGCAGAAGCTTCCTCTCAGATGTGCATAATGGAGCATTAATAGGATATCACGACATAGATAACATGAGGTCGTGTGTGGCCTGCAGGTCTACTCATGCATGCATAAAACATGGTAGGATTTCCATCCTCTGAAACACATTTTTGACCTCATGCTGAGTAAGAAACAAAGCTAACCTGAAACAATGACTTCACTAATCATTTCATGCAGGGATAAAATTACCCTAAAACATTTCAAATGTCTGGATTTGTAATGTGTTCTCAATAAAGCTCCTATAGGAATTACACGGAAATCAGTTTGCTAAACAGTGTGCATACTATGCCTAGTTGCGTGATATAAAACAGAATCTGCTCTACCCTATGAAGTACTGTGTGCTTTTTAACATACTTAGATGTATTAGCATTTAATATTAATTTTAACAGTAAAACCAAATAAAAGATCTTTGAATTTTTTTTGTAAAATGCAAGTAAAAGACAAATCCAATCTCTTGTGAGGAATACAGTAGGGACTACTCTGTAGTTTGCACTTTTTCCTTGCAGCAAGAGGTTCCTGGCTACGAATCCCAGCTTGGGGTATTTCTGCCTAGAGTTTGCATGGTCTCCCTGCACATGAAAGGGTTCTCTCCGGTTTCATCCCGCAGTCCAAAAACATGACTGTTTTGAGTTTGTGCGTGCATGCTTATCTGTCCTGTGTGTCTCCCTGTTCCCCTGTGATAAACTGACATCCTGTCCAAGGTGTACCCTTGGTAACTTCTCACCCAGTGACTGTTGGAGATAGGCACCAGCAGCCCATGACTCTACAACGATATGCGATTATAGACAATGGATGGATGGAATAAATTGTCACTGTCCACAGATGTTTAGGTTTTGTTTTGTTTTTCTTTTGTGTTTTGACCTTTTTCTCGCTGTTTAAGGCCTTGCTTTATTCAGTTTATTTCCCTGTGCTCATTATTGTTAATAGGTGGTTGCCGTACTAGTTCATTTCCTTGTATTTAGTTTCTTAGTTTATTCTCGTGTTCTGTTTTTTGAACATTCATTCATTCATCTTCTATACCGCTTATTCCATAGTGGGTCACGGGGGAGCTGGTGCTCAACTCCAGCAGTCCATGGGCAAGAGTTAGGGTACCCCCTGGACAGGTCGCCAATCCATCGCAGGGCAGAACATTTGGAATTATTTTCTGCTAGATTTAGAGATCTAGCAGAAAATAGATTTATTAGTCTACTTCCTTCAATTTCCCTGGTTTCACTCTGCCACAGCTGCCCAAAAAATATTCTCCCTTTGTCAAAAAACAACAGCAAAATAAAACTCCTACTAAGGTCAGATGAGATATGGTAATTCAATTCAATTCAATTCAAAGATACTTTATTGATCCCCGAGGGGAAATTAGAATTCCAGTACAACCCATCCAAACATACATCATGACACAAGACAAGGGGTGGACGGGTCACCGAGGCTTTGCTGCCCACTCACAGGCGTGCCCTTGCTAGATGAGAAAAGAGGCCACATTAGGTAAGTAGAGGGAACAAATCATATTTCACACTTTATCCTTAGCAGTATACAGTTTGAGATTGCAAAAAACCTCAGCACAAAGAAGCAACAAGTTGACAAAACAACATCATGCCGGGAACGGTGAAGGTGGTGTGAGGGGTGCATATGTTTATTTTGAGCATGTGTGTGTGTGCAAGTGAGTGTGTGCAAGTAAGTCCATGAAGCACTGTCACAGAGGCCATTGTCCTTGATGGTACGTTGGAATGTTCATCAACCGGCCAAGTTCTGAGCAGGTCCACAGATGTCCTCAGGAAAGGGAGGTAAATGGTATATGGTATATGGTCAAGTAAATTGTTAATGTCATTGCAGTTACGCACAAGTTGGGCTGCGGATGAAACTTTAATCCAACGTATTTTTCTTGTAGACACACCCAAACAACATTAATTCCCCTCAGGTTATGTTGTTTACCTAAAATTTACTAGACTGTGTGTAAACCTTTAGAAGAACACCCTGCAATGGCTTTACATTACTCCAAAGTTCTTTTTCCTGCTGTACTAAAAACTAAACTCAGAGTATAAGACCTAAATGTAAAAAAGTAGTATATAAAAAACTGATATGAGAATTGATCAGATCAGCTGCAACTATGTGAGTCAAAAACCGTTCTGAAACCCTGTACTTTGTAACTGTAAAGACAAGATAGCACATTTTCAAAATAATGGGTCACAAGAATTGATTTGACTATCCTTGCAGATATTAAAACACACAATGCCACAGTATAGCCATGAAAGCTACTAATGTTGGAGGTCAGCGAGTGTCATTCGAGTCACCATGCTGAATTTGAAGACAGCAACAGTTACAGTTGGCCATTAAAGACTGTTATTACATGTCAGCAGTGGTACCAACTGCTTCTTGTATCGACTCTAAATGGGAGCCAATAATAGTTTATGATAAAACATTTTCACCCAGCTTGTTTTCTAACAAAAGCTGTCATAACACAGAAGCCTGATGGCAGACAGTGATAACATGGAGGTGCTTCATTAATGAGAGCTCTCCATGACAGGGACTCCACTCTGATTTAAATCTCCTCAAGATAAGCACCAACACTCATTACATACTCTGTGGGCTTGGTTCAATATGTAGATCCCGTTGGGCTGTGTGCATTATCATATGTATGTCACTTGCCTCGTTGCATAACGATTTTAAAGAGACAGCATTTGAACTTTGACAATGACGTCCATTTTATGTTGTAGTACACTGGCTGCGGTAAAAAGCTTTGTCCTTGCAGTTTAGTGTTGAGCACAATACTGTGATTATAAGAAACGTACAACTCAGCCTCTGTGTGCACTGATCTAAAATATGCATTTTATTACCACGTGCAATGGAGTAGAATATAGACAGTGGGACTTACAGGGCCAGCAAATGATGACAAGTAGACTCTGAAATATGCAGACTGATGGAGGAGTGAAAAAGGAAATTTGGGACCCGTGGCAGAATGTCTGACTTTGTCGATCTGATTTGGGTGATGCTGCGTGATAGGGAGCTGGCAGAGGACTGGGCTCTGCACCTCCCCTACTGGAGGTCATAGCAGATGTTGTTGACACACAAACCCAGTCAACAGCTCCAACCCCTCCTTTGCCCTTTACTATTGTCCTTCTTAAGAGCTCCCAAACAATGAAATGAGGGCTAGGAGAGGCGTATTGCATGTGATAACCATACACAAAAGTATGAGTCTACAGTATCCATCATCATGTTCAATATTTAAATTTAGTACTGGTAATCTGTATATATTGCAACTTGACTCCTGTTCAGTGCCAAGAGAAGCAGAGCAGCTCATGCTGACACCCTTAAAGCAACACTGCAAGAGTCACAGCAACACAGTGGGCTTCCTCAAGCCTCTGGGGGTGATTCCAAAACAAAACATGTTTTTATTTTAACTCTTCATTCACCTTTAATTTTTCAACTTTTTGTCACTTTACAACTAGAAACTGCAGTGTTTTCTAGCAGGATTTAATGTGATAGACTAACACAGAGCAGATCATAACTGTGAAGTGGAAGGAAAAGGATACAAAGTCTTCAAAATGTTTTTTGCTATTAAAACATTAAAAAGTGCTGCATTATTTTCATTATTTTGGTTCACTTTCACCAGCCATATCCAGGCCCGATTACGGCCTGATCTGTAACATGAAATCATGTAAACAGGACCTGTATGACAAAATGAAGTAGGTTAAAAAAATTTTTAAACTGGTTGGAAACAATTATCACTGAGATTTATCAGTCTGTAAAGGACAATAACACTCTTTCTACAGGGATAAAAATCTAAAAATAATGTCCCATGTATCTGTAATTTGACACCTCTAAATAAAATTCAGTTCTAATAATCTGCTTCAGAGGTTATCTAGTCAGAGCATACCTGTGTGTTAATCTCAACAAACAGTTTAGGTCACAATTATTTATGTCTATGGCACATATGGATTTTTAATTATTATTTTTAAACCATGGTATCTGATATGAAATGAGAGGCATCTCTCAAAAGATAATTAGACAAATTACCAAAAAAGTACGTGTAAAATCACTTTTACCCTTCTCAATTATCAATAGAGAAATCTTTATTGGCGTTACAGAAATCAAACCCAACACATGTTTGTCCACCTAAGCTGACAGCAAATGACAAGCATTTTTCAGAGACTAGTTAACAATTAGTTGCGCACTTCACAAATCTGGCCTTTATGTAAAAGTGACAACGAGAAAGCCAGTGATAAAAAAAGTAATCTTTAAAGTTTGCCATAAGCCATGTGGTGACACAGTAAACTTGTAGATAAAGGTGGTCTAGTCAGATGAGACCAACGTTTAAACGTTTTAAACATACTGCCTGAGCTCCGACGCTTAGGTTTCATCTGGCTTAGATCAAAGCAATTAAATCACAGTTTAGATCTAAATCCAAATTAGAACCGGTAGAAAAACTTGTCAGTTGTTGTTCACTGAAGCTCTCCATCCAGTCTGACTGATTTAGGGCCAGTTACCAAAGAGAACCAAAAAATCTCTCTTAAATGTGCAAAGCTGGTTGAGACACAACCCAAAAGACCTGCAGCCATAACTGTAGCAAAACACGCTTCAGGACAGAGGGGGTGAATACAAATACTTTGCACACTTTTCAGATTTTTAATTGTGAGAAGCTTTTACAACTACTGCCTTGCTCTTCACTGTTATTCTCTACCTTGTGCTAACATGTATCACATAAGTTCCCATAAGATGCAGCAAAGTTTGTGGCAGTAATGTGACAAGAAGTGTGTATACCTTTGCAAGGCACTGTAAATAACTGTTCAAAGCAATGATAAAACTGGGGTAGTATTGCACCAAATAAGTTTTGTCTATCATACACCCCCCCTCCCCCACGGCTTCCCACATGGCAGGTTAAGGACTTAGCTTTCTTCTTTTATTTAATAGCTTACCTCAGTTTTATGTATTTTTCATGTCAAAGTCAGGACCGCAATGCCAGGGCTGTTTTGTTTAATGTCGCGCAATAAATGGATGTAGACCTTCATAATTCATGGCACATGTGTCTTGTGTTATGTTTTAAGTTCCTGTCTGTGGGAATGTTTATTGTTCAAACGTTGTCTGCAGTTAGAGTTTCGCTTGAAGTGAATCCACATTCCGCCGAACAAACATGACCATCATTGCAGATTTTATGATTGACAAGCTGATAATAAATTGAGATGTTGTAAAGTTACTATTTCCTGTCATCCAGGCCAATGATTTTCCTCCCAGGAGCGCTTCACTGTTATTTTTAGGCTGGAAAAAGCTCATCTGCTGTTCCCTAGGTGGGAGGCCCAGCCCATGGGATCTTTCCCAGCAGTCTTTTCATCTCGCTTGTCTCTTATTGTCTTGGCCAGCTATCTGACAGACTGACTACAGACTTTCCTGTATCATCATATCCTCTCCCTGATTCTTGGATCTTCACTCTGATCCATGGATATGATTCTTTGCTATCATAGTCTAACTAATGTTCCAGCTGTTTCTTCTAAGTAAAGGATTCTAAATCTGGCATTTGACAAATCATATTTTCTACATGTGCTTGACTATGTAGGATCGTTTCTTATAAATATAACAGACCTCTGATTCTTGTAACCTTTCTGTGATGTAAGGGATATAAAAAAAGAGAGTGAGCATGCAAGCAGAAAATGTTAGACATGAATGACGACCTGTAGTACCTGTTTAACCTGAAATGCTGGAATCCTCTCAGGGAGGTCCACATATTTAATAACTGCTAAGCGACTGAGTCAGAGGACAACTGAAATGAAGTCAGCTGAGACATAACTTCCACAGCCATATTTATTTAGCTGCAAACACCTGACTGATATTGGTGAGATCATTCATAAAAAACAAGTTTATAACTTTATGTTTATTGAAACAAGATACAGCTAAGTAAAACATCTGATCTAAACTGAAATAAAGACATTAACAGCCGCCTTTAATTTAGCAAATCTCAGCTCCTGAGACTAATAGCTGCACGCATGCGCCATCAGAAACCCTGGTGCCTTCAAGTGATCATTATAAACCTCTGACAACATTCAAACCTAATTATGTCCTGAATTCACGTTGATCTTGTTAATCATAATAGATGTGATGAATTTTGGTCGTTTCAAAGCAAACATAAATGAACTGATCTATGAAAGCGAATGATGGGGAATATTTAAATCTATGTGTAGTAAATCCACTTACTACTTTAACTTCACGTTTATGGTGAAAAGTTTTTGGATTATAATATAGTCAGTGCAGGATATAAAATTAACGAAAGCCTTGTAGTGTTTTGTTTGTATGTATCAGTTTAACATTATTCAACCCTAATTTCCTGTTCATCATAATGAGGACTATAAACTCTAAGTTAATTACAAGGTTTCGTAAAATAGCATGTTTAAAAATAATACATATTTTTAAATATGTATTTCAATAATAAAAAATCTTCAAAGAAATAATGTTCAGTTCACAATCAGAGATTTACTACACGAACTTCAGAGGACATGATTTTTGCTGATATTTTAACATTTTTGAAAGAAACACGATTCTTAAAAAGAATTTAAAGGTGGTTGAATTTAGATACTGATCCATACCCAAACTACAAACAAGTAATGCACCTCGGAGCCGTTTTCTAACCGCCAATAATCGGTCAGGAATGCCCAATGATAAATATTTTAAAGTGTTTATTGGCGCACAGTCACTTCAACTTACATTTACAGTGAAAATATGTGGTATTGACATATGGTCAATGAAAGATATAAATCAACAAGTCCTAAAATACCACTACTACAACCACTAATATACTGCTACTTCTCTCTTTTTATTTATTTATTTATTTTTTATTATTGTTATTCCCACTATGGAAGAAGCGGTAAAAAATGACTGACTTATTGTTATTCGTAATACTTTTGTTCTACGTGGTGCTTACATGTTTAGAAATCCCCCCTTCTCTATATATATTAAGAATAATTTATGGAATATAAACTGTCCGACAGCAGTTGAACGTAGCACGCACGGCAGCGCTTTCCCATTACAGCAGAGCCCGGAGTCAGGAAGGACGCACCGCCAGAGAAGTTAACAGGCTGATACAGACCGAGAGGACTGCAGTTGTTTTTAAGTTGACAACACAGAGAAATCTCATTAAAGTAAGTTTTTTCTCTGAGGATTATAAGAAGAACAGTGGAACCATGAGTTCAGTATAGGAGCATTCAAGTGCGGGGATGCTTGGAGAATGGTGAGAGCAGCGTGTACACTTTAGGAATAACTTCAGTGTGGACCGGTATGGCTTGATTTGAGAGCCCAGAGAAGCTGTGGGAGGCACCCATGTTTCTGTGCAAGAGAAGGAAAGTTTGCTGCGCTTCTCTCGGATCTACTTTGTGAAATTCATCGCTGACTATCTCCTATCCGAGCGGCAGAGACCAGGCGCCGCTTCGGCTCTGAACTGTTGACCATGACCAACCCCGCGCTGAAGAAGAACCACTGGACCTCCAGAGTGAACGAGTGCTCCGTGGGGAAGGATGCCCGCGGAGACCTGAACGTGTCTCTGCGCGGCGGCGCGGAGAACGGGGAGTTCGCCTACATCGGCCAAATTAACGAGGACCTGGTGATTTACAGAGATGGGAAATTAAACGAGGGGGAGTTACTGCTGGAGGTGGAGAACCTCTCAATTTCAGGATTACCTTTATACGACGTGCAGACGCTGATAAAGAACTGCAAAAGTCCCGTGAAGTTGAAATCTGTGAGGCCAGGTAAGTCACGGAGGAGGACAGAAGCTTCGCATGCAGTTTTGTCCTTTTTAGGTTGAATCTTATAGATAACGATAGGAGAAGGAGACTTGTTTCCAAAGAATCTTTCGTTTGTCAAACAAGGAACGTTTACTCATGTTTAGAGCAGTGGCGGTACTGAGGCTAGAGGTGGTCGGGGGCGCAGTGGCCACCCCTAAATAACTGCTGGCATCCACTGACTAGGCAGCCTTATATGCATTTACATAACATAGAGTCTTTGTAAAGAAGACTTCTATGAATGACAGCATTTGTTAATTTATCTTAGAGAGACATGAACCTGACTTTTTAGGCCCATTTCCATTTATTTTTTTCAAAAATGTTGAGCATTTTTATATAACATAGGGTATAAAAACAGAATTAAACTCGGGGGTTTTAATAATGTTTTAAAAACAAAGACAAAATCTTTTCTGAGTTCACAGTTCAGGCTGTTTGTAGCATATTATAATAGCAATTAGCTCGCTAGCATGGTAAAATGTAGTCTGCATGTGTAGTCCTTCATAAAGAGAATGCAGCTCTTTACCATACCCTAAGATTTACAAAATATCCATCATCATTTCCAAGCCCATTATGTTACATGACAGACAAAGATTGAAAAGTCGAAGGCATAAAATAGAGCAACCTTTTGTCATCCTTCCTGTTATGTGCTGAAAGTAATGGTGTGACATGCAGCCTAAATTAGAAAATACAGTTTCCTTATAAATGCCTGGTAGCACTTCCTCTGGCTTCATTTTACCTGTTACTAAAAATAGCTATGTCTGACTCGTCTTCTTTCTGTACAAACGTTCACACTGAAGAGTGTTTTTGTCAGCTTGACCTGATTGTTCATAGTTTGATGCTTTCTCTGATTGGAAGAATATTAGATTTTCTTTTTCCAACCAACCGGTTGTAAGTCAATGCTAGGCAAAAACAGTTTTAAGAATTTCCTAAGCCCCCACCTTTCAGCCCCTTGAAAACATTGTAGAGGCACCCATGGCTGGTGTTTTTTTTTCTTTTTATTTTAGATGTGGAAGAGAAGTAAAAAATATTTGACAAATGCACAAACTTACTTGTTGGAGTTGCTGAAGAGCAACGACAAGTTAAGTTGGTAAATTCATAATATGGTAAGAGTTTGAGGAGCTTTAAGTAATTTTCCCTGGGGAAATGCCACCTGTTGAGTACAGAGAGAGGAAGTAACCTGCACTCCAGCTTGTTGTTTCAGCTTTTCCTTTGTGCTGTCCCACACAACCTTTTCAAAAACCGGAAACAGTCTCTAAGCTTCCTGAACATTATGCTTACTTAAGGTGAAACGCAGTTTGTACTAAGAACAATGGTTACCCCCCCCCCCCCCCCACACCCCCCCGCCCCACCCATCTCAACACAAACACACACACTCACAGACACACACACACTCTCTCACACAAATATTTCTTCTAAACTCTGCTCTCTGTAAGCAGACCTGACTGGCAACATTTCTCCACCATAAAAACAGAAATGGGAACATCGTCGGGCTTCCCAACAGAGGGGGAATCCTCAGGGTAACGGAGGCAGATCTGGCTAGCTTGTGTTTAGCTTCATTTAGCAATGCGGGGAAAGTTTAACACTGAGCCACTTCGACAGGCTCCCAACATGGCAACACAGACTGCTGAACAGGATGCTCACAGCTTGCCTGGCTCACACCAGCTTCCTTAAAAAAAGAAAAGAGCAACAGCTTTTCAAAGACATTCGCACATACTTATAACCTGTGAATGCTGCCAGCAGTATCTGCTAGACCCAGGATGTCGTTCCCTGTAACATAACTATATTTTTCTCCTAACCATTGTTATGATGGGGAAAGGGAAGGATGATAACACACTGCTAGTGTCTGGATAGTTTTTTCTTTTGTAAAAACAGGAAGCAGCAAAGATGGTCTTTAAAGTCTAACCTTCTGAAAGTATACAGAAGTATCTGCCTCTTCTACATTAATCTAACTGATTTACAGCAGCACTGAGCTGTTGTGTGATATGGGTGTTCAAGTTGAAGACTGCACTGGCAGATATTGTTTCCTCTTTTCTCACAGATGGTTTGATAACTACTAAATCTAGATTCAATCATTCTAGATTTTATTTAACTTAAAAGTTTCAGGATTGAAGGGCTTTATCGGATTTGCTTTGTGCTGCAGCAGCAGAACCAAATCCAGCTAAATATATCTATGTAGGTGGTGCACACAGGTGTTTTTACTAGGGGTTCACTGATCGATCGGTCCGATGTCCTTCATTTTGGGATATTGGTTATCGGCCGATACTTGCATGTGAAACCAATCTTAATCACTGATCCTATTTTCTTGTCTAAGCTATTGTGCAAGTTTTGTTACTTTTAAAGTAAAAGGAACTGCAATGCTCTAAACGTTTCATTTATATTTGAGAGCACTACCTCATGTGCAGTTAAAACAAGTTTGTATTGTTTCACCGGTATTGTTCAGTGTTTTTCATCAAAATAAAAATTGAACATTGAAGGTGTATTGTGATCTCATAACACCTGACAGTGTCAGTTATAAAAAGCAAATCGGTATCAGCAAAAATCAGATCAGGTCAGGCTTTTTAAAGATCGGTGATCGGCCAGAAAACTGCAGTTGGTGCACCCCTAGTTTTTACTTATAAGCTAATGAGGCCTCAGCCCTTCTTACTGCTTTTCCAACGCGGTTCAGAGCTCGTTACTGAACGTGATTTTTTTTTTTTTTTTACCAGTGTTTTGTGTTTTCACCGGGAAAAAGAGGTTTCAGGGCGCGAACTATGGTTCAACTCGGGGCCCCGGAAAATACTTGGCTTGTCTGCGCGAACCGTGACATAACCCGCCGGTGGGTCAAAGCTGGAGGTGATGGAAACATGGCGGAGTGTTATCCTTCTGTGTATTACCTGTAGTGTTTGGATGCTCTCTTTTTGCATGAGAAGGAACATCTTTAAACACAGAAGTAAGGTGCGCAGGCCATCAAGCTCTGCCAACTTGCTACTGTGCATGCTGCCTGCTTGGTTCCCAAAACTGTTGGAATTGGTGTCGGTATTTAACAAAACACCAAAGTTCGAAGGCACCCAAACTTAACTGGTTCAAGAACGAGAGTTCTTTGGTGGAAAAACACCTACTGAGGGTGGGCGGGGCTCTGCTGGAGAGTTTGTGTTTCCAATTCATCTTCCTTTCTTTTTGTTTACATTTTGGACTGTTGATAAATGGAAACTACAGCTCTAGCTTATCTTGTAAGGTTTCCTGCACAGTCTGGAAGTGTAGCGGAAATGAAAGTATTGAAAATGCTTTCATTTGCAGATTTTATTCCCGACTACCTTGTCTAAAAGTTACAGTATATCCATCCATCCAGGAGATATTTGATCTTAAATTATGTTTTTTTGTAACTTTAAAAAATGACCTTAAAAAGCACTGGGAATTCTGGAAAATGTGGCTGTAAAGAAGAATGTTGACACGACAAATGTTTAGAAACACTGTTAATGATGGCTCCTGACATTAAAGAGCAAAATAAAGGCCTTGAATAGAGTTTTGTTGCTGTTTCTTCATTTTTCATGTGCCCTGTATATAAGTAGCTTATGTAAAACAAGAAAGATATAGACATAGACAATGGACTGTGACAATCACTGGCGACAGCCAGACTGCTGGAGGACGGCTGTCAGTTATTCCTGTTCTATACATGCTAATGCAGTCGAGACTGTGGCTCCAGATGAGGGAAACTGTTTGAACAAATGCAGGGGTGTTGGATAGAAACTCAATAAATGAAAAGAAAAACTGCCATAACTGTAATACTTGTATATGGATATGAAGTTTGTGCGCGGGTAAACGTGACCGATGGTTTTGTCATCAATATTTTAGGGGCTTTCATCTGTTTCTGTTTTGAATGAACAGTTTTACACATGCAGCCATTTGCTGACTTATAAAGATCAACACACATTAGACTTGCCTGGAAGGTATGTTCTCTTGTCTTTCCCATTTTGAAGCGTTTGCTAGGAGAGAAACTGGCCTCTGTGTTATATTTAACACTTCCATCAAATTAACACAAGTTCACAATTAATTTTTTTTACAGTACAAAGTAATTGAAGCCCTTATTTTTGTAACAAAAATATTTTTTCCCTTACCGAATATATGTGTCCAAATTAAAGTTGAGGTTTTTATTTATTATTTTTTTCAGTTTAAGATTATGTGATTGCAATCCAAGATGGATTGACGTTAAAGCGTGTTGCACATCTTTACCAGGAGTCTAGATCAGTGCTGTATAACTAATGTAAAATTATTATTCGGTAAAATTAAAAATAATTCCATTCTGAGTAGGAAGACTATCTCACTGTCTACACATTAGTTTTTTTTTCGCTCTAATGATGATCCAAGAGAACTGATTCGCTAGCAGGCATGTTTTTGTCTTAGCTCAGACTTTCCAGCAAACGTTGTCTACTCTTGAAAAGCTGGAGTTATCTCGCTTAATTCTTCACATCTTTATCCCCCCTTTTTCTTTCCTGCTTTGGGTTCAAGCAGAAACTAGTTTTGCCCTCAAAGGTCATCGTTCATTTAATGTTTATTTTTTTAAATTCTATTTATTCATACTTTGACGTGCAGATTTTCAATCTCTGCTGGTTTACCATGTGCAAACAGAAAAGTGTCCTCCCAGTGTAGCATGCTCAGAGGACCAGTCAACGTGGAAAGTCACCCAGATGTGACGGTCGCTCCGCCTCTGATTCTCCCAGTGTGTCACAATAGTAGGAAACCCTGTCCCCAGTTTAAGCCAATCAGGTGTCTAATCAGTCCCAGCCTTTCTCACCGATTCTTTTTTTTTTTTTTTTTTTTGTTCGTTCAGAGAGCCATCTGGGAATATCGGGTGTCACAGCGCCACATGATGAGATTCCATTTCAAGTTTTTTAATAATTCACGCTGTCTGGGAATTTCCCTCCCTAATCAGTCCTAACTGCAAAAACATGCTTGGCAACTAGGACCATCTGTAAAATCTTGTGAGACCTAATTTTACACTGCGCTTGTGCTATTTTCACCACTTTAATCAAGTGAGATATAAGGAGGGGTACAGCGGCATTGCCTCGGCCCACTGCCGATCGCGAAGGTGTACAAAGATATGTGCTTAGCAATGTTTTGGTGGGGCCTTCTGACCTGTAACCACTCGTGTTTGCAAAGTCATTGTGTGCACAGACTACAAATGCCTCTGTGTTGACTGAATTTTTCTGCAGAGATTACATTGTTTTCTTGAGGTATCCATGAGGATGAGCACACTGAGGGGAGAAAATACACCCTGAGCATTGCTGCTGATCTAAATCCATAGCAAGGTAGTTTTATTTTAGAAATTACATGAATGCAATGGTGCAATGAGCATAGACTCGTTAAAAAAGGGCCTTGATTTATTGTTGTTCTGCTCTCTTATCCCTATGCTTCCCCTCCCACTGCAGTTTAAAGTTATTGAAACGGAGTCTGCCTCCACAACATCATGAGACACTGATGTAATATTCAGACAGTCCATCATTTATCGAGTGTAGATGGAGTGATGTGCAGAATCACAACGGTGAGCTTTGAGATTGAGACCAGACCAGTTCCACGCTCTGCAGATGGTATGCATGCTGGTTATGTTAATAATCTATGGCTTTGCATGCTGAGGCTCACAGTACCTTCCAAAAGTATTCATACCCTTGAATTTCATTTAATATAACATCCTCAAACTTTTATTTGAGGTTTTAAGTGATGGACCCACTCAAGGTAGTATGTAATTGATCTTTAGCTTTGTTTACAGCTGTAAATCTAAAACTGGTGGGGTTTTTTTTTATTCAGCTGCCTTTACTCTGATTGCCCCAAAATAAAATCCAGTGCAAAGAACTGTTTTTTTACAACTCATTCAATTAGGAAATAGAGTTTCTGTGGGTGATTTATAAAACAGGCTGTTCTGTGAAGGGATTCCTCTTGTTTTTCTATTGTCTTAGGAGTTTGGACTTATTTTAAAAAGCATCAGAAGACGTTCTTATTCGAAATGCTCTTCCTTAATATATCTTTTTTTATGTATTGTACTTGTTTTCAAATTTTCTGTCTTTTAATTTGATCTTTGTCTTTTATTTGTGTTTTAAGAGAACTTAAGATAACTCTGTTTTCACGTTTATGCTCTTGTTGTGAAGCGCTTTGTGGATTTTATCTATGTAAGGTGCTGTATAAATAAACGTACTAACTTGTTTACTTGTTAGATAATATCAAGCAACAAACAATCGTGAAATACATGCGGACATGTCAGGGATGAACTTATGGAGCAACTCTGGAGGAGCTGCAGAGGACCACAGCTCGTGTGGTTCCCTGTCAACATAACAGCTATTAGCTGGGCACCACATGTCTGTGGAAAATGGGAAAATCAAAGATTTTCTTTTTTTTGTTTTTTACAGAAATTATTCAGACATCTCGTCTAAAGCCATTTAGAGGACAAGGGGAATGTGGAAGACTGAGCTCAGGTCAGATGGGACTGAAACTGAATGTTATGACCTTCATGCAAAACCCTCTGTGTGGGGAACAAACTAATACAACACATTGGCCTGAACACACCGTCCCCACTGTGATGGATGGTGGTGGTACCATCAGTTGTGGAGACGCTTGGCTGCAAAAGAGGCAGGGAATTTGGTCACAGTTGATGAGAGGATGAATGGAGCCAAGTACTTGTGTTAGAATGGCCCAGTCAAAGTCCAAACATAAGTCCAATTCAGAATCTTTGGCAAGACGCTTCATAAAATCTCCCTGAACTTGAGCTATTGTTTGCCATGTCTGTTTCGCAGAGAACAATACTGAACAATTTTGGTCTCTAGATGCACAAGAAACCTTGCAACGTATTCAGTGGTTCTACAGAGGACTGACTAAAGAAAGCTGAATGCACACCACACAATTTATGAAAAAAAAAAGTCTCATTCACTGTCCATCTTATAATTTAGTCACTGCTTTGTGTCGGTTGAATATTGTTGCACAGCAAGGTATATTAAGGCCTTTTAATTTACTTCGGTGTACGTCATTAAATGGGAATACTCTGCAAACAGCTTTAATGGTCTCTGGGAGATGAGGACACAGATGTTCGTGTACGGATGAATGTGTTTTCAAGCCTTGAAACGTACTTCATGTGAAAGCAGCCATATCTCTCTTTTGGACCAATCAGGAATCCCTGAGCTGCAGCTTCGGCGGTTGTTCCCCGCGGAGTTAAATTATATTACAGTGATAAATGAGGCCTTGGCGGCTATAAATTTCAGGAAGCATGACATATTCTTACTTTGCATGGTGGCGTGAGTTGCTTACATGCTCAGATTTATAACAGCGTTTGTGCTGTAACTCCTGGCTGTATGTAGATGCACGTCTTTTATGACAGGGTTTGCTTATGGAAGAGCTTATTTCCTTTTCTCAGCAGGAAGTGGGATGCGACTTAAACCCCAACTGTTCCTCAACCTTTGGGTTCTCTGAGAGTGAGTGTGCATTTGGACACATTTGTACAAATGTGCAAAAAGAGACGTGTGTTCAGTACGCTGTGTTTAAGTACACTGGACAGAACCTCTGGTAACAGCTAAATAGACCATGAAATGCTGCCTCACCAATGCAGCAGGAGGTAATCACACGTGTGTGCTGTTTCCTCGCTTGTTTACTAAAGAATCGTCTTTCTCTCCATAATTAGCTTGAGTGGAGGCTGTTATATGGAGTGTGAATGGAAATTGGTCACACTTCGCACTTGAAGTTACACACTGTCAGAGGCGGAGAAAGGCCAGCTAATTTATTTTGTTGAGTTTAATAGGGGGGCGGAGGGAGCATTTCCCTTTTGAAGGATGTTTCTCATTCATTCTCTTTTGAGGATTTTTGCCAGAAAATGCCTGAAAGGAGTCCTAAAAATACCAAGGTACATCATGACTGAGACATGTTTAAGGCAGTCAGGCTGGATGCAATAAATATATGTGTATAACTTTCAGACTAGGGCCCTTTTCTACAAAGTAGAAACAACAAACTCAGGGCATCGTAAAGATACTCTAGTCAGAATTTTGTGCCCAAATTCCAATGTCTGTGTTTTATAAAGCTTTGACCTGTCGAAGCCCGTTTTTATCAGATTCAGATTTCTCTTCAAGAATTGACATATTGTCTCTCTCTCTCTGTTTTTGTACCTGAGTAGTAGTAACACTTGGGTTATTTTGCTGTACTCTGTTTAGCCTTACTCCTATCTCCTGAAAGTCTTTCTCTAGCTCCTCTGCAGTCTCACTGAGCTGCAGGCACGTCTCAACATGTCATAGAAAATAATTATCTTTTTAAATTGCTTGTTTCCTCTGGGTTTTCTTGGAACGTATTTATAAACACTGAAATAAGCCAGTTTTGAGTCTTCACTAAGGGACAATCACACCAAGAAGTGTTGTTGTTGCTGCAGCATACCATAGCTTATTCTATGGGACGTTCACTTGTCAGTCAGGCTAGAGCAGCTAATAATTGACCGATTCCAGTCAACAGCAAATACAGCTTCTCCATGCCTACAATTTGGATGAACAAACGAGAGGTATTAGTAAGACGAAGACCGTCTGTTATTACAAAAATAGCATTAGAGGTTTTACATGATTTAACAGCGCACCATGTTTTCGTCTGCTCATATCATTTCATATCAGCCTAGTGTCTGCCACTGGGATGTTTGATGACGAAGGGTTGGTTTGTATCACCTGGCCAGTGCTGGGGCTAGATCTAGTTTTAAGCCTTTTACACACTTTAGCTGAGCATCTGTTTTCAGAACCTAAACTGCTTGAAAACAATACAGCCGATACACAATAATTTAGGTGAAGGCAGAGAAGTTGTAGGTTTTCCAAATCAAATCCTCATGGTCGATAGGAATATTTTTATGTCTTACACATAATAAACTATATGGTTCTTGCAGGTTTATACATTTTTAATATGCACACGTACTAACTTAACTGCTTTTATGCAGGTCCTTATCTGGTTTAGTTAGAATATTAAGTCAAAACCACAATCCCTGACTGCGTGGTTCTGCTGAATGCAAAATGCAGAAGGAAGGTTGCTTGGAATAAAATGAGGTGGAATCCTGAAGAGGTCTGACTTCATGTTTATGCCTTATATTTCAATATGCTGAATGAGTATTGTATTCTGGAACTAAATCCGTTAGCCAATATAAATAGTTTTTTTTAAAGATTTTAATAATGCTCATGGCCGATAGGAAAGGTAAAAGTTGCGGTGAAGATGTGACTTGTGATAACAAATAATTAAAAAAGTGTCACTTCTTTCCTGCTTTGGGTTAATAGCAAACATAAACCCTAGATTCATTGTTTCCGTCTCAAGGTTTTATTGTAAAGTTGCATTTAGGCAACGTTTGCTTAGTCGTATTTCCTTAATCACTTGACCCTCATTATTGCCTATTTCTCTTGTAAAAGATTTTCGCTGTATTAAACAAGTGTCGAAATATAATACAGACCCTGAATGCATGGAACTGAAATAATGAGATAACATTTATTGCAGCCCAGGCAGTGCTTCGCGATACGCATTTAAATGCCCCTTTTCCATCATGACTTGCACCTTTGGAATGATAAACAGACACTCATCTCTGTAGAACAACCCACAGTTACACCAAGTTTGTTCTCTGGCTTGTAGCTTGGATGATTTTTGGAAATATCACATATTGTATACTACATGCTTCCAGAAGGTAATGGCATGTGTGTGGGGGACATTTGTGTGACGTGTCCAAGTCTTTCTGTCGGCTTTGCTGCTGTTAGACTTGGATGAGACGTGTTTCTGCCTTCAGTGAGCATGACACTGAAACAACATGATGGGATTCAAAGTGACTGTGGACATTATTAATATAGCTGAGACTAAAGCCTGTAGCAAGTAGATGTTCATCCACAAAAAAATGCTGCTCCACTTAAAACATGGCAAGCAAGAAAAAAAAACTCTTGCACAGTGAAGCATTGTTTTTTCTCATTTTTAGATTCTTGTCATACAAGATAGTGGGCATGTCATACATTTTTTATCATGAATAGTAATAATCACCTTTTTATTGTGCCTCCAGTAGATTTATCACTCATGTATCTGAACATATAATAGCTTTTCCCAGTGGTATGCTTCCTGCTTTTTTTTACCTTTTAAATAGTTCCCTTCTAAGGCCAGAAGGGAATCTGTTTAGACGAATCCCATTAATGTGATGTCTTTGGGGAATTTTTTGCACGCATCCTCAAACACACGCAGACAACACAAGAGAGCATCCACAGGTCTGGAGAGCAGTCTAGCCGTGATTGAGACTGTTTATTACGAGGACCTCAGTAGTGAGCAGCCAGAAGACCTAAAAGTAGCAATTATGCTGCACAAAACAGTGTTTGCCTTTTCCCTCCTTTTCTGTGCTTCATTGTTCTTGGACTCTTTATTTTGCCCACGCTTACAGTCGTTTTCATATGTCATACCTGTCACTATGGGAAAGCCATTTCACACCACTGCCATCTAGAAATATCTGTTCAACAGAAACAAGTGATTCAACTAGTCATTCCACAACAGTTACGCATTGCGGGGTGTGGCAAAGCTCTTAAAACTGCTCTGTTGGTAGCAGTCACTGTCAGAGCAGGTGTGATGGTTTACATTCTGAGAAAGAGACCCAGGATGTGTGTTGCTCTGATTGTCCTGCAATCAGAAGGTCAGTTCAAATGACCTGGAATTCATATTTGCTTTCTGTTTTGTTTTGGTTTCTTTTGCGCTGAAATTCTGCAAGAAATGTTCCCTGTCTCCTTTGAATGAGTGCATTGCATCTCAGATTGCATGATCGCACCAAGACTGTCCATGGAAATAATGTTTTTCAGCCTAATTTAGGACACCTCTGCCCTTCTTCCATTTGGAGTGCTATTGTGATTACTGATTGTGAGGAGCATCTATGGAGAAAGTTTTAAGTTTTACAATTGTCCGGAAACTGTCAATACAGAATGTGGATTTCTTTTTTTAAATCTGTTAAAGACGCTTGAAAAATCATCAAATGAGTCAGCTAAGCTGTTAAAGCTTCAGTCAAAATTTGTCTTACTGATAAAACGGAGGCGATTGTGTCTTTATTGACCATGCAACTTTTAAAATGTACAAAAACTGGTTACTTACTGCTAGAGACACACCATGCTGTTCAATACTGTTCTTATGTATTTTTACTTTATAGGTCCTTAAGAGAAAACTGGATCAACTAAAAACTGGTAGCAGCAGGTCAAAGCTTTACTAAAGCTAGGTATTAGAAATTGGCAACAAAAATTCTGATTGGTGCATGTCTTGGTATCCAATATTTTTATGTCTTACACACAATAAACTGTATAGTTCTTGCAGGTTTATACCTTTTTAATATGCACATGTACTAACTTAACTGCTTTTATGCAGGTCCTTATCTGGTTTAGTTAGAATATTAGGTCAAAACCACAATCCCTGACTGCGTGGTTCTGCTGAATGCAAACTGCAGAAAGAAGGTTGCTTGGAATAAAATGAGGTGGAATCCTGAAGAGGTCTGACTTCATATTTATGCCTTATATTTCAATATGCTGAATGAGTATTGCATTCTGGAACTAAATCCGTTAGATAACTAATATAAATAGTTTTTTTAAGGTTTTAATATACCATTTCTTCTTTACTTACATGAACAATAATTTTGAGACTCACTGTGCAAGTTGCCCTGATTAATTGCTGTATGCTTCCAGAAGTAAAACCCTGCAGATTGGTGGGTAAACAAATCATGATCACCGCTCTTCCAGTGACTCCAGGAGACATAAATACAAGTTCATAAGAGTCTGTGTGGTTGGACACAACTTGGAAAAAAAATCACATCCACTGCTGAACAGGTTGGCTTCCTCAACTGTTTTGGTATCGCTTGACATCACGGCGACCTAGTCACATTGTCGCGCTGCGTGTGTGTGATTGTGTAACATAAAGTAAAGGTCATTATGCTTATGAACTCTTAAAGGTCAGAGCTGTTGTAGTTTAAAGGCTACAACAGAAAGACGGCCTCATTTTTCACCTCTAAAACTGCACAGTACAGTGAATAAAACACACCAGCTTAATGATAGCATCTTAATTAGACAAGCAGAGGCTAATTAGCAAAGATAGTAAAAGGATTGAGTCTTAATTAAGAGGTCGCTCGTGTCAATCTTTATCTTTGTGGGAGATTTCAATGTGTGGATTTGTGAATCTGTGTATGGGATAACTCCATCTCACACTTCACATCATGGTCTGCCACTGGACCTCCAGATTTTCTTGTGTTCCCGAACTTTTCTTCTGTTTAATATCATTGCCTTGCACATTTTTTAAATGTAAATTCAGCTTGTGATGGCTGTTTAAATTAAAGTTTAGATCTTCTATTATGGCACTTTATATGGTAATTTTCCCACTTTGACTTTTTGCAGAGTTATGCTAATTCTCTACTTTTAAGGAGGTGGGAGTATACATGGCTTTCTCTTACTTTCATCTCCCCTGTTCAAGCCTGAATGTGACAGAAGGATAAATCCTTCTTAGAGTAAGTCTCTTGGCTAAAAAAAGGGTTATTAAAACTGTATCTAACCATAATCTGCTACAGCAGATGTCATGCTACAAGATGTTTTAGAAGAATCCAATTCTTTTTGTATATAATGTAGCTTTAGCTTCAATTGGTATTATCTTGTCAGGGTTACACGTCCTTGTTGTTAAATACTCACTGTTGTTGGGACCCAGCCATGGATTTCAACATTAAAACTCCGGTACGAACTCTTCTGGAACTTTTCAAAATAAAGTGCATTAACCTTCTTCTGGCACAGCCAGGAAACGGGATAACTGCGGACTTCCTGTGACGCTACTGCTCAAATAAAAGCACAGCTGTTGCTACATCTGTCCTCTTCCACACGGCCTTCGAAAGGGACAGGATAGGGCAGACAAGCTTACTGATGTCTTTTTGCTGGCAAAAAAAGACATAACTCTTCAACTGGATCCAAGAGTATCATAAGATCACGCGATCATATGCACAAGTTAAGTATGAGTGAATAACTGTTTGTGTACCCGGTATTCATTCATAAAAACGGGAATTAAGGTGCACGCCTGGCTTGACTTTCTCTCTCTGAGGCCTGCAGAAGCAAACTGTCCCAGAGAAGTTCCCTACAAAGAAGCGGTCTCTATGAAGCCGAGCAGAGCTGTCTCCCAGTCTGGAAGGAAGACAGTAGAGACCCCATCACCGTGGTAACGGTAACATGCAGTGTGGATAGCGGACAGAACAGGCCGTCTTTCATCCACAGCCACGGAGCTTAGCTAGAAGCTAACAGTTTATTCACAGACCGGCCGACAGAACAGCTGCCACTCCCACAGCTAAGGAGGTTAGCTGGAAGCTAACCCTTTGTTCACAGAGCTCTCTTCAAACTTCATTGTCGCTTGGACAACGTTCCTCACCACAGTTCATGAGGTTAAGTGTTTGGGCAGAAAAACAGAAGTGATTTAGGTTGAAATGCTCTAAACGTTTTTCATTTTATGAAGTTTGGTTTTGTTTGTGTTGAACTCGGCTATCTTGCTGCTAGCAGGCTATCTGCTGCACACATGCTCAGGTTGTGTTCTTTGTGTGTCTTTAAAGTTAAGACAAACTTTATTAAAGGGTGATTTTAAACAGAAGATTGATCATAACACGCCGTCCGCGCTTATGCATTTTAACCCTTTTATTAAGTGTATTTTTAAAGGTGTGTTTGAATCTGGTGCTAAGCTAGCAACTTCTTTGTTAGCTTAACTGCTAACAGCTAAGGACATGTGCTTGCTGCTAAATAATATTTACCCAGAAAGGTTTAGATTTCAATCCAGTAAATAATGTGTCCCTAACATCATTTTACTAAATTTGATAACTAAGTAAACACCATTAAGCCCCATTTCTCCAGAAAATTTGGCTCTTTCCAAAATATTCCCTTAATAATATTTCTTCAAATATTATTTTAATAAATAAAGGCAGCTAATGAGACACCGTTGAGAAATGGTCATACGGAAGGTAGGTTTTATTCAGCAGATCATTATTTAAAACATTATTTTATTAAAAAAATATTTTATCTGATCTTGCATTGTGAATGGTTGTCTAAACGTTTGCTGATTATTGCCTAAGTTAGTTCTAAGACTAACTTAACTTCATTTCCAGATTCTTCAAGATAATCCTTGGTTCTCAAACATAAATAACATTGCATGGTAATGTTGCATCACTCTTTTGGTCATGGTTCTCAATCATCTTTAATCAACTTGTTTATATTGTACATAGCCCATTAGTCTTTGTTATTCTTTAATTCTGCTTGGTAGTTTAGTTGGATTGTTTCAGCATAGTAAAGAGTTTGTTGATTGAAATATGTTTGACTTTGAGTTGACTTATTTTTGTTGATAAATTCTTGTATTTTAAGAAATTGTGTGAATTCATTCCATATATGTGCAGAGTTTTGCTGTTCAATAATGTCAGAGCTCATCTCACACCTTTCGATTTTGTCCTAATACCACCGCCTTACTGGGCTGGTATTCAGAGGACAACCCTTAACAGACCGAAATATTATTTGATAAAATATTAAAATATTAATATTAAATAATATTCTCAGATTCATAATCCCAACACTGTGAACCAAATCAAACCTGCAAATGAGTCATTTCATTCTCAAGTAATCAAAATGTGCTATACAAGTTTATCATTGATTGTAGTTGAGTATTTTCTTGGATTAAAGAGATAAACAGGAGACAATGTAATCAAAAGGTGTGTCATCTGCATAGCTGTTAAACAAAATGCCATCTCTGCTGATAATTCCCAGTGGCAACATGTATTAAAGGGTTGGACCTACAGTTAAGCTGTGTGGGACTCCACACTTTAATTCAATTCAATTCAGTTTATTTATATAGTGCCAATTCACAACACATGTCGTCTCAAGGCACTTCACAAATGTCAGCTACATATATTCTGATTAATCTTTAGCCTCCTCTGTGCAACCTTAGTTATGTGGTGCTCTTACTAAGATTTTTCTTTTATGTCAGCAATATATTTGGAACCTTCCTTAAGCTTAAATTGTGGATCAGTTTGTTTTAAAGGACTGCAAATAACAGTGGAGGATAATCAGAGGGTTTTGGCAGTGTATGGGCTCTCGTTGCCGGCATGTTGAAGAGTCTAATCAGATGCCCATATGTAAATAACATGATGCGTCAACATCATGACTTTTCACAGACCCTCTAGGTTTGTCATCATGTCTCTATTTTTACTTTGTTTGCCACACGCTCTGTTCTTCATGGAGGCTCTGTTAGCCGAGTTCTACCCCGATTGACCTCTCCTCAGTTCTGCCTGCAAAGCTTTTTTTGTGGGCATCATGTGATCTTCATTTGTGTGTCGAGGCCAAATTAACTGGATTTTGTGGCAAGTGGTGGAAATCCATTTTTCACATGCCAATGTCCCATCAGCAGCACTGCAGATACTGACACGTAGATACTGTTTGTTGTTTAAAGACTCAAGATCCGGGGCGGAATATGTATCTAGATGTATGTGGATGCTTTTCCTCCAGTTTACATAAAGGGTTCTTGTCTTAAGTTTTCGTTCTACTTCTCTCTGACAGTCACTGCTGTAACCCTCCGTTCTGTTCTGTGCAGGAATGCTGTGTTTACATAGCTGGGTCTGGCTGGGATTAGTGTTTCAGTCTCTCAGGTGTCTGCTGAGTGTCCCTTCCAGTGTTATTTCTTTTTTTAAAAGCCATAATATTGTCCAGAATCCAGCTGATATGTCTGCTTCGAGTACAAAAACAATGCTGGGTTATTAGGTGGATTTACAATATCCTCGTGAAGTTTAGCACAACCATCATGGCTCTTCTTGTTACATTGGTTTCTTATACAGCACAGTTTGACCACATGACTGTAGATGAGCCTCATTGTAAGCTGCTTTTAGTGGTACATAAATCTCCACATTAGCCAGTCAATCCGGCATTGCAGATCCAAGAGACAGGGAGGAGAATTTGATGATGGGAACAGTCGGGTATAAAACTAAATACGAAATTTAGAAGGGTCGACCTGACCGATCACTTCTGTCCTCTGCAACTTTTAGTGTGCGCTACATATTTAAACTGGATTCATCTCCACCAGCTCCTGGATATAGCCAGTTAAATCTTTTTAAAACATTGTGCACCGTCCATCCCTCAACAGCTTCTGTCTTTGTCATACCCACCCAGTGGTCCATGCTGTAAAATGACTGTTTCTGCACAGATGATGGATTGCTCCAATCAGTTGAACACATAAGGGATTCGCCTATTTTCTTAACTCTAACAAAAGTGAGCGTAAGATTGCCAGCGAACACAAACATCCCTCCATGTCCTCACGCTCTGCTGGGCACCAGAGCTCATAAATTAGACAAGAAATCTAATTTCCCTGTGGGGTTTGTAGGCTCTGAGTGCACACAGACCCACTGTTTCTTTTCAGGGGGAAGTTGATTTCTATTCTTTATGATGTAAATGGGCTGATAAAGGGACAGCTGGAACTGGATTGTGGCCTACTTGCTTGCTGAGTCACGGTGGACAAGTACTGCTCTTTCTGTCATACTGGGCTTTGGAGGAGGCCACACATCACAGTCGACTCCACACAACTGCTATTTTTGTGTATGTGAGGGAAAGGTTATCACAAGCTCTAAATTGTGTTGGGCTCAAAATTCTTTAGGGTCAAAGAAAGCACCACACATGTTTGAACAATGTTATCACAGAAACCAGCTGGAATAGCAAACCGAGAATGGCTTTGATAAGCAGGGTAACAGCCGTGTTTAGTGTCATATGTTGCTAAGCTTTTCAGTTGTTTTGTTTTTATTTTCCATAATGTTTGAATCAAAGGTACTTTTGGCTGTTTTTGTTAATTGTATTATCTTTATCTTGGCGGGCTTTCTGTAGCTCCCTTTCCTGTGTGTCACTTCCTCTCTGTATGAGTGAATAAAAACCATGAATGTGACATTTGAATGGGTCATTGCTGTAAGATGCTGTTAGTTACAGAACACCAAACGTGGCCTTAAGTGCATACCACAGTGGCCCATCTATGACAAACGTAGTTACAGAAAAGTCTCCGGATCAATTTCGAATACAGAAGGTGAAGATGCAAAGGATGTTTGGAGAAATGTTGTCTGAAGGTAGTAGCTTGGAGAGTTGCCAACCCAGACCCCTATATGTGGATTTAAAAGCTAAATATGTGTGTATTTTGCTGTAATGCAAAAAAACCCTTCACTTCGGATAGTATTCAAGAGGAGATAGCAGCATCTTTACTCTGATGTGCACGGGCATGTAACAGAGCATTTTTCATAACTGTATCATCAGAATACTTTATTAGAAAGTATGTTGGGGCCATCCATTTTGGTCGCACATTTTGACACAACAGACGTCGCAGCTCTGACGTCACTGGGAGCATAAACCGGCTGAGATGGAGAGTGTCGGTGCCATTTCCCGCCTGTCTCACAGGACAGCACAACGGAGGCGCATATCTGGAGAGACAAAAGCTCGCAGGCGAACTTTTGCTCCACAAGACCATTCCTGGAAGAGCTTGAAAGCTGGAAATCTGTCTGATACGAGAAGATCAGGAGATTTATTTACCGATCAAAGACCACGCCGACACCCAGCGCAGGTGGAAACCCACAGAGGTTCTATGTCCAAGGAGATGAATTTCCTTCTTGTGTAATGCAGTCGACTAACGGTTCATCTTTTCCCCTCCTGGACGGATGAGAAATTACCGTTTTTTTTGCTTTTAATTTGATCACGGATGCGTGGTCCCCCTCCCCTCCTTTTTCTTCAGACCTGATCCCTCCTCAACTGGTGGAGAGCAGAAATCAACGTCAAAGTAATTTCGTTCTTTTCATATTAAACCGGATAGGTGCATTCAGAGGTCTGGGCAGGATGAGGCAGTTAAGGTGATGTAGGATCACCTGTAGCTAAGGTATTAACTTGTTGCATGCAGTACTGATTGAATTGTTATGCTGAGCTGGGTTTTGATTTGGTGTGAAAGCGCTGCTGAATTGTGCGTGGTTAATGTTTTGTCCGGCTGATCTCGAATAAGCCAGGAGTTAGAAGTTGGACTTTTAAAAGTTTTCATTCAAAGCAACTGCGGTCTGGGCCTTGCCCGACCACTCTTTGTTCCAGTTTTATTGCTGGAGATTTTCCACTGAGTTCCTGCCTCAGAGTTTATTACTCTCTGTCAAGATTTGGGGCATTCAGCTGGTTGTGGCTAAAGGGGCGTGGCCCCACTGTTTTATCAGCTGATCGCTGCAATCGAGACATCAGCACAACAGGAGGATTTCTTTCCATTTTACCCAAATTACGCATTTTGTCCATAAAACTACTGGTTTGATCTTCATAGACACTAAATACGCATATATGTTTTTCTTTTATTATTATTGTTAGGTAGTCATTTTTATTCCCTTTGTGTAGAATGGTGCTTGTTAGTTAGGTGAAAGTTTTTGGACCAGAATAATGGTGTATCAGGATTATTTGGCTTCAATAAATCTTCATATATATAATTAAGAGAAGCGTTTGTGTTTATTTCGTGCAAGAGTGATTTATCTGTCAAAACAAGGTCGAAGTTCACCCACCTTCGGTGAAGTGGTTGAATAAACATTGACAGTTGGTGGTTTTGGTTAATAATTTGTAATTATTAAAGAGCTTTGAGCCCATAATCACAACACCAGAGGACATCTCTGATTTCTATTCATAAGTTATGATTTTTGATTAAGAAATTAAATTTTTTCAAACTATGATTCTAAATTATAATTCTTGATGAATATTAATTAGTCAATAATCATAATCCTTACATGTAGTTGAGTAACACTGTGGTGGTGAATGGAGGCACATATAAACAGTTTATGGTTTGTTTGTGACTACACTAAAGTAATGTCAAAACATTATTCTGTGGACAAGTTTGCATACAACATGTGGTCTGACTTCAAGTTCATGCTACACATTGAAAAAAGTTAAATACACCCAAACTGCAGGAGCAGTCAAACTCTCTAATTCATTTGGCTCATACACAGAGGAAAGAAAAAACTGGTTTCAGCAGGTAGTTACTGTGGGTATATATGCCGCATATATGCTTGGACACTTACCCCATGACATCAACAGACATGTTGTAGTGAAAGAGGACATAAACCGTAGCAAACACAGTGAAAGAATATCTGTCCAAGACATGAACCCTCAGCCTCGGGTTGTCCCTTCCCACAAAGACAGTACTGGGGCAAAGAGCAATGGTTTTTGGTGGGTTTGGAGAAATCCTTTCTCTTCATCATTTTATCTTACATGTTTAGTGCATAGCAGGATCTTTTTAAAAGAGCAAGAGTGCTCACTCTAACCCTATTTCTGTTACAAATTATTAGCCACAGATCAATTCAACACATTTCTGTTTGGCCTTTTTTGACTGTTTGTAGCTTCATCCTTAAAAGGAAGTTCCTTTTTGTTTTAGAGGGATGTGACTCCAAAGGCTTTTTATGTCTAATGGGGTGTTTTTAAAATTACTTATTAACTTTGAAAACCAATGGAAACACTGGCTGTAATTTATTTATGGATCTTTTAAATTTTTCAGTTTTCTGGCTTTAAAATGTATTTGTTCTTTAAATGTAGTTTCATTTTATTTTTCCAATAGACTTCAGAGAAACTGTTGTTCCCAAAGACACCTCCTTCTCTACCATTGAGCCGGTGTGTTTATTTACTTTTACTAAGAGTTCGTTGTCCTTCTTGAAGGAATCCGAATTATCCTTTGCATCCAGTCAGGGCTGTTTGGTTGTTTACCACAGCGACGGCTGTCGTTTACACTCCTGTGTTTGAGTCACTTCCTACATCATTTAAAATATGGTTAGAAGACACAGGTAGAACAAATAGATATTTTACTTCAGATGATGACTGAAAATGTTACGATTTTATATCCTGTGATGTGCAAGCAGTTTATCTATACAGCAGCAACCAGTGCTTGATTATTAAACTTAGAAAGTGTTCACATGTCCAGAATGTCCTTGGTAATGTGTGGGGTTTGGCAACATTCCCATTGTTGGACCAGTCGGACAGGTTGGGATGAAACTGCAAGCATACCTGTGCTGCACCTGTCTGGTAACATGGGCGGTGCTTGACGCCATCATGAGGGATGGGCTCCCAGGAGAGATCAGATGCCGAGCTGCTTCCTGGAAATGTTACCACACCCACAGTAGTCCATCTGTCCTCACTCGTCAATGCAAATTACACATGTTTACCAAACCTCAATTTCCATAATGTTTGAATCATCTTTAGGTTTTGAAATGTTCCTTAATTTATACTGACACTGCCTTAACCCTGTTTAAAAAAAAAAAAAACTCAACTCTCTCTACCCATCCACTCTTTTTCCCTCCATTCATCTGGAAATGGTAAACATGATGTTGGAAGTGATTGGTGTCAGGTGACCTTTGTGGTTGCCACAGCAACTGGGTCCTAAATCCCAAAGCACCGGTCATCTCCATGGGCAGGGCTGATTACTAAACAAAATCTTCCCGGACTCACACAGAGACTTGGAAAACGCTGGATAAACATTGGCGGAGAGAGGAGCAGCTCTGAGTCTCGTGATGTTGGAAGCAGATAACTTTGTTTAGTTGCCCGAGAACGAGCAGACCACATTCCAGTCGTCTCTGTGCAGGCAGCAAGGTAGCACAGCCAAGTCGGACACATCTGTCTGCTCCCCTTTTTGGTGTTATGGACTTTTACTTTGTTTTTGAAGAGATGGAAAATAACTTGTCCCAACTCATCAGTTATCCCGTTACATTATTTGTGAAAATTAAGAGCTTGGTAAAAGAAAAATGATGCTTTATCACTAACAGTGAAGTGTCACTTTTTAACCTTAGTTGACATAAAGAAAAACATTCTAATACTAATAATCAATTGTCTACTGATTTGTGAATAATTTATACCTAAAGAGGTTGTAAGGAAAATCTTAATTTTATCATTGCACATTGTCAGTTATTTACTTTTTATGGTAAAGAACTGCAACATATTAGTAGTTTGGATAAAATATTGTATATTTAAATCTACATCATATTTATGTGAGTTAAACAGAGTTTTTTTTTGTGTTTCTGCAGGATTTGAACAAAGTTCCCATTTTTTAACTCTTGGATTTAAGAACTTGTTTATTTTTTTCCATTACATTTTGTGTTTTTCCTCACAGACCTTGCCTCCTCAAAATGTTGGAGACAAAAGGGAAGGTGAGGAAATTAAGGAAGCACAGATCAGAATTTTGTGGCAAATTTTCAGTTTCAGGCTGATTTCTCCATGTAATACACTGTGAGTCAGGGCTATACCAATATTTTGGAACAAAGACAAAATCATGATGAAATTGTTAATTTATCTTTAGCATCTCATATTAGCAGTTAGCAGGCATAGTATAAGAATAGCATAGAGTCCCTATGTATATTTCTTGAGAATGTGGATCCTTACCTTAACTGTGAGTTTTCCGATTTACATAATTTCGAAACCCATCATGTTCCATAAAAGGCAGTGATTGAAACTCAAAAGGATAAAACTAGGCTATCTCATGCTTTCTTGCAGCCTGAATGATGATGATGGGTGGTTCACCCATCATTTGTGAATACCTCAGCGGTACAAAAAATGGCTCACTTTGAGTTGTCTTCCCGCAGTAACAGAATGTTGTTAGCCAAGCCTAATCGTACTCGGGTACGGTGCATTCACTGATCAGAAAAAGACAGAACTCTTGAATTTCACTGGTCAGGGCCTAACTCTGAGTTTAACTCTGGTCACTTGTTTCTCTGTGCATCTCTAGACCATTGTCCTTTTTCTAAGCTTCTGAGTAAGGGACACTGTGTAGCGTTTGTGCAAATGTTTTTGCTGCAGAAAAGGTGGTATAGCTGCACTTGCTAAATGTGTGTAACAAGTAAAAGAAGAAAAACACTATTTCTCACTTGGTACTTTAGGTTGTTGCCCAGCTGGTTATTTATTTTGGTTAGTAAAATCTCTCTCTGTCCTTGGGATACATGTACAAAGAAGACACATTTGAGAATAATCAAGTCTAAGTTTTATAAACCTGACCCAATTAATGTTCAAATCTAAATGTCAGAAATTTGCCTTTAGTGCTGGAAAGTTAAAAAGCAGCTGTGAAACGTGGGTAAATAACCACACAACGCTGCCTTGATTGCAGTTATATTTAAATGTAGTTTGAAACAACTAAAGTCACAGCCCTGCTGTTCATAAAGGAGGAAAGAGGAAATGCGTTGCTTTGCTCTCCGAGTTCCCAGATGTTTGACAACAGGCTCTGTGTGTGTGTGCGTGTATGTGTGTGTCTGTGAGGACCAAAGCCTGGTCCCTGTGGGGGAAAATGCTGTTGTTGGGTTTCTGGTTAGGTTTAGGACTAAGTTGTAAATTAAATTTAGGTTAGGATTAGGATTAGGTATTTACTAGTAATGGTTGGGTTCAGGGTGAGGGTCAGGGTTAGGGTTAGGCCATATAACTGAAAGAAAAATGAGAATGGAAGTCAATGCACAGTCCTCATATGGATAGAAAAGCCCAAGCTGTGTGTGTGCACCAGCCTGAAAATGTTCACTGGCATACATGGCTGTGTGATCTAAGTACAGCTTTTAAATGCTGCCTAAGTCACTGAGCCATCGGGCACAAACAAGGTCATAAAAGTGACCCTGTTTTGCTGTTTTAAACATAGCTCTAAATTTTCATACTGTGCTCCACAGGCAATTGTGTCTTAGGGCGGTAGTAAGTCAACAATGAATCTACATGCAGCTAGTATCTGCACACATATCAACTTTTGACAATATTTTTAATAATTTTGTGAGCTTGGTATTAAATGTCATGATTATACCTTCACATTTAGCCATTATTGCCATGTTGAATCAATTGCAATAAAATACTTGATGCTTGTTTGTTCTTAGCCTTGGTAGTTACTTCTAGAAGTTTAACAGCTTGTATTTACAAGTTGCGATGTCATGCAAACATAGATACAGCCCAATAAACATGGGAAATACACAATCAGACTTTGATAGTGCCTTACACACACTAACCCAGGATGTATGTTCCCCATCTGGCAGGCACAGATGAACTACAGCACAGGGGGAGAGGATAGATCTGAGTCTCTCCTTTGTTGCGTGCAGCAACTCACCTGGTCCATTTCTCTGACTTGTTTCTGCCCCGCTAGGCTCCAGCTGTACAGGGAGGTATTTCAGTCTGATGCCTGGCAGCTCAGCCCAGGTTAATCAGCGGAGCCCATCACTCTATTTATAGCAAAATGAATGACAGGCAGAGTCCACCACAGGTCTGGATTAGACAATGCTCATCCCAGTTAAGATGGAAATTTGTGGTATTCATTTTCAATGAAAGGTATGGATATTTCTGAAACTTGGTCTGTTTATTTTATATGATGATATAAAAGCTCTAAATATAGATAAAATGTCTGGCAAAAGTATTCAGAAACCTTTCATATTTTGTTGTGTGACGAACTCAAACGCCAATTTTTTGGGATTGCATAATTGTGAAATGAAAACAAAATGGCAATTTGTAAAAAGTGTTACAAATCAATTTCTGAAATGTTTGAAGTGCATTTGTAATTATCCCTTTTTACTGTAATGCCCCTTAGAAAAATCCAGATTTCACAAGTCACCTGATTAATTTCAATAATCTCCCTAAACATGGAGGTCAGGCAAAGATATTCTTAAGGAAGAAGCCAATAGGTTCACTCTCAATAGGTAACTCTGGAGGAGCTGTACATATCCACAGCTCAGGTGGGAGAATACATTGATAAGACAAATGTAAGTAATGTTCTCCACAAACTTGTCCTCTATGAATGAGTGGTAAGAGTTTGTGTTTCATCTTTCCTGCTCAGATGATTCAAAAAGCTGAACCTTTGGCCTTCATGCTGCTGCTATGTATGAAAAACTAGCAATCCACAGCATCCTGAATACACCATCTTCAGGGCGAAACAATATGCTACTAGAATGTTTTTTTTTTTTTTCATCAGGGACATTAAACCTGCAGTTAATGTGAGGGTAAATGGAACTGATTACAGGGACAGGTTGAAAGAAAATCTGTTAAATGCTGAGAAAACCTTATAATGGGCCGAAAGTTCACAGTCCAGCGACAAGTCCAACCCCAATCACCTGGTCGGTGTTGTTGAAATGGTTTATATTAAGGCATATTGATGGGTAAGAATGGCTAAGTCAAAGTTGTGACCTAAATCCAACTAAGAATCTTTGGTAGGAATTTAACACTAATGTTCACAGATACTCTCCATATCACTCTCTAGATGTATCGAGCTGGTAGGGACGTAGGCTAGAAGACCTATAGCTGTACGTGCAGTGAATGGTGGTTCTATAAAGTCTCGAGTCGGCGAATTTGCACTTTTTATATGTAAAACATTTGAAAACCATGTTACATCACATAAAATCCGTAAAGTATACATTGAGGTTTGTGGTTGTGACATAACAAACTGTAGAAGGTATACAAGGTGCTGTAAATAGGCCGGTCTGGTACAGACAGAAGATTGCATGATCAACTTAAGTCCACGACATGAATAAACAGTATTTGATGCTCTGCTCACCTGGAAAGTTTGGCTCGTTCCAGATGTTCTGACCTCAGACTACCAGCATCTGCTCGGACAGCCATCTACAGTGAAGTTTATGTAAGTTACAGCCTGGATTTTTATGCTTGGCAGCAACTGCACCCATCAAACTGGCTTTACATTATAGAACTTAACATTACAGTTGATGTGAAAATTTTCTTTTAAAAATAGATTAAGACCAGGTGAGACTGTGCAGCTGTAAATCATGAGGCATGAAGGCCAGGAACATGAGAGATTACCTCATTCTGTTCAGATTAGCAATTCTCCCGCCCATTTTAATTTAATTTCCCTCCGTCTCTTTTGGGATCTGTTTTTTTTTTATCTCCTGGACTGATTGAACAAAATACATTTGGGTCATAAAATCTGGGTGTGCTTGTTGCTTTTTAGTTTGTTTTTTTTTCTCAGCGGGCGTGGTCGGCGAATGGGCCCAACACTCCCTCCGCTTCTTTCCTGAGGTTAGTTCCAGCGTAGAAACTAAAATAAATCATCTCTTTTGTCGCCGAACCCCTCCTCCTCTCCACTCCCCTGCTTTCTTTACTGTCCCATCCCATTCCTGAGATCATTTAGCCAAGAATCCAATTACATCACATGACAGTCAACCCAGAGTAATGCAAGTGGTTCACATTTTAGCTCTTTGTTTAGTTTCCCCCTCTTACATCTTCTGATCAGGAAGAAGCAGGCTCCAGCTTCCCTGTCATTTGGCTCCAGGTGTGAGATCCATTGTTCCGGTCCGGGGCTGTTTCTCATGGCTCCTCCTATGACCCATGGATGGCAGGCTTTCTTTGCATTCCCACACCAAACAGTTGCTGTGTTTACACTGTTCTAACCTCACTTTTATCTGACACGCAGCAGGTAAACCTTGAATAGGAACAGAACCATTGAAAGACCAGACTGACGGTTTAACCTTCACTGAGACAGCATGGGAATTTTCCTGACTGCTTCCTTTTAAAGGGTTCTTTATGGATTTGAACCATGAGAAAATGTTGAAAACCTTGAGGAATCTTATTGGCTGCTTGTAAAACTAGTCCAAACTCGATTAAATTGAAACAAAGACATGGATGTTGTGGTTCCTCCTGCATCAGTGTCTAAATCATTATGCCGTCCAACAGCTGGCGACATGTATTACCTCCATATTTTATGCCAGGAAGAATGGACGTTCTCAGCCTGTCTCTCTGTTTATTAAGCCTGAGGTGGACCGTGTCAGTGCTCAGCCACAAATCACCCTTATTTCCTGTTTACAGAGCTCTACATGTCTACTTTGCTGATGATCTGCATTCATTTTGACACAGGTTCCATCTTCAGCGTGTCCTGTGGGCTGTGGCAGTCTGCTAATTATGACAGGGAAAGGGCTGGGGATCAGATTCTCTGTGAGACTGTGGATGAGTGCTGATATGATTGCACCCCCTTAGAAGCTGGTACTACCCTGTTTGGTTTAGATCACTTCGGTGAGATGCTTCTTGTAACTATCTAAGCATTTCTGACATCAGTCTGTGGAAAGATTGCCCCTCCCCTCACTTTCAGCTGGTAGGTGTTTGAGGGCTTTCCTACATGTACAACTTGTTTTAAGACACCCCAAAGCTTCTCAGTGACGTCAAGGTCTGGCTTTGACTCGGCCCACGACTTTCTTTTTCTTAATTCTAAGCCAGTTCTTGGTGGTTTACTGGTATGTTTTGGGTCAGTGTGATGTATCAGGGTTCGGTTCTGCTTCAAGTTAACTGTTTTTTTACAGCTGGTCTCACATTTCCACTAAAACCCTCTTGAAACACAGTAGAGTTCATGATGGATTCTGTGATGCTGATCTGGCCAGATCCTGCTGCAGCAAAACATCCTCAAACCATGACACTTCCACCTCCATGCTTTACAGTTGGTATGAGGTTCTTTTGCTGGACTGCTGTATTTGGTTTATACCTAACACGTCCTTTTTCCTTCAAATGAATAGAATTTTGAACTCATTTTTTCAAAACGTTTTTGGGCTTTGTTTTTCTCGGCGAACAAAGATTTTGTCCTTGAACTCCTCTCATGGACGTTCAACTTGTGCAATCTGTTTTTGATGGTGCAGCCATGCACGTTTATTTGTATTATTTGAATTTTTCGTATTGTTTTTATATTGAAAACTAAATTATTCCACAAATTATTCCGGGGAGGGGGTGGGGGTTCTGTTCTGGTTTACAGCACCTGGGAAATACTTTGAAAACAACAAAGCATTTATTGTTTGGGAAGTTTTAGTTTTGTTCTCAACTGCACATTTCTTAATTGAATTATCATTATAGTATATACAATCAGTTGAATGTTTATAATTTTCCTCCCAATCTCAGTGATAAATTGCACTGAATTTGTTTTAAAATCTTATAAGTCTGCTACAGCGTCCAGTAAATATCCACTCTACAGATATAACTTCACCTGCAATAGTCCGACAGAAAGCTTGTAGCTGCTCAGCATGTAGGCCGTCAGACTACTCCTGCTGCTTACTGTGACAGCATTTAAGTTTGTTGTCAGGTACCGACTGATGTTGATTTTAGTGATGTCATTTTATCTTCGAGTGCACACTCCCTTGTTTGCAGTCTTCTAGGGCTGGTAGAAGCTCCTACCTGCCAGCGGACAGATAAGGGGTATATTTCTACAGTTGTCCTTTGAGTGTTAAAATGGCTTCTCTGTGAGAAGAAAACCTTATTCTCTTGCTTATGCTTTGCTTCAAATTAATTAGATAACTTTTATCCCTATCTCAAGAATTCAGTGTAGCCTGCAGCATAAAACTCCGTAAGATCTTGAAGTAAAAGATGGCAAAGTTCTATGTGCTTAAATGTAATTGAAGTCTTGTTGTATGTGGGTATGAACAAACTGATATACTGTATTCTCATTTGTTTTAGATGTGAGTGCTCCCCTGTAATAAGAAGCCACTCCCGCTGTTAAACTACAGGAGTGTAAACACACCCAAACCATTTGGCTCAGCTTTTTTTTTCCTCTTTCTTCCTCATTTTAGTGCCTTCATTTCTTTGTTCTGGTAAAGGCTCCATGTTTGCTCAGAGCATTTTTTTCCCCTTTAGCATTTTCCCCTCCTGGCGTAATGGAAGGAAGATCTTTACTTACAATGGTCACTGTGTTGGCTGCACGTTTTCACGTTTTCACATCCTCTTCTGTTCAGTAGTTACTTTGTTCAAGACATGGTTAGACAGAGTGGCTGAACGTGAGGAGTTGTAACACGAATGAATGACATTTTGCATAATTTTGTCTCAAAGCCCATCAGTAAACTTCCCTGTTGCAATGCTTCATCAAAACCAAATGAAATCTCCTGAGCCGACCATTGCGTATAAAAGCAATCTTGCACTGCACAGCGGCGAGTAGGCAAACTAAGCACTGGGGCTGGCACAACTCCTTATAAAGTTCCAGAGGCAGCATGCTAATGTAAATGCTGTGCTCCCCCGCCCCTGTTTTAATCACAACCATATGCCCCGCATTCCTCCCCCTCCAGATACCTGAACCCTGAGATTACCCTGAGCAGTCGGCCAGGAACACGACAACCATGGGTGTGGTTCGTTTGGTGAAATAACGCCTTAGCCTTGTTTTTTTAAGATATCAAATTTTTTTGCCTTCCAGGCAAACAGCAAACATAAGTATATATTAAGAAAGCTTTGTGACACTTACTAAAAGTACAATACCATATGAAATGCCCATTGTAAAGGAAAAGCTAATCAAGAGTTTAGTTTATGTTAAATAGTTGGAGATGTAGCTACATATCAGCTCATGACAAAAGGCGATACATAGAAAACTAAAGTGGAAAGCATGTTGGATCAAATGATCTGTTTTGTTAGGCACCTTTAGACACATTGGAGGTGTTGTGCTAAGCTGTGCTGAAACATAACAGGTTACTGTTAGGGAGAAGTTTTGATGTTTTTGAATAGGACAGGTACAAAAATATTTTCTGAGTGCTGCAACTAGTGACTGTCGTTGACCACATACTGCAGGTGTGGGTTGTTTAACAGAAAAAATACTGAAGATACTTCTTAATGTGAGTCATTTGCTGCTGGTGTGTTGCTCTTTAGTTTTGTGATTTAAGAGTTTCACATACTGCTTGGATCCTGGTGCCCGCAAGGGGCGAGGTACACTCACTCACTCACTCACTCACTCACTCTCTCTCTCTGTCTCTTCAAGGCAGTTTAGAGTGACCAATTGAGCTAACATGCATGTCTTTGGATGGTGGGAAGAAACGAAGTGCCAGGAGAATACCAGCACAAGCACAGGGAGAACATGCAAACTCCATGCAGACAAGCCAGCAACTCAATTCAGGATTTAAAGCCAAGAGTTCTTGCTTTAAGGCACCGGTTCCAACAGATGTGCCACCATGCAGCCCTTTTTAGTTCTAGTTCAATAAAAATAATCCTCAAAAATAATAACTGGTGCAACCTACCACACACCCTTTTGTGATATTTTCATGTTGTTGAAAACACCTCCAGGTTTTGAGTGCCTTCATCTTCCAAGAGGTGGAATGATCATAGTAGAAAAAAGCCAGATTCCTCTGGGAATCACAGCATATGGAATTGTGTCCATACTTAAGAGTCCTGACTGCTTTAGATTATAAGCTGTGTGGTTTCATATTAAAAGTCAGCGATGGTAAGGATGGTGTTTGGTATTGCTTTGTGACCCTGATGGGTTGATTTTTTTTGGGACACCATAAGGCCTTATCTCAGGGCTCAATTAGTGGGGTAATCTGAAGACTCATTGCGCCTCACGCTGCTGCAGACAGATGGTGACTTGGTGTGTGTTTCTCATTTGACTCTACCTGTGTTGAGAACATAATCATTCTTCAAAGCTGTCTCTCTAACCTACTATTATTTTATCAGTTCTTATGTTTTTTCTAAAAACTTGGATATCTGATGTTTCACTGTTGTATTTACTTCTTTAAAAGCTTTGATGGATTGCTTCTAGGAGACTAAAAACCAGGCATTCATCATGCCTGCAGAGCTATCATGAAACGAGGTATCGTTTCTGCTCTGGATTTCCTAGAAGCCTGAAGCTTTTAGAGGAAGCAGAGTTGGCCCCAAATGGTTTGGTAAGACATTGAGTTTTGTATTTATGAAGTCAAGGGAGCTGAACAAGAAGCGGGTTTTCTTATCTTTGAAGAAAGGTAAGTGCAGTACAGTCCAGATTTGTGTATTGAAACTAAGCAGCTGAACAAAGGAAAAGGCTTGTGTTGAATGAGACGTATGTGGTTAGACTTGCTCTGCTGGGTTTTGGGTGGTCTGATGTCATCATCTGCACATGCTACCAGTTTCTGCCTGCAAGCTGCACAGCCCAGCTTCAGTTTCAATGCTAATACATGTGTCTGAATGTACTGTCCGCCTGTTCTTTGATCTTTCTTTGCGTTCGCTGTAAAGGCACATGGAAAGAGCTTTTAATCCCTCTTTGCTTCTCAAGAAACGGGGAAAAATAGCTGTACAAACAATAGATGTTTGCTCTGGGCCCAGGACACCGCTTCAAATATGATATTTATTTTTGTTTTTTTCAAAAGTTTGGAAAATATTTCACAGACTTTGGTGCTTTAAGGAGCCATTTTTGGATTGTGCCCACTGCCCTTCCCACTCAAGATTTTGACGAATGAGCGAGCATGTTTATCTCTTCATGCCTGTACACACTTTGTGTCTCATACAGGTACAGCCACACTAGATTTGCTGAGAAGACAGGAAGACAGTCTGATTTCTGCCTACATTTCCACATTGTATGCAACCTTTGTTTTGGACAAGGTGAGAAGCCAGAATCGCTTCCTTTAGCCATTTTCCCCAAGAAAATCTCAAGTCTGCTGAATAAGGAATCTTAGGAAGTTGCTTTTTGTTGTATTTAAACAGTCTGACTTTTATTGGCTGACTAAAGGTAGGGTAATTGTTTTTTGCCCCGTCTATGGGACCTATTTAGCATTGTGGAGGGACAAACTGTAATCTGTTTAGATTAGTCGGTCCACATTGTGCTTTTTATATAATTCAAGGAAAGGAGGAAACATTTAGCAATAAATTCTCTGAAGGTCTAAATACTTTATGAAAGCTTTATCGCTGCCATAATGCTGATGCTAACTTTGATGAGACGAAGAGAAAAGAGTCCCTAGTTCATGTTTATGTTAAGAATTATGGTAGTACGATAAACGAATATTGTCGACAACTTAATAATATTTTGTCTCTGCCTTGCAAGTTAGTTGTTTTCTATAGATAAATTGTATCTTGTTTGATTTACATTTCAACATTTGCTTCAGTTTTTGTTAAGTAAGGTGAATGAATGGCTTATAAATTATGTTAACCTGTTCAGGATGCATTTGAGTTTTCTCTTTTTTCTTTTAATCTTGTTTAGAATAGAGAAGCAATTAAAACAACTAAATCACATCGATCACCACCTGGTGATAGAAGCAGCTGAAGTGAGCTTCCTCCACGGGGTGGCCGGGCACTCCCTTAGAGATGGAGTGAGTAGCTCGGCCATCCGAGAGGAGCTGAGAGAAGAGCCACGGCTCTTCCACATTGAGAGGTGTTAAGGTGGCTCGGGCATCTGTATCAGATGCCTCCAGGTATATCACACTGGGAGGAGGGCAAGGACACGCTGGAGGGACCTTGTCTCTCGGCTGGCCTTGGAACCCCCCGGAGAAGCTGGAGGAGGTGTCTGGGGAGAGGGAGTCTGGGCGCCTCTACTAAGAGTGCTACCCCTGTGACCCAGTACCAAAGCGGAAGAAGGCGATGACATATATATCTTCAAACTCAATTCAATTCAGTTTATTTATATCGCGCCAATTCACAACACATATCGTCTCAAGGCACTTCACACCAGTCGGGTACATACATTCCAATTAATCCTAATCATTGAACAGTGCAGTCAAATTCAGTTATTTATTCAAATTGGATAAAAAAAATTTCGGTCTAAGGAAACCCAGCAGTTTGCTTTGAGTCAGTGACTTGCAGCATTCCCTCCTCCCAGATGAGCTTGTAGAGACAGTGGACAGTCACTGGCGTTGACTTTGCAGCAATCCCTCATACTGAGCATGCATGTAGCGACAGTGGAGAGGAAAAACTCCCTTTTAACAGGAAGAAACCTCCAGCAGAACCAGAATCAGTGTGAGCGGCCATCTGCCACGACCGACTGGGGGTTTGAGAGAACAGAGCAGAGACACAAAGAGAACAAAGAAGCACTGATCCAGGAGTACTTTCTATGGGAAGGAAAAGTAAATATTAATGGATGTAGCTCCTTTAGTCGTTTCACCTAGAAAGAAAGAACAGATAAACTCTGAACCAGTTTTCAAGGTTAGAGTCTGAAAGAGAGCACATAGAGTTAGTCACAGTAAAAGCTCAGTCAATCGCCATGTTTAGGAGAGAGAAAGTGTTAAACACTGAAAGACAGGGCCATGTGGCTCATCGGTAGAGGGTGAGCATTAAGTTGTTGCCAGCAGAAGCTTGGACCCTCTCCAGGAAGGTGTCACAGGTAGACACAGAGCCAGGCCAGGTGTAGCTTCTAGGAAAAGAAAAGAGAGAGAACAAAGTTAAAAGCTGAAATAACAGCAAATAGTGCAACATTGGAGATCATTTACCATTATTTATTACACTGTATTTATATACATTGTGAGAATGTAGCGAAGAGGGTGAAAGTGGTCATTATGTTCTCCAGCAGCCTAAGCCTAGAGCAGCATAACTACAGTGATAGCTCAGGATAACCTAAGCCACTCTAACTATAAGCTTTATCAAAAAGGAAAGTTTTAAGCCTAGCCTTAAAAGTAGACAGGGTGTCTGCCTCTCACACTAAAACTGGGAACTGGTTACACAGGAGAGGAGCCTGATAACTAAAGGATCTGCCTCCCATTCTACTTCTAGAGACTTTAGGAACCACTAGTAAACCAGTAAAGGGCTTTATATGTGAGAAAGAGAATTTTAAATTCCATTCTGGATTTAACGGAGCCAATGAAGGGAAGCTAAAATAGGAGAAATATGATTTCTCTTTTTAATTTTCATCAGAACTCTTGCTGCAGCATTTTGGATGAGCTGAAGTTTTTTAACTGCATTTTGTAGACATCCTGATAGTAAAGTATTACAATCGTCCAGCCTTGAAGTAACAAATGCATGGACTAGTTTTTCAGCATCACTCCTGGATAGGATATTTCTAATTTTGGCAATGTTCCGGAGATGAAAGAAGGAAATCCTAGAAACCAGTTTAATATGGGATTTAAATGACATGTCCTGGTCAAAAATAACACCAAGGTTTTTTACTTTATTATCGGAGGTCAATTTAATGCCATCCAGGTTAAGTGATTGACTAAGCAGTTTTTTTTTTAAAGACTCCGGTCCAAAGACTACAACTTCTGTCTTGTCTGAATTTAGAAGCAGAAAATTTAAAGTTATCCACGTTTTTATATCTTCAAGACATGCTTGGATAAGTAAGGCTGAGTATTATCAGCGTAACAGTGAAAATTTATTCTATGCTGCCTGATAATTTTACCTATTGGAAGCATATATATAGTAAAGAGAATTGGCCCAAGTCCTGAACCCTGTGGTACACCACAATTAACCCTGGAGTTTAAAGATGATTTATCATTTACATGAACAAACTGGAATCTGTCAGACAAATAAGATTTAAACCAGCCTAGCGCTGTTCCCCTGATCCCTACAGCATATTCCAGCCTTTCTAAGAGAATATTGTGATCGACTGTATCAAATGCAGCACTGAGATCTAACAGAACCAGTACAGACACAAGTCCATTATCTGAGGCCATAAGAATATCAATAGTGACTTTCAGCAGAGCTGTTTCAGTGCTATGATGAGCTCTGAAGCCTGACTGAAACTCTTCAAACAGGTCATTGCTGTGTAAATGCTCACACATTTGATTAGCAACTATTTTCTCAAGAATTTTAGATAAGAATGGAAGATTGGATATAGGTCTGTAATTTATTAAGTCATCTCGATCAAGCGAAGGTTTCTTAAGTAAAGGTTTAATTACAGCTACCTTAAAAGCTTGTGGTACATATCCATTTACTAAGGATAAATTAATCATATCTAAAATGGGCCTGGTAATCAGAGGGAACACTTCCTTAAATAATTTGGTTGGGATTGGGTTCCACTTCTTATTGTCAATATCGACATGAATGAAACATTAGGAATTAATTATCAAAAGCCAGTGCCCCACAGACATCTCTTTACCCTTAGGTTTTCCTCGTCCAACTGCATCTGCTACTGTAAACAATATAGATTTATTATTTTTTGTGCATACACCGAGAGAAAATGAAACCAGTGTTCCATTGTTAAAGTACTCATATCCATGTTAATTTAATGAGAAAGACTGATTGCCTTGTTTTCTGTATTGGATGATTCCTTCTAATTCAGGATATTACAAAGTAGAGTTCACATTTGAATGGGAGTGCAATATTTAGCAGTTTATAATATAATTTTTTTTATATTTATACTGCAGCCTTACTACAACAGAATGAGAACTTGTTTTCTCCTCCAGCAAAAGTGTAATTTGGAGGAGTTATAAAAATGTCATCATATTGATCAGATGGCGTGAGGGGGAAAAAATAGCGCTGGCCAGTCTGCATGTTTAAGGACTAATTGAAGAGCCTCGTTTGGAGGGCAGGGGCTGATTGTCTGCAGGGCAGAGGGAGTCCAGCTTCAGCGATTTGGTCTAGAGTTGGCTGAGCTGCACTCATTTGGGGAATGCTGGGGATTTGCCTGGAGGCCAATGAGCATATCAGCAGCTGGCACTGAGAGCTCTGTGGTCAGCGGCAGGTTAACTTAAACAGAACCAAAAGGACACCTTTTTACCTTTTCTCATTGGTGTGTTTACATGTTTGCACTTACTTGCAGTTATTTGTGAGCAACACAACCCCGTGTAACCCTGAATGCTGAGTACTGCGGGCCTTTTCTGGAAGAATGAACATCAAGCAAACATGTCATCCCTCATCATTATATGGATTCCCTCCTTTTTCTTTTGCCATGTCGAGAATATTTTGTCCAGTCTTGAACTGGATGACGTGTGTGAACTGTCCACTTTCCACAAGTGTGTTTTGGGGTAGTTTGGTTAGGTTATTTAACTTCTTTGGCTGAATGCCCTCCTAGTGTTTATAGATTTCAGTGGGATGGCTGTACAGGGAAGCAGCTTTTTACATCATTAAGGAACAGTTAGTGTGTCAGTTTGTTTATTGGATCTAATCTGTTCACGTTGCTGAGCAAGCACTTGTTGTACCATCATTACTTTGGATATCCAAAACAATACAATGCAGTTTCTTACAAAAAACTACTCTATGATTTTAATATTCTTCTGTGCGAGGGAAACATGTCTAGCTATATTCCAGAAGAAAGTATTCCAGATGTAAGAATGGCATTCAGTGGATTGAAAAGCAATCAGGCTGTAGAGCTGCGTCGGAGACTCATGCTGAACTGTGTAGCCATTCGGCTTTGTGTTGCCCTTGGGGCCACTTGATTGGTCAGATGCCAGCTGTCCTTACTAATAAGAGAGCAGTTTCTCTTGCTCGTTTGTTCTTGCTGTGTCTCTCTTTAGTCATCAAAAGTTTAAATTTCTCAGAAAAGACTTGATTTAAAAAAACTAACTTCCCTTTGCATTAACAAAAAATCATATATTTGCAAGTTAAAAAAAAGAATAGAAGTTAAGCATATAAAAAAAAAAAGATAAACAGAATCAGAGTTAACAGCATAGGATGTTATATAAAGTTATACTAGAGCGAGGTTCAATGGTTACCTATTATCTTACCTGCTGAAAAACACTGAGGCGTTTTGGCTTTATTACATTTCAAATGTCCAACATGGCTATGTTATTTGGAGTTTTTTGACATTGTTGCACCATTGGTTGCTGCAGTCTTCAACGCAGGTACTAATTAACTCATGCTTGGTACAAAGCATCGCTTGGCAGACAGCTTCTTTTTGGATCTTAAAAGGTTGGGTCCAAAACTACCAAAACCACAAAAGATCGAAATGGTTACAGAATGAAATGGCCTCTTGCAAATCACTACCATCAGGCGTCAATGCAGTGGAGCACCGCATACATCAGTTTATATGAATGACTGGTTTCTTTGGGGCGACTTTGACGTTAACTGAAAAGTGTGTTCTCCATTGTTCTGGTGAATAATAAGACTGGAGTACTGGATGTTTTGATGAAAGTGTTCAATCAAAATAGGGTTATCAGGAGACGAGCTTTAATGGAGTGTCTTAGCACAGTCTGTGTCAGTGTTGCTGCCTTTATTGCAAATGATCCCATTGTTCCTTTTGGTGGACTCCTTTCAGCATCCCAAATAACAGGGTGTGATGGCACAGAACGGCAGCAGTAAATACTAATTAACTAGCCTGATGTTCCCAGACTCTCCACATTGGTCTCATGTTTAGCAATAACATGGCTTTACAGTGAGCAGAAGAGTAAAAACACCAGAGATAGCACAAGGAAAGGATATTTTTTATTAAATAACTAGCAACAAGACCTTCAGTGGCTGAAAAAAATGTGGATTGGCAAATAGGCTCTCAGGCTGATGGCCCAGTGTTCTCACTGCTGCGTGATGCATGTTACTCAGACCTGGATGTGCTGTCAGGTTTTATTGGAGCGCTGTATAAATGAGGATCCAGACAGTCCAGTTATTGTAGGACCCCAACGGTGTTCTTCCAGGTTGAGCCTGATGTACTGCAGATTGATGTTGAAGTGAAACTATTATTCAAAAAGCTATGGTGCTGTGGGCAAAAAACCATTAAAAGTAGAAGTTCTCTTTGAAATATTTAAGTCCACTCTCTGCGGCTGTGTAATCAGAGCACACTTGGGTCACAAAAATGTTTATTTTTTATCTCTTATTGTGGATTTACTCGTGAAAGCGATTGAAGCAAAACTAAAATTAGGCATTCAGGTGGAAAAAAAATACTTCAAATTTTCATCAAAAAGTTCCAATGGTGTGAGGGTTTTTCACAGGGTTCCTGCAAAGTCTGAAAACACTGTAGCAAACGTACGGAATTAGAAATGTGAAATAATTTTTCAGATCTGGAAAAGTGAGGAAAATCTATCCATCCATGTCAATTAAATTTTTCAAAGATAGACCATTAGAAATATCTGCCATAAATTTATAGTAAAAGTTTGTATTTATGGTTTTTAAAAAAAAGGCTACAAAGGAGGAAAATACTGAGCCTAGAAAATTTTATTTTTACGTAAAATAAGCATATAGGAGCTCTTAATGAGATGCCACAGAAAGTGATGAACTGTCTTCCAGCAGTACAGAGCATAAAGTTGAGCAGTGCTGCTCCTCCCTCACCTGTTGCTGCTCATGGTGAGTCAGCTGGCTAAAAGGGGGCTGCCATAATTCGTAGAGGGTTAAAAGAAATACAAACTTTGCTGTTTGGAGATATTTCGGGTAGTAAAACACAACCAGCTCTACAGTGAAAAGTAAAGCAGCACCACCCATCTTATTAGTTTTCATCTGGTTAAAAACCACAGTTGGCAAGCTGGGCAATGTCTGTTAAGCAGCTGACGACAGGCTGGATACTCGAGCAGATAGCCTGACTAATAAACCAGCTAATATCTGCTTACTATACTTCCAGTGTTAGTCTATAAAGAGCAGAAAAACAAAAGGAGACTTTTTTGCATCAAACATGAAATTTAGCAGGCTTTTATTGTATATTTGTACTTCAGTCTTAGTATTAAAATAACTATAACTACAGGTTAGGGATAACATCATTATAACTGTAATAATCCATGTTTTGTAGTAGTAGCAAAAAAACAAAAAACAATTATTGATTAATAGTAATAGTAAATTTATTTAAAACAGAGACAATATACAGTATACATTAACCACAAGAGGAGACATGCATTGTATCAGGTTATAGCTGTAAGTGCTAATTTCCACCTGTAGTCCCTGACCCAGCTTGTACATATAAACAAAACGAAATATAAATAATTACATAAAAACAGCTGGATGCTATTCAGTAAGTATAAAACACAATTAAAAACAAAACACCATCAGATATACAATGCACGACTTGCACACACACCCTCTGTTGTCAGATTATAACCTCATACTCCCAAGTCTTCACCACGGACGCCACTCGCTAACAACACGTCCGCTCGCGTTCAAAAAGGAAGAGAAAAAAGAAATTTATCAATTTTATCACATGATTCTTAATCATATATATAATGTAGTTTCTTTGAATTTGCATTAACTTCATCTTTCAGTGAACTCCATAACATATGCATTCTTACGTCTTCTCCATGTCTTTCTTAAAAGCGAGGTAGATGTAAACAATATTAACCAGATTTTTACTTTAAGTCAGTCATGCTCCACTGTAAAAACAAAACCAAAAAGACATGGTTTGTGCTGCAGTCGGATATTTTATTAACTTTAAGTCCAGCATGTGGGTCTTTTTTACACTTGATTTCTATTTTAACCCAATATGCTGCATCGCAGCCTTTCAGCGCTGAATGGGATCCAGTTCTTTATTTGCAGGATAAACCATCAGTGGGATGTGTTTTTCACTAACTGTTCTTCCCTTTTCCTCCAAATCTTTGCTGGTGTCTCTGCAGGTGTTCTGACTAAAAATGCAAGCTGTTGACTCACCCTAAAAAATCTGGGGCTGCCTAAGTGATATCACTTTGGAGCTGCACTCAAACAGCAGCTGTGACTACTTAGTTTATCACGATACCTGATCCGACAGTCAGATTAAAACTGAGAGCAATGAACCCAGGAGAGAGAGAGAGAGTTAATGCTCACTGCATTAACAAGCTTACAGGGGGTCAGAATAATTAGCAAAATGTCAGGTGTTTTAGAGACTACATTTGAAGCTCCCTCTGTTCTCTGTTACTGGGTTGACTACTTCTGGTCACAGAAGGCAGTGGTGTCATGCAGAACCCAGGAATGTGAACATAGCCTTAGGTTGAACTTGAGTTTTTACATCAGACTGACACCCAGCCAAAAGCTTTATTGCAGTCCGGTATTCACCTCTGTAGAGATGGACCGAGACTACAGAGAGGAAAAGGAAATGGCTCCTCTTGAAATGGTCCTCTTGATATTTAGCTCCTCATCTACCCACCTAACCGGAGTTTTAACACAAGGCTTTTGCTTTCCTTTTCTTTGGTGTGAAACTGTCTGAAACCTTGTCACTAACTACTGACTCAGGGCTAGTATGAGATTGTCACAGTATGATCATTTAGAGTGGAAATTACACAGTGTTGCAATGTTTATGTAAAAAAAAAAAGCATTCGAAACAGTGGGAATATGCAGAAAGCTGCTCAGTAATTGTAAGAAGGGTTTGATTGTAATGTCAACAACGATTTTTCTAGTAATCACGGAGCAGAGCATAAATCGTTTTCGGTATGAAGATGTCTTTTAATACAATGTAAATAAAAGTTTATATTTATTTTGAACCTGAGACTTGGGATATTTGTCTAATTTTCCATCAGAAACAAATGAAAAGATTTTCAAAATCTAAATCTACCTGGATTATGAATGATTTTGGCCTTAACTATACAGTTAAGCGTAGAATAAACAGACTAAGTTTAGCTTTTTAGAGGCTGTTTGCCTCTGGTTATTACACTTCTGCTCCTAAAGAGTAACACATCTAACTGACTGATATTGGCTGATATTGGTTGGAGTGAAGGGTGGCACTGGTTTCCACACCAACACTGACCAGAAACACTCCTAAACCTCACATTAGTCTTTGTTGGTAACATGAGAAAAGTGTATTGGCTTTCTTTCAGCCAGGTGACTGGCAGTGTGCAGCAATAGGTGGTGGAAGGAGTGCTGTGGTACCAGGGTGTGTAAGTCAGGAAATGGGAAGCTGGTTGTGCAAATTTGAGGAGTGGGTGTGTGACCCAAAACGTTTTTATTTTTATTTATTTTGCAGCTTTGAAGTTGAAACTCTTCTTAAACCTGGTTTATCTCGATATTCGTATAACCGACCCATGCCTAACTAGTAGAGCTCAGAGACTAAGCTGGGACTGAACTCGGACAATAACAGTTTCCAGGAGTGTAAATGTTAACTCATGGTAGCTTAGGTAACTTTGTCTAAAACTGGAGATTTCAGCATGCAGGTAAGGATTGATTAGTTTTGCTTCAGGAAAACATTTTGGTCTGTGACTAGTTCCACACAGACTGTTAATTGGATTCATAATTTTCATTTTCTCACAGTTAAGAAGAACCAGCAGAGAGCTCAGCGAGACTATCTTACCATCTCCCTTGTTGGAGTACTTGGGTGTTTTCTGTAACTCTCAAAGAGGCTTACTCGTATTACACAGAAGGTAAAAACAGCATTTGCTTTATTTTAGTGGAAGCCCATTTTTTTCTTTTAACAGTTGAGAAAAAAGCTAAATTTAATTTCAAACTTTGAAACTTTGAAGTTTTAAGATATCTTAGGACTATATTTTGAACATAGTTTTTAACAAACGCATGAGAAACCTCTTTCAGATCATTCTTTGTTAGATTTATCTGCTAAGGCCTAAAAATATGATGTGTTGATGAACTGCTAATCTGGGAGATTCTCAGAACAAAGTCTAACATCTAAACATGTTCACCCCACAGTGGATCATCATTTACTTTCTAGAAACTCTTTTTGAGGGGCTTTTTCCAATTCTCCAATGTCACGTCTTCCACTCCTAACACCCACCCGCATACCCACCACCCTCTCCATCCCCTTTAAAACCACAGCTGTGTCTTCAGCACGCCCATCTCTGCGGTGTTCTCAGGAATTCGGAGGTTCAGGAGGTGAGGAGGGGTTCCCAGGGCCAAGATGATTCACTAATGCTGCCTAAGGAATCACTAACCGGTGCCACAATAAAGGCATATCTATCAATGAGATTTCAGCCAACTCTGAGGATCCATGTATTGGGTTTAGTTTTTCTAAAACCAAGGTGGCTCTGCTGTTCACACAATTTATGTCAAATTAATAAAGAGTTTCTCGTGTCAATGTGCCGTGGTTTCATTTATCTCATGCGATGTTTCAGGTGACACTCCCTTATGTTACTTAAAAACCCTTAATTCCTTCTGACTGAAATTCCTCTAAAGGGTGGGACAGATTGTTGTTTTCTCGAGTCATGATTTTGCTTCTGTATGTTGGTCATTGCATGTGACTCAAATCTTTATAAGAAATTGTTTGCTCAGATTTGGTGGTTGATGATGCGTTAATTTGAACTAGCTCAGCAACGTTTCATCCAGAGTCTGCTGCAGGGAGGAATGGGCACAGAGCAGGAGAAGGGGGTATAATGGGAGCTGTGCCTGGGGCGGGTGGGCCTTGAAGACTGGCTGTGCTCTATCACCCACTCCCTCTTTGTTCTGTTGCCTCAGAGAGCCTCTCTCCACACTCATCTGCAATACACGCTTTACTGCGACTGCATGGACAAATGTGTGACACAGGACAGATCCAAAAACCCTTGCACATATCCTGGGATTACAATGGAAAACGCATTAGGTTTATTTAGTTAGTCTGTTGGTTTTCTCTACATTTATGTCATCAGATTCGATTTGCTCTCCTAGTTCTTTGCTGTCTCTTACAGTTACGCCTTGGTTTTCACTCCTCCTCTGATTTCTTTGTAATAATTGGAGTCTGTTGTAGCAGTAAGATATGTACAGTAAAATGTACTAGATTGATACGTTTTATGATGTGGATTTACATCAAAGGTATGTTTGGGAGACACCCTTTAATAATTGACAGAATTCAAATGTATTGCATCGAAAGTGTGTGCTTGGCTAAGGCGATCCTTAGTATTCTCAAAGGTAGATTTAAAATGGTATCTTCTCAAATTCTTGTAAGCGTCATCTTAAGATTTCATAATTGCCATAGTATAATTTATTCTAGGTTTGAACTGTAAATATTGCAGTTCTCATGCTCATTTCAATGCAAGGTGGACTAAATGCCATGAGATTTAAAAATAAATGTTTTGTGTTTTCACAAATTCAATAAAAGTTTCATGAGTTTCAAACGAAGTTTCAATTAATTTCTGTTCAGCATAGAATAACTCAGTCCAAGTGTTTAGGATTTCAAACTACAGATCATCATATGTATTTCAGATTCCTCAAAATGGCAGAGAAGCAGCCCTTCAATTTAATGCTGAAGTGGACGACTTTAATATCAGTAGCCAGCTATTGTGTAAAACCATATTTTTTCTTGTAGTTCCTACAGTGTCCACACCAAGGGGCACACTCATTTCATTAACTTTACATTTAAATAAACAATACATAACCTTTTCAGGTTACATCAACAAAAATATTTTCTGCCCCCTGACATTATGGTTCCCTGGATGAGAGCCATAAAAAACAATGCCACTGACATAAGATAACCTCCTTGAACCGCCACCTTAACGTGGTGGAGGGGTTTGAGTGCTCAAATGATCCTAGAGGGTATGTTGTCTGGGGCCTAAATGCCCCTGGTAGGGTCTCCCATGGCAAACAGGCTCTAGGTGATGGGTCAGACAAAGAGTGGTTCAAGAATCCCTCATGAAGATCAAAATATCGAGGCACGTGACGTCGCCCGGTACGGCGGAGCCGGGGTCCCACCCTGGAGCCAGGCCTGGGGTCGGGACTCGTCGGAGAGCGCCTGGTGGCCGGGTTGCTCCTCGCGGGACCCGGCTGGGCCAAGCCCGAACGAGAGAGGCGAGGCCATCCCCCAGTGGGCCCACCACCTGCATGGGGAACCGTGAGGGACCGGTGCAAAGAGGATTGGGTGGCGGACGAAGGTGGAGACCTCAGCGGCCCGATCCCCGGATGCTTAGGGTGGCTCTAGGGACGTGGAATGTCACCTCGCTGGGGGGGAAGGAGCCTGAGCTTGTGCGGGAGGTTGAGAGATATCGACTAGAAATAGTCAGGCTCGCCTCCACGCATAGCGTGGGCTCTGGAACCCATCTCCTTGAGAGGGGTTGGACTCTCTTCTACTCTGGAGTGGCCCACGGGGAGAGGCGGCGGGCTGGTGTGGGTTTGCTTGTTGCCCCCCGGCTCAGCCGTCTCGTGTTGGGGTTTACCCCAGTGGATGAGAGGGTCGTATCCCTGCACCTTCGGGTTGGGGAGAGGTCTCTGACTATCATTTCAGCCTACGGGCCGAGTGGTAGTGCAGAGTACCCGCCATTCTTGGCGTCCCTGTCGGGGGTGCTGAATAGTGCCCCTCCCGGGGACTCCATTATTCTGCTGGGGACTTCAACGCCCATGTGGGGAACGACAGTGACACCTGGAGAGGCGTGATCGGGAGGAATGGCCTCCCCGGTCTGAATCCGAGTGGTGTTTTGTTATTAGACTTCTGTGCTAGTCACGGATTGTCCATAACAAACACCATGTTCAAACATAAGGGTGTCCATCAGTGCACTTGGCACCAGGACACCGTAGGCAGGAGGTCGTTGATCGACTTTGTTGTCGTATCATCGGACCTTCGGCCGCATGTTTTGGACACTCGGGTGAAGAGAGGGGCTGAGCTGTCCACTGATCATCACCTGGTGGTGAGTTGGATCCGCTGGAGGAGGAGAAAGCCGGACAGACTTGGCAGGCCCAAACGCATAGTGAGGGTCTGCTGGGAACGCCTGGCGGAGCCCTCGGCCAGGGATGTATTCAACTCCCACCTCCGGGAGAGCTTCGACCAGATCCCGGGGGATGTTGGAGACATAGAGTCCGAGTGGACCATGTTCTCCGCATCTATTGTCGATGCTGCTGCCCGTAGCTGCGGCCGTAAGGTCTGCGGTGCCTGTCGTGGCGGCAATCCCAGAACCCGGTGGTGGACCATGGTACTCGACCGGAAAAGAGTGGCTTGTCCTCTTCAGGTTGGAGGGGAGTTCCTGCCTCAAGTGGAGGAGTTTAAGTATCTCGGGGTCTTGTTCACGAGTGAGGGAAGAATGGAGCGGGAGATCGACAGACGGATCGGTGCGGCTGCCACAGTAATGGGGCGCTGTGCCGGTCAATTGTGGTGAAGAGAGAGCTGAGCCGAAAAGCAAAGCTCTCAATTTACCGGTCGGTCTACGTTCCTACCCTAACCTATGGCCATGAACTTTGGATCATGACCGAAAGAACGAGATCCCAGATACAACCGGCTGAAATGAGCTTCCTCCGTAGGGCGGCCGGGCACTCCCTTAGAGATAGGGTGAGGAGCTCGGCCATCCGGGAGGGGCTCGGAGTAGAGCCGCTGCTCCTCCACATCGAGAGGAGCCAGTTGAGGTGGCTCAGGCATCTATACCGGATGTCTCCTGGACGCCTTCCTCGGGAGGTGTTCCAGGCACGTCCCACCGGAGGAGGCCCAGGACACGCTGGAAGGACTATGTCTCTCGGCTGGCCTGGGAATGCCTTGGGCTCCCCCTGGAGGAACTGGAGGAGGTGTCTGGAGAGAGGGACGTCTGAGCGTCTCAGCAGAGTCTGCTGCCCCCGCAACCCAGTCCAGGATAAGCAGAAGACGACGAGTACGAGTACGAGTAGCCAGCTATTGTGTAAAACCATATTTTTTCTTGTAGTTCTTACAGTGTCCACACCAAGGGGCACACTCATTTAATTAACTTTACATTTAAATAAACAATGCATAACCTTTTCAGGGTACATCAACAAAAATATTTTCTGCCCCCTGACACCCACTCATGGCAGGAAGGCTTATAAAATATTTTAGAATGCTAATCTTTTTTATTATAATTACTAAATAGAAGTCAGGATTGGCTGAAACTGATATTGGCAGGTCAAAAACTCTAGGATTGGAAATCTGCCATAAAATTCAAGTTGGTGCATCTCTAACTATATACATTCATTTTTATTTGAAGCAATATTGGTAACTGGTGGCCTTTTTACCACTGACCCCCTGTTTTTATGAAGTACTTTTGCCTTGGATTCTCTCCCGACGAGGCCACCACCATGCGCTTTGCATCTCATCACTCACACAGCTGTCTGCACCACAGAGGAAAAATAAAAAAAGTTCTCTGGTGGATTCAGGGGTTAGCCACACCTCACTGCGTTCACCCTTTTCACTGAGCTGTCACTGATTGACGGTCATTTGCATACAAATGGCCAACTAATTTTGTCCTCCCTATGCTTGGTCGACAGAAGACAAAGGCAGACATCTCTGCTTGGGCTGACTTTCTTTGACTTCAAGAAGTTATTTTAAGTATAAACTTTAAAATAGTCAATTTGTTTTGTTTCTACATTGTTTCACTGTCGAGTTACTTTTGTTTTGCAGGGTCCAAACACCATAACTTATGTTTGCGGTATGTTCTTTTTTTTGTTTGTTTGTTTTTAAACTCTGCGTGGAGTACTTGTCATTAAAACTGTTTTCCACTACATGTTCACTTTATTAGAAATCTATTCTACAGTGCTCTGAAACAGCTGGTGTGCCTCAATAACATTGTCAAACAATACGTCCATCTTGTAGTTCCTATCCATTTATTTAACATAACTTGTTGACTTGCATTGTGAATTACAAGTCCAGGCAGACCATTCTAGTTTTTTATTTCTGTACCTCTAAGTCACTTGCATTTATTCTCAAGGGTGCACTTTAAAGGTCATTGGGGGGGTTCTGTCTCTTATCTGTCACTTAGGGAGCACAGTGTGGGAAAAACCATAATACCTAAATATGTAGAAAGACTTCCCCTCTTCCCTCTCCTCTCCTTTACCTACCCCACGCCTTTCCTTTTCCTGAGCTCTTCTCTTTTCCTCCACTCTTCTCTAGCTCATTTCCTCCCAGCATTCCTTCTCTTCCTTCTTTCTCTTGCTCCTCCTCCAATGTCCCCTGGATATTTTTGTTTGTGTCTTCACATCTGAACCATCTTTTTTATTACTGGACAGAAATGTCACCGTAGTCACTTAACGTCAGGCATCTGTGTTTATGTCCATAGTTTATTTATAACTGTGCAACATAGCCAACTGTTGTTATTATTCACTCCATTCTAGACAAGAAGTAGGCATCACAACATTCAGGCTTGTTAAAAACCCCCTTTTGGATTTGTTAAACTAGTTAGTTAGCAGCTTGATGAAAGGACTTCTTGTTGTCGAGTTGCTATTTGTTCTGTACGCAGCACTAAGAGCATTTCAAGCAATCAAGTTGGAGTGGTGCTGCTCGACGAGCTGTGTTCAAGCTAATTTTATAAATTACCCAGTAGATACATATTTGTTTTATTTTACTACTTCTTTTCTTGAGTGGCACACAGTAGAAAGCATATAAACCATAATGATTAAACTGTTATTGAAAATGTCTAGATCCAAAGGGATTAGAGTGCTGATTAGGCAGATATTTTTGATTGATCAATACTTAATACTGATCAATACTGCAGTCAAATCAGTGGGTGCTAATTATAATAGAACTCTGGATAAAAATATAAAAATTGTCAATGAGGAAAATGCCTATTAAGAAATTGTTAATTTAAGCAGTAATGTCAGTAGTTTGCAGTTAGTTGCTTTATGGATTTGCATCTTTTCTAATGCTTATAGTTGGTTTACATCTGGAGATACAAGTTTTTTTAGAGCTCTGATCTTCTGATCCCAATAGAAGTAGATTTTCCAAATTCCCTTTACAATGAACCTTAAAGCCATCTATTAAAAGTCTTGCTCTCTCTTGCTCCTTTGCAGCCTGAATGAACTCCTGACATATCTTTACACGTCGTATGAGATTCCGGTTTGTCTTTAAATAGCCTGTTAAAGCCCTAGGCTTCCTCTAACATCATTTCTGGACTTGTCACTGATACTGAAAATGGCTGTTTTTTTAGTTTTAGTATCCAAAAGAAACACCATTGTTGTCAGTGTGTCTCCATAGCACTTTATTTGGTGCAGAAACTGATCTGAAAAACATAATATTTTATAGTTTCTGGCTGGCCAAGGTCATGGCTGATTAAGCTGAAAGTTGTGTGATTCTGGCCACCAGCCGATTTCCCAGCGCATCTTTATTTATATTGTATCCCTTCACTTATTTCTATGTCATTGATAACTGTTTGTTTAAAATTTTATTACAGAGTTCTACAGGGTTTAATGGTGAGGTTGTAAACCTTTTCGCTCTGTATGCATTAGAAATAATCTCCAAAGCTATGCATATGACACACATGTTCACCTGGCTGAAGTTGTGACACTTTAGGCTCTATAAATCACAATTGGCAAAGACTATATAATACAATGTATATAGCGGGTAAAGTATTGAAGTTTTTATCTTAGACTGTGAGAACTTTAAAGAAATCAGTCTGTTTGTCTTTGGAAGATTATTTTACTCTTAGTTTGAATTAAAAAGGTTCTACAAAGAAATTCAACTTCAACAGCCTTGGATCTCTACATTGTTAGCTTTGGGTCTATCTCCTGCTGAAGCTGACTGTGTTCTGGACTTGGTGGGAGGTCTAGCAGTAACGGTGTGAGCTTTTACTGCCTGAATGATTAAATAAATAGTCAATTTTCCATCATGACCCACATCTTCATCTGTGAATCTTTAGGCATGTCAGGACTTGATGTGATTCCACTTTGCGATCTTGTTTTGTGCTGAAACCATTGAGTAATTGTCTTTTTGTCATCTGGGTTGCATTGAGAACATTTGTAATGAGATCGTCCTCATAATTCTGATGCACTCTGCTTAAGATTAAAACTCAGGGAAGATTGAATGTTTAGCATTCCTGTTTGTTCTCTGTTTATTTTTATTACCTCGCCTGCATCTGTGAAGATAGCCTTTAGTTAATATGAAGGGTTCTGTTTCAGTGTGTACCTATGATTACTGATTGATATAGTTGCCATTTTAGTCGGGAATGCATGCATTTCTGTCTAGGTCCAATCTCTGATTATGTGTTGAGCTTTGACCTGACAATACCAATTTACTCTAGGGTGCAGGTATCTATTATTTTAGTAAACAATTACTCAAGTGATTATGTTTTCAATAATCTAAGAAGAGATGCTCTTAGTAAATGATACTTCAACAAACAAGTGTTTTGAACTTAAAAAAAAATCTAACATTTATTGCGGACTTGAAATGCATTGTAAATGGCAAAACAACCAACTAAATTTAAAGCTCAGAAAATGTCATTTCAATAATAAAGTAGTTAAGTAAAAAAAGCGACAATGCATTTTGTTGGATGTTGCATGGTTTTTAGCAAAGGGCACGTTTCAGAGTCTGTACACTCCATTTAACGATTCGATTTGATTACTAAGTTAGTTGACAATTATTTCAATAATTGATTAATCACGATTTATCTGATTGTTTCAGCCCTAATTTATTCCGATACTGATTTCTCTTTGAAAACAATAATTAACAGCATTTAGATTTTTTTTTTATCTCTCATTGAGATTAAAATTTTTGCTTTTTGGAGAGAGTTGGGCAATCTACGATCAAAATCATTTTTTGTCACACCTTCCTATAGGGGGTCTTGCATTTTTTCACATTAGAGTCTGAGACATTGTCCCTAAGTGCAAGTAAAAGAGCAGTCACTGTAAAACAGGTTTTTACTTATTTTTCTAGCATCTTTTATTAGCAGTTGGCATAATTATTGCATTAGCATTACCACTTGTTAATATCAATATCAGTCTTTATTTGTAGTGTAAACTCCCATCCTAACCCTAAGATTTCCAAAAGGTTGTCAAAATTTCCAAATCCATCATTTTTCATGACAGACGTTGGAAGTTCAAAAGCATAGCACAGAGCAAGTCTGCTGTAATACATTCTGCCTTCCTATTATCTACTGAAAGTCTTGCTCTCTCTCACTCTTTCACAACCTGAATAAAGTCCAGATATCTAAACAGATCTCAGGATCCAAAAAATGTTTTTTATTTATTTTATTTTTAAACACCTTGGTGATAATGAAAATGGTTAACTTTGAGTCTTTCTCCCACAGTAAACTTCCGAACTGAACTTTATTTTGTCAGTGTCATTTTTGACACTGGTAGATTTGCTGATTGGTTTCCAACATAGTTCTTGGTTCATCTATAATGTTAGTTCCTACCAGTTTTTTAGTTGTCCTCTTCTGGTTTGTTTCATTGGCAGTGACTTTTTACATGGTGTGTGTGTTTTCACACTCACTAGACTGTTTAGTATTTTGTAGGTATGCACAATATATCGGCATTGACATCAGTATCGGCCGATGTTAGTAGTTGTTTAACATATTGGAATCGGTCTGGTTAGGGTTTGGGTAAAACTGGGCCAATATTAATAACCGATATTTACTATCATCTTGTTGCTCTTTGTGTATGTGTTTCTGGAGGGGGAGGCGGTTGGCCGGGTGGTATTTGTTTGGGCATGTAAGAGTGATACAAATATTGATAATAGCCTGAATTTTGATATCGGCGCATTCCTAGTTCTTCAACTTCTTGAGAGATCATTGAAATGTTATATTTGTTCATGGTATTTTTTTATACCATTTTGTATCATACTGATTTAGATTTACATTTCAGATCAATAATTGAGCGTTTAAAGGTACTAAATATGGTAATAATGATCATGTTAAGATTGTCTTTACAACATGTTTATAGAAATCTATCTATCCATCAACATGTTTTAAAACAAGAAATATTTTCTATTTTATTTAACCTTTTCAAACAAATTTTAATATTTCCCCTTTTTTTCTTCCATGCTCTTTCTGTCTCTTTCTCCTGTGACCATGACTCTTCTTGAATGACTGCATCAGGTAAGACAAAAAAAAAATCAACTTCCTGACGTTTGTTCCACATGTTCAGTGACAATTGCTCTATTTTCAGAGCAGAGTATGCTTCCCTTCATCCGTCTGCTGGGCTAGGGATAAAAAATGTCCATCCTTCCACAAACCATAGGCAAGGAGAGCAGGAGGAATTCATGAAGATGAGGAATGGAGCAGATGTATCCGTACTGCTCTTTGTTCAGTGGGGCTTTAGAATAACATTTAGACAAAGACTTATTGGACCTAATGATAGGTGGAACAGTGATACAGTAGCATATTGGCATTATTGAGTAGGTGAGATAATTGAAGATGTTAAAGTGGGAGAAAACTGAAAACTGCAAAGATCACACATTTAAAGGGACACAATTCCGGGAGCTTTGATTGTTAACTTTGGTTTATCTTATGACAGGGAATGGGGTCAGCTTTATTCTTGCTGTTGTCTCATTGGGACTGTGTGAACAAAGACAGTTATTCAGAATTAATATCTTCATACAACACCCTAAAATATTCTCTAGGTAAACTGGAAAAGGACGACCTTTATGTCCCTGGTTTTGTCTGCTGTATGACAGCGGGCAGAGATGGCAAAAAATCTCTGGATATCAGAGTTCCAATAAAGTCTGAATAGGCGCAGAATTTTATATGTATTTATATTTTGTTTAGTGTTTTCCGGGCCTAGACTAGTTATTTATCCGTGTTGCTTCTAGCCCTGCATTCCCTGCCTGGCTGCCACATGACTGCAATCCCAAAGTTTTTGTTGAAACTTTGTTGTCAGTGAATTATATTAGGCAAACAACATGTTTGACATCAAATGGTTTTTCAATGTAGAGAAAAAGAAATAGAAGAACTTGCCTAAGTTTGGGACATTCACAAATTGTAGCGCTGATCCTGAAATCACATATAAATCACAGACAACTCTCATGCATTTGAATGCAACTGAAGATATGGTTCAGTGTTTCCTGCTATAGAGGCAGTTATATGATTCTATAACACCCAGAGCAGAGAAGGTGTGTCCTTCATCAGTGTGTCGTCACTAGAGCTTGGAAGGAGACCTCTGTTGTGGATTAAAACTGAAAACTGGCACATTCTGGACCTTGTTTATTGGGTCTCTGAATGTGCAGACTTACTCTACACATTCTATTCCTGGCGCCTAGAGGTTTATTCCTTTTCTAGGCTTCAGAAAAAAATGTAATAGTCACACAAATAAACGTAATCTGCATTGCAAGACACTGGTACTATCAACGCAGCTGCCTGGCTACACATACAGGGACTTGGAAAGGTTTTCACATGTTATCACCTTACAGCCACAAATTTGAATGCGTTTTATTAGGATTTTATGTGACAGACCAACACAAGAGTGGCATGCATTCATATTTGCCCCCCTTTACGCTGACACCCTTGAATAAAAATCTATTGCAACCACCCTTTGCATTGGGAGGTCACCTAAACTAGTAAAAAGAGTCTGCTTTTTGTGTTATCAGTTCTATTTAAAGATGTCTTGTAAAGTCCTTGGAAGTTTGTTAGAAAACTTTAGAACTTATAGGTCAGCGCATATTTATTCACACCTACGGAGATTTAGGTAAAGCAGGAATGCCTGATATATTTACATTTCTATCAACCAGTGTTAGTCATGTTTTACCTTTTTGGTATCATAAGTAAAGCTGGTCCAATGTTAATAATCCAATGTTAATTTCCATCTTGTTGCAGTTTGTGTATGTGTTTTCAGCAGGGGGTTGGCCATGTGGTATTTGTTTGGTCATATGACAGTGAAATATGTGCAGGATTGTGGGGTGTTTCACTGAAGCCGAGACTCATTGTATTTTGAAGTTGTTGAAAGGTTAGAGAAATATATACATAAAAATATATGTAATATTAGTTCATTTCAGTGAAATCTGTGGAGGAAGCTAAATATTAGGGGTGATGGTAAAGAGGCCTTCCAACCATGAAGACTTAGATCTCATCACCAAAGATAAAGGGTCAGAATATCAGAGGAAAAATGCAAGAAGCTGTTTTAGCAAGAAGGGTTTGATTGTGGTAATGCCATTTTTTAAAATTACTACTGATTTTACATTGCTATATTATCCTTTGAGAAATTCCTGTCACCTTTCATCAGAAGGAAACTTCTTGGTTGAATAAAAATAAAACAAAATCTAAATCAGCCAGCAGTATGAATATTTTGGGCTTAACTCTACTGCATATGAACCGGCGTGGACATCTGTGCAAAACTTGAGTTGAATGGTTGAGTTCATCATTCACTGAGTGATGCATACCATCGTACCTGCAGTGACTCATGTTTCTTGTTTCAACATATTGGCTTGGGTAAAATATTTGTCCACATTTTAACAATGGACCTTATTCTGTTTATTTGGTGGTGAAGCTGCAATTTGGGTCATTTTGATTTCTGACAGATTAATTGTAAGAAATCTGCTGTGTTGTTTTCCTCAAATTTCTTTCCATGGTCGATTATATCAAATGCAGCATTCCTACTCGTCCACCCCTGCTGGTTGTAATGTCATGTGTTTGTGAGTGCGTCTTTCCAGATGCATGGCCTGGAGTCAGATGTTAAGGGATGCAGGGCTGGATGAGCTGTGCCCCTTCCAGACCCGCAAACAATTATAACTCGCAGAGACTGCTGCTCCACTAAGCTGCGAAGTAAAAAACAAATGTAATCTATAATCAGTTTAGTTTTCATCCTTCTTACTTTTTTTTTGTATTAACAAACAAAACAAAAGGGCCACTAAGTGATTTATTACTGTGAGCTTTTTTAGACATTTTTAGAAGCAGAAGCCAAAACAAGTAGAGAGAAAACTGGGTAAAAGTGACTGTCATCATAGTTGGCGTATTTCCTTTTACATTCAAATGTGTTTTCTCTTTTCCTCTGCTGTATATTTTATTGTATACATATGAGTACACGCTTTCATCCTGTGTCTAAATTTAGATGTGCTACCAGATGTGGTGCGTTTCATAGTCCTTTTTGTGTGCATGTGTTGTCTAATATACTCACCTGCTTGGGCAAAGATCTGTGTGCTTATTTGTGCAGTTAAACAACATATTTGAAGCATCTTAAGTCATTAATGTGACAGAGTGACTGGGATAAAGTGGACCAGTCATGCCCTCTTCTGGATGGATGGATGATCTGACTAAAGTTACTGGAGGTGGATGTTGATAAGTCGAAGAGGGAGGTGATGAAATAAGTTTTAGTAAGGGATTGCTTTATAAGGTAAGCAGAAAACAACTAGGGAGAGGAAAAAATAAGTAGTTGCTGAAATGTGAACTATATGAGTGAAAAAAGGCAAAGTCCAGATTTAGCCCTACAGGGGTTTTGTGTAGCATTATGAAGACCAACGAACACAGCAGTCCGAACATGGAAGAGCCATAGTCCAACTGGAAGCTAATCAAGACATGGCATAAACTGTGACAGGTTGAGTAAGGATGTTATTAATCAAATGAGCAGCTAAGAGGCTCATACTAACTCTGGAGGAACTGCTGAGATCCAGAGCTCATATGGGAAGATCAGTTGACAGGACAAATAGTTGGGTGTTCCACGGACCTTTGTAGAGGAGTGGCAAGAAGAAAGCAAGTTTTATTTAAAAAAGCTATAAGATCTGTTTGCAGTTTGCCACAAGTCATGTAGGAGACAGAGCTAAAACGAACCTGCAGGACAATCCTGGATGAAAAGTTGTTAGAGGCTGCAAAAGACTTGAGACTGGGGCAGAGGCTCACCTTCCAGCAGGACAAAAACCTTAAACATAAACAAAACATGTTCATGTGTTAGGATGGTCCAGTCAAAGTCCTGACCTGAATCCCATTGAGAATCTGATTTGAAAGCTAACCTTTAAAGACATCTTCTATTCAATTTGACTGAGCTTGAGTTGTTTTTGTGAAAAAATAAAGTGACATAACTACTACTACTAACAAAGTGTGCAGAGCTGGCAGAGACATACCTCCAAAAGGTTCCAGCTGTAATTACATTCAGCGGTAGTTTCAGTAAGTATTGCCTCAGGAGTGGGTGAATATAAATGCAAGCCACACTTTTCAGATTAAAAAAAAAATCTGTATTTTCTTTCCACTTAAAAACATACACTACTTTGTTTTGGTCTATCATATAGAAAAGCCCATTAGACTTGGGGTTGTAACATGACAAAATTTAAAATAGTTCAAGGGGTGTGAATACTTGTGCGTACCACTGTATATAGCACCAAGATGTGCACATGTGCATTAGTACTTTCTTCTGTCACTCACTGTTGGCACACACATTTTATACACACAGACAGGTCACACTTGATAATCCTGAATTACATGTACCCCCTGGTGGCTGAGTTAATGAGCTGGCACCAGGTGTGGAGGTGAGGCAGACTGGAGCAGAGAATCACAGAGAATAACTTAACACCGCCTCATGTGGCTAATTACAAGTCAGGAAGTCTATGATGAAGACACGGAGTCCCGACCACTGCTTATAAAAATGTAGACAGGCAGGAAGGACCTGTCTCAGTCAGGGTCTGATTTGAATAAGAAAACACTCCTTCGTTTTGTTAATTTGTTTGTCTTGAGTTTTTCAAACTTTAGGTTTAATATTTTTAATGTATTTTCTACTCTTTGCAGTTGCATGTTTTCCCTTGTGATTTAGCAATGAATCACACTTTGTGCCCCCCTGCAGCGGTTTGTTGTTCCTGCTCTCCGACCCTGTTATGACCAGTGGTTGGTCTGTCAGTGTTATGTTCTCACCCTCTGTGGGTCTGGGAGGGGGAGACATAGCACTCTGTAACTGATTACACCATGTTTGTCTTGCTGTGAATTAAAACTGGGGAAGAGACGCTGTAACATTTTATGGTAATACATCCAGCCACTGTAAAAGCTCTGTAAACGTGGACATTCATTAGTCATTCAGATGCTTTTTCTTGCTGTCTTTGTATGATTATTCGAGAATCCATCTTTACATTGTATTCTTTTGTCTTATATTCTAACCTCATGGTGCTTGAGTTTAGTTTTGTCGATTATTTGTGATTTTTACTGTCTGGTAGTTATTTGTATTTGAGATGCACCGATCAGAGGTTTTTTTGGACGATTTTCAGTCACCGATTTTGTGCAAATCTGACCTTCTGAAAATCGATATTTGCTTATTCCATTTTTTCTTTAAGAACTGTAACCCAAAATATGTTTTGTACTTTCTGTATACGTACATTAAGATAAAACGAAGAATTTTATGAGAAGCAACTCAAAGTTTCAGAGCTGCCTCCCTGCATTACTGGAATTCTACAAGTTCAGTAAAATCCTGTAAGTACTATCTGTTACTGCACAAATAAATCTCATTAAATGGCGCTGTTGGTGTAGGTGTTAAGAGCACGACTGTGTGCAGAGGCTATAGTTCTCGATGAGGCTGTCCCGGGTTCGTGTCCCGGACTCGGCGAGCTTTGCCGGATGTCTCCCCCTCTTTTTGTCCTCTTTCCTGTCTACCTGCTGTCAAAAAAAATAAAATATATAACAGTATTTAACTCGGTATTTGAGGGAAATGAATCCTCCATTGTTGTAACCATAAATGAGCCTGCAGAACCCTCTGTTACTGATTTTTAAGTATTTATATTGTTAGCAGATGCAACGTCACACTGTGTGTGTGTGGGAAGGAGCAGTCTTCAAGTCATTTTAGGTTGTTTAATGTCTGTTATTAGCATTAGCAGTAGGTCACTTTTGTTCAAATGTATTTTTTACATATTTGTTAAAACTGTCACTATGTCCTGACAGTAGAATATGGGACAGGTAATCTGGGAAAAAAATTAAACTCTTCTGGCTCCTACTGCCATTTGCAGAAATACACTGCTCCCGGTCAGAAACAACCAATCAGAGCCTGGAGGAATGTCTTAGTGCCATAGCTGTTTATCTGCCATCGTTGGTGGCCCTGCTTACTGGTGGGGGGAGCTAACATATCTCCACTGTTCTTCCTCTTTTGAGTTTTTTTGAGTCTTCTTTTTCCCTCAGTAACAAATTCATCTTGGGCTGGACGATATGGACTTAAAATTTAGAGACGATATTTTATTGTAATACCTAAAAAAAATTACAGAAAATAAGTTATAGTTCTAGTCTGTTATCATCACTTTTGTTAAGGGTGTGGCCATATATATATATATATATATATATATATACACAAACATACAGTGCCTTGCGAAAGTACTCGGCCCCCTTGAACTTTTCAACCTCTTGCCACATTTCAGGCTTCAAACATAAAGATATAAAATTCAAATTTTTTGTGAAGAATCAACAAGTGGGACACAATCGTGAAGTGGGATGAAATTTATTGGATTTGTCAAACTTTTTTAACAAATAAAAAACTGAAAAGTGGTGTGTTCAGGGTGATGAGCTGTGTTACTTTTACACCAAACATATCATCTTGCATTGTGGCCAAACAGTTGGATTTTGGTTTCATCTGACCAGAGCACCTTCTTCCACATGTTTGGTGTGTCTCCCAGGTGGCTCGTGGCAAACTTTAAATGAGACTTTTTATGGATATCTTTGAGAAATGGCTTTCTTCTTGCCACTCTTCTATAAAGGCCAGATTTGTGCAGTGTACGACTGATTGTTGTCCTATGGACAGACTCTCCCACCTCAGCTGTAGATCTCTGCAGTTCATCCAGAGTTATCACGGGCCTCTTGGCTGCATCTCTGATCAGTCTTCTCCTTGTTCGAGATGAAAGTTTAGAGGGACGGCCGGGTCTTGGTAGATTTGCAGTGGTCTGATACTCCTTCCATTTCAATATGATTGCTTGCACAGTGCTCCTTGGGATGTTTAAAGCTTGGGAAATCTTTTTGTATCCAAATCCAGCTTTAAACTTCTCCACAACAGTATATCGGACCTGCCTGGTGTGTTCCTTGGTCTTCATGATGCTCTCTGCGCTTTGAACAGAACCCTGAGACTATCACAGAGCAGGTGCATTTATACGGAGACTTGATTACACACAGGTGGATTCTATTTATCATCATCAGTCATTTGGGACAACATTGGATCATTCAGAGATCCTCGCTGAACTTCTGGAATGAGTTTGCTGCACTGAAAGTAAAGGGGCCGAATAATATTGCACGCCCCACTTTTCAGTTTTTGATTTGTTAAAAAAGTTTGACACATCCAATAAATGTCATTCCACTTCACGATTGTGTCCCACTTGTTGTTGATTCTTCACAAAAAATTAGAATTTTATACCTTTATGTTTGAAGCCTGAAATGTGGCAAGAGGTTGAAAAGTTCAAGGGGGCCCGAGTACTTTCGCGAGGCACTGTATGTATGTATGTATGTATATAATGTTTATATATGTGTGTGTGTGAGCATATTTGTGTATATAAGGTTTCTCCATTAAAAATGTGCAATAGCAAGTGTGAGGAGCCACAAACCTGCCCCCTGGACCTGAGACAGACATGGAGGAGATCTGAGCTACAGACATCCAAAGGCCCCCCGGGCACGGGAACCCCGGGAGGACCACCATCGGGACTACCGCAACCCCCCAGAGAAGAGCCGAGAAGAGCCCCAGGGGAACCACCAAGCAGTCACAGTGCAGAAGCCCCAGGGAGCTGCAGCGACGAACCCACTGGCTCCGCAGACAGCCATTTATGCTGGAGCAAGATCCAACCATGGACCCAGAGACCCGTAGCACATCACTCCCCAAACAGAGGCCTGAGAGAGCTAGGGGGCTCAAGCCCAGGCAAGCAGCCACTGGGAGAGAGCTGGCACACACCAACGCATCCAGCCCTGAACACCGAGAACCACCAATACACCAGCGGGCAGAGACCCAGCCACCATAGAGTGGCTGGGTCTTTTTAAAGTACTTTATAAAGTACAGAGTACTTTATAAAGTCATCAGATTTAAAACCCAAAAACTAGGAGAGTAATTAATTCAGATTTTCAACCTGTATAGTTAGATTGAACAAGAACATAAACAAAGCATGTCTCTGAACTTTTGATATACAGGTCCTTCTCAAAATATTAGCATATTGTGATAAAGTTCATTATTTTCCATAATGTCATGATGAAAATTTAACATTCATATATTTTAGATTCATTGCACATTAACTGAAATATTTCAGGTCTTTTATTGTCTTAATACGGATGATTTTGGCATACAGCTCATGAAAACCCAAAATTCCTATCTCACAAAATTAGCATATCATTAAAAGGGTCTCTAAACGAGCTATGAACCTAATCATCTGAATCAACGAGTTAACTCTAAACACCTGCAAAAGATTTCTGAGGCCTTTAAAACTCCCAGCCTGGTTCATCACTCAAAACCCCAATCATGGGTAAGACTGCCGACCTGACTGCTGTCCAGAAGGCCACTATTGACACCCTCAAGCAAGAGGGTAAGACACAGAAAGAAATTTCTGAACGAATAGGCTGTTCCCTGAGTGCTGTATCAAGGCACCTCAGTGGGAAGTCTGTGGGAAGGAAAAAGTGTGGCAGAAAACGCTGCACAACGAGAAGAGGTGACCGGACCCTGAGGAAGATTGTGGAGAAGGGCCGATTCCAGACCTTGGGGGACCTGCGGAAGCAGTGGACTGAGTCTGGAGTAGAAACATCCAGAGCCACCGTGCACAGGCGTGTGCAGGAAATGGGCTACAGGTGCCGCATTCCCCAGACCTGGGCTACAGAGAAGCAGCACTGGACTGTTGCTCAGTGGTCCAAAGTACTTTTTTCGGATGAAAGCAAATTCTGCATGTCATTCGGAAATCAAGGTGCCAGAGTCTGGAGGAAGACTGGGGAGAAGGAAATGCCAAAATGTCAGAAGTCCAGTGTCAAGTACCCACAGTCAGTGATGGTCTGGGGTGCCGTGTCAGCTGCTGGTGTTGGTCCACTGTGTTTTATCAAGGGCAGGGTCAATACAGCTAGCTATCAGGAGATTTTGGAGCACTTCATGCTTCCATCTGCTGAAAAGCTTTATGGAGATGAAGATTTCATTTTTCAGCATGACCTGGCACCTGCTCACAGTGCCAAAACCACTGGTAAATGGTTTACTGACCATGGTATCACTGTGCTCAATTGGCCTGCCAACTCTCCTGACCTGAACCCCATAGAGAATCTGTGGGATATTGTGAAGAGAACGTTGAGAGACTCAAGACCCAACACTCTGGATGAGCTAAAGGCCGCTATCGAAGCATCCTGGGCCTCCATAAGACCTCAGCAGTGCCACAGGCTGATTGCCTCCATGCCACGCCGCATTGAAGCAGTCATTTCTGCAAAAGGATTCCCGACCAAGTATTGAGTGCATAACTGTACATGATTATTTGAAGGTTGACGTTTTTTGTATTAAAAACACTTTTCTTTTATTGGTCGGATGAAATATGCTAATTTTGTGAGATAGGAATTTTGGGTTTTCATGAGCTGTATGCCAAAATCATCCGTGTTAAGACAATAAAAGACCTGAAATATTTCAGTTAGTGTGCAATGAATCTAAAATATATGAATGTTAAATTTTCATCATGATATTATGGAAAATAATTAACTTTATCACAATATGCTAATATTTTGAGAAGGACCTGTATAAACAACGCTTTATTAAGTGAAATACACACGAGGAGGTCCTTGGTCTGTCTTCTTTGCAGTCGTAGTTTCCTTCTTGTACGCTTCTGTTCCGGCATTCAAAAGCTGTCTCTCTTTTTAACTTGGCCAATCGGATGCCCTGCTTCAAGAGACAAATGCCGATATTGGTATTAAATAGCTACCTCTCAGTGAGGACTGTCCAGATTGGAAATGTAATTACCTCCACAGTACTTAGATCCCATCGGCTTATCCATTCAATAGTCAAATAATCCTATTATTAGCCGAGGCAGCTCTGGCTTTGATGAAAGTGGACCAGATCTTAAACTGTGTGGTTGTTTGGTCACAAGAATATTAATAGCATTGGATTAATGGCTTTTTTCAGCATATGCATGAATCGTGATGCATTCACATGTATTGTTGTTTTTGTTGTCTCAAGTCCTTAGCTAGATGCTGGTGTTTGTCATTTCAGACATAATCCCATTTTCTAGAGAAGGAATAATGTCCTTTACTAATGCCAAGTCCACAGACTGATATGGCCCAACAGTTGTGTGTGTGTGCTGCCAGTTGTTAGATTGCAGAATAGAAAAGATATCTTCATTGGTGCCTTTTTTGCTGTCTTGGTGCAGAAATAATTCCTCTGGGTGTTCTTGAGTGGAGAACTGCAATCAATGAAAGCAATGTGGCACATGGTACTAAAGGCCAGTAGCTCCATGAGACACAACAGCAGTAAGACAATTAAAAATAAAAATATGAAGGTTAGGTATGCTCACTCTGCTGTTGACTGATACTTTTCTGTCCTGATTGCAGGGGAAAACAATAATCACTTGTGTACTTATTTTCAAAGGTATGGGTACAGAATCCACAACCCCGTTAGAAAAGATTTAATCAACAGAAAACACGTTTGCTGTCACTGTGTGAAAATTATGTACTTATACATTGCATCAGGATATTGAAGCTTGCTCCACTAAATCATTAAGCTGCAATGCCTCGCTTCATAGAGAAAATATTATGACAGTTTTCAGCCATGTAAGATCAGTAGTAGTTTTCCTTCATTTAAAGCAAAAAGAGGAACGTACATTTCGGAGTTACTTAAACTCTGATCTCAGAACACTGAAACCTCTCTCTCTAGATCCAGCAAACAAACTTGATAGGAGGATTGATTCCACTATATTTTCTATTCATGTGTTATTGATGCACATTAAGCTTTATAATATGTTTAGTGTTAGGTTTCTATTTCTCATTGTTTTTAGACCATTTTATCAACCTCCTAATGAGGCTGGCACCTTCTTCCATATGTCTGCTGTGTCCTCATGCATGGCTTGTGGCAAACTGCAAATAGGACGTATTTAGGCTTTCCTCCCATATTGTCTGTGGAGGTTTGCAGTTGTGCCAAACTCTTTCCATTTTCAGATGTAAAATGCTCAAAGCTTTGGAAATTGTTTTATAACCCAATCCTGCTTTAAACATCCATCCTGCTTTACCCATGATAAAGTGGTGCTTTCTTCACTAATATTGTCTAACAAACCTTTAAGGCCTTCACAGAACACTTTCTGTTCTTGTACTCAGATTTAATTACACAAAGTTGGATTATTCAGTTGACCTCTGAAGCCAGTCTCGCTAGATTCCATTTAAGGGTAACCATCTATCATTTTCCCTGCACGTCACATTTATTCAATATGTTTTGCTCTATTGCAGAAAACCCCAATAAAGTGCATTGAAGTTTTTGGTTGTAAAGTATGTAGTGTAATGTACAATCTGAAAGGTAAAGTGGTAACTTTGCAAGAAACTGTTTATTAATTCTCTGGTTGCAGTTTTGTTTAGATTGGATTCAAGCCTGCTAGTTATATCATAAACAAGAAAAATTGGTATTGTTCACACTGTCACAGAGGTCTTGTTTATTTTTGTTATACCATCATGATCCAGAGGGGGGCAGTGTATGCTGACTGGCTACAACCCATCACTGCCTTCAGTTGGCTCTCATTTAGCAGCTGTTGCTAGGGATACAGGGCCAGGCCAATTGGTGTGATGCAAACCACACTTGTCAAAGAAGCGTAGGGGGCAGTATTGAGCTCAGGGTTGTTTTCTTTGAGAGTATCTCTCTTAAAATATCGAGTCTCTGCCAGGTAGAGGAACCTCCTATTATAGATATTGCTAAAATAAACTTTCAGTAATTGAAAAAAAAAAAAAAAAATTATATATATATTCCAGCCAACCCCATTGATTTATGATTTGTCAATATTACTGAGCTATGTTATTTTTTTTGAATGATGGATTAGTTGGCATCTGTACCTGGATCTGCTGCAGAGGTTTGCTGTCAGGGGTCACATTCTCCTCCCTCTGACCTCTCCCTGCCTGTTCTTTAATCATTATGACATATGGTTAAGCTCTGATCTGCAGTGATGGAAATGTTAACTGTAAATAGCTGCTGCTGGTTGAATCTATTAAATGCTGATTAGCCCTGATTATCTGATTATCTTGAGCCACGAATGCACTCCTCACTTAGATGATTACTTAAGATGTAACTTTGTTCAGCTAGCTTGTATTCATAGCTTAATTTAACTCTGTGCCTGTCAGGCTGGAGGGCAACAAATCCAGTTTGACTTTAAACATTTGGAACTTTGTTTCATCTGAGAATAGCAACACTTGGTTAGTAAATTGCTCGCTGAAAGAAGGATTTCTTTGTAATCATATCCTGTGCCTGGCAACGTGCCCTATAATGTTCAAAAGATAATTCAAGAGAGAAGAGAAAAAAATTGTTACCCTGCGTGCCAGACTGTGTCTTCTACATCGATACAAAACCATGTTCCCGGCCAAACGTGGTGGCGCTGCCAAATCTGACTTGGCTCAGTGCGAGACAGGCTGGCACCCAGGCATATGACTGTGTTCCCTGCTTTGTCACTTAGACTGTGCTTTGTGTTAAGAGGATGATTGTGTCTGGCGCTGCCCAGTGTGCTGACTGAAGTTACACTCAGCCCCTCTGCATGGAGACCTTTTCCGAAGCAGTGCATAACCGGCAATATTCATGCAGCGAGAGGGCGTGATTATAACACAAGCATGTTGATTTCTATCACAGTATGGCTGTTACAATCACAGCTAGAGATTCACTGAGAAATCGGCTTTCAACTGGAATCGGCTGACTGTCAGGTTGATCAGTGAATACTAAGACTGAGATGACAACCACACTGCTACTGAGAGAAGGACAATCAAAGTTAGCTATTTTTGGTATCAGCAAGTTGTTCAAGATGGAACTCAAGGGAAGCACAGAGATATAAGAAGCGATTTAAAGGGAAAGTGTGTTTTTTACAGCATGTTAATACATATCTGCGGTTCATTCAGGCTGCATGAGCATTAAAAAGAGCAGGGCTTTTAGCAGATAACAGGAAGGCTCAGTAAAGTACATAGAGTTACTTTTTAGAGATCTCAGATTGAAGGTACGGTTCTACATTCTGTAGAGAACATGCATGGAAACCGTTGTGTTTGGACTACTAGCCGGGCTTTGCACCAACAGAAGATGCTGAAGCCAGTTTAAAGTGAGAATAGTTTTTAGCTTTAAATAGTGAAACTCTATTTTACAGCTAATGCTCTTTAAACAAACCTGCTTTTCTGATAAATAATTGATGGCTCACAGTCGGAAGGTTAGAAACATATTCTGAGGGCTTTTCTTATAACTTCCTATATTGCATTTCTTAAAGGGACACTAGAATCAGCTATAATTATAATTGACCAGTCAAAGCTTTACAAATAAGCAATTTAAAATCTGTCCCAAAATTCAAATTGTTGAATCTCTAATTACAGCTTTTAGTAAGACATGTTTGCATAGTATTGTCAACATTAAACGTACCACGCTTTTTGATAAAGACCATAATGACCAAACTGAGTTCATTTTTTGTCTCTACCAAACATTGTCCCTGTGTATCAAGTTGATGTTAAACATCTAAGTGAATGGGATTCATCCCTATAGTGGGACCTTTACCTACTGGGGTGTCAATAATCCCATCTTTGATGAACTGTTGCATGGATTTGTACAGTATTGTGATAGAATTAGGACCTACAGCAGGCTCTTGCTACTGAAATCAGTAAGAGACTTAAAGGTTTAAATTTCATGAGATCTGCTCAAGACAATTTGCTGTCTCAGAAAAACCAGAAGGCTAGAGTAATGTTTGCCAGAGAGAATGTAGACAAAGACGAGAACATTAATATTCTTTGAACAAATGAGTCTTGAATTGGCTTATTTGGACGCCAGAACAGATTACGTGTTTTACACAAACCAAGCGTTCCAGGAGAAGGACCTCCCACCAACTGAAGTAGGGAGGTATAAGAGTAATGGTTTTGGGGTTGCTTTGCTGCACCAGGACCTGGCTAGCTAAAAGTCCACCATAATTTCTGTATGTAATTGTGCTTGAGGTAAATGTGATGCCATCTGTATACAAATTAAAATTTGAAGCAGAACTGGACCCTGCAACATGACAATGGCCCAAAATATACCAGTAAATCCACCAAGGACTGGCTGGAAATTAGGAAACAGAAATCCCCGGACCGAGTCAAAGCCAAGACCTCTATCTCATTGAGACGCTGTGGGATGACTGGAATTCAAAAACAAACCCATCTAAATTCCCCATGGTTAGGGTGAAGTTTTTATGGCATCTAGAAAACTAATTACAGTTTTTATCTTTTGTTTTATGAGGAAAACTTTTTGTGATTAACTGCAAAAATAATTTTTTTCCAGAGATAAAAAGAGAGAATTGATATTGATATAAATATAACTTATTTAATGGGTGTCATATTGCACAACTATTAATGCACAAATATAAGTCTAAAGCTTCCACATCTGTGCACAACCTTCATGCCAGAGATTTTGTTGATGGTATCCAGGGCAATACCATTGCTGTTTTTTTTTATCTTGTTGGAGCATTGCTGCCCACTCCCAGTGTCCAGGTCAGAAAGCTACAGCAGTAACTTCAACTTCATATCATGCTTCGCATTCAGGGCATACAAAGACACGTTTGTAGCAAGGACACAGCAAGAGGTGTTTAATGTCAAGGTAGGTAATAGCAGTCTCAGTGGAATGTTAAAGGTCTGTTCCCTTAACTCCTTCCAATTTCATATCAGCAGAAATACATCAAAGCTTCCCTTTGTCAATACAATTGCCCTTTGAGCGACTAGATCAAGTTTCATCGAAGTTTATATATTTCTACAGCATGAATGTCAGCAGATCCAGCCAGTACTTTCCCTGGCTATGGGTGCATGAGGGGTGCATGGGTGGGCTTAATGGGAGATGCATGGAAAGTAGTGGGGCTTTCCACATTTTCTCGCTGTCTGAAGCTCTTTTGATGTTTTGTCTGGCTTCTTCTGATGCTCTCGTTCTGTGTGACAGGATCTGCCTCCCTCTCTGTCTCTCAAATAAACCTCCCTTCTGTCGAGGATTGCATGTCTCACTTCCAAAACCGTGCTTGTTTTGGGGGGCTTATGGAAAATCTATACCAGGTGGGCTGTGTTTGAAGGATATGTCTTTTCTAATTATCTGTTTTTGGGGAAGGGGGGAATTTGGGTGGGTGGTCACTGTGCCAAATGTTCTCTAGATCTCACCATTCCTCCTACTTAGGATTCGCATTATTTCAGTAAACTGACTCATGCTCCATTGCAGACCCGGTTGGATTCCTGGACGGAATATATACGGTTTCATATTTGTATCATGTTCTTAAACTGGGACCAAAAATTAAATCGGATCAGTTCTGAAAATCAGAAATCAAATGTTTCCATCTGGAATTTTAGAGACCCGTTTGATGACTATAGTTTATTAAATAATAGAAAAACCCTTGAGCTTCTGTGAATGGAAAGTGAGAGCAATTCAGAAAATAGAGAAGACATGGAACAGTGGTGAACCTTCCCAGGAGGCTCTTGCCTACCAAAAGTATTCACCAAGCACATCAGCAACTCATCCAATAGGTCACAAAATAACCCAGAACAACATCTAAACAACATCCCGGTTTTGGTCCGTGAGGCAGACATCATGTCTACTTTTAAGGCTAGGCTTAAAACTTTCCTTTTTGATAAATCTTATAGTTCGAGTGGCCTAGGTTATCAGGGAGGGAGCCTTCCTCCCTCCCTGTTGGTTGGAGTAAGGGGGAGTCAGGTTTAGCCTAAACTGGCTCAGTTATGGTTGAGGTGCAAACACACCCTCCATTTCTGCTACCTGTATGACTCCCCTCTCTTTTCCAATGGTTATAATCAGTCAGACAGAGAGAGGTATCCCAATCCTTGTGGTTTTTAGTATAACAATGACCATCAGTGGGACCCTTTGTGGGGTTCCTTGAGACGACATTGTTGTAAATAAGCGCCGTTTAACTAAATAATCTGAACTGAAACTATCTGTGTAGTTATGCTGCTCTAGGCTTAGGCTGCTGGAGGACCTAATGACCACTTTCACCCTCTTCGCTACATTCTCACACTACTCTCCAATTTTGCATTATTTGCTGTCATTTCAGCTTTTAACTTTGTTCTCTCTCTTTTCTCTTCCTAGAAGCTACACCTGGCCTGACTCTGTGTCTACCTGTGACACCTTTCTGGAGAGGGGCATCGTCCAAGCTTCTGCAGGATCCACATGGTCCTGTCGTTTAGTGTTTAACCCTTTCTCTCTCCTAGACATGGCGATTGACTGAGCTTAACTGTAACAAACTCTATGTGCTCTCTTTCAGACTCTAACCTTGAAAACTGGCTCAGAGTTTATCTGTTCTTTCTTTCTAGGTGAAACGACTAAAGGAGCTACATCCATTAACATTTACTTTTCCTTCCCATAGAAAGTACTCCTGGATCAGTGCTTCTGTGTTCTCCTTGTGTCTCTGCTCTGTTCTCTCAAACCCCCAGTCGGTCGTGGCAGATGGTCGCTCACACAGAGCCTGGTTCTGCTGGAGGTTTCTTCCTGTTAAAAGGGAGTTTTTCCTCTCCGCTGTCGCTACATGCATGCTCAGTATGAGGGGTTGCTGCAAAGTCAACGCCAGTGACTGTCACACACTGTCTCTACATGTTCATCCAGGAGGAGGGAATGCTGCAAGTCACTGACTGGATGCAATCTGCTGGGTTTCCTTAGATAGAAAAACATTTTATCCAATTTGAATAAATAACTAACTCTGACCGCACTGTCCAATGGTTAGGATTAATTGGAATGTATGTACCTGACTGTTGTGAAGTGCCTTGAGACGACATGTGTTGTGAATTGGCGCTATATAAATAAACTGAATTGAAGTGAATTGAATTGAATCTAAAGCACTTGCCTCAGCCAAGGTCAGTGTTCATAATTCGACAAAAACAAAGAGATTGCACAAAACGACATCCATGGGAGAGTTCCAAGGTGAAAACAAAAGAACAAACAGGCCGATCTGACGTTTAAAAAAACAGCATCTTCGTGGTCTCCAAGATTTTAGGGAAAACATTTGTTAGATTAATGAGACAGAAGTGTAGCTGTTTGAAAACGTGCATCCAGTTACATCTTGTGTAAACACAGTATTACTAAAGAATATTTAATCAGTCAAACACGGTGGTAGTAGTGTGGGGGTTTGGGGCTTGCTTTCTCAGGACTTTGACAACTTGCTATAACCGATGAAACCAGAAAATGCTGAAAGAGAATCTCCCCTCATCAGGAATAAAAAAAGATTTTGTAGTAGCTTAATCAAAGTCCCAATTTAAATCAGATTGAGATGCTGTGGCATGACATTAGGCAGGCCTTTACATGTTCAAAAAAACATTCATTTTGGCATGATTAAAACAATTCTGCACAGAAGAGTGGGCCAAAATTCCTCCACAGTACTGTAAAAGACTCATTGCCAGTTATCACAAACGCTGAGGGCAGTTTTAATTGCATGTTTTCCTAATATTGTGCAGCCCCAATTTAGACCCAAGTTCTGGGTTAACTGAGAGAAAAGCCTTACATTGTGGAAGGTTTAAAGTAGCCATCTATCCAGGTGCTATATCAGTCTAAAGCATTATGAGCCCTAGATACTAAAATCTCCCCATTGTTCTTGTTAAACCAGTATTGTGTACGGTCGTGCCATTCTAGCTGGATGTCCCGTTGCACCTCTAGCAGATTCTATTATGTGTTGAACCCCTGAAACCTAATTTTTTGTAATGGGTTTTGTCTAAAAGATGAAGAATTTTAAAAACTGGAAAAAACTCGTGAGTGATGGTGTGCGTGTAAAAGACTGGGAGGTTTCCAGATGAAGTAAAGATGCAGTTATTTTAATATTCAGATTTTTTTTAACCACACCTTCTTTGGCTGCAATTTGCAGTCAAATTGGTCATCAATATACATGTTTTTTTGTTGTTGTTTTTTTTATCAGAAACCCCCATTTTGAAATGCGAAGTTTTGACACCAGCTGCTGATGTGTTATTGGCAGAGGGCAGCCACAGAGGAGCAGCAGATATTGCTATCTACTTAATCATCACATCCCTCCATAATTACCTGTCCCTCCTTCATCAGTGAGGCAGTCCTTGAGGACCTTGTTTTTCATATCATCATGACTTTGAAGGGTGTCTGTTTATTTTTGTTCGATATCTGTGTCCTGGTTGGGCCCTGTGGAGAAGTTCATGCTGGGGTTCATGGGGGTTGGGGGGCTCATGGGGTTGAGATCGAAATTGATTGGGGGATAGGGACTGTTTCGTCCTGGGTCGGCTCTGGTTGGCGGTCACGTTTGGACCGGGTAGACCCCTCTTTTGTTCATGGCCCCCTCTCCGGTTGGGGAGGGGGGTCGGGGAAAAACAGGCTTTTACTGTTGTAAAAAAGAAGAGGTGATTACAGAGTTGATATTTAAAATGTCTTTAGCATCTTAGCAATAAGTACGGTTAGCAAAGCTAGCATTACCAAAAAAGGATCCCTGTGTGATTTCCTGAGATAATGTCAGATGGGAAAAGAATACAAGGATAATGCCCTGAAGTTAAAGTAAACATTTTACCAATGTACAGGTAAAAGTTGACGTAAAAATCTGCTCAAGCATCTAAAATATACACTTAGTAAGTTATCTACTTTTTCAACAGCAGTGAGGAGGGTGTCTTATGTGCAGCATAAAGGGCTGGAGGGAAAATATTAATATCACACAAATAAACTAGTTCACACACATTTAAAACCCCTGGAGAGTATAATTCATCTTTGAGCCACCCAACGTGTCCACTACTCAAACATGAATTCTTACTCTTTTCTTGTACAATACATTTCTTTCATGTCCATCACAACAGAACATGTAGGCGCTGACTTGCCCAACTGTGTCACTGTTGCAGGTTTCATATTTGGTTCTTCTATCATCTGTTGGCAAAACGTAGACTGTATGAAACACTTATTTACGGTCTTTAGTCCAAACGCTCTTTGTAGAGTGCATTATAAAGCATTTAACTCCATTTTGGAGCCAGAGTATGTGTTAATAGTTTATCTGCAACAGAATCTGAGGAGGTTTAGTTTTATTAACTATAACAAGTACAGTACAAAAGTAAGTGCCTTCCCTAACCTTATTTTCTATACCGCTCTGATACTGAAAATGTCTAACGTATACTGCTTCCCTCAGTAACAACTTCTGCAACGAAGAGTATTTCTGACAGGATGATCAGGCAGCATATGGTGCCTTCACAAATCAGAAAAAGGTCAGAATTTTGAGTTTCCAACCAGCTCTTCACCAGTCAGGTCTTGTCGAGGGTAAAAATCGTCTGATTCCTGTCACCAACTGGTTTCACGGTGCATCTACAAGATGTTTTCAGAGACTTACTTTAAAATTAATACATATTTTATTTAACTGAGTACTTTACCAGAATGGCAGTTGAGTTCTCAACACAAAAAATATGATTTTGAAAATGAGTTTAAAATGTTTTGTGTAGACATTTATATCGGTGGACTCCTTCCAAAGCAAACGTGGATCACTTGAAGGCAGCAGTGTAACTGAAAGGATTTTTCCACTACAGTCACACATTTTTATTTCTTATTATATCTGTAAAATGGGCTCATTGGGTTCAGTTATCATTTATAAATCTACAATCATTCTGCCAACCAGTGCAGAATGCTCTTCTGTGCTGTGCTAACAATCTCAATCATCTAATTATGCACAATACACACACACACACACACACACAAACAGGCACACTTAGCACACGTATGCACACAGTTTCCATGGAAACAGGATCCAGGGCCTTTTATGACTGGTTGTGCGCCCCAGACAACCAAAATTGTTCTCAACAGTCATGCAAAGATGGAAGATGAATAATTTGTGCACTAAATAAATGGGCACAGTAGTATATAGGAGAAATGAATATCTAATGTGAATTTAGATGAAGCTCCCATCAGTTTTTGTCAGCTAAACAGGCTAATTTTTTTTGTTTGCCTCACTGCATTCACCCTCATTGTTTTGGTCTGTTATGTTGTCACATTGTTTTGTGCTGTGTTTGCACATTAAGCTCTGCCAGAGAGTGGGGAACACTCATTCAGAGCAGAAAAAAACTAGGCACACACATGGACCTTCTCCAATCACGCTGCCCTTCAGTAGCCTAATGTGTGACTGAGGTACAGATGGCGTAGCTGTAGGAGGGCTGCATCGTGGTGTTAGCCTTACTGTTAGCAGTCTCCGTTTTGGCTGTGCCGAACTGGTGGGAAAAATGGTCCACAAGCAGTCATTCCTCTGTGCGTCAAAGGCAAGGGTGCAGGTCACAGCGCTGCGCTCGGCTTAGCGGGATCAAATGTTCGCTCCTTTTGGTGGGAGCCGAGCGATCTGGTCATTTGACACGTAACTGCGGATTAGCTGCATCATTTTGACTCTCATATCTGTCTGCTTGGCTTGTTTTACATTAGTTGAATTCATTCACTAACATGTTTTTTTTTGTGTGTTTGTTCACAATGACAGGAACTAAGTTGAATAAGGACCTGAAGCATTATCTAAGCCAGCGCTTCCAGAAGTCGTCACCTGACCACGAACTGCAGCAGACCATTCGAGAAAATCTGTACCGTCACGCAGTGCCTTGTGAGTCTGATGCTTCATTTACACCATGACCACATCGTCATCATCTCTGAGTGTTATATTCTCAATTCACCTTTTTGCACTGGGAGTTTAGTTTGATTTGGTAGACCAAACACACAGGAGTGCATAACTGAGTGATGGAAGGTTTTATGGACATCAAACATTTTTACAAATAAATATCTTGTCGGTGTGGCATTTATTTGTTTTCATCCCCCTTAATTATGACACTAAATAAATTCTAGTGCACCAAGGGGTTTCAGATTCCACGTAATTAGAAAGTCCACCTGTGTGTCATCACTACATCTTTGACACACCAAACCCTACCGTGAGATACGGTGGTGGCAGGATCATGCTGTGAGTCTCCCTCTTCTGCAAGGACAGAGAACCTGGCCAGAGTTGATGGGAGGATGGATGAGTGAAATTCTGCTGGCCCTAACCCCAACCCTTTCCCTTGGAACGACTTCATGCCCACAACTGATACAAATATGAAGCTCATAGAGCGACCAATATCATGAAGCTCATAGAGTGTTGTGGATGATAGTGTAAAACGATATGAATGCTTTTGTAAAGCACTTTATATTTGGCTCTGCTGATGCAGGAATGTCACACATCTTTACAGAATCATTGTCTCAGCCTTTGGCAGATTGGTATTAGATCGCTGTGATGATTTGGTATATTTGCCCTGCACCAATATTTTGCCCTTATTTCTAATTAGAGCTGATTGTTTAAGTCTGATCAGAACAGTGCAGCATTTGTCTGTTGGGCAATATTGACCATGCAGTTAGCCAAGCCGATTAAGCCACATCCTGCCTGGGACGAACCTGATCTTATTGCTTTATCTGTTTAATCACACAGCCTATCCCTCTTCCTCCCAGTAGTTGACTTTACCTTCTGTTTTTCAAACTGATGGCCAGTGATGATCCACTCTCCACTTTGCTTACACATCTGATCGGTTATGTGACTTTCTGCTGAATCAGTTGGAGAAACTTATGTCGCCCAGGCTAAGAAAACAGATCATTTAGTCTATTACCCATCCTGTAATCTCATCCAAGGATATTTTATTTCTTTTTGACTTCTAAAAGTTGCGCATTTCTCCTGTTGCACAATTGGTGCACACAATGTCGCAAAGTTGCTTTCACATCATAATACAGTAACACAGTAACACCTTCCTCTGAGGGGGGATAAAATGACTAGAAAGCCAGACTGATGATCAGTGGTGCATGATGCCAGATGCTAAAATTAAATAGAACACTCAAACGTCAAACTTGGACCAATAAAATCTCATTTTTTACCATTGTAGTACTAGATTTCAAATTCCCATTGGCTCAGGCCACAGCGTTATACCCTCCGAAAATAAATCGGGTGCAGCAAGTTGCCGTCATCTACATCGCAAATAATAGTCATCGAACATCAGTATAACTACAGCTGTTCTGTGAAGGCCTCAAAGGTTTGTTAGAGATTATTGGTGAACAAACCTCATCATGAAGACCGAGGAACACAGTAAACATTATCCAAAACATTGGACACCTCAACGGACAATGTTCAATGCATCATTTGAAAATGTAAAGAGCACGGCACAACTGCAAACCTACCAAGACATGGCTGTCCTCCTAGACTGAGAAGCCGGGAAAGGACAGGAGTAATCAGGGGAGCAACAAAAAGGCTCATGGTAACTCTGGAAGAGCTGTAGAGATCCAAGGCTCATGTGGGAGATTCTATTGGCAGGTCAACAATTAGCTACACACTTCACTATTCTGGCATATGAAGGTGTGGCAAGAAGAATGTTATTGTTTCCAAAATGTCAAAGTCAGAACTAAATTCGATTAAGAATCTGCTGTAAGACTTGAAAATAGCTATTCACAGATGCTTTCCACCCAGTCTGAGCTTGAACTGCTTAAAAAAAAAAGAGCAGTTAGGAAAATTGTCTGTCTCTTGTTTGGTGAATCCCGTAGAGAGTATTGACTCAGTGGATCTGGGGTGAAATACAAACCCACGGCACAATTTTTATGTTTCCTTCTGTATATGTCACAATTGAGTACTACTAAACAAAATATTTAGATGTCTTTGTTTGTAACTTGACAAATTTGTGAAAAGTTTAAGGGGAATGAAGACTTTTGCAAGGCTCTGTATAAGGAACCCTATATGAAGCAGATGATCTGATTCAGTATCTTTTAGTTTTAAGGTTCACTGCAATTAAAACAGGATTTTCTTTCACTGCCTTTTAAATTGGTTTACTCCTATTTTTCCCCCATAAATTACTTTCTGTATGCAGGACGCCTGTTTGTCAGCCAGACCCTGTAACTTGGTGGGGGTCTGATCATAATGCCCACTGCAATTACTGAGTGGTTTCAGGCACATTAATGTTGTGCGAAGTAAATAAAGCATGTAGGCACTCTCCTGGCCACTTGTTCTCTGGGGTTGTAAAGTTTTTGTGTCATGCAGACGTAAAGAAGGTAAGTGTTAAAGCAGAGGCTCCATTTGACAGGAGGCATTTTTCTTTGTTATATAAAGGAAAGTATATAAATATTTATTTACTTCCTCCTTAGTATGCAGCACAAGTCTACTATCTGAACCCAGCTATCCGGTCAGATATATTGACTTGCTCCAGCAGATCAAATGTTCAAGCCAACCCACTCTTCATTTGCAAACAGACATTCTGTTAAGGTAGCAGAAGGGGAAGTGTACTGTACAATAATTTTCCTCCATAATCCCTCCACCTGTTTCCATTAGCTATCAGAACACTGATTTTAAAGTTAACATTTAGTATGCTTTGATGCTGTGGATCCAGTTGTATGAAAACCATCTGTGTGGTTGGGCCAACAGTTGGGGGCTTTCCTTTTATGTTTACTTGTAGCACTTTTAAAGCTTGTGATGCCTTGTGTGGGCTTTTCACACCCCTCACCCCTTGTTTCCCGTTGACCCTGGTGTCCTTTGCAACCAAGAGGACACTCAGTGGAATCAATAAGGACATGACCCATCCCTTGGTTCTCCAGGGTCAATAGCCTCGTTTTTCTTAGCGTGCCTTGCAGTGTGCATTGGAACACAAAGAGAATCTAAAACATGGTATTAATTAATTAATTTCAAAGCAATAGCAGCATCAATGACAAGATCTAAATACCTGACACTGGAAAATTAGTTCGATTACTATTATGCCAAAATTTGCCATATGTACCAAATTTACACAATACCTATTTTTTTATTATTGAATGTCCTTAAATGAACAATCGTCACCTAACTTAGCATCTGTTTAGCAAACATTACTTATGTTTTTTATATACTTAAATATGAAGTCAGAAATTATTTGAAGAGCAATTTACAAGTTGGCAGTTTACACAAAAGTACATTAAAGAGAGTACTTGTGTGTCAAGTTAAAGATTAAAGCTACTTCCATCAGAAGCTCAATTAAAGTAGGTGTAAAGTGCATATAATGTGAGGAAAAATTAAAAAAAATCTACATTTTCTACCAGTAAACACACCATACCTAAGTTACCAACTAAAGGCAGAGCATAGTCCGGTGTAATACGAGCAGCACAGACTCCGCATGCACTTTAAGGCTATATAGTAGATCCTACCAATTTCCTATATTTTTGTTGACAAATTCCTACATTTTCCACACTTTCTGGCATGGCATCATCAGGCGAGGAGGCAGAGCTAATTTGCAGTGAATCTTTGGAAAAACAAAAATAAAAGAAGGTTGTGTTAAAGGCATTTAAACCAGACTAGGGACGAAGAAGAGGGATATACCTGGTAGTGTGGTGCATAGAGTGGCCGTGACGCTGTGCGTACTCGGGGCCGGCTATTCGGAGCAGTGTGTCACATATAAAACAGTTTGTTGTGGAGACTTTTTCCCGCCGAGCAGTTTACACGTATGTGGTCATAAAAATTGAGGTTTGTATGTCCATGGAGACAAGTACGCGCAACTATCTTTTGCCCTTAGCACTAACCACACCACTCTTCCTTGCGGAAGTTGTTACTTCAAGAGGAAGAAGTACAGGTCCTTCTCAAAATATTAGCATATTGTGATAAAGTTCATTATTTTCCATAATGTAATGATGAAAATTTAACATTCATATATTTTAGATTCATTGCACACTAACTGAAATATTTCAGGTCTTTTATTGTCTTAATACGGATGATTTTGGCATACAGCTCATGAAAACCCCAAATTCCTATCTGACAAAATTAGCATATCATTAAAAGGGTCTCTAAACGAGCTATGAACCTAATCATCTGAATCAACGAGTTAACTCTAAACACCTGCAAAAGATTCCTGAGGCCTTAAACACTCCCAGCCTGGTTCATCACTCAAAACCCCAATCATGGGTAAGACTGCCGACCTGACTGCTGTCCAGAAGGCCACTATTGACACCCTCAAGCAAGAGGGTAAGACACAGAAAGAAATTTCTGAACGAATAGGCTGTTCTCAGAGTGCTGTATCAAGGCACCTCAGTGGGAAGTCTGTGGGAAGGAAAAAGTGTGGCAGAAAACGCTGCACAACGAGAAGAGGTGACCGGACCCTGAGGAAGATTGTGGAGAAGGGCCGATTCCAGACCTTGGGGGACCTGCGGAAGCAGTGGACTGAGTCTGGAGTAGAAACATCCAGACATCCAGAGCCACCGTGCACAGGCGTGTGCAGGAAATGGGCTACAGGTGCCGCATTCCCCAGGTCAAGCCACTTTTGAACCAGAAACAGCGGCAGAAGCGCCTGACCTGGGCTACAGAGAAGCAGCACTGGACTGTTGCTCAGTGGTCCAAAGTATTTTTTTCAGATGAAAGCAAATTCTGCATGTCATTCAGAAATCAAGGTGCCAGAGTCTGGAGGAAGACTGGGGAGAAGGAAATGCCAAAATGCCAGAAGTCCAGTGTCAAGTACCCACAGTCAGTGATGGTCTGGGGTGCCGTGTCAGCTGCTGGTGTTGGTCCACTGTGTTTTATCAAGGGCAGTGTCAATGCAGCTAGCTATCAGGAGATTTTGGAGCACTTCATGCTTCCATCTGCTGAAAAGCTTTATGGAGATGAAGATTTCCTTTTTCAGCACGACCTGGCACCTGCTCACAGTGCCAAAACCACTGGTAAATGGTTTACTGACCATGGTATCACTGTGCTCAATTGGCCTGCCAACTCTCCTGACCTGAACCCCATAGAGAATCTGTGGGATATTGTGAAGAGAACGTTGAGAGACTCAAGACCCAACACTCTGGATGAGCTAAAGGCCGCTATCGAAGCATCCTGGGCCTCCATAAGACCTCAGCAGTGCCACAGGCTGATTGCCTCCATGCCACGCCGCATTGAAGCAGTCATTTCTGCCAAAGGATTCCCGACCAAGTATTGCGTGCATAACTGTACATGATTATTTGAAGGTTGACGTTTTTTGTATTAAAAACACTTTTCTTTTATTGGTCGGATGAAATATGCTAATTTTGTGAGATAGGAATTTTGGGTTTTCATGAGCTGTATGTCAAAATCATCCGTATTAAGACAATAAAAGACCTGAAATATTTCAGTTAGTGTGCAATGAATCTAAAATATATGAATGTTAAATTTTCATCATTACATTATGGAAAATAATAAACTTTATTACAATATGCTAATATTTTGAGAAGGACCTGTATTTTCTGTATCAGTGAGGTCTTTTCAATGAACTCAGTGGAAACTATTTTCTGCAGACATGTTTTCTGTTCATTCAGGCTTGACAAACAGATACGATGGTAGATTTCTTATTTTTTATTTTTTTTACAAAAAAAAAGTCTCTAAACTAACTCCAGAACTGATACTAATGTACTAATGTGCAAAGCTGACTTTCACTGCGGCACTTACAACGACCTTTTGATCTTTACCTTTGACCGACTCATTTCTATTTTAAGAAAAACAAAGAAAATTGATTACCAAGTAAAATCGCACTGGATATTCAGTGTGTTCGTCGCTACACTGTCAGTCTGTGGTTAATTTAATTCTGGTAGGCAGTTCCATATTGGCTTTAAATTGAAACATAATTTCGAAAGTTCTCAACTTAAATGTCACTGGGAAAAAATGAGCAGTTACCGAAACACCCTGATCAAATTTAACACCCTGTGGATCCACCCTCCCCCAAATGCTGAGGCATTTGTCTGCTTCCCTTGTGGTCACCCCATCAATATATTCAGCATTCCCATTCTCCAATTATCCTCAGAAGCCCTCCTCTCCCTCTGTCCCGCTTCCATTCCTGACCCTCCGAAATCTATGACACAACTGCCTCCTGTCCCCCTGCTGCCTCTGCAGCCATCTCCTCCCTTTAGTCTGTGTCTTCCTTTCTTATTTTTCTTGCCAGTTGTATCGGAGTAATAGCAGCAGGAAGTGGGACGGCTGGTGTTGGATTTATAACTGGTTTTAACCCTGCAACGTTCAGCCTTATAAACGGGGCTAGGGTGCTTCCTGCATCAAGGCAAGTAGCAGCGTTATGTACTGTCGATGTCGGTGGTCTTGTCTGAACTGAAGGAGGTTGCAAAAGCCTGCGTTCACGTGCATGTGTCATGAATAGCGGTGCTAGCTTTGTAGACAATTGGACGACCTGTATATAGGCTAAGAGGACAACTCGATTAGAGGCAGGGGGGGCTGAAGCTATGGGGATCCTGATGGGGGTGGGGTGTAGTTTTAGTGTAGGAGGGGGTCAAGAAGGGGGATGGGTAGAGGGGATTGAAAGATGCAACAAAACTTCACTTAAATTTATGTTGATTGTAGCTAGCCAGTTAAGCTAATATAAAAACATGTAGTGACAGTTGTTGTTTTTGGTTGTATTGTACTAAGATGAGGATGCTTTTGTTGAATCTATAGTGTAAACAAAAGCTGGCGTCCTCATACTGATTTGCTGAGGTTACCGATTGCAGCCAGAGATGCAATCACTTTGTGATACCTGAGCAAAACAAATCTTACCATCAGAACGGCTGATGTGTTCCTAGTAGCAAATAAGTTGGTCAAAACCCGGAGGCTTTAGAGGTGATCAGACTATATCGGTTCAGAACAGGATCCCAAATGTTCTGCGTGTCTTTAGCCACATGTTGCATTAGGTTGGTTGTTTTTATCAGGGATTTTTTAAAATGTCTTTGTAGTGACAGAGCCTTCCTGTTTAACCAGTTATCAGCAGTTTTAAACAGAAACGGAGCCCAGTTTGTGTCTGCTTGTGTTGAATCAGTTTGTGTTGGAATTTATCAAAAACCTGATGTGAATACAACAGTGCTTGAACAGTTATTTTATAGCCTCTTCTAAACATTTGACTAGATGAAAAAAGTCAATCTTTTCTTTGTTATTACAAGTGTAGAAAAAATTAAGAAAGCATCCTCTATATAGATCTGATTCATTCCCTTCATTTTGATATTCATAGTCACGATTTTTCATAATGCAGAGCGTGTTTGTATGATTTCATTACTAAATTCAAATAATCTCAAGATAAATCTTAGCATCATTATTAACATCATCACATAAAGGTATAATTTTATAGGTTGGATAGTTGAAGATGTTAAGGAACACTGAAAAGTGACAACCTTCTATCCCCTCAAAGAATGACCAGTGTATTTGCAAAACATGCAGTTTCTCACTGTTTTCAGGCTTGGTTTTGTTGTTTCTGTTGGTTATAGTCACATTCTTGCCCTGGCAGACTGTCTAAAAATGGTTCAACAGTTAACCATTTAACCATTGACTATTTGTTGACACTTCTTCTTTGATGTTTGGTATCATCAGCCTTTCTCCATGAGTTCACTTCCTGTTGAAATAATAATTTGCTCAAACTTATTGTCGATCTTAAAAATTGTGGATCCACAGAGTGGATTAGATGATGAAGCAAGTACCCATTATGGTCGCAATGATGGATGAGGAACTCCCCGAGTACCGTTTGTCATTTCCACAGCTGTTTTCTGGTCTTCTAATACTTGCTTCCAGCTTACTGTTAAAAACCAGCAAGTCAGTGGAATAAAATGGTATGCCCAAGTCATTCACCAAAAATCAGTGGCTTTGTGGAAAAATGAAACTGAGAGAAGAGATTAATGTATTTCCATCTTCATACTGCTTTCCAGGACATTTGCAAATTTAAAATTTTTAAAATATAATTTGTTTTATAAAATTTTTAATCTGATAACACACTATTCATTAACTTTAGTGTTCTTGTGCGAAAAAGACCAAAAGTTGTTCATTTTAGCTATCAGGGATGAGTTAGAGGAAGCACAAAAAATGTAACGATCTTATTTTTTTCCTGTTATCCCAATGTTTCTCTCCTCATGAGCTTTAGCATCTCTGTCATTGAAATCAGACACGGTGTGGACATCAAGGCCAGTGGAAGTCCATGTAGCAGGTCAAAGTTGAGTGCAGGACGTAACTATATGGCTGAAATACAGTGCCGTGAAAAAATTATTTGCCTCTTTCTTCTGTTCTTGCTATTTTCCACACCTAAATGTTTTAGGTCATCAAACAAATTTAAATATCAGGCAGAAGATCACAGTAAATACAAAACATAGTGACCATTTCATTTAAAAAGGGTAAATGCTAACCAAACCAATGTTAATTACACCTCTCTATGAATATTGAAATACTTGTGATTGCTCACATTTCTTTAGTTAGCTAGCTAGCTAGTTTAGCTAGCCCCACCCAGGCCTAATTAATGACAAACCTGTAGAATCAAACAGTTACTTTAATAGAACCTGTCTAACAACATGAAGCAGGCTAAAAGGTCTCAAAAAGCAACACATTATATCCTAATTTAAAGAAACTGAAAAGGGGAACAAAGTAATTCTAATCCATCAGACTGGAAAGGGTTACAAAGCCATTTCTAAGACTTTGGGACCCTCAACTGGTCTCTATGAAAGCCAACCAAATTTAGCATTCAAGCAGTCCTTGTGCGATTTTGCACATATTGATATTACGATATTATAAATGAATACTGACCACTCAGAGCAGGAAAGCTAGAAAGAATGCTGTTTATTGTTACTCTTAAACAGAGGGTGGAAATCTGCAGTGACTGGTAAACTATTGGCAAAAATAAGATCATGTATTGCTCAGAAATCTTCGATCAGTGCAATTTGATAGACTTCGGATCATCCACAACTTTTTTTAAAATGCAGCTCATATCTTATGTATACTGTGATCTTTCAGTGTCTGGAGTGGCCTATGACCCCACAGACTCCAATGTGCTCTCCCTGTTTTCCCAGCCCCCTTTCTCTGACCTCTTAGCATAACAGATAACCTTATCTCTTAGCTGCATGTCTTTCTTTCCAAGCTATATTTCAACCAGACGTCCTGATCTGAGAGATTGCAAATTTTAGTTCGTCTTCTTACCAGAATTTGTGCCAAATTTTTTAATACTCATCCGCTGAAGTTGTAACATTTATAAAAGTCGGTGAACTCCTTGTTCTGTGGCTTGACATGTAAATGTATGCAGCTCCTGACTCACCCCAGCACAGCTCCCCTCAGTGAGGTACTAAAGTTTCTTCCCCTGGCTCTTTTTTCTTCACATCTTGGTCAAGGATTACTTGTTATGGACTCAAACAGCAGACAGCATTTGTATAGTTGGTGCTTGCTATACCCTCAGTGTTTTGGGAGAATAAAAAAAAAAAAAAAGAGGTGTTTTAGGATCTAATGGCATCTGTGAGAACAAGAGGGAATGGGGTGAAGAGCCACAAGGGAAGGGAGGGGAAAGGGTTGAGGGGAGGGGAAAGGGTTGGGGGGGTGGGCGGGTGCATGTGGGTGCCTGCGAGACAAGAATCAGCGGGGCTCAGTCAGTGAGAGAGAGAGAGAGAGAGAGAGAGAGACAAGGAAGCCTCACATCGGTGTGTGTGTGAGACGGACCACATATTAAGCCAAAGTGTAGATGCTGCTTAGCTTGGCTCCAGTTAGCCTAGCATCCTCAAGCCAGAGCTGGACAGAGGACACAGGCACAGGAGGAGAAAGGTTTTCTAAATCTGCATCTTCACCCCTTCTTCCAATCATCTACACCTGGCTGGATTTTTTTTATTCCATCTTCTGTCTCCTGTCGACGTGTTGTTGTAGACGAGGGAGCAGGAGCCAATCACAGCCTTTCTGATTGAGGTATTTTGTTTTGTGTTTTTGATTTAAAGGTGAGGTTGGCTGTGATTTAATGCTTGTGGAGGCGGTGGGGAGGAGGGTTGGGTGAGGATGGAGGAGAGGATGGCTGTACATCAGGCGGAAGGCACATCACCGGCAGTAATGGTGGCTGATGTGTTGTGGTCAAACGGAAGCAGTCTGCGTCTCGTCTGTCTCGTGTTTGACCGTCTGCGCGTGTCTTGAGTAAAAGCCCTCCAGTTTCCAGTGTTGACATGTGTGATCATGTTGGAAACTGCTGCCTGTCTGTCCGGCTGGAGCTCCTTGGATGCTAAGCTTAGCCCCTTCCTCTCCTCCTTCCTCCGTCTTTCATTCTCTTACCATTTGTCTCTCTCTCCTTTTTTTCCCTTCTCCCTCCCTTTTTTCTCCAGTCTATCTAACGTCTGGATGCCCCTCTAACCCACCCTTCCTCCACTCCATTTCTACCCTCCTGTACCCACTCCCTCCCCGCTCCTCTAAATTGTTCATTTTAAAGCTTTTCTTTCCCATTCCCATGTAGCTGTGGGTAGCACTTAGCTGCCGAAGCTTGTTTTGAGCGTGGAATAAAAAGACAAAGGCCGGCTGCCAGTGTACGCGGGGGGCATTTTCAGGCTGTTTTCTGGCTGATTTAGCTTCACACAGCTTACTTGGCCCTTAAGGTTTTTTTCCCCCTTTAGTGTAATTTGTCTTCCATTACTCTACTCCTTGAACCCACTGTCTCAGCTGCATCTTACTATATGGGGACCATATTTAAATGCTTATGTAGCGAAAATAGAAAACGGGTCTGAAGAAAGGCCTGTTTTGATTTTATTGACACATGGGATGTCTTATCAATCCAAATCACTAAAGACGTTCCCCCTGACTTGGGACGTTCCACTTATAATAAAAGGAATCCAAATCAACTACAAACACTGCTATTTCTACTGTTTAAGTTAAAGTCAACACCACTCAAGGAGATTTTAGGGGTTTAAAGAAGAAAGCGAGATTGTGGAGGCATCTGTCAGACCAGGCTTCCTCTCTCAAAGGCAAAAAACGTATATTTAGCTAGAATGTAGTCAGAAATTGGAGTACTGGAAAATGCTGGAATATATGGCCTGTGCTTTTGGTTGGATTAACCCTTTACTGGGACAGATGGCTCCATCCCCCTGCCGAGCTAACAAACCCCAGTCAGCTTGTCAGCCCTCTTTGCGTGTGTTTTTGTGTGTGTGTGTGTATGTGTGTGTGCCTTTCACAAAAAAAAAAAAGGTTTGGCAGGCTTGCTCATGTCAACATGGTGGATGGATCTGTTTTGGGTTTTGGAATATGAAGGGAGACTGCTGTCCTTCCCCCTGTGTTTGTGTGTAAGCATGCAGTTTCTTGAAAAGGATCCATGAGGACGTGCCTCAGTATCTTCTTGGAAAATATGGACTCAGTTGGCCTGCTTTCATGAGTGCATGTTGATTTGTGGAGATTTAAAGAAACGACTCATTTGTAGTTTGTGCACAGCTTCTCGTTGAATCTGGCCAGATTTTCAAGGCAGACTCATAATCTGTTGTTCTTTCTGGTTTTCATCCATTAGTTGTACACAGCAAAAATATTCACACAGATTGAACTTATTCATCCATCTTGTTACTCTGATTCCCCCACATAAAATAGCTGATCCATGGAGGACTCAGAGGTTTGTTAATGAACATTAGTGAACGAACCAAGGAACATAGTAGATGGGTCAAGTTGGGGAGAGGTTTAAAGAAGGGTTAAGTTGTAAAACATTATTATAGGTTATAAGCATATAATGATGCAGCGTTCAATCCATTCTCCAAATGAAACGTTTCAGCTTATGTGAAAATCGCCATGTGTGGTAGAAAAGTGACATGACATAGCACCCTGAATACACCGTCCTCTTGCTGAAACATGGTGGTGATAGGATCATTCTGGGGGTATGCTTTCTTCAGCAGGAGCAGGGAAGCTGCTGGGAATTGATAGGAAGATGTATAGAGGTGAATTCAAAAGAATCCGGGAAGAACAACTGTTGAGGCTGCAAATGGCTTCACACTGGAGCAGAGGTCCACCTTCCGGCAGGACAACGACCCAAAGCACACATCCAGAGCTAAGGAGGGAGGGCTTAGGCCAAATAATATCCATGTGTTAGAATGGCCCAAAGGTCAGACCTGAATTGAGAATCTGTAGCAATCTTTTCAAATTGATGTTCCCAGATGCTCTCCATCCAATCTGACTGAGCTGTTGGGCAAAAAAGATGGGCAAAAATTTCAGTCTCCAGATATGCAAAGGCGGTAGAGATCTACCCCAAAGCCCCCGCAGCTGTAATCCAGTAAAATATGTTTTCTTTTAATATTGACTCAGGATTTCCGAATGCAAATGCACGTCCCACTTTTCAGATTTTTATTTGTCAAACGTTTTAAAACCCATCCATTATTTTTCTTCCATTTCACAGTTAAATGACGCTTTGTGAGTCTGTTGCATAAAATACCAATATGTTGTATGCAATGTGACTAAATAAGAAACACCTTAAGGAGTTGGAATACTTGTGCAAGTGTCTTATTTCAGCCAGACAGATGCTCCAGTTTACCAAATAAAAACATGTTTAATTTGTAGCAACTCCTTCATTGTGCTGCTGTGTTCTGTTTAACTTCAAAATATGGACAAATAATGTGAAAATATTCTAGGAAAAATGGGGGTTGTTCATAGTTTATAAAAAATCCAGTAAATTTGACCTGGAAAGATTCTGAGTGTACTTTTTAGTAGTATTACATTGAAATGACTCTTTCCACCATTATTCTTTATCTTTAAAGGGGATATTTCCTCTTATTTTGGTGCTACTTAGATATATTCTGCCATCGCATATATGGTAGGGATGCAAATATTAACCAATTCAGGGACATATGGTACAATACAAGTGCTTTGGTAGAGCAGCAGTGATCAGATCCAGTTTTGAGATGCATCAGTTTTTTAAATGCTTGCATCAGAAAAATCAGATTGTGAGATGAAAGAGAAAAGTTGCGTTAATTCAGAAGACATCTGTATGTCATATGGTGTGCTTTTATGTGTACTCCTCTGATTCACCACAATGTTGTGTGTGGTATTTGGGATTGTTTTACTCAATTATTTTTGGATTGTTGATGATTATATTGGAAATTAAATTACTTAGTCAACAAATACAATCTTTATAGTGAAAGTATGTTGAATTGATGTGTGGATTCTTAGCAGCAAGAGATAAGGCGAGCAGCCGCACTTGATTCAATGTCCAGGTTAGTTTGTTTTTAGGGTAATACTGAAGGAGCTTTGGTGTTTTTTTGTTTTATGTTACATTTGTTACAGTTACTCCACACTCACATTTTATTGTTAAATTTATCATTTGTTCAGATGGGACTGATTTTATACATCACTGTGTCATCACCGTATCAGGAGAGTATTATAGTGATAGTTTGATGTGTTTCAGGTTGCTCCGTTACTCTTGTTTGAGTTGTCAGGGCTAAAGAGAAAAAAAAGAAGTTTGTGGATTGGAAGAAACAAACACATGATTTCTGTGGTCTGCTCCTCATATTGGCTCAAGCCTCTCTGGTCAAAGGTCTTCAAACCACTAATGGCAAACAAATCCAGATTGGTCTACCAGACTGTTTGCAAATACATGTAGATATAAAATGCTTTCATACAAAGCAGAAAAACAACATTTACTTCTGCTGCTGCTAAAATACAGTTGGGATACACTGCTCAAAAAAGTTAGAGCAAAACTTTGAAAACACATCAGATCACAATTGGAAAAACAATCATGCTGGATATCCATGCTGAAACAGAACGGGTAATGTGCCAGTAACAAAAGGATTCCTCATTACTGATGACAATTAACATTATCAATCCACTGAGGGCTTAAGCAGAAGTAACTGAGAAATTTAAACTGAAAATCTGATGCAGCAGGCTAGTCCAGTTTACTGAAATGTCATTGCAGCAACTCACCATGGTACTCAGTAGTTTGTATGATTCCCATGTGGTTTTATCCATGCCTGACGACATCGGGGCATATCCCTTATGAGAGGACGGATGCTGTCCTGGGATATCTCCTCCCAGATCCTGACCAGGGCATCACTGAGCTCCTGGACAGTCTGAGGTGCAGCCTAGTGGCGTCCGATGGATCTAAACATGATGTCCCTGAGATGTTCTAATGGATTTAGGTCAGGGAGCATGGAGTCCAGTCAATGTACCAATTCCTTCATCCTCCAGGCACTGCCCACACACTCTTGCCACATGAGGCCGGGCATCATAATGCACCAGGAGGAACCCAGGTCCCACTGCACTAGCTAGGGATCTAACAATGGGTCTAAGGATTTCACCTTGATACCTAATGGCAGTCAGAGTGTCATCACTTATGGACTCTGACAGCCATTGTTACTCACACCAGATGATATATCACTGTAGTGTGAACTTTTTTATCTTTTCCATTAATTTCACCCAAAAGTCAAATATCCCTAACTTTTTGAGTAGTATATCTTTAGTGGCTGAAATGCTAAAGCTGACAGATTGTTGTAGGGTCATTGTGTATTGGCAATGAAAGCAATGAATCGAAAAATTGTGGTTATAATTGTAATCGATATTTTCATGACAATTTTCAATAATAATATCACATTTGCTTATTTTCTTAACTTCTTGCAGTATGATAAATATAATTGATATAATATAATTGATCAATCATGTTCTCTACTTGGCTTAAAAATAGCAATGGGAGGTGCTTCACTAGTTTCTCCAGTAGGTTCATGTGTTTCTAAACTGGAAATATTTCCAAACAGCCTCATTTCTCTTTTTAGTAAGTTGGAATAAAGTTTAGTAACCTCATTTTAAGCTGTTGGCTGGCAGTGCACATCAACAAGAGGATGGTGGTTCGGTTGGGGAAAACTTTGATCATTTTGGCGCTTTCTGTGCCATCTCATTGAAAGCAATTTAAAGCGCTTTAACAGAAAATTTTTGTGGTCTTCATAACAAAACATTTAAAATATTAGTATACCTTGATACCTGTAACTAGCTTCTGCCCAGTGGGTAAAGGTTACTCTTTTGACTGTTAATTAAAGTATTAAGTAGATGATCGATTGCTTTTTGTTTTACACATAATCCTTTTATGCCCCTTTATATGTGGATCTTGGTATAAATGGTCATTTAGATCAGTGTAGCAGCCTTGGCGATTAAATCAGAAACGCCATTGGTGTAATTGGACTGCTCACCAACCGGCTGATAGAACGAAGCCTTCAACCGGACTGAGTTGGTGGCCTGAGAAAAGCCACAGCTATCCTCCTGGTCAGAGCAGAAACAAGAAGAACCATTCTGGACCACACAGACAGAAACCACAACTGAAATACTGAAGAGGCAAAAGGCACGAATAGGCGTATCAGAAACGGAGTAAAGGAGTCTGTGGTATTGTTTTTTTCTGTGGTATTGTTTGAAAAAAATAAGTAAATATATGTTTAGAGAAGTGTGTTAACAATGGAGTTGTGAACCATGACCTCAGTGACCAAAGCGTGAGGGATAGAGGCAGATACTTACTGATGGGATGACCGCACAGGGAGTTGGTAACCTGTACTGCTGGGTCATGATCATGAATGTTTTAATCAAACTATACAGATTGTAGCTTTGTCTCTAACCTTACAATTGAGGAAAACTGTAAAGCCCCAGTTTTTACTTCGACTTACCATTTTTAAGACTTTAAAAATAAACAAATGCTACTTTCAGAGGTTGGGTTTGTTTCCATTGTCCTAATATTATTTGGAAACCACTCAGAATCTACTAGTTTAAATAATAACCGTCCTGGATGACCTGAATGCCAGCAGCTGTGTGACAATAGCCGACTCTATTAATAGAACAATTATGATAATGAGTTATTGCCAAACACATTTGTGGTGTCCCACTTTTTGCTCTGATCACTTTTAACAATTTTAAAATGTGGAAATTTAATTTTTTATACGTTTATTCCTTCATTCTTCATTGCTTAGAGTTGCTGCTGTTGGTGTTTTCTGTATTACTGTTTGTGTGTTGAACCTTTCCAAGAACATTTTTATTTAGGTCATGTTAATCTTTCTTGGTCATATGGAGGTTTTTGAAGCATTTCATTAAAAGGAAAGAAACGGTCTAAGCCAAGCAAAACCTTTAAAAAGTCTACATAATGGCCTTTACATTTTCAGTAGATGGGTTGCTATAAATCATTGAAACGCAAAGCTTCCACTTTCATCCTAAAAGCCAGATGTTTTTGGGTACTTCATTTAGGTCTGATTAGCATCTTTTGAGCTGCTTAGCACTCTACAAAAGACACATGTATGGTTAAGAAACCCCATTTTAAAGCAAAAAGCTTATAATTTCCCACATAATCAGATTTTTTCACAAAAGAGTGGGCAGAATTAAGAAGATAAATATTACTGACATATCTCAAAGCTTAAGCTTTGTTTTGATAAACTCAGAGGGAAAATATGTTTTTCATCTGACTGAAGGTCACAAATCTTAGTTTTATATTAGTTCATGTTAAGTGTAATAATCTATAATACAATTGGAAATTTCATTGCCACCTCTCTGTAAATATATATAAATATTCCTCTGTTATCAGATTATGGTAAATGTTATGTTTGCCAACACAAAGGCTTAGTATTATATAAAGGTGTTGTGTGTGGGTAATGGGTAAACCAGTACTTTGAAAAAAGACATTTTTCATAAATAGAAATGCATCAATCAGAATTTTGTGGCCAATTTGTGATCTCAGGTTTTTGCACAGCTTTGACTTGTCATTACCGATTTTGGCCTATTCTGATTTCTCTGCAATATAAGAAGATATAAAAACAATAATCAAGAAGATGGATCTGAAGTTGATGAAGTGAAATAAGAAAAAAATGTCTAAAAAGAATGAAAAAAACATTGACATGTGCATATGTATCTCTTCCCCATTTCTGTTAAGCCCCTAAAAAGTTCTGGAGCAACCAATTAGCTTAAAAAGTCACATAATTGTCTGCATAAAAGTGGATGGAAATCCACCTGTGTGCAATCAAGTCTCACATGATCTGTATAAATACCACTAAGTAAGAGGCATCACACCTTAAAGACCAAGGACCTCTTCAAACAAAGCAGGGACAAAAATAGTTGAGTACAAGTCACAGTGGGGTTATAAAACATTATCCAAATCTTTGATGTTCTCCCATAGCACCATCAATTCCATCATCTTCAAATGGAAAGCCACCAAGAGAGGGCTGCGCCCCAAAACTAACAGACCGGACAAGGAGAACATTAATTAAGGTAACCGTGAATGAGTTCCATAGGGGAGACTGGAGTATCTGTTCATAGAACTGCAATGAGTTATATACTCCATAGTGCTGGGTTTTATAGAAGAGTGGTCAGAAAAAAATCATTACTTAGTGTTAACAATAAGAAAGCATGTTTTGAGTTTACCAAAAAGCATTTGGGCGACTCCACAAATGTTTTAAGTAAGGTGTTCTTCTAGTCAGATTAGACTAAAATGTAACTTTTGGCCACCAAGGAAAACGCTATGTTTTGCACAACCCAACACATACCATCACCCCAAGAACACCATCCCCACAGTAAAACATGGTGGTGGCAGCATCATGCTGTGGAGGCCTTCTACAGCAGCAGGGACTAGGAAACTGCTCCAAGTCTAGGGAAAGATGGCTGGTGCTAAATACAGAGATATTTTGAGCAAAACCTGTGCCAGTCTTCCTGTGATTTAAACAGGGACGGAGATTCACCTTCCAGCAGGACAATGACCCGAAGCATACTGCTAAAGCAACACTTGAGTGGTTTAAAGGGAAACATTTTAATGTGTTGGAATGACTTAGCTAAAGTCCAGACCTCAATCCAGTTGAGAATCTTTGGTTAGACTTGAAGACCACCGTTCACAAGTGAAAGCCATCCAGCATGAAGGAGCTGGAGCAGTTTTGCTTTGAGGACTGGACAAAAATCCCAGTGGCAAAATGTGGCAAGCTCATAGACTTATCCAAAGTGACTGTCTGCAAAAAGTGGCTCTACAAAGTACTGACTTTGCCACTTACAGTTATACACTTGAAAATTGTAAGGCCTTACATTAACTTGTAGCTTTCCAAATCCTGTTCTCCCTTCAGCCTTCCTGTTATCTGCTGAAACTGAGGGGCCTCCCTGAGGGGAGCGGCATGTCTTCATGAGTCGCTGAAAATACAGTTTCATTTTAAATAGCTTTATTCATCTTTGTGCTTCCTCTGACTTCATTTTTAAACACCTTATTGTCTCTTGGAAACAAAAACGTCTCTAATAACAGTTATAGTAACTATAAATAGGTCATCCACACTTGTTATCACAATATATTTTGGGTATATATTACAATGAAGCTGTAAGTGACTAATGAAAAGTATTAAAAAATGTATCTCCACTAATGATTTTATAAAGAGGCTGCTTTACTTCCCCTACATAATAGCTGCGTTTAGTCATTTGTTTTTGTTTATATTTTTTTGCGGCACTAGAGGACTTTATTGTTCAATTTTTCCAACAGTAGGCAGACAGGATGTAGGGGAGAGAGAGGGGGAAGACATTAGGCAAAGGTCTCCGGGTCTGGGACTCGAACCCGGGAAGGCCGCTTCTAGGACTGTAGCTTCTATACATGGGTCGCGCGCTTAACCCCTACACATATTTAAAAAAATAAATGCAGCATTTAGTACTGCCCTTGTGCAACTAACAGCGGGAAATAGTATTCTTAGCATTGCTCCCAACCATATTAGTTTTTCAATGTTTCTAAACATCACTTTAAGTTTATTGTCAACATTCCAAGATGAGCAGTTCTTACCACAATTCTTCCAGCTTAGCTGATAAACAAGATATTCAAATACAAAAACCTTGTGTCCCCTGCGGCAAGGTTCATAAATATGGAGGTCGGAGTATAATGGTCGGGTTGTTAGTTTTGGAACATTGTAGCTTGCGTGGTTTACAGTCATTGATATAACTTTGAATATTACATTATCTAGCTGTGAATTGAATCTATAGAGATACATAATATACAATACTTAGAAGCACCTAAGTCATTTTACTAAATAATGGTAAAAGAACAATAGTTTGGGATCAAATATATGATTTGAAGTTGATCGGTGGGAATAAAGGGGCTCAAATTCCTTTAAGTGAGACAGGCTTGGAGTTAAGGAAATGGTTTGGTTCATTCATAGCCACACATTTTAGTCAGGTTTGCACACATTCAATGTTTAAGAAAAACCTGTTACAAGGCTGGTGTAATCTTGGGTCATTTATAACAGACATATAAAAATGTCTATTTAGTTTTTAACTGTCACTGTAACTTGTCATTGTATGTGGTTTAGTTTGTTCTGTGAAATAATTGTGCCAAATACAATACTGATGACAACCTTTTGTGCTATGTGGTAAGATTTTCACGTGGGATTACTAGTGAGTTTTTGGCCATTGATGATTCATACGCTAAAAAAAATCCACTCTTTACTAGCCTTGAATCCACATTGTGACTGAAATATCGAGCCCCTCGTAATTGCACATTGCAATTTTTGGACATTTTCCCTGGATCTTTATTTCAGCTGAGAAGCTAATCTGGTTCACTTTGCTCTACTCAAATCTAGCCATCTGTGGGGCTCAGGCAAGCTTAAGGAAAGCTAAACAGCACCCTGAAACCGGATCTGATGAAGATATCAAGCAAGACGGCTCTTCTGCTCAGAGCAAAAAGGCCCAAATTGTCCAAAAAGTCAAGACCAGCGTTGTTCCTTTAGAAGGAATTAAATATAGGTCACAGCTAAACTGCAAGGCCAGGCCTGAGGGATATGTGCGCTCAGGGTGCTCTGCTACTTTGGGGGGAATGCAAGTGTAGGGAATAAACAGATTTTTCACACATGGGTATTTTTAGAAGCTGGATAGTGTCTAAGTGGAGGCATGCACCTCCTTTTACAGTCTTCAGTGTTGCAATGGCAATATGTTCAAGCAATAAAAAGGGCTGTATTTTAATTCCAGATTCTCATCCTGTGTTCCTTTGATCACTGAAATCACTTTAATGCATTCAAATCAGAGTCTGGTGTCAACCTTTGCCAGGATAAATATCACCAATCTTGGCCTGTCATGCCACTAGAGATCCAGACACTCCCTTAAAATAGGCTGCCATTAATTAAATATAGATGGGCTGCTGAATGTGTCTGCCAGTTGGTGTTAGTTTGAAGCTTGAATAAGGAGGATCGTGAGTGGTAGACTGCATTAAACAGTAGTAAAACCATGAGCTCTTTTTCAAATTTTGCCTGAGTGTGACATCCAAAGTGTAATTATATGTGATAGACCGAAATAAAATGGTGCATAATTGTGAAGTGAAAGGAAAATAATGTGTTGTTTTAATCTTGTTTTAGAAATGACAATTTTAAGAATGAGAGTTTAGCCGCCTTAACTGTGATACCCCATACAAATTCTAGTGCACCCAATTTAAAGTAATTTATTCCTAGTATAAATGCAGCTGTTCTGTGAAGGCCTCGAAGGTTTGTTAGAGAACGTTAGTGAACAAACAGCAACATGAAGACCAAGCAAAACAGCAGACAGGCCAGAGGGAAAGTTGTGGAAAAGGTTAAAGTAGGGTTAGGTTGTTCACGCTTTTAAACACTGAAGCTGACTGAACGTACAAACTATACGTCTTCACTACATCGTTCCCTTGGCCCGCGCAATCAGCTTGCTCCAGTATAAGTCGGCCTAGGCTGGCCTGTGGTTGGCTTGCTTGGCAACTCGGGCACAGCAGAGGTGGGCTGACTTTTTTCAACCTCACCACATTGGTCCTTTCACAAAACACATTTAGACAAAAGAAAGGCGCCCTAATGAAGCACCCAAGAGGAACTTGGTAACTCTGGAGGAGCTGCAGAGATTCACTACTTCGAAGTACAGGTTGGCAGGACAACTATGACTCCACAAATCCGCTCTTTAGGAAAGAGTGGCAAGAGAAAATCCATTAGTGAAAGAAAACCACATGCAAATATGTTTGCAGTTGGCCACAAGCCATGTAGGGGACACAACAAACATATGCTCTGGTCAGGTGAGATTCAAATGGATTTTCTGACCTGCATGGAAACTGCTGTGTGGCAGAAACCTAACACTGCACCACATCCTGAACACGGGTTCCACAGTGAAACATGTGCTGGCAGCATCATGCTGTGGGGGTGCTTTTATTCTGCAGGGACAGGTAAGCTGCTTGGAATTCATAGGATGGATGGGACAATCCTGGAAAAAAAACCTGACTTGAGAAAGATGTGGAGGTTCAGCTTTCAGCAGGACAAAGACCCTATACAGCCATGGCTGCAATGGAATGTTTAGATCAAAGCCTATTCAGAAGTTAGAATGGCCCAGTCAAAGTACAGACCTAAATCCTATTTGGGATTAGGGCAAGACTCGAAAATCGCTGTTTACCAATGATCTCCATTCAGTCTTGGTGATCTCATTTGCCAAGAAGAATCAGGGAACATTTTAGTATCTAGATGTGAAATGACGGCAGGGAAATACCCTGAAGATTAAAGTGCAGCAAAGGTGGTTCTACAAAGCAACAACTCTGAAGGACTGAATGCAAATGCATGCCACACTTTTCAGAACATATTTGTATGACTGATAACTTATTAAGTTGTGGACTACTTTGTGTTAGTCTGTTACATAACCTCCGGGTAGCTCTTTTCAACTACTGAGGTATGTGGTTGTTAGGTGACAAAATGTGAAACATTTTGAGGGGGGTATAAAGGAGGAGGTATACTTGCTTGCAAGGAATTTTATTGCAGCCACCATCCTACAACAACCTCCAACAGGTACTGCTGTCTATGATCCAGATTCTGAACCATGAGCACCATTGCTTGGTCATTTTAATGGAGATAAGATGTCATGAAAGAGACATTTTAACAGTGATCTACTGTAAGCCGGTGAAGACAAACTGAGACGGCCAAGGTCGGCGTAAAGATCACGGCTGATGGCTGTCTGACGTAGTGGTCGTGGTAGTAAACGAAACTGGATTCCTCGGGTAGTTGGTAAAAGATCCTTTGTGAGTCTGTGTCACTGAACTGATGTTTAGAAACGTCATAAGCCCCCCAAAAATTACACCTTTTATGTTGGTGTATTAGCATGAATCTAAGCTACTAAGAGCAACCTTAAAAGTCAAAGCTCTGATATGTATTCTGCTTTCCAAGGAACTTTTGCAATCATCGGGTGCAGAGAGAGGAAAAATTAGTTGTTCACTGAACTTTTATCTACAACCTTTTTAGTGTCATTCAGATTTTTACTAACTCTGGTCCAGCTCATGTTTACTTAGTTAAATTGTATAAAAATATGGCTCGTGGTATTTAATTTTCTCAGTGACAGATTTGCTTTAACTAATTTCTTGAGAAGAAGCTCCAATGAACTTGTTGAAGTTGTTTTTTGGTTACAGACAGTGTTGCCTTATCATCATTAAATATGTCTTGGGTTTTCAGATCAGTTCTTTCACCTTGGGGGGAAATACATGCAAGGGAATATTGCCTATTGTTGCCTAAACATATATTCTTGTGTTATTATTGTGAACATTTAGCACAGCCCCTGGCCTTCATAGGAAAGTTGGAAAGCATCTGCTGTAATGCAAAGACTGGCTAGTAAACAGCCAGTTGGGGGTTCCAACTGGCTCTTCACCTGTAAGGGCTAATCAAGCTGAAAATCACCAGTTGCAGTCATCAGCGAATTTCTCAGTGCATCTCTAATAATTCATAAATGCCGCTTTCTCCAAGTTTTATATGCTTGGCACACATTTAATAATGGTCTCGGGGCTGCTCTGACTTTGACCTTTGGGTGGGGGCAATCATCATAATCATCACCAACCAATCATCACACTGATTGATTGGTTGGTGGCAAAGGGTTTCAAACACGCAACCCATGTTCAGAGGCTTCCTTGACGAAGTCTGTCGTGGGTTCAACTCCCAGCCCAGGCGACCTTTGGTGCACGTCTTTCCCTTTTCTCCACCCTTTTCCTGTCAGCTTACTCGACAAAAATGAGAAGGATAAAGGCCAACAGTCCTGCAAAAAAATGTTTTAGTAAAAAATAATCAAAAAATATCTAAAGACCTATTCATAACCTATTGAAAACGTAGTGGATAAAATATCGCCATTCTGCATGGAAATATGAAGTTATGAATTTGTGCTGTAATGAAAGCTGAAGTTGTTTCACCACAAAAGAGAAAACTGTTAGACCTCACGGGTATAACTACTACTCAGGAATTGCCGTGAGGCCCTTTAAATAGCCAACTAGAAACAGCAGTCATCTTTACCCACATCAATATTCTGCACCTAAATCCACAAGGTGTCAAAAATTCAGAGAATTTCCTAAAACAAACATAATAAAAGGTTTCGTTTAAAGTCAAACAGCGCCCTCTTTTATTGGTTTTATTTTTTTCAGCATTATTTTAAAAAATGTATATCAGAAGTGAAAAACATTTCTTCTTTATTTTTTAGTCTAAAATGTTAACACATAGCATTGGTTTTCCTAAATATTTTGTCTTGATTGCTGTCATAACCTTTTTTAATATTCGCTTGTGAAACATAAATTCACGACACGGTCTTGTCTGATCATTAGCATATCTCTTTGTGTGCTCTGGTCCAGCAGCTTGATAATCTGGAACTCAGGACTGTAGACTGAAGAATGCGCGCACCTGTGGGTTGCTTTTGCACCTGTCCTTCAGTTATTGCGCTTACTTTGCTCCTCGAGCTTTGAGAATTATTTGAAAATGGCTGCCCATTTCTGAAGTACTGCAACTTGTTCAGTACTTCCTGTGGCCTGAAAGGAATTTACAACAACCAATGATGTTGTTTCATAATCCTTGGAAATAACAATCAGTGAAATGTATCAAATATTTACCATCTAAAAGTGTTGTATTAGTGTCACATCTGTCTGGTTGTATATCTGCGCTGCCCCCTGCTAGCGTACATGCATAAAAATTAACTCTCTCTCATCTCCACTTCTCTATTAGATTTTTTTTTCATGTGAATAAATGGTAACACACATGATTCATCTGAGCATTTGAGCAGTAACACTGGGCTGCGTTCACCCTTTGCTTTTCAGGCAGAGGAGTCAAATTTGGTCACCGCAGGTGCCGCACACTGTAGGCAACATGGTTCTGTATCTTTTCTGGTAATGCAGCTGTGTTTTTAGGAGCGTGTTTCATAGGTGACCAGTGCTTTACCTTCAATTCCAAATCCTCAGTTAGCCTCTTACTGTTTGGTGGCACTTTCCTGATTCAACATAATGTTTGCAGGGCTCTCTAAATTAACTATTATTTGGCATTTAAATTCATTTGTTTTTCTGAGGGAAAGATTAGCCTGAACTGATTATTTATCCCCCAGCCCCCCTCCCAAGTAGTCAGCCTGTTTTTCTTACACAGGCTGGTAGTGGTTGTTTTTAGCAGAGTTAGCCCAGCAGCAGTCCTATCTGCAGCCAAGATTTTCAATTTTAAGCACAGCAGTGTAAAACTTTGAGTGTTTAAGCACGCTGAATTAGGGCGCTTTAACTGTGACAGTTTTACTAACAGCCTGGTTTCTGAATTTCTCTCCACACTTGCATGGTTGTTTTGTTTGGTAGGGATTTTTGAAGAGATGCACCGATCAGAGATTTTGTGGATGATATCCTATCATTAATTTTAATTTAATTATTAATTTAGTAGGATTCTTTTTTTATTAAAGCTCTCACCTTGTCATACCAAGGCTTTTTTTCAATACTATAAACTATAAAAAGTCCTCATTATTTATTATTATTTCTACTTTAGCTATAAATTGAATGTGTAAAGTTCCTAACAATAAAATGTTTTTAGTAAAAAGGAACAATGATTTTCTGAAAGACAACCCAAAGTTACAGAGTCGTCTCTCTCTCTCTCTGCATCCATGAAAATAGGCAAACACAATAAAACCCTCCTTGTTGTGGGATGGTGGGATCTATCAATAAAATCAAACTAAAGAATTTACAACATTTCTCCTTTACTCTTGAACAAGAATGAGTATAATTAATTTTTTTTAGTAACAGACCTCAAAATGTTGAAAATTCAAGATATCACCTTAATTTTTTGTGTGGGATCACTTCATAGTAAACAGCAGCTTTGTCTAACTTAATATTTCAGACCAAAAACTTCTTATTTTCTGTCCTGTGTTAGATTGCAAAATCATTTATTTGTGTATACAATTAAAATCAGATATTTACACACATTGTATAAAATTACTTATTTTCTTACTCTCCAAAATTTTGTAAAACTAAACTTTTCTGTTTAGATCACAGATAATTAAAACGATTTGTTTTTGTTAAATGGCAGAATCATGAGACTGATTTAAAAATATATATTTTTCCTTAAATGTCTTCAAATTCCCATTAATCTGCATCACTTGGGTGAAAGATTTTGGGCCTTCTTCCACAAGCTTCTCACAGCAGTTTGCTGGATTTTTGGCCTATTTCTCCTGACAGAACTGGTGTAACTAAAGGTTTGTAGGCTGTCTCACACACACGTTTTCAGCTTTCTACATCATTTTTCAATTAGTCTGAGGTCAGAGCTTTGTGATAGCCACTCCAAAACATTGTCTTTTGTCCTTAAGCTAATTGTCTATTTGAAAGACCATTTTCTTCCTAAAACTTTAAGTTCCTGGCTGAAGTCTTGAGTTGTTGCTTCAATATTCCCACATCATGTTTTTTTCTTATAATGCGACCCAATTTGCGAATTGCACCAGTCCCTCCTGCAGGAAAAACACCCCAACAAAAAGATGTGGACAGCCTATACTTTATGATTTGATGAGCAGTTCTAGACGAAGGATAACTGGATATAATTGAGCAGATGTACGTGGCGTGGCACCTTCAGGCATCTAAACAATTGGACCCAAAGATGAATCAGACTTGTGGAAGTCCACAATTATCCTCCTGATATCCTGGCTGAGTTCTTTTGATTTTTTCCATGATGTCACGCAAGGAAGCATGAAGTAAGAGTGTTAGAGGTTTGCTTTGTGTCCCTTCACCTGTCAGACACTTACAACACTGTGACATCATCATCTGGGCTTTCCCAAATAGTTTCAAAGCAAATTAATTACAGTCAACAGAAACTTTGAAATTTATAGAAACAAATAAAAAATCTTTTTGTTCATTATTCTCACATTTAGCCAATAGAAATTATTTTGGTAATCCTAACTGACCTAAAATAAGTTTTTTGTCAAACAGGGAGGGGGAAAATGCTGATTGTCTTTCTATACAGTGAATATAAACATGTGGTTTTAAATGTACTAATTATACAAGAGTTTTAGGCCTTTCTGTAATTGTACATGAAGCAGTTATATAAGGAGAAGAGGCCATTTCAGGCTATATGTGTCAGAGAGAACAATCAGCATTCCACAGCTCTGCTGTTAAACGGGACTTCACCAAAATTTCCAGAATAAAACAACTTGATTGCAGGTCTGGAACTCCCTTGCATCTTATATTAGCAATTTCTCTGCTACACTCAGTTAGCCTCACTAAGTGTGTATTCTTTGAAGTACATTAACCATTATTGTAACTGGTAGACATCTCACTGGTGCTGAAAATCACTAACTTTGAATATTCATTCATTCATCTTCTATACCGCATATTCCATAGTGGGTCACAGGGGTCCAGCAGTCTATGGACGAGAGGCAGGGTACACCCTGGATAGGTCGCCAGTCCATCACAGGGCAGCACAGACACATATAGGATATTATATACAGGATGCACATATTTACCTAACAGTAATGTTTTTGGACTATGGGAGGAAGCTGGAGCACCCGACGAGAACCCACGCATGCATGGGGAGAACATGCAAACTCCATGCAGAAAGACGCCTGGCTGGGAATTGAACCCAGGACCTTCTTGCAGCAAAGCAACAGTGCTACCACCGTGCACCCCACCTGCGCACTTATTGTTTCCATTAAAACATCCTCACTGAAGAGTTTACCAATCACCAATCTGGGCCGTTTAAGAATAAAATCGTTTGGTGACTGGGATCAGACAATTTTATTCCTAAACGGCCCAGAAACTCTTGATATATTTTATTTATTTTTTGTATTTTAACACCACATTGTTAAATTGATTGATTGTGCACCATTGAAACTGTTTAGTAGGAAAAAGATTGACCTTCCATGAAGAATACTTAGAAGCCAAGTCTTTAAATATCTGCATGACCCAACGGTGATAATGCAAAAGAAAATTTAAGTTTCAGGGTCAAAAAGTAGGGAAAACTTTGACATTATGTTGTATTGAAAATAAACTGGTTTTATGCAGAAATGTAACCTTGATAGTTTTTGAACGTTAAATCTCAATCAAAAATCCAACCCACAATTCATTGTGGGCTTAGCTAATTCCCAGTGTTTGATGCATTCTGCAGTCTGGAAACGGTTGAATCAAGAAACCAGCTTATTCAGGATAAAGTTGATGCTGGGGTCATTTTTGCCTCCTTTGTTATTTCTGTCTCTGTTTTCCCACACCCCTCATTTTTGTAATGTGTGCTTCATTTAAAGTATTCCCTTTGAAACAGGTCAGACCTCTCTGGTGCTTCATATTTCTCTAATGTTACTGAAAACATGTTTAGGAAGCCAGAGACCATGCAGAGCAAAACCCACAAACAGTCTTTATTTTCAGTATTATGTTTAAGAGGCTTTTTGAACCAATGTTTATCCCTCACCAGCCCATTTCTAGTTGTCTGAATGCCAGTGTATGATGAATATCCTCACAACCAACTTCCATGGCTTCATTATTTGCGCCAGTAGCCAGAAATAATTTTCAACATCAAGAGGAATGGTCACTCAACTCATCTAATTTCCAGCTCTGGTCCCTGATTTCACAACTTGTCTTTGCCTCTCACTTTATTTCACAGCTTGGTCAAAGGAGCTTTTGTGTTGAGGGTGTAGAGAATGAATTCAGCCTTTGGTGACAACTGGGTTATAGACATGGGTTTAAGCCAGGGTCTTGTTTTTCTGTCTCCTTTGATTCACCGGTCACAGTTCTACTTCCTACTTGGTTTTCTAAGAGAAGTGTCTAAATGGAGTCGAATCAATGGCCACCATTGTTTGGTGGGAAAATAAGCCGACAGCCGCGCTAAGGTGGACATTTGTTTAAAGACGTTGTGCCTGAAAATGAGCAACCTGAAACCATTTGTCTGACAGAATCTAAATAACGTGGAAATCAAAACATTTTTCATTTGCTGTACATTGCTTGTTGGCTGTAAATTTAGTCTTGTGATGGACGTTCAAACAAAATGCATTCCCATAATATGACAATTTGGTGACTGAGTTGGTGCCGGTCGAAATGACTTTTGTAAGAAAATGTTGGATGGTCTCTGTTGCATGCTTGTGTGACTGTGACGCTCTACTGTTTGAGAGAGGGTGTACTTACCCATGATTTATCACCACTGTCACCAAGCGTGGTGGCAGAGGGAGCTTTCCCCTATATTGCAACTTGTCTTTTTTACCTGCTTGTTGCTTAACAGAGACAACGCGATTGTGGGACATAAGATGAAAGAAAGACAAACATGAAAAGAAAGGAGAAGCATGACATGGATTATACTCTCTGGGTGGTGTTATTCGTAGTATTTTTAATTACAAGAATGTGTAGAAATGTGCTTAAATTGGGCACAAATACACTGCTCAAAAAAATAAAGGGAACACTCAAATAACACATCTTAGATCTGAATGAATGAAATATTCTCATTGAATACTTTGTTCTGTACAAAGTTGAATGTGCTGACAACAAAATCACGCAAACATCATCAATGGAAATCAAATTTATTAACAATGGAGGCCTGGATTTGGAGTCACACACAAAATTAAAGTGGGAAAACACACTACAGGCTGATCCAACTTTTATGTAATGTCCTTAAAATAAGTCAAAATGAGGCTCAGTATTGTGTGTGGCCTCCACGTGCCTCTATGACCTCCTTACAACGCCTGGGCATGCTCCTGATGAGACGGCGGATGGTCTCCTGAGGGATCTCCTCCCAGACCTGGACTAAAGTATCCGCCAACTCCTGGACAGTCTGTGGTGCAACGTGGCGTTGGTGGATGGAGCGAGACATGATGTCCCAGATGTGCTCAATTGGATTCAGGTCTGGGGAACGGGCGGGCCAGTCCATAGCTTCAATGTCTTCATCTGGAGACAGGAAGGTCTATCAAATGTCAAATGCCTGCAGGAACTGCTGACACACTCCAGCCACATGAGGTCTAGCATTGTCCTGCATTAGGAGGAACCCAGGGCCAACCGCACCATGCGGCCCTCCAAAGAAATGCCACCCCACACCATTACTGACCCACTGCCAAACCGGTCATGCTGAAGGATGTTGCAGGCAGCAGATCTCTCTCCACGGTGTCTCCAGACTCTGTCACGTTTGTCACAAGTGCTCAGTGTGAACCTGCTTTCATTTGTGAAGAGCTCAGGGCGCCTGTGGCGAATTTGCAAATCCTGGTGTTCTCTGGCAAATGCCAAGCGTCCTGCATGGTGTTGGGCTGTGAGCACAACCCCCATTTGTGGACGTCGGGCCCTCATCCCATCCTCATGGAGTCGGTTTCTAACCGTTTGTGCAGACACATGCACATTTGTTGCCTGCTGGAGGTCATTTTGCAAGGCTCTGGCTGTGCTCCTCCTGTTCCTCCTTGCACAAAGGCAGAGGTAGCGGTCCTGCTGCAGGGTTGTTGCCCTCCTACGGCCTCCTCCACGTCTCCTGGTGTACTGGCCTGTCTCCTGGTAGCGCCTCCAGGCTCTGGAGACTACGCTGACAGACACAGCTCGCATTGATGTGCCATCCTGGATGAGCTGCACTACCTGAGCCACTTGTGTGGGTTGTAGAGTCCGTCTCATGCTACCACAATTGTGAAAGCACCGCCAACATTCAAAAGTGACCAAAACATCAGCCAGAACGCATAGGTACTGAGAAGTGGTCTGTGGTCCCCACCTGCAGAACCACTCCTTTATTGAGTGTCTTGCTCATCACCAAAGATTTCCCCCTGTTGTCTATTCCATTTATACAACATGTGATACTGATTGTCAATCAGTGTTGCTTCCTAAGTGGACAGTTTGATTTCACAGACGTTTGATTCACTTGGAGTTATATTGTGTTGTTTAAGTGTTCCCTTTATTTTTTTGAGCAGTGTATATTGAAATCAATTTAAAAGCTGACTGAGGAATATTTAAAATAAATATAAAACCCTTCCTTTGTCATTGCCATACTGCTCAACTATCAGCAACCATTTAAGGGACTGCATAAATCCCACAGGCTACGTGCCAATCAAACACATATTCACACATGGGCTCACAATTTCCCCACACATACCTCAGGATCTCACTTGGTGTTACCACTGTACCTCACACTCTCTACCCCCCGTGTGAACGAACATGGGCACACAAATCACGGTTTTAGTCTCTTCACTGCCAGATCTGCTGCTCTTTGTTTATTTTGCTTTTCTTATAGCAGTAATTTCAATATTACGGTTGATACTTTGGTGTAACTTTATTGTTGCTGTTTTCAGCACTGCTTGTGTTTGTCTTGCTCACAGCATGAATATATTTTATTTCCAGGTACATTTAATTTGTTATTTTAAAGCCGATAAAGAGCGAGTTAAAGAGGATGTTGAAAAGCGAAGATGGGAAAGATCTAGAGATCAACCAGATAGAATTTGTGTCCCATTTTTGGGTTCTGTAAAGCTTTAATTTACAGTTTCTCTCTAACAACTATAATATATGAAGATATAACAGTATTTAAAGCCCTCCTACCTTAATTGGTCATAAATTATTTATATTAGAAATAAAGGCCTATGCCATGAAAGCAAAGACCTAAAATGATTTAAGTAACAGGGGTCTACAAAGATTACATAATTAACATTCTGACATTTCTTCAGAATGATTTTTGTGCAGTTAGCGCAGGTTGCATAACAAAAATGGCAATCTCTGCATGTATTCCCTAGAGCATGGGTACTCAACTCCAGTCATCGAGAGCTACTTATCCTGCAACTTTTAGATATATCCCTGCTTCAACACACAAATCAAATCAAATGGCTGAATTTCCTCATCCGCATGGCATTCAGCTCTGCAGAGACCTGGTAATGAGCCATTTATTTGATTCAGGTGTGTTAGAGAAGGGATTCATTCAAAATTTGCTGGATAGTAGCTCTGAAGGACTGGTCTTTCCTAGAGAATACAGCTCTTTAACTGTAAGATTTCAAAAAGGCTGCCAAGTTTGGATACAACGTTGCCATTTATTGGCTTTTCCTTGTTTTTATTATTTTCCGCATTGTAGATGCATAGTAAAGGCATCAAAACTATGAAACAAAAGTATATAGAATCATGTAGAAAACAGAAAATTGTGAAATAACTCAAAATATTGTTTATATTTTAGATTCTTCAAAATAGCCTTTTTTTTCTTTGACTACTGGTTTGCACACTCTTGATATTATCTTGATGAGCTTCATGACCTTCGTCACCTGAAATGGTTTTCCAACAGTTCCCAGAGGTAGTAAAAAATAAAGACAAACCACTGAATGAGAAGGTGTGTCCAAACTTTGGACACACCTTCTCACTTATTACACCTATTTGGTGTAATAGGTTCATCCTTTTGTTATCTCCTGAGGGCTTTGCTCTCTCTCGCTCTCTTGCAGCCTCATTGAACATCAGACATGTCTTGCATGGGTTTGCTAGTTCTTAAAAAGTAACAATTTTACAAAACTAAATTTCAGGCCTTAACATCCTTCCCTTTATTCTTTTTTTTAAATGTATTTTCTTGTTTGTTTATTTTATTTTTTAAAGAAATGCTTTAGTAGCGTCTGTTGGTTGTAGTTCTGGCTAAGGAAATAATGTTAATACACTGACGAATTTGACATATTATTCCCAAGTTAAGTCCACTAACTTCTTCCTTGTCTTTGATTGGGCATCTAGGTACTACTCGCTCCCCACGTGAAGAAGAAGTTCCTGGTGTGGATTACAACTTCCTCTCTGTAGAGGACTTCCTAGAGTTGGAGAAGAGTGGAACCCTGCTGGAAGTTGGAACATATGAAGGTAAATTGCAGCACCACATGTTTTACTAAAACATACTGTTGCTAACCTCCACTGTTAGGCATAGGGCAGGACTTGAGCTTAATGTGTGTTGAATTTGTAGAACTTGAATGCAGCTAACTAGCAAGCAAGCCTTTTAATCCATTTTACCAATAAGTTATAATTTTATAAATCATTGATCTAAAATAAATGTTGTGACATTACACAATGTGGTTTTCAGAAATAAGCAAACCCTTTTATGAAAAAGATCTTAGTCAGATTTCATGAAATCATGAAATTTGTCTGAGATCATGTCACGGTATCTCAATATGGATTTACACTCAGACTTTAAATAGGCCACTCCAAGACCTCTTTCCTTTTTGAGCTACTCAGATTTCCTTCTGCTGGTGTACTTGGGATCATTGTCTTACTGCATAACACAAGTGTGCTGGAGCTTAAGGTCACAAACTGATGAACCGACACTCTCCTTCAGGATTTTCTGCTAGAGAGCACAATTTAATGCTTCTATTAATTGCATCCTCATACTATCACACTACCACCACCATGTTTGACTGTCGGTATATTTTTCTGAAATCTTGTTAGTTTTACCCAGATTACCCGGCATGAGTTGGAGACTCAGGCCCGAGCTGCTCTTAAGTCGCAAAAATAAAAGATTTCAGACTCGACTTAGACTTGTGCCCTAAAAATATGAGACTTGGACTCCTGGTCTGAGACTCGAGTCTGTGTAACAATTTTAATTGGATGTAATGAAGATTTAAAGGAAGCCTTTATGTGAGCTGCTGCACATGTTTTACTGTGAAAGGATGAACTTGACTATTAGCCTGTGACGTTGGACAGAATGAGGAGAAAAAAAATCCTCCAAAAACTATTTAGTGCAATATGCTGTAAAATGCAGGAGAGACAATATGACAGGGGTAAACAGGTATTAACTTAGTCATTCATAAATTCAACATTAACAGGTTTTAATTTCTATTTATTGTTTTTTCATAGAGCATAAATAGCTGTTTATATTTCCAAAGAGGTAATTATTACATTTGATCAATAAATAATAATAAATGTTAAAGATAAAGACATTATTGCTTATGAACATTTATAGATTTGAAGTGAAATATCAAATGTTCATGTGGCAATTTAGAGTACAAACAGTAAAGGTTTGAAATACTAACCTAAATGTTTATTTTTGTCGTTAGAGACTTAACTTGTTAAACCCTAAGGGTTTTAGAGCAATTTCTGCCTGAAATTACATACCTTTAAATAAATCAAGTATAGCTCCACAGTTATAAGGCCTACATGCGAACTTTTACCTGCGTAAAGGTAAGACATAAAATAATATTTTTCTAGTGGAACCGCTATTTTAACCACTATCGTTGCTATGTCTGATTTATTTGTGATTAAACAAAGAAAAAATAAAAATTTTTGAGCCTCGCCAAATGTTTTTTCTAAATGAACATTGCAAAACACTATGGAAATCCTTTGGAATTCCTAGGAGAACCCCCAGGTTGCATTCGTCCACATCTTCACTATAACTGCAGCAAATTTGGACTGAATAAGTTGAAGCATAGATGTTCCACAAAGGTTTTAGAGGGCAGTGTGCCAGGCAGAAATGGCAAAGGGCAAAACTTTCCCAAATGCGTTTTTCACCTCATAAAAAGGAAATAAAAGGGAATCTGGTCAAATAAAATGCTGATTTCCATTGTAGGAGTCCTTCTGCATATGACATAGCCTTTGGTTATGACATTTATCCGTGTATCATCAAAATGTACAGTTGCAAACATAACTGGAAGCTAACAGAGTAGCACGCAAGCTGGCCGACAGCAACCAGCAGACTGTAATGTGCAAGCAAACTACATCACCAGAGAAGGTGCTAGAAAGACACGTTATGCCTTGTTGGAAAGGTGAGTGTCTCTAGTTTGTTATGATACGAGACATCTGGGGTTGCTGCCAAGAGAAAGTTGCGTTTTGTACCGTTTTGTTTACAGAGTCAGCAATGTCTGAGGGACCTTAAAAATGTCATCTTCTGTGTTTAAGTTGCTGTAAAACTAAAAGGTATTTGTGCAAAACTCATTTGGGTAATTGTGTGAAGATTAAAGACTCCTCTTGTGATATATTTAAGAAAAAAAATATTGGTGGCGTTTTACCTAGTTTTATAGACCACAAAAAAGGGGCGTGGCCTAGCGGGCCCGTCAGGCTTAAGAGGTTTTAAGACTTGAGTCTGAATTTAGGCGAAAGACTTGAATATTGACTTGGACGTGCCCCTCAAAAAATTGAGACTTGCCATGCTTTAGATAACATTCTGGGAAGTGAACATGCCATTTGCATGGTCTCCCCCTGCATGCATGGGTTCCATCTAGGTACTCCGACTTCCTCCCACAGGCCAAAAACATGATTTAGGTTCATTGGTCTTGCTAAACTGTCCTTAGCTATGGTGTATGCATGTGTATGCATCTCTGTGTTCCCTGTGATGGGCTGATGACCTGTCTAAGGTGTACCCCACCTCTGTACCAATAACTGCTGGAGATGGGCACAGGCCGCTACAGCAACCCTGCAGGGATAAGCGGGTAAAGACCAATAGGTGGTTGTTGTAGACATTGTTTGTATAGCATGAACTTCAGATTGCACCATATGTTTAGATCTTATTTCTAAATGAATTTCAGCAGTTTTTCATTCATCCCTGGATGGTCCTGCCTTGTCAGACAGGTTGCAATAGTTCTGGGGGAAAGCTTTGCTGCAATTTTGTTATCAAATAACAGTTCTTAACATTTTTTTTGTTTCTAATTTTGAATAAAACAATAATGGATGCTTTACTAATTTGGTACTGTTTTGACATCTTTGTCCTATTTTAAATCACCAAATATCAATTAAATTGAAATCTGATTTTTTTTTAAAGTTAATATTATTTGAAATATCATTGGAAAAGAATGTATTAGTTTTGATTTTGACTGACTAACCCCTCTGACCCCAAATTTCATGTGCTGCTGATGCTTCTTTTCTGTGACTTTAACCTCTTGCCTCCCATCTTGTCTTCCCCCTCCTTCTTTGTCCTCCAGGCAACTATTATGGGACGCCCAAGCCACCAGTGCAGCCCCCCAGAGAGAAAGTGATCAGCCGCAGCGGTGGTGATGCCCCACTGTCAGACAGGCTCAGCGGTAGCCTGCCGGGCTCGCAGAACTCCACTCCTCGACGAGCCAAGTCCTACAATGACATGCGAAATGCTGGAATAGGGCTGGCAGATCAGCAACTGGAGGACGACGAGGACCTCCCTGACATGAACAGCAGCTTTACAGGTATGAACAGACAAGACAAACATGTTGATGCTGAGGTACAAAGCTAGTTCAAACAGTCCCTCTGCCCTCTACCTAATGCGTTGTGTAGCGCAGCTTCTCAGCCTGAGAAAAGTGGAAAAATCTAATAACAAGCGATCATTTGAAGTGCTTCTGAACCACACTCTGAAACCAGGTCTCAACAGCACTTTGTCCTCAATTGATTTACAAATACGTTTTATTTAGTTTGATTTAGATTGTGGGCAGAATTGGCCACAACGCTTACAAGATGCTCGGTGCTAATTAACATGTGGCTTCTTCACATTGATAGTCGGAGTAAAACAGTTTTCAACTAGATTTTTTTCAAACCTTAAGGTGTTTTATTGAGGTTTTATATAATAGCTCTAGAAGACATAATTGTGAAGTCGAATGAGAAATCATGGGTTTCAGGCTTTTTCACAAATCAAAATCTGAAAGTGTGACATGCATTCGCATTGATCCTCCTTTACTCTGATCCCTCCAAATATAATCCACTGCAGCCGTGGGCATGGCAGAAATCATCAGCTTAGAAAAAAGAACCCATCTGTGTGTCATTTCATCCTAGTGTAACTCCAGGTGTTCTATGAATGCCTCAGGTGTTTGTTAGAGAACATCATTGAACAATCAGCATCATAAAGTCCGTGGGACACAGCAGACAGGTCTGGGGTAAAGCTTTTGGGCAGGATAGGAGAGCTTTAATCAGAGAAGCAGCCAAGAAGCCCATGGTAACTCTGGGCTTGGGTGGGAGAATCTGTTGACAGGACGACTATGAGTCCTGCACCAAAGTATAAAAAAGAAAACCATTGTTGTAGGAAAGCTCTAAGATGTCCTGTTTGAAATGTACCACTAGGTGCTCTGATCAGATGGGACCAAAATAGAACCTTCTGGTCTACATGCATGTGTACACTGCACATCACCCTGGGCAGACCGTATCCACTCTGAAACGTGGTGGTAGCAGCATCATGCTGTGGGAATGCTTTTCTTCAGCAGGGATGTACAATTTTCCTTCTATGCTCTATTTTGTGATGGCAAATTACACTGAAGGTTTTGGTTTTATCTTGCCACAGTGTAGTATGGGAGGTTAAGGGGATGTTAATGCTGTTGCAAGGCACTGTATCTCATGCTTGTTTTGTAAGGGCTTCTGTTACTGATATGGACACCTTTAACAAACAGACCTGCATATAGTGACTGTACTGCACGCTTATTGCACAACTGTTCAGCACAGCAGCATGAGAATGGCTCCTGTCTAGTTTACACTGTAAGTTTGGCACCCATTGCCTTTGGGAGAAAGAAGAGGAGAAGTCAAGAGCTCAAGGGTTAAATGGGAGCAGAGTGGAAGTGAGGTCAATGTAGCAGGAAATAACAGCAACAGGGAGTGACCTGGAAAGGGGGTAGTGGAAGTCTGAGAAGGATTGGGCAGCAGAACAGCGAGAGACTGCTGCTTTGTGAAGAAGAAAAAAAAGAAAGTGGAGAAAAGACTATCCTTTTGTGTTTAAAAGGGGGTGGTGTAGTACAACAGCTTGTTTATTGGTAAGTTGTAGTCTTTTGTTTTTTGTTTTGTTTGTTTGGAATTTATTTACCTGTAGATGAGCATGTCAGAATGTTAAATGGTGCCATCTTGCCGCGAGCTGCAGAAAGTGTGCAATTAAGCAACATCTATAATTTAAATAACATGAATGATGCAATAAAAATATGTAATGTTAAATCCATAAAACCTCAATGTTGACAGCCGTGCTGCACATTTAAAAACTCATTTGGTGATCATTTGTTATACCCCCTGTGGAGATGCTGACTCAGCACTGATGCTGTTTCTGTCTTGTGTTATTTTTGTTGTTTTAAAGGTGGGACCAAAAGTCGTTTGTAAGCCTTTTGTGACTCTAAGAGCTGCAATGGCTCCTGGTCAAGTGTGAGCGTGAAATGAAATAACAGGAAGCTAAGTGCTAACAACTCAGAGGCTATGACTCTTTAAGTGTGAACCTCCCCCTCAACTGCGTGACATAAATGTCTTCAAAGCTTCAGGCGGGGGTTTAGGAGAAGTGGATCCAGTCAGATGTATTGGACACCACAGGTTTGGTATAGTGTGTGAGACTAGCCCAGTACAGTTTTTAGAAATTTGAAGTCTGAAATAATTTTGTAAGACAATGAAACAGAGTTCATACACAGGCTGGAGAAGTCTTAAAGTATAGAATTTCATTTGGGTATTTTCCAGTTTTGGAAAGGTATATAAAACAAAACTGATTATAGAAAATTATCAGTTTCTGTCTATAGATTCTTTCACTCTGTCCTTCCATCTATCTATGCATTTTTACATCCACTATTCTGTCCATTCCTCCATTCATTCATCCATTTGTTAATTTGTCATCCATTAGGGATGGGCAATAATTGTACCGTTAATCATTAACATTTTGTTTTTAATCGCTGAAGGAATTTTGATCCATTGTGACATTTCACTCTAGATGATGTTTACACACCCCCATAACTAAATGTATTGATGTGATTGTTACCTTTCCTATTTTATTAATTGTAAGTTCCATGAACGCAGCAATAAATATTAATATTTTTTTTAAATATGATTAAATGCACATATGCTGCACTGTTTAGTGCTAAAATTGCACTATGTAATGTAACCGGTGTTCAGAAGTAGCCTATTCATTCAGTAAGTTGTTATTTTTGGGGGCTTGCTTTTGTAAGAACAGTGTTTGCATTTGTGGGGCTTTTTTTAAGTTTTTGTGTCCAACCTTTATAAAAATATCTGCACATAAATCATAATGAACTTTTGTATTTACCCTTTGATCTGACAACTCTACTCATTCAAGTCTAGAAAAATAAAGAAATCAGGCCAAAAAAACTAGAAACTCCAGATAAAGCAAACAGGTTTGTTTCATAGCTTAAATCTTTGTTGTGACTTGTTTCACGTCACTTCAGGCTCAAAGTGGACTCAGTCCTCTTCAGCAGTGAAAGTTATGTCTGCAAAAGCTCTTTTTAGATGATCATATTTGGTTGGCCCTATTTACATGAGTTTATGGACTGCTTTTGTTCTGCAAGGTTCTGATGCAACTAAAACGTGTGTAAGACCGAGCTGGATTTCTCTTTGTTTCTTACAGGAGAATCTAGTGAATTAGACGAAATTCCTCACTCAGTGCGCCCCTACGTCCCTCGCCATAGTGACCCGTCCTACGCTGGGACATCCCCCTCACCATCGGCCACCACGGAGAGCACACAGCAGACAAACCTTCACCTGAGCCATCCTCCCCAGGAGGACCCGCTGGGACCTCTGCCGGACAACTGGGAGATGGCCTACACCGAGAATGGAGAGGTCTACTTTATAGAGTAAGAAGCAAAGACTTAACTTCAGATTCATTGTGTCTCTTTCCAGCTTCCCCATCTGTATGTCTCCTGATTATCTTCAGCCGACTAAAACTTCAAATGGTTGACTCTTGCATTGCTTAAACATTTGTAAATGCAGCCCTTTGTCTTTATAAAATATGTTATTTAATGCATTAATATCCATGTCTGAGTTGACGATAAAGAAAATCTAAAAACACCAACAATTGATGAAAAATGTTCTGCATGTCTTCTAGAATAGTAACATAACCCTCCCGCAGTCCTGGAAGAGAGGCACGTGCTCTGTGTGTGCTACTGAGTTTTCCCCTGTCTCTTTCGTGGTTTTCCCACACGCCGGGCTACAGCGAGCCCTCCACATCACATTTCCGACCACTGCCCTAGAGTTTTGGTCCTGTGGCGGTCAGAGCAACCCCGCGTGCAGTTCTTTCTGGCTCCCCTGACGTCTGCCTCGCTCTGTACTAGTGCTTAGCCAGGAGTGCATTTAAAAAAGTATTTATACACCTTAAACGTTTTTTATGTTTTGACATGTTAAAACCACAAACCTTAAAATATTCTAGAGATTTTATGTGATAGAACAACACAATGTATTACATAATTTTGAAGTGGAAGGATACGTAGTTCTTCAAGTAAAAGGCTGAAAAGTGTGGCATGTAATTGTATTTAGCCCTCCCGAGTCAATACTTTGTAAGATCACCCTTCATCTAACATTAAAGCCGCGAGTCTTTCAGGCTATGTCTCATCTTACCACTCTTTGCAAAATAAGATTCAAATAAAAGACATTAAGGTTTGTGGTTATAACAAGTGAAAATACAAATACATTTAAGGGGTATGAATACTTTTGCAAGGCACTGCAGAATGTAGGCTTTCATTGCTTTGCAAACCAGCACAACTGGTGTGAAGAGCTGCATACTGATTAATTAATAATAACTGAAAATTGTTTAATTTATCATCAGTGCATAAATAAAGTTTACATTTTGTTCAGCCACAACACAAAGACCACCTCTTGGCTAGACCCTCGGTGCCTGGACAAACCTCAGAAACCCCTGGAAGAATGTGAAGATGATGGTATGTGAGCTTAATTACCTATGAGATCTCTTGCATTACTATGAAAATAATCTTTATTTCAACTCTCTGATTGTAATGCTTGCCATTATCCTGCTTATAAACAGTCATATTCTTTGTATTTTTATTACATGGTTAGAAACAAAAGCAATTGAACCTCTGATTTGCCTTATTCCTAGTTTAGTACAGGATTTTATGGGAAAGAAACAACTAAAAAATAAAAATAAGTAATGACATATTTCACATCATGGTTCATTTTTATGTTAAAGATATGTGATCCAGATAGGAGGTTTCCACTGTAACCTTTAGGTGTCAGTGTTGGGCAACAGAAATTGGTGGAGATGCTCTGTGATGCTCATTTCTCAGGAAAATAAGCCTCAGTGCTTGAATGGTTTATGATTCAGAAATGACTGAAACCTGTTTAGCATGTGTTTATAGGAAATAAATGCACAGCTTTCAGTCACTTGAACAAGGTAAATTTTTAGTTCCTGACTTTATGTCAATATTGCCGCAGACAACACAGAGATCCGGTCATATGGCGGGAACAACCTTGTCATATTTTGTAAACAATGATGATCACATGACGTTGATGGACTGGCTTTGATTATCTCTTGCCACCAAGTGGCCAGATGTTGACATTGCATCCAACTAACCCCTAGAGGTCTTTTTTTTCCCCCCTTTCTCATGCCCATCCTTTCTCTTCAACGACAATCCAATCTGAGTAGAAGGGGTCCATACAGAAGAGCTGGATGATCTAGGTACGATATAATTTCTAACACCTCACTCCTGTTTTATACATTTGTTTTTCATTACTAGAGTTGCCTTGAATCGTCTGGTGTGCTTCAAGAGTTTCAAAGGACACGTGTATCTGTAAAGTTAATGGTGCACATCTACATAATCACTATCTCCACAGTACAACCAGTGGCTCATTCAGAGTGACTCTGCTGTAGGCGAGAGGTGTCTATTTCTCTGATCATCCAGGAATGACACATCCCTCTCGCAGAGACTTGACATTTATCTAGCCTAGCCCCTCATATGTGGCTCTGATGTTAAACAAACACAGTCTGCATGTGGCCTTTAACACATTTATCAACCATCGGACACAGACCTCAAACCACAAAACACTCCCACCTCAGCAGGCTATCATTTCTTACAAGCCACTGATCCTGAATGGATTCTTCTAATGATGTTTATTTTTTAAACAACTCTCTGTGTGAGCCAGATGACAGCATCAGGCCTTGTTTTCCTAAAACCTATCAGCTCTCCAACAAGCATCTCAATCATGACACAGTGAGTCCAATTGTTCAGAAAAAAGGTTTCTGGACAGGATACCGTTTGTTAATAACTCGTTACGACTGATACAGTTTTCCCAGATGAGATATGTGATTAATGACTAACATGTTTAAACATTAACAGTAGGTTTGCTACCATGTGATACTTTAATTTCATTAATCTCATATACATGTCATATATGGGATGTAGATGTTATCTAGTTAATTGTTAGGAAACCTTTTAGACCACATCATGCCTCCTATTGCTGCAGTTCTCTAACTGAGAAAGTTGGAGTTTTTTTATCTTCCTTTTGGCCATCCTGCTTACCATATGAGTTAGCAAGATAAACTTTGGCCATCTTCCAGCCTTTTTCATCACCGTTGTTTTGTATTTTTTACTTCTGGTTTTCTTTGCCTGACCCAAAGCATTAATCAGCTGTTTTTAGAGTTGCATTAGAGTAAGTGTTTCATTAGAGAAAGTAGGACACCTGGAGACTGCAAAGCTGGTATGCTGAATGCGATCTAATGTAGGTTGTCATACACATGGATAATACACCAGCAAAGACATAGTTCTTTGCACCACAAGCTCACGCAAGAGGCTTCAGTCAATGTTGCATATCAGGAGAATGAGATGCAGTTGGGAATGTAATTCACCGAGCTCAGTTCCCTTTTGCTTTGGAAAGTAGGATGTGGCAAGGGGGGCAGCAGGTGAGAGGGAAAACAAAGTCTAATGAGTGACACGCTTTTCTCTCTGTCTCTATCATTTGTGTTTCCACACACTCAGATGTATCCAATACTTGTCAGATGCTAGCAGCCCCAGGCACCGTTTCTCTGTAATTACACACACACACACACACACACACACACACCAATACCTTACGCACAGGTGTGCCGTCTGTAGTGAAACCAGTGCAGTGTGAAATCAAGTGGGTGATTAGAATTATGCGCAAGGTGAGGCGGGACCGCAATCCATTTGACGTTCCAGTTCAAAACATTTGAATAAAATAATTCACAGCCACCACAGCTTCACCCTTGCAGCAGCACTCTCTCAGTAACCTTGCTTTTTTGTTGCTTTCCGTATCAGCTGGATGTGGAGAATGGTGAATAATGAGCTCACGTTTTTGCACACTAAATTATGGAAAATGAAACATGGTTTTCAAGATTTCTGTGTGAGTGTATTTTTAGCCTCCTTTACTCTGATAATCCTAATTAAAATCCAGTGCAACTAATGACCTGAGAAAAACCATAACATTAAACAGAGTCTACCTACGTGCAATTGTATCTCAATATAAATCCGGATGTTCTGTGAAGGCATCAGAGGGTTGTTAGAGAACATTCATGGACAAACAGCATCAGGAAGGACAAGGAATACTGCAGACAGGTCAGAGAGAAAGTTCTGCTGAAAATGGAAGGAGTATAGTGTAGTATAGTACATTGCCAGAAGTCATGCAGGGGACACAGGAAACATGTGGAACAAAGTGCTCTGGTCAGATGAGAGTAGAATTTTTTTTCAATATGTGATGTGAAAACCAACACCACTCTGAATACACCATTTTCACAGTGAAACATGGTAGTGGCAGCATCATGCTGTGGGGTTGGGGAGGATTTCTAAATAGGAAGATTTATGGAGATGAATGCTGGACGAAAACTGTTGTGTGCTGCTGTTATATTGAGACTGTGTTGGAGGCATATCTTCCAGCAGAACAACTGCCCTAAACATTCAGAAAGACCTAATAAAAATTATTGATGTAGGTCAAAGGATATAATGGCCCAAACACACTTTAAAAGACTTTCAGTTGTCATAGCAGCAAAGGCTTAGGATTGTAACATTTCAAAATGTAAAAGTTTAAGGGATATAAATATTTTAGCAAGAAACTAAATTCTCCTGTTAATGGCTTCACTCCCTACTCCCACTATTACAGTAGAGGTCCTCCAAATTGAACAGCAGAGAGTCATTCCAAGTTAGATGGTTGTCTGTAATTGATGCCCACTTGCAAACAGGAGCAAGTGGCACAAGGCAAAATTATTGCACAATTTGTTTTTGGAGCCATTTAGAGGCCTCTGAAATTAGCCTGGCAATTATGAGTGCAGCTGTGATCAGGCTGTAAAACACAAACAAAATGTGCTGTCAGAGATAAATGTTACACATATCGCAAAGAGACTGACATTTATAACATTTATAACATTGCTCAGAGTGTTTGTCATTTAGTGGGAGAAAAGAAAATGAAAAAAGGTAATTTATTATCCACTCAGCCACACACACACAACAAACTCAAATCTTTTCAACTTCCCTTTCACTCCTTTTATGTCTCCGCCTGCCTCCTTTACCTCCTTGCCTTTTGTTTTATCCTTTCCCACTTTCTGTCCTACTTGGCTCTCCCTCTCTTCGACCCTACTCGCTGTTTTCTTCCTCCTTTCATCTCCCTTCTGTCGCCGGCCTTTCATACCTCTCTGCCCATGGGGTCCAGCTGTGTTCTTATCTGATGTGTGGAAATGTCAGCAGTGAGAGGTGACAGAGGTGGGGAGCAGAAGGACAACCTGTAAAAGCGAAATCTTTCCCATCCTGGAAGGGCTCTAACGGATTTCAAATTATTCAATTTCAATTATAGGTCCATCTCAAAAAGTTTGAATAATATGGAAAAATACATTTATTTTGGTAATCCCCGTGTATCATATAGAGTCATCACACACAGTTGATTTCAGTAGTAGCCATGGATTACCAATTGATACAGCTTTTTAGGACCTAGTTTTGTCAGAATTGAAGCATAAACACTTACCTGCCAGGCAGGACTTTGTCTTTTAGACAATCTGGTAGGACATGCAGCTTATCAGAGAAATCTGGGGTCATGGATAAATGAAGCGAGGTGTCGTCAGCCTTTGTTTCGTCATGATGTCACCCAACAATGATGATTCAGTGCAAGCCTTCCTCCAACTTTGTCTGGTTGTTCTCATCCGTCCTGTCTTCTCTCTGTTTTGTCTTTCTAGAACTTCCTCCAGGATGGGAGAAAATCGATGATCCAGTCTATGGGGTCTACTATGTCGAGTAAGTCGCATGCAATATAAAATAAAAGCACAGTTCAGTGCAATGACAGATGTTGCAAACAGATGCACATGAAAAGAAACAAATTGCAGGAATAGTCTCTTTTCTTCTGGCATACAAAAGCCAAGTCTTCCCATTTTTAGTCCAACAAGCAAAACTTTTGACCTCGCTGTAAATTTGAGGTTACAGTTTTGTTCCATCAATCCCAAACGCATTGTGCCTCAGCTATTTTGCTCTGATGTGTTATGGCAAATGTAGGCCATTTTGTTTGTGCCATTACCATTTGGGAAAATAAGCAACAATTGGGTTTCTGTCTGGGTGTGTGTTTGTGTGTGTGTGCGCATCTCATTCATTTCAGACTGCGTGAAGCCGCCGGCCCTCAGCATTAATACAAATATGTTCCATGTGTATTTGATGTTGTTCAAAGCAGCACCTGGGGGCTCGAGGATGTGGCTTTTTTTTGTTCTGCTTTGTCAATGCAATATATTTTCTCATATACATTATGCACAATTGCTCTCATTTGCCTCATAATAAATTGCTTTCTGCTGCTGGGCTTCTCCATGCTCGTCGATGTGAAAGATGGTCTGTGAATTAAACCATCAGAAAAGGCTTTACAGTGAAGAAAGAAAGTATTCAACTCAACTGGTTTTCCCCGTGAATACATTTTCAATGGCACTAATGACAACTTCTCACCAGATGTCAGTAACGACTCAAATAATCCACAAATACAAAGAAAGCATAACAAATTTGTCTTCTGGGTCACCTTGTAATGAAAAACCTTTTTGTAAGCAGTTAGTATGGGATCACCTGTTATCAATTTGCATTGATAGGGGGCAGGATTACTCTCTAAACCCTGACAGATTTCAGATAATTTCTTTGCTTTTTGTGCATGATGCATGTCCTTTTCTTCATGTGTTCAATACTTATTGGTATATTAACTTTGGTTGTTACAAGGGCTGCACGATATCAGGACAATATATAATTGCGATACTGTTGCTGAATATTGACAATTTTAATTAGAAATTTTTTTTTTCACATGTAGTCATCAAGGGAAATTAAAGTTTATTTAACAGGCAAGATATTTTATACGGCATACAGAATTTGCATGATTGGCACTTGAAAGACAATCTAACCTATCGTTTACATTATGTTATGTTATGTTACGCGATATTGCACACTGATGTTATGATCGTGGTTTGATATATTGTGCAACTCTCGTTTTTACCAATATCTGGTGGGAACTTTGTCAGTTTATCCATTGGAAAAATATTTACTGAGAAAAATGTATGTATTCATGACTAATTTTTCCTGCTGGATATGTAGAGATTTGTTGGTGTTATTTGGTCATGTATATGTCAATAGAGGACTTTTGTATTGACTACTGGTGCATGTGTCCAATGCATTGATTTATTAATCCAAATCTTATCACCTTCTCTCCCCCCTGCCTTCCTTCTTTGGCCCTATGTGACTCTATTCTCTATCCTCTTTATGTTTCACCCCACCCGTCCATCCCCCTACTGTGCTCTGCATACCTGCTAATTTTTCCCTGTTTCTTTTTCCCTTAAATTCATTCCTCCTGCTTTCCTTATTTCCCCTCTCTCCCCTTATTAATCCACAGTCATATCAACAGGAAGACCCAGTATGAAAACCCAGTGCTGGAGGCTAAGAGGCGCAGGCAGCTAGAACAGCTGCCTGCCCAGCAGCCTCAGCCTCAAAGCCAGCAGCCACCTGAAGGTGAGCGCTACATCCGAGGTTCGTTCACAAGCCCCCACCAAGGGCGTCATTTTCTTTCTTTCTCTTCACATTTGTGCCTGCGTTGTCTGTGTTTAACTGTTTGCACCAGTTACTGCTATTCTACTCTGTGATACCGCTTGCTACTGCCTTATGATTTGCTAAGTACCCTTCCATAAAGGCATAACTATTATTTGCGGCTGTACGGCTCAGCCTTTTATTTACGTTCATTTCTGATTTCTCTGCCGCATTTGTCTTGTTTGTTGCATTAACTTTCTTCTAGGGTGAAAACAAGTTTGTTTGAGTTCTGCTTAAATAATAATCCTTACAAATAATTTGGTTTTTAATTTGTGTCACTAAGTAGCTCTTTGATAAAAGATTCTTATCAAAGGAAGCTACCAAACTCGGTCCATATGTAGGCTGTTTCTGATTTCCGAGTCTGCACTTATGCATTCATAGGGAACTCCACTGAGGAATTGATTGTAAATGCAGGTCAGCCCACAAGAGAATTCATAAATCACACCCCACCTTGTGCTCATCCAGCAGAAAATATTAGATTCACCTCAATTACCTGCTAAGTTTTTCCCTAGATCTGAAAGAAGAGTTTTACTAATTTTGTAGCCCCTTGTTGCATTGATTCTATCTCTCCACTGAGAATAAACATCAAGATTTCAATCTGGTGTTTCTAGTGCTAAAATAACAAGGTAATAAATCATTTACAGCCACTAAATTCAATTCAACACAAAACTTGTAGACCTGCTCAAATGGCTACTGGTCGTTTTGGCCTCTTTCCAGTTTGTACCCACAAATTAAAATTTTCTTTCTCCCTACATCCATCTCGTACCTGTCATTTCAGTTTTCTTAGTAGCTAAGTATTTTCATTAATTGTAGAGATAAATAGTCATAAAAATGTTTAAATGTCACTGGTATTACAACTACATTATTTTCTAAGGACTTTATAGAAGCAATATAACTCTTAGCAACCTCATGCTTAAAAGCATTATCGGCTGGAGTCATAAAACCACATTCCCTTGTATGAGACTATGAGTACAATCTAGAGTTACTTTAAATTATTGGTTGTCCACACAGGATATCAATAGGGCGATATGGCCAGCGCCCAGTCAGGCTGTGCTTCGTTTTGAGCTTTTTAACTCTTTCCAATAACTTTCCGCGTCGCATTTTCTCAGCTTCACAAGAGCCAGATTTTGTCCTGCAGCTTATAGCCTTGGTTCACTCTACAAACAGGATCGCTCTCCTCCTGTTTTTACCTCCGTCTAGAGAATATGTGATTTTTGCTGTTGCAGAGTGGATAGAGGACTCGGCATTGGCAGGCGCCCCACTGGCCACCTACACTGCCAACCACGAGACCTACAGGGACCCTCAAACAGGTCCCCCTATTCCCAACGCCATGGGACAAAAACGTAAGTTTTGTTTCTGTAGAGATTAAAAGGTGCACTCATTATCTTCTTCCAGTCTCTGTTACCCTGAACCACCCTATCATGTGCTAAACAAGAGTCAGTTCCTAATGTCATTTTTCTGCCAGAGCCTGAGGCCGTGTTTCAGCTTTCACGATGAAAGGCCAGTCATTAATTGACTCTCTACAGCAATTTAATATATTCTTAATCAATGCACAGAGACTTTATCATATTAATATTGTGCAGTGGATTGCAGTTTGTATGAGTGAGCACTCGAGTCATTGTTAAGATTGTAAGAGGTCTGTGCCCGGTACAGTTTTGTAATATTCCATGTTCAAATCAAACAATGGCCTGATTTCACTCATCATTTAGTGATGCACACACCTCCAGCTGCAGCGGGTTTCCTTCTCTTCGCTGCCAGCTCCTTTCTTGCCAGCCTCCCACTAGCAGCTTGTCTAATTAGCCCAGTCATGGCTTAGAATTAACCGCCTCATTCTGGAGCTCCCTTTTACTCTCTGTAGCCTCTCTGTCGGGTGTCTCTTTCCTATGTCGATCTTTGTTTTATGGCTCCCTGTCTCGCTGGGTTTTTCTCCTATCTTTTCTCGGTCTCTGTTATGTTTCGGTCCATCTTCCTGTCTCCCTTTGTGCCCACTCATTTCTGTCTCCTTCTACACGACCATCCTGACCCTTGATATTCTACCAGGCAAAGACGTGATTTAAAATCTCTTTATCTGACTCCCTGATTTCATGTTTTTACCTGATTCTTGGTCCAATTTCACATGTGCTGGGAATACATCAGCTAACAGTTGGGCTGCCTCCCGCTTTAATAAGAAATGCTGTTATATAGCGCCTTGCACACAGACATACTCTAGCTACAAAATATCACTGAAAGAAGGACACAGCTGAGTTCTCAAAAGCAGATGAAATAATATGCTGGGTGTAATCTCTCATTTTTCATTACTTGGAACTTAAATTTTGTTTTGTAAAACATAAACTTTAGCCTGTGTGTTTAATCAGCTGTTGTTGTCCTTTTGCTCACAGTCGCATCAGCGTAAACAATAAGCATACCACAGTTTCATGGTCTTTACACAAAGATTTTACAGATGAACATATAATATGATCCAACTTCTTTTAGCGAACACAGAATTGATTTTAATTAACCAACAAATACAGAATGAAACCAGGTAAATTTAGTTGTAGTTTTTTAGTAAAGGTGCTATAGTAGCATAGGAAGTCTATTAACAAGTTTATTTAGAGTGGCCATCAGCTCTGCTATTAAGGCTGTGTTCAGCAGCGTGGAAATCATGCCCCCCATCGCTTTCTAGGTTTGGATGTAAAACATATTTACCTTATTAATAGTGATGGCTGGTGCTCGTTTAGTTTCCATACAAGTACTGTCCTTGCAATAGAATATTTCCTTGAGGTTTTACACAATCCACGTAGGGGACTCTGCAAACATCTGGAAGTAGTTGCTCTGGTCGGATGAGACAAAAACCTGACACTTTTTTTTGGCTACAATCAAAATCCTGTATATGTTGTAAAACCAGCATTGCATGTCACTAAAAACACAACATATCCATACTAAACCATGGTGGTGGCAGTATCATGCTCTGGAGATTCCTTTCATCAGCAGAGATAGGGAAGCTGGTCAGAGTTGATGGGGAGATAGCTTGAGTTAAATAACTTCCAAGAGGATAACCCTAAGTATACAGTAACATAAAGCAACCTTCTTCCAGTTCCAGCTGTTGGCTGTGCACAGCAAAAGGTGGGGGAGGTGTATGGCACACATAGTTGATACTTTCCCTGCCATCCTATTAAAATGACTTGGCATTATCATCTCTTAGCCAACTTTACAATAGGACTCTAAGACTTTTTTTTTGCTACATAAACTTATCTGCTGGACGGTGCCCTTACAAGGCAGAGTTATTCTGCTGTTTTAATATTGCAAAATCCCAGCCACGGGTTGTCATGACTGTGTTACTTGGATCAAGCCTACATTCAGAGAGAAATCACATCAGACAAAACAAACAAGATGCAGGAATACAGCTTGGATTCTCTCCATAATTCACACCTCCATAATGGAAGCATTACAAAAAGGAAGCATTGACTGTAGGCAGAAGGCATGATGAGAAGCTTTGGCACAGCTTAATCAAAAAGCATATTTAAAGCCACGTGTTTGCATTGGCAATGTCCCAAATGGTAGCAAGCTTTACGGGTCATTGTCTTTGGCCATTGCTAGCAGCATTTCTCTAAAGCCCAACTGCGGACCAGGTTTTAAGACTGCACAATTAATTCTGTAAATCCTATATTAATTTCTACTTTCACTTAAGTGTAATTAAAGCAAAATTATCCATCTTTGTGTTCAGGTGGGAAGCCTTTCTTTACTAGGAACCGTTCAGAACTGAATGGGACCTTCATCAATACCAAACTGAAGAAGAGCCGTCGAGGGTTTGGTTTCACCGTTGTTGGGGGGGACGAGCCAGATGAGTTCTTGCAGATAAAAAGCTTGGTTCTGGATGGACCTGCAGCCCTTGATGGCAAGATGGAGACAGGTTGGTGCTGCAGCATTAATTGTTTGTAAAGAGGAAATACTAGTTCAGTTCAGTCACTGAAAACCTTCTTTTTCTCGACCTCTAAGGTGACGTGATCGTGAGTGTAAACGACACCTGTGTGCTGGGCTACACGCACGCCCAAGTTGTGAAGATCTTTCAGTCCATCCCGATCGGTTCCATGGTTAACTTGGAGCTGTGCCGTGGCTACCCATTGCCTTTCGACCCCGACGACCCAAACACCAGCTTGGTAACCTCAGTTGCCATCCTCGACAACAAAGATCCCATTATCGTCAATGGCCAGGAGGTCACCAACAGCTACGACTCACCGTCCAGCCACGGCAGTCATAGCACCAACAATGGCCCAACAAACGGTGGGCCACCTCTCAATGGCTACCCGCGACCTCACAGCCCCTCCACTGAGGTGGCCTCCGATACCTCCTCCCAGCTCGGCTACTCCAGCGATGTGGTGACACTGGCCTCAGCCATCGCAACGCAACCTGAACTCATCACTGTACACATGGAGAAGGGAGACAAGGGCTTTGGCTTCACCATCGCAGACAGCCTCGGTGGTGGAGGGCAGAGGGTGAAGCAGATCGTAGACTACCCTCGCTGCCGTGGCCTCAGAGAGGGGGACATCATCGTCGAGGTGAACAAGAGGAATGTGCAGAGCATGTCTCACAACCAAGTTGTGGACATGCTCAGCAAGTTACCAAAAGGCAGTGAGGTCACCATGCTGGTGCAGAGAGGTGAGCAAAGCCCCGATCTTTCTTTTTATGTACTTGGTCTGTGAGTAAGCTTGCCCACTATATTGTAACTCATCAGCACAGATGGAAGCTGCAGTTGAGATCTGTGGCAGCTCTGATTTATGTGCCCATATGTTGAAGCACTGCAAAAAACAACAAACCTTTGCCATGAATCTGTTCGATGCTATTGACGAAAATAATAGCCTTCTGCCTTACAGGCTGTTTTCACTCACAGAGTTTCTTTATCGACACACGCATTTGTTTATTCATGCAAATAGATGGTGGCGGAAAAAAAAAGAGGTTGGATTGCGAACAAGGCAAAATACAGCACAATGATTATGGTAAGGAGGTGGGGAAGACTAGAAGAAGAAGGAAAGTAGAAGAAGAAGGAAGTTCAAATAACATTTCAGGAAATGGATGATCATGGAGCAGGAGGAGGTGTTTATACCTAATGGCACTGACAAGTAGAACGCACAGTGTCCTGCAAAAGTATTCATGCCCCTCAATTTTTTGTCACATTAAAACTACAAATGGCAATATTTTTTATTAGGATTTTATTTAGTAACAGGCCAACACAAACTGGTGCATATTGGTGAATTTTGGAGAAAAATGATAAATGGTTTCCAAATTTTATTACTAGAAAAATCCTGAGGGTGGTGTGCCTTTGTATTCAGCTTTGTTGCACAATCTATCACTGTAATCATAGCTGCAGGTCTTTTGGGTTAGGGCATGTCTGTGAACAGCAATTTTCAAGACTTGCTACAGATTCTCAATTGGATTTAGGTCTGGACTTTGGGCCATTCTAGCACATGGGAAATGTTCTGATCTTAGCTATCCCACTGTAGCACTGACTGTATGTTTAGGGTTGTTATCATGCTGGAATGCTCAAGGTCAATCCCGATCTCAGGACTTGTTCAACCTTGAACAGGTTTTCTTTCAGGAATAACCTGCATTTAAACTCCATCATGCCCCCATCAACTCTGAGCAGCTTCCCTATCTCTGCTGAAGAAAAATCTTCCCGCAACATAATACTGTCACCACATATGTCACCATGGGGTGACATATAGTGGTGGCATATAATCGTTTTGGATTTTGGTCAGAAAGTTTGATTTTGGTCTCATCCAGCTTGAGCAGCTTCTTCCACACATTTATCATTTCCCCTACATGGCTAGAGACAAACTGCAAACAGGACTTCTGGCTTTCTTCTTGCCAACATTCCATAAAGCCAAGGCCAGATTTGTGGCATTTTTGACTAATTGCTGTCCTGAGCTGAGGATCTCTGCAGCTCTTCCAAAGTTACCATGGCCTACTTGGCTGATTGTCTGATTAATGTCTTCCTTTCCTGACTTATCAGTTTAGGTGGGCGGCCATGTCTTGGTAAATTTGCAGTCGTGCCATTCTCTTTTAGTTTTCAGATTATAGACTGACCAGATCTCTTGGAGATGTTCAAAGTTTGGGGTCTTGTTTTTATACCGAACAATGCTTTGAACTGCTCCACTAGAAGTTGGTGTCAGAGAAGGGGTGTCAGTATAAAGGGAACTGACTACTTAATGTAAATCTCTTTTCCTTCCACTTCACTTTTGTATATACTTTGTTTGTCATAAAATATGATAATGATAAAATATGTTGTTTCAATGTGACAAAATGTGAAAAAGTTTTTTAAAAGTCTGGATTTTTTTTGCAAGGCACTGTGGCTGACCTGAAATGAAAAAAGTAATGTAAAAAGAAGAAAGGTTAAAAGCATAAAGAGGGATGAAAAGACTCGGAAACGCAGTGATGTTTCAGGTCAAAGAGTCTGAGTATCCTCCCATATTGTTCTAACTCTGTCTCACACCAACCTTATCTGTCTGCCCAGATGCCCTTTGCTTCATCCCTGGCACTTTGTTTGCTGGTTGATGACCTGTCTAGTTTATTTTGAGCTTTCAGTGTTCCTGTGTTAGAGCAGAAGGCTTTGAAGGTGCAGCCAATTGTGCTGTTTTGTTGTCTTTTCTTTCCACCTACTAGGCTTCACTTTGAGTTGGAGTCTATGACATTTTGCCTTTGACATACATTTTCTTCTTCAGTCAATGTCAGTTCTTTAAAAACAGTGCAGCAGCATGTGAAGGATTCTGTTCAAGCTGCTCCGCTCACAGCTTTTGTTACGGCCACTGATTGACAATCATTGTTGTCCAGGAACACTAAATGGGAACAAAGCAGCTGTGAACAAAGGATGAAAGTGCAATAACCGAATTTCAGTATTTCCCATCTGGTCCCTCTCAGACTTACTGGTCAGTGATACAAGTAATGATGCCGTTTTCCTGGTCAGACTTTCCTCAACTTGCCTTTTAGCTTGTTCAAGAAACAAGACCAGTTTTTCAGTGTGTGGGAGTATATCTGTGTAGTTTATAAACTCTGCAAGGTTAGGTGGGTAAAACTGTCATCAGGTGAAATCTCACAATAAGCCTCTGCCTTTTCGATTCAATTTCTCCATGTTGTACTCTGTTTCACCCTGTATCTACATCACATCTTCCAAATAGCCACTTATTCATCGTCTGGCCTCTCGATGCATGACCAAGAAAGAAAACAATAGTAGACCCAACCGGTTCTCTTCTCACTGCATTTGTTAATGAGCAGCATGTCTCTGTCTTGATAAAGAACACGAGCCCAGAAAGTCGTAAAATCTCACCTTGTTAAGGGGTTTCAGGGGTGTCTGTAAAACAGGTTGGGTTTTCTTTATGTTGGAACTGTCCTTTATGGTCATAGACTGGTTTTAGCTAAAAGAATATCAAGGCACATAGAAAAATGACACGCGGTTGGAGCAGCAGTCTTAAAAGCCGTTTAATGTGAGTCTTCAACCCTATTTAGTGTTATTGAGGGCCAAGAGGAGAACCGAAACAAGACATAAAGAGCAAATATGTTTGCTTGTTTGGCGTCAATCAGATTAATAAGAGAACAACAGTCTGCAGACTGTGCTTGTCGTGTTTGCACAGTTAAACACCAAGACCTGGTGATGAAGTGCACGATCCCCCCAAACAAGCAGTAATGAGCGAGACATAATAACTAGAACACTTCAGTCTCCATCTTCCTCATACAGCCTTGGTTAAAATGCATTATCTTCTTTTACTTCTGATTCAGTAGGATATTCATCATATACGGTAATTATTTGACATGTTTGGGTCACACTTAGAGGATTAAACATTCATCCCCAGTTGGTTAGTTTATCCTTTAAATGCGGAAAAATAAATACAATAAGACATTGCAGCAAAAGTGAAGTACTCTGTCCTGAAGCAGTTTGAAACTTCAAATTTTACACCATTTATCTTAGTACACTATACAAAACAGGGCCACATTTTAAGTGACACATACTATAAAGACTTGACTGGACTTGATTTTTTACAAAGAGGATTTGATTTCTTCATATTAAGCCTCATATAAAGAAGTTTTCAATACACTAACAAGTGTACAGATGACTTGTGACCTCCCATTTTTTAAATAAAATATACATAAAACAATTTTATTTTTAAAAACTGATCTTTCTTTGAGAGCTGCCTATCTCATTTCCAATTAGAAACAAATGTCTTGGTTGACTGAAAATAATTAAAAATCAAAAATTTGCCAGGGGTATAAATAATTTTGCATTTCACTTTATATAAACCTACTCCCAAATCAGTTTCCTTTACTTTGCTGCAGTTTTCACAGGGCTCTGCTATTGGCTGTCCATTATATAAAAAAACTGTAACTCATTTGCAATGTTATTCCTTGTTTATGGCACTTGAGCAGTATGGTGAAAAGTCAGTTCCCTTAGGAAAAATGACCTTTTGTTATCAGAACCAGAATTGTGTAAGACAGCTTGGGCTCGTATGTATTTATTGTAATTACACAATCTGTCAGATTGCCTTGAATACGCAGATAATGCATCAGACTGAGGCTTGGTCCGTTTGTACCGTATGTTTGTGTGCAGTCCAGACATGGTCCATTGAACATAGATATATTAATGCCAGTAGGACAGATTAAGGAGTCTTAATGACCTGAACATCAGAGTTCGTTGGTGGTTTATGATTATTTCTGTGTAATTTAGTCGACAAAAAAAAGATATCTTTCATTAGATTTATTTTGTGTTATAATATTTATGGGGATTAGGATGAAAGTCAGGTAACAGTACCTACTCAAGATGGACATACATGTGTAATCTATTGATCGCGCCCCCCTGAACTCCTAAACATTCCCTGACATCCAACATCTTGCTGTATAAACCGTCATAGGTTTTAAGTCAGATTTCACATAGCACACTCACACTTCTTCATCCACATTATATCATGTATATTAGAAACAGGCTCACGTGCAGCCCCACTCATGAAAACATCACTGACGGTCTCGTCATGCTGCTTTAATTACTCTCCTGCTCACAGTCTCGTGGCTGCTGTCTCTCTCCTGATCCCTCCACCAGCAGCAGCAGAGCACACTGGCCTCTAATTGGGGTCCTGATGTCAGCTTTGCTTATAAACACCCACACGCCTTGTTTCCTCCAGTATTCTCCTTCACTCTCACTCTCTGTCAGTCAGTCAAGACTGTTTTCCTCCCAGAGCCAGTGCTCATTATGCATGTACACACATGCTTGGTGGTCCACAGTCATGCATGCACTTACAGTTTAGAGCCAGAATGACCCAAGTTTGGCGTTAATTGGTGGAGATTCAGCCCATCATCTTCCTCTCCATACCCCTCTTCTGTTTGTTCACCGCCCCCGCCCCCCCCACCACCATTTCCAATGCCAGTATGTATTCACACCTGCTCGCCCACAAGAAAATGGGAGCCAATCCCCGAGGACCGGTTCATGGGGAAACACACTCGTTAAGAAACCTGTCTGTGTGCCCCCTCGTCTCTCTCCTGCTGTTTTTCCTCACAGTATAAGATCATCTGCTCAGGTTAACTTGTGTATTAACTTGGTGCGATGTAGCTCTACACCAGCATCATTTCTGGCACATTTGTATTTTTCTTAAGGCTTTGTGTCCCTGTTTGGCTCAGTTAAAATCCCATAAGCGAGCCCTTTTCAGACAAGAGTGAGAAGAACTTTTTACGTTTATAAGCCTTTCAAAGCAACAACTTTCAACCTATTCTCAGACATGTTCTCTTATTCAGGTGTCAGTGAAAAACAGAAAGAACCTCTGTAGCATTCAGTATTCATTAGCTGCATAATAAATACGGTGAGTACATACTGATGAGGAAGCAGATGAAAACTCGTTACACGTTTATGCTTATAAATCTGTCATGTTTCATCTGAAGATCAGCTGCCATGGATGAGGTTTTATTTCTTCATTAGTGTTAAATGGAGATGCACCGATCAGAGCTCTGTGGCCAATTTCTGTACTCAGATTTGTTTTATAAAGCTTTTATCTGCCCATCCTGATTTTAGCCATTTTAATTAACAGCTTTAAAAACATATTCTTTTCAGCTTTGAGCAGTTATTAGGTATTTATAGTAGGAGTAGATGTGAGATCACACTGTGTATGAGAGAGCAGGCACTGTAAAACAGGCTTTTACTGAAGTTAAAACAGAAAACCTTTATTTGAAGATAACATTTTGAACTGACTTCGGCATCTTAAGTTAGCTTTGCAAATGGGCTGAAAACCTCTTTTACACTTACCAGATTAGTGTTCAGCCAATGGTCTGCCTTTAATAACAACCACAGTTGCTCATGTGGGTCTTTGGGAAAGATAATTACCCACCCCCGACTTGACAAACAGTGGAGTACTCAATATTAGACGGCTTGCTCATAAAGTTGTGTAAATGTAACCAAGTCTGACCTGCCAGCATTTCTGTCAGTGTTACTGTAAGTCACCTGAGGTGTAATAGGAGAACACCTACTCTACATGTTCCTTTTGCCAGAGAGCGGTGCCTGTGTGAAAGGGCCCTTTCATGTCGGTGTGTTATGTTGGGAAACTTTTATACAGCTGCATATCAAGATACAGTTGTTTCCGGATCCTCCTGCTGCTGAGATATACAGTATATTTATATATATTTCTTTCAAAACTATGCAGGAATGATTTATTACTTCAGCCAGCTCTGTATTTTGTGATACATTGCTCTTTCATTTGTTTAATTACTCTTCTCTAATGGGTTCATTTTCCCCCGCCCATCTTCTCTCACCCCCACTGATGTGCTGCACGTGCACATAATTCATTTTGGCCCCGATGTCGTTCCATTGTTAGGACTGCTGGTTTCCTCTCTGTTGTTCCTGTTAAAAAGGTGCAAATGTTGCAGGCTCCACAGGGACACGCACCTGATGTGTAGCCTCAGTGAAAACTAGTTTGGGAGAAGGCTTTCCTCAGACACAACCACCTGATAGCCCAGCACCTCAAGCCATTAGTCAGTTGCAGAAAAGTTGAGCCTTTCTGATGTTGTATGGCTGCATTTTTTTCTGCTTACTTGTAAGCTAAAACAGGTGTTGCATTGAATGCAGCATAAGTTGTGTTTGGCGGCAGAGAATGCTTGAGGCAACGTGCAGGAAATGGGAGGATATAGAGCTGTGGTGGATGACAGGAAAGGGGATGAGAAATGGATAGAGAGATGTCGAAAGATTGGAGAGATGATGAAAAGGCCGCATTGATACCCCGGTGATGCTCTGCGATTGCTGTCTCTCACCCCCATCATCCCCCTTCCATGACTCATCAGTGACATGTGTAATTTGTCCTATGGTTGAACAAATTACAGGTTACGGCTCTAAACAGCAAAGTGTTACCAGCTTCAGTGTATTGGAAGAATGCCTTGCATGTTGACTTTCCTATTCTTCTCTTGGTAATTGAGGAACCTGATGCATCAAGACCTCCTCAGATTACCTCTGGTCGACATTCATTTCTAGGGTTTGCATACAGTACCTTGGACAGTATCTTTACTCTTTTATCCTTTTAGCATTTTGTGTTACAACCACCTTCCACTACAGTAACAGCTGCAAACCTTTTAGATACGTCTTTACCAGGTTTCCATATAGAGACTGAAACATTTAGCTTTATATAATAACTCAAGCTCACTTAGATTGAATGGAGAACATTTGATGAACATAGATTTTTATTTTGTAAAAAAGTTAAACATTGCAGCATTTTCCTCCCATTTCAAAATGAAGCGCTGCTTTTTGTTGGTCTATCACATAAAATCCCAATGAAAGACACTGTGGTTGTAACGTTGCGAAATCTGAGGTATGAATACTTTAGTACGGCACTGCACTGTGGCACCAGATGGTGTATTTGCTTTTTTTATTACTCTGTCTTATTTCTCCTCATTGCTGTTATGTGCAGATAGAAAAAAATCTACAGCTCCCTTGAAAACAGCTGACAGATGAAATGCTGCCCTTTGTTCTCTTTTTCTTATTTACGGAAACACAGCTCAAATAGGGCGAAAATGTGAAAGTGGATCATTGCCACACTCAACAGCTCCTGTTGGCATAATGGTGGGCAAGTGCACCAACAGCTTTTAAGTGCCTCCTGTCAAAAAGCACTCCATAGATCAGTGTGTTTTTGAGAATGATCACTGATGGGAACAAAACATAATAATGCAAACTTGCATAAACCCCATAAACAAACTTGTAGGTACATTTCTAAGGCCCATTTAATGTGGACAGGGTTGTAAAACCCATTAAAAAAAGATAAACGCTGATAATAGGTCCCTGTACAGACCAAAGCAGGAAATCACTGTATGGCCAGGAAGCGTTATATTTTTGCTCAGTTCACATAAAAAAATTCTGCTGACTGAACGTTCCAATGGCACCATAACGAACAGCTCTGCGGTCCGGAAAAGCTATGATAAGGTGGGTGGGGGGGGGTGGCCTTCTAGCCAGGTGCCAATGATTCACTTCTCTCACGTTTGACGTGCTGGAGGCCCAGTCTTGTGAAGCACTGCTTTTAGCACAGGGACATGTTGAGCTGCTTTCTCTCCACACATCTACCAGTCTACCCTGTCTTAGACCTTGGTAGCCAGTGGCTGAGTGGAAAATCTCTACCTTTGCACCATCTTTTGTTTCCATGACAATGCTCTGCCGACACTATGTGCTGAGTTCCCCTCAGGGTGGATGTGTACAATTGTGGGAGGTGGAGACTGCACCCCTGATTCTTTTAAAACCACTACAAGCTAAACAAGTACTGATTTAAAATAAAATATAAAAGACATCATGCATTTCTGCTGTATAGTCACATTTTTAGTCTTAAAGAAGCTGGCATCCAACAGACCGAGCAGTGAGCTTTTTACTTTTCACTAAGCTCACTACAACAACTGTTGCTTGTAAACGGTCGGTCAGTCGCTACACCAGGTACTGTCGCCACAGTGACAGATGGACCCGCCTGGTGGAGGCTATCACTCTGAGGAGAGATCTACCGCTGTGTACATGCATCCTCGCACACAGTGGACAGACAGAGTAATCTGCTTAGTAATGTCTTCCGTTTAGTGATTGCTGTGATGCCAGGTTGGTGCAGCAGATTCTGTCTATTGACTGGAACTGTGCATTACCTGTTGTCAGACTGTTCCGGTCCAAACCAGAGTTCTTAAACAGCACGCACTACATTGACAGAGTACGTGCACAGTCAATTGAAAGCTGCTTTTACTGTTTTCTCAGTCCAATCATGAAATAGTAGTTTTTTGTCAAGCTAAACAGCGTTCTTTAAACATGGAGTATACCTAGGTTAAAAGTTATTTTTGGAGATGAACCAATCACAGTTTTGGGATCTGATTTCAGATCAACAAATTCCGATTTCTGCTGGGTTCATAAACTATAAGAAGACATAAAAACAGCATTTAGATTATGTATAAATATTTAGCTTTTCTGCCATGAGTGTATATTAATTATTTACTTTTTAAGAGCAGAGGTGACTTCACACTGTGTGAGAGAAAACGGTAACCTGTCAATCAGGGTTTTATTATTTTAAAACAAAGACAAAAGGAATGGGAGTTGACTTCTTCAATTTTGTTTTGCATCTTGTATTAGCAATTATTGTTGTTAGCGTTACTAAAACAACTGTCTTGGTGTATTTCCTACATAATTCCTGTTAAGATTTTTTAAAATCCAGCATGTTCCATGATAGACTGAGGCTAAAACCTCAAATAATAAAACTAAGCAGATTTTCTGTACTCCATTTAGCCTTCCTGTTGTCTGTTAAAGATGTTGCTGTTTATGCTCTTTCGCAACATAAGTGAACTTCAGATATGTCTTAGCAGGTTGTAGAGAATATAATTTGCTTTCAAATCGCTTCCTATATCTCTGAAATAAGCTAACCTTGAGTCTTCTTATCTCAGTAACAGCCTGCACACTGAAGACTGTAGTTAGCTTTTAGCCCAACCTAGCAGCCTAGGTGTGGTGCAATGACTCATCAGACAAAAAATCAGATTTTCGAGCTTATTTCTGAGTGATTGCTGAAAGTTGTTTAGTTCCATTCACTAGCTAGTTTCTCCGTGCATCTCTGTTTATTTGGTCTCTGTAGCAAAGTGTATAGATTATTAATTATAAGGACAAGTTGTTACACAACTGTACAGTTATTTATAGGAAAACTTCACTGTTAAAATCCACAGATGAGAATAAGCCTCTTGGCAGTCCTGGTTCATTTTTTTGTTTTAGTTTGAAGGATTTAGCTGAGCACTATCTCACGGGCAGCCAAAGTGCAGGCCGGTTCGCCCACCTGTGTAAAACTCCTCTTTCCTTCCTCTTGTGTGTAATTGGGTACGGAGGTGGGTCCAAACATCCACAATGCCTTTGATCTAAGAGCTTCAAACAAATTCTGCTGCTACGCCCACAGACACAAAATCCAGCAGAGCTGCTTCTGCCTACACATGTAATGCTGACCTTTACACTATTCACTTTTTGTGTTTTCGGCAGTGACTTATAGGTCTGTCTTTCAATTATTAGACCAAATGTTTAGGCCAGTAAATGAGAAGTTTATGTGAGGATTTTTGTCTGATGCTGTTTTTGAAAAACCCATAAGTAGTTTGAATTGTTAATTTTCAGAATTTGAACAACTGTTGCACATTAAAAACACCCTAAATCAAACCATCTTTAACATACTTTCATTATTTACTTGCCTCAATTTTGGTTTTTTTGCCATTGATTGATATATTAGTCAAATGCTATCTGAACATGTTGAGATGATTAACCAGAGATTGTACATGGCCAGTTTTACCTTGATCTGTTCTCTCTGAAACTTCAGAACCTTTTTTGATTTATAAACACATCAACCAACAGTGTGTACTTTTAATGCCCATTTTTATTTTAATAAAGATTAGATAAAGGATGGGGGTGAGCATGTAATTCTATCTTTTTCTGTGAAAATCAAACTTTATCAAAGCACCTACTGCACATTTAGTCTGTTTTGTTACAGTTTTTAGCCACAAATATTCAGAACTGGCAAAACCCGACCAGCACATCTGTACTTATTAAAAAATAGAACGTTTTTGACTCTTGTACAGACAAAATTTCATTCAGAAAATCTTGTAATCCTTTAATTTTCTGTTGGACTCATATCTGATATCTGTACCAACGATCCTGCTTACATTTAGTCTTTTTTTATTTGAATCCTTCCCAAAAACTAATCATAATTTGTAAAAACAGACCTCAATGAAAACAAATCAGTCAGGAAAAGCCTGATCCATCTTTACTTGTAAAAAGAAAACATTTTGGACCATTCTATTTTCAAAACCTAACAAATGAACTAATCAATTAGACAGAGATCAGAAATGGCCAATTATCCCGATTGGCCCGGATCTTATATGTGTATGTCGAATACAGGAAAATCAGAAAATATTTTCTACTGTTCAATAACTGCATCAAAACTAAAATCTTCAACCATTTTCATTCTATAACCACATTAGCCAACAATATGTTCTTGGTTGCACGTTTTTCGAAGTTATAAATACCAGTTAAATGTCAGGATTGTATACTTTAGAGCATAAATCGGAATAATCATGCAATCTCATCATTTTCCTTTGATTTTAAAATTACTACCTCTATCAAAGAGCCTGTAGCTCATTTTTATGTATTTATTTGGTGTTGTCCTTAAAAAAAAAAAAAAAAAAAACTGAAATCTGGGTTCAAAGAAAACTGGTAATGTATAGGAAAGGCCCGATGAGTGCATCTTTAATGTTGACTGATGGCATCCTTTTCCCCAAGGGCTACCTCTTTGGATTGGCATGACCAATCATGAATTGTGTTAGAGAATTGTCACAGATCCCCCAATAAATGACTCCAAACAGTCAGGGAAGGGGGGAGAACAGGTGAAAAAAGGAGGTGAGGGAAGTAAAGGAAGGAGAGCTGAGAAGACTACTGCAAACGTAACTCAGTTGGAGCTGTCAGCTGTAAATGAACCCAAATGTCTGAGAGATAAAGCGGGGAGGATCCGGTGTTCATGCATGTGTGAGTAAGATTTTATCCTCTCAGATTCCCTGAAGGATTTACACAATAGTGGCTTGTTTCCTTGAAAGAAATAGCCTCGACTCGTGCACGTTTTTAATTGTAGTGTATGGCTGCTGTTTGGCAGAGGTGTCCACCCATTGTTCAGTTTTAAAAAGAATAGTCGTAGTTTAATGCATTCTTTTCTGCATTGTCTATTAAAAAACTAGAGCTGGATCAATAAAGGTGGAGAGGTCAGTCATATTTCAGCAACAAACTTCCCTCCGTGGATGCGGGCCTGCGCTCGCATTCCAGCAATGTGTCAGTCTTCTTTTCTGAGCGCGCCTGTCTGTGATAATGATATTTCTGCAATGATTGCTCACGCAGAAACATGTCTGTCATACCTCAAGCACACTTTGATTTGTGTCGGGACCACTGCATGCAGACATCTGATGCTTGCGTGTGTGTGTGCGTACACGGCAACTGAATAGATGTTTACCAGTGTGTGCGGGAGGATGGGAGGGAGCGAGAGAGGCTGAGATGAGGCGTAGAAGAGAAGAGGGAGGGAGAGAGGGTGATGATGCTAAGGGAAAAAACAGGAGGGAGGACAGTGAACGGCGAGGTGGGAGAGAGGGAGGACGAGTGGGGAAAAGACCTGGAGGACGCGCCAACTGCCTATAGATGCTGCAGCCTTCGACAGCGGAGCGCGGTGCTCAGCGGACACAGGAAGATGGTCTCAGTAAGAGGGGAACTGACGGTTGCCTATAATTTAATGTTCAGTATCTTGGACTCCTTCTCCATGGGTAATGCCTACGGCCAGGACCTTCCGAACAAAGCTCGCTTTTCTCCTCTCTCTTTATTCCTCAGCTTAATTGTTCATCTGCGTTCTTTCCTCCGCTCCCAGCTCACACTTTTTTGTTTCCTCGAACACGTACACACACACTCTCTCTCTCTCTCTCTCTCTCTCTCTCCCTCCCTCTCTCTCTCTGGTGCGTGTAGCTGGGGTCTAGGAAGCGCCGGGTAAGCCCTTGGGGCCGGCCCCGCTCGTTCTCTGCACCATTCAAGCCAAATACTGGACGCGGCGGTGATGCAGCTAGATCGCGCTGCCTAGACCCCCACCCCTCCACCTCCTACCACCTCCCTACCCTGCTCGAGCGCCAGCCGTGGATGGGCAAGCAAAGGCACCCAGAGGGGAAAGAAATGAGATGAGATAAAGGGGTTGAGGGCTAAATGAGCACTGCTTTGACATTGTTTGGGGAGTCTGCATTTTGAAATGTTTTTTTTTTCCCCTTCTGTTACTTTTTATCTGAACATGGACTACAAACTCCATTGGTAACCTTCTGCCTTTGTCTTTTTCTCTTCTCTGTCTGGCTTCACAGGAGTGGCACCTGCAAAGAAGAGCCCCAAACTGGTAAGTTACAGCATTTCCACAAATTTTCCACCATCTGTCTCAAAGTGCATCTACCTGATCCCAGCCTCCCACACCCCCACCCTCTGGTGCTGGAACTTGTGCTGATGTTCTTGCTCTGTTTGTTTACATGGGGTGCTTTGCTTTGTGGGGGTGAAACCCTGTAGCTTTACATGAGCACCCCTCCTCTGGCTGAGGATGGGACGAGGCTTTGATGCACCGCGTGAGCTGGGTTGCTAACGTGGTGATTATGGCATCATGCTGGGTGCTAAGTTTGCAGTGTGAGAGCAAAATGTGTGATCAGGGCAGGGAGATGTCTGCACTGAGAGACCCCTTCCAACGTTTCTGACTGAATGCATGTCTGTTATTTTTTGTTTTGCAGGATTATTATGACCCGGCTCCACCATACAGAGATTACACTAGGATGGTATGTGATGTTACTTAGAAGGGCTGCAAGTATTTTGGAAATGAGGGGCTGGTGTTGGGTATATCATGGTGGTGGTTGTTCTTAAAGAAGAAAGTTTGGAAAAGGTGTGGGCTGGTATATTCTCCCTGTTAGATAACCTTGAACAAAAATACCCCAAGATCACGGTATTTACCCAAAAACTTACAACAGAAACAGAAAAGCAGCAATTATTCCTACTACTACTAAAATTATATATCCTGATGATTATTACAGTTTTAATGTGATATAAAGCATTCATTACTTTAGTAATTCTTCAAGGAAAACTACAAAAACACTAAATGTTGTTAAAGTTTTCTTTTGCTTAGTTCGCCGAATATACCTTTTTGCCATTCTACACTTTAAAGAGTAATGCAAGAACAAACAAGAGGATATTAGTTGATTAGTCAGGCTTTCTGCCGAGTAAGAGCCCTTGTAATCTTAAAAGTGTTTAATCCTCTGGAGCCAAACACAGCATTTTTGTTACAAGTGTTTCTGAGACCTCTTCCTTTTTAACAAAATTATTGCTTTCCTCAAAAGCCTTCAAAATGTCATTGAGAAAATATATATCACTTTGATTTGCTTCTTCAGTTAAGATCTGGATCAATTTACCTCTTTGCCAATTTGTACCTCTTGGTTTGTACATATGCAATGCCATTTTGTACATTCCTACATTACAATATCTAAATATTGTTTTATTACACACTATTCACATTTATTTTACTTCTGATGCCGGTTGGGGCCTGCCAACCCTTTATATAACATGGCAGATTATGACCAGTGATGAAATCAAAATAATTATAAGCAACTTGATGCTGCTAGAAATTATTTATTGTTATATTTATTGTTATATTTCCTAGACTATGACTAGAGTACAGAAAATGACTTTAAATAACTTGTGGTCCAAGTGGGTACCACACTGCTGGATGGTGCCTGTAAACTAACGTGTGGCCGGTACAAAACAGCCCTCAGTAGACGGCACCATTTTCTCCCCATAAAAGCTGGATTTTAATTGACCAAAACAGCAAACACATTAAACAATGAAGGGGTGAAATGAACAGCACACCTTTCATGGATTGTACTTACATAATTACTTATTTTTGAGAAAAAGGCCACCAACATTCATTCATATGTTTTAGTTCAGGTTGGATATATGGATGTTGTTTCACTGTGATTAAATTACAAGGCTTGTGATGCGGGGAAGGAAATGTCCATTCTGGTGACATTTAAAGCCATAAATTCAGCCTTCATAAAACTAAGAATACAACTGTTCCTGAAACTGGATTTTGTACTTTCAGGAACACACATTACTTACTTAATTTATTAAATTAAGGTATTAAGTAAGTACTTTATTAAGTTAAATGTTTTTAAAAAGTCTTAAATTTAACTTTCTGAAACTTACAGAAAACCTACTGGGGTTGGACAATGAAACTGAAACACCTGTCATTTTAGTGTGGGAGGTTTCATGGCTAAATTGGACCAGCCTGGTAGCCAGTCTTCATTGATTGCACATTGCACCAGTAAGAGCAGAGTGTGAAGGTTCAATTAGCAGGGTAAGAGCACAGTTTTGCTCAAAATATTGAAATGCACACAACATTATGGGTGACATACCAGAGTTCAAAAGAGGACAAATTGTTGGTGCACGTCTTGCTGGCGCATCTGTGACCAAGACAGCAAGTCTTTGTGATGTATCAAGAGCCACGGTATCCAGGGTAATGTCAGCATACCACCAAGAAAGACGAACCACATCCAACAGGATTAACTGTGGATGCAAGAGGAAGCTGTCTGAAAGGGATGTTCGGGTGCTAACCCGGATTGTATCCAAAAAACATAAAACCACGGCTTCCCAAATCACGGCAGAATTAAATGTGCACCTCAACTCTCCTGTTTCCACCAGAACTGTCCGTCGGGAGCTCCACAGGGTCAATATACACGGCCGGGCTGCTAGAGCCAAACCTTTGGTCACTCATGCCAATGCCAAACGTCGGTTTCAATGGTGCAAGGAGCGCAAATCGTGGGCTGCGGACAATGTGAAACATGTATTGTTCTCTGATGAGTCCACCTTTACTGTTTTCTCCACATCCGGGAGAGTTACGGTGTGGAGAAGCCCCAAAGAAGCGTACCACCCAGACTGTTGCATGCCCAGAGGGAAGCATGGGGGTGGATCAGTGATGGTTTGGGCTGCCATATCATGGCATTCCCATGTCCCAATACATGTGCTAGATACTTGGGCGCGTCACTGCCAAGGACTACCGAACCATTCTTGAGGACCATGTGCATCCAATGGTTCAAACATTGTATCCTGAAGGCGGTGCCGTGTATCAGGATGAAAATGCACCAATACACACAGCAAGACTGGTGAAAGATTGGTTTGATGAACATGAAAGTGAAGTTGAACATCTCCCATGGCCTGCACAGTCACCAGATCTAAATATTATTGAGCCACTTTAGGGTGTTTTGGAGGAGCGAGTCAGGAAACGTTTTCCTCCACCAGTATCACATAGTGACCTGGCCACTATCCTGCAAGAAGAATGGCTTAAAATCCCTCTGACCACTGTGCAGGACTTGTATATGTCATTCCCAAGACAAATTGACGCTGTATTGGCCGCAAAAGGAGGCCCTACATCATACTAATAAATTATTGTGGTCTAAAACCAGGTGTTTCAGTTTCATTGTCCAACCCCTGTATATTTCCAAGCAGGCAAATTTAGGTTTCTTAAGCAAGGCTGGCCAGCAGTGTGCCACAACAAGTGGAGGAGGGGAAGCACAGCACTCCTCCATGCTTGACAAAGCTGGAGACAAGTACTGTCTCTGCAGAACCACCGCTGACATCTCGTTAAACTTATGAACAATAGTATGAACAAGTATAGTAGGAACAATTTGAATATTTCAGTTGTTTTGAAATGTAACTTGATTGGTATCAAGGTACGCCAACATACCTTGATACCAATAATCTGCCTCTTCCCACTAGGCATACTAGGAACCAGTAAAACAGTTTCTTAAAAAGTTATTGGAGCGGGAAAAACCAATGCATTAGACTGGTCTCAGTACATTAAAGGAGAACTCTGTGACTGTGGAAGGTCATATCTAATAGATCCATCAAGGACAATACATTTGTTTTCATTTGAAAAGGGAGGGAGGTTTGGACTTTATGTGCATTAGATACCAGAAAAACAAAAACAAACACATTTTTTTGGGAAAACAAACGAGGAATGAGAAAAAATGAGAAAATAATTTTGTGAACTGATGGACTTAAGTCTAAAAGTCTGTCAGTAGCCACAAACAATAGCATTTCCCTTTCATTAACTGACTCTATTGATTTTCAAGTTTACCATTGAACCCACTGAGCTTCCGCTCCGATCACGAAGTGCAAGTTGCAGCTCCCACTTAGTATTTTCAAGAGCATCAAGCTTCTTTCATGTCTAACAAGCATGATGAATATAAACATGAATTGCAGAGGTGTGGGAGGGAGATTCAGTGAGTAATGAGTCAGAATTTATTGAAGACATAGCTGCACTTTGAAGGCCAAGCACTTTGATAGTTGAGAACCGACGAGCCCCCCTGCCCCTTCTCTTGTATTTTTGTCCACCATATCCAAAGTAATGTGCAGTCACGTGATGTGTACAGCCTTAACTGCTGTCATTTCTTTCTCCTGCCGCCTCAAAATTGCTCCGACTGTAACTCTTTCATTTTGCTGCTCTGTTTGCAATCGTCACAGCAGGATGAATTCTGCACGCTAAGGATAAAGACTGTAAAAAAAAAAAAGAAGATGCCTTGAGAAGGCTGTCAGCTTGCACTTGAGCTCAGAAGTGCATGTGTTTAATTCTGACACCTCAAATCCTTGAGAAAGTGTTTAAGCACCCATGTAATTAAGGGACCGGGTGCAATTTATGACTTCACCACTAAAATCATCTTTGTTTCAAACCCAGAAGTGCTTTATTCACTGTGATTTTTTTTTCTCCATTTGCAGCAGAGAATGCATTTCTTTGTTAAAACTCTCCCCTCTGCTAGACAAAAGGAATACGCAATGTGGCCCTTATAAATTGATCCACGGTGTTTTCATCCCTCAGTCGAATGACTTAATCATGAGAAACCACTGAGAGATATTTCTCTGTACTCTTGTAAGCTAAAGGAGTTTCTCTGAATAAAGCAGCTTGATTATTCTGTTAGTTGATTAAGGTAGAAATGCAGTCACAGTGGAAATATCTTAGTCTGCTTCCTTTTACCCCGAGGAGAAGCAATTGTTAGTCTTTTTTGTGCTATAATATAAAACTCTTTTGTATTTGTATCTTCATCATCTTTGTTTCTCCTCTCACCAGCCTCAGTCCTGATCCCTTTTGTCTTATCTGCTGCAGAGAATGCAATAACCCTTATATGTCAACTCTGAGTTTAATCTTCCATTCTCCATTAAAGCCTGTTTTACAGAGTCAAATGATATTGATATACTTCCCCAACAGCAATTGTCAAGGAAGGACAGTCAGAACAGTTCCCAGCATAGTGTTTCCAGCCACCGGAGCACTCATACGGAATCACCCGCGCACTCGTCTCTGGCACCCCCCCTCAGCGAGATCAGCACTCCCCCGGCCCCCTCGCAGCCCTTGCCTGGCCTGCCATCCCAGGACTCTCAAGGAGACGGGACCATCCACAGAAAACCTGACCCCTTTAAGATCTGGGCCCAGTCCAGGAGCATGTATGAAAGTAGGCGTAAGTATTTGACTTTTTGGTGGCGGTTGGATGAGGGATGCATGGGGCAGTGGGGTGGAGACTCTTGGTGTGTTTGCAATTGGAGTTGAAAGGTTTGGGAAACAAATCTTGTATGTAGGTACTTGGTCCTAGCTTCTGAAAGTAGCCAAATGAGCATTCTAATACTGCATTCTGTTTATACTCTGAAGTCGGATTTTCCGAGTCCCTAGTTGGAAGTCCAAGCTTCTGAAATAGGATATCCAACTTAGAATGCCTGATTTCTCCATGGAGAAATCTGAAAATCCAGCATGGCTGTGACAGAAAACCACTGAAAAACTGCACAAGTTATCTTTTTATTTTCGTTTTGACTGCCTGTATCACATTAAACCAGTACAACATACACCATACAACCTCTATTTGTGAACAGGTTCCTTAAGTGTTTGAGCACATATAATGGAAAGAAGTATATTTTTAAAAGCTTGTATTTCTACTTGTAGTTAGCACAGACTCTGAAGCCCCCTCTGCAATTTATACCTCCATTTTGTACCTGTGCAATACTGCTTGGTCCCTCCCTAATTTCACACCCATAGCACACTATTTGTTACCCAATTACCGAAAATCTTCAAATCACATATATGATTTTATTAAATCGTAGATTTTCTGCAGGCCAAAAATACTAAGTTTCCTTTTAACACAACTTAATAGTGAATTGCATTTTGTTTATGTCTGACAATACACAATCATTTCCCCTCTCTCTCCGTGCTAAGCTAAGTTAGCCGTATCATTTGGTGTGAGGTGATGCTTCTGATCTGATCCAAAGCTCTTTAACCAACCTTTGGTCGTGAGATAAAGGTTGTCTTTTTGGAGGGCAAGTTTTGTGAAAGACAGGGGACATTAATGGAGTTTTCGAAATTTCTAGTTGACTTTAAAACTTAGGCTTACATTTAGCTGTCTACTACAACATGTTTCAATTCTGGATTGTTCCTCAACTGTACTGGTCATTGGACACATCTCACAGTTGAGCTAATTTGACTATTAACCGATGCCTGGTTAACACCATGGCTAACCTGTGGTACCAGGCAACTACAGATTATCTCCCAGAAAAAAGGTTTCCCACATGTTTTCGGTCCTTACTCAGTGTGGACTAATGATGCTGCTTTTGTTCATTTCTCAGCACTAACACAACTGACATACTTTTGACTTCCCACAAGAGTAATGTAGTACATAATTAGCAGCCCTTTCTATCCAGTCAATGTGCTAGTGCATAGTTCCAATTAATAGGAATAACACTCAGATCCTCTGTCAAATTTCAAAGTAAAAGAGAAAAAGGAGAAACGCAGTGAGTTTGGATAAATTGCTACATCTCACCAGATGTCCAAGCATCTTTTGTCAGGGATTTTTCATTATTTATAGGTCTGTGAACATCATCTTGTGCAAAAGGAAAGGAAAAAAGGGACACTGAGGATAAAGAATCCAAAATCCAAAATGGATAATATTTTTTCAAGGCAATTAAAACGTGGTACATTCCTAGCAAGCGTTTATGTAATTGCCTGAGTTAGTTACCTCATTAGAAATAGACAGAGAAAACTAAAAATAACCATTTGAGAATCATTAAACAAAAACATCTTTTTGGATGTAAGTGAATTAACAGAAGTCGACAGAAATCCAGTATGAAAAGACAAGGGGATTGTGACATACACAAAGGTCAGGAGGAACACCTGGAATAACAGTAGACAGGTGACCGGTATCAGTAGGTGTGAATACTCTCCCTCCCCCTCAGACTGCTGTGAGCTTTCATTTCAAAAAATCCGTCTGTTTTCCCTCCGCAGGACCAAGGCAATCAAATTTCTCCACTTTCGCTTTCAGTGTAATGACACGCTCTGCTGAGATCAAGGTCTTTCCACGCATCATGTGTTGAATGATTTCCATTTGCACAAATAATCCTCCCAAAACCTTGCAAATTGTTGACCTGCTTCAAATTAGCTGGGCCAGAAATGGTTGGAGGCTTCATGTTTTATTGGGCTCTGTTTTGATTGTCTCTGGGTTTTAACATGTTCCCAGATTAATTTTCTTAATGTTTGAACCAAGTGTTCTGTTGCTTGGCTCTGCAAGGCTATTTTTGAAACACCCTCGTGTGCCAAGTTGGTTCACCCCGGGGATCACTTAGAGATCTATTAATCGCCACGGGCAGATTGCAGCAGTTAGCCTTGGACTCGCTCGGTTCCTCCACAGAAACATTGGGGTAAACTGGAAGGAATAGCCACACTGCATGGATTTTAAATGTTGACTGAAAGGACAGATTGAAAACAAGCTTCTTGTGCCTTCTGCCACACTGCCTCTTTGTGGCTTTGGTGCTTTTGGCAGCAGCAGTCTGCACTGAGGCAAATTGAAATCTCTCTGGGGTTTTGCTCAGAGATGCACAGCTGCAACGGTACAAATGCTAGCACCAGCCCATGCAATGCTGTTTACAGTTTCTTGCAAAAACATTCATAACCCTCTTTTTCCCCATTTTGTCACCTTACAACTATAATCTTCAAAGTATTTATTGGAATCTAATGTGATAAACTAACACAATGTGGCAAGATAATGATGAATTGTTTTCAACATTTCTTTTAACCCCCCTTTACTATGATACCCCTAAGTAAAGTTGTTATAACCAATTGTCTTTAGAAGTCACCTAATTACTAAATACTCAACCTGAGTGTAATTTAATCACAGGATACATACAAGTGAAGGCCTCAGATGTCAGTTGGAGAACATTAATAAACGTACAACATCATATAACCATGAACACAGCATACAGGTCAGGGATGAAATTGTAAAGAAGTCTGAAGTGGGGTTAGGTTATGAAACAGTTTCCCAAGCTTTGAACTCCTCATGGGTCGCTGTTGAATCTATCATCAGGAATAGAATGAGTGGGCTCAGCGCTGGTGGTGTAGCCTCGATGCGGCTGTCCCGGGTTCGAGTCCCAGACCTGGCAACCTATGCCAAATGTCTCCCTGTCTCTTTGTCCTCTTTCCTGTCTACCTACTGTCGATAAATGAAAAATAAAGGCCTCTACTGCCGCAAAAAAAAAGAAGAATGAAACGAGTATGGCTTGGACGTCCACTCAAGCAGACAAAATGTAACTGTTTGGCAGAAAACTAACATTGCATATCTGCCTAAGAACATAGTAGCAGCATCATGCTATAGGGATGCTTTTTTACCACAGTTGGTCAGAGTTTAAAGTTGGGAAGATGGATGATGCTAAAAGACATCCAGGAGGATTTGAGAAAGGTGCGAAGGTTTAGCGCAGGGCCCTTGGATTCAATCCCATAAATTTGTTTATCAAGCTCAGGTGGTTGAGTCAGATGCACATTTTTAGAAAAAAGTGTTAGGCTGCAATTGGTGCGAGGCCTTTCAAAAAACATGCAGAAAAATAAGTTCTTAAAATGGAAATTTAAAGGTGCAGGAAAAAAATATTCATCTTTTATCAACCATGTTTTTTTGGCTATTAATTAATTATAATAATAAATAGGATTACAAAGATCCAGTTCAAATGAACTACTTTCAACTTGACATTTTTGGCCCCAATGGCAAACAGCTTGGGTACTAGTGTGGTAGAGAAATACCTCCAAACACAATTCCAGCAAAGTGTGGTTCTTCAAGTATAAACTAAGGGGGCTGAATACAAATGAACACCATATTTAGTCGGAATATTATTTGTGATACCATGTATCATTTTCCCTTTCTACTTCACAACAATGCTCTATTATCACCTAAAGTCACGTTAAATACTTTGAAGGTTGTGCTTTTGAAAAGGGGGTTGTGTATTGTGAAGAGTGGTATAAATATAGTTTTTTCAAAGTACTGTGCAAGCTCTGTCATTTTATTTTTGGACTCTAAAACAAACAAGTGAGCAGAATCACAGCTCAAAACAAACCTTTATTTATCTCATGCATATTGACAAAGGTGGGAATGCAAATACCACATTTTTCATAAATACACTGTGTTGTCCATTTGATGTGAGTGTAATATTAAATTTAAAAATAAAAGGTTTACTATTTCAGACATCACAAAAGAGCCCTAGCCATCTTGTTTCTAATTATGTCAGTCTTTGTTTAAAGGTTTTATGCTTCTTTCTTTCTTTTTTGGTCTAAAACTTCGGCTTTGAACCAAAAATAAATGCTCTCACCTTTTGATGCATCAGTTGTTTGCTCCTGCTTTGTTTATTCCATGTGACACTTTTATATCAAAGCCTAAAATAGTTGAGGATTATTCCTGTTCTGACACAAAAAAGCATCTGATTTGACTTTCTGAAGAACAGCAGCTCTTATGATCCCTTTGTTGTCTGCAAGAAATTTAACTGTGAGAATCGAGCTTAATGTCCTTCCTCAAATTCATCCTGGCTGTTTTTTTTTTCGACCGGTGACGGCACTAGGATAATTTTCCTCAAGATTACTGATGGCGTTTTATTGATTTCACAGTTCCAGACTTCCAGGAGCAGGACATTTTCCTGTGGAGGAAGGACACAGGCTTCGGCTTTAGGATCCTTGGAGGCAACGAGCCAGGAGAACCTGTGAGTCTCTCAAAAAGTCCCTGTGTTCCTATTTATGTTGCTTTTTGCATTACCACAATTTTCTCTGTATCTTTGCATGAAATTCAGCTCAGAAGATTCAGGAATGTAAATAAAAAGGAAAGGTTTTTCCCAGCATTTGGGTGTGAATCTGTACAGTTCTTTCGTTGCTATGTTGGACTCTTGACAAATTCACATCATTGATTTTTAACAAGACTCTTTGACACGACGACCTCACACCTTTTTGGAGGCAGACTTATCGTTTGTACTGGTTCACATTCCCACACTGTTCTTTCTTCTCTTAAAGGAAAATAAAATAGTCTCGGCTTGAGTTACAGTACCTCTGCTGTTAAATCAAATACATGATATTAAATGCAGTGGTTAGGATTATGTTGTTGCATAACATGTAAGAAGCACAGCATGAATGTGTTTTCTGTTTCCTGGTTTAAGTCCTATTTATCTGCTTTGCTTGTGTTCCAGATCTACATTGGCCACATAGTGAAGTATGGCGCTGCAGATGAGGATGGGCGTCTCCGATCTGGAGATGAACTGATATGTGTGGACGGCACAGCGGTGGTGGGCAAGTCGCATCAATTGGTGGTGCAGCTGATGCAGCAGGCTGCCAAGCAGGGCCACGTTAATCTTACTGTGCGGCGTAAAACCAACTACGCAGGTAAGACAAGATAAGGAAGCTGCTCAATGGAGTTGGAATATATTTAAAACCCAGATTTTGATCGCTATATTGTCCCATCAACAACAGGGAAAAGGTTATAAATTAAAACTGCAGTTTTTCTTTTCAATATTAACCCAGTGAAAAGGAAACTGACCCAACACAGTTTGTTTCCTATTAACCATTCTCATTTGTGAATGTTGACTTTAAAGCCAGAATATTTACGAGCATCAACAGCGTAAGCAAGGTTACAAGAACACTGGGGTTAACTATTAGCTTACAAAAATAACCATAATATTGTTTTTTTATGCTCTATGAAGTCTGACATGTCTGCTACGTTTTCCACAGTACAATGGCTTACAAAAAATAGAGTAGAATTTGGGCCCAAATTATTTAAATTGTGGAAAAGTGCAGACTGTATAAAGTTTATCCCATCAATTTTGATTCTGTCTGTTTTAAGCACATTTAACTATAAAGATATGGTAACAGCTTAATGAATGAAATATAAACCAGAAATTCTCATAAATAATACATATGGTTAATGGATACAATGCATATTTATGTTACATGGAAATTGTGTAGTCTCCATGATAATATTTTTTTTGACAAAGGGTTTAATAGAAGCCTTCAGAGTTGCAATTCTGACTAAAATGAGGCCTCCTTTTCTTTATTTCCAGTTTAGTCTTAATATATTTGACATTTACAACATGCTGAATACTCAGGCTTTTTTATTTTTAAATACATAAAATATAAAATATTCATTTTATAAAATGTCTCCATGCTGACACTTTATACCTGTATTTCTTACTAGTAAATAATAGTAAAATAAAATACCTTTAAAATTAATTGTTTAGTAATATTGATTTGAAAGCACATTACGTGTATCTCTCCCCTGTCTCAGTGGATTGTATAATAATCAAAAATCCAAACCTCTCAGTCTCTCAGACACACAACTGGACTGACCTCCTTAACCTGCTATTTTAATAGTTTTTTTATCTAGTTATTAAAAACCTGACCATATCCCAATGCTGTTAACACATTAACGCGGGGATCGGCAACCCGCGGCTCTTTAGCGACGCCTTATTGGCTCCCTGGAGCTTTTTAAAAATGAATGAAAATGGAAAAAGATGGCGGAGAAAAAAAGATTTTTTGTTTTAATATGGTTTCTGTAGAACGACAAGCCTGACAAACATTCTTAACATTTTCCAATCCTGTAGAAATGTGTAGAATAAATATTACATTTCAACATTTCTGTCAACAAAGATTTGCGTCGTAGCCTGCGACACATGTTTCTTTCAGCTCGGCGTGGTGCCAGGCAGGTAGCTGTTGCAAACAAACCGGTGGTTGTGTGGTGGGCCATGGATCCCAAATCATTTGCTTTCATTGCCAATATGTTTGCTTTGTAATGAGAAGTTGTCAAATAACAAAAAGAGTAATGTGGGAAGACATTTCCAGGGAAGGCATGATACGTTTGCAGCCGAGTACCCACTTGGTAGTGAGAGAAAAAGTGCGATTGCATTACTTCTGGAGAAATTAGAGGGCCGCAAAGATAGATTTAAAAAGTGGATTGCATCTCCAAACTCCATTGCTGCTGCTAGTTTTGTTGCAACCCGGGAGATAATACAGTGTGGAAAATCGTTCACGGATGGTGACTACATTAAGGATTCATTCATTAAAATATCAACACACCTATTTTCAGACTTCAAAAACAAAACCAAGATAATACAGAAAGCGTTGCCTTCATTATAAGGCTTTTAATTGTTTGCTGCTCCAGACAGATTTGTTTTTTTGGTCCAATATGGCTCTTTCAACATTTTGGATTGCCGACCCCTGCAGTAACGGTATGTGCAGAGGTCACATTGAGTATAACGTTTCCCTTGATGCTGATACTTTTTATTTATTTAAAATCTCTACATTTCCTTATGTTCTATATTGCCATTACTTTTTAAACATTTACTTTTGAATAGTCTCACATCACAAGCTTTGATGGTATTCAGTAGCTAAAATACACTCTGTACTGAGCACTACTGGAGCCGTTATTTATAGCCGTATTTATATTTATCTAAGTTCCGTGAGGAGCCTCGGGCCCTCTTTATCACTGTACGTGCAAGCCTTTTTCCTTCCTCCTCTTTGGTCCATGGAGCTGGAAGCGGATAGCCTATGCTGCAAATAAACATTTCGCCCCATCACTGATGTCACAACGCTCATCTCAGCACTGCCACGCCCTGCTCCTCCCTACTCCTCAGCAGGCAAAATAGAAAAGGCCTATAAACATGATGGACAGGATGCTCAACCTTTGGCCCGGTGACGGCAGCCAAAGGTTGAGCATCGCCTGTTCCCCGTCTGCCCTCTGAGGCGCCTTCCCTGAGCAGCCGTACAGGAAATTAATTGTGGAATGATATGAAACGCCCAGATTCTGCAGGCAGGTCACGTCTTCAGTTTAGCTTTTGTTCACAACAGATTAGAGAGCAGATTCTTAAAGAAGGTTGTTTTCTGAACTTCATTAAGGCTTAAGCTGGCAGTTAGGGGAGGAAAAGTACTTTTATTAAATTGAATAAATGATGTATGTGTTTTGTTGTATAATCTTTGTTTTCTGTGTTGTGCATCATTATTTCATTGTCTCCCAAGCCTTTTCTTGATCTTTTGGGGCCCGTCACATGCCTCTGTTCTTATTCAACTTCCTGTTTGTTCTTCTTTATTTCCTTTGTAAAATCTTTTCTACCGTCCTTCTTTAGCTCCTTCCTCACCTTATGCTTCTGTCTCGTCTAGTTAAATCAGACGGAGATGTCCCTCCATCACCAGCGTCCTCACACCACAGCAGCACCCAGGCGCCCAGCCTGACAGAGGATATGGGGAAGCGCACCCCGCAGGGCAGCCAGAATTCCCTCAACACGGTCAGCTCCGGCAGCGGCTCCACCTCTGGCATCGGCAGCGGTGGAGGAGGAGGTGTAGGAGCTGGGGCTAGTGGGAACACTGTGGTGGCTACTGCGGCGGCAACCACGTCCTCCCAGCCCCCGAATGGGACCACAAACACTGCCGCCGGCGTTTCCTCCGCCGTGCAGCCGTACGACGTGGAGATCCGACGGGGCGAGAATGAAGGGTTCGGTTTTGTCATCGTATCATCCGTGTCGCGGCCTGAAGCAGGCACCACCTTTGGTAAGCGATGCTTCACTTAATGAACTTAAACAATATTCATAGGTACTTTGTTTTGATGTTACATGCAAATATTACAGTTCTACCCACCACAAACTCAAAAGACACATGAGGGCTTTTTTCTTACCTTTGGGTTCTTTAATCTTTTTTGTCTCCTTTGTGGAACTCCTTTGTACCATCACGAGAACCACCGAGTGCTAAATAGCCTGACAACCAGCACAGATTCTGGCTATTTACAGTCGCACCAGATCAGTATCAACAGCCTTCAAAGAAGCGCATCTTTTTTTTTTTTTTCTGCTTCATTTCCTCTCCAGCCTGTCAAACCAAGACACTGAAACCCTTTCTTCCCTGCAGCTGCTGCTACACTCACACAAAGCTTTCATAATTGATCACAAGTGAAGTGGGTCTTACGTAAGGCATCTGTATTATTCAGCTCCACTTAAATTGCTTCAGCTGAGCACGTTGGCACTAAAAGCCTAATGACAACTTAATGAGGATGCAGTTCTCCAAACGGTAAATAGATGAATCAATCAGACTTTATTGATATGTATCTATTTTACACCTCAGAATAAGTTTTTAGATAATATTGAATTGCTTAATTGCAAATAAATATTCCCCTTTTTTTTAGCAGCCCATATGACTGGTATTTTCTTAAGCCGCCATTTTAACCACATGGGTTGTGTCTTTTTCTAAGCAGGGATGACTTCCCAGACTCATTTCACCTATACAGTGCTATACAAAATTATTCATACCCCTTTGAACTTATTCACATTTTTCAACATAAAACTGTGCAATTCAGTGTGTTTTGATAGTATTTTATGTGAGAGACCAACACAAAGTAATGGAAGAAAAAGCATGGTTTTATAAAAACAGTTAGAAATCTGAAAAGGGTTGATTTACATTTGTGTTTGGCCTACTTTACGCTGATACTCAAAGGAGTATCACAAAATTCACCTCAACAGCAAATAGAGTCGACCTGTGTTTGATTTGATTAAACACCGATGCAGTAACCCTTGCAGTTTGCTTCAAGCCATGTAGCAGAACAGAGCAAACATGTGGAAGAAGGTGCTTTGGTTAAATGGGATCAAAAATCGAATTTTAGGCTTAAAAGCAAAATGCTACTCGTGATGGAAAACTAGCTTTAGGTCACTGAGTACACTAAGGTAGTGGCTGCATCATTTTTGGGAATGTTTTTTGTGGTGCTATTGCCCTTTATTCACAGTAATCAGACAGGAAATGAGTAGGGAGAAGAGGCAAAAGCATGCAGGCAGAGGATAGTTTTCTTTCACACAGATAAGGAAGATGGTCCAAAGTACACGGAGAATGGAAGGAGCTGAGTGGGCAATCCTGGCAGAAAAGTTGTAAGAGGCTGGAAAAGACCTGAAAATGACTCACTTTCCAGCAGAACGAGGACCCTAAACATACAGCCAGAGCAATAATGGAAAGGTTGGGATTAGAGCATATTCATAAAATAAAAGGGTACCAGTCAAAATCTGCACTGAAGAACCTAAAGTGAAAAGATGCTGGTAGCAAAACACCACAAGACTTCCCATCCCTGCACACCAAACACTTTACAGTTTTATTCATAAAACATGAAAATCGTGCATCATTTTCCTTCCATGTCACAGTTATGTGCTACAATGTGTTGGTCTAACAAATCAAATTTAACATGACAAAATGTGGAAAGGTTCAAGGCTCTGTACTGCTATGCCATTCCCCTGTCCGCTGTGCTCCTGTCTGTTGGTATGAACAGACCAAAAACCTTTGAAAACAGCATCACAGGTCGGCTTACAAAGCACCAAATTTCTCCTTCACAGGAGTACAGTGGAAAGCACAAACTAGCAGTTGAGCTTCATTTTCTTTGACTTAACATGTACAATTCACGCGAGGCATTTCCTTCTCTTTCTTTTTGCGCTTAATATTTCTCAGCATGAATCTGACTAGATTTATTTAACAGATAGCAAAGGGTTGACGGTTAGACACGTTTGTAGCAGAATAAAAGCAGTAAGTGTGTTGCATAGGTGAAATGAATAGTAATGAAAAGGAAGACTAGATAAATTGCTACAGTCTGCAGACGGAGAGGAAGAGAACACCTCAGGGTAGATGGGGAGATGTCAGCTCTGATGTATGTTTCTCGTCCCTAACATCCTGCAGGTATAGCTATCTGGGATGTAACAAATCAGAACTGTTTCCATATCCGCTTTCTAATGCTAGCACGGAAATATCTGAAATTTATTTTGACTAGTGGTTTTACAGAAGCTTTAGCAAATGAGATTATTCAAGAATACATTGGATATGGGATTTGGGTCCTGATTTTTTTTTTGGTTTCTTCACAGTCTGTGCATTTTCAAATCAAATAAATATGGACATTTAACGTTCCCAGATTCTTGTCCCTGTTCAATATTCCAGATTGTAATAATCTGACTTTCTAAAAATAAATAGCTCAAAAAGTGTTCATTCTTTAGACCAATTACACATATTAGATATATACAAGCTGAGAACAGCTGTATTTGCTCTGATTCATTGATGGATTTTCTTTTATTGAGATCTGACCCATTGATTCTGATTTGACCAACTTTTTTTGTTTAGTTATTGTTTGTTTATTTCTTCCTGACTATAACTATAAAACGGGGACTGGAAACAACGCTCTGAAGATTCTTGGATAGAGTAACTAGTCTTTAATCCCACTGAAAATGAGGCATGATTATCGTTGTTCAACAATCAAAGCAAACCTCCCCAACCTTCCTAAGCTAAATCTGATTATTTTTATTGAACTCAGAGAAATGCTTCAGAATTTATGCTGCTGTTTGATGCGTTTATAGACTGAAAGTTGTAAGAGTTCTTAGTTTTGATTTGTCTTAATAAAAAGGTAAAATGACAATGAAAGTGTAATAGAAACACACAAGCAGAAGCTCGGGATGATGTGAAACGGTTATGGCCACAAAAAGATCTACAGACCAGGTTTTCTTTTTCACATAAGACAATGAAACTAAACAGGCTTAAGACCTGCTTATCTTGAGCTGTTTTGGTTTTTCAGTTAATGAGTAAAAACCCAATGATGAATACACATTTTATACAGTTCTATGTCTGTCGTGGGTGGCTACGTCTCAGGTAATAAAGTGGGTTTTGTGTACATATTTGGAGCTTTTGATGCGTAGAACACACTGATACCGAACCCCAAAAACTCTAATTTAAACAAATAACCAAGTTGCATCAAATGCTTGGTCTAACATGTAAAACGTGGACAAAACATCGAATGAGATCATTTAAGTTTCAAGTGTGGAAAGCTGACTTTTGAAACATTGCGTAGGAACTCTGGATTAATCATAAAAAGTAATCATGATCAAAAGTACTGCAGTGTAGGTGCAGCCTGATTTCTTAATGTAGCAGATTTACCTGTAGTTTTCTTTGCCTATAACCCTGACATGTGTCTATCCTTTCTTCTTCTCTCAGTGACTTTGGCTTTGCTTGCTTTGGGCTGCTGGTGAATTTACCCTAAACTCTGTTGATCCTCTTTTTCTGCTCCTCCCCCCCTTTCCCTTCTTTTCCCATCTCTCTAAACAATCACAAACACACACATACACACTGAATCACGCGTCCCACATGTCAATGGTTGACCAAAGCTGGAAATGCATGTGTGGCCATGCCTCACAAAATAGGCCGCATCATCGAGGGGAGCCCAGCGGACCGCTGTGGGAAGCTGAAGGTTGGCGACCGCATCCTGGCCGTAAACGGGAACTCCATCACCAACAAGTCCCACTCTGACATTGTGAACCTCATCAAGGAGGCCGGGAACACCGTCACACTACGGATCATTCCTGGAGATGGTGAGTAGGCAGCTGCGTTTTATTCGCATCAAGCGAATCCCAGAGCAGCTTCAAGAGGGATTCTTTGTTTGTTTTCAAGAGATGTAGCTATAAGAGATCCTCGGTACCATGTCCAGATTCAGGTTTGAGAATGTTTGCATTATTACCACTAATACTTGAAGTAGATGAAGCACTCATGATGTTTTTATTTCCATAGTTTACTGTTTAGCAGCTCTGTCCAGCCAAGCTAAGTTTTTTAGCTCCATTATTAGAAGTTTAACAACACATTAATAACATCTCATAACTTATAGGTTGAGGAGTTATAACGTATCCCTGTGTGTTGTATAGAGCTGCAGTTCCACTCCTTTGTAAAGTGAGTGAAGCACCCCTGCAGTGTTGTCAGAGCAGCTTCTTTGGGGTTATTTGGGAATTCTCCCAGCCGTTGCAGTTTTGCTCTTGGCGTGCCCTCACTTTCAGAGCATACAAGAGTTATTTAGTTGTGTCTTTGTTTGTTTGTGAGCAAGAGAGAAAAAGAGAATCCTCTGGAACCTTCTCTGTGTATGCAGCAATAGAGTTTTGCTATAAATGTTGCTGTGAACCTTTGCGGTGGCAGTGAAAGTTAGAACAGGAGACTCAGCAGGATAAAGTCAGGTCACACACCAACCATGTCATTATTGCATCCCAGTGTGCCATAGAAGGCAGGTACACCTGAGACTTTTTAAGGTTTTATTGCACAGTAGATGTTGCATATCTACTGCACCTTCCAAAAGTACGCATACCCCTTAAAGGTTTCCCATTTTGTCACATTACAAGCCCAAACTTTATTGGGGGTTACAGAACAATGATAGTGTATTAGTGTGAAGTGGAGGGAAAATGTGGCTTTCAGCACTTTTACCACTAAAAACTGAAAAGTGTGTCCTGCATTTATTTTCATCCCCCGTGAGTCAATACTTTGAAGAACATCCTTTCATTTCCAGCACAGTTGCAAGTCTTTTAGTGTACGTCTCATCCAGCTTTGCACATCTAGAATTATATTTTCCTTCATTCTTCTTAGCAAAATGGCTCCAGCTCAGTCTGATTGCTTTGGGAGCATCAGTAAACATTACTGTTCAAGCCTTGCCACACATTCTTGATTAGATTTAGGTCATTCTTACAAATGAAGATGCTTTGACCTATATCATTCCATTGCAGCGCTGGCTGTATATTTACAATCCCAGTTTCAAGTCTCTTGCAGCCTTTAACAGGTTTTTTCCAGGAATTAAATGTGTTTAGCTCCATCCATGCTCCCCACAGCATGATGCTGTCACCTTCTTGTTTCACCTTGGGGAAGTGTGTGTTCAGGATGATGTGTAGTGTTTTTGTTTTTGTCACAAAGTGTTTTGCATGTAGGCCAAAAGGTTGCACTGGATTTTACAGATTCAAAAACGATGTGTAATTTTGATTCCACTTTAAAATCATGTACTACTTTGTATCCCGGTAAAATACAAGAAAGTTTATTGTTGTAACATGACACATTGTGGATAAGTTCAGCGGCTGTGAATACTTTTGCAAAGCACTGTATGTATTTTTTAAAATTTTCACTTTTGTTGGTTACTCCCTCATTTTTGTTTTTATTGCATCATCTTTTCTTTTCATTCCGACCAGAAGGGACATGTTAATAGGCCGAGAGACAAACTATGAGACAAACTAAAGAAATGATTTGACTTTTTTGTGCACACTTCTGGGCATTAGAGTTGATAAAAGGTAGTGGTTGCCTAGCCGACTGGAAAGACTGACAGGAAACAGCTGTGGGAGAGATAAATGGAAAGATGGAGAAGGTTTTAAAAAATGAGAATCTGGACAGTTCAATCAAGTTTTATGAGGACAATTATGAAGCTGCAAAGCCAATATTTAGTCTGAAACGAAAACTTGTCCTGTCCAATCTTCAAGTTGATTGCCAATCTTTGCGCTCCGTCAGGAAACTGAAGGTTTACGTCAAAATGATTCATGGGTCATGGAAGAGAAAAAGATGAATACAGCAAAGTGAAACTGACCGTGGGAGAAATGGCCAGAGGCAGATTTATAGAGTACCAGCCTGGTTGCATGAGTAAAGCCTGGAAAGTGAATACGCCTTTCTCAATGCAGCAGGAATGTTTCTGTTCTATAATAATAATCATAATAAGTAATACCAGCAATGAATTCTAGCCCAAAATGAGATGCGGAAATGAAAGGTAACAAGTGCTTTAACAAAATGACTGAAAGCACAAACTGCTGGGTCTCCTGGATGTTTTCTAAGTGTTTGGGGAAGCTGGAGGTAAAGCCGCAGGATTTTCTGTGGGTCAGCTAATGTTTGTAGCTAACAGCTGCTGAATGGACACAAGTGTGCAAACCAAAAAAGGAAAATGTTTCCATTGTGAAAAATTGATTTAATCCATCACAGTCTTCTGGAACACCAGATAGGCCTCTATTATGCAAATACTGCAAATTATGGATTTATGCTAAATCAGGAAAAGGTTTTATCTTCCGCGAAGAGAGAGGGTTTCATGGGGAGTCTTAAAAGATATCCAGAGTTCGTATGCAGGCTGGTGGCATGCTGAGGAGGTAGTGCAATCGTTTGGATCGGGCGTACTGGAGCAGAGTCAGCTCTGAAACATGAAGGATTTCTGGCCCTGGGACCAGGGTTAAAAACCACTGCTTTAATCCATCCATCCACCCGTCCGTCTCTCAGTCCTTCCTTTAGCTATCCAGCCATATGTACATATTTACATACATGCATACCTCCCTAAGTCCGTCTGTCCGTCCATCCATCCATCCATCCATCCATCCAGTTTGTGGTTTTAAAGCCTGAAAACTAAATATTTAAGGGAACCATGGATATCCCACATTGTTTTTTTTTTTCTTAATCTGCTTGTCCAGTTGTGGTGGTTGCACTTCATCTTCTTGTTATTCGGGGTAATGGAAATTTCACAATAATCTCTCCTCCTGCCTTATTCCCACAGAATCCTCCAATGCATCTTTGTTGACAAACGCAGAGAAGATTGCCACCATAACCACCACTCACACATCTCAGCAACAGGCAGCACCTGAGGCCAGGTGGGCAGCTCTCTGCAAAATTAAATTTGAATCAGATCAGAGTTTTGTCATGCAATTCTTCAACTAAAATAAATATTTGTCCCTTTCTTTCAGGACCAACACCAAACCAAAACAGGAATCTTACGAGTTTAAAGCCCCTCAGAACACTCCTCCCCAGCCCCATATCCAAACAGACTCAGCTCAGGTAAGTAAAAACGCATCAGTCATTCACCTGTGCAGTCAACCATTCCATGTCTCCATCAAGCACTCACCACTTCTAACCACATCCCCATTTTCTCTTCACCCATCCATTCGAGCTGTTAGAGCATCCAAGCTCTTTCCCTTCCATGCTTCAGCTCACACACCTTCCCAAGGACGAACGGTGTGCATTTTTATTTATTTATCTCTCTGTGATCGCCGGCTGCCGTCGGCTGAGGCGGTGCGTTAAGGGAAGCCTCTTTACTTTCAAAGTACCTCCTCAGTCCATTGTGTTCCGTGCTGAATTAATCTGGTGTTGTGGAGATGGCTCTCCTAGATAACATTGATCCCTCTGCAGAGGAGATTAGGGGGGCATGAAGGCAAAGCTGCAGAGACTGTCTGGCTGTCCTTGTGCTGCCCAGTCTGTCTCTCTATTGCCTAGAGCCCCCAGCATCAATAATTCAGCATCCTTACACCTGAGCATATGCTAGCACACATGCACGCAAAGCACACTCACACAGAAACCCTGGCACAACCACTAAACAGGCGTGCCTTTCCTGGAGGTGGCATTTGTCCCCTGCTCCTGACATTGGTGACGGTTTCAAAGGGCACACAATAACACACACCCTTGAAAGCCAAATCACAAATTTGTCCTTGATAGTAACACGTCTGTCTCTGTCTGTCTCCCTTTTTTGTGTCCATTTTTGTCTGCCTCCGTCCAGGACTCCGAGTTCTACTCAGTGGACCTGGAACGAGACAACAAAGGCTTCGGCTTCAGCCTGCGGGGAGGAAGAGAGTACAACATGGACCTGTATGTGCTGAGGCTTGCTGAAGAAGGAGCTGCAGTTCGCAATGGGAAAATGAGGGTATGGACACATCATAGCAGAATCTCCAGATTGCGACACCACAAATCAGCAGAGAAGTCCAGATCGTTTGGAGTCATTTAAGATTTGGCTTTACGTTAAAGTACATTACGGTTTATAAAAATGTATGGAATGTAGGTTCTTGCACTTTGCTTGCTTATTAGTATTATGTACAGTTATTGTGTTTTATTCAACTGAACAATGATGTTACGATGCTGCCGTATCTGTTTTTCTTTATGGGTGTTTTGTTTTGTCAAAACAGGCGTTTCTTTAGGACATGCAGGGTTATCAAGATTAAGCAAGTAATGTTTTAAAAATGTTTCCCCTAGAATGCTCGTAGCTTTACCATTTATTTTGAAAGACACATACAGGTACAATAAAGCTGTCTGTGGATATTTGAGGACAGGTGGTAGAGCAGGTTGTATGACATGGGCAGCTCTAAAGCTGCAGCAGATGATACAATCGCTAATTCACATTAAGCATCATTGTTATGGTTAAAAAAAAGGAAACCCTCATTCCTCAGATTCAAAAAATATTGTGCAAAACCTATAATAGAGTTTTGCAAGCTGTGCAGTCGGCTGTGATGGATACAAATTGGCTGTTTGGCTCACTAGGCGAACTTACACCACCAGGTAGGCTCTGGGCATCTGATACAGAGCCTTTAAACAAGCTTTACAGACACACAGCATTAAGAGTTTTAATGCTTTTACTTCCTCCTCCTTTAAATCTTATGTCAGAATTGTGTCACCTATAAAATAGTGAAGTAATCTTATAAAATGTGGGTCAGCTTTTTTTGAAGTTGACTGAGTTATCTTCTGATGCTCAGGCTTGTCTCAGTGAAGAAGCAGGCAATAAACCGTTAATGATGGACTGGTGTTTATGTCCACTTCTAGAAATGATATCATATCCTCAGTAAGTTCAGTTTATTTGATGGTTGTATTTGGCTGTGCAGCATTTAAGCCACTATCCCATTTTAGCTGGAGCAGATCTAAATTATTATTCCACACGTTTGCTTTCAGTCTGAAACCACAACATGCATTCAGACAGAACTCCAGGGAAATCATTTAGTTTGTTACACCGCAGGTCTGCATCTATCTTCTTGGCTTTTACCTTCATCTCTTCTAAACTCTTGCCACAGCTTTGAGTTCGTATTTAATTGTCTTTAAAAACATCTCGATTTGAGGGAATTAATTTCCTTTTTGTGGCAATGATGTAGTGACACAAATGGCTTATTTAATATAAAGACATGTTGAGGAAATGTAATTAAACCTGACGGTAATATCTCTGTTTATATAATCTGATTAGAGATGCATGGTTTTCTTTTACACGCAGTTCAGCCACACATCTCAACAGAGCATCTGTGACTGTATTGAGGGTTTTAACCATTCACTCTGATTAAACTGCTTTTTCTAAGGTGCTGATAAAACAGCTGACTCTTTAGGTTAGCCCATGTTTACCTCAGAGACTTTACAGCCATCAAACTAATGTCAATCATAAGGACTGGCCATGTGGGAGGCATCCCACAATTACTCCCAACTGTGCTACCATAACATAAACACAGTCACCTTCACTGAATGTAGGAATGAGTATGGTATGAGATTCTCATAGTATGATTACCTTGATAAAAAATACCATGGTTTCACCGTATCATGTTACTTGCCTTTACATGAAACAGGAACACTACTAAATCCTCCTGCTGCTAAAATATTACGCCCTAATGGTTTTTACAGTTATGACAATGTTATTGATCACATTTAATTGTTGCTATTTTGACTTTGATGCAAAGACCTAAAAAGAAACAGCCACAACATTTAGTTGTAGTTTCCAACTTCACTGAAATTAGCAGGTTAATTAGTGAGGCCACCTGCTGCAGTAGCCAGCCTGCAGTCAGCTTTGTAGAACAGCACACACTGTGCAATTTCACAAATCCATCGTGCAAGCTCGTTATTATAAAATACAGACTGCTTTCACGCCGTACGATAGGAAATGCCACAATGTAGGATTAGTTTGTGTAGCAGAATTGTGTAACTAATCCAATAATGAATCGACACGACTTTCAGGTAAACATTCCTATTACTGAAGTCGGACTTTAAAAAAGAGGGGTGAATGCTTGCAGCTGGGGACAAAAGATAATGAGAATTATTCTCGAAGCTCTGCAAGATATTCGTTGTAGATCATCTTTGGCTGTGAGCAGCCTAAATTAGCCATTGGTGCACCCGTCACACAGAATAACAGACCACCAGTTCAAGCTTGCAGCCAGAAATGTTTTATAAGTCTTTGACAAAAGACGTTAACTAATCGCTCAGTTTGAACCTTAATAGAAGAGGTGAGCAGTGCCGCTTTAACTCGTACACCAGGAATAAACTGTTAGTTTTCCCAGGACGCCTGGGCCAGGACGCCGAGCCTTTGGCTAAACATTGTTTTTGGATTTACATTTTTACTAATAAATTGTGAATAATATTTTTATCTTCTTCTGGCAATAGCAAAATTTGCAAGTGAACAATAAAATGTGATCTACTGTATTAACCACTGAAAGTTTAGATTTACTTAAATAATTATCTTTCACAAAAACGACAGTTTAATTTTTCACTGTAAATCTGTTCATTTAAATTCAGATTGTAATTTGCGAGAAAATTGTGACTGTCTTCCGCAGACTGAGCTCACCACTTTAACTTTAACTACTGTAGGTAAATACTGTGGTCCTTGTCTTGTTAAAAATTCAAAATATTATACATAAAATGTTCTTTCTTTCACATGAGCTAAAATGTCTTAGCCAGATCTCTTAGTCACATCTCAAAGCTAACCTTTCTGCTTACAATGGCACACTCCAGGATGACTGTAGAGGAAAAAAATGTATTGATTTCTGCAAAGAAATGAACATTTTATGGTAGTTTAACTCATAGTTTTCATGCCAACCAGTCATGATAGCTGTCATTATACTGGTGTATTCCACAAAGGCCGTATGAGCTGGATAAACAATATGCAGATATATCTTTTTAGTACTGCTGATGTTCCCACAATGGGAAGATCCTGCAGAAATGGGAGCATTGTTAGATTTTACTTTGCGCAGTTAGGAAGGACATAGTAAGTTGGTGTAATTAGAACATTTGTACTTGTATATCTGAATCCTGCTGTTTGTTTGAGTTCAGGTTATTTAGAAGTATTAATAGCAGCAGCAGCCTTGTGAGGCAAAGAGACATGTCAGACAGAGATCTACTCTCTGCCAAAGCAGTATTCCCCTGGTGCAGACTGCTCTGACAGCTAACCTGAGGAGGGGATTCAAGGAAGCCAAAAATGTTTCTTCCTGTTTCCTGTTTTCCCTCCAGTCTGTCTCTCTCAGCGTCACAGTTGCTGCCTTTTGATTTGCTCTCTGTAAAATGGTTGAAGAAAAGTGGCAAAAACTGTTCAGTGCATTTTTATCAATCAGATTTTAAAATGTAACTTCTTGTCAACATGTCCACCCTTCCCTTCTGTTTTTCCGACGTCATGTCTCTCTGAACCTCCATGCTTTAGGTCTTTGTCCTTCCTTCCTTTCATTTGTTGTCCCACTGCTGTCTCCTCTTGTTTTTCTGCCTCCCCTTTTCACCTGTCACCTGCCTCTCTTTTTTTTTTCTCCTCTCACCTCGGCCTTGTACCTTTCCCCCCAGGTTGGAGACGAAATCTTGGAGATCAATGGCGAGAGCACCAAAGGCATGAAGCACGCGCGGGCCATCGAGCTCATCAAGAACGGAGGCCGACGCGCCCATTTGGTGCTCAAGAGGGGTGACGGTTCTGTGCCTGAATATGGTGGGTCAATCTACGAAAACATTCCCTTCTCCCCCATCTTCACTCCCTGAGCTTGGACGCTGGTGGGGTTTGAAGGGGCAAAGAACTGAATCACACACCCGGGACCCTTCACCCCTTCCTGGCGTAGACACACCAGGGGCGGGAAGGAGGGTTTGCTTGGCTTTTAAGTCTTTCTGTGGTGAAGGTCACTCCTGTGCTGTTGGGTTCTGGTGGGGGGGCTGAGCGATTGCTCCTCCGGGTGCGGTTGACCCTCCTACTGTCACCTGCTCTCAGTTTCCTTGTCATCCCGCTGTCACTTTCCACCTTCTTGCCGCTCAGCTAAAGCACTCTGTCGGGACTTTACAGAAAGGTGCTGGGCCTAATTTCAGTGCAACATAAGATAAAAGCTGTTTACAGGTTTGAATGACCAGAGTAGGAGAAAAAAGCTTTTCTTATTTTAGTAAGAAGTTCCGTAAATTGCTTTAGCTCATTATTAAACACCAGTTCAACATTAAAAAGAGAAACTTGATTCTTTGCTTCCCATAAAAGATGGGACAGCTCACAGCTTTGGCTTCATTGTGACACAAACATATTTATGATATTTATTGGAGGTGAATGTAAGCTACTGAACTCCTAAAGGTTTTAAGTGAGAACTGTACTAACAAGAGGCAGCCTAATACAAGTACATCCAATAATTTAAATTAGCATTGTAAAGTTTATTATTTCAGTAATTTAGTTCAACAGTGAAATTTACATAGATTCATTACACAGAAAGTGATATATTTCAAGTCTTTATTTCTGTTGAGGGGGTTAGTCCATGGCTCTTAGTAGGTGTTAAGGCAATCTAGGTTGCTTAAACTGCGTCCATCAGCTTCTTCTTGACCTAAACAACATAGATTCTCTGTGGAGTTTGGTGACCAGTGATACCATGGTCATTAAAGCAGGTATTGGTACTTTTGTCAATGTGGGTAGGTGCCAATACCTGCTGGAAAATGAAAATGAAATCAACATCTCCATAAATCCTGTCAGAAAATTTTGAAGAAATGCAGTGGCAGCATTCATTTGTTGTAGTTCTTGCTGTGGTTTGATGGATGCTGTGATCATCCTACAAGGCCCCTGTTGCAGGGCAGGAGACAACCGTGGAAGGAAATGATCTCTGGACATTCAGCTGTGAATGAATCCTGCTCCTGAAACTGCAGTTTCCTAAGCTGGAATTCATACTTCTCTTAAAAAATGTATTGAAAGTCTTAGACTTTCTGAAAGTGTCTTGCATTCTGCATCTAAAACTACCAGAAACTTGGTTGTAAGTCTTAATTTATTGCACTGAACAAGTTTGTGAATTATTGGTGATGCAATTGTTTGAAGAGGTGTCCTAAAACACTGAAACACATTGGCCTAACACTAACCTATGACATGGCCCCCCAAATCATCACTGACTGTGAAAACTGCACACTGGACCTCAAGCAACTTGGATTATGTGTCTATTCACTTCTCTTCCATTTTCTCCTTGAATTGTACATGACCCTGAAAGAAGTATATGGACCACTGTACAATGGTCCTTTTTCTTAAAAATACTTCCCTAATCCCAAAGTGAAATTAAACTCTTGTTCAGCAATGGTTTAACATGAGACATAGTAGCTCATGTCTGGGATACATCTGTGTGTGCTGGTTCTTGAAGCTCTGGCTGCAGCTTCAGTCTTCTCCTTGTGAATCTCCCCGAAAATCATGGTCGTTTTCTTCACAATCCTCTGAAGTCTGCAATTTTCCCTGTTTCTTCCTTCTGCTCAACTTTCCAATAATATGCTTGTATACAGCCAGCTTCTTTATCAGTGACCTTTTGTGACTCTTCCTACTTGGGAAGGGTGTTAAGACTGTCTGCTGGACTGATTATACAGACAAAAGCACTGCAATAACATAACATTTCTATAAAATATTGGTCTTCTATAATATTTAGATTTTCTGTGAAACTGTTTTCTAGATTTTTATTAGCTATTCTCTATAATCATCAAAGTTTTGGAAATAAACACTTGAAATATATCACTCCGTCTCTAGTGATCAGCTTTAAACCTAGTTTAACTCACACTTTGACAATGCTCCGATTTATTGAGATGGCCTTGTACTCTTTATTTTCTGTTTTCAAGCCAAACTTCTGCTATGCTGTGGTTGACATTCCTCACTCATCCATGGATTTTTTTTCTGTTGCGCCCATTGTCAATGTTATTGTCATTAAAATGCTGTGAAGATTAAAACACCCAACTCCACACATCCCCATGCAAAAAGAAAATGAGTCATGGCGCTTATATAAAGCTTTTGTACAGTGATTAAATGAATAGACATTTTTACAAGTATTTTTGTTCATTGTACAGAGCCATGAATCAAAGCCACATATAGATGGAGAAAAGGTTTATTGCTGCATGAACTTGTCAAAAGTGTAAATTTGAAGTTTTTTGCCCCCTTCTATTGTCAATTTTCCATAATATTTATGGAGCGTTTCTTTTGTTATTGTATTGACAAGTTTTGATTGATACTCAAGATTCATGAACATTTTTCATTGTCTTGCTTTTTCTTTGTTTTCTTTTTGAGTGTAGAAACATTTGCTTGTGTAAGTTTATTCGCTGTTATCTGATCTGCACCAATTATGGCGTCATGTGAACTTTGTATATTTTTGATCATCATTTGTATTTTTTTTATGTTGACACAACCTTTTTGGCAGTTTTGCCAGCGTTTCTTCTTTTGATTTCTGGAATTGGAAGTAATTTTTTCTGCTGCTTCTTTGTCAACATGTCAACAGTGTCTGTGTGACGGGCTTTGTGTGTTTGTGAGTGCGTGTGTGTTTGGGTGGGGGGGGGTGGGGGGGGTGGCGTTCACTATTCTGTGTAGTTGGCGGTTTTCACGGAAGGATTTGGGCAACTTCTTGGACTGTCTCTTTACTCTGAATGATCAAATAAACACTCCTTTTACATAAGAATCAACACAATCAGTAATTCTCGCTTGTCTTTCTTCCAGTTGGTTCCAAGCAATCTAAACTTCTGTGTTCTTTTTTTTTTCTGTTTTTGTGGATGCTCTCCTCTCTCTGTATTATGCTGGGCTCTTGTCTTCCTTCAGGAATGGCCGCTCCCCATCTCACCGCAAGTGTGAGAAATGAGAAGATGGGGGAGGCCTCTGTCCTTCAAAATCAGTCCACGGTTTGTAACTGTCCTCCTCTGTCATCTGGCTTTTCCCATTTCTCTTCATCCTGATGTGTGTGCTGTGGCCTCAGATCACTCATGCCCGTGCTCTGCTTCATGCTTACACAGCCGTTCACCCTAACACTTTGCCGGTGTTGTAGCTCCTAATTGAAACAACCCATGCATGTGTTTGTAAAATCTGCAATTCTGAACAGTAAGTGTAAAGTTTTGGTTTGTTCTAGTGTTTTATTTTTTATTTCAGAAAGCATTTCTTCTGTGGACTACAATAGATCTCAACAGCTCAAGCTTCCTTTTTGCTGCAGTTGTATCTGCCTGAGTCATGTTTTAGGCACATTGGAGACAGAGTTAAGCTCACAAGACTGTGGTTATTTGTCCACAAAAAGAAGACTGGTTGCGTTTTGTCTGGAGCTACCAGGGAAAAAAGGAAAAGCAGAACATAAGGTTCATGGATATATATTCATAGAATGTGTGTACAAAAGGTGGAGGCAAATGATGCAGTGGCGATCCCTAAAGGGAGCAACTAAAAGAAGACAAAGACTAAAATGTTTGCCCGTATGCTTGAAGAACTTGCTAAAACCGTACAAAATGTATTCTTAGTCCAGTAAATACGCACTCTGGCACTTTTTAATGGCTCTTGTTAGGAAACTAAAAATTTCGCCCAATAGAACAAATCCATACTTGGTTTAGAATATTTGCAGGTTTAACTATTCTTATACTCCATTTTATGCTCTATAAATATTTTCTTTAATATTTTATGTATTATTCTGAGAGTCGTGATGTTTAAAAAAAACCTTTGAAACGCTACCCTTTGTGCTATCACACAGGTTTTAAAGGATCCCTGTTTAGCATAGAATTACCCAGTTAAAATGTTTCAGAGATGAAAGTTCAAAGAAGTTCAAATTTTTATTTAAAAACTCATTACAGTCTTTTTGGTAATAGAATGTATTTCTGGGACTGCATGTCACAGCAATCAAAACCTTACAAACAGTAATTATTGCTCGTATAAAAAAAAAAACAAGAAATAATTTATGGATTATCAAATGGGCACTAGTAGTGAAGTTTTATCTCTAACAGTACCCAATATACTGTTTTTTATTTATATATTTACAGATATTGATATTTAGTGCTGCTTTCATGGAACCAACGGTGGAAAATAAACTAAAAATAATAATCTCCACAATACTTTGTTTTTGGGCTTTGCAAACATTATTTTGTAGATTTTATGGTTAACACCATAAATAAAAATTTGGCCTGTCCCTACCTTAGACTCTGTGAAAAACTGAAAGGGCCTTTTACTTTAATGCCATTTCAAACATCCACTAGCCTTTTCACAACCACTGGAGCTCATTTTGTGGGAAAATTACAGTTGTATTCAAAGTAATAACAATTCAAATACACTAACCAGATCAATCAATGTTTTTGTAGAAATCATATTTACCACATGGCAAATAATTTACTAGTGGGTATAGTAGAGTTATAGAGAACCAGCATTCATTATATGCATGCTCCTAAGTCTCTAATTAAATAAATGATTGACAGAGGATTGTTCAAAATAATAGCAGTGTGGAGTTCAATTACTGATTCATTCATTCTGTGAAGAAACAGGTGTCAGTCAAGTGGCCCTTATTAGGGTTGACGCCAGCAGATGTTGCCTCAACAAGAAAATGACCCCTAACACATGTAAGCGTGGAGCATCTTGGTTTCAGACCAACAAAATCAAAGCTCTGGAGTGGTCAGCCTAGTCCCCAGACCTTGATTTCATTGAAAATTTGTTGGGGTGAGATCAGAAATGCTGTTTCTGAGGCAAACGGAGAAATCCAGAGGAATTGTGGAATGTTGTCAAACAATCCTGGGCTGGAATACCTGTTCACATAGAATAGAATAGAATTCTTTATTTGTCAGTGCTCCACATGGGTGCAACGAAATTTTCAAGACAAAACAGAACAAATGTGCCAGAGGTTGGTCGTCTCCATGCAACAGAGATGTGAAGCAGTTCTCAGAAACAGTAGTTATACAGCAATAAATCAATTTAGTGATTTCCAGGAATAATAAATCCTACATATACAATAAACATTTTAGTTTCTAAAGAAAAATGAAGACACTGCTATTTTGTTGAACAGCCCAATGTTCATTTTTCTTCATTTTGTGCAATTGAACGCAACTGTAAACCCAGTGGTTTGAATTGGAGTGAGTGCAACTGTGAGTGTTTTGTCAGTTTTAGTTGCATGGATGTCATGGTTGACCAGTTAAACCATAATACTGCTTCCGTCTGCTGATTTGAAATAAGTAAATGAAAAACTATGAAGTAATGAGACGATGCCATGAGATCTCGTTTCATTTCTAAAGTATAATAATCCATCTCAGTTTGGATTCGTTTTTAGGTTTTGAACTAGGAATGGAAAGCATCAAATTGATGGCCAGCTTTTATATTTTCTTACAGTGATTACAAAATGTTTTCTGTCACTGTATCACCATTTGTTTTCTCTACCATGTATCCAAAAATCCTGCCAAACGAATGATTTAGGTTGCTGTTAGGATGTGTCCATTGCTAATTTAGTCAAATAAAGTCATGCTGACTGCAGCTAGACTCTGCTTCACAAGACAGATTTCCTCTAGACTAAAAATATTGTGATGCTTTAGATGAGCATGTTATTTGGCTTCAGGATAAACACATTTCCTGAGGTATTGCAGTGTGTGAACATGTATAAATAATCAATACAACTGAGCAGCTTCAATTACATATAGGACCTTCTATCCTGACCAGCGAAGGTCAGGCTATGTGCTGTCTGAACCAACACTTCAGACATGTGACCCTAGGTAGACCAAGGAACAGGTCTGTTGAAGGAAACAAGTTTTGGATTCAATGACCGGTTCTCCGTGATGTCTTTTCTTTTAACTTACCACTGTCTTTGGCTGCTGCTGTGCCATATAACATTTGCTTAACATCAGATTGGCTTCCATTGGATATGTTGTCAGCTTCGTGTCTGAGTGGATCAGCATGATCAATGTCAAAGTTTGCTGAATCTTTTAATGTGTAGATCAATGTTTGATCACTCTAGCCTCATCTGTATGTCAAACTGTGTTGCAGACGGCAGCCCCAACGACATCAGCACAGCCGAACCAGTCACAGGGATACAAAACGCTGCGGAAGTGAGTTCCCTGCCCCTAACTAATGCACCATCAGAGTCCAGCTACCCACCAGAACCCCCACCACATTCCCGGAGCAAGACTGAGCCGAATCACCGCACCAATGGCACCGGCAAGCAACATCGTTCCCATCACCGTCACCACTCCCCCGGCAAATCCAAGGGGAGGAAGTCCAATGGGAGAAATGGGCCCAAGCCATTAAAGAAGACGGATGACAAGGAAAGAAAAGGCCATCGCCACCGAAGCCGCCACCGCTCACCCCATAAGGGGCACAGCCGGTCACGCAGTGCAGACAACACTCTGGATAGCCGTGATAGAGGGCACCGCCGAGGCCGTTCTCCAGAAAGGCGTCGTGATCAACACTCATCAAACCCCCGCCACCGCTCTCCTCAGCGCTCCCCTTATCGCTCCCCTCACCGCTCTCCTCGACGATCCCCTTACCGCTCTCATCGCCACTCTCCTCGGCGCGCACCTCGCCACCACAGGTCGCCCCAACGGGACCATTCACCAACCAGACATCGCCATCGCTCCGCAGACCCCTACCGTTATACTGCCTCTGAGAGAAACAATGAGAAGCCAATAGTAGAGGAACGTGCGATGACCGAGACTCCTGAACCAAGCCTCCCTTTTGAAGATACCATCTTGAGGGAGTCGCCGGCCCTGGCCCGCCTGAACAGGGAACCCGCTCTTTCACTTCCACTACTACGGAGAGAGAATCGTCTTTATGGGCCGGACAGCCTTCTGATGAGAACCTCCTCCATGGAGAGGACCTACAGGGGAGATAGACTGATGAAGGACATGGCATCCCGCGACACCTACAGAGACGTCAACCTGCCCAGAGTCCGAACCGCTGACTTAAATTACCATAAGTACACCTCCCTGTTGAGAGGGCATACACCTGAGATGCTGGAGAGGGATGGGCACTTTGCCAGTCGAGAAAGCACCCCCGAACCTCGGTATCGAGCTCACAGCCTGGGACGTGCCATCTCCCCAGCCAGGAGGGACGACTCTGAGGACGAAGAGGATGACGACAATTTTGTTGCAGCTAAAGTCAGAGAGTACTACAGCACACTCAAGACCAACAGCAGTCGCCCATCCAAGCCCATGACCCCTGAGCCTAAGAAGACCTACAAGGATAATTCCAAAGACCTGAGCATCTGATTGGTCAGTTGTCAGCCAATCATGGATATCACCCACACAACACCTCAAGTACTCACTTCCATTATCGGTTCTACAGGAATGCACCAACTTGTGTTCACATGCTCACAGAAAACACCTTCACACACACACACACACACACACGTACACTGCATATGCATTCTTACAAAAATTACGTAATGTGTTAAGTTACTAACAAGAGTGATTCCAAAATGACTTTTGAAAGCCTTTTTTTTTCATTTTTTTAACTGTATGTTTTTGTTCTCTTTTTTGTTTAAGCATTCTACATTTACAAACCTTTCCAGAAAATATAAAAACAGAAAAAAAACAATGATGTGCCTAAGAGTTCCATTAACAAGAAGCATTTTGTTTTTAATCCGATATGTGGCGGGCTTTTTGTGGCCCACTGTCAGACGATGAAATGTACGTACTTTTCCATAAGGATTACATGGAAGTACCGCGCACCTGGATCACCATGGCCAGTGCTCCTAATGATGCTGTGCATGTCTTTTCCGGTTTCAGTGTCTCTTCTTTCTGTCTCTTCTACCTTTGGTCTCTCTCTTTCTCTCTCTGTCTCTCCTTCCAGTGCCACTGTTTTTTAAACATTTGACCAGACTATAGCACAAGCCTGCATTTGTTTGTATATTTTTGACAGTTTGCAGTATGTGTACATTCAGAGGTGATCATTTTAAACAAATGAAGGGAAAATTAAAAGTGAAACTATGATGATGATGTTAAAATAAAATAATATATTCAACGAAATAATGTGTGAGACTTACTGTTTTTTTTTTTTTTGCTGTATGTATATATAAATATATATATACTAAGATAATGTAATCTTTTCATGCTTAATGGTCACTAGAGGGGTTTTTCAAAAGTTTTTTTCTTGTATGTTTATGGGTCTCGATAATGGTGTCACATCATGTATAGTGCCACCTACTGGTCAGCCACAAAACAACTGTATTTAAACCTGTTGTGGTTGGTTGTCAGAATGCCTCCTGCCAATCAGTAACATACCATTGGAAAGCCTGTTGGTTTCTGCTTAAATTACGCCACATTTGAAGTGAAAATGCATTTGTGGGTTGAGCCCAAAGAAAACTTCATAAATCTTCTCTGCCAATGCCAAACAGCTTTTGGTGGAGGTTGTATGACGTTGTGGGGTGACATATTTGTTACTGAAAAAACGAGGCTTGTCACCATTTGAGGCAATCTCAAGACAGAGAGATATAAAGATCAGATTCTGCAACCAGTGGCAATCCCATATCTCCATTCTTGGGGATAAAAGAGAGCGGAGTTTATCAAGGACTACCTCCACAATTTGAGATGATGGAAGGCCTGCCATCAGTCCTGACCCTTAACCACGATGAACACTTCTGGGATCAGCGTGGGTGTGCTTTTATGCCAGTCTGACTAACACAACCATAATGACTGACTTGCGGAAAATACTGGTTGAGGAATGAGTTGCCATCCCATAACATTGTTTGACCAGATCAACATTCTACTGAGGCCTCTGACCTAATGATTAAATTAAATTTCCAATATGTCTTGTTTCTTCCAACTTTAATAATCGACTCTAATAAAGGACACCAGATTAAGCTGTTTGGCATTAACAGATAGTTTTTCCAATAATACATTTTGCTTACAAATGGATAACTTAAAGGGAAAAAGCTGGTTTTCCAATAGTATGAGATTTATTCCCAGAGGGCATTGTTACAAAAAGGAAATTGACACATTTTCTGCATTTTTTTTTTTGTGTTATTTCAATCTCTTACATGAATACAAAACATATTGGTAACATCAATTAACAACTGTCAAAATCTTGATGTTTGAATGAAGTTGCAATTTATCAACTGCCGAAGTGGACATTACGCATCACTGGCCATATTTAACCTGATATTTTGAACATTACTTTGACTATTCTGTTTTGAAAATATGTCACTTTGTGGAACTAAAACAATTTTTTGCAGTCCGGTTCAGTTGTTTGTTACAGTTGGTGTCCTTTTTATTTCATACAGCTGTAGTGCAGTATGTGATAGACCTGCTGGAGAATAATAGAACTAATGTCTTAGTCAAATTAGGATTATGATTTTGACTTTGCCTATAAATGTCTCAGTAAAGGAAGGGTTGCAATAACACTAGATGAAGTGATGATGTCGATTGTATCCACTAACAGAGGTCAAGGATATGAAAAGCAAAACAACATGAAGCTCAGAAAGAACCAATTTCAGCTTTGGAGCTTTTTCTGGTGTATTACTGACAGATTTTTGAAGATCAATGAATATATTGGTAACTACATTCCAAACTCTGGTTCAGAAGGATCATGTTCTTCGCAAGGGGAAGTAGGGAGGGTCTAAAAAGTGATGACAGAGAGCTGAATGAAGGATGGATGAGAGATGAACAAGTACAGAGAAGAGGCAAAGCAGTGTGGAACTGCTTCATTACAATTATTATAAGAAAGGTAAAAATGTCTGCCCACTCTATATTGTTTTGTAATTTTCACTCACACATACAGTATATATTTTGTCACGTTGAAAGACTAAATGGACTTGGTCCCTCTGAGTGGACAAGGTTAAGTACCTCAATTCAAATTTTTTTTATGCCTAATAATTATTGAAAACACAGGAAAAAAATCCTGAGATGATTTTTAACTCATGAATGAGAGGAATAACAATCATTTTTGGATGAAATTAATCCAAGCAAAGTTCCTCTCTGGTTTAGGAACAAAGAAGTTGGTTAAATGTCGTGACAGCTCATTGTTTGGGGAGACGAAAATGTTACCGATGCTAACATTGTCAGCTTCCTCAAAGGGGTTTTGGAAGTAGTCTTTGAAGAGAAGCAAAGCTTAAAAATGTCCATCCTTTCACATTAAAACCTGGACAGGGCAGCTTATTCTGATTCAGTCTGCCTCACTGCTTACTGTTATACCAGCCTTTACTCCTGCCTTCCTCCATCTCATCCTGCTGGATCTACTCAGTTTGCTGAAAGATTTATCATTTGATGGAGAACAAACAACAATAAAAGCTGCATCCCCTGTTTCAGAACAGTGACTGCAGTAGGTGGAAGACGATTCAAGAGAAGACAGATTATGTTCAGGTTGGTGAGAAGATGAAAACATTTTTGTACAGCTCTGATCTGTTCAGGGTGATGTGTAGTCTTAGTCGTCAGCCACTCATAGAAATTTGCATGTCATCAAAAAAGTTCTGGTTCTAGTCTCATCTGGCCAGAGAACTTTCTTAGCTGCGTCCACTACATGGCTTGTGGCAAACTGCAAACGGGACTTCCATTGAATTTCTTTCAACTGTCTTTCTTCTTGTTGCTCTTTTATAAAAGCCAGGTTTGTGGAATGCATGATAAATAGTTGTCCCGTTACAAATTCTCCCACCTGACTTGTGGATGTTTGCAGCTTCTCCAGAGTTACCATGGGCCTGTTGCTGCTTCTCTGATTAATGCTCTCTTTGACCAGCCTGTTAGTTTAGGTTGTCTGCCATGTCTTTGTTGGTTTCCCATGTGCCGTATGTTTTTGGTGCTGTGTGCTCTGTGAGATGTTCAAAGATTGGGACACTTTGTTTATTTTTATTTTTTTTTTGTCGCACTGGTATCCTTCATTTTTGTTATTTTTCCCAAAGTAGGTAAACAGGAAGTGGGGTGAAGACATGTAGCAGAGGTCTCCGGAGTTGGGACTCAAACCTGGGACGGCTGCGACGAGGACTGAGGCCTCCATATATGGGTTGGGCGCCACGCTTCGTGACCCAGAGATTGGGATACTTTTTTACACTGGATATTATCTGATGGTATCCAGAGGGTACTAAAGTTCTAAAATGAAAAAAGACTGCAAGGTAGTTTATTTGTCTGGTAACAAAAGAAACATGCAAAAATCAGTTTTTCTCCTTTTGTGATTGGTAATAAACATTTAAATTTTAGCATGAATGTTGTTAATGTTGGCTGTATTATGTGAGTGTACAACAGCATATACACACATAGTATGCTCACTGTTCTGAAAATGTTTTTCCTGAAATGTGGTTGCTTTTGCTGGATACTTAATGCCACATGTTGAAAAAAGTGTGCATCCCAGATTACCCTGTGGACGCAATCTGTGCTACTCATAAGAGGAAACTGAGATAAAGAGTCGTGATCAAGCTGTAACACATCAGAGCGTTCTTTTGGCCCAGTTACCTTGCAGTTCAAGTAGGCTTGAAAGGCATTCAACTTCTTTTGATTCAACCTCTGAAATAGCGTTTTTTTCAGCCCACATTTTTAAAGGCAAACGTGTCCCACAGACATATGGTTTTTGCTCATTTATAATAATCCTAAACAGCTGATACTGGAGCACAATAAATGTGTGCACATATGTTTTTACTCATGAAAATGTTGCTATGTTCAGAATTTATCCAGCTTCCAAAGACGCACAGATGCTTGTATCCTGCAAACACTTTCTCTCTGCTCTCTCACAGAACGGTAACCATACAGCTCCTAAATAATGGATGTAATCCACTTCGGAGCACTAAAACACTTTCCTCCTCTTTCTTTAAATATCTCTCTCCCTCTCTATATCAAAAACACATTCCATCTTTCATCACCAAATGCAAAAACACAGCCCTATGTTTTATAGCTTGTGCCACCTAAGAAATGATGAACAACCCTGGTCTGGGGACGATTTATCATGTAGGCTGCAGGCAGGAGGATGCAACAGTAATGAAATGTGCAATAGTAACATGTCTGCAGCCCGGCAGGCTGTCAGCAAGCCGGGTCAAGCACCTTTATCTTTTTGGTTTGTGTTTTTCCCCCCCACCTCCCTTCAGCCAAGCTCCAGCTGCTCTCTTTTCTGACCCCATAAGATCTTCTGCACCATTACCATGGAAACACTGAAGCAAGAAGCCCTTACCTCATGCTGACCGGAGCACACAGGAGTTCCACAACCATAAATATGAACACTAACAAGAGAGTGGGGTTATTTTTGATGGTGCGCTTAGGATTTGGAAATGCTTTCGATCAGGGCCAGAAAAGAAATTCAATATGACTTTCCAACAAGGCTCTGAGCCTGTCGTGGCTGTCCACAGCTGTCATACAGCAGCAATTATTTGTCATAATACGGCTTCTGTCTCATGCTCGATTGTGCATGGCCTTATTTGAGCCAGGGAGGTAGAGTGGAGGAATGTGTTCTGGTTGCTCAAATGGGATTCTATAGAGTGTGTATTTTTCTTATCATGGCCACTCTGATAATTTCAGAGTTTGAAAAGTTTAGGTCATAGTATGGGTAAGAATTTTTAGCTGCTCTAATCAAGCATACTGCAACACGCCTGATTTTAAATTTAGTCTGAAGAACAGGTTTCTGCTGAATGAAAAGCATGTTTTTTGGTATATCTTTTCTTTAGGAGCAAGAACACATCTAAAACATGCAGGAGAAGAGGGCCTTAGGAGCAGGCTGCCCTTTTGTCTCCTTTTTTTCTTTTTTTTTTTTAGATTAAACTTAGGCTTCTTGCCTTTTTTTCCGGAAGTATCCAGACACATAGTCACCCTCTTAAAATTTCAGACATTAACACTTTCAGAAAAGCTTAAATGTTTGCAAAGTGGCTTTTTAGCTAATATTGACTTAAATTTTAAGTCAATATTAGAAACATTTTAAGTCTTAAAACCAGATATTTCCATAAGTTGTATAACAGGACGGTTAAATGCAAGAATAATGACAATCTGTTACTTTATCAATGTCAGAAGTGCACAGATGATGATGTCATGGTTTAGTAAGATTCTGATAAGTTCAATCACAACCTTGTAGTTAAATAGGGGCCCAGCATTAGATGTAAGGCAGCATTTTAAACACACTGCTTCCTCATGTGACATCATGGTAAATTGTTGTCTGCAGATCATCTACTTATTATGACAGTAATAACTAATAAGCTATATTATTTTGGCAGCAGTTAAGATAACAGTTATTTTTCTGTTTTAAAATAAAAGCAAGTAGCTTATGTTAAGTTTTGTTTAAATGTTTTGTGTTAATACTATTAAACCATAATACTCATGTTGACCAGACTGACAACTCTGTCGCTCTGATCATCAAAGGATTGTCAGCTAGCAGTGCCTACAACCACGCTCAAGACAATCCAGATTCTTGTGATGTGTTGTTCCATGATGGTGTCATGACCTACTGACTGCTACAGGAACAGGGGCATCAAGAAACTTTTGAAGACCCTGCTTTTCAGAGAGCCTCTCCTACCCTAGCGCCTACCCTGTCCTTCCTTACCCTCTCTCTTTCTGCACTCTATTTCCACACTGTCTCCCCTGTGACCTCTATCAGAACCTGACGATATGTCTTCCTTCGATCATTATTAGCTTTTATACTAACTGCAATGATAGATCCTCATATACGTTACTTTGTATAAAAGCCTTTGCCAAATGAATGAAACAAAATCCGAGACAGACCCAAATCTACTTGTGGCTCCAATATTAAGATCATAAATGATTTAAAGTTAACAGGAATAATAATTTCATTGCACAACATATTTCTAAGAAAGGACTGTCTTATCTCACAGCAAGTTTCTAAAACTACCTTCCACATTGTGTAGATCCTTATGATTTGATCAATTACTGATACTACAGTATGTTTCCTCTGGCTTGATTGCGGTAAGTCTTTTTGGCCACTGTGGTTGTCTCTGGGCAGGAGTTCCTCATTCCAACATCATAAGTTCATGTTTGACTACATGTGCCACAACATGCACTGTAGTTCTTTGTTTTAACAAAACAAGTGCACTAACTCTTCAACAACTGTCGGAAGCATATTCTATGGTAATAAAAATACCCTGCATATGTTGCAGGGGGACATAGAAGTAGGATCGGGGCTTAGAAAGTAAAATAGGAAAACAAATTCTTGTCTCATGTTAAATGAAGTCCATATCGGTCCCTTTTTCGCTGATTCGTGAATGCATCAATGATAAACGAAAAAGTGAAAAAGAAAAAGATATTTTTCAGAGTGACTCATCTAAAAAGAATTACCCTCTGAAAGCTCCTCTAGACTAATTCAATTAAATAATTATACTTTCATCAGAAATGCATGCCAAAATTTTACTTGGCCTGCTGCACAGCTAAATTATTCATTGAAAACGTTGCATGAGGCCACATGTTATGGTTCTCCAGTTCTCCTGAAAAAGAAAACTTTAGCCAAACCTTCAGATGTGTGATTATTTAGGTATTTTTTTCTAAATGTGAAATTGAGGCCACTGGTATTGTTTAGCCACACCGAAACATTTATCCAAAAAAAAAAACCATAAAATCTGAAATGAATTGTCTATACGAAACATTTATCCAAAAAAAACCCCCATAAAATCTGAAATGAATTGTCTATACGAATACCGAAAAAAATTAATCTGTTATTTTGTTTGGAATAAAATCTTCAGATGGTGACACTATGAATTAGTGGCAGTGAATTATGTATTGAGACGCTTTTTTCTTTCACTTTTTTGATGCCTTTTGTGTTTTGTTTAGTTTAATATTTTTGACGGTCCTTTCCTCTCAGGTTTTATAGATTGCTGTGAAAAAGTATTTGCCTGTTTACAGATTACTTCTGGTGTCACAAGTAAATGTTTCATCAGGCACACCCAAAGCTTATTACTGCGGAAATCAGACACATCTGTGCATAAAATATTTTGTGGATAGACAAGACAAAAGTAGCACTTTTTGAAAGGTGTGCATACTGTTACATTGTGTAAAACTAACATAAAACATATATGGTAAGGCGAACATGGTGGTGGTAGTAGTGTGATGCTATGGGGCTGCTTTGCTCTTTTCAGAACAGGGCCAACTTGCCGTAATTAATGGAAGCATGAATTCTGATTTCTACCAGGTAATCCTTAGGAAGAATATCCGACCAGCTTGTGACTCTAAGCCCAAGCTCGCATGGGTTATGCAGCAGAACAATGAAACCAAGCACACGAGCAAATCACATTGTGAGATAACAAAAAATAGAATGAGGATTTTGTATTGGCCTAGTCAAAGTCTGAACTTAAGTCCCACTGAAATGTTGTGGCATGACCTTAAACTGTCTGCTAATGCTCAAAAACCCTTCAGTGTGGCTGAAATAATTCTTCTTAGAAGAGTGGGCCAAAATTCCTCCCAAACGATATAAAAGACTCATTGCCAGTTATCCCAAAGGCTTGTTGGCAGATGTTGCTGCCAAGTGTAGCACAATCAGTCACATCAGTTGTCAGACTTATGGGACATTTACTTTTCCACACAGGACCAGTTTTGTTTGAATAAAATGTGTTTAATGCTCTGAAACATGTATGTGTGGCCAATAAAAGCAAAAACAGAAGAAATCTTTAAGGGAGCAAATACTTTTTCACAGCACTATACATGAAATATTCAAGGCAGATGGTTGCATGAAGTCCATTCTTAGGGTGATGTAGGCTCTCAGTTATAGATCTAGTGAAGTGAAACTGACTAGTGTAGGAAAACAAGGACCAAACAGAATTAGGGATGTTACTGTTCACCATACCCTGTCAGTAGAAAATAAAGTGAACAGATAGAGCAAATACATCAAATATGCAAAGTAATCGCTCTGTTCGTTTCCACTCTGAGCTATTCATCACATTACCACATCTCATTAGTTTTCTGGTAATCAACACTCAGTAATTACTGCAACATTCATGCATGGACATGTGCCTGTGTACGCAGTGACTGGATTATCAACAAAGTCAGAGAGGAAATCAGTCATGTTCAGCACAGGTCTTCAGGCAAACATGCTTTAAAGCGCCACCTTCCCTTCAGCATTGTTTCTTTTTTTAGATTTGACAATGTCAGGTTAAATATTGATGCTCTGAAGTTGCTTCAAAAGGATCAAGATGAGAAGCTGAGTTTTACTTTGGAATGAAACTAATAGAGGAAAGGTATTTTCCTAACTGTGTCATATGTTACAAAAGGGATTTTTATCAATTTGAGTGTTTGGACATTATATAGATTAAAGCTCATTTTTGCAGACTGTGTTAGAACCAATAATGCATAATGTTCATGCTAAACATCATATTAACATGCTCTTAAATGTTCAAGCTAAGCAACTGTGTATATGAACCAACTCCTGCCTTCCTTCCATAACAGACAAAAGAAGATAGGGGATGAGACATATGATGTCTTGCAAATGTATTCAAACTCTGAATCATGTCCACATTATGTCATGTTAAAATCTCTAATTTCAATATTCTCCATTTGCATTTCATGTGATAAGCAACATGAATTGGGAAATATTGGGAAATGCAAAGGAAAACGGAAAGACTATGGCTATTTAAAGAACTTGCCAAAAGGCCAATGTTGACTCTGAAGGAGCTGCAGAGATCCAAAGCTCAGGTGGGAAAATCCATCAATAGAAAAACTATAAGAAACACACTCCACAAATCTAGCCTTTATGGTAAATTGCAACAATAAAACCCTTTTCAAAGGAAGTGGAAGAAGTTCCACTTGTTGGGGACATGTCATTTAGAGGACACAGCAAATATGTGGAAGAAGGTGCTCTGGTTGGATGAAACCCAAACTGAGCTTATTTTTTTTTACTAACACCCAAAACACTGTATGTGGAGGAAAACAAACAGTGCACATCATTTAAACCCAGCAACCCCATGGTGAAACAAGGGTGGTGGCAGCATCATGCTCTGGGGATGCTTTTTTTCAGCTAAGAAGCAGAAGCTGTTCTAAGGTGATTGGAAGAAGGACAGAGCTACAGGTACATCTAAACAAATCACAGTTTGGTGAAAAAGTTCAATATTTTTAATTTCATTCTAATTTCAGAAAGTGAAACTCATTTATGAATTTATTTACCATCAAATGAAATCTTTCAAGACTTTATTTCTTGTAATTTTGAAGATTTGTGGCTTACAGATAAATGAAAACCCCAAAATCAGTGTCACAGGAAATTTGAATATTACATAAGATCAATAAAAAATATTTTAAACAGAAATGTCAGGATTCTAAAAAGAAATTTCATTTCTATGCACTTAATACTTGGTTGGGCCTCCTCTTGCATAAATTACTGCATCAATGCAGCATGGCATGGAGGCAATCAGCCTGTGGTTCTGCTGAGGTGTAATGGAAGCCCAGGCTGCTTTGATAGTGGCCTTCAGGTCATTGGCGTTGTTGGGTCTGGTGTCTCTCATCTTCCTCTTGACAGTACTCCTTAGATTCTCTATAGCACAGTAACACCATGGTCCTTGAACCAGCTTTAGGCACATCTGGCAGAGTGGGCAGGTGCCAAGTTCTGCTGGAAAATTAAATCAGCATCTCCACAAAGCTTGTCAGCAGAAGGAAGCATGAAGTGCTCTAAAATGTCCTGGTGGATGGCTGCGTTGACTGTAGTAGTAGTTGACTTCAGAAAAAACAGTGGACCAACACCTGCACTCTAAATCATCACTGACTGTGGAAACTTTAGGTGACGTGGATTCTGTGCTTCTCCACTCTTCCTCCAGGCACTGGGTTCTTGATTTCCAAATGCAATCCAAACTTTACTTTCATCTGAAAATAAAACTTTTAGACAGCTAAGCAAGACTGCAGTTCTTTTCTTCTTGGCCCAGGAAAGATGCTTTTGACCTTGTCTCTGGTTCAGGAGTGGCTGAGAAATGCGACATTTGTAGCTTATGTGCAGGACTTATATTTCCATAGTTGCTCTTGATGCACTGACTCCAGGTTCTGTCTACTACTTGTGAAGCACCCCCAAATTCTTTGAATGGGTCATGCTTGACAATCCTCTCAAGGCTGCAGTTATCTCTGCAGCTGGTGCACCTTTTTCTTACCACACTTTTTCCTATGAATATGCTTAGATACACCACTCTGAACAACCAGCTTCTTTAGCAAAGATCTTTTGTGACTTTATCTCCTCGAAACTGTGTTCTGGATATATGTCAAGTCGGCACTCTTCCCTATTGCAAACATTTTGACACTAAAAATGCCTTTTTTATGTTATATTTTATTTTTATGAAACACAGAATTTTGGGTTTTTGTTATAATCATCAAAATGAAAAGATATAAAGGCTTGAAATATTTCATGAATTTTACTTTGTGAAATGAGTGACAAAAAATATTAAACCTTTTCATGATTCATATTTTTTGTTGAAGTTTCCAGTTATAATGTGTACTAAGGTTTAGTAGGTATGAATATTTTTGCAAGAGACTGTATCTTAAAATTTAGTTTTTCTTTTCTTCAGAGTTAAAGCCCCCATGACACATTTCTGAATGCTGAAGCTTCTTCATGCATATTTATTGTTTATGAATAAGATCTAAGCAGCACTGTGCAGTTGATGTAAAAAGTTGACTCAACAGACAGCTTTTAAGTAAAAAGTAGTGTTCTGATTTCATATGCATTTACACAAAGATATTAATGAGGTAGTTTCTGCCTTGCCTGGTTATAAATGGGTTATTACAGAACAACTTTCTTTGGCTTGTAGGATTTTAAGGAGTATTTGTTGGCTGTAAAATATGGAGGAACGATCCTGTCAAAATTAAAAATAAAAGCAGAAATATATATATTTTGTTTTTCCTTTTCCTTGTCAGGATCGGTCCTCCATAGTAAAAGAGAAGTGAGAGTTTGCAGACAGCCATGCGACTCTGACAAACAAATCCACTGGTGTTAATGCACATCTTTGCTGACTTGCATCTTTTTGTCTTATAATATCATGGTAGCATGATACTTCAAGCTTTCAGGGGGACATCTCTTGATGATGTCTCTAAATGAGCACTTAAAGAGTAGACAGCTGTTTTAGTGATTCACATTGTGACTGGAGGATTAATTCTAGGGAAATTAAAGCTCTCTACTTTGACCGGCCGATGCAGACCACACATCTGAAGAGGCTACATTATTAGCATACTAAGTAGATGCCGGCTAGTTGTTCTATTATTTTTTCTTTTGTTTTGTCTTCTCCATTGATGAAGAGAGAGAAAGCTCCCAGCACACTCCTGTCACACTTCAAAAGCAGCACAGAGGAGAGGAAACGGTGGTTTAGGGTGAATTGCTTCTAATCAGGTGAACATTTTTACTGCACTCTCTAATCACATAAATATGATGATGGGCAATAAATCGGATCCTTTGAGCAATTAAAAATTGCTGGCTGATATTAGCTCCGGGAGTATTTGAAAATGGAAAGCTGGTAAATCTAGCAATTAAATGTCTCATGAGAAAAAGACTAAAACCTTTAATACTGTATTAGGTAGTTTCAAGTTCAAATTGAAGTGGAAAACTGGTGCATGCTGTGTTTTAGTCAGACATCCTAAGGTCATATGCAGCTGGTAAAATACATACTGAACACATCGACAGTTTTCTCAGTGAATTCATTTCTAATATTTCTGTCCTCATGAAATTAATGTCAAATGTTAGTAAAAACCAATGTACTCCACACATACAAAGAAATCAAAACGAATTTTTCCCTGAATTAAATTATTTGTAATGAAGTGGAATGTTACCTGGGAATAAGTACTGAACACAAGAGGGAAAAGATGTGCAAAAAGGCCTTGAAATTATTATTTAGAAAGCTTTCCTGCTGTAATGTGCAAATAAATACAAGCTTGTTTAATATTAACTGATGGCCTTCAAAAAGGTTCCTAAAAGCAAACAAAAAATCATATTGTTCCTACTAAAGAACATACTAATCACAATAGGTACAGCTGCATTTCCAGACTTCTTAATGTTCCAGGGTGCGCTGTCGAAGCCATAATCCAGAAGTGGATAAAGCATCATTTCACCATAGACCGGCTACAGCCAAGTGCCCCTTGTAAGATTTCTCACAGATTCAGAAGAATAATTAAAAGAGTTGTCCAAGACCCAAGGAGCACTAACACAGAGCTTCAGAAAGACCTGAATATAACAGGTACAGTTTCTTTTACAATAAGTAATGCACTCAAACGCAAAGGTCTCCATGCACACTCCCTGTGCAAGACTCCACCACTGAAGAAAAGCTTGTTTAAAGTTTGGTGCAAAAGATTTGGATACGCCAGTAAACTACTGGGTGGAATATAGACTGGTTTGCACATACCATGCTTGGAGGAAAAATGGTTCTGAACATCAGCCCAATAAAACAGCATGCCAAAAAAGTTACGTTTCCAGGTGGGAACATCATGGTATGGGCTTTCTTACAGCATACGGTACTGGGAGACGTCATATAATTAAAGGAAGGATGAATGTAGAAATGTACTGGGACATTCTTAATAGGAATCTGAAGATAAAACACGTGGATTTTCAAGGAAGACAAACACTGAAAAATATACAGCAAAGAAAACCCTTAATCCCAGTCAATCAGCTGACTTGTATCAAACTGAAAATCAATGGAAAGAACTGAAGATCAGAGTGCATAGAAAGGACCCCCAGAAAGTTCAAGCTTGGAAGACAGTTTGGGCTGAGAATTTGGTCAAAAACGGGCCTTAGCAATAAATGTGACTGGTTTGATTACCAAATGATCCTTTTCCACAAAGTATTTAATACATTCCTGCAAGCATGTTCAATACTTATTTTCTGTGCCATTGCAATTATTCACCCATGACTTCATTTGTGGACTAATTTGATTCGATTTCTTTGAACGTTTGATGTGAATTTCATGTCAAAAGAATATTACAAATATATTCACTCAGGAAAAATATTACCATCTTTAATACTTATTTTACCCACTGTATATCTAAAACCTTGTTGTCTTTTTTCAGTTTCCAACAACAAGGCTGTATACCTGGTACTTATTTTCATCAGCAGCTGAACTGAGATTCATAAAAGTGCCTGGAGTTCTGAAGTCTGGAGGTCAATGTATTGTTTCACCATTACAAAATCTCTTTTAAGAAATGTTGCCATGGTTTCCATTATATAAACACTGCCTAATATCCTAACGTAACACACCTAATCATTTCCCCTCATTCCTCTGAGAAATTTCTTCATAATTTAAGTGGGTGCAGTTATGATGGTATTCTGATATCAGTGGCACTGCAGCCTGAGGGCGCACCAGGAGCGTTAAGAGAAAAACATTACCAGTCAGATGAAGCCAATGAATTTGCTGTTGCTTATTTTTCAGGTCTGTTTAACAGAGAGTGAGCAAACCCACTGTGTTTTGCTCTGTAGGGCTGCAGCTGGCTAATAGAACATGATCTCATCTTCTTTATCTTACTTCTCTTAGGGATTTTGGACTGTGTGATTGTCAAGATCTAAAATACTTAGTCTGGTCAAACCTTGATTGGGTTAAATACATTAAACTTGCCTTACATTTTAATAATAATTTAACAAAAAATGTTGGCCTCATTGGTCATGTGTTGTGTCTACCAGAGAACAGAAAGGCTGATTTGTTTAAATGGCCTGTATTATGAATTAATATATCCACATTTATATAGTTAAGAACTGTCATAAGGCTTGTGGTATAGAATGTTTCTGTGTTTAAGAAAACCTTTAATTATGAATCCACCTTTGAACAGATAACATGTTTTAAAGGTTTACTATAATTTATCGAATCTAACAAATTTAACCTATTAAATAATCATTTACATAGAAATACAGTGGCTTGTAAAAGTATTCATACCCCTTGAAGTTTTCCACATATTGTCACATTACAACCACAAATGTAAATATATTTTATTGACATTTTATGTGAAAGACCAATGCAAAGTGGTATACAATTGGGAAGTAGAAAGAAAATTATACATAATTTCTTTTTCTTTTTTTTTTTAGAAATAAAAAACTGAAAATTGCATTGTGCAAAAGTATTTAGCACCCTCTGAGTCAATACTTTGTAGAACCACCTTTTGCTGCAATTACAGCCGCACGTCTTTTAGGGCCTCTACCAGCTTTGCACATCTACTGACTGAACTTTTTGCCCATTCTTCTATGCAAAACAGCTCAAGTACAATCAGATTAGATGGAGACGTGAACAGCAGTTTTTAGATCTTGCCACAGATTCTCAATTGGGTTTAGGTCTGGACTTTGACTAGGCCAATCTAACACATTAATATGTTTTGTTTTAAACCATTCCATTGTAGCCCTGGCTTTATGTTTAGGGTTGTTGTCCTGCAAGAAGGTGAACCTCCGCTCCAGTCTCAAGTCTTTTGCTGACTCCAACAGGTTTTCTTCCTAGATTGCCCTGTATTTGGCTCCATCCATCTTCCCATCAACTCTGACCACCTTCCCTGTCCCTGCTGAAGAGAAGCACCCCCAGAGCATGATGCTGCCACCACCATATTTGACAGTGGGGATGGTGTGTTCAGAGTGATGTGCAGTGTTAGTTCTCCGCCACACAAAGCATTTTGAATTTTGGTCAAAAAGTTCCATTTTGGTCTCATCTGACCAAAGCACCTTCTTCCACTTAATGATGCTATTTGCTCCCCACTAATCTCTTAACCAACATCTGAGGCCATCACAGGGCAGCTGTCTTTGTACTGAGATTAGATTACACACCTGTGGACTCTCTTTAGTCGTTAGCAATCATCAGGCAACTTCTGAATGCAACTGGTTGCACTCAGAGTAGAGGGGGCTGTATACTTTTGCTCACCGCACTTTTCAGTTTTTTTTGTAAAAAATGTTTTAAATCATGTATAATTTTCATTCCACTTCACAATTGTATACCACTTTGTGTTGGTCTTTATATATAAAAAGATATCTATAAAATTCCAATAAAATATGTTTATGTTTGTGGTTGTAATGTGACAATATGTGGAAAAGATCAAGAGGTTTGAATACTTTTACAAGCTACTGTGTCTTAAAAATGTAACTAATTAAGGTGAATAAGTACATTTTGAAAAGCTGTTTTGTGTATTTGTCTTGTACCTGTTACCTAAAGTTTTCCCAGAACAACTGATACATCTAAATAATTATGCAGCTGTTGCAGATTTGTTGTTTTTTTTAATCGGTGAATGTGATCAAGGGTGGAGAACAAGCTCACAAAGAATGAAACAAAAGTAACTAAGGAACATTAGACAATTATGAAAAATTGTGGTAGATGCTCTTTGCTGAATGGAAATATTGAATTTGAGATTCATGTGTAAGGACCGAGTGAGGAAAACAATTTTGATGAAGATTATGTGAGTCAACTGTAAATCTGAGGCCCCCCATTTGAACCAGGAAAATGTCAAATGCTCCCTCCAGGTCAGGGGTCAGTCTCTGCTTCAGGCAGAGGCGTTCAGTCATCTTGGAGTCTTGTTCACTATTGATGATAGGATGGAGCAGGAGATGGATAGGCTGAATAGGGTCCATGCTTCATCATGTGGGTGGTTTATTGTGGTCAATAAAGAGCTGAGCCAAAAGTCAAAGCTTCTGTTTTACCAGTCCCCCTACGTTCCAGCCTCAACTATGGTTGTTAGATATTGATAATGAACAAAAGAAAGAGATCCTGGAAAAAGGTGGTCACACTGAGCTTCCTGTGTGAGCTAGGGTCCTATCTGGGTCCTACCTTAGAGTTAAAGCGATGGAGTCCTGGACCTGAAAGGGAGCTCAGAGTAGAGTTCCTTAAAATGAGTCAGCATCTGATCATGATGATTGCTGCCCTTTGGAGGTTTTTCAGCCACTTCCAACTGTGGCAGATCCAGAACTCCAGTTCCAGCCTACAGTCCAGGCAGAGAAGAGGTCCACCCTTTGTCAACTCTAGGGTTTGTCCTATGTCCTGGTCTTAACCATGTTTTATCAGGATTTACATGTATGTACAATATCACACAGATCCATAGTCATTAATTTCTAAACAAAGATGAAGCCAAAAAGGAAAGGGTTGAAAAAACTTTGTAGATTCCAAAACCCTAGAGACTAACAACATATTGCTGCCCCATATCCTCCCTGGCTGGCAAAACTTCAAGATCCCCCACAGGAAGCTGGTGTCACTAAAAAGATGGATGTCAGGATTTTCCCCCTGAACCAGTAAGCTCCACGATCTGATGATGGATGGATGGATGGATGGATGGATGGATGGATGGATGGATACATGGATGAATGGAAAGATTTATGCAGTGACTTCCTGGAGTAAATCACAGCCACAAAAAATGCCAAAGAAAAAGCAAAAACACAGCAGAACAACAGCCTGCAAGTAAAATTTTATTACATTGTTTCTTCTGTTTGTGTCTCATTGTATCATCATATTCTTGTTAATGTGATGTTGTGATGTTTGCTGAATCTCCTAAAATGTTCTATTTTTAATTTTATTTCCATACAAAATGAAACTACAATTATATTTTCAAGATAAAAGATGGTATAATGCATGTAAAAACACCCCTTTACTGTCAACATATTACAAATATTCGTGTTTGTGTGCCTCTAGCAATGAGTTGATGCAAGTAATCCTTGGTGTTTCTGTTCCACAGTGTCACCTTGTGGCCATGTTGACACATGACATCCTGCCTCTTATTCATTTTCAGAAGTGCTGCAGTTTGATTCAAGTGTAACAGAATCAAGACACTTATTCCTGTGACAGAATGACCTGCCCCTGTTCTGGACTGCAGATTTCCATGTCCAGTATGATGAAACAAGAGCCGTCTGTGTTTTCTTTCCTCGTTTGTCCTGTAAAGCTGTGTGTGGTTTTTTGATGGGGTCTCACACACTGAACATCTAAGACCGAGAGATGGATCATTGTGTCACCACAGGACCTCTGTGCATCTTTGGTGTCTCTTATGTGTATCTGTCACAGTCAGGGTCAGTGAAAGATGGCAATGTGAAGCTCCTCTGGTGGTGGTATTGATTTAGTACAGCACGGACTGGGTTGATGTCACAGCTGTCAGCCGGACAACGCCCTCTAGTGTTGCTTTCATGAAGAAAGCGATGCAGAGATTGTCCTTGATGGATTGAGCTTTGCAAAAGTCTTAATTCCTTTTTTACATTTTGAGATATTGCAACCCCAAGCGTAACTATATTTTCGGGGATTTCATGTGGAAGACCAACACCAAGCAGTGCATAATAATAAAGTGGTTTTCAGCATTTTTTACAAACTTTATTCAGTTGCCCTGAGAAAGTCCTTCTGCTGCAGTTACTGCTGCCAGTTATTTGCTGGTGGTGGGAGGTCGGGTAGGGGAGGAGTTTCTATCAGCTTGGTACAACTGGAGACTCAAAATGTTGTCCATTCTTCTTTTCAAAACGGCTTTTGCTTAGTCACGTTGCTTGCAGGCAGCCTTTTAATCTCGGTTTTTAAGTCTTGCCTCAGATTCTCGCTTGAATATGGAACTTTCTGAACTTGGACTAGGCCCTTCTAATGCACAAACATACAAGTGCATCTCAATAAATGGAAATATTATCAAAAAGTTCATTTATTTAAATAACTCGGTTTACTACATGAAACACATTATATAGATTAATTGCACACAGACTGTTTTCAACCCTGTATTTGTGTTATTAAGATGATTTTACGCTAACAGCTAACGACAACACAACACTTCATTTTTTAGAAGATTAGAATATTACATCAGAGCAATAAAAAACATTTTAAGACAGAAAACTGGGCTTAATGAAAAATATGTTTAATACCTGCTTAAAGGTTATTAATATGAAAATGTACTTTTTATTTGAGCTGTACCTGTACTTTGATTTAAACCTGTTTATTGTAAACTGGCTGTTTGTTTACGGTAATTTGTCTACCTGAAGGTGAACCTCTGTGCCATCTCAAATCTTTTGCAGCTTCTAACAGGCTTTCTTGCCCTCTGTTTAGCTCCATCCATCCAACTCTGACCAGGTTTCATGTCCCTACTGAAGAAAAGCATCAGCATGGCATGATGCTGACCCCACCAGGTATGATGGTGGGGAGGTGTGTTCAAAGTGATGCGCGTTATTAGTTTCCCCTCACACATAGTGTTTTGCATGTAAGGCAAACACTTGAATTTTGGTCTCATCTGGTCCAATACACCTTTTTTGTGGCAAAATGCAAACTGGACTTCTTTTGGCTTTATTTCAACAACAGCTTTGTTTTTCCACTTTTCCATAGATTCTCCCACCAGAGCAGTTAATCTCTGCAGCTCCTCCGGAGTTACCTTGGGACAGTGTGCTGCCTATCTGAATAATGCTTTCCTTGCTCAACCTGTCAGACCCTTGGTCTTTTTGATTGTGTTTGATCACTAACATTCTTTAACAAGTCTTTGAGGCTTCCACAGAACAACTTTATTTAAACTCTGGTTAAATTACACACAGTTTGACTCTAATGACTAATAGGATGACTTATAAAGGCAACAGGTTTCTATTTAGGGGTATCAGAGTAAATTGGCCCAAATACAAATGCATCCCACACTTTTCAGATTTAATTTATTTAAAATTTCAAAGTCACGTATCAATTTTCTTTTCTTTCATAATTATGCACTGCTTTCCATTGGTTGGTGACATAAAATCCCAACAAAATAGATTAGAATTTGTAATTGAAACTTAAATGTAGAAAGGTTCATCAATATATATAGACATTCAGGATATTATACGCTGTAAACTGGTTAGAAATTTTCCACTGTTGATAAAGAAAAAACATTTTTTTAAAGATACCATCATGAAATTCTGTCAAGCATTAAATTTGGGTTTGATTTCTGCTTTTTCTTTAGATTTGTAGACACATTTAAACCTGCTCTGTATATAAGGCTATGTTTAATTTACTGACTGGTATGAACTGTTGAGGCCCAGACTCCCATGACTCCAGAGACAATAGTAGATCTTTGTGTGGGCAGCTTTACTGTTTACTACAGGAAGAACAAGAACTCCCATTCCTCCTCCCTATATGCTGTATGACTATCCTGCTAACTCTCACAAATAACTCATGCTTTTTCTTTTCAACTGAAGTTACAGCCTGACCACTGTAGGGCCCGTGCTCCCCAGCCCTTTGTGCATCATTACATCAAAATAGCATGGCAGAGTTAAAGACAGGCTGCAGGATCTGGACGCAGCAGTCACATCACAACAGAAAATATACTGTGTTGGCAAAAGTTCAGCGTTTCTCAACAGTCTTCGACAGTTTTTTCCCTTTTCTCTAACCACAGGTTCTCTGTCATAGCCGTGCTCCTCCGCAGACTGCTTGAGCAGTAGTGAACAAAGACTGCTCTGATTGGCAGTCTCTATTAGAAAGCACATTAGAGCAGAATGAGGCTGAGCAGGACTGTGTGCTTCAACTAGTTAGGAAAGAATAAGGCAGCTCAGATTAACTGACTTAATTCAGTCCCAAATGTCTGCCTTTGCCATAAAAAAATTATATAACAAACAAGGAAAGAATGAACTACTCCTTGTACACACAGTTTGTGTGCAGCAAAGCAGTTCAGCATCATGCTAATAGGCTTGTGTTATGCTAAGAGAAACACAATTAGATATACAGGTCCTTCTCAAAATATTAGCATATTTTGATAAAGTTCATTATTTTCCATAATGTCATGATGAAAATTTAACATTCATATATTTTAGATTCATTGCACACTAACTGAAATATTTCAGGTCTTTTATTGTCTTAATACGGATGATTTTGGCATACAGCTCATGAAAACCCAAAATTCCTATCTCACAAAATTAGCATATCATTAAAAGGGTCTCTGAACGAGCTATGAACCTAATCATCTGAATCAACGAGTTAACTGTAAACACCTGCAAAAGATTCCTGAGGCCTTTAAAACTCCCAGCCTGGTTCATCACTCAAAACCCCAATCATGGGTAAGACTGCCGACCTGACTGCTGTCCAGAAGGCCACTATTGACACCCTCAAGCAAGAGGGTAAGACACAGAAAGAAATTTCTGAACAAATAGGCTGTTCCCAGAGTGCTGTATCAAGGCACCTCAGTGGGAAGTCTGTGGGAAGGAAAACATGTGGCAGAAAACATTGCACAACAAGAAGAGGTGACCGGACCCTGAGGAAGATTGTGGAGAAGGGCCGATTCCAGACCTTGGGGGACCTGCGGAAGCAGTGGACTGAGTCTGGAGTAGAAACATCCAGAGCCACCGTGCACAGGCGTGTGCAGGAAATGGGCTACAGGTGCCGCATTCCCCAGGTCAAGCCACTTTTGAACCAGAAACAGCGGCAGAAGCGCCTGACCTGGGCTACAGAGAAGCAGCACTGGACTGTTGCTCAGTGGTCCAAAGTACTTTTTTCGGATGAAAGCAAATTCTGCATGTCATTCGGAAATCAAGGTGCCAGAGTCTGGAGGAAGACTGGGGAGAAGGAAATGCCAAAATGCCAGAAGTCCAGTGTCAAGTACACACAGTCAGTGATGATCTGGGGTGCCGTGTCAGCTGCTGGTGTTGGTCCACTGTGTTTTATCAAGGGCAGGGTCAATGCAGCTAGCTATCAGGAGATTTTGGAGCACTTCATGCTTCCATCTGCTGAAAAGCTTTATGGAGATGAAGATTTCATTTTTCAGCACGACCTGGCACCTGCTCACAGTGCCAAAACCACTGGTAAATGGTTTACTGACCATGGTATCACTGTGCTCAATTGGCCTGCCAACTCTCCTGACCTGAACCCCATAGAGAATCTGTGGGATATTGTGAAGAGAACGTTAAGAGACTCAAGACCCAACACTCTGAGCTAAAGGCCGCTATCGAAGCATCCTGGGCCTCCATAAGACCTCAGCAGTACCACAGCCTGATTGCCTCCATGCCACGCCGCATTGAAGCAGTCACTTCTGCCAAAGGATTCCTGACCAAGTATTGAGTGCATAACTGTACATGATTATTTGAAGGTTGACGTTTTTTGTATTAAAAACACTTTTCTTTTATTGGTCGGATGAAATATGCTAATTTTGTGAGATAGGAATTTTGGGTTTTCATGAGCTGTATGCCAAAATCATCCGTATTAAGACAATAAAAGACCTGAAATATTTCAGTTACTGTGCAATGAATCTAAAATATATGAATGTTAAATTTTCATCATGACATTATGGAAAATAATGAACTTTATCACAATATGCTAATATTTTGAGAAGGACCTGTACATTTGATTTTGACCTGCAGACAGTAACTAATTACTTATGATAAAAAGTGGATTTGGATTAAACATATCAACAAACAATTATGCTTGTGCTATTGATTGATGTTTGTGTGTCTGTACTGTGAAGATGGGGTCTTCTTTCTATGTGATACTGAATTTTAATTATTATTATTATTGGCACCAAGGATTCAGAAATAGTGTCTGTGCTCTCTGTTTTACAGCTTCTTCTTTGTTGCTTTGACTCAACTGTAAGCTTCTTTCTGAGCTGAGATTGAGTGACTGACCTGTGGAAACTGGCTGCTTTGAGTGGGCATGCAAAGGTAGTCATTATACAAACTCAGTCTACATTCCCACCACTAGGTAGATGTTTATAGATGGAAAGGTCTAGTCTAAGTAAGGTTTAAAGAAAATTGTGGATTTAGCAAAAAAAGGTTTTAGTGCTCCAGATGTATTGTGTACTGTATATGATGGGTCCATACTGACTGTTCCTTAGTATGGACAGAAAAAGAGTTTACTAGAACTATAAAAGGAGCTAACAGAGAGGCTTCAGGCTGTAAAACCAAAACAATAATCTCAGCGACATCTGTTATTTTAACGTAAGAGGAAATGTAATAATCTGGGAGAAGTCCAAGCACATTTTCACATTACAAACGACCACTTCTCCCCATTTTTAATCTGGGAACTCTAAGCTACGAATAACCTTAATAATAAACCATTTAAAAATACAAAGCATTGCAAACTGAACTATGCCTTGAACTTTTTTACATTTGATTACAACCACAAACGTCAATGTATTTCCTGGATCTTTATAAGATATATAATTGCAATTCCTTTTTCCTTTACTAAAAAGTGTGTTAAGTCTGCCTGAGTCAATACTTTGAAGAACCACCTTTCACTGCAATTATAACTTCAAATTCTTCAATTCAATTCAATTCAATTCTATGGTTTGTGCCTAATATCTGCACATCTAGAAAGTGGAAATATTTGCTAATTTCTCTTAACAAAAAACCTCAAGCTTAGTTAAACTGGATGGAGAGCATCTGTGAAAAGCAATTTCAAAGTCTCCATTAGAATTAGCTCCATTTTTTCATGTGTTATTCTAACACATGAACATAGTTTGAACTAAACTCTTTTATTGTAGTTCTGTCTGAATATCTAGAGTTGTTGTCCAGCTATAAGATAAACCTCCACCCCAGTCTTTTGCAGTGTTTAACAGGTTTTGAATAGGACTTCGTATGAGTTTATTTTATCAATGGCTTTCTTCTCTCCACTCATCCATAAAGGTCAGATTTGATGACTGGATGAGTCACCCCTTCAGCAGATTTTCCCACCTGAACTGTTGATCTCTGCAACTCCTCCAGAGTCACTATTGGCTCTTTCTTCCAGGGTCTATTTGCTCTTTCTTTGATTAAAGCTATCCATGTCAACCTCTGTTTATGGACAGCCATTCTCTTTCCATTTTAACATAATGGATTAAACAGAGCTCTATGAGATCTTCACAGCTTGTTTTATCAGTCAATCAAAATGTATTTATATGCACTTTTCAAACAGCCACTTATAAAACAAAGTGCTTTATATAGAATAAAAACAAAAAGACAGACAAAAGAGTTATACATTAAACCTGCTAAACACTTCTCCACAACTTTTGCCCGGACCTCTCTGCTGTGCTCCTTGGTCTTTATGATACTGTTTTTTTCATGAATGTTCTCTAACAGGCTGAGGCCTTCACAAAACAGCTAGATTTATATGGAGATTAAATTACACACAGATGGATTAATTTCACTGATTAACTGACATGTGAAATGATTGCATGACTTAGGAGGCCAGTGCTGGACAGACATCAAAGTTCATTTGTACTCGGACAGGTAAAACTATCTTCACACAGTGTCAGTATTTTAAAAAAGTTGGTGCTACCAAACCTATTGTGAAACTGTCTGTATTGACAAAAGAGTATCTTTTGTGGATGTTGGAGATCAGTAATCATTACTTTTTGGGTTATAAATTAAATTCATGTTGTGTGTTCTTGCCATTGTGCTACTTTGTTTCTATGATGAGTCTGTGTTATCCTTTTCCTTTCAAACCTATTTTAGACTTAGATTATCAAAATAGTATGTACACTCTACACAGCTTTAGCATTTTGTTTCTTTGTTTTGTTTTGTGACACCCGCAAATGGTGGCATTACCCTATACGTTACTGCACAGTGGCTTACAGGCACAACAACTACATTATGCATTTCCAAGTTTTATAGGTTGGTAAACCTGATCAGATTAGGCCACAAAGATGTAATTTTCATGATATACACTCTGAATATTGCAGAGATCAGCACATGATTCTTCTATTGAGCTGCTGTCACTTTGTTTCTTATTCTGCCATGTATGTTGGCATATTTTAAAACATGTTTTACATGTGTCTAAATAGAAAGAAATAAGCAAATTTTTTGAAGTATCGTGTATGAAGCATTTGTATTGCTTTTAATCTGTCCCTGTTTCATCTAGTGTGTGTGTGTGTGTATGTGTGTGTGTATGTGTACTGATTCTGTTACAGCAATTACGCTTTATAACTTCTGTGAAGTAATTCTGAATCTTTTTTGAAAGATGTAAGTGTAACAAATGTTTAACAAACTTTGCTGATCTAGATTTCCAAACAGTATTACAACCACTGAGAACTGGTTCTGCAACCACCATTTATGATTATTTCACAGCAATGACATAGTAAAATAAAGTTAGAATCACCTTTGCAGAATTTTGATAACAGAAGCCTGTGTGATGTGTCCAGGAGAAACATGACAAATACCACACACACATTTCTTGAAAAACAAATTAGTTCATTTCTGGGGACTGTTTTAATTTGCATCTTAGAACATTTGAATTTTACTGGTACAGATGCCTCAAAAAGGACTTTTTAGTGTTTCTAAGTTTGAGCAGTGGTCAAGTCCATTTTGTATCATCTCAGGCAGCTAGCAAAAGTAAAGCCCTTTCTCTCAAAACAAGGGTTTGAAACAGCATTTCATGCTTTCATTACATCCTGGCTTGACTAGTGCAATGCTCTCTACATTGAACTCAGCCAGTCCTCTCTGAAACATCTCCAGTTGGTCCAAAATGCAGCTGCTAGGCATCTATCTAAAGTTGGTTACAGGGAACACTGGCGTCCCTTGCTGGCTGCCTGTGTGTTTTAGAGTCCATTTCAAGATTATCTTATTTGTTTTATAAAGTTTACATGGTCTTGTCCTGTCTTACCTCTCTGAGCTGCTTCATCCATATTCTCCAGCTCGATGCCTCAGGTCAGCTGATCAGCTGGTCCTGGAAGTGCTGAGGTCTAAACAGAGGCTCAGAGGGGACAGAGCCTTTAATGTGGCCATTCCCAGTTTATGTAATGGTCTCCCTTTCCATATCAGACGTGACCCATTCACTGTCCACATTTAAAACCTTTCTAGAAACTCATTTTTATTAATTGGCTTTTGGCAAAGCTTGAGACTTTTTGTTGATTTCTTATTGTTTTTAACTGTTTGTTCTTACTGTCGCTTTTCCTTTTTTGTTTTATGTTTAAAATAGTTCTTGATTTTACATGTACTTTATAAATTAAATAAAGTAAAAGTAAAGTAAAAAGTAAGTAAGAAATGTTTAGCACCCTACCATCTCTAAATTTCACCCTTGGTTTGGGGTTAACTCCAAAAGTACTACCTCTCTATCAGAGCCGTTTTCCAACTTGGCCCTAGGTCCTGCAGTGCAAATCAGGGAGATTATGTTAAGGTTCCTGGAAATGGTTACCACAGTGGAAACCCACCTTAAATCAGTATAGATGTACTCATGTGCTAAAAGAAATCCTGATTTAGGAAGTTTTATGTTGGGATGCTGCAGTTATCACACCCTCCATGACACTGACCCCTTTGTCTCGTATGGCTGCTGCCCCTGAAACAATGTCCAGTCACCATGATGTGTAAACTTAGTTTTGCTAACATAATTCTTGAAGTCGTATGTGTTTGCCACATATATGGCAAACACATATTTCATCTCCATATTTGGTAACTATGAATAACAATTTGAAGCGGCTAATTGACCATTTACAGCTGTGAATGTTGTTGTGAAACCTTTTCTTACACCGAGATCTATTACTAGCCATCAATAAGAAACCCCAGTCAAAAGCAGATAAATGGAGACTGGGGAAAGATTCAATTTTATATAATGGGTCAATTTAGAATATAATTCTTGCAAAAGTATTCATACTCCATATACTAAACATATTTTTTCACATTTTAACCACAGACTTCTGTGTATTTTACTGGCATGTAATTTTATAAATCAACGCAACGAGATGAAGTAGAAGAATAAGGATGCATAAATTTGTGCATTTGTATTCAGCCCCCTTATTGTGACACATCCAGTGAAACCAGATCAGAAGTCACCTGCTTGGTAAACAGAGTCCACCTGAGTGAAAGACCTGCTTTGTCTATCAGTTAAAATCCCCAACAAAATATACTGAAGTTTGTAGTTGCAATGTGACAAAATATGGGAAAGTGTAACGAGCATGACTGCTAATGTGCTTCACTGTATTGCTGATCATCAATTGGAAAACCCTTGAGTTTTTATCAAGGCACACCAGTGCAGAACAAAAAGAAAAGGATGATGAAGGTTTTACAGTACATCCTGTGTGTTGGGAAATACAAAAAACACCCTGTAAAGAGATAGGAAGAACAAATAGGAACATTGCCTGCTTCAGAAAAGAACATTGATTCATAGAAGCAATAAAACCTATTTGGCAATAACTTCAGTCTTCACTAAGGTATAAACAGAAGGTCAGAGCCAGCATGTGGTAAACTGGGTTAAAGGGTCTGGCATGTGTGTGTCTAAGTCTGTGTTCCTTCCACTTATTCTTCTCAACTCAGAACTGCATCCTCTGAGGGTGTGAGTCAGCACATGTTCAACTTGGATCTGATGTAATTAAGGTACTGAAGGAGCTCCTCAGAGGGGTAGGGTTAGTGGGAGACCTCCAGCAAACACCCTCATCCTGGACAATACCTGGACGGTGTGCTAAAATCCCCGAGACATGATGGGAACATGGGCTGTCTCATACGTGCGGCAGCCGGATGGGATGTGTGAAACTCCCATGAACCACGGCGTGGACACGAACACGAAGTCTGACTCAGGTTGACATCCTGCATGATTTCAAGGCACCCTGGGAGGAAGGGCGTAGAATACTGCACGGGAAATGCTGAGTTTAATTTTGGGAACTAATCAGAAAACTGATGTCAATCGAAGGGTCTGAGCTAGCATGGCTTAAATATCTAGCCATCCTGGTCAGCATGACACCGTATGTAGTCAGAAAGGGTCACACAGCCGGGACTGAGATGTAAACCAAACTGGATCTGTGGGAAAAGGCACGGAGCATGCTTCATGACCCCTGGTAACTGGTGTCCTTACGATCTGATGGGGACTTTTCCAGTGAGACCCCAGAGGACGCTTCCCTCCTGTGCCAGCTGTGGTGGATTAAAAAAAACCAGAAAATCACACAGATAGTTTATTTTATACTCCACTCACTGCACTCTGCTTCAGACATCACATCTTTGTAAGAAATGCAGTTCTTTGCTGAAAATATTTTGCTCATTGTCCAAGATAAATATGTTCGTGGGGATAATATTTGGGTTGGTGATGAGGTACAAGCTCAGAGTCAGCAGTAAACCAGCGGAGACACTTGTCAGACCCCAGGATCTCACAGAGTAAACCAGCACTTCTTGGAAGACCTATGCAAGCAGCTGAGATTCTTCCCGGTCCTGCTGATGTAACAGGCTTGTGAAAGCTCTCCGGGACTTGAGCGCTGTGACGTCTGCTTAACATCGGAGTTTTTTCTACTGCTCAAACTTTTACTGGCCCAGTGTCAGACTTAAAAACAACATTAATGTGATGCATTCACGGCAGGAAGGTTGTTTATTATCGGCTGACTCACAGACCAGTTGAGACCGTTTAGCTTAAAATTGGGTCAGATTTACAAAAGGCCTTGGACACTCTCGGACTGTGAAGCAGTGTACATTGGCTTGCTAAAGTATTCATTCACGTTGACTTTTTCTATCTTTTGTCAATTTGCAAACACACTTTAGTGTATTTTGTTGGGATTTTAGTAGTGCAGAAGTATGAAGTGGAATCAAAATGATGGTTTTCAAAATATTTCCTAATTAAAAATCAAAAATGTGACTGTAGAACCACCTTATTCTGCAGTTACAGCTGAAATTATTTCGGATTCTAAATGACTGTTGAGCCTTTGTAAACCCAGAACCTTAATGTTTGTGCCTATTTCTCATTGATAAATAGCTCAAGCTCAGTCACATTGGGTGGAGAAAATCAGTTTTCAAATCTTGCAGCAGATTCTCAGTTACATGTAGGTCTGGAATTTGATTGGGCCATTTTTAGCTCTTGATTAATCTAAACCTTTCCGTCGTTGCTCTGGATGTATTTTTAGGGTCATTATCCTATGAGAAAGTAAACCTCCACCACAAGTCTTTTCCAGCCTCCATAAGTTTTCTTCAAATATTCCCAAGTGTTTACTTCAAAACATTTCTCATAAACTCTGACCAGTTTCCTTGTTCTCAAAGCAGGATGCTGTCATCGTCATGTTTAATTGTAGTTTCACTCTGCAGCATACCATGCACCTCTTGGTCGCTTCTTTCTGCTTACCTTCCACTGCCCGCACGGTAATGCGCCATCTTACAGTATTTAAAAGACCTTCTCAGTCTTCACTGTCCCACACGTGCTCTCCGTTCTTCCAACACTGACTTTCTGCACATTCCCAGGACTCGATCCCACACCATGGGAGATCGGGCCTTTTTCTGCGCCGTCCCTCGGCTGTGCAACAATTCTTTCTTTTAAACCAGTGTTTTTAATGGCCTTCTTTAAATGCTCGTACTCGTCATCTTCCGCTTTATCCGGGACCGGGTCGCGGGCGCAGCAGACTCAGCAGAGACGCCCAGACGTCCCTCTACCCAGACACCTCCTCCAGCTCCTCTGAGGGGAGCCCAAGGCATTCCCAGGCCAGCCGAGAGACATAGTCCCTCCAGCGTGTCCTGGGCCGTCCCCTGGGACTCCTCCCGGTGGGACGTGCCTGGAACACCTCCCGAGGAAGGTGTCCAGGTGTCGGGCCTTTTCCTACGCCGTCCCTCGGCTGTGGAACTATTCTTTCTTTTAAACCAATGTTTTTAATGGCCTTCTTTAAATGCTTTGTTTTGATTTTATTTCTTTTGCATTTAATTGCCAGACTTTTACTTGTATATTTTTATGTCCCTGTTTTTATTTTTTATTTTTCTATTAACTGTAACAGTTTGATATTTTGTTGAAAATGTAAAATGCATTATAAATAAAAGCTGTTATTATTATTATTATTATTCTCTTATTAATGCCCCACTGGCCTGACCAGTCAGTTAAAGTGGATGGACATGTCTTGTAATTGTGCCAAACTTTTTTGTAAGTCTGGAAACAACAAATGTGTTTATGAATAACATGTGAATTCCTTTAGTATCATAGGCAACTTACAGAATCACAGATGTTTCAAAGAATCTACAGTCAAATCAAGGCAGCAAAAACAGAAACACAACATATTTTTCCTTCTCACAGGAAAAAACGTCTAGCTAGCATCTGTCTGATTGTGCTGATATCACACCTACAGGTCAGCTGGGTTATCACAATCTCCTGTTGGAGATTTATGGGTCTAAATTCTCCCACGAGTTGGACAGCGGTCACATAATCCCATGTTGACTCAGCACCTCTTATCTCAGAGGAACATACAGGGAATGAGAGTTCTGTTTGGAGTTCTCCTTGTTCACCATTTCCAGATTTACCTAACACCAGATGTTTTATACGGAGCAGTGAATCCACGCACCGCTTCACTCCTTGGGTTGTAAAAGGTTCATCCGATGTTTGATCTTAAATGGTCAGATAAGAGGCTCCACTAAATGTAATTAAGTTCTCTCTGGAGTTGTTGATGTTCTCCAGGCTTTTCAGCAGTGTGTAGGGATGGACATTCAACTTCCCCGGGTTCCTGAGGATTTACTGAAATTGGTCTTTGAGGTTTCACGTCAGCATTTGCTAAAAGAAAACATGAAACCAGCCTCTGGAAACAAGTTATTAATAGTTCTTCTATTTTGAATGTCTTTCTTCATCCTGCTTTTTTTAACATATGCATCTACAGTTCTGACCAGAGGTTTATGTGCAGTTGATTCATGGGGATTTTTGTCCTATTAATTTTAAACATTTAGTGTTGAATTTAAACCTTTTATGGATTTAGCCTGCACATGGCCAAAATGAAATATACAGCCTCAAATATATACATTTACTCCCAGTAGTATTTGGTTTAATGTCAATTGAACTTTGAAGGCATTGGCTTTCCTTCCATCTATAATGGGGGTTGGGGTCTTTACACGCTCGGTCAGCTGAGGCCCGATCTGCCATGGTCACAAATCCATAACCTCTGGATTTCCCCGTCTGCCGATCGGTGATAACAACAGCCTTCTCGATGTCTCCAAACACTTCGAAATACTTTCTCAGGCTGGAGTCAGTGGTGTGATAAGGAAGGCCTCCCACGAAGATTTTGGTGAAAGTAGTGTCTTTCTGTGCCGAGTGCATGATGTGTGGATTAAAGTGTCCGGTTGGAGTCTTTTAAAGGTTAGAATAAAGGGAAGGAACCGCGTGTGGTTGATCGGTGAGTTGCTGTGACGGACTGACTAACTGAGGACCTGAAGCCAGGAGGAGGACACCTGATGTTTTCACCTCCGGAACATTGCCAAAATTAGAAATATCCTATCCAGGAGTGACGCTGAAAAACTAGTCCATGCATTTGTTTCTTCAAGGCTGGACTGTTGTAATTCTTTACTATCAGGATGTCCACAAAATGCAGTTAAAAGCCTTCAGCTGATTCAAAATGCTGCAGCAAGAATTCTGATGAAAATTAAAAAGAGAGATCATATTTATCCTATTTTAGCTTCCCTTCATTGGCTCCTTGTTAAATCCAGAATAGAATTTAAAATTCTCCTCCTCACATATAAAGCCCTTAATGATCTAGCTCCATCATACATCAGAGATCTGATTGTTCCATATGTTCCTAACAGAGCACTTCGTTCTCAGACTGCAGGTTCACTGGTGGTTCCTAGAGTCTCTAGAAGTAGAATGGGAGGCAGATCCTTTAGTTATCAGGCTCCTCTCCTGTGGAACCAGCTTCCAGTTTTAGTCCGTGAGGCAGACACCCTGTCTACTTTTAAGGCTAGGCTTAAAACTTTGCTTTTTGATAAAGCTTATAGTTCGAGTGGCTTAGTCTCCCTGTTGGTTGGAGTAAGGGGGAGTCAGGTTTAGCCTAAACCGGCTCAGTTATGGTTGAGGTGCAAACACACCCTCCATTTCTGCTACCTGTATGACCCCTTCTCTTTTCCAATGGTTATGATCAGTCTGACAGAGGGAGGTATCCCAATCATTGTGGTTTTTAGTATAACAATGACCATCAAGGGACCCTTTGTGGGGTTCCTTGAGACGACATTGTTGTAAATAAGCGCCGTTTAACTAAATAATCTGAACTGAAACTATCTGTGTAGTTATGCTGCTCCAGGATTAGGCTGCTGGAGGACATAATGACCACTTTCACCCTCTTCGCTACATTCTCACACTACTCTCCAATTTTGCATTATTTGCTGTTATTTCAGCTTTTAACTTTATGTTCTCTCTTTTCTCTTCCTAGAAGCTACACCTGGCCTGGCTCTGTGTCTACCTGTGACACCTTTCTGGAGAGGGGAATCATCCGAGCTTCTGCTGGCAACAATTTAATGCTCACCCTCTACCGATGATCCACATAGCCCTGTCTTTCAGTGTTTAACCCTTTCTCTCTCCTAGACAAGGCGATTGACTGAGCGTAACTGTAACAAACTCTATGTGCTCTCTTTCAGACTCTAACCTTGAAAACTGGCTCAGAGTTGATCTGTTCTTTCTTTCTAGGTGAAATGACTAAAGGAGCTACATCCATCAACATTTACTTTTCCTTCCCATAGAAAGTACTCCTGGATCAGTGCTTCTTTGTTCTCTTTGTGTCTCTGCTCTGTTCTCTCAAACCCCCAGTCAGTCGTGGCCGCTCACACTGAGCCTGGTTCTGCTGGAGGTTTCTTCCTGTTAAAAGGGAGTTTTTCCTCTCCACTGTCGCTACATGCATGCTCAGTATGAGGGATTGCTGCAAAGTCAACGCCAGTGACTGTCCACTGTCTCTACATGCTCATCCGGGAGGAGGGAATGCTGCAAGTAACTGACTGGAAGCAATCTGCTGGGTTTCCTTAGATAGAACAACTTTTTATCCAATTTGAATAAAAAGCTAACTCCAACTGCATTGTTCAATGTTTAGGATTAATTGGAATGTATGTACCTGACTGTTGTGAAGTGCCTTGAGACAACATGTGTTGTGAATTGGCGCTATATAAATAAACTGAATTGAATTGAATTGACCACACACTTTTTATAGTCATCAACATGCTAAATCTTACATGGCCTGAGGTGCAGATTAGTAAACCTAAAGTCAGCCTGATTCATTCATTCCAAAACCAGTTTGATGCATGTTTGGGATTAGTCGTGGCTCTTGCATGGATGGCGCTCTGGGTGACCCCATCCTTCTGTCATCCCCCTCAACCAGTCAAAATAAAGGAAAATTATCTAATTGCAAAATAAAGTTCAGTGCAGTCCCATGCATGCAAGGCATCTAAAATAGTCTCCCTAATCACAGCACCTAGCAGGGGAGGCCGATTTGCCAAAGACTGTGCGTGCATAAAAGCAATAGAAAACTTGCCTAAGGTGCCCATATTGCCCATTTTCATAACAACCACTGATTAGGATCATTTTCCTGTTGCAACACCCTATTGTATACACGCTTTAACTATCATAGCTACACGGCTACCATTAAGTAACAGGATGGTTGTTAGGATGTTCAGGAACAACCCAAAAATCAAGTCTATCATAAAGTGGACGAAACTGAAACACAACAGTTGCTCAACACGGACTGAGAGTGTCCCCCTACCACAAAAGACACGTCTACTGCAAAATCCAAACATTCTATCTAGATTGTCCCCTCAGACCATAACTCTTTTCACTAGAAGGCAGATTTCAAAAATTGAGCTTATAGGGCATAATTGAGCTTTTAGGGCATAATGACAAAAAGTATGTTAGGAGGGGATGCTTTCAAACACAAGAACATTATTCAAACTGTCAAGCATACAGATGGCAACATAATGGTGTGGGGTTATTTAGCTGCAGTGGTGCATTCCACAAATTAAGTGGAATAATTGATAAGGGGGACTATCTCAATTTTTTAAGTCAGCTTAAATCAAGAACACAAACAGATGTTCTAACAAAAAACTTTCTAAAAAATACATAAAGCATGAACCATCTGGCATAGTCTTCCCAAAGCTCCAACTTCAGACCTACTGAAGATGTGTTGGCATTTACAGCCTGTTCTGTGCCAGAAAACCAACTTATTTAAAAAAACTCCACGATCTTAAATAAGCAAAGCATCCACTTAGAATTACCCCAGAAGCTGGCTAATGTCTACAAGTGTGTGCAGCATGTTTAACATTTAACCATGTGGCGACTGGGTGTATGTATATATTTGATTCTGTTTAAATAAGTGAAAAAATAAGTTATGCACCCAGTTCTTATTTTATTGTATGTTGCATAGACAAACAGCAAAAATGGTTTTAACAGCACAAAATGACATATCATTCATGCTAATGATGAGTGGATGCAAACATCTGCATATAACTGATGACCTACAGATAAATTATCCACTAATAAAGAAAGTCATTATTTCTTATTCACAGTGCTTTGGTTTCCTTTGGGTTTGTAAAGTATTTTATAAATAAATGAATGAATGACTAAACTGTTGTGTACAAGAAAAAAAAACCCCGAAAGCCAGAATCTAGAGAGGATCGCTTGTCAACTTTTGCATGATGTAATATTATCCCCCCATAAAAACACTTGTGAATAATAGAAAAACCCAATTTGATAGCAATATTAACAGCAAAGGCATACAGAACAGATATCTAATCTCCAGACCACCAATCAGCATACCACTCTGATCACCACCCTGAATGTTCCTCTATTCCATATCTGATGGGAACATTAGGACAAAGAAAAGGGATAAAAATGTGCCTTCTTGTGATTTTCCATTTATCTGACAGCAAGCCTGTTAATTCGCAGGGAGTGTGTTTCTATGAAGGCACATTCCCTGAATGTTCAAACTATCTGCATAGTAGAATGGAGCCAGGAGTGGGAGTTTGCATATATGTGTATGTGTGTGTGTGTGTGTGTGTGTGTGGTGTGTGTGTGTGTGTGTGGTGTGTGTGTGTGTGTGTGTGTGTTTGATGGTGTGTTTGTGTTGTGAGTGCAATGAAGCTAGTCTGAAGCCTTAAGAGATTGTACGTAGAAATACTGAGATGTGATCACTGTGAAAATATTCGGTAGAAATGCTGCAACATGACTACTTTCTTTTCCTTTTATGTTTCAGCTCGTCTATCCCACGAACCTGGAAGCTCATTACTAATAACTATAATGATAATAAAGTATCTAATTTGTCAGGATGACTAATAGGTCAAATGGTCAGAAATGAATAAGCTCAAAGAAAAGCAGAAAAAAAGATCTAAAATGTTTCATACAACAGGTTTCCCCAAACTGCGTGTATTTTTCCTAAAGCCAAACTATTGTAATTAGCACCTAAAATTAACATGAGTACCTGAATGTGTTTCCCTTTGCATAATGAAAAAAACTTAGCATTAAAATGTAAGCAAGTCGAAATTAAAAGAAACAAGCCTGAAAGAGCAATGAAACATAAAATTCCATAGAAAATATATTGGATTGTCTCAACAGAAAAAAGCATTTCGGTCAGCAAAAAACGTTTCTCTACATATAACTTTAAGTTCAGAAGAAGAAAATGAATCATTTATAGCCTGTATTTCTTTTAAGCTCTTCAACAGTTAAGAACTTATTTTAACAAATCTACAATACTTTTATTTTTAAAAAGTCTAGGAACTTTTAAATCTACTGAATCATTAAATATAATAATAAATAAATAACTCTAAGAGTCTATGTGATAACTACAGTGACTACAGGTGCAAATGCGCAGCAAAGGGCTAAACGTGCCGCAAACAAATGAATGATGCAAACTCCAAAACACACAAACAATAAAAACCAATGTAACAGAAAAACGCTGCAAAAGAAAAAAGCTGCAAACTCACTCCACAAAACGGAAGTGCACCAGACCACTAGAGGGAGTTAACCACTACTGTTACCTGCGTTCAAAGGCTGCTGTTTTTTAATATTGTAAAATCATACAACCACTTGTTTAAAAATGTTTTTCTTTTCTCCAAGTTTCTTCAAGGCAATCCCTTTCATGTCTTTACTGAGGGTCTGATCCCATATGACTTGGTGGTTGACTCCCCTTGGTGGTCTGGCGCACTTCCATTTAGTGGATCAAGTTTGCAGCTTTTTTTTAACTTGCTGTTGTTTTTGTGTTTGCAGCATTTTTCTTTTGCAGCATTTTTCAGTTGCATTGGTTTTTTGTGTTTGTGTGTTTTGGAGTTTGCATCATTCATGTGTTTGCAGCGAATATTTGCCATTTGCTGCATGCTTGCACCTGTCGGCCACCGTATACAACAATGTGCAATTTAACTTTAGCCACAATAGTACAAGCATTGCCTTGCTAAGATCAGTAGATCTCTTATAATTGTGTTTATCATGCTGTCAGAGTCCCACACTGACCCGTGCCTATCAGGTACTTTTGTCACTTGAGCCGACCTCAGCTGTTAGCACACATGCAGACTGAGAATGGGGCCAATGAAGCATTAAAGGCCAGGTTTTGAGGTTTCTCATCATCTTGTCTGCCTGGCTTCCTTATCGGCCTACGGAGCTTTTCATGTGCAACTCTGGACCTCTGCCTCACCACCAGGTTCTCGTTTAACCTCCCACCTCCGGGGATGAAGCCGTTTAGAGCAATCACCTTTCATCTTCGCAGGTGGACATTTAGGTCTGTGGTGGGAAAATGCCTGACAGTGTAAATACATCCACGAGTTTTTATTTGCTCACATCTGTTGTGAGCAAATCTGTTGTGCTGTAGTGTTTGAGACGTTTGAATTTCTGACTTTTGTATCTAAAACTTTTTGTCTAAAATCTGTTTCTCCAAGTGTCATTTTATAGGACTGAATGTGTGCATTTGTGGGAAGGGTTGAGATTTTAGATCATGGTTAGTCTCATATTTTGAATCCAGATTTTTTTGTGAGAGGAGCATGATTTTGAGTAGTTGGTTTAGTGCTTGAACCTAGTTACAGGGACCTGCTGTTAGACACAAAGAGCTCTACTTGGCCCCGTCTGCCTCCGACTGTGGGATTGCGAGCATTAATTCATTTCTGTCAAACCCTGTCAACCCCTGCTCATTACACCACTTACTGGGCAACCTCAACTAAAAATAGGATAATACCTTTATGGAATGTGAAAAAACAACAATGTACTATGAGAGTATAACACGGGGAGTGAGGAGGGAGAATTGTGTCCTTCCCTAGAATGTTATTTTTCTTTTAAAAACCTTGTGGAAAAAAAATACTTAATATCGAACTTTTATGCCAGGGTTAAATAAAAACAAAAACATTGTATGACATAAAATATATTGTGAAATAGATATATTATACAATCACCTCTTAACAAAACCTGGGTCTACGCCCCAAAATGTTTCCATTTTCTTACATTAGCACCACACACTTTGTGGAGGGAAAAGAATGCATAGTTTTCAACTTCGGCTACATTTTTCCAAGTTTTCTTTAAAAAGCTTAATCTGACTGGATGGAGCGCTGCACCGTGGGACAGTTGGTAGCACTGTTGCCTTGCAGCAAGAAGGTCCTGAGTTCAAATCCTGGCTTGGATCTTTCTGTATAGAGTTTTCATGTTCTTACCATCCATGTGTGGGTTCTTTGGGTACTCCACCTTCCTCCCACAGTCCAAAAACATCCTAGGTTAATTGGCTACTCTACATTGTCCTTATGTATGAGTCCTGTGTGTCTCTACAGGTCCTTCTCAAAATATTAGCATATTGTGATAAAGTTCATTATTTTCCATAATGTCATGATGAAAATTTAACATTCATATATTTTAGATTCATTGCACACTAACTGAAATATTTCAGGTCTTTTATTGTCTTAATACGGATGATTGTGGCATACAGCTCATGAAAACCCAAAATTCCTATCTCACAAAATTAGCATATTTCATCCGACCAATAAAAGAAAAGTGTTTTTAATACAAACAACGTCAACCTTCAAATAATCATGTACAGTTATGCACTCAATACTTGCTCGAGAATCCTTTGGCAGAAATGACTGCTTCAATGCGGCGTGACATGGAGGCAATCAGCCTGTGGCACTGCTGAGGTCTTATGGAGGCCCAGGATGCTTCGATAGCGGCCTTTAGCTCATCCAGAGTGTTGGGTCTTGAGTCTCTCAACGTTCTCTTCACAATATCCCACAGATTCTCTATGGGGTTCAGGTCAGGAGAGTTGGCAGGCCAATTGAGCACAGTGATACCATGGTCAGTAAACCATTTACCAGTGGTTTTGGCACTGTGAGCAGGTGCCAGGTCGTGCTGAAAAAGGAAATCTTCATCTCCATAAAGCTTTTCAGCAGATGGAAGCATGAAGTGCTCCAAAATCTCCTGATAGCTAGCTGCATTGACCCTGCCCTTGATAAAACACAGTGGACCAACACCAGCAGCTGACACGGCACCCCAGACCATCACTGACTGTGTGTACTTGACACTGGACTTCTGGCATTTTGGCATTTCCTTCTCCCCAGTCTTCCTCCAGACTCTGGTACCTTGATTTCCGAATGACATGCAGAATTTGCTTTCATCCGAAAAAAGTACTTTGGACCACTGAGCAACAGTCCAGTGCTGCTTCTCTGTAGCCCAGGACTGGGGAATGCGGCACCTGTAGCCCATTTCCTGCACACGCCTGTGCACGGTGGCTCTGGATGTTTCTACTCCAGACTCAGTCCACTGCTTCCGCAGGTCCCCCAAGGTCTGGAATCAGCCCTTCTCCAAAATCTTCCTCAGGGTCCGGTCACCTCTTCTTGTTGTGCAGCGTTTTCTGCCACACTTTTTCCTTCCCACAGACTTCCCACTGAGGTGCCTTGATACAGCACTCTGGGAACAGCCTATTCGTACAGAAATGTCTTTCTGTGTCTTACCCTCTTGCTTGAGGGTGTCAATAGTGGCCTTCTGGACAGCAGTCAGGTCGGCAGTCTTACCCATGATTGGGGTTTTGAGTAATGAACCAGGATGGGAGTTTTAAAGGCCCCAGGAATCTTTTGCAGGTGTTTAGAGTTAACTCGTTGATTCAGATGATTAGGTTCATAGCTCGTTTAGAGACCCTTTTAATGATATGCTAATTTTGGGAGATAGGAATTTTGGGTTTTCATGAGCTGTATGCCAAAATCATCCATATTAAGACAATAAAAGACCTGAAATATTTCAGTTAGTGTGCAATAAATCTAAAATATATGAATGTTAAATTTTCATCATGACATTATGGAAAATAATGAACTTTATCACAATATGCTAATATTTTGAGAAGGACCTGTATGTTGCCATGTGATGGACTGGCCACCATGGAAAGCTATTTTCAAGATTTACCACAGATTTACAACAGGATTTAGGTGTGAGCTTTGACTGGGCTATTATTTCACCAAACTGTATTTTGCACATGGTACAGTTTTTTATAGGCGTAGAAAAGCTCCTGTTTGTGTGACATCTGTCACCTCATGACAAGTATTAGCCATCTCTCTCCTACACTCTGTTCATTTACCCGACGCAGCAAAACATTTCTAGCTTGCTTCCCTCAAACACAAATAAAGCTACAGTTCAGATGCTTTGGAACTTCTCTTGGATTACCGAACTGCTGTGTCTGTATGTTCCTGCTATCTACACGTGTTTGTGCTCTTTCTGCAGACAAACGCATAAAAAAAAGGTAATGTCTGTAGCTTGCCTACCCTGCTGTGTTTTCAAGCCTGAGTCTGGGGAATAAGTGATGATCTGGGATCTGACCTTACGTCCCTCCCTGTCTTTTTTACTCCTGTTCTAACTCTCCCCTGGCGAAGCTGCTCGGTGAGCTCATCCCTGCTTGAGAAGACTGTAAATAAACCCTCTGTCCTTCTTCCTCAGCCACTCTCTCCTTTTCCCTGCTCTTATCTGTTCAACTTTTCCAAGAGGAGCACGCCTTGCCCCCAGTGTTGCTGATTTGGCTGACAAGTTGTCAGCAGAGCGGCAGAATAAGGTTTTGCACACATTAGAAGTGGCTGTCACTGAGATGAGGAGACGAATGATGTAAACAGGCTTCAGTCAACAATATAGGACATCGAAGGGAAAACGTTAAGGAGCATACCAGTATTTAGCTCTTAAAAGTTTCCGCATTTATTCAAATTACAAGATTTATGTCTCTACACATGCAAAGCTTTTAGACTTGCGGCTGTAACAATGTGATTCTAAGCGGGACTGAGTATAAATGCGCACCACGTTTTTTAGATTTTTATTTGTAAAACGTTTTGAAGGCCATCAAAATAATTTTTCTTCCATTTCACAAATATGCAGAACATTACGTTGGCCTGTCACATAAAATCCCAATGAAACACTTTGAATTTGGGGTTGTGATGTGACAAAATGTGAAAAGAAGCATATGAATAGTTATGCTATGCAAGTTAGTGTATCTTTTACCTCCACCTAATCCTGAAATTCTGCTCATGAAAAATATGCAACAACACAATGCTGCAGCCAATTCAGGCCAGGAAGGAAAAATTTGTAGCACATCCTTTACACTAAAGTTTTGGCCCAGCTCATCATATTGTTCCACATAACACGTCCGTTCAATCAGTTTACTACAGTTAATTCATCAACACCTAGCAGATTGCCTCATTTGCTTCTCCACTTCCATTTGTGTTTCTTAGGCAAACGCGATTTTTGCAAAGCTTGCAAAGAATTTAATGTATCAAGTCACGGAACAGATTCATGACATGTCACAAGCAAACATAATGCTTTGATCTTGGAGATGGTCTCGCTGATTGCAGCAGACAGATAAAACCTATCTGTGGCTTGTGGTTTCCCAGCCGCATCACTTCTGACACAAATTAAAACCCAGGCTTTCCCTGAGGCGGAGGCCTTGTTGTGGACTGTCCTTTCCACTTGGCTTTAACGGAGGAGTCTAATTAAAACACGTCAATTTGAAAACTAGATGCAGCTGTCTATAGGAGGAAACGTGATGGAATTTAGCACAAACTCTTTCAATCAACTGTTAAGGACAAACTGGTGACTGACCTAAAAGTACTTGATGTGTTGGAAAGTTTTCTAATAATCTAAAACATGAGGTTGTTGACTGTTGCCAAGTAACAACACTCAGGATTTCTACTTTCATCAGGTTTATCCTCTGCCTAATTTCTATTTAGCATATGCTATCTTCTGATAATATTGTTGTGATGTTTCCAAATACATTCCCTTAAGGATGGTACTGCAGCGCTGACAACAGGAAACTCAGGTAGCAAAAGAATATTATTATTTCATCAGCAATGAGCCTATTGGCCAGACATATCAAAAAAAGAGAACCTAGGAGGAAAGTGCACATATCAAACAGAACAAGGCTGTTTAGTCTGTTCCAGAACTTCCCAAGGATGCATTGATAACACTACACATTTCTACAGGAGCAAGTTGGCTAAAGCCTGAACAGCAAACTGGTATGTTTTGCATATTGCCCTATTCTGCAGTAAGAGGGGAGCTTGTCTGGTGTTCACTGTTATAATAATCAGACCTGACCTTTATGGCAATGACTCCGTTTAGGTTTTCAGTCCCTTGCAATCAGGATTAAACAAAGACAAAACAGTTCTTATTAATCATAATGGTTATAGTTAGTGGGTGGGCAACAAGTTAGCAGCAGTTTGGCACCAAGTGAACATTTTGTCCTCAAAGTTGATGTGCCAAAAGCAGGATAAATGGGCAAGCATAAAGATTTTAGCAAGGGATGGCAAGATACTTGCATCAGAGCAATTCCAAAACTGAAATTTTATGTGCACAAGTTTTGATAGATATGGACTACTTCAGTACATTTCCCCGAGTTTGAAATACACATGGACTTGTCCTGTCGCCTTTCTAACTTGAAGAACACATGGCACCAGGATGCACTAGGGGAAGAAGAAAAGCTGGCAGAGGGGATGTGACACTTAGAAGAATGTTTGTCTGGAAAACAATGGATTTTGCCATCCAACTGAATGTTACTTTGACACATACAGTACCATCAATATAAGCACTGTTGCAGACCACACATACCACTTTCATGGAAGGAGTATTCCCTAAAACTTGTGGTGTCTTTCAATTCAATTCAATTTCAATTCAGTTTATTTATATAGCGCCAATTCACAACACATGTCGTCTCAAGGCACTTCACAAAGTCAGGTACATACATTCCAATTAATCCTAACTATCGAACAGTGCAGTCAGATTCGGTTATTTATTCAAATTGGTTAAAATGTTTTTCTATCTGAGGAAACCCAGCAGATTGCTTCGAGTCAGAGACTTGTAGCATTCCCTCCTTCTGGATGAGCATGTAGAGACAGTGGACAGTCACTGGCGTTGACTTTGCAGCAATCCCTCATACTGAGCATGCATGTAGCGACAGTGGAGAGGAAAAACTCCCTTTTAACAGGAAGAAATCTACAGCAGAACCAGGCTCAGTGTGAGCGGCCATCTGCCACGACCGACTGGGGGTTTGAGAGAACAGAACAGAGAGACAAAAAGAACACAGAAGCACTGATCCAGGAGTACTTTCTATGGGAAGGAAACGTAAATGTTAGTGGATGTAGCTTCTTTAGTTGTTTCATCTAGAAAGAGAGAACAGATAAACTCTGAGACAGTTTTCAAGGTTAGAGTCTGAAAGAGAGCACATATAATTAGTTACAGTGAAAGATCAGTCAATTGCTATGTCTAGGAGAGAGACATGGTTAAACACTGAAAGACAGGGCCATGTGGATCATCGGTAGAGAGTAAGCATTAAGTTGTTGCCAGCAGAAACTTGGACGATGCCCCACTCCAGAATGGTGTCACAGGTAGACACAGTCGGGCCAGGTGTAGCTTCTAGGAAGAGAAAAGAGAGAGAACATAAAGTTAAAAGCTGAAATAACAGCAAATAATGCAAAAGTGGAGAGTAGTGTGAGAATGTAGCGAAGAAAGAGGTCATTACGTCCTCCAGCAGCCTAAGCCTATAGCAGCATAAGTACAGAGATAGTTTCAGTTCAGATTATTTAGTTAAACGGCGCTTATTTACTCAGGGTAACCTAAGCCACTCTAACTATAAGCTTTATCAAAAAGGAAAGTTTTAAGCCTAACCTTAAAAGTAGACAGGGCGTCTGCCTCACGGACTAAAACTGGGAGCTGGTTCCACAGGAGAGGAGCCTGATAACTAAAGGATCTGCCTCCCACTCTACTTCTAGAGACTCTAGGAACCATCAGTAAACCTGCAGTCTGAGAAGTGCTCTGTTGGGAACATATGGAACAATCAGATCTCTGATGTATGATGGAGCTTGATCATTAAGGACTTTATATGTGAGGAGGAGAATTTTAAATTCTATTTTGGATTTAACAGGGAGCCAATGAAGGGAAGCTAAAATAGGAGAAATATGATCTCCCTTTTTAATTGTCATCAGAACTCTTGCTGCAGCATTTTGGATGAGCTGAAGGCTTTTAACTGCATTTTGTGGACATCCTGATAGTAAATAATTAAAATAGTCCAGCCTTGAAGTAACAAAAGCATGGACTAGTTTTTCAGCGTCACTCCTGGACAGGATATTTCTAATTTTGGCAATGTTCCGGAGGTGAAAGAAGGAAATCCTAGAAACCTGTGTAATATGGTATTTAAATGACATGTCATGGTTAAAAATAACACCAAGGTTTTTTACTTTATTACCGGAGGTCAGTTTAATGCCATCCAGGTTAAGTGATTGACTAAGCAGTTTCTTTTTTAAAGACTCCTGTCCAAAGACGACAACTTTTGTCTTGTCTGAATTTAGAAGCAGAAAATTTAAGGTCATCCAAGTTTTTATGTCTTCCAGACATGCTTGTAGTCTATCTACCTGGTTGGGCTCATCAGGATTTATGGATAAGTAAGGCTGAATTTATCCTATGCTGCCTGATAATTTGACCTATTGGAAGCATATATAGTAAAGAGAATTGGCCCAAGTACTGAACCCTGTGGTACTCCACAATTAACCCTGGAGTTTAAAGATGATCTATCATTTACATGAACAAATTTTAATCTGTCAGACAAATAAGATTTAAACCAGTCTAGCGCTGTTCCCCTGATCCCTACAGCATATTCCAGCCTTTTTAAGAGAATATTATGGTCGACTGTATCAAATGCAGCACTGAGATCTAACAGAACCAGAACAGACACAAGTCCATTATTTGAGGCCATAAGAATATCATTACTGACTTTCAGCAGAGCTGTTTCAGTGCTATGATGAGCTCTGAAGCCTGACTGAAACTCTTCAAACAGGTCATTGCTGTGTAAATGCTCACACATTTGATTAGCAACTATTTTCTCAAGAATTTTAGATGAGAATGGAAGACTGGATATAGGTCTGTAATTTTTCAACTCATCTCGATCAAGCAAAGGTTTCTCGAGTAAAGGTTTAATTATAGCTACCTTAAAAGCCTGTGGTACATATCCATTTACTAAGGATAGATTAATCATATCTAAAATGGGGCTTGTAATCAGAGGGAACACTTCCTTAAATAATTGGGTTGGGATTGGGTCTAACATACAAGTTGAAGGTTTAGATGAAGCTAATATTTCTGATAACTCAGGAAGCTCCACAGGATCAAAGCAGTCCAAACACAAATCAGGTTCTGCAGTTATTTCCAATTTTGTCTCACTTGCTGAGGATGAAGTAATCATCTTCGGGAGTATATAAAATATTTTCTTTTTACAATTAACCCTGGAGTTTAAAGATGATCTATCATTTACATGAACAAATTTTAATCTGTCAGACAAATAAGATTTAAACCAGCCTAGCACTGTTCCCCTGATCCCTACAGCATATTCCAGCCTTTCTTTGAGCAGAACTATACAAATTGCCACAGAGTAAAGATGGGTCAGGAAATTTAAGGTGTTGACTAAGCCTCCAAACTCCTCAGATCAAGCATCCAAGTGTCCCACCTCACCTTGGTGCCCTAACTAGCAGAGGCATAGCCTATGCAATCAGCAATGTCTGTTGTCCAGCCATCCTTTAATCTCCATGGTATGCAAGGTTGTACTGGCTAATAAATCCCCCACTACTTTTTATAACTGCATCAGGTGTTAAATCAGACATTCACCACAGTGTCAGCAAACAGGTTTCACTGCAGACCCACCACTTTGTCATCTGGACAAATGAGTGTGAGCTGCTAACCTTCCAGTACCTCCATCTGGATTCAGAAACACTTCTACAAAGATGGTGAGAATATCTGGTCATCTGTCTGTGACCTAAGGTTCAAGTGCACTTTGGTTATGCAGCAGCTCAGAATGGCTGTAAATGAAAAAGTTAAGGTTTTGGATTGACCTAGGTAGTTCAAAATGTGATTAAATGTGATTGAGATATATAAAAATGTTTTAACTGTATCATTAAATATTGTGAAAATTTGCACATCATCTGTCCTCACCTCTCTCCCATCCTCCCTGACTGTTGACCATCCAGCCAATTTCCTCCTTCTTGTCTTCCTGTTCCTGTCTGTTGGTCTTTTTTGTTATATTTATGCACGTTATCTTAGAACATAATATTATGTTGAGCTTCAAAGCAATGGGACACATGAATGGGACTGCAAATGAAGAGCCCCACAAATATGAAATGTACTTAACTATCATAAAACATCTACAAAGCCAAAAATACAAGTTCTGTTTCCTGTTGGCCTTCCATGCTTATCGGTAAGTGATTTGACATTTTTCTGTCACATAAATCTTTTTTTATTTTACCCATAGGATTTTAAACAAAATCTATAACAGAAGTAGATGTTTGATTAGTGGTTTGTTCTTCCTAAATGTTGAGTCCATGATGAGTCTTGGTCTGATGCAAACAAAACCGGATGTGTTGAAATAAAGATGAGGCTCGTCATCAAACAGACCAAAAATAATGTATCTTATTGAAACTTCATCTAGCAAACCATGGATCAAAGGGACATCAAATGAAATGTCAGTTCTTTAAGTAGATTTAAAGACTGCTGGGAGCAAATCCAAGTGCTCACAATGCTGCTATGTTGAGTTTACTTCATAGCTATAAGAATACCAGAAGTTCCAAGAACTGTATTTCAAATGTTTTAAAAAGGTGAAATTATCTTTAATCCAAAAAAGATATACTAAAATGTTTTCACAAGCAACCAATAACTATAGTGACGTGTTTTGGGCTTTGCTGTACTATTAGGGTGCAGCGACTGTCGTGATACGATCTCACCATCTCTATGCCACTCAGAAGAATGTTTCAGTCCAGATAAAAAAGTCTTACAGCTAAGCTAGCTAATTAACGACTGGCCACAGGTTTCTTAGCTGCACTTTGGGGGTCAGTCTGTATATATTTTAACATTTTGTTCTTGGAGTAGACCCAAACACAGGTAGAAACAGAGACGTTTTTTTTTTTTTATTTAAAAAAAAAGAAACAGAGGCGTTTGCAAGTCATTTTTTCCAAGTCAAGTCTCAAGTCTTTCACCTCCAATTCAGAGTCAAGTCTTAAGTCTCTAAAGACTAAAATAAACATTTTCTCATTAGATCCACCCAGTGCAGCTCTAACCCTTCATTGCTGTAGGTCAGGAATCCAAACCTATACTGTTTGCCCTAAATTACCACATGAGCATTTGATAATTAGCTTTTTGTCTTTTAATATTTATTAACAGTTATACTTTAACCCTATTAACAGCTTAACAGCGAGAGAATGTCAAAGGTAAGTTACATTTATTCCGTTCTGAATTGATTTAAAGTCATTTTGTGGTTGGCACTGGTGTTTATTTGGAGATACAGTGCCTTGCAAAAGTACTCGGCCCCCTTGAACTGGTCAACCTCTTGCCACATTTCAGGCTTCAAACATAAAGGTATGAAATTCTAATTTTTTGTGAAGAATCAACAACAAGTGGGACACAATCGTGAAGTGGAATGAAATTTCTTGGATGTGTCAAATGTTTTTAACAAATAAAAAACTGAAAAGTGGGGCATGCAATATTATTCGGCCCCCTTCCCTTAATACTTTGTAGCGCCACCCTTTGCTGCAATTACAGCTGCAAGTCGCTTGGGGTATGTCTCTATCAGTTTTGCACATCGAGAGACTGAAATTCTTGCCCATTATTCCTTGCAAAACAGCTCGAGTTCAGTGAGGTTGGATGGAGAGCGTTCATGAACAACAGTCTTCAGCTCTTTCCACAGGTTCTCGATTGGATTCAGGTCTGGACTTTGACTTGGCCATTTCAACACCTGGATACGTTTATTTGTGAACCATTCCATTGTATATTTGGCTTTATGTTTTGGATCATTGTCTTGTTGGAAGATAAATCTCCGTCCCAGTCTCAGGTCTCTTGCAGACTCCAACAGGTTTTCTTCCAGAATGGTCTTGTATTTGGCCCCATCCTGTCCCTCCTGATGAAAAGCAGGCCCAAACCATGATGCTGCCACCACCATGTTTGACAGTGGGGATGGTGTGTTCAGGGTGATGAGCTGTGTTACTTTTACACCAAACATATCATTTTGCATTGTGGCCAAACAGTTCAATTTTGGTTTCATCTGACCAGAGCACCTTCTTCCACATGTTTGGTGTGTCTCCCAGGTGGCTTGTGGCAAACTTTAACGAGACTTTTTATGGATATCTTTGAGAAATGGCTTTCTTCTTGCCACTCTTCCATAAAGGCCAGATTTGTGCAGTATACGACTGATTGTTGTCCTATGGACAGACTCTCCCATGTCAGCTGTAGATCTCTGCAGTTCATCCAGAGTGATCATGGGCCTCTTGGCTGCATCTCTGATCAGTCTTCGCCTTGTTCGAGATGAAAGTTTAGAGGGACGGCCGGGTCTTGGTAGATTTGCAGTGGTCTGATACTCCTTCCATTTCAATATGATTGCTCGCACAGTGCTCCTTGGGATGCTTACAGCTTGGGAAATCTTTTTGTATCCAAATCCAACTTTAAACTTCTCCACAACAGTATCTTGGACCTGCCTGGTGTGTTCCTTGGTCTTCATGATGCTCTCTGTGCTTTGAACAGAACCCTGAGACTATCACAGAGCAGGTGCATTTATACGGAGACTTGATTACACACAGGTGGATTCTATTTATCATCATCAGTCATTTGGGACAACATTGGATCATTCAGAGATCCTCACTGAACTTCTGGAATGAGTTTGCTGCACTGAAAGTAAAGGGGCCGGATAATATTGCACGCCCCACTTTTCAGTTTTTTATCTGTTAAAAAAGTTTGACACATCCAATAAATTTCATTCCACTTCACGATTGTGTCCCACTTGTTGTTGATTCTTCACAAAAAATTTGAATTTTATATCTTTATGTTTGAAGCATGAAATGTGGCAAGATGTTGACCAGTTCAAGAGGGCCGATTACTTTCGCAAGGCACTGTATATTCATGTGATCACTATAATGAAGCTACAGCTAACATGAACAGTTTAGATCCTTTATTAGCCCATAATCCACCAAAGTCACGGGCTAATCAGTTGCATCCTTTTACTGTAAAACATGCACAGAAGGTGCACTCTGTAGCTCACATACCAGCTTTCTGTAATCCTTCATTCCATGAGATTACAATTTATCACTGAGACTCAAGTCTTAGACCAGGGGCCAGTAGCCTTGCAGCACCATGTTTAACACAACTCAATATGTATTAAAATGAACGTTGTGTAAAAGTGTGCGGAAATCCAAGCAAATTTTTGATCTGCCATGAAAATGTGCAGTAGCCACACAAACGTTTTCAAAGGACAATAATAAACTACAGATAACTAAAACTAATCTAAATATACTGAAATATCACTCCATTCAGCTTCATTTAATTCATGGAGCATCAAACCTAATGTTTTTTCATGAGTTTGAGCTATTATGGTTTAAACCCAAGCGACAAACCTAAATCACATTTAGCCTTAATACAATTACTTAACACACCTCAACAAATGATGGAAACAACCTCAGTCGAATTTAAACTGTGAAACTTCATCTGTTTTTGTCACCTGTAGATGTAAATGCTCATCGGTCTTAGCGCTGAGGAGCATAAAATGCAGAGTTGTCAGTTAGTTGTCAGTTATAATAATCAAAATGAAAGGAATTAACATTTGAAATATATCGGTTTGTGTGTAATGAATAAATATAATATACAAGTTTCACGTTTTGAATGGAATTACTGAAATAAATACATTTTTTCATGATATTCTAATTTTATGACCAGCACCTGTATGTGCAACCTATTTGTGATTCGCAAATGTGTCTCATAAATGCTTCCTCAACTCACAATTCCTTCATACTATAATAAATATTCTAATTATTCCAATTATTTTGGTTGTGTTGGAAACAAACCTCAATCAGGCTCCATGTGTGATGGCTGGCTTTTAGTTAATTTGTTTTATATGATATCCTGGGCATATGACATCTCGAGTCGCTATCTCTGGGCAGTAGGCAGGTGCAGTTGTATTAAACTGTTGTTTAATATATATATATATATATATATATATATATATATATATATAAATAAAAAACAAAAACAAAAAAAAGTGCAAAACTTACCACAGGTGGGAACAAAGGCAGCAAGTCCTCTGAAAACACAAGGTGAAGACAGGAACACGAAGTGAAATAGTGAAAAGCAGGAGAGGAACCAGGAGCGACAGCAATCCAGTGAAGAGTGGTTGAAAACAGGGAGCTCAAACACTGGGACAATGATCACTGGTGGAAGGAGGAATTTAATGTAATTTACTGAATGTGCTGCAGCTGATATGCAGAGAGAGGGCTGATGGGAAGGCTTGAAAAGTCACAAATACAGAGGAAATACCTGAGCACAGTGAACACAAGAAAACACATAAAGGTTAATCATAAAATAGTTTAGAAAAACAGTACAAGAATTACTTAACAGGACATGAGAAAACACACGAATTGACTAAAACATGCAGAACTCAAAAACTGAAATAACATGAGCAAACTAAAGTACACCAGAAATAGACATATGGAACATGTGAGGTGGATCACTCTTCTCAGAAAGACTAGAATCAGGGCTACAGCACAATTGGCCATTCTCAAGAGAAAACAACTACTTGTTTCATTTAAGTAATTTAAACCCATAGTTCTTTGAAATAAGATTTTAGGTTTCTTGCTGGAAGTAACAAAAGGAGGACTGTTTTGCAGCTGCAAGCATCTGTAATAGATTAGCATTTCACAGCAGTGGCACAGTCTCTTAGATTCCCATGGGAACTCTAAGTCTTGTGTTTTTATAACGTCCTGTTTTATTTTTACGCGACACACCATATGGCACAACTCTTCTCCACTTATGAGCTCATCTCAGGTTGAAGCAAGACCTTCCTAGAAACACAGCCATTTGTAACGAAGAGACAACTTGTCTTCCAGGGAAAGAGAACAGAAGATTAAACTAGAATCTGGTAGGGTAACGTATAGCCAATATAGGACAAAGACCAAGCCCTGTAGGGGACACAGAAGACACATGAAGGAAGGAGTTCTGGTAGATGAGACCAAAATTTTGATTTTTGGCCTTCATGCAAAACACTATGCATGCTCATAAAGACATACCCCCAAATACCGGGGAGCAGTAACTGTTGCAAAGAGGGTTCTACTAAGTATTGGATGGGGGGGATACATATAAATACATGCCACACTATTCTAGGGCAGTTGTAGGGCAATGAATACTTTTTTAAAGCAGTGTATAAAACAATTTACAGTTTTTATTTCTGTCTCAGAATAACACTAGAATGGTAGATGGACTGAACTCATATAGCACTGTTCCAGTCATACAGACCACTCAAAGTGCTTTACAATAGAGCCACATTCACCCAGTTGCACTCACTAACACTCACACATTCATACACTGATACGCAGATCGGTAGGCAACTTGAGGTTAAGTGCCTTGCCCAGGGGCACATTGACATTTGGCAGGAGGAAGCTGAAAATGAACCCACAACCTTCTGATTGCAAGACAACTACTCCTCCTACTGTCCCACAGTAGGAGAGAACATTGGGTATCTTTTGAAAGTTTTCAAAAAACGCATTAATATCGGACGTATTTTCTCTTTTCTAAGCACACGTGGGATTCCCACGATGTAAACCTTCTGATGTAGACAGAGATTTGCTCACTCGCTTCCTCCTGCCAAAAGCCAAGGGGTTGGAGGTTGTTAATCTCTGATGGGGAATGAGGGAGCTGCAGTAGGCAATGACTCCAGTGAAAGGATATGGTGAGTATACAGGGCTCCTCGAGGCTACTATATGGTTGTGACCCATATGTTTTTGAAGATCTGATCTCCTACTTTAAATCCATTCAGTGGGGCAGGATGGGAGGTTGCTGTCCCAAGCTCCCCTGGGCTACTACATCCAATCTGTATAAGAGGCAGGCTGACTCTCCTATAAACACAGATTAAAACTCTGGAAATGACTGGCAGCTCAAAGCTTTCAATGACAAGGAGTCTTTCCTGAAACTTTCCCTCCTTTGGTCTTTCAGGTCTGCAAAAACGAAATATCATGTTCCAAATCCATTACCTTGTCAAAGCGTGCAGTGAATTCTTGCTTATCTTAGCGTTTCAAACTAATAGCACAAGTTCAGAGGGCACCTCCAAGTTGATTTCTGCAGTTTTATGAGTACCAGACGGAGAGAGCCAAAAAGAGACTGATGTCAGTATCTGGTGCCCCACATTGAGCTGATTCAACACAGTAAAGCATTTCCCTTCCTAGTTTCTTGTCATTTACTGTTTGCCATAATACTTTTAATGTTAAATAATTCAGACAGGCTTTATTTAAAATGATCAGGAAAAACTAAATGATTTGGTCTTCCTGAGCTGTTTACCACAACTGCTGGATTATACTTCTATAAGAGGATGAAACATGGCTTCCTTTGGAGCACAGAAACAATGTTCCCAAAGTCATTTTATCAAAAAGAACATGGTTAAAGAAATCTGTAAAAAAAAAAAAATTACGATTAAGCCATTTTCTGGGCCATGCCTACTTCCTGATGGAAAAATCTTTCCAATTAACTTTTGGAAATGTTGGAATAAATGCGACAAAGTGGATTTCAGTGGCTCATTTTTGATCTGTCAGCATTTGAGGTAGGCTGAGTAATCTTGAAGATAGATGCTGGGCTATTCTTTACTCTCTAGGGTTTGTAGTGACTTCCTCATCAGATAAAAAAAGCATAAAACGGGAGGAATTGTCAGGTTAAAAGCTTTCTGTTAATGAGATGGAAATGATGTAATTAGCTTCATCTGGTTTTTATTTGATGAACCAGTCCTCATGCAGCTAACGTGGGTTCTGTGGGCTTTCACTGGGTGGAGTTAGGACACACTGATGAGAGACAAAGAGTCACAGACTGCAGTCAGTTCTTACTGTTTGGTATATTTCTCTACCAGTTCTTGCTGTTCTTTGTTGGTGTTTGATTTTAATTAGTAACGAGTTATGAAATGTTATTATTGGAGTTATTTTAAACAGTGCTTCGGGATATGGTTTGGTACAACCAAATGTTGCAGAAGTTTCTTTAGATCCCTCAGACTACAGAGAAATCAGACATTTTGTTTTCTTTCAGTTTTGCAACAATGTTTTGCCCATCCATATACAAAAAGAAAAAAAAATCTGCTGTAAATAGTGCTAAATTATTATGGTAAAATTTGATTTTAGCATAAAAAGACAAAACATTCCCTGAGCATATCCAATTTAATATTGTCTTAAAATTCAAATTTTTAATATTTTTATGGAAATCTAATGAATTTTCTTAACACGTGAAACAATTCTACAACCATCTTTCATGTAAGTCTGACTAATACAGAAAAACTGTAGCTGAGTTAATGCAAAATCAAAAAGGATAAATATGATTAACAAGACTGAAATCAACAAATCGGCATATCATATATGGGGCCGGATCATGATCCTTTAAATTAGATCTGAAATTTTATTTGTTAATGGATAAAGCAACTTAAACAGGAACATTTATTAATTTATTATTAGCTAGTGTAAAACAAAGTTTAAATTGAGTGTTATGGGTGTTAGTTCGAACAACAAAACAGTGCCTTGCAAAAATATTCACACCTTTAATTCTTTCCCCTTTTCTCATGCTGCAACTAAATACTTCATGAGAGAACAACAGAAAGCAGAACACAATTGTGAATTTAGAGGAAAAAGATACATGCCTTTTTAAACATTTTTCTCAAACTCTGTAGGCCTGGACTTTGACTGGGCTATTCTAACACATGGATATACTTTGATCTAAACCATTCCACTGTATCTCTGACTGCATGTTTGGGGTTGTCCTGCTGGATGGTGAACTTCCACCCCAGTCCAAAGTATTTCTGGTAAACTTTGACCAACTTCTGTGTGCCTGCTGTCTCCAAAAAAAGGATTTCCATGGCATGGTACTGCCACCACCATGTCTCACTATGGGGAGGGTGTATTCAGGATGATGTGCAGTAAATTTTCCACAACAAATAGTGTTTCGATCTAATTTTCCTTATAATGGTATTATCTGAGGCTTTCACAGAACAGTTGTATTAATTCTGAGAATAAATGGCATATAGTTTGACCTCTTTTGCTATTTAGAAAACTTCTGAAGGCCAACAGTTGGCACAGGAATGTATTTTGCTGTACCAATTTAGTAGTTGTGAATTGTAAATCACAGTTTTGTTTTGGGCTATTACAGAAAATCCAAATAAAATACACTAAAGTTTGTAGTTGTAACTTGTGAAAAATTTCAAAGGGTATGATTACTTCTGTAAGCTCTATAAATAACAATTATTTCTTCCATTTTTCTTTGCTTTAGAATTGTTTTTAATGTTAAAACAATGAGAGGAATAACAAAAGTTAATTAAAGGGTTCCTTGCAAACTATGACACAAGGCCATGTCAGTTGCAAAGCTGGTTGAAATTATGGAAATTACATCATTGATAGTTTGTAAAGGTCAGTTTTTCATTCAGATCTTATCAGCAAACCTTATCTAATTACATGAAGTTTTATGTTGAACACTCATATGCAACATTTCTAACATGTTCCTCTCCTACTTGAAGTCACTGCAGAGAACAGGATTTGTTCTGCCAAAAAAAAGGATTTCCTTTCTTCCTCTTTTCTACATCTTTTGTACTCTTTATCTTCCTTCCTTTTTCAATCTTTCCTGTTCTTATCACTTCTTATCACTGAGTTCACTCAGTTGCTGTAGATTAGAAGCACCCTCGATGGCTGTGGCTGACTATCAGGATCCAGTCTCTCAGTTCGAGGGAAGGGTGCTACATAAGATTCCTGGAGGTAACCACTCATTGCGTTTCTTCATCATGTGTTGTAAGAAAGATGTTCCTCTGGTTAAAGGAACAGCTAAAGAATGAGATGAGCAATGTGAAACCAGAGAGGTAACTCTAAACCTTCCATACAGTTTTTAAAAAATCAGAAGAGGCGCTAATGGCAGTAAGTGCAACTGATAAAACCATTTCATGGTTTTGAAATAAATCTGTAAGCTGCAGGATGGAAAAACTGAATGAATTCTTTCTTTAGGGCTATACTGTCTAGGAAGCTACTTTATTTGTGTCAGTCCTCTTTCCTTAGGCCATGTAGGGAGCAGAGCAGCTGCAGATGGCTTGTTTCAGGAAACCACAGGCCCAAAAGGGATCCCTCTCTGCTGTGCATTTAGTATACAAACTACAAAGGCAGGCTGTGGTAAGCACACCCTTGTGAAAAAGGCTAAAATAGTGTTAGCAGGATGTCAACCAGACTGCAGGCAAGGAGAAGAGAGAGCAGAGCAGAAAAACGCAGAGGTTAATGGAAATCATGTAAAGTGTTCCACAAAAGGGTTCGAACTAAAACCTTTCAATCCAAAGTTAGCACTTACGAAAACAAATCTTGTTTTCAGATTTTATCCCATAACGACCACAAACTTCACTGTATTTTAATGGGATTTTATGTGATAAACCAACACAAAGTAGAACGTAATTGTGAAGTACAAGGGAAATGATACATGGATATTTTTTGCAAATAAAAACATGAAACATGCAGCAGGCGTTTGGATTATGCCTCCTTTACTCTGATCCCTTTTAAATAAAACTCAGAGCAGCCAATTGTCTTCAGAGGTCACCTAGTAAACAGAAGTAAACATAGTCAGCCTAATTCCAATTTACCTTAGGATATATAGAGCACATCAACCGGAACACACTGTTTCCAAAGTAAAACATGGTAGTGACAACATCCTGCTGTGAGGGTTATTTTCTTCAGTAGGAACACAAAAGCTGGTCATAGTTGATTAGAAGTTAGGAGGAGCTAAAAACAATCCTGTGATAAAACATGTTTATGTCATCAAAAGACAAGGGACTGAAGCAGAGCTTCCCCTTCCGGCTGCACAGCGACCCTAAACATGTAGCCAGAACGCCAAAGAAGTGGTTTGGATTAAAGCATATTCTAATTTTGTTAGAGTGGCCCAGTCAAAGCCTACACCTAAATCAAATTGAGAATCTGTGGCAAGATTTGAAAGCTGCTGTTCTCAGGTTATCGCCATCCAATCTGAATGAGCTTGACCTGTTTTGCAAAGAAGAATGGGCAACAATATAAGGGAATTAAAACAAAACAATGTTTAAAGTGCTTTAATGACAGAAATAGCATTGTCTATCTGCTTTACCTTTGCTTTGGCATTGCACAGTCAGTCAGCAGAAAGTCATTAAATATTTAGTAGTGTTTCTTGTCTTGTGACTTCAGAATGATTTATTGCATGCTTTTCCAGGGTCCAGACATCTTTCAAAAAAAATTACAGCAATTGGTTTTTAAATCTTTTTACAACTGTTGTTTTTTTTCTCTTTAGATGAAACAAAGTGACCACATGAACAGTAAAGAATAGACATTTTTTTAAATTCTTTTGTCTTTTAGATCAATATCTTTACATTGCAGAGCGAGGGCTCAAATTCTCTACATATCTTTTACCAAATACTGCTGTCCAATTGTTCTTTCTCTGAGGGATGAAAAGCCAGCTGTGCAGCAATTTCTCTTGACTCTGCATGCAGAAGAGAAGCCTGCTCAGTCATTAGTTGAATGGTGCATACCAATGTGATCTAGTTTAAGGTTTTCTCATCATATATTAGGGACACTTTTATTGCTATGATATTTGTGCATTCCTTATAAAATTGTTTTACTAGCTGATGTCAAAAACAGTCCTGTTCCTCCTACACAGGCAATAACTGCACAGCCATTCAACTTTCCTAACTCTTAGCAATCTCTTTTTGTTACATGTCAACCTTGCTGTCATTTTAAAGCAAAGGTTTAAGCTGTTTTCTATGGTTTTCATTAAAAATGTGGAACCACAACCAGAAGATCATTTTTCCTCCATCTTTGTTTATTTTTAATCCTTCAGTACTGATTAGTATCTATGCCATCATTGTGAGTCAGGATTCTTTCCAGGCCTCTTGCTTGATTTCTAGCAATGACAATCCCACACTTTCATAATGTCAGAGTTTGTTTGTACTCTCTGTTAACCACTCCAATCCAGCTTCAATATATATGTTTTTCATAAGAGATGCTTGACTCAGGTTAAATTATCATCGTAATATTTGACCAGGTGTGTGACGTAGTCCCTTTGGAAGCACAAATAGGTGAGAACTATGTCTGTGTGAGGATTTCAGCCAAGTGGCACCCACGCTGACAGAGGTATCATACTGAATCTCGTTGTAATCCACAGGTGGGAGGAAATGAGAAAAACATGTCACAGCTTTAGAAAAGTCTTTGTCTTGACCTTTGGACTCGTTCAGTCAGAAATGTTTGTATGAAGCTACACTGATCACAGAGACAGTGTGCCAACAATTAACTATCTGTAACATGTACTGAAAACAGAACATTAAAAGTGTCTCCAGTCAGAATAACTACCTAAAGGAAAGGTAAACTACTTTAAAAATCAATAAAACTGCATTCACTAAAATCAGTATTTTATTTCTTTATTTTTACACCATTTTTCACTAGTTGCTCTTGAAAAATTCCATTCTCAGCACATTTTACATAGGAAGACAATTAGCGTCACAGCACATCATTACTTATATGTTGCTGTTCTTTAATCTTATTTTGAAATATGTGCTTTTATTTTGCCATGTTCTGTTTAGCTCCATAAACTAGAGAAACAGATGAAGACCACTGAGCACCTGCAGCATGTGAAGTAGCCAGTTTTTGTTGGTCATTTCTCGCTTCATTTTTGTCAAGAAAGCAGTCTGTGTGCAGCATTGAGGAAACTTAAGTAAAATGGTCCTTAAAAAATGCCCTCAAGGATAAAATGGCTCTGAATGGGCATAACCTCAGTTTCCCCTATCCATGTTATTCCCAATGCTGTTGCTGTCGGGTTTATTATGTGAACGTCTGAGGAGATAATTTGGTGGCTAATTTTCTGTAGTGAGCTGTGTTCTTAAGGAAGCTTACTTTCAATTTAGGTAATTTTTTTCTTTTTTGTCATTTTCAATAATCACATACTTAGTTACTTTAGTTCTTGTTGCACTGTTAGCCACTTATAAACAGACAAAGCGCAACCTGTGGTAATAGCTAGTGTCTGTGGCATTCACGCAAAGTAAAGTGGGGTTATTCCTGCAATCTTTGAATTATTTTCCATTCATTGTCAGCAGATTAGGAATCAAAAAATATGTGACGATCTGTGAGAAAAAGGACATGGAGGAAAAATCATTAACCCAAGTTGTTGTTGGGCTACGTCCGTATAATGCTGATATATCTTATCAAAGTCCATTTCTTCAGCTCAGTCTCCCAATCTTTAAATGAAGAAGGTCCAGAAATTATAAATTATCTTGTTTAAAGTGTAAAAGTTGATGTTTACACATGTTTTAATTTGCTTTGCAACAGTGTGTTTGTTAACATTTAAGTACGCATGTCCTGAAGTCATGAACATTATTTATGCAAAGCATCTAGAGTTACAAAAATAAGGTGGATAGATGCTTACTGGGTTCCCTGTAATTAAGTGTCTAATGTAAACAATGGTTTACATAAACCACTATGACTACCTGCTTGGTTCAGCCTCTGGGACCACATAATTTGTAATTATACTAAATGAAGATACCAAGAGAGCTGGGCTATATACTGAAGATAAGGTGGATGATAACTGCTCATCACAAGGCCTGTCATGAGATCTTTTGATGTTAAGACGCCACCATATTTCTTGTCAAAGTGCAGTTGTATCCAGTTTTTGGTGAGTGCTTTAAGCTCAACACCCTGTATCTATGTTTGAGACTCTTATTATGAAGTAATAATAATGACATTTTGGCTGTTGGTTGACAATCCCCTGTTGCGATGAACACTGAAGAAAGGCTTTCACTCCTTTGAAATTGGTTGTGTGACAATTGTTTGAGTAGTAAAAAGAAACTGACAGAACAAAAAGCATGAATGTGTGTGCACTTGTGAATGCAACTGGGTGAATGTGGCTCTAATGTCATAATTTGTGGGTGTTTTTGTGTTCTTCTTCTTCTTATTATTATTATTATTCTTGATAGGTTTTGAGTCATGCTTCCGTTATTTTCCTGGTCATGCTTTAGTTTTTGTCTTCTAGTTCATGTTTTGTCAAGTTAGGTTTTTTGGATCTGGTTATGCTTTAGTTTCATTGTTTACTAGTTGTGTTTAAGTTTATATTCAAGAGTCTCTGTTTTGCTTCAGCCACGTTTTGTTCTCTCCTGTCTTCAATCATCTTCATTCGGTTCACCTGCACCTAGCATTCAGTCTCCTCGTTTCACCTGGTTCTTGCTCCATATATACACATCTGTTCTGTTCGTTCCTCGCAGAAACATTTTGGATCACCATCTGTGCTCATGTCTTGTCCCTTTGTTCATGCCAAGCCTGTCTTGCCAGCCTGTCTTTTCTTGCCATTACGTTCTGTAGTAAGTTTTGTTCATTAAATCATTTCACTTACCGTCATGCTGCCTGCTCGTCTGCCCTCCGCTACACAAACCGTGACAGTGAAACACTTTTTAGTGGTTAATATGTCCAAAAAGCACTATATGAATTCAGTCCATTTACCGTGTAGAATTAGAGAAGAGTAAATACCACAATATATGGACTGGTCAAACCTATACTATGATTCTACACCGATTACCAAATGTTTGTTATTCCATTAACAAAAGGAATTTTCTTTTTCATTTTCCTAAAAATATATTTTAAATTCTTTCTCATTCTCCTGAAACAAATTTTGTATATCTTGTATCTTTGTGAGCTGGATGAGTTGATTCAGCCTTGGCTTAGAACATTTTAATAGAACCTTACTTCACAAATCCTGAACTACCCATTTTAATTTTAGGAAAACACCTGGTCTAACATGGTCATAGGAATAATCCTACTAATGTAACAGCATGCCTGGAAACCTGCAGAGAAACACAGCAAAAACATAAAATCAAAGGAATGTTTAATGTAAATCTTTAGATAGGGGATTTGTAGTGTGTCAGTACCCTCTTAAACTCCCCAACACCACGCAACAGGCAATCATTTCTCTTCTACTCAATTTCCTCAGTAGACTGGTGCTCTTGCTTTAGTATCTGACTGAGGAATGACTTTTTCCTCAGGATATAATCTAAAGGAATCCTTTCCTTCTGACATGGGGTACTTCCTGTATCTCATTCATTCCCAAACAGAAATGTACACAGACGTTTGGTTAGGATGTTTAAAGTACAGTCTGTAGTTTTTGTGAATAAAAAACATGATTCAAAACCAAGTTCTTATGGACTAAAATGTGAATTATGTTCAAATTTAAGGCAATTCCTCTTTGTATAAATTCTGATCTTTTGGGTAATACATGCTGCTCAGGTCCCTGATTTAGTCAGGAATGGCAGTTTTTCACAATATTAAAAATCCTGCTTTAAACTGACAAATAAAAAAAAATTTGTGCCAGAGGTAAGCAAAAGACCATGTTTCCAACTTATTGTTTGCATGCTTTGTTTGTCGTAACATTTGCAACTTTTGCATTTTGAGACATTGCTTCCAGCTGATTTAAACAACTGCCCAGCTGTGTGGTGTGCGGCATCCTGACATATTCTTTCACTTTAGTAAACAATTGCCAGATATTGTGCACTAACCTGTTTAATCAAGCCTGAATATCCTGGCTTCAAGATGAAAAGCAAATCTGCACTTCACATTTTGTATGAGAAATGACTTCAGCAGAGATGCACACAAGCATTTCCTCATGGAAAAGAAAAACAAGAAAATTTTAACTTCTTCCATCCCTTCTTTTTTTCAATCGAGCCATTTCTTTTGCCATTTAGCAAAGAGTTTTATAGGGTTTCATAATTATAGATGGGAAAACACCATGATGTCCTCTTTAAAAGTTTAGTGGCTCTTCAATACGATGCAGCTCATCTGCTTTGAGTTCGACGAGCTGCAATCAGTCTATCAACGCCACATGTTATGTTTTTTTTTTTTCTGAACGGAAAAACCTACAGTACATTTAATTAGGATCTTTCAAAAACTTAAAAGTATCTTTAAATTGTGTAATTTCCCGTTTTCCAATAACTCCACAGTCAGTGACAATAATCATAATCTCCTACATTCTACAGCAGATATAATGAAAAACAAGTGTTAGACTCACTTTATCTGAAGACTGGTGTACCTTTTTAATCTACCAAGAACCCAAACTTAAATACCAGACAACAAGAGCACTGATTAGAGAAGAGGCCCATGGTAACACTGGAGGAGCAGCTGAGATCCCCAACTCAGGTGGAAGATTTTATTGACAGGATAATTGTTGGTCATGCACTCCACAAATCTGGTCTCCAAGAAAGAGTAAAACGAAGAAAGCCGAACTACAGTTGACTGTAAGCTACGCAGGGCACACAACAAGAATGTGGAATAGCTAAATTTAAACTTCTAGGGCCACTTTCAATATGCTATCTGTTGAGGCAAACTATCACTGTAAATAACCCTGAAAATATTCCACTGTGAAATATGGTGGTAGCAGCATTATGCTGGGGAGGCATTTCTTCAGCAGGGAGAGGGAAGCTGGTCAGAGTTAAAAAAGAAACGTTGGATGAATGTAAATACCGGCTAATCTTGGAAGAAATCCTTTTTCTTTTGCTTTTCCTTGTGTTGGTCTAGCAAATAAAATCCCAATGAAATACACTGAAGTTAGTGGTTGTAAAGGGACAAAATGTGATAAAGTTCAAAGGGTATGTATACATTTGCAAGGAGCTGTAGGTGTGTATGGGTGTGCAAATTTTTGACTTTTCCCATCTAATGCATGCTGTCAGTCAAGGTCATCACAGCATTGCTCTCTGCCTTTCACCCTGCCGCGGAAAATTATAAGATAACTGAGTCAGAAAATCTGATGCTGTTGGTATCTGAAGTGGTGAGATGATAATCTCTAAATCAGTGAAACAGAGCTTTTATGAACCAGTAATAATTTGTGAAAACTTTTTTTTTTAACATTTACATCAAGTGCTTCTTCAGATGATATTTCAAATCATCTATTGATATTTATTAAAGATCTGTTTTATCTATTAATAGAAAAACTCCTTTCTACAGACCTCACTGATGGACATGTTTGTCTTTTCAGTTTAAACAGCACAGATTACCCCTCACATCTAACTGGGCCCTCATGCTCACTGCTCTAAGCCTCTCGGCCTATTAGCTTGCTGGCTCCTCTTGGCCCCAGTTGACCCACTTACACAGTGGCACTGCCAGCAGGACCCGAGCCAGCCTATTCTACAAACCCTAAAATAGAGTTCTTGACCCAGAACACTAAACTATATCCAATATGACAAAGAAGCAGACGGGAAACAGATCTTACTGTACAATAATGTGTGGGCTAAATAAAGGGCAAAAACAGTTTTCAGGTAAAGTGTTTCTTAATAAACAATTATGAGCTACGGATGCAAATTAGTAGAGCAAATCTCTGGTTTTATTGTTTTAATTGCAACCTGCCTGTGTTTATTATTGTAAATGTGATTTAGAAAGATCTAATGTGACATTCACATGCATTACTATTTCTGTGTGTCCACACATGAAGGCAATAGCTGAGAAAGCTCTTGTGCTTTAAATTAAAATCAAATCAAGACATATTTAATAAGAGTCAGTCTAAACATGTCTGTTTGGTTCGGGACGGAACAAATGGTGGAACAGAGCCGGAGAATCATGCCTGCTGTCTTTACTGAGAAATCCTTAATAACTGTGTTTTCAGCAAAGGAAGCTGAAGATCCTTCTCCGTTCCATATCGCTGCTCAGACTATTGCTCTGCTCTGGGTGTACCACTCCAGCTGTGCTGGGTACATACAAGAAGAAAATATATTTAAAGGGGTCAGTGGGGCTGAAAAAGTTCACCGAGCAAATCTATGCTTTTTTTCATTCACATGGCTGTTTATTGGCCCCTGTGTTGCACATTGACAACTATTGTGGTCTCTCAAACTTTCTTTTTTTTACATTACGTATAATGGAGAAAAAGAGAAGATAATAGAGGTGTGACAATACACATAGTTCCTAAGATATATATATAATATTCACTCCCATTCTCAGTTTAAATCCACCTCAAAACTCCTGTTTTTAAATCTGCATATTCCCTGTAATGTCTTATTTATGTACTGTAAATTGCTGGTGTTTTGTTGATTTTTTTGTACTTTCTTTGCTGTTTTTAACTTGTCTTGTACAATGTTCTTGAGTGTTATGAAAGGTATTTTTAAATAAAATATGTTATGTTCACAAGGACAAATCTAGATGAGAGTTTATTGATGTTTGGGGGAAAATAGGATTACACATTTATTGGTAAAGGGTCTAATGGTTTCATGAATTACAGAGTGTGCAGATTCCTTAAAAACTGAAAAATAGTTTAGCACTGATGGAAAGTTGTAAATCTAATCCAGCTTTGTTTGTAGAGCAATACAAATTAAGAACAAAGGTGCTGTACAGAAAACATGAGGCACTAAAATTACAAAAAGTCAATTACACAGATACAAAAGCATAAAATTATAAAAATCGTAAGATACTAAAAACAATACATAAAATACTAAAAAGCATAAAATATTGAAGACAAATCAAAATATAAAATACTAAAACGAAAAACATTAAATTCTAATTTCATGTACTTTAAAAAACACAGTCATGCAATAGAAAACTGACCTAAAGTCACAAACTAACATCTCATGTGGTATCAAATGCCAAGACAAAGAGATGAGTTTTAAAAAGCAAATTGAGATGTAGCCTGTCTAATGTGCAAGGGTAGGTCATTCCACATTTTAGGAGCTGCCACAGCAAAAGCGCGATCCTCCCTAAGCTTGCATTTTGTTTTGGGCACACTAAGGAGCAACTGATTGGCTGACCTGACAGAACTAGAGGGTGCATGATGGTGCAGCAGCTCAAAAAGATGGGAAGGAGCAAGACCATGAAGAGCCATAAAAACAAATTAACTTTAAAATGAATCCTGAAATACATATGGTGCCAGTGGAGTGAGGCTAAAATTAAGGGATATGTGCTCATGTTTGCGAGTGCCAGATAAAAGATGCAGCACAGCATTTTGCACCCTCTGGAGTTGAGCAATATGGGAACCACTAACCCCCACATAAAGTGCATTACACTAATCCAGCCAAGTAGTAATGAAGGCAAGGATTACTGTCCATGCCTTCCTAGAAGTGCTTCCTAGGAAAAATGGACTTTATTTTGGCCAACTGCCTTAAAAGACAAATTGATTTCACAACTGCTTTAATCTGACTGTGTCGTGAAGCAACATCTTTGGTTTTGTTGTGGTCTTGTGTTTTCTATTAGTTTGGAATTTCTCTAAGTTATTTTAGCAGTATGTTTTCTGTTATTTGTTATGGTTTTCTTATGACTATTATTATATTCGTTGTATTCTAGTTCCCTTGTCTATCTTGTAGTTTCTAGTTTAGTTTCTCTTTTAGTATATCTGTGTTTATTTATGTTTAAATATTTGTTCACCTGCGCTCTTTGTTTATTAGTTTATTCTCTCTGTTCCTCCTCGTCCTGGTTCCTTTTCTGTGGTTTAGGTTTTGTTTATTTACGGTCAGGGTTTCTTTTTGAGTTCTTTGTTAATTATTAAGTTTTGGTGTTTCTTCTATTCCCTCTAGTTTCTCGGTTTACTTTAGTTAATGATTATTCTAGGTTCTTATGTCTCTTTTGGTATATTATTTTCGTCCATAGTTTTGCTTAGTTCTGTTTCCTTGAGCTTTGTTATTTATAATTTTGTTTTCGTAGTCAGGGTCTTTTGGTTATGTTCTTATCTAGCTTTCCTCGTGTTTCGTTTTGTTTCTGGCCTTGTCACCTTAGCAACTATTCACATTCCCTCAGTTCTCTACTACCTGGTCCACACCTGAATTCCATCTCATCTGATTACTTGCCTCAGTTTCTCATTGGTCCATACTCCACTTCCCTCTGTTCTTAAGCTCTCTGTTTTTGTTTGTTCCTCGCTGGTTCCTTCGGTTCTCCACCCATGTCTATGTGCTTTTTGTACCATGTTCCTGCTAAGCTAATTTTGTAAGTTGTGGACTTTTCGCCTTTGTTAAGTACCTGCAATGTTTTGCTTCGTTTTGGAAGAACCTGGGAAATAAAGCTGAAGACTCCTTTAAACATGCTGCTGCCTAGCTCTTGTCTGCACGTTGGTCACTCTAAACCACAGAACGCGACAGACTGTCAAATTTTAGATCAGCTTCCACTTTAACTTCAAGTTTTTAATGGTTGTCGTTTTGTACTAAGCTAAATAACCTATCTCAATAGGGGGAGTCTCAGTTGTGCCACTAAATACCATGACTTCAGTCTTACTCTCTTCGAACTTTAAAAAATTGAGAGCCATTTAGGCTTTTAAGTCTTCAAGACATTTTAGCAGCAAATGAACACAGTTCCTATCTTTCTTTTTGAGTGAAATATAAATCTATCATCAGCATTGTATTAGAAGAGCACACCATGCTTCCTCAATATGGAGCCAAGCGGAAGCAGATATAGGGCAAAAAGGAGAGGTCCTAAAACTGAGCCCTGTGGTACACCACATCATAGAGGAGCAGATGAAGGAAAGTTGCAAAGCAGAAACTGACTTCAATGTCAGTGGCCAGTCGCTAATCTCATTCTTCTGGATTGTGGATTGGCTAATGCAATAAGGAGTGCATCACTTTTGAAATTTAACTTCTGACATCTCAGTTTGATCTTGGCTTAGTCATCAAAGCTATCCAATTTCAACCTACATCGTCTAAAAGCAAAGTTATTTTTAAAGTTTTCTGAATCAATCAGCATTTAGCATTAATTAACCAACCTAAGCTAAAGATAATCTCAGTAACTACAGCATCTGTGTGGTTTTATACAAACAGGACTACAAATGTTATGGTAACTCTAAATTGCCCTTAGTTCTGAGAGTGTACATGCATAGTTGTGTCTCTATATTGCCCTGTGATGGATTGGCTGCAAACCCGATCTCACTCCAAGTTTTGGTACATTGGTAATTCTAAGTATATGGGAGTATTTTTTTACTGACATATTTTTAACAACCTCAAAGTGGAAATATATTTTCAGCTCAGCAGCTCTGAGGACATCACCGGCCTTCAAACTGAATAATCAAACAGATTGTTCTCTCGCTATATCCTTGTTGAAGACTCGAGCCCCTTGTAGAAAAAAACTAAAAACTATTGAGCTTGTTGCTGTGAGCATTCCCACAAGTTACTTCTGTATCCTGCTTAATCCTTGCAGGGTTGGGTGGCGGTGTGTATGTGTGTTTGGGGGCGAGGGGGGAGGGGAAAGCAGCACATTGTGGACACCTTGTCTATAATCGAGACAGACAACCATACATACTATCACACCAAAGGCAATTTTCAGTAGTGAAATACAGTGGCTTGTAAATGTATTCATATCCCTTGAACTTTTCCACATATTGTCACATTACAACCACAAACATTAATATATTTTATTGGAATTTTATGTGAAAGACCAACACAAAGTAGTATACAATTGACATTTAGAATGAAAATTATACATTTACTATTATTATTATTTTTATTTTTTATTTTTTTACAAATAAAAAACTGAAAAGTGCAGTGTGCAAAGGTATTCAGCCCCTCTACTCTGAGTGCAACCAGTTGCCTTCAGAAGTTGCCTGATGATTGCTAATGACTGAAGAGAGTCCACAGGTGTGTAATTTGATCTCTGTACAAAGACAGCTGCTCTGTGACGGCCTCAGAGGTTGGTACAGAGAATATTGGGGAGCAAACAGCATCATGAAGTCCAAGGAACACACCAGACAGGTCAGGGATAAAGTTGTGGAGAAGTTTACAGCACGCTTAGGCTATAAAAAGATTTCCCAAGCTTTGAACATCTCACTGAGCTCTGTTCAATCCATGATGAAAAGAGTATGGCACAACTGTAAACCTACCAAGACAAGGCTCCACATAAACTTACAGGCGGAACAAGGAGAGCACTGATCAGAGATGCAGCTAAGAGGGTCATGGTGACTGTGGATGAACTGCAGAGATCTATAGCTCAGATGGGGGAATCTGTCCACAGGACAACTATTGGTTGTGCACTGCACAAATGTGGTTTATGGAAGAGTGGCAAGAATAAAAGCCATAAGAAGTCCTGTTTGCAGTTTGCCACAAGCCATGTTGGGGACACAGCAAACATGTGGAAGAAGGTGCTTTGGTCAGACAAGACCAAAATTGAACTTTTTTACCAAAATGCAAACCGCTTTGTGTGGCGGAGAACTAACACTGCACATCACTCTGAACACACCATCCCCACTGTCAAATATGGTGGTGACAGCATTATGCTCTGGGGGTGCTTCTCTTCAGCAGGGACAGGGAAGGTGGTCAGAGTTGATGGGAAGATGGATGGAGCCAAATACAGGGCAGTCTAGGAAGAAAACCTGTTGGAGTCTGCAAAAGACTTGAGACTGGAGCGGAGGTTCACCTTCCTGCAGGACAACGACCCTAAACATAAAGCCAGGGCTACAATGGAATGGTTTAAAACAAAACATATTAATGTCTTAGAATGGCCTAGTCAACGTCCAGACCTAAACCCAATTGAGAATCTGTGGCAAGATCTAAAAACTGCTGTTCTCAAACACTCTCCATCTAATCTAACTGAGCTTGAGCTGTTTTGCAAAGAAGAATGGGCAAAAAGTTCAATCAGTAGATGTACAAAGCTGGTAGAGGCAGACCCTAAAAGACTTGCAGCTGTAATTGCAGCATAAGGTGGTTCCACAAAGTATTGACTCAAAGGGTGCTAAATACTTTTGCACAATGCCCTTTTCAATTTTTATTTGGAAAAAAAATAAATCATGTATAATTGTCTTTTCACTTCACATTTGTATACCGCTTTGTGTTGGTCTTTCACATAAGAATTCCAATAATAATTATTCTAACTATTCAACCCGAGCTTGCTGTGATTTAAACCCATTTGCTTTTTCAAAGGTTTAGCCAGAGGAGGATGCCTGTGTCAACCCGCCCTTGTGTAAATGAAAGTTTGTGCAAGCAATAAGAAGTTTCTGGCACTCTGAGCCACCCAGTTTGGCTCCCCTTATTGTCTGGATACCTCATGTCACAATGGTACCCAGGAAAAGCTGCACAACACCTCTGATTGCTTTCGCCTCTCTCTCCTCCTTCCACTCTCTGTAGTGATTAATTTGGCATTAAGTCAGTTGTTGCCATTCCACAGAGAGCCAAAGAACCTGGGAAGAATTTAAACCTTGAAGAGACCTGCTGACAGCTGTTCTACCACTTGGGTAGAGTCCAGGCCCTTATCTTGTGCTATGTGAAAGCTCCTCCAATGTCCTAATTGCATTTTAGATTTTGAGCTTTGTTTTCGCTCAGCTCTCACCCAACATAAACTTGCTTAAGTCCATCCTGTAAAGTCAATTTCAGACTAACCTCCCTCCTTTATCCCTGCCTTCTATGGAAAACACTTTAGCTGCTGTTTTCTCTTTTTTAAATTAAGAGAATAAGCGCATGTGATATTGATTTGCCTTAAACATGTGTACTCAACTTGATTTGTTTGAATGTGGTTTTCTGAGTGTGGTTGCAGGTCCAAAAGAGCCATATGTTTCTGTGTCTTGCTTGTCTAATGCTGGAAGATGCAGAGTGTGTGCAAGTAAAAAAAAAAACTAAAAAAAACTAAACCTTAAGACTCCGAGTCACAGTGAGTGGACAATAGTTTGCTGTGCCCTGAAAAGTATTCACACCCCTTGGACTATTTGATATTCTGTTACATTACGACCACAAACAGTAATGTATTTCTTTTTAATATAAATTATTTTTTAATAAAAATCGACAAAGTGTGGCGTGCATTTGTATTCAGACCCATGATTCAGTACTATGTAGAACCACCTTGAACTCCAATTAAAGCTGCAAGTATTTTGGGGTATGTGTAACTGTACTAACTAAAACTCATCATCAATCAAATTGGATGGAAAGTATCAGTTAACAACATTTTTTAAGTCTTGGATGAAGCTGAAAAATCTCAGCCACTTTAAGAGGGCTATTCTTAGACATGAATATGTTTTTATTAAGACCAATTAACTAAATTACAGCTCTGGCTGTTTGTTTAAGTTTGCTGTCTTGTTGGATGGTGGAACACCACCCCAGTCTCAATTCTTCTACAGGTCAGGTTTTCTTCTAGAATTGCCCTGCATTTAGCTCCATCCATCTTCTTATCAGGTTTGATCAGCTTTTCTGTTCCTGCTAAAGAACGCATTCCCACAGCAAGATGCTGCCATTACTATTCAATTCAATTCAATTCAATTCAGTTTTATTTATATAACTATATAACGCCAATTCACAACACATGTTGTCTCAAGGCACTTCACAACAGTCAGTTACATACATTCCAATTAATCCTAACCATTGAACAGTGCAGTCAGAGTTAGCTTTTTATTCAAATTGGATAAAAAGTTTTTCTGTCTAAGGAAACCCAGCAGATTGCATCCAGTCAGTGACTTGCAGCATTCCCTCCTCCCGGATGAGCATGTAGAGACAGTGGACAGTCACTGGCGTTGACTTTGCAGCAATCCCTCATACTGAGCATGCATGTAGCGACAGCAGAGAGGAAAAACTCCCTTTTAACAGGAAGAAACCTCCAGCAGAGCTAGGCTCAGTGTGAGCGGCCATCTGCCACGACCGACTGGGGGTTTGAGAGAACAGAACAGAGACACAAAAAGAACACAGAAGCACTGATCCAGAAGTACTTTCTATGGGAAGGAAAAGTAAATGTTAATGGATGTAGCTCCTTTAGTCATTTCACCTAGAAAGAAAGAAGATGAAAGAAGGAAATCCTAGAAACCTGTTTAATATGGGCTTTAAATGACATGTCCTGGTCAAAAATAACACCAAGGTTTTTTACTTTATTATCGGAGGTCAATTTAATGCCATCCAGGTTAAGTGATTGACTAAGCAGTTTCTTTTTTAAAGACTCCAAAGACGACAACTTCTGTCTTGTCTGAATTTAGAAGCAAAACATTTTACGTCATCCAAGTTTTTATATCTTCAAGACATGCTTGTAGTCTATATAACTGGTTGGGCTCATCAGGATTTATGGATAAGTAAAGCTGAGTATCATCAGCGTAACAGTGAAAATTTATCCCATGCTGCCTCATAATTTGACTTATTGGAAGCATATATATAGTAAAGAGAATTGGCCCAAGTACTGAACCCTGTGGTACTCCACAATTAACCCTGGTGTTTAAAGATGATTTATCATTTACATGAACAAACTGGAATCTGTCAGAGAGATAAGATTTAAACCAGCCTAGCGCTGTTCCCCTTATCCCTACAGCATATTCCAGCCTTTCCAAGAGAAGTTTGTGATCGACTGTATCAAATGCAGCACTGAGATCTAACAGAACCAGAACAGACACAAGTCCATTATCTGAGGCCATAAGAATATCATTCTACGGATGTATTAAAGTGACAATAGTGTGTTCAGTTTTTTTTTTTTTTAACCCCGACCAGATCTTCTTCCAGATTTCAGTGTTTTGCTTGTAACAAACTTAAAATAGGACTTGATTTATTTTTGCTTTTAAGAACGGCTTTCTTATTGTCGCTCTTGCATAAAAGGCAGATTTGAAGTGCACACAGTATATAGTTGCACTGTCAGCAAATTATTGCACTTGAGGTTTGGATCTCTGCAGCTCATACGCAGTCACCATGACCCTCTTAGCTACTTCTCTGATTAATGCTCTCCTTGCATGGCACTGTCAGTTTAAGTGGACAGTGGTTGGATTGCAGTTGTGCCATACGCTTTTATTTTGGGAGGATGGTTTGAACAGTGCTCTGTGAGATGTTCAAAGCTTTGGGTGCTGTTTAATAACCTAACCCTGTTTAAACGTCTCCACAACTTTCTCCAGTTGCTTGTACTGGATTTCATTTCAGTATAAAGAAGGTTGAATACAAATCTAACCCATTTTTGTATTATTTATATCTACTACAAATTCTTAAAATTCTTAAAAAAGCAAAATCCCCAGGTCTTTTAAAAATGATTAACAGATTCCGCAGTGTCATTTTTTATTTCCTAAAATCAAAGCAAAAATTAAAAGGTCTGTGCAAAAACATTTACACCTTTCCATAGTATTTAGAAAGGTAAGTAGCAGTCAGGTGCTGCTAACCAAATATGCTTGATTAATTCATCAGCAGTGTGATCACTTATATGAAATGGGGAGTTTTGCTGTTTGCTGATCTCAAGCATTCAGGTGTGTGTTAACGCAATGCTAAGAAGGAAAGATATGAGCAATGACCTTTGATGTTTGATGATGGTTTGGTAGCCTTATCCTGTGTTTCCAATGTTCTGTGATTTTGTTGGATTTACTTCATATTTTGTTTTATTTTTTATTTTTTCCTTGTGCACCTTGATCATTTTTTCTCATGTTTTTAGTTTAGTCTGTGTTGGTTGATCTACCTTTTTAACTGAAAACGTCCTTTGGTTCTCTTTGTTTTATTGTGTTTTTTGTGACACATCTCCATATAAGGGTTACTTATGTAAGCAGCACTGCGGGTAGAATACAACCAGGAAACAAAACTGCTCCTTAAACTCCTGCTTCTCCTCTTAAGTCTTCTTTTGCCTCTCAACCTCTTCATCTTCTCACACAACTAACAGGTCATGATAATTGGAGGTTAAGGGAAACTTAAAAGTAAAATTATTTAACAATAACCTTAAAGGGTTAAAACAGAACACCATTGCTGTAACATGTTCAACTTTCTTGTTATCTACTGATTGAAATTTGAGTCAGTTCGCTCCTTCACCACTTCAATCAAACATCCTCAAGTCGACTATGAATTAATGTCTTGTAGAAGACTGCTCCTCTTTTTACCTGAAAAAGTCATATAACAAAATGACAAAAACTACAGGAGTTCAAAAAAGTTAAAAGAAACATAATTATCAATGCATGACTCTTTAGCTTTCTGTAAAATATCTTCTTACATCTCTGTGCTTTCTCTGATACTAAAAATTGCTAACTTTGAGTCTTTTTCCCTCAGCAACAACTTCCACACCAAAGAGGGTTGCAGTTAGTGCAATCTAGCTCATCTTCGAACTTCTCTGGAGCAGGAACAGGAACTGCAGATAACTCGTCCTTGAACTCCTCTGGAACAGGAACAATAAGAGGCTGTTCGTCCTCGAGCTCCTCTGGGACAGGAACAGGAAGTGAAGGCAGCCTGTCTTTGAACTCCTCCGGAATGGGAACCAGAAGTGCAGGCAGCTCGTCCTTGAGCTCCTCCGGGACAGGAACCGGAAGTGAAGGCAGTCCATCCACAAACCCCTCACGGGCAGGAACAGGATCAGAGGTGAAGCCAGGAGCAGAAGCGTCACTCCAGCGGTGCCATCTGCAACATGGGGAAGAGGCTGAGGGAGAAAGGTAGCGCAGCAGACCACCTCCAGGAAGAGAAATCTCCAGCCTTGAACCCCAGAATGGCAATCGCTGCAGGAGTTAGATGAATAATGATAAGTCTGAGATTTATTGTTCTTCACTCACGGACCAGGCAGGGAAACCAGAACCAGGCGAGAACATAGGATGGACGACCAGGAACAAAGGTATATGCGACCAGGAACAAAGATAAGTACATCCCTGGACACAGCAGGGAACAAAGGCCACTAAGGAACTTAAATACAAATAGGAAATGCAGGGAGAACCAGTGAAAAATAAGACCAGGTAAACAAGAAACTGGTGCGAGCTAGGCTGCAGTAAACAGAAGGAAACAAGGACAAGACTGGGTAAAATAAACAAAAACACTCAAAAACACAGACACTGGCGTGATACGACATATCTTCACTATAACTGCAGCAAATTTGGACTGAATAGTTTGAAGCATATATGTTCTTTAAATGTTTTAGAGGGCAATGTGCCAGACGGAAATGACAGTTAGGCAAAGGGTGCCAAAACTTTCCCGAATGTGTTTTTCACCTCATAAAATGGACATAAAAGGGAATCTGGTCAAATAAAAGTGCTGATTTCAATTGTAGGAGTCCTTCTGCATTTGACATAGCCTTTGGTTATGACATTTACCTTCTGTATCAATAAAATGTACAGTTGCAAATATAACTGGAAGGTAACGGAGTATCGCGCAAGCTAGCAGCCAGCGGACAGCAACCAGCAGACTGTAATGTGCAAGCAAATTACATCTCCACAGAATGTGCAAGAAAGACAAGTTTGGCCTTGTTAGAAAGGTGCGTGTCTCTAGTTTATGATATGAGACATGTGGGGTGCTGCAAAGAGAAAGGTGCTTTTTGTACCGCTTTGTTTACAGAGTCAGCAATGTCTGAGGGACCTTAAAATGTCTTTGCCTGTGTTTAAGTTGTTGTAAAACTAAAAGGTATTTGTGCAAAACTCATTTGGGAAATTATTTTGTGATGATTAAAGCCTCCCCTTGTGATATATTTAAGGACAGAAAAGAATTTGGGATTTTTACCTAGTTTTATAGACCGCCAAAAACGGGCATTGCCCGGTGGGCCCACCGGCGGGCCCACTGGACTCAAAGCTGAGAATAAGTAAAATTGCTATACAAAATCTTGTTTTAATGGTAATCCACACAAAAAGAATGAAGCTGAGTTCAGTACCAACTGCTCAATACAAGCATTTCTTTGCTCTGTAAAAAAATTTGAAAAATGTAAATATATTTTAAAAGTTCCAATGTTAGATATGTATTTGTGACAGTGGAGATTTGGCTAAATGCTAGTTTTGACTATGCAGCAACATTTCTGCAAGAGAGTGACAGGAATATGGATAAAATAATATTTGTACTCGTTGTCTTCCGCTTCTGGGTCGCGGGGGCAGAACACTGGCCATAGGTGAGGGTAGGAACATAGACCGACCGGTAAATCGAGAGCTTCGCTTTTCGGCTCAGCTCTGTCTTCACCACAACGTACCGGCACAGTATCCACCTTAAAGGGGCAGCCGCACCGATCCGTCTTTCGATGCCCCGCTCCATTCTCCCCTCACTCGTGAACAAGACCCCAAGTTACTTGAACTCCACTTGAGGCAGGAACTCCCCTCCAAGCTGAAGAGGACAAGCCACCCTTTTCCTGTCGAGAACCATGGCCTCAGACTTGGAGCTGATCTTTATTATCAGGATGTCCACTAAATGCAGTTAAAAGCCTTCAGCTGATTCAAAATGCTGCAGCAAGAGTTCTGATGAAAATTAAAAAGAGAGATCATATTTCTCCTATTTTAGCTTCCTTTCACTGGCTCCCTGTTATGTCCAGAATTGAATTTAAAATTCTCCTTCTCACATATAAAGCCCTTAATGATTTAGCTCCATCATACATCAGAGATCTGATTGTTCCATATATTCCTAACACAACACTTCGTTCTCAGACTGCAGATTTACTGGTGGTTCCCAGAGTCTCTAGAAGTAGAATGGGAGGCAGATCCTTATCATATATTTATCAGGCTCCTCTCCTGTGGAACCAGCTTTTAGTCCATGAGGCAGACACCCTGTCTACTTTTAAGACTAGGCTTAAAACTTTCCTTTTTGATAAGGCTTATATTTAGAGTGGCTTAGGTTATCCTGAGCTATCACTGTAGTTATGCTGCTATAGGCTTTGGCTGCTGGATGACATTATAACCACTTTCACTCTCTCTGCTACATTCTCATACTACTTTCCAATTTTGCATTATTTGCTGTTATTTCAGCTTTTAATTTTATGTTGTCTCTCTTTTCTCTTCCTAGAAGCTACACCTGGCCTGACTCTGTGTCTACCTGTGACACCTTCCTGGAGGGGGGCATCGTCCAAGCTTCTGCTGGCAACAACTTAATGCTCAACTTCTACCGATGATCCACTTGGCCCTGTCTTTCAGTGTTTAACTCTGTCACTCTCCTAGACATAGCTACTGACTGAGCTTTTACTATGACTAATTACTGTATATGTGCTTTCTTTCATACTCGGTTTTTTCTTCCTCGACTAAAGGATCTACATCCATTAATATTTACTCTTCCTTCCCATAGAAAGTACTCCTAGATCAATGCTTCTGTGTTCCTTTTGTGTCTCTGCTCTGTTCTCTCAAACCCCCAGTCAGTTGTGGCAAATGGCTGCTCACACTGAGCCTGGCTCTGCTGGAGGTTTCTTGCTGTTAAAAGGGAATTTTTTCTCTCCACTTTTGCTACATGCATGCTCAGTATGAGGGATTGTTTCAAAGTCAATGCCAGTGACTGTCCACTGTTGCTACATGCTCATCCAGGAGGAGTGACTGCTACAAGTTACTGACTCGATGCAATCTGCCGGGTTTCCTTAGATAACCCTAACCCTAAAACTTTTTATCCAATTTGAATAAATTAAACAACTAAATCTGACTGCACTGTTTGATAGTTACAATTAACTGGAATGTATGTACCTGACTTTGTGAAGAACCTTGAGATGACATGTGTTGTGAATTGGCGCTATATAAACAAACTGAATTGAATTGAATTGAAATCTTTATCCCAGCTTCACACTCGGCTGCCAACCGCCCCAGTGCATGCTGTAGATCTTGGCTAGAGGGGACCAGCAGGACCACCCCATCTGCAAACAGAAGAGACGAAATTCACTGGTCCCCTAAACCACACCCCCTAAGGGCCATGTTTGTGCCTAGAAAACCTGTCCGTAAAAGTTATGAACAGGACCAGTAACCAAGGGCAGCCCTGCTGGAGTCCAACATGCACCGGGAACAGGTCCGGCTTAGTGCCGGCAATGCAGACCAAACTCCTGCTCTGCTTGCACAGAGACCGGATGGCCCCTAATAAAGCCTCCCTGACTCCGTACTCGTGGAGCACCCCCCACAGGGCACCACAAGGGACACAGTCGAATGCCTTCTCCAGGTCCACAAAACACATGTGGACCGGTTAGGCAAACTCCCATGAACCCTCAAGTACCCTGCAGAGGGTCTAGAGCTGGTCCAGTGTTCAACGGCCGGGACGAAAACCACACAGCTCCTCCTGAAGCTGAAGTTCGACTATCGGCCGGACTCTCCTCTCCAATACCTGGCGTAGGCCTTACCAGGGAGGCTGAGGAGTGTGATCCCCCTATAGTTGGAACACACCCTCCGGTCACCCTTCTTATGAAGGTGGACCACCAACCCGGTCTGCCAGTCCAGAGGCACTGTCCCCGACCGCCACGCAATGTTGAAGAGGTGTGTCAACCATGACAGCCCCACAACATCCAGAGACTTGAGGTACTCAGGGCGGATCTCATCCACCCCCGAAGCCCTGCCACCATGGAGCTTTTTAACCACTTCAGGGACTTCAGACTAGATGATGAAAGAGTCCAACCCCGAGTCCTCAGCCTCTGCTTCCACCAGGAAATGTGTGACAGCAGGATTGAGAAGATCCTCGAAGTACTCCTTCCACTGCCCGATAATGTCCCCAGTTGAGGTCAGCAGCTTCCCACCCCCACTGTAAACAGTGTTGGCGAAACACTGCTTCCCCCCTCCTGAGGTTTGCCGGAGTTGCTTCGAGTGTGCCACAGCCAGGGCTGCGGCCTCACAGTACCCGTCTGCCACCTCAGGAGTCCCCCAAATCAACCACAGCTGATAGGACTCTTTCTTCAGCTTGACAGCTTCCCTTACTGTCGGTGTCCACCACTGGGTTCGGGGAATGCCGCCATGACAGGCACCACAGACCTTACATCCACAGCTACGGGCAGCAGCATCGACAACAGATGCAGAGAATGTCTCCAACCTCCCCCGGAATTTGGTCAAAGCTCTCCTGGAGGTGGGAGTTGAATACATCCCTGGCTGAGGGCTCCGCCAGACTTTCCCAGCAGACCCTCTTTATTCCCTTTGGGCCTGCCAAGTCTGTCTGGCTTTCTCCTCTTCCAGCAGATCCAACTCACCACCAGGTGGTGATCAGTGGACAGCTCAGCCCCTCTCTTCACCCGAGTGTGCAAAACATGTGGCCGAAGGTCTGGAGACACAAAGTCAATCATCGACCTCCTGCTGAGGGTGTCCTGGTGCTGAGTGCACTGATGAACACCTTTATGCTTGAACATGGTGTTCATTATGGACAATCCATGACTAGCACAGAAGTCCAAACACCACTTGGATTCAGATCGGGGAGGCCATTCCTCCCGATCATGGCTCTCCAGGTGTCACTGTCATTTTCCACGTGGGCAATGAAGTCCCCCAGCAGAATAATAGAGTCCCCAGGAGGGGCACTATGCACCCCCGGCAGGGACGCCAAGAAAGCCGGATACTCTGCATTACTGCTCAACCTGTAGGCCGAAACGACAGTCAGAGACCTGTCCCCAATCCGAAGGCGCAGGGATGTGACCCTCTCATCTACTGGGGCAAACCCCAACATGAGACGACTGAGCTGAGGGGGCAACAAGCAAACCTACTCCAGAGTAGAAGAGAGTCCAGCCTCTCTCAAGGAGATATGTTCCAGAGCCCACACTTTGCGTGGAGGCGAGCCCGACTATTTCTAGTGGATATCTCTCGACCTCTCTCACAAGCTCAGGATCTTTCCCCCACAGTGAGGTCGCGTTCCACGTCCCTAGAGCCAGCCTAAGCATTGGGCTGCCGGGGTCTCCACCTTCGTCCGCTGCCTGATCTTCTTTGCACTGGTCCCTCATGGTTCTCCCTGCAGGTGGTAGGCCCACTGGGGGATGGCCTTGCGTCTCTCGTTCGGGCTTGGCCCGGCCAGGTCACGCAAGGAGCAACCCGGCAACCAGGCGATCTCCGCTGTACCGGGCGACGTCATGTGTCTTGATTGTGTGGTCCTCATAAGGGTGTCTCGAACCACTCTTTGTCTGACCCGTCACCCAGAGCTTGTTTGCCATCGGAGACCCTACCAGGGACATTTAAGCCCCAGACAACATATCCTCTAGGATCATTTGAGCACTCAAACCCCTCCACCACGTTAAGGTGGCGGTTCAAAAAGGGGATAAAACAATATTAAATAAGTTAAATAATGACTGCTTTGACATAAAATACAAATATAAATGTAACAATGAAGATAGCTGTATCAATGATGAAATAGAGTTAAAAACCAAGAGGAAAACATCCAAAACGTGCCTGATGACCATCTGTGGCAACAAAAGACAAACCTCGGGCACTTTTTAGCTTGATCTGATTTGGACTTCTCTGTAATGTCAATTGATGTGCGTTTGTTTGTGATTCTACACCTCATTTAGATGAGTAAATAGTTAATCCATTGGAAAAGCTCTGTTTAAATAAGAATTATTTGAAGGTTGTTCAATTCACTCCACAAGATTTTTTTTTATAACAAAGATGTGTTCACCCTTCCATAAAAAGTCCACAGGATGGGGCGGATGGTGTCTTCGTCATCTCAGGCCGATCTCATGCACTTCATTCAAGCTCACCACCCACTATCAGGCCCTTGTGATCTGGACGGGAAGTGCAGTTTACTCTGCTGATAGTGGCTTTGAATGATATTGCCTGCGCACAACTCAGGAAGGGGTGACGCCGATGACCTCAATGGCCAACATCCATTGAGTACGCCCTCACTCACACACACAGGCGCCAACAGCTGTAGTGATTGTTCCATTGAGAAACATGGAAACATCTTTTTTTTCCTTCTTTTTGGCATCTTCTAATTTTTAAATCAGCAGCTGGTAGATATATGGTGTTGCTGAAACAGAATCAGCTGAAAACTGCTGACTGCTGTTGAAGCGGCATGTATAATCACAATCTGGTGACATAAAAGCATTGGATTGCATAGAAAAACAAAACCCAAAAATCATCTGAAGTGCTCACCGCTGATTATAAAGTAATAAATGGCAATAAAAATATGGCGGTTTACTAAAAAAAAAAAAAAAAGCCAGAGTTCTATTCTGAGCATGAAGTGAAGGGTGTCCTTAAAAACTACAAAAAAGCTACAGAGGACACATAGAGGGCCTTGTAAAACTATGGATATTATAATTATTATTATTATTGCATATATATTTATATAAATGTTCTGTGAAGGCCTCAGAGATTTCCTAAAGGACATAAGTGAATAAACACACAGTAACATGAAGACCAAGGAACACATCAGTCAGGTCAGAGAGAAGGTTGTGAAGAGGTTTAAAGCAGTTAGGTTTTAAAACAACAAGCTGTAGACACTGAGGACTGTTTAATCCAATACTTCATGTTCCAACATGACAACAAAACAATAGAATTATTCAGATCAAAGCATATTGTTATGATTTGGGGTTGTTTGGTTTTTGGTTTCTGGTTTTTTCCTTATGTTTTTCACTGCTCAAGTTTTGAATCATGCTTCTGTTTATTTTTCTGGTCATGTTTTAGTCTTGTTCATGTTTTGTCAAGTTTGGTTTTGTTTGTATATTAGAGTCTCTGTTTTTGCCACAGCCACGTTTTGTTCTGTCAGTCAATTAAGTTTATTCGGTTCACCTGCTCAAAGTTAATCTGTCTCCTTGCTCCACCTGGTTTTCACTCCATATATACACACCTGTTCAGTTAGTCATCGCGGAAACATTTTTCAGATCATGTCTTGTTTTTTGATCATGCCATGCCTGTCTCACCTGCCCGTTTGTTGTTTTGTTCCTGCCTCCTGTTGAGAGTGAGTTTTTGTTATTAAACCTTTTTCACTTACCATCACGCTGCCTGCTCGTCTGCATTCTGGGGTCCTATATCTCGCAAACCATAACACATATTTATGTGTAAGAATGGCCCAGTCAATGTCTAGACCTAAATCCATTTGAAAATCTGTGGAGAGACTCCAAAGTTGCTGTTCGCAGACTCTAAATATTCAATCTGAGTGAGCCTGAGCTTTTTTGGAACTACAAATGGTCAACCATTTCATTCTATAGATGTGTGAAGCAGGTAAAGACATACTCCTAAAGGCTTACAGCTGCAATGACAACATAAGGTGGTTCTACAAAGTATTGACTCAGGGGAGCTGAATCCAATTTCATGCAATTGAATTTTTGGGTTGCAATGTGGCAAAATGAAAAAAAAAAGGTTTGCATGTCAGTGTAACAAAGAGTATGGGGTTCATTTAAAGTTGAAGATGCTGCACATAAGCATACTCCTCAAGAACATTTTTTTCCAACTGTTTAGAATGTTTAATATTCTCCAAGTTGTAAAAGTGTTTTACTGCCAATTCTGAGAAATTGCTAATGAGAGTTTGTATTGGAAGTGGTCTGAAATGTCTTTCATGTTTTATAGTTTTGTGAAACCAACAGGAAGAACATCTAAATAAACTCAGACATAGCAGGACAAGAAGGCAGCAGCATCTCTGTAACCCCTGTGGTCACTTAACTGGAGCCATCAGTGTTGGAAAATTCACACTCACTGGTGCTAATGTGTGGCCCTGGGCACTTTACTGTACAGTATTAGTTATGTAAAAATCTGGAGCCATAATCACAAATGCTGGTTGGCTCTATTGAAATTATGTTGCCATTTTAGAAATCAGGACTATTTGTAACATGACAGGCTTCAGTGTGTAATTACCATAATGACCAAGGCAAACATTTTATGCTTGTTATTTTGGCAGTGACATACCCTGCAGAGGTTCTTTTTTTTCTGTTTTTGAGCATGCAGGCACTTCAAATTAGGCACTTTATCTAAGTTATGCAAAGCAAACCATGTAGTCTCCTTAAAGGCTGCACATGCTGATTGTACACTATAAAGGCATCTCCAGGCTGTTGTTCATTATTACTAGATAGGGTACTGAGAACACAAGCAGATGCCCACAGGTGTGATAGGAGTAATGACGTGGAGACCATCAAAGGACATACAGTTCAAGTTACTGGGGACCAAGAAGAGAGGCACCCATCCATTATCTGTAAACTTCTTGAACATCTTTATCTCCCGCTTACGTCCTTTCTATTGAAGTGCGCAGCAGCCACCACGATGAAAAGGCTTGAACTCTCCCAAGAAGCATTTGTTCCTCTAATTCCCACTAGACTGAGACAGATGTTATTCAGACAAAATTTGTCACTGATTTTAAACATTAAAACCTTTTTTCTGTCAGAGCAACAAAAAAGCCCCTCTGCCAGATTTCTAAATAAATACCTCTATGTCGGATACCGGTTGCCAAAATAACTAAAGACTAAAAAAGTTGTCCATCTAGTTGACCTCAAATAGTAAATCATCTCAATCAAACTAATATAGCCTACTTTTATGATAAACTTTTCCAAAAATGTTCCAAATCATATGTCTCAAATTAGTTTTAGGAAACATTCTAATATCCCATTGACAATCTTTCGTAACTGTCCTGCAAATTATGGAGCAGAAACATATTCAGCATTATCTTCCTATGCTTTCTACACATTTGACACTGTAGCATATATAATTTTCTCCAGCTAACCTAGCCTCACACAGATTCAGTGGCATAAGGGATGGTCTTCTACAAAACTGACACCAGTGCTACTCAGATTTCACAGTAATCATCCCATACTACTCATACTCATTACTCATTACTTAATGTTATGCTATGCAATGCAGACACCCAGTCTGCACTGATGAAGCTTTCCGGTTTCCTAAGTAACTGGACTTCATGATTAGAATCCTTGCACTAAATCAGACTAAAACAGGAATCATGACCCCGATGTCACCATTAACCATATGATTTATTTCATTTAAAGGTTTGCAAAATGTATTCGTTTAAATATTGACCCAATGTCAAAGTGTCAGTAGGGCTATAGTTAGAATGATTTGACTGGTTTTAGGAAGATTGTAATTTATAATTTATTGCAAATGTATACAAGATAAAGAATTGTAATTATTCATTGTACATTGTTCTACCATTACTTTCATAAATTTCTGTACATTTTTTAATCTTAACAACAACCTGCCCAGGGACTAAATATGGAAATTACCAATCATTGCTATAACCGAGTACTATGCATTTTTCCCTTGATAAGGTCAATGAAATGTTGTATATTGTCTCTGTAAAAATAGATATGGCCATCTTCATCATGTATGCTATCTAAGATTTTTTCACTTATTAATTTCCTGAATGAATTTTCATAATTGTCTTAGATTGATTATTTTAAAATCTGGACATTGCCTGCAATACTCATCACATTTATTGGAGCTACTGGTAAAGATGTGTAAAAACCCTTAAAGTACATTTATTCAGTGGGGGATGAATAATTTGTAAAATCTTCTTTTACCAATAGGACAGAACATTGTCCTCTTGTATAACATTTTAGCATACAGAGAGAGGGATCTCTGACCATGCCTGTTTACACAATGGCTGCAGGATTTAGGAGTGGGACCAAGGAAGAAGGTTGGCTTTGTGTCTTGTGAAATATTTCTCTGTTGAAGACTTAATAACAACACATTTTCAATTCTCTAGAAGGGATCACAAGATTTTAATTCAAAACCCCTGGTACTTTATAGATTTCATGATACTGTACACTTCCAGAACCTTTGGAAGAGACACGGGCCTACAGCATCACAGGTTCTCCACCATTCTTTCTTACCAAAAATCAATCTAATCCCAGCTAACCAAAGTACATTGTTCTGGTTAAAGTCCCAACAGACTTTAGCAAACTCCATATATTTAGACATATACATTATTTATGTTTGTGTAGGACAAAAAACTCTTTATTTCATAAACTGCTCTAAAACAACCAAGCCCAAACATTATTGGGGTACCTCATCCAATCTAGTGGCTACAAGTAATGTTCCTCTGTGTCATTTTGAATGTTTACCCCAGTAAGACGACTACTCAGTAGGAAGACTAGTCGTCTTGCAATCAGAAGGTTGTGGGTTCAATTCCAGCTTCCTCCTGCCATATGTCGATGTGCCCCTGTGCAAGGCACTTAACCTCAAGTTGCCTACTGATCTGCGTATCGGTGTATGAATGTGTGAGTGTTAGAGAGTGCGATTGGGTGAATGTGGCTCTAGTGTAAAGTGCTTTGAGTGGTCTGTATGACTGGAAAGGTGCTATATAAGTTCAGTTCATTTACCATTTAAAGATGAATTAGTTTAAAGGCAAATTGCTTTATTAATGGTGCCAAGAATTGTTGCCCATCTCATGCAGTTCTTCATCACATCATCTTATTCTTTTATGTGTTTTATACATTTGTCTATTTATCAGGACATTAACAAATTAATGAAATAATAAAAACAATTACCCCTTGCATTGCCTGCCAGTCTATTTGCCCTACAAATTCTTTGAAATGCATGTTTTGTGTTTTTCTTGTAGCCTGAACATGTAAATATTTGTTACATCAATAGTGACATGTCTGAGTTTCAGTTGGCAGTCAATGCAAAGGAAACAGATTAAAGTCTGGAAGAAGGAAAGGAAAGCTAGCCATGTACAGTCTGACATTAAAAATCTTTGGACTGAGATCAACTAATTTTTCCATAGAGATATGATCTGTAAGTAGGGTTTCCCAAACATCATATGTTATCCTGAAGACAAAATCATTAATGACAGCATTTTATTTAGATTCAAAGTGTTCTGTGCAATTACTAAATCCTGACTTACTGAGACACTTAATTGGAGAATTGTTACAATTATTATTTGTACCTGCCCTATTACAGTTGCAAAGGTCCTGCAGACGACATGAGACAGAGCAGCATTAGATGATTGTTGGTTCATTACTTAGCCTGATGGAGTGAGTTCAGTCAGTTGTTTTTTCTCAAAATACACAGCTGTGACATTTGACAGCTGGTACATGTATATGTCGCAGCTCCGCCTTCAGGTATATTAACAATCTCAATCAGACGCGCCCCGATTCTGTGGTCCAATGGCTCAGTGGCGCTAGCTCGGTCATCACTGAGTCAGCGTCTTTAGCCAGCAGCTGGAACTGACAAGACTTAGGCCCACTGGGCTTCATAAAGCCTCCCTCAACCTCTGGTGACGAGGGGGGTGAAAAATCATCCACCTCAAAAGATCTGTCTGTGGCAAAACTACCAGCGTTGCTCGGCTCACTCTCCATGTTTCAATATGTCAACTTAAGCTTGGTGCCACTTTTGCTCATCTTCCTGACCACAACCCCACTTAACCCCCTCCACTCATCCTCACACATGGCCCTGCCCCTCAGTGTTTCTTGCCAGTGCCCTCTCTGGTGGCATTTGTCTAAATCTGTCACCTAAACCTAGTCTAGATTTAATGATTTAGGTTTGAAAGTTGCACTTTTAGGCTAAGTATATACCAATTTTAGCAGAGGGGTCTAAGGACCATTTAGACATTGTTCAGACATATTTACAACTAAATAGTGCTTAATGACAACCTAATCTTTTAAATAATAAATGTGGAACCAATTAAGCATGGTGGTGCCTGGTAGGCTTAGAGCCCCGTTTAATTCTGGGCCGGCCCTGTCAGTCTGTAAAGCTGTGAATATCCAAACTTATTAAAAAACCCACATGCGTATTAAAGGGTTGGTTGTTCAGTACATGCTGTGCATACTCAGCAGCAACAAAAAACTGTCATATTGCAAAGTGTACGTATGCGACCACCCTTATCAGGGGCGGTAGTATATAAGCGGCTCCCCTCTAGCACCAGAGTACCTTGCCTGATCTGATCCCTCCCCTATACTGGGGAGAGAATTTACGGGCTCAACAGAGCCCATCGCCAGTGGACTGTTCGAACTGCAGCCCACCCCTCTCTCTCTGCAGTATGCATGTTCGCCAGGGAGTCCGCGAAGCGTTCACGTCCCAGCTCTGCACTCCTTCACCGGCCGGACACCACCAGCTCAGCCAGAGTGGACGGTAATAGAAGTGGATGCGGCGGCAGAAAGGCGGAGAGCCCGGAGTTAGCGCAGGAATACACGGAGTCCCCAACAAGACTACAGGCTGCCCGTACGTCTCTCTCCTCTGAACGTGGACAACATGCATGTGCTCCTCTGGGGCTTGGGGTTCCTACTATTCCCTGATCTCTTGAATGTAGTCGCATCCACAGGGAGATTACTCCGGAGTTCAAGCACAGGTAGGTATTTTTCCCCCCACGCGTGGGATCGTTTTGTCCCTCTGAAGGGAGAGAATGAATGAGTTTTCAATCCCGCCTGTACCACAGAAGTTGAAGTCTGGCAGATTCGTCGTTTTGTTTTCCTCTGGAGTGCTAAAACAACACAATAATGAAGAACACGTTAATGTTTGAATCATTGTCTCACACATGTGGACTATTTGACTTGAAATGATTCCCCCTGTCTTGTTTCCACCCCGCAGCACCAGAGGAGTTGGCCGTTTATGAGATTGTAACACCGGTGCGAGTGAATGAAGCCGGTGACAAGCTCCCAGCCGGTGTGCACTTCAAAAGGAAGAGACGGAGTTTGGACGAGGGCACCGGCAACACTGCGGATCACTGGGCCGCGGCAAACATCCACTACAGGATATCTGCTTTCGGCAAGAACTATCACCTCAACCTCACGCTGGATTCGGGATTTATTGCACCCGTTTACACTTTGACAATACTTGGAGCGCCCCGAGGAGATAACGGGACCGCTTTTGCAACAGATGCGGAAAGGGAGGAGGAAGAGGAGGAGGAGGACACGGAGTTAAGACACTGCTTCTATAGTGGACATGTGAATGCCCATGCACAACACGCCGCAGTCATCAGTCTGTGCTCCGGACTGGTGAGTTTTTACGCACGACCACAAGTCACTGTGCGCAGTACTTAGAGCTGGCTCTTTTTATTTACATAATAAATAGATTCTTTAAGTATTCTTTGAAAAATAAATCCAAGTAGCAGTGCAACAGAATTCCCATCACTACGATACGTTTTGGACCTCTGTTTCAAAGCGCTTTCAGCTTTCCAAGACTGTACAGTCCCACTTCCACGCTTTTTCTCCCGGCAGTGGATGACGTCTTCACGCACGTTTGATAAGTCAGAGCACGATTGGCGCTTACGTCATCACGAACTGGTCCAAAAAACAAAACAAAAAAAATCCCAGGGCTGCTGAAGCATGAGTTTTGTTAGAGATCAAAAGTGCATTCGTAGAAACTGCGCCTGAGGTGACAAAATATGAATGTTGCCTCAAATTCTTCGTGAGAAGGAGTATGAACAAAAAGAGACTGCTTTACCAAAAATATTCACACCCATTGATCGCGTTTTGTCAGGTTACAAAGACAAAGTTCAGTTTTTATAAATGGAAATCTGAAAAGTGTGGCGTGTCAGATTTTTGTAAAACCACCTTTCGCTGCAATTACACAAGTCTTTTGAGGAATGTTCTACCAGCCTTGTACATCTAGAGACTAACTTTTTGTGTGTTCTTCTCTGCAAAAAAGCTGAAGCTCAGCCAGACTGGACAGATGGCTTTTTTAAACATCAATTTTCAAGTCTTGTCACAGATTCTCAATTGAATGTAGATAAGGACTTTGACTCTAACACATACAGGGGTTGGACAATGAAACTGAAACACCTGGTTTTAGACCACAATAATTTATTAGTACGGTGTAGGGCCTCCTTTTGCGGCTAATACAGCGTCAATTCGTCTTTGGAATGACATATACAAGTCCTGCACAGTGGTCAGAGGGATTTTAAGCCATTCTTCTTGCAGGATAGTGGCCAGGTCACTACGTGATACTGGTGGAGGAAAACGTTTCCTGACTTGCTCCTCCAAAACACCCCAAAGTGGCTCAATATTTAGATCTGGTGACTGTGCAGGCCATGGGAGATGTTCAACTTCACTTTCATGTTCATCAAACCAATCTTTCACCAGTCTTGCTGTGTGTATTGGTGCATTGTCATCCTGATACACGGCACCACCTTCAGGATACAATGTTTGAACTATTGGATGCACATGGTCCTCAAGAATGGTTCGGTAGTCCTTGGCAGTGACATGCCCATCTAGCGTAAGTATTGGGCCGAGGGAATGCCATGATATGGCAGCCCAAACCATCACTGATCCACCCCCATGCTTCACTCTGGGCATGCAACAGTCTGGATGGTACGCTTCTTTGGGGCTTCTCCACACCGTAACTCTCCCAGATGTGGGGAAAACAGTAAAGGTGGACTCATCAGAGAATAATACATGTTTCACATTGTCCACAGCCCAAGATGTGCGCTCCTTGCACCATTGAAACCAACGTTTGGCATTGGCATGAGTGACCAAAGGTTTGGCTATAGCAGCCCGGCCGTGTTTAGTGACCCTGTGGAGCTCCCGACGGACAGTTCTGGTGGAAACAGGAGAGTTGAGGTGCACATTTAATTCTGCTGTGATTTGGGCAGCCGTGGTTTTATGTTTTTTGGATACAATCCGGGTTAGCACCTGAACATCCCTTTCAGACAGCTTCCTCTTGCGTCCACAGTTAATCCTTTTGGATGTGGTTCGTCTTTCTTGGTGGTATGCTGACATTACCCTGGATACCGTGGCTTTTGATACATCACAAAGACTTGCTGTCTTGGTCACAGATGCGCCAGCAAGACGTGCACCAACAATTTGTCCTCTTTTGAACTCTGGTATGTCACCCATAATGTTGTGTGCATTTCAATATTTTGAGCAAAACTGTGCTCTTACCCTGCTAATTGAACCTTCACACTCTGCTCTTACTGGTGCAATGTGCAATCAATGTAGACTGGCTACCAGGCTGGTCCAATTTAGCCATGAAACCTCCCACACTAAAATGACAGGTGTTTCAGTTTCATTGTCCAACCCCTGTACATATGCTTTGGTCTAAATTATTTTGTTGTAGCTCTGGGTGTATGGTCACTGTTGTTCTCCTGCTGGAACCTGAACCTCCACCCCAGTCTCAGGTCTCTTGATTCTAGCAGATGTTTTGTCAGGATTGTTCTGCACACCGCATGATGCTGCTACCACCATGTTTCACAATGGGCATGCTATGTTCAGGGTAATGTGCAATGCTAGTTTTAGCTTCACACTCAGTGTTGTGCATGTATAGAACAAAAAGTTAAATTTTGGTCTCATCTGACCAGAGCACCTTGTTTCACATGTTTGATGTGTCTCCTACATGGAAAAAATATACTTTAAACTGGACTTTATACGGCTTCCTCCCCCTCAGCAACGACTTTCTTCTTACCACTCTTAAAGGCCAGAATTGTGGATCACATAACTTAAGGTTGCCCTGTCGAGATTTTCCTATCTGAGCTGTGGCTCTCTGTAGCTCCTCCAGAGTTACCCTGGGCATCTTGGCTGCTTTTCTTTAATAAAGTTCCCCTTGCCCAGTCTGTCAGATTAGCCAGACTATTTCATAGGCTTTCAGTTGCGGCAAACTCTTTCCGTTTGTGGATTAAGGGTGGAACAGCTCTCTGTAATGTCCAAAGTGTGGGATATTGTTTTATTACACAGCGTAACAAACAATAAATCTATTTGTATCTACTTTGTATATATTATGAAATTTTTCAATAGTGCACATGTAGGAAAGTGCCATGTTTCCTGGTGAGTAATTTCTATGACTTGCTCCAAACATAATTACACTATATCAGTGTTAAATCAGTCTTTTTCCCCATGACTTGCTATGAAGGCTGTCCGTAACAAATGAGCAACAAGTCAAATGTACCAGTGGCTTAGACGGCAGCTTATCTGGAGCATTGCAGAGTTCCAAGTTGCACAGTCACGCTAAAGGTATCCTGTGATCTACATGCAACAGTATCAGGGCTTTCAGGGCATCTGCCAACAGCCAGCGTGCTTTCCTGATCACAGATGTGCTTTGATTCCTTTTGGCTAGTTTGATGATTATTCGAACATGCTCGCAAATACTCTCCTTTCATTTAATTATGAAAAGGCAATTCCATATTTGATCCAAACAATTTGTAAATAAGCTAAACGTATTCAACATTTGGAAAAAATAGGTATGTTTTCTTAAATGCGAGAAACCCTAATGTCTGCTCAATGGTTTGAATCTTCATTTAAAAGACAAATGTATGACACTGCAGTTTGACACTGCTGGTTGACTTTGTTTTATGTAGAAGATTTTGATTGGAATTTAATGACACCAGTACAGTTAGGAAGACTTGGGAGAAATCATACACATTTTTTGCAGCTTTAGAAAACATGAAAAGTACATAGGTTAGTAGTAGGACCAGCCATCTAAGGTTAGGTCTTTTTCAGTGTGTTCTTTGTGACTAACTCTATCCACACCTTGATGTAGGTCAGCTGGATGTCTTCAGGTGGCACGGCATGAGAAATGACAAACTCACTGGGATCAGAGTCTATATGCTTTTGGACAAATCATGCATGCCATTAACTGTGGGCAGCATCCAGGCCCATTGTATGGTTGGCTTTTCTGGACCACAAGTGCAGCTGTGCATATTTGAATTTTGGTGCCTGGCTACTTTAGCAGGGCTATAACTGCCACCAGTGGTTTGAGAGGAACAGAGTGTGTGCTTGACTGGTCTCCTGCAGCTCAGATCCATCTCCTGTTGAAAATGTATAGTGCATTACTAAAAGGAGAATAAGGATAGTAGAAATACGGATGATACTCAGCTTTATTTATTCAAAATCCAATCAAAAGATACCAGGATCATGTCTTGAAGCAGCATCAATTAATTTGCATCTGATGAACAAACTACTTAATCAGTCACTTATGCTGAATGGCCTTAATCTTGCATCTAGTGCTTATGTACCGAACCATAACATTATCTTTAATGCCAAGGTCCTTTCAATCCAATATTAAATAAGGTTTTAGGACCCTCTTCTTATAACTTGCGCAATATTAGAAATAGGAGATATTAAAAAATATGTAAAACTTGTTTTTAATAACCTCACATTTAGAAACTCAGGTCTGAAATGCATTTTCACCAAATTTGATTCTGTGTAACATAAAGTGTATGAATTGGACCTGTTTGTAAAGAGGCTTGAGATGATAGATTTAATTTGGCGTGATGTTAATACATTAAGTTGTACTCAGCTGAACTGAATTGAACTGAACTGAAGTAACACAATGGTGAACAAAGTTCCCTTTACTTTATGTATTATTTATGAAGGATGCACACTAATTGCTGTGGCTTTTCTTTCTCTCCTTTGCAGTTTGGCACTTTCAGGTCTCCTGAGGGGGAGTATTTTGTGGAGCCCCTGCAAAGCAACCAAGGGGAACACTATGAAGAGGAACACACAAAACCTCATATCGTATACAGGAAACTTTCATCCGGGAATCGCACATCCGAAGAGACCTCAGCTTGTGACACTTCAGGTGTGATAGGCTCCAGGATGAGTATGCATGGATCACACTTGTTGACAGAGCTTCTGCAATGAATCATAGATGCAACCATAACTTAAACTCCAGGAGCTCTGAGCTTAATATTGAATTTATACAGAATTTTACCCACAAAGTGCTAAAATCATACATCAGCTGACCTAAATATTAGCTCCAGTTGTTCCTCCCCCCACTTAGTGGTGAAACACAGCAGAGCTGGCTGCCTCTAGGCTTGGACCTCCCAGTGGCTGTGTTTAAAAACAGTGTGTATATGGTTGTTTTTCATGTGCATGGAAGAGTTTTCACGGGATGTGTGTGGTTTGCGAGTGGAGGATTTTTTTCATCTGGATGCAACCTTATAAACTGGTTCCCACGGACATAATCAGGTGTAATCATTGAGCCACACATGCAGTCTTCCCTATCAGCTGCAGAAGAAGCTGATTATGCAACAGTATCTGTGCTTATCAAGTTATTACAATAATTTATCTGTGCCCATTAATCTGAGCTAGGCTTATTCTAAAAGGGAAAAATTATGACTACATAGCATGAATAAACGTTTAATTTCTTATCGATTTGGCTTTGCATGAATGAGACCTGAGTGTGATAACAGGTTTAAAGTGAAAGCATAATGAGAAAGTCTCTTTGGCAGTGTTTCAGCATGCATGGTGCAGTTCCTGCAGCTGCTGCACAGCAGTCAGGAAGCTTTCCAACTCTTATACAGGGAAAAAAAAAGAAACCACTTGGAAGTTCACACTTGTATCTTCTCATCTCAGTTTACTGGCTGAACTTCCTGTTGACTCTTGTACTTCCTCTGCTTCTTTGATAAGCAGCTCCGGCAGACCCACTGCGATGACCACGTTGTGTAAACTGTATAATAGCAAAGCAATGCCAGCTTAAGACAGTCAAATAATCAAAACCAAGAAAATAAATGTAATATTTTTCCCTATGTTTGCTGCAGATTGCTGTGCAATTGTTTGGTGTCACTGAGTATGTAAATGTTTATGTGCATGTGTGTTTCTCTTTTGATTCCGTTGCGCAGCATGAGTGAGGACGTATGAAAACATAGCCGGAGGGAGCACATATCTGACCAAAAGCCACATGAAGCTAGAACTGATTTAGGGCTCACACAAAGTTTATGTTATACCTTGCAAAAGTATTTCTGCCCTTTAAACCTCTGGACATTTGGTCACGTAACAACCTCAAACTTCAATTCGTTTCATTTTATGCGATAGACAAGTCTCGCACTGAAGCCCTTTCCAACCAAAAGTCATAAAAAGTCTCATTACCTTGCCAGTTTAATGTAGTTATCACAAAGGAAAGTGTTTTACCATAACACATATGTATTTGAATTAATAGTTTTTTCTACCATTTTCCAATTAAGTATTGTTAGTTTAATATAAAACAATGTAATCCACAGCTATCTTGTTGGATTTCTAAGTATATTTTTTTATCAAAAGTATTAAAAGTAATATAGAAACAAACACTTGTAAATGAGCCAGTGTTCTGTAGCCCTGTTTGCTCTTGCATCAGTTTCAATTCGGTTTTATTTTACTACATTAAGTGATCCACTGCAAAACATGTATTGCATGTAATGATTTTGTTGTCTTCTCCTGGTTCTTTAATGAGGGTTCTGTGTGTGTACTGGTCTTCTATGGTTTGGCTACAGGTTTTACCTAGTCTGAACTCAGTGCCCCCTTTTCCCCCCTCCCTCGTTTCAAAGTGAGGGAAAAGAAGAAAAATGAGACGTCATTCTGTGTTAGCCAGTCAGCACAGTCTTTGAAACACATAATAGTTCCAGAGCACAGATATGTGAAAGCATTTATATCTTGTCTTTTTTAGGAATGAATGAATCTGTATGACTTCGGCTTTGCACTTTTGTTTATTTACCTCGTTCCCTCTGGATTCTTAACTTTAGGACACAAACACAGGCAGAGGCAGAAGGCAAGGAGAAGACCAGCCCCCGTTACCAGCGTTGCCCCTCTAGTCGGCGCTGGCATGCTCCACGACCTGGGGTCACTGAGCGCCAGCCTGACCGGTAGCGCTTGGCTCAGATCAGAGCACGCCGTTGCCAGCAGCAGACCGTCAAATGATAGCAGTGGTGACTCAGGACCTCACAGAAGATCAAAGCGCTTCCTCTCCTACCCGCGCTTTGTTGAGGTCATGCTGGTTGCCGACAGCAAAATGGTGGAGCATCACGGCAGCAACCTGCAGCACTACATACTCACATTGATGTCTATAGTAAGTGTGACTGTGGAGGACTGATTGGAGGAAAAGGTTAGTTGGGTGACATTGTGCCTTGCAAAAGCAACTGTCTTGCATCTTGACACATCACAACCACAAACTTCAATGCAATTTATTAGGATTTTGTGCGATACTGCCACAAAACAGAGCATGGTTTTCAAAATTCTTCACCAATTTTGCTGCAAATACAGCTGCAAGTTCAGAATAGTACATTTCTGCTTGGGTTGCAGATACTTTTTTGCCCATTTTTCTTTGGAGTTTAGCATAGGTTCAGTCAAATCATAAATAACATTTCAATTCTTGCCACAGATTCTCAACTTAAGTCTGGTCTTTGACTAGACCACCCAGGCACATGGATATGCTTTGATTTAATTATTTATATTGTAACCCTGGCTGTATATTTTGGATTATTGTACTGCTGTAAGGTGAACTCTATGTTTATCTCCACCCATCTTACCATCAAGTTTGTTCAGCATCTCTGTCCCTGCTGAAGAAAAGCATCCACATCATCTGCCCACAGCATTATGCAGCCACCACCATATTTCACTGTGGGGATAATGCTTAATGTGATTTACAACGCTTGTTGTCGTGCGATAGTTAAGGCGAGCAGACATGTCTTGGTAGGTTAATTACTGACTGTGACACAACTGCAATTGTTTGCATTGGATTTTATTTTGAGTTATTAGACTAAAGGGTGGTGAATACAAATGCACACAACACTTTTCAGATTTATATTTGTAAAAAAAAAAGGAAAACATGTATGATTTTACTTCCCTTTATAAGTTATGCACTTCTTTGTCTTGGTAGAAGTGTGTGGTTGTAAAGTGACAAAATAGGGAAAGTTCAAGTTGTATGCATACTGTTGCAAGGCACCGCATATGCATGCTTTATAAAATGGTATATCCAGTATGTAGGTGTTCCAATTTTGCTGTTAGTGCAGCATCTCTGTCTGCAGACCTTTGGGAGAGGGTTGTGGTCGGGAAAAGGGCAGCCCAGGGCACGAGTAAACAACTCTTTCAAAAGGATAGGGGTAAGAGAGCACATCTTGAGGTAGACTCTGTCTCACGGCTTTGATGAATGTTAAAAAATAATCTCAGATATGTCACAAAGAGCACTTACTTTCAGCCACTTCAAACATCAGCTCCCGCAGGCTGCAGGGGCCAGTGGTCTTCAAGGGGAGGCTGAGATTTTGCACATGGAAAAGGCTTGTTTTTCCTCAAGGACAGAGAGCTTACAACAGATTGACCAGTATATGTGTACATAGATTTTGGCTTATGCTTTTTTTTCTCCATTCAGGTCTCCTCCATCTATAAAGACCCAAGCATTGGCAACCTGATTAATATTGTGATTGTTAAGTTAGTGATAATCAACAACGAGTTGGTAAGTTTTGCTTTGTTCTTCAATTATCCCTTGTATCTTTCTCAAACTGCAACCGTTTCCATTTGTTTTTGTCTCTTGCATGTATATTAGGACGGTCCGGCTATTTCATTTAATGCACAGACCACTTTAAAGAACTTCTGCATCTGGCAGCAAACACAGAACATCCTGGATGATAACCACCCCTCCCATCACGACACCGCCATCCTTATCACCAGGTGCAGGGAAATTGTTAGCTTTCTCACTGGCCTAAACATGCTTTTAACTCTCTGAAATATCCAAATACCCAGTGAACTTGGGGTTGAGTATGTAAAAAGAGAGACTGATCAAAGACTGGGAAAGTATTCTTTTTTGTGCAGCGCTGCTGTCCATGACCTGTTATCTTCATCTTTCACCACAGGCAAGACATCTGCAGAGCTAGGGATAAGTGTGACACATTAGGTAAGCGGATCGTTTCAACCAGCCGGCTATGTATTGATGACCTCACGTCGGAAAACTGAAGCGATTCTCGTGTTACGCAGGGCTTGCAGAGTTGGGGACGGTGTGTGATCCATACAGAAGCTGCAGCATCAGTGAAGACAATGGGCTCAGCACTGCCTTCACCATAGCCCATGAACTGGGCCATGTGTAAGTATAACAAGCTCTGCAGTGTTTTGTATATAAGTGAAGGTTTTTGGCTTGAGTTAAGCAATGTTAGAGCTTCAGATGTCATCCTTTGTCCTTTAAAAGTATTCATACCCTAACTTTTCCACATTTCACAGTTAGGATCAAAACATCCAGGAATTTACACTAAGAAACACATAATTGTGAACTAGAAGGAAAGGCATACATATTTTAACATCTTTTATAATTTAAAATCTGGAAAGTGGCACATGCATTTATATTTAGCTGGTTTCAATCCGAGTCCGATTAGTTAATCAAGTCCTGTGTGCTCTGTATAAATACAGACAGCATCACGAAGACAAAAGAACACAGCAGACAGGTCAGGAATAATAGGGCACAACAACAAACCTTCTAAGTCATGGCTGTTCACCAAAACATAACCTTTCTGGAAGAGTGGCAAGAAGAAAACACTTGTTGAAAGAAAGTCAAAAGAGTTCAGATTTTTTTTCACAAGCCATGTAAGGGACACATCAAACGCATGGAAAGACAGACCAAAATTTAACTTTTGGGCCTACATACAAAATATTATGTGTAAAGAAAAAGTATCACCTAATATAAAATTATAACCTATGGTAAAGCACGGTGGTGGCAGCATCATACTGTGGTGATGTTTTTCTTTACAATGGACAGGGAAGCTGATTGGAGTTCATGGTAAGAATGTTGAAACTTAATATGGGATTCACCTTCCAGCAACTATAAGGCATAGAACAACAGTCAAATTTTTCTGACCAAATCACATATATGTGTTAGAATGGCCCAGTCAAAGTCCTGGTCTAAATCCAATTGAAAATTACTGGCATACATTTATGACTCTTCATCCAATCTGATTGAGCTTGAGCAAGGCACTGTTTGGTGAGAATTTCCTCTCACCATGTTTTGTAAGCCCTATGATGGAGTGGTGACCTGTCCCGGGTGTACCCCGCCTCTTGTCCAAAGGTCGCTGGAGGTAGACACCAGCCCCAACCCCCCACAACCCTGCAAGGATAAAGGGTATAGACAATGAATGCATAGATGAACTGATATTTGGCGAGGCCTTTGTGTGCACTTGGCCCTTAATTTTAACATAAAAAGAGACAAACTCCTTTCTCTCAATTAAAATAAAACTACAATTTGGTTTTCCTTTGTGCATTGTCCAAAGCTTTGAGTCACCCTGAGCTGGGGTTTTAAACCTTCTACAGTACGACCGTTACAGCCTTCATAATCTCTAACAAATTCTTACCACTAAACAAAGGGGTGGATTATTGAATTCCATCTTTATCCACACCAACCAGTGAAAACATGGTTACAAGCTGCTTGGTGGCAAAGGTTACTTGTTATTTGACCCCGTATAAGGTGTGCAGCTTAGCTGCAAGTGGTGTGATGTCGTACCGGTTTACAACAATCAACAGGGATCACATTTGTATACCATGCAGCGGCTTGAATGTGCGCCCTCAGATTTTCCCATCTAAAATGTTTTCCTGGTTTTCACGTAATTTAATATCAGGCTGGTTTCTCTCCAAAGTCCCCACAGACAGAAAATACAAATGCTCTGTTATTTTCGGTGGCAACCGCAAATTAGTTTCCACAATGACAGTGAGAACACAGCTGTAGATATGAAACATGGAGATGAAGAAACAATACAATGTTACAATGTTTGCGTTTGCTGGTCTGAGAGACCAGCAATATCAAAAGTTTGCAGTACTGAGCAGGATTATCAGCAACGTTCACACACTGCTGAGAATCCAGCTTGTGCTCGAAACCTGGAAAACATTGGAAAATGACTTTAACCCTCATCACTCGTACTCGTACTCGTCATCATCCGCTTTATCCGGGACCGGGTCGCGGGGGCAGCAGACTCAGCTGAGACGCCCAGAAGTCCCTCTCCCCAGATACCTCCTTCAGCTCCTCCGGGTGGAGCCCAAAGCGTTCCCATGCCAGCCATGCCTGGGAATGCCTCCCGAGAAAGGCGTCCAGGAGGCATCCAGTATAGATGCCCGAGCCACCTCAACTGGCTCCTCCTGTGGAGGAGCAGCGGCTCTACTCCGAGCCCCTCGCGGATGGCCGAGCTCCTCACCCTATCTCTAAGGGAGTGCCCGGCCACCCTACGGAGGAAGCTCATTTCAGTTGCTTGTATCCGGGATCTTGTTCTTTCGGTCATGACCCAAATTTCATGGCCATAGGTGAGGGTAGGAACGTAGAGCTTCGCTTTTCAGCTCAGCTCTCTCTTCACCACAACGGACCGGCACAGCGCCCCCATTACTGTGGCAGCCGCACCGATCCGTCTGTCGATCTCCCGCTCCATTCTTCCCTCACTCGTGAACAAGACCCCGAGATACTTAAACTCCTCCACTTGAGGCAGGAACTCCCCTCCAACCTGAAGAGGACAAGCCACCCTTTTCCGGTCGAGAACCATGGCCTCGGACTTGGAGGAGCTGATCTTCATCCCAGCCGCTTCACACTCGGCTGCGAACCGCCCCAGTGCATGCTGTAGGTCTTGGCTAGAGGGGACCAGCAGGACCACGTCATCTGCAAAAAGAAGAGACGAAATCCTCTGGTCCCCAACCAGACCCCCTCCGGCCCTTGGCTGCACCGCTTGTACAGAGACCGGATGACCCCTAGTAAAGAGCCCCCGATTCACAAGGGACACAGTCGAATGCTTTCTCCAGGTCCACAAAACACATGTGGACCGGTTGGGCAAACTCCCATGAACCCTCGAGTACCCTGTAGAGGGTATAGAGCTGGTCCAGTGTTCCACGGCCGGGACGAAAACCACACTGCTCCTCCTGAAGCCGGGGTTCGACTATCGGCCGGACTCTCCTCTCCAATACCCTGGCGTAGGCCTTACCAGGGAGGCTGAGGAGTGTGATCCCCCTGTAGTTGGAACACACCCTCCGGTCACCCTTCTTATGTAGGGGGACCACCACCCCAGTCTGCCAATCCAAAGGCACTGTCCCCGTCCGCCACGCAATGTTGAAGAGGCGTGTCAACCATGACAGCCCCACAACATCCAAAGACTTGAGGTACTCAGGGCAGATCTCATCCAACCCCGAAGCCCTGCCACTGCGGAGCTTTTTAACCACTTCAGGGACTTCAGACTGGATGATGAAAGAGTCCAACCCCGAGTCCTCAGCCTCTGCTTCCACCAGGTTAATGCGTGATGGCAGGATTGAGGAAATCCTCAAAGTACTCCTTCCACCGCCCGATAACGTCCCCAGTCGAGGTCAGCAGCTCCCCACTCTCACTGTAAACAGTGTTGGCGAAGCACTGCTTCCCCCTCCTGAGGCGCCGGACGGTTTGCCAGAATCACTTCGGGGCCAACCGGTAGTCCTTCTCAATGGCCTTGCCGAACTCCTCTCAGGTCCGAGTTTTTGCCTCTGCCACTGCTCGGGCCGTGGCACGCTTGGCCCCACGGTACCCGTCAGCTGCCTCAGAAGCCCCACAAGCCAACCACAGCCGATAGGACTCCTTCTTCAGCTTGACAGTGTCCCTTACTGCCGGTGTCCACCACCGGTTCGGGGATTGCCGCCACGACAGGCACCGCAGACCTTACGGCCACAGCTACGGGCGACAGCATCGACAATAGTTGCGGAGAACATGGTCCACTCGGACTCTATGTCTCCAACATCCCTCGGAATCTGGTCAAAGCTCTCCCGGAGGTGAGAGTTGAATACATCCCTGGCCAAGGGGTCTGCCAGACGTTCCCAGCAGACCCTCACTATGCGCTTGGGCCTGCCAAGTCTGTCGGGCTTTCTCCTCCCCCAGCAGATCCAACTCACCACCAGGTGGTGATCAGTGGACAGCTCAGCCCCTCTCTTCACCCGAGTGTCCAAAACATGCGGCCGAAGGTCTGATGATACGACAACAAAGTTGATCATTGACCTCCTGCCGAGGGTATCCTGGTGCCAAGTGCACTGATGGACACCCTTATGTTTGAACATGGTGTTCATTATGGACAATCTGTGACTAGCACAGAAGTCCAATAACAAAACACCACTCGCATTCAGATCGGAGGCCATTCCTCCCGATCACGCCTCTCCAGGTGTCACTGTCGTTTCCCACTTGGGCGTTGAAGTCCCCCAGCAGAATAATGGAGTCCCCAGGACGGGCACTATCCAGCACCCCCGACAGGGACGCCAAGAAGGCCGGGTACTCCGCACTACCACTCGGCCCGTTGGCCGAAATGATAGTCAAAGACCTCTCCCCAACCCGAAGGCGCAGGGATGCGACCCTCTCATTCACTGGGGTAAATCCCAACATGAGACGACTGAGCTGGGGGGCGACAAGCAAACCCACCCCAGCCCGCCGCCTCTCCCCGTGGGCCACTCCAGGGTAGAAGAGTGTCCAGCCCCTCTTGAAGAGATGGGTTCCAGAGCCCACGCTGTGCATGGAGGTGAGCCCGACTATTTCTAGTCGATATCTCTCGACCTCCAGCACAAGCTCAGGCTCCTTCCCCCACAGCGAGGTGACATTCCACGTCCCTAGAGCCAGCCTAAGCATCCGGGGATCGGGCCGCCGAGGTCTCCACCTTCGTCCGCCGTCCAATCCTCTTTGCATCGGTCCCTCACGGTTCCCCCTGCATGTGGTGGGCCCACTGGGGGAGGGTCTCGCGTCTCTCATTCGGGCTCGGCCCGGCCAGGTCCCGCGAGGAGCAACCCAGCCACCAGGTGCTCTCCGACGAGTCCCGACCCCAGGCCTGGCGTCAGGGTGGGACCACGGCTCCGCCGTACCGGGCGACGTCACGTGCCTCGGTTTTTTAGTCGTCATGAGGGGTTCTTGTACCGCTCTTTGTCTGACCCGTCACCTAGAGCCTGTTTGCCATGGGAGACCCTACCAGGGGCATTTAAGCCCCAGACAACATAGCCTCTAGGATCATTCGAGCACTCAAACTCCTCCACCACGTTAAGGTGGTCACTTTTCATCATCACTTTTCTTTTTATTACACTATTTAGCGCACATGTTTTATTTAATTATACTTTCTGCGTTTTAGGTTTAACATGCCTCACGATGACAGCAACAAGTGTAAGGAGGATGGTGTGAAGTCACAGCAGCATGTCATGGCTCCCACGCTTAATTACAACACAAACCCTTGGATGTGGTCCAAGTGTAGCAGGAAGTACATCACAGAGTTCCTCGAGTAGGTCATGCTGTTTTCTTCATCGTGATAACACAGATCTGTTGTGTAGAACATAGGCAGATACATTAAACATCAGTTGTTGAAATGTGGAGATCAAATATTTTATATAGGTTTTAATGTTAGTGCATCCAGAAACAGCACATGTACTGCGCGAGGGTATTTAAGAAGTATTTTGAATTATTTCACAGCTTGTTATGTTACAACCAAAATTTGAATTTTATATGTTAAAATACAAAGTAATGCATACCTTGGGAAAAGAAGGAAAACAATACATTGCTTTTTTACCGATTCTGTCAATAGGATAACTATTCGGCATGCACTCCTCAAATCTGGCACGAGTGGCAAGAGGAAACTGATTGTTGAAAGAAAACCATAAGAGGTCCTGCTGAATGTTGGCCACAGCAAATATGAACAATAAGGTGCTCTGTTCAGATGAGCATAAAACTAAGCTCTGTAGCCTACAAACAAAATACTGTCTTTGGAAGAAAACATTTCATATGAAATTGAACTGACCATCCCCATTGTGAAACATAGTAGTGGCAGTATCATGCTTTGGGTATGCTTTTGTTTAGCAGGGTAAGTGAAGCTAGTTAGAAATGAATACCAGGAATATTCTGTTAAATAAATAATATAAGGGGCTTTAAAAATGTAATACTTGAGTTGAAGCTTACCTTCTAGCACCCTAAATAACTATGAACATACAGCCAGAGCTTCCATGGAATGATTTGGATCACAGCATATTTATTACGTAGAATGGCCCAGTCAAAGACTGGACGTACATCAAATTATTATTTTGTGGCAAGAGATAAAAAATATTGTTCACAAATTCTCTCCATCTAACCTGACTGGTCTTGAGGTATTTTGCAGAGAAGACTGGGTGGAATTTTCAGTCTCCAAGTGTGCAAATCTGGTAGAAACATACACCTAAAAACTTGCAGCTGTTATTGTAGCAAAAGGCGGTTCTATTGAGTGCTAAATGCAAATGCAAGTCATACTAGGTTTTCCTTTGTGAAAACGTTTAAAAACCATGTATACTTTGTGTTGGTCTATCACATAAAATTTCAATAAAATACATTGAAGGTTCTGGTGGAATCATGACAAAATGTAACAAAGTTTCAGGGATAAGGATATCTGCGTTGTTGATATACTTGCTTCTTTAAATTGGAACTGCCAAATTTAGAAGTAATATAAGGAAGATCAACTCTTATAACTTCTCAGAGTTCTTGCAGCCTGTAGTCTCCTTTTTCCCCAAAGGCTCCTCGGTATGCTGAGAAAAAACAGATACTCTGACTGTAGAATAGACTAAATGGGATGATATTAAAATACTTAACTAAAAGTCAAACTATGCTGAAGTCTCCCTGCGTCTCTCAGTGAGATTACCTCGTAATATTTGCCAGTGGTTGAGCATAAACAGATGCCTTTGAAGATGTATATGTGCAGATAACGGACCACTCCTGCTGTACTGAGTGTGTCTTCTGTCTGTTTGTGTCTCTTGTTCTTTCTTCTTTTTTTCTTTAAGTCATTTTATTTTTATTTCCTAATAGCACAGGATATGGTGAGTGCTTGCTCGACGAGCCCATTTCTAGGCCTTACAGTCTCTCGCAGGAGCTGCCCGGGCGGATATACAGTGTCAATAGACAGTGCGAATTGATATTTGGACCAGGAACGCAGGTGTGCCCTTTTATGGTGAGTGGAGTCAGCGTGAGGGTTCGAACTTTCAAGTACTGAGTGTGAATCTAAGGGGAATCGTCAAGTTATGTCGGAGCTGCCAGGGATGTCGACTTATTTAAAGTCACTTGTAATACATGAAAACATGTTATTGGTTCTCTCTAAAATACAAAGAAAAGTAAACTGAACACCTTTTAAGAAAACATTAGTTAAACACTGAGAATACTCCCGGCAGAGGAAGTCAATGCATGCTTTTCAAGGTGTTGTGTATCTGTATTTATTGAGTTTTGAAATGTTAACAGTAACACATAATAAATGTGCCTGTGTGTAATCACCAGACTGAGTGTTGGAGGTTGTGGTGCACAAGTCCAGAGGGCGCCCAGCGGGGCTGCAGGACGCAGCACATGCCCTGGGCTGACGGCACTGACTGCGCACCTGGAAAGGTATTTGGTGTCACCAAATGACAATGAAATGGTTTTTAATTTGCATGTAGCAAGGATGTGGGTTACAATAAGAGAAAAGAGCTTTAATGAAAATAAATGCTACTTGATTAAAGCTGAATTCCAATTAGCTTTAATAAAGAACTTGGAAATAGGAATAACTTCACAACAAGCTTGACTGTGTTCCAGTTTCAGGGCAGAAAACCAGTGGGATTTGTTTGGGCTGTGAGACCAATGAGCAGGTCAAGCCAATAGCATTTTATATTGCAATTTTGTGTTTTTAAACACATGTTCACTTACAGAGGTTGTACAAAGTTGTCTTTGAAACAGTCAGAGGTTTTTATATTGTAGCATCTCTGGCTAGAACATTGGTGATTTCTCACCAACCCTGAGGTCAAAACCCAGAATGGTTCCTAAGGTCCAAAAGATATAAAAGATGATGATGGCAGAACTATTAAAATGATTTTTTACACTTCTGATGGTTTGTAACTCTTTCAGTCAGTGACACAAACAGCACAGCACAACCTCTCATAGTGAGCATGTTGATAAATTTGTAGACTTAACATGGCTGGTGTACAAAGTTGATGTAAGGTAGTGAATAATAGTTTTTTTTAGGTTTCCTTTAAATAATTCTGAGGGAAACGTAACACAGCTGGGTCCCTCTGAGCTCCAGGAGAATAAAAAATGTACTTTCTGAACGTTTTAATAGCAATGAACCAATCTGAATTTTGTGGCTAATTTCCTTTAAGCTAAACCTTTCCACCTATTTCCATGTACATGTTCCATGACAGAAATACATTAAAAACTCAAAAGGATAAAACAGAATAACCTTGCTGGAATACATTCAGCCTTCATGTTATCTGCTGAAACTCTTGCTCTCTCTCGCAGTCTGAATAAACCTCAGACATGTCTCGACATGTCGTAGATTTTTAAATTGCTTCTTTTGTCTATGTGCTTCTTCTGACTTCATTTTGAACACCTTACACACTCAGAAAAACAAGTACCTAATTGTACCATCCAGGGTACAAAGGCTTGTCACTGGGGCGTTCCCCTCAAAGGTACTGGTATTGGACCCTCAACAGTGGGTATGTACTTGTACCCTTGTAGTTTGTAACATGTAAAGGCAAGAGTCACAGTGAGGAGTGTAGAGCATAGTTAAAGTAAATAAAGGTTTTTATATTCAAAGTGACTAACAATGAAAACAGGACACAGAGCACAGGCAAGAAAACCAGGCGATGACATGCACCATATGTCATGGAGCAAGCAGGCAAACGGTAGAATCCAGTAATCAATGAGAACAACCAGAGAACTTATATGTAGGAGAAAGGCCTGACAGGTAGGTGAGAGTAATTAGGTGAGAATGAGTAACAACTGAGACCAATGAAGGGAGAGAGAGCTGAGGGAGGAGAGAAAATGGTCAGAAGCAGACAGAGATGAACACAGAAACACTGGAAGGAATCTAAGGGAAATCTAAACAAACAGGAATGCAAGAAAAGAAACTAGGAAAAACGTAAGTAACTAGAGAACATAAACAACAGGAAAGAAGTCAGAGATCAAATAAGAAACTCAAACACTTTCAGATCATTACGGCCAGAAATGTACCCGTGGGGACAGTCTTGTACCCTCTAAGAAAAGTATAAACAAAAGAGAAACAATTACCCTTTTTACTGACTTTTACCTTGTACAACCACCCCCAAGCCCAAACCACACACACACACACACACATTTTCTCGAGTAATATGCAAAATTAGACATCATTTTCTATTTTCACATTTTAAGTTTTCAATTTCATTGAGACTCTTTTGTTCCATCTATGAATTCTGTTGTCATTTAATGTTTCCATTCCTTTATTAATTTCGCAGCACTGCAAACACGGCCTGTGCATTCCCAACGAGCACGATGCCATGCCTGTGGATGGAGCGTGGGGGGTTTGGAGTCCTTTTGGTACATGTTCTCGAACATGTGGTGGTGGAATAAAGATTGCGATGCGCGAATGCAACCGACCAGTGTGAGTAGTCTCTTGTCTTTGTAGTCATGCGTGCCAGGCAGACTCTGTTTTTATCTGCTGAAGCTAGTCTTCCATAGATCAAACCTCCTTAAGGGGATTCTTTCAATAGCAAGAGTTCATTGAATCAGGCTCTCTGATTGCAGACCTTACAGGGATGTTCTTCTGCTAAATGCACACACCAGCCAGTCTCAATATGTGTAGCCTTTCATCCTGGATTAATTGAGTCAAAGAAAAGAATAAGAGTGAGTTGCAAATGGAAAACAAAGAAGTGTACTGTTAGGATGTAAAGATGGACAATAAGCTAAAGAGAAGTACTGGCATACTGTAAGCAGCTCCTGAAACTGTTACTGTACTTACTTGCTCTCTCAGGCCCCGGAGCGGAGGATTGTATTGTGTTGGTCGCCGGATGAAGTTTCGTTCCTGCAACTCTGAGCCATGCTCTAAGCAAAAGAAGGGCTTTAGGGAGGAACAATGTGCTATTTTTGACGGAAAGCACTTCAACATCAACGGTCTTCCTCCTAATGTGCGATGGGTTCCCAAATACAGTGGAAGTGAGTTTTTATTTTCTTATTTTTTACCTTTTCAGATGCCAGATGCTCATTTTTGCTCATGGAAAACATTGTTTGGTGTAATCCTTGCATAGATTAGCCTTTGTTTTGTCTCCTCTGTCAGTTCTGATGAAGGACAGATGTAAGCTGTTCTGCAGGGTGGCGGGCAGCACTGCCTACTATCAGCTCAGGGACAGGGTCGTCGATGGCACGACATGCGGACCCGATACCAACGACATCTGTGTCCAGGGCCTGTGCAGGGTGAGCTTATAAGTATTAAGTGTTTAAAGACACCCCAGCTGCGTCTTCTAGCAGGGTTCATTTGTGTGCTGCAGTCATGCCAGGAGAGCCTTTAATGATTTCCACATCTTTCCACGACCACCATCTTAAATCCTTTGCCTAACCAGACTGTTTCCTCAAATCTGACAGATAGATTTTTAGTTTGAAAGCTTGATTGCAAACATGTCCTGCACATCAAAAGAAGCAGTGGGTTTCCCTGTGTACATCCTGAACCACACACAGAGTTTGGGTTTGACTGTGACTCAGGAAGTGCCTCTGCCCCTGACAAGTGCATTCTGATCCAAATATTTCCAACTTGTCACTTCAGAAATCTGTTAGGATTAATGCAGAGTGCTATGTTCCATGTTATAACACCATAACACCCCTTGACGATTTCCACATTTTGTCAGTTCAATAAAAAACATCAGAGTATATATGTTGGAATGGCCCAGTCAAAGTCAAGACCTAAATCTTATTTATGTCACAGGTGTTTTCCATTCAATTCATAAATATGCAATACTCTGTGTTGGTCTGTCACATAAAATAAATTGATTTTCATCACTGTTATGTGACAAAATGTAAAATAATTCAAGCAAAAGATATAAATAGCTGGGTACTTTGCATGATAATGTCAAAGTTGTGCTGCATCATTCATATTAATAAAATACTTGTTTTGCCTCTTCCCTGATGGACCAGCAAGCAGGTTGTGATCATGTTCTGAACTCTAAAGCCAGGAGAGATAAGTGTGGTGTCTGCGGAGGTGACAACTCTTCCTGTAAAACGGTAGCAGGAACCTTCAACACTGTACAGTACGGTGAGCTACAGGCTTTTTTATTTATTATCCCATCTGTCTCCATTTTGGATCTTACTGCACATGTTCTTTTGAAAAATACCTTCACGTGGGGCCATACGTTAGAAGAACAAAACGCAGGACTAACGATCTGATTGCATTTACAGGCTATAATGAAGTAGTGCGAATACCCAGTGGTGCTACAAATATAGATGTGCGTCAACACAGCTACTCAGGGAAGCCGGACGACGACAACTACCTCGGTGAGAAGCTGTCATTTGCTTTTTTTCAGTCATGATGTGCTCTGAAACTGGATATTGTAGTTGATGAATTATTCTTGAACTGTTATACTAAATATCTGCCTGCCTGTTACAGTAAAATAAATCATTCAGCTTTATTGTAAATACTGACTGTTATTACAGCAACCCCATGTTTAGGATCACCCCCTGATAGAAAGCCTCTAAACAAATTCATCTTTTATCGTCGCATCAAAATCAAAAGTAAAAAATTGATAAAAGAAATAGCTGCTTGCCTAAATTTGCATATGTCTACATTAACTAGGTGTGACAAACGAGACTGAACGAGGACCCAAGTTGTCTTGTTCATGCTTGCAGTAAGAAGAGGTAAAAGCTATCTCCAGAGCTCACTGTTAGAGAGTCAAGTCTTCATAACAACCAATCAGTGCTATCTACATGCCAATTGGTTGTTTGAGCGGCATGCAAGGAAATGGCCTTTGTTGTCCCACCATCACAAATGTAAATGTGTGGAGTTTGCTAAGCTCTACTGGGACTAACTTGGGTCAGATGAAAATAAGATTGAGTTTTGCCGCAGCAAAACATCCCAGGTGGCTAAAACAAAGTACCTGATGCCCACTGTTAAATTTGGTGGAGGATCGGTAATGCTCTGGGCTTGTTTCTCTTCCAAAGCCTCTGCAAATATAGTTTGACTGCATGATATCATAAACTATTTGAAACACCAAGAAATTAAAAAAAGAATCTAATAGCCTCTGCCAGAAAACTGAATAAACAGGAAACGTATTTAATCAAATCAACAAAGAAATGGGTTAGGCACAATATAAAACTTTTTTCATGGCCATTTAAATTTCTGCACCTAAAACCTGTGGTATCTAAGCATGTGCGGGACGAGATAAAGAGAAGAGTGCAGCTGTCCAACAATAAAAGCCAAAAAAATGTTTATGCTTTCTACACATCTCTACCACAGGTGCCAATAAATGTGTTTTAACTCCACAGCTCCCTTTATTTCATCACCGTCAACCTCACATAACAGTTTAACATTATTCACCATTTACTACACAAAGAGCTTTTGGAGTTTTTTTATATGTAGCAACAGGTAGACGATTTCCCAGAAGGATATCACGTAATAATAATGTAATGTGTGAAATGGTGAGGAAAGAAAAGGCAGGAAACTAGCTCTGTAATCGCATTAGAGTGAATGATTGCAGACAGCTGGTTGAACGACCCTGGATGGGACTTCTTCTGGAAAAGAGGATTATTTTTAGTCCTTTAAGGCTTCACTTTTGCCTGATGCCTTTGTCTATCTCTAAATTCTAGCAAATCTTTCAAATGTATCCTCTTGCATGCAGTACGACGTCATAGTTTTGAGTAACATGTGCTTTCGAGGTATAGCTTTAAAAAAACACAGTATTCAGGAGGTGATTCCACTGTTTCGGGGCCTGAACAGACAGCTTGATCCAAAATCAATTATAAAAGTCAAACGGTTCTTGTCTTTCTGCAGTGATATCAAACAGCCGTGGAGAATTCCTGCTCAATGGAGAATTTGTGGTGAGCATGTTCAAAAGGGAAATCAAAGTGGGAGATGCCATCATTGAGTACAGTGGCTCTGACCATGTTATCGAGAGGATCAACTGCACTGACCGCATTGAAGAGGAGATTATTGTCCAGGTAAATTGTTGTTTGGGTGACAACTTTAGGAAATTTTAGTTTCCTATAAAGTGTCTTCTGAAAGTATTCACATCTCTAAAACCTTTTCACATTTTATAACAAACTTCAATGTGTTTTATTGGGGATTTTGTTCGTTAGACCAGAACAAAGTAGAGCAAAAGTTTAGATGTTAAAGCAAAAATGATACAGAGTTAAAAGTTTTTTGAGTAGTTGTGCACATTAGTTGTGCACTCCACAAATCAGGCCTTTACGGAAGAATTGCAAGAAGAAAGCGATCGCTGAAAAAAAAGCCAGTAGTGGACACAGAAAACTTGATCTTTTTGGCCTCCATACAAAAAACAATGCGTGCTGGGAAAATAACAATGAACATCACCCGGAACACACCATCCACACGGTAAAACACAGTGGTGGCAGCATCATGCTGTGGTGATGCTTTTATTCAGCTGGGGCAGAGAAGTCGGTAAGTTGATTAGAAGATAGATGCAGCAATAGATGATGGGCAAAAGTGGTAGAAAACCTGTTAGACGCTGCAAGAGACTGGAGCAGAGATTCCCCTTCCAGTAGGGCGACCCTACAGCCAGAGCTGCAATGGAGCAGTTTAGATTAAAGCATATTTATGTTTTAGAATGGACCGAACCTCAATACAATTGAGAATTTGTAACAGTTTTGAAAATTCACGTTTCTTTATGCTATCTCTACATTCTGACTGAGCTTCAGCTATTTTGCAAAGATGAACATGCAAACAAATCAGTGTCTAAATGTGCAAGGCTGGTAAAGACATAACCAAATGACCTGTAGAAAAGGTTTGTAAAGTTTGTGATTATAACAAGACAAAATGTGAAACAGTTCAAGAGGTACTGATACTTTTGGAAGGCTCAGTAACCTATTGCATTTAGAGTATAACCTGTAAGTGCATTTCCTTCCAAAACGTCTTCTTTTACTTTGGAAGGTTTTAATTGTTCACAAACTCATGTTGTTCTTTACTTTATTGTGTTCTCTCCAGGTGCTCTCTGTTGGAAACCTTTACAACCCAGTTGTCAGGTACTCTTTTAATATCCCAATAGAGGATAAGCCTCAGCAGTTCTTCTGGGATGCTTATGGGCCCTGGCAGGAGTGCAGTCATCTGTGCCAAGGTGAGGGGGAGGCACATGTGGTTGGCAGGCCTTCGTGTTAGAAAGGATTTTAGATAAACGTGATGTTTATAGCAAAGTTAACATAGAAGATAAAAGTATTGGGAACCTCATAGCCACAGATAAACAGGAGGAGAATAGTTTTGTTTAGTTTCATCTTAGATGATGTTGCTTGTGACCAAATAATTAAAGTCCACTTTTAGAGCAGGTTAGCTGAGATACACTACCTTCTTTGACATGACCGTGGGTTTTTCAGGGTGGTTAGGTCTGTGGGGGTGGATCGCAGATAAACTTGAAAACTTGTTCTGTGCTACAACACACTTTGTTCTGTGTAAGAATATCTTTCTTGTTTTTTTGACACAACTCTGTTGGAAAAACCTGCGGCGAATTCTGAGGGGAAACCAAGAACTTCACAGTTCCCAGCAGCAACATGTTCAGCAGGAACACACTAAGCTCTCATTGCACTGAAATGCAAAACCTATAGGTCCTCATCTACTATTTTTAACCACATTAGCTTTAAATATATGTTCTCTTCTGTATGATGGAAGACTGGTCTTTATTTCCATGGAATCAATTTGTTAAAATGGGAAACAAAAAAAATCCAATTTTAATAGATACAGTAGTTATAGTGGAGGTAAATGAATCAGACTCAAAACTTTAAAAAAAAGTACAATAGTAAATAGTGAGCTCATTCCACTACATCTCTGGTTATTTGGTTTGTTTAATATTCATTTATCTAAGAAATATTTTCTCTTATGAGAGTGAATATTAACGAACGCTACCATCTCCCCATCATCTTTGACCAGCTACCTTGTCCTTGCTGAAGAAACGAATCCCCACTTTATGATGTCTTCCTGCTCCCTTTCATTCAGTATCTGAATACCTCTTTAACAATTCCAGCAGAAGCAAATGGACGGATCCGGGTTTTTCAAAATAAAACTTTGATTGCTTTGTTGCTTGGTACCAAAAGACCCAAGGCCCAGTGGCTGGGGACCCCTGCCTACATAGCTTGTGGCAAACTGTAAACGGGATGTCTTATAGTTTTCTTTCAACAATGGCTTTTCAAGGGGAATACATTCTTTGCCCAGGCGCTGTAGAGGTTAGATCTAACAGCTGAATACTGTAAAATACTTGTAAAAGCTCTGCTTTTGATTTCCTATGATCTCAAACTCTCGGTCACAGGACGCTTGAGTGTGTCCTGTCTGGGAGTAGGAAACTGTAGAGTACTCCCTGGACAGACCACATGTTCTTCATAGGGTTTACAGATTTAAAATACATTTGTTGGACTGCAGTGCAAGTACCAACAGAACAACTGCACTCAACATAGAAAGCTTCAGCCAAACTCTACTGCATCGAGAATTTTTCATTAATCAAAGCAGCACGATCCTAGCCACAGGCAAAACTTATTGTAATAATGTAATTTTACTTAATTCAGTTCTGCATTTTTGTATATCAACAGGAGAGCGCAAGCGTAAGATTCTCTGCAGCCGAGAGTCGGACAGGGTGGTGGTGTCAGACCAGCGCTGCCACAGTGAAGATCGGCCTGCTGTCATTACTGAGCCCTGCAACACAGAATGTGAACTCAGGTATGTTTTACTGCCTAAACAGAACCCAGACAGTGAGTCTGCTGCCCTTTGTATGAGACTTTGAAGGACCTCATCCTTTCTATCTTGTATTAGATGGCACGTAGATCGTAAAAGCGAGTGCACAGCCCAGTGCGGCATTGGATATCGCACTCTAGTCATACACTGCACCAAAATCCGCCGCTCAGATGGCAAGGTCCAGAAAGTTGATGACCGGTACTGTAGTGGGCAACACAAACCTGACGACAGGGAAAGTTGCCATGGAGATTGTAACCCTGGTGGGTGGGATTATTCACCCTGGTCAGAGGTAGGATTCTAGCAGATGGAAAAGGATTTCATGAGATTTTTCATGGACTTGATGGTTAACTATTGTATTCGCAGTGCTCAAATAGCTGTGGCGGGGGCACCCGGCGTCGAGGGGCGGTGTGTCGAAAGGCGTCTAATGGTGGCGATGATGAAAGCAAATGCAGTCAAAGGGATAAACTGACCGTCCAACCTTGCAATGACTTCCTCTGTCCACAATGGAAGACTGGTGACTGGTCTGAGGTCAGTTGAGGAATTATTGCATGCCTTTCTCCATTCAGGTAGCTTTTAAATAAAAGATAAATGTGCACTTCTGTATTTTAAATTCACCTAGACCAAAATCCTAGTGCTTATTTGATATGTCTCCGTTACCTCACTTCAGAGTTTATATCCTTCCTCCACTATAAGTAAGTGTTGGGAAAATGGTGATTGCAGGGTAAAAGCCTGATTAACTTCTGCTCAGTGTGTATGGAGTGAAGCTTGCAAAATTCTGTGCTGCATTCCAGGAATTTTTTTTACATCTCCTGCATGTTGCTGCCAAAACACTTATACTGCATTATATAAATATGCATAAACACACTTCCTTTGGGTTTGGCTCCCATGCCACAGTGATTTGCTTTGAGAATGTCTTACTCGAAAATATATTCAGATCAATGTAAACATAGTAGTTGTAACAACCACATTAAATTTGTATGTCATTTTTAACCTTGTGCCATTCAGTGCCTTGTAACATGCGGGAAAGGCTACAGACACCGTCAAATATGGTGCCAGTTTGGTGAGGACCGCCTGGATGATCGCTTCTGTGGCACATCCAAACCTGAATCAGTGCAGACGTGCCAGCAGCAAGAATGCGCCTCTTGGCAAGTTGGACCATGGGGACAGGTGAGTTGCTCCTGCATATTTATTACGTTTAGTACACAGTAAACATGTTTTTTTTATTTTTATGAATGAAATGTATTTCATTTAAAGTGAAATGGTGATTGAAGTAGGGTGGCACCTAACATACAACTGGCAACTACAAGCATAGGAAAGATTATGTAAACCTCTGCTGCTGGTATGTGAGTTAAGAATGAAAGTAGTAGTAGGTACTGATAATTTAACTTGATTACATGATCAACAATGAGTGTGACCATCTCTATGAAACCTAGAGTTTTGGCAGGCTTCTGCTCTGTAAAGTATGCCCCCACGACTTCAGCATACATTGCCTTGCAATGCTATTTATACCCTTTGAACTTTTTGCATTTTGTCAAAAAACCTCTATGAATTTTAAGTGATAGACCAAACAATGTAGTACATAATTTTGATATGAAATGGAAACTGATACAGATTTTAGATATATTTTACAAATAAAAATATGAAAACTGTGGTGTGCCACCATAAAACAAAGACAGCGAAGCTTTTCAGAGTTGATATGAAGATGGATGAGGCTAAATACAGGGCAATCCAGGAAGTAAACCTGTTGGAAGCAGCAAACCACTTGAGACTGGAATTGATTTTCCAGTAACAGGCCCTAAATATACACCCAGAGCTGCAATGGAATGGTTTAACTGAAGGCATATTTGTATGTTAGAATGGCCTAGTCAAAGTCCAGACCTAGATCCAACTGAGAAACAGTGACAAGACTTGAAAATTGATCTCTACAGACTCTCTCCACCCAATCTGACTGAGCTTGAGCTTTTTTGATCACTTGCAAAAATAGCACTATAGATATACAGGGGTTGGACAATGAAACTGAAACACCTGTCATTTTAGTGTGGGAGGTTTCATGGCTAAATTGGACCAGCCTGGTAGCCAGTCTTCATTGATTGCACATTGCACCAGTATGAGCAGAGTGTGAAGGTTCAATTAGCAGGGTAAGAGCACAGTTTTACTCAAAATATTGAAATGCACACAACATTATGGGTGAAATACCAGAGTTCAAAAGAGGACAAATTGTTGGTGCACGTCTTGCTGGCGCATCTGTGACCAAGACAGCAAGTCTTTGTGATGTATCAAGAGCCACGGTATCCAGGGTAATGTCAGCATACCACCAAGAAGGACGAACCACATCCAAAAGGATTAACTGTGGATGCAAGAGGAAGCTGTCTGAAAGGGATGTTCGGGAGCTAACCCGGATTGTATCCAAAAAACATAAAACCACGGCTGCCCAAGTCATGGCAGAATTAAATGTGCACCTCAACTCTCCTGTTTCCACCAGAACTGTCCGTCGGGAGCTCCAGAGGGTCTATATACACGGCCGGGCTGCTATAGCCAAACCTTTGGTCACTTATGCCAATGCCAAACGTTGGTTTCAATGGTGCAAGGAGCGCAAATCTTGGGCTGTGGACAATGTGAAACATGTATTGTTCTCTGATGAGTCCACCTTTACTGTTTTCCCCACATCCGGGAGAGTTACGGTGTGGAGAAGCCCCAAAGAAGCGTACCACCCAGACTGTTGCATGCCCAGAGTGAAGCATGGGAGTGGATCAGTGATGGTTTGGGCTGCCATATCATGGCATTCCCTTGGCCCAATACTTGTGCTAGATGGGCGCGTCACTGCCCAGGACTACCGAACCATTCTTGAGGACCATGCGCATCCAATGGTTCAAACATTGTATCATGAAGGCGGTGCCGTGTATCAGGATGACAATGCACCAATACACACAGCAAGACTGGTGAAAGATTGGTTTGATGAACATAAAAGTGAAGTTGAACATCTCCCATGACCTGCACAGTCACCAGATCTAAATATTATTGAGCCACTTTGGGGTGTTTTGGAGGAGCGAGTCAGGAAACGTTTTCCTCCACCAGTATCACGTAGTGACCTGGCCACTATCCTGCAAGAAGAATGGCTTAAAATCCCTCTGACCACTGTGCAGGACTTGTATATGTCATTCCCAAGACGAATTGACGCTGTATTGGTCGCAAATGGAGGCCCTACACCATACTAATAAATTATTGTGGTCTAAAACCAGGTGTTTCAGTTTCATTGTCCAACCCCTGTATATTTACATCTGTAATTGCAACCCTAACCCTGAGAATACAAAAGCACTTTACTGCTCAGATTTGAGTAGTAAACAATCTTTTAAAATCATGTATAATTTTTTTTTTTTCAAAATGACCCAGTAGTTTGTGTTGGTTTGTCACATAAAATCCCAATAATGTAGTCAAGCTGTTGGTTATAGGGATATAAAAACCTTTGAAAGAGACTGGATAAGTTCTGTCTTATAAGATAAACAGCAGACATTAAGGAAATACTTCTATTCTCACATATGAATGGAACTTAATAGCCTAATGTGGCTGAAAGCAGGATTTGTAGATTTGATTTAACTCTATATGTTAGCTCTTAAACCTCTAAATCAAACAGTACTGGGATTTCCCAGCTGTAGATTTACTTAAGACAACCCAAGGTTGACAAAATGAAGGACTGTGAGGTATAAGAAGTGTAATGTAAAAAACAAATCTTGTTCACTAAAACAGGAAATGTTCAAAGCTTGTTTTCATACATAGACAGTATAGGCAGACCAGCTCCTCTGAATAGCTGTGTGGTAAAAGCTCTTTCTGAAATGATGCATGCGGCACAGTGTCTGTGTGCATTCTCAGTTTGTGGATGTGCGCACAAAACTTAACACCCAAAAATGTGAAATATTTCTGTGCCTCCGATCAGAGGATGTGTGCATGTTAACGTGTATTTGAAGCAGTTTAATGAAGCGTGGCCAAATGATAGCTAAAGCCGCCGCCACACAAGTTTGACCCTGTTTCCCTGAAGGCAATGAGCCAGAAGTGAGCGCGGGATTGTACCCTTTGACTTGGCAACAGTGGAAAAACAGCCAGAGCAATATATATGAGCTTCTTCTGCTCCTCATTTGTAGAAAGCCTCATTTTGTGAATGTGGTTCTGAAGTGTTATTTATTTTTAGGGGAGAGTTCCTTGCTGCCTTGGATAAACCTACGCTTGGCTCTCTGTCTCCTTCTCACAGTTGTTACCATTTCCCCACCACTAATTTTTTTTCTCTCTTTTTCTCTCTTTGAACCCAGTGCACTACCTCCTGTGGGCCAGGCTACCAGATGCGAGCAGTAAGGTGTGTGGTGGGCTCCTATGGTGCTGTCATGGACGACACTGAATGTAATGCTGCCACGCGACCCACTGATACACAGGTGACAGAACAATATGTTTCTAGTATCACTACATCTCCTCACCGTGAGATTTATGGTTATATACAGCTGAAGGGGAGGGCAGAAGAAAGTATGTGTATCGATGCACACTGACACTGATAAATACACGCATTTTTTGTCCTCGACTCTCAGTGAAACCTCACAACCTGCCAGATGGCATCTGGTACGGAAGAGACAGTGCCTCTTAAAAATGCTGACAAATATATTCACATTTTGTCACATTACACATACAATATCTGAAAAGTGTGGTTGGCATTTGTATTCAGATTTTGGAAGCTGAGCCTCCAAGCCAATCTCAAGTTTTTTTGCTGCCTCTATCAGGTTTTCATCCAGTGTTGCTCTGAATTTATCTGAGCCATCTTCCTATCAACTCTACCTTCTCTGTTCCTTGCTGAAGAAAATCGCTCCACCAGCATGACGTTACCACGTCCATGTTTCACAGTGGGAATGGTGTTTTCAGGGAGATGAGCAGTATTATATTCTATCAGTCATAGACCAACATTAAACTTTATGGATGAAGGCCAAAAAGGTTAATATTGGTCTCATTTGACCAGACCTCCTTCCTCTGTTTGTTTGCTGTGTCCCCTGCATGGCATGCAGAAACTGCAAACAGGACTTCTTATGGCTTTTCCCCCAACAATGGTTTCTTCATGAAGGCCAGACGTGAGGAGTGCTCCACTACTATTCTTGTTGACAGATTCTTCCATCTGAGCTGTGGATCTCTGCAGCTCCTCCAGTGTTACCATGGGTGTCTTGACTGGTTCTCTGAGTAATGCTCTTCTTTCCCAGCTTAGGTGAACGTCCATGTCTTGGTAGGTTTGTACCGGATACTCTCCATTGCCAGATGATAGATTTAGCAGTGGAACTTTGTTTTAGAATTAAACATCTCCACATCTTCATTCCTGACAGGTCTTGCTGTGTTCCTTGGGCTGCATGATGCTGCTGGTTCACTAGTGTTTTCTAACAAACCTTTAAGACCTTCACAGAACAGGTGGTTTTATACTGAGATTAAATTACACACAGCTGTGCTTTACATACTAATTAGGTGACTTCGGTCACACTGATTGTTATTTAGGGGTATCAGAATAGAGCGGGCCAAATGCGAATGCACATTGCAGCTTTTTAGCCTTTCATTGTAAGAAAGAAACAACAGCCACATATCATTATCATTCTGTTTCACAGTTTAGCACTACTTTGTGTTGGTCTAATACATAAGGCTCCAATAAAAGTTATGAAATTTTGACTTTGAATATTTGAGACTCAGTCCTGAGGGATTAAATAAAATAATCTAATTGATGGTTTCCTCCACCCTGTACAGACTATAGCTGTTAACAACCAAAACAAAACATATCAAATCTAGCATCTTATCAATAAGTTTAAAAGCCAAACAGTGAAATGGCTGAAAATTAATAGCTTCAGGTGGTTGTAAAATGATACTCTGCAAATTCAGTAAAAACTACCTTTTTTTTTCAAGATTTTTCAACCAAATATTGCATTTTCTGTTTCTAGCTGGCTCAGTAGGACTTTATGTATATCATCTTTTCTCTACCAGACAACCACAACAATGTGAATCTAAAAGATTGATAAGACAGTGGTCTAGGCTATGTAGTTGAAGGGGTGCAGATGTCTTTGGTCGATTCACCTGGAGGAACTTACAGCCAGATGCTTGGGAGGAGGAAACTTGCACCGGGGGGATTCTGTTTCAAGAGATGTACTTCCAAAGCCTACTTAGAGCCTGTCCTTATTCCTACTCCGATACAAAGAGATACAAAAAGGTGTAAATGGATGAATGGAAATGAAGTGGAAAGCAAAAAGGTAGGGATGAGAGATGCTGACACTGAGCTAAGCGAGTGAGTGGGGTATAGAAATATTGCTGTTTCATAACAGTCATTTCAGACTTGTTTATTTTTTAATATAATAAGGTTATCTCTCCTTGTAGGGGTGGACTACTTGTAAATTTCAAGGCAAACTAGAACAAACCTACTGTATTGGTTATTCAGATGGAATTGCTTAACTGGATTTTCTAAACTTGGCCTACTTGTTGCCCAGCAGCGGTGACATCATGCTATCCCATTGTATAAAAACAAATTAATTACAGAGTTGACATTTTAAACTTGCTTGAGCATCTTATCTTAATTAGTATGACTAGCTGATTTGGTTTTAGGCTTCTTGCATCTCTGTCCTTCCTCTGGCTTTATTTGAAACACCCCATAGACACTGGAAATGGCCAACTTTGAGTGTTCTTAACTCAGTAGGTGTCTACATTAAAGAGTGTTGTCTCCAGGTCCTGGTAGTTTGGGTTTGGTAAATCCAAAGATCAGATTTTATTTTATTTTTGGGGGAGTCTTGAGGTTCTAACCAGCCAGACAAAAGTCATGACCAATTCATCTGCAAATAGGCAAGTTTTGGTCATCAGTTCAATTTCTTGGTGCCTCTCTGTTATTAATATAACAATCTGTTATTGAAATACTGAATATCAACTAATTTGAAATATTTCCATATTTCCAACATATTTTAGATATTTTTTCAGAAATTGATAGTGTCATTAACGTGGTGGTGGCATGAAAATTCTAACTAAACTGAATAACAAATTATTTCTAGTACAAATTGTAAGTGTTGAAAACGTTCATTTTAGATGGATATCAGAAACTAGATGCCCAGGACATGTGAATGGGAAATGTTTGCCCTACAAGTAATACAGAAACAATAACTGTTTTCACTAGTAGGTGTGATATTTTAGATTCCCTTCATTGATATTCTAATGTAATAATTTTATAGGGGAGTATGCTATTATAAATTATCATGAACGCACATGCATGCACACCCACACACACACCCGTGTTTTACTGTCTTCAATTCCTTTTCATTTATTTCTCTGGCCTAGCCCTGACCCTATCCCTAACCATCACCAGTGCATACCTAACCCTAACATAAACTTAATTCACACTTTAGTCCTAACCCTAACCCTAACCTCCAACCCAAGAGCAGCATTTAAAAAAGGGAGGACCAGAAAAATGTCCATTCTTTGCAAAAATGTCCTCACTTTGCTGGTAAGATACAAAAAAAATGTTTTCACTCAGCACCAAGTACAAGAACACACACACACACACACACACACACACACACAAAGAAACTATAAAGAAACTTACAGTAATTTAACCTGAATGAGAGTTTTGTTTGGTCAGCATGGGGCGTAAATGCATTTCAGAGGGCTGAGCCTGCAGAGTCAGGATGAGGCCCCTCTCTAGTCACAGCAGTTCTTAATTCCGGTGCCTGGGTTGGCAGCAACCAGTGACCAGTGACCCTGAAGCAGACGCCTCACCTCGTTGTAATTCTGATCAGCCAGCCATGAAGTGGGCCACCAGGCCGCTATTCCCATCACCATTCTACAGCCAGCAGGGCTCAGAAAAAGAGCATTAATGGAAGGAGGTGACTTTTAATAAACGCCAGAGAGGGGTACGAAAAACTGAGACACTACATAAGGGTTTGATCTCCTATGGGATTTGTTAAAGTAAGAAGTATATGCATAAATAAGTGTGGCAGGAAGTGTGTGTAGATCAACCTTTAGCGCTGCTATGGGACCTATTTGTTTCTTTTAGGAAGCAGAGTGTGGAATGTGTAGTCTACTCAGAGTCTGTGAGACCTGATTAAGGTCGTCATTCTTAGAGACAGGGGGTCAGAGGGCACCATAGGGCAGGGGCGGAGGAAGAGAAGGCGGAAGGTGAGGGACAAGGGGGTGGATTAGGGGTGGAGTTTGTAACCACGCCAGCATGGGCATTGGAGCCCTAAATACCACTCCACTATGACCTGTTATGACAGGGAACAGGGCTTTATGCTGAGTGGCTTACTGCCACAATCCATAGTTTGAACTGACAGAGCAGACGCTGATAATGTTGTTTTCATAAGGTGAGGGGAAAAGGTTGATGAGAAACATACCCACTTTCAAACATGGTGGTGAAGGAATATAACTGAACTTGTTAAAGGTGGTCCCTTGTCATAAAAGCCTCTCTCTGATATTCCTGGCATTTTGTTTTCATGAACAAATGTTGTTACAGTACAGTCACCACCGCATGAATGGGTGTATGTGTCTCATATTTCACAGGACTGTGAAGTGGCCCAGTGTTCTAGCAGCCACCCTGTTCCCCCAGGAATTAAAGTCTCTTCAACCCAGGGCCACAGAACCCAGTGGAGGTTTGGATCCTGGACTCAGGTTGGTTCTCTTCTCACATTTTCATCATGTTTGTCAGTTTAACATTTTACATCTTCTTAACATTGCTCTTCTTCCTGACAGTGTAGCGCCAGCTGTGGCAAAGGCACACGGATGCGCTATGTGAGTTGTCGTGACAACCAGGGTGGTGTGGCAGAGGAGACGGCATGCGCTCACCTACCAAAACCACCTGCCAGGGAGGTGTGCTCAGTTGTAGCTTGTGGACAGTGGAAGGTGCTGGAATGGACAGCGGTAAGAAAGCCTCCATCATCCTAATCTGGTTTGATGATGATTTGTTTGCTACATAACTGTTTCAGCACTGTAGTGAAGAAACAGCATTATGAAGACCAATGAACACAGCAGGCTTGTCAGGGATAAGGTTGTAGAGAAGTTTAAAGCAGGGCTGTGTTATCTCTGATTCAACATCTCACAGACCATTAATCAGAGAAGCTGCCAAGAAGCTCATGGTATCTCTGGAGGAGTTGTGGAGATCCACAGCTTAACAAGACTTATAATCATATACACAAGACTGGCAAAAAGAAAGTACTTGTTGAATGAAAGCTAAATGAAGTCCCATTTGCAGTTTGCCACAAGCCATGAAGGGAACAAAACATGTTGAAACATGGTGTTGCCAGCATCTTGCTCGGGGGATGCAATGTTGGTAGATTTCCCTAAAGACTTTCAGCTTTAACACCGGAAAAGGTGTTTCTACAAAGTATTTGCTAAACACAGATGCACGCTACACTTTTTAGATTTTAATTTGTAAAAAATCTTGAAAACAATGTGTCATTTTTTCCATCTTACTTTTATACTCCACCTTATATGTGTATCAATTAAAATCCAAAATAAAATAATACAAATTTGTGGTTGTGGTTGTAGGGGTATGAATACTTAAATAAAACACTGTATATATTAGTCTGTAGCGACCTTGTGGCAGCTAGACAACAAGTTTGCACAATGGATAGGAGAAGGGGAGCAACAGAGGCAGAGGTGTGAGGATGTGTCATTGTTACATGTCAGAGAAACAGTAAGGAGGACTTAAGAGTAAGACACGAGTTTCTGGAGCTGATCTGAGAGGCTGCAGCGAGGGGCTTCACTCTTGTTTGCAGATGTTTCTCATCAGAGCCGTGGTGTCAGACTCCAAGTCTGGTTACTGTGCACCGCACACACAATTGCACCCCCATACCCATTCTCTCTTATCACCAAGCCGAAAATACCCAGTGACCATTTGAAAGGAAACAGTTTATCTTAAGGCTAAAATAGATCTGCAGTTCTATAGATAGTCACGCTCAGAAACACACACTGTGGACAGAGACACATTGCACTGTAAAACCTTCTTTCATCTCATCTGAGTACCTCACACTCTATACTGCAATAATTAAATTGAGACACACATCACATATATCAGCTGCATTAATGGAAGATCATCCTAAAGTCTGATAAGTCAGGGGAAATATTGTGACAGAACTGTATAAACTTCTGGACAGTGTAACCTCTGGCTATATGTAAGACACAAATGGACTATGTTGAGGAGGAGCAAAGGGAGGTACCAGTATTGCTGGTGAAAAATCTGCTTTGTGTCATTTTTCTAAAAGGTGTTTAACCTGAAACAGACCTTTTTTAGGTTTTTGCTTTCATAAACAGACACCCTAATCCAGTTTTAATGCAACTGGTTTAGCTCTTTTCTATCAAATGTTTTACCAGCTGGGTAAAGACAGATATTGTGTGTTATATCACTGGGCAAAAGTCTTTAGTCACACCTCATTTATTGAGACCTTGCTCCAGGTTCGCCAGACCTTCTTATAATAAGACACTCATTGAATTCAGATGTTCCATTAACTTCCACGGTTACAGGGGTTCCTGTATCCAACATCTATGCTCCCACCGTTTTGGTAAAAGGTTGGGGATGGCCACTCCCTCTTCCAACATGATGTGTATAAGTGCACAAAGCAAGTACCCTAAAAACACGGATGAATCACTTTAGTGTGAAAGAACTTGACTGGTCTGACCTCAACCTGAAAGAACATCTTTGGGATAACTTAGAGCCAGGTCTATGTGTCCACTATGAGTGTCTTGCCTCACAAAGGTGCTTCAGGAAGAGTGGTTAAAAATGAAGTCCTAACCTTCGCGCAAAGCCTTCTCATGAGGGCTGAAGTGCTAATAGCTGCTTGGAGGGGACTTGCATCATATTAAATCCTATAGATTAGGCATGTGTGAAGTTAGATGAGTGCATACTTCTGACAATAAAATGGATAGTGGTTTTGAGCAACAGTTCTTCATACTGTCTGAAACTATTTTAATATTTTACTTTGCAAATTGGCTGAAGATAAATATTGCTTAGGCTACATTAAATGATGACAAGAAAGTCATGCTCCTTGTAAGCAACATTGGAAGAAATGAGGTGTGCCTCAAGATCCAGAGATCTAGAAGTGGTTTTAAAAAGTAGCGACAGCCGTTTGGAATTTTTTCCAGTCATTGTGGGAAAAACTGGGTTTGAACCAGGGATGTCCTCCAGATCTTTGATCTTAAACATTGAGTAGATGACATTAACAGTGACATGAAATAGATTCACTAACACCGAACGTTTGTGTTTTTAGTGCTCTGTGACGTGTGGGCAGGGGAAGACGACACGACAGGTGTTGTGCGTCAGTTTCAGTGACCAAGAAGTTGATGCTAGTGAGTGTGATCCAGATGACCATCCAGCTTTAGAGCAGGACTGTGCCATGCCTCAGTGCCCATCCCAGTCACGACCTTCGCCGTCATCACCGAAGACCATCACCAGGAGCAATGTGGTCCATAGCCACTCCCACCAATGGCGTACCGGACCCTGGGGCGCAGTAAGGCATCTTACACAGAGACTGAAAAATTACTAAATGGTTTTGGAAATAAATCGCCTTCCATACTAATCAGCAAAACCTGATAAAGATGTGGAAATGCCTAAAAGTTTATGTTTCTTTTATTGCAGTAGCACAATCTCACACTGTAAATTTAAGAGAAACCCAATCTTTAACCATTTATTCAGCCAACTGGTGTTTTGGGAGGCATTCCAGAGAAAAGCCTTTTCTGTCCTACCATCACAAATGTTAACGTGTAAAGTTTGCTAAACTCTGCTAGGACATGAAATTGAACTGTGTGCTTTGGTCAGGCACGACTAAGATTGGGCTTTTAACAACAAACACTTCATGCTTTGATGGTTTAAAAAAGAGGCTGAATACATAGAAGAACAGCAACTACCAACTGTTAAGTATGGTGATGCACCTGTGACACTGTGGGGTTTCTTGTTTTTGCAAAGATCCTGGGAACCTTGTTAGGGTGCAAGACATCATGAACTCTTTGAATTATCAGGGCATTTTAAATGAAAATTTGGTGTTTAATGCTAGCAAACCTGACCATGGGTCGTCAACGTGATAATGTGCATACCATATGCCCAAATCTCCTCAGAAATAGTTCTCCAGACAAAATCGACCTTATTCCATGCCCTTCTGAGTCCCCAAATCTAAGTCCTGTGGAAAATCTGCGGTATACATCTCTCTGATTTACCTTGTGAAATGTTATTAATGGAATAAGTGCTGTCTTCCTGGCAAAATGGGATTTTACGAAGTATTAACAGTGGGGGTACCAATATGGGTAATTATTTCTTAAAGAAGGGTTTTTTCTACTGAATAAATGTACTCACATTTTAAGTAAATTTTTTTGGTTTAGGTTTTGAGTATTATTTTTATTATTCTGACAATTTCAGTATGAGATAATGTTGCCGCACTAAAAGATGGATTTAGTGCAAGGCTTTTCATATATCTTTTGCAGGGATGACAAAAGCTGTGAAGGATGCTGTGTAATTGGGAATATATATGTGAAATAAACACATACTGTGACATCTTAAGGACCACTAAAAACAGGCAACAATTTTGACAGTAGTTCAGAAAGCCTGTGGATCTCCTGACTTTAGATCACTTTTTTGGTCACCATCTCTGTTCAAAGATAACTTTAACCTTGAAATAACTGGGGGAAATATTTTCAGTTAGCCTTCCTTCCTCCATTTCTGGGAAAAATTACTTTAGCACTATAAATGCTGTGTCTCCACATTATTTATGTTGCTGTACACATAGATTTACTATAACAGCTAATTCCTGTGATTAAGAGATTTACAACGAACTGTATTGCGCAATAGTCATTATTAGTGTTAAATGAAAAGTATCATTAAAAACAAAAAAGAAAGAAAAAAACACTCATCAGCACAATTATATTTGAGTGAGTGAGGCAGTTAATTCATCTGTATATTAAATCTGCAGCAGTAAAGCTTATTATAAAAGTTTGCAGAAGTTGGAATTGTGAATGGGAGGGTGAGAGGTTTCTCATACACTCAAATTCCAATATGGCACCCTTGCATGATCATTGTAGGTAAAATTTAAAAGGAGAAAAGGTTTTTTACATCCCTACCAAATTGTTTATCATTAAATCAGCCGCACACATGATACTACTCAGTGCTCTTTAGCAAACATGTTGCTACAGTGTTTAAAAGTATAAAATACTGAGAAATACACGATTGGTTTGCTAGCAGTTAGCATGCTCAATTAGCAAAAGAACTAGGGAATCCCACAAGTTTTCCTAATTTGAGCTGGAACACGTTGACGTTAGTTTTAATGTTTAATTCCCAAATTAAAATTTATACTAATGACAAATAGAACTCAGCATAAGTAACCACCAGTCCTTGTTCCTAGATCACTTTCAAACATTAAACTCCAGTTAATTCCTTTGTATTTACTTTACAAAAAAATGATTAGCAAAGAGGCAGTCCAAGTACCACCACTGAACCGTGGGCTTTAAACCATTTACTCTCAAGTACCACCTTAGTAAATACAGTTTTCCAAGTAAAATTATCACATAAAAATAAAAAAAAGTCTTGCAACAGGACTAGAAGTTTGTCGTGTTGTAAAAACAAGAAAATTAAACAAGCAATGAAGTAAAAAAAAAACATTTTATCCATTAGAGCTGCTTGATTGGTTACAGGATGTGGTTTAAAAATGCATTTAATTTCTAACTCCAAGTTTGTAACAGGAAAAAAAAAAACGAAAAGCTTTTATGTCAGATTTCCATGTTTGAAGTCAGAGGTTTCTCCTGAGTACCAACTTGAAAATCCAACATGGCTGACTTTTGTGTCAAAAGTAGGCATAGTTGAAATAAAAAACTGTTGATTTGCACTTTTTTGTAGTTCATTAAATCTTTCACAGGAACAGTACTATACACCCTCCTCTTGTGAACATGCTGCTGCTGCTGTGCTTCATTGTACAAAATGCAGAGACATGCATTATAACTTGTATTGCTAGTAGTAGGTTAGCCTACTAACTCAACAGTTAGCAAATCCCACCTGCTTCTGAATTTGGAACCTGGAACGTGAATAAGTTGGGTTTGATGTCATTCCCACATCCAAGTTCTGACTTCAGGGTGAAATGAAACACTGCATAAATATCTAACTTATTCATATTTACCAAACACATGTCATAATTCCCATCATACCCAGCCCAAGTACCACCAGTTATACGAGTACCACAGTTTGAGAACTATGGATTTAAACCATTTCATTCAACATTATTCCTGGGAACATTTGTGACTGTGTGTGTGTTACCTTCTCTCTATTAACAACAGTGCTCCAGCACATGTGCAGGAGGCTTCCAACGACGAGTGGTTGTGTGCCAGGATGAAAACGGTTACCCTGCCAACAACTGTGAGGACCGCAGCCGACCCAGTGAGCAACAATCCTGTGAGTCAGGCCAATGTCCTCAATGGGTCTACGGCAACTGGGGAGAGGTGAGACGCCACTTCGTATAACTAAAGCTTAGATAAGCATTTGTTTTTAATTGTTCAAAAGGTTCATGCTTATTTTTGATTCTTATATAAACATGTCTAGTTTTGTTAACTTCTGGAAACTTTATTTATATTTTCGAATTCAAAAACCTCCATTTGTGTTGTCTTTAGTGCACTAAACCCTGTGGAGGTGGGATGAAGACAAGGTTGGTGGTGTGCCAGCGTCCCAACGGTGAGCGTTTCAACGATCTGAGCTGTGAGATCCATGACAAGCCACCAGATCAAGAGCAGTGCAATACTCAGCAGTGTCCTGCTAGCCCTCAGTGGAGCACAGACCCATGGAGCTCGGTACGCTCGTAAAAAAATACTCACATCTTTTCAAGTTTCCACCTTCTTACTGATACAACAGTCTTAAAGGGGCAAAATGACTGTGGTGCTTTTGCACAGAGATATTAGGTTTTTTTTGTTACACTTAATTTCATTTCCTGATTCCTCTCTGGTGATTGTAGAGTATTTCTTCGAGACATTTAGAACGTTATTTCTACTGCACTTAAATGACATGATGTCCTCACTTGCAATGTGCCAAAAAAACTGAAACATTACAACATGCTTCAGTGACAGCTGTGACAATATGAATATAAGATCACTTTGTATTACAAAGCTAATTCTGTAAAATATTGGTTTAAAGATAATTTATTTTTATTTTATTTTTATGTATATAACATTACCTTCAATATTTAAAGAACTCCTTGTATTCATACATTTAGCCAATCACTGTTCATATGCAAATACCTTTTATGTATATCAGGAAAATACCATAGATGCCTTTTTTATTATCCAAAGAATGTCTCATAATCCTTAAAAATGAGGTGTTACATTATACAGCTGTAAACATTATTTAGTGAGCATTATAAGTAGAATCAAGCATAGGATGTCAAGTGGGTTAAATGCTTTGTGTACGTATTTGTTTTATAAATCTTTTTGAAGTGGCTGTTTTTTTTTTTTATTCTGTTTGTCTTAAGGCACATATGGTTTTTTAGAGAAGTTACTAATTATTATAAGGCACTTTGTTTTACAGTTAATGTATTTATCGTCTGCTGCGTTGGTGCCTTTTAGTCGATCCACGTGTATTGGTTCTTACTGCCTGCATCTGCAGCAGAGAGCAGTCATCTTAGTTTAGACTCTAAAATAGAGAATGAGGGAGAAGTTCTAATGGGAGAATTAAGCTAACTACTACTCAAGAACACCACACACTTAAAATCAAATTTTCATGATCTAAAGCGAGTGAAACTCAGCCTTCCAAGCAGTTTAAGCATATGCTAAAGAAACTTTTAAATCTCACATTATCACTGCTAGATGTCTGAAATATCACGTTTTTGACTATAGAGTGGTTTTATATTTTCAGTCGAGTAAGTAGAAGACAGTAAAGTAATATGTTTGTGCTTTTTACTAAGCTGTTTTATTGAATTATTAACAAGGTAAAAAACTACCTAGATAAACTTATTGTATTTGATGTTTTGTAGCTCTATCACTAGCACCTCAATAAATACTTTAACTGCAAATGTTCCAAGTCGTTATTAAACTGATCCTATTTTCTATTTGAAACCAGTTATAAACCTCAGATATGTTGGTACCTGCCACCACATGCTTCATGGCAGCTGTTTTATGCTGATGCTGACTGACTTAAAACCATAGATATTAGCCCGAAAACAATTTCGGACTTGAATATAGTTAAGGGCTTCAATACACATCATTAAAAATTGCAACCTTATATATTCTTGAATTTAAACATGTAGTTAGCATAATAATTTGAAGGCCCTTTGGTTAAAAATACCTACTGTATACTGCTGTTTGTTGTAAAGCTAACTGGGTGTAAATATTTATGATTAAGTGTTTTGTTTAAACTAACAGTACAGTTTACAGTTTCTAGCTGTTTTAAGGGGAATGCTTATCGAGCGCATTGAGAGAACTGAACTGTCAGCTTTACCAAGCTTTAGATCCATGGTGCTGTAGTGTGCTGAGATTCAACAGATTACTAGACTCCAGCTGTGGTCAATGTTATTTGAAGCCTCGACACTCGATTGCTGGGTGCAACGACTTAGAGCATCGGCCGCAAGCTAAATGCACCTAATGTGGATTGTTTTATATAAATAATGTAATAGGGGCACATTTTTGATGTGCAGCTGATGCCCCTCAGATGCTGGCAATGTGATCTTAAAAGTGGGTGCAGTTTAGCTCAATTCTCCCATAGAATGTCACTCTTATCCCCCATACTGAGATTCTTACGACTGCTGTCTACTTTGGTATACTGACTGTTCATAACTGTTCCACAGAACTAAACTTGAAAAATATGTCCCATTAAGTACATGTCAACTCTGAAGTGCCTACAATGTCTCATATCAGTACTTTACAACAACCAACGACTGCTGTGCAAAGACTGTAAAATAATGTGTCTCAATGAGTTTGTGGGAATTATTGGAATTAATAACCTTTGTATTCCAATCTGTAGGATTGTTTTTATGCAGCTTTTCGTAGTGTGGCCAAAAAAGGTTTTGAAAGCTCTCTGCCCTAGCATTGCTTGATGGAAGTGTTTTATATATTTTTAGTTGATGTTTGTTTTGTACAGTAAGTACTAGGAATTTTTCAATGTATTCTCCTGTGTTACACTCCTTAATACCTCACTGGAAACAGAACACGACTCAACTAGCCATCAGACAATTATAGTGTGTTCTTCCTTGGTGCTTTTTGCCAAATAAGGGATGAGTGATGAGAATCATCACATTTTTGGTTTGTTTGGTTTTTCTTGTGGTGCATTGCTGTTTGATGCTGCCTGTTCTGTAATTGTATTTCATTCCATGCGCTTTTTGTGCACTGATAGCTAAATGCAAAGTGTATTACAGATTTGATTCAATATTGCTGTATTGTCATTAATTGTCAATCAAATACAGTTAATACCATTAGAAATGGGTTGCTAAACGTCGTGCTTCAGACATGGGGAGATTATTGGTGTTTTGTATCCAGAGCCAATCCAATTTGTCTACCTCAGTCTTGGTTATGATTTCTCTCTGTGCTCCATTTTTGTCATCCTTTGCACTGGAGAAATGTTGTCTCGCTGAGATGAAGGATGAGTTGTTGGTGCTATCCAGTGCAGGTGATGGCCCTAAACACAGATCTGAGGTTTTACACCTTGATATTGCTTATTTTCCGTTTTGATGAGAAAAGCAATGGTCCAGAATCTGTGGCTAGGAAACAACTTTGCTTACAGCCCACCTGGTTGACCCCTGGCCATAAATGTGTATAAATGTGTGAACTGACATCCCAAATTTTTTTAAGGGTTTGTTAACACAGCTATGAGTACTTTTCCTCAGCAATCATTTTCTAATAAGAACTATTTGCTTCAATGGCTGTGTCCAAATTTAGGGGCTGTATCCTTTGAAAGCAGCATTTTAGGCCAAATACGTCACAGCGATGCGACGAAGCCTGTCCGAATTCAAAGGCTCCTAAAAATGCCAATGAATAATGTGTCCTTTTCCCCAGATATGAGGGATGGGTGTCACTACACGCAAGTGCGATCCGTAAAGTCAGCTCATTTGTGCATGCGCAAACAAATTTACTTCCGGGAAGGCATTTTTTCTTTTATCTTATTTTTTCTTTCTTTTATCTTTTTTTGGGTGGGATGCTTGTTTTTGTATTTTATTGTAATCGTATAAATAGTACATGATTTAACGGAAATATCAAAAATACAGACAAAAATGGTTCATTTCGATTTACCATTTTATCTGCTCTGAGCATACGCAATGATTACGTCACAGAGCGAAAATTCTAATTCGTTTGAACATTTAAATCTCTCTCTGGGCTGTACACTGCAACTGTGTTGATCACAGAATGGATCCGTTTGCAGTCTTTCGCCACCTGCATTTTTTTCTGGAAAAGGAAACGTTATCAAAAGGTGTGGATATTTATTCCAGGAAAAAAATAAAATGTATGTCTCCACAAGAGGGAGACATGCCTCCTTTGGAGACATCAGAGAAAGGTCAATCTTTGGACCTGTCAATCTGTTATCAGATTGACAGCGTAAATACGTTAATGTTCAATCAATAAGTCTAATAAACAATTTTCTACTAAAATGTATTTTTTAACAAAATAATGACAATTGTTAAGTGAATTATAGCATTGTCTAGGAACGTTGGTCATTTTAATAGCAAGTAATAATTTAATATCATAAATATGTTCGCTTTAAAGATTTACATTTTAATAATATCAAAATGTGTATTACATATGTTATATTAAAATGATTTGCAGGATTTAATATAGCACACCGTTATAATTAAGGATTGAAATAATTATTTCCAGTACTGTTTAAACGACTAAAGCGCATTCAAAAGCGGTCCTGAAGTAATTCTGTTTGCACATGCGCAAATTAGCTGATGGCTCGCTATACCGGTGGAGGACGCCTCGTTTTCATTCTTCTGCTGGGTTTTCCCAATGGGTGAAAGTTAAAAACAGATATAATTCAGTCAGGTGATATTTACCGATTAAGGTTTGGTTTATTTAGTATTATTATTATCAACAAATATAATGATTTATACTTTGTATACAAAGTTAATATGTTAGTTAATATGTCAAAATTATTTTGAACATTTTCAAATGCTGTTTAACGAATGAACAACGAAACAAGCTTACAAGCCATTAGGAATAATAAAAACCATGTGCAGTTAGTGGAGACAGCAGGGTTAACCTTCGAGCTCCATTTTTACGGCTTCACTGCTTTGTGTTCACGCTGTCACGGTTGCTAGGTGACAGAAGCTACGCTGAGGCAAGGGCGTGTCCTGTCCAAATTCACAGCCGATCACTTCCGGCCTTCGCGGTTTTTGCGGCCATGGGAGGACCTGGCTGATGCAGCCCCAGAATTTGGACACAGCCAATGACTCCCATCTGTGATTGTAAAGGGGCAACAAATCTACAGCTAGGCTACATTCCTGACAAATCGCAGCAGATTTTAGTGTTCCCTGTTAAATATTTCTGTGTGCAGTTTGATAAATGTGTGGTACGGTATTTAGTGCAAAAAACACTACTAAAATAAAATTAACAGGCTCTTAAAATAAGTAATTCTATGTCTCTTATTCACAAATGGCAGTATTAGTCTGTTTCCAGAATATTTCTGTATATTTATGTTTACTTGTATTTATTGTTCATTATCATGCTGTCAATATTAAATTTTTTTATGATTTTGTTGGATTTCTGTGCATTTCCAGAAAAGGTCATGATTAAAGTGAAGTAGAGGTAATATTCAAAGCGTTTATTTCATTCTTATTTGAATCAACAATACATCTCTTGTCATATACAGTGACCAAAGGTAACTGAAAAACAAGGGAAATGGAAAGTAAAGGGATGGTACAGGATGTTTTGAGTAAGGTTCTGTTACAAGGCTTTAAGCAGTTAATGTTACGTGCAGTAAATAACTCTCCATTTAGTATTAATCCAGATTAGTTGGTCCAGGAGGCTGAAGCTAATGGATAGTCTGAGAGGAGCCAAGAGAGGAGAGGAGCAAAGACCAAAGTGTATTGGGCGATTAATTACATTAGAGCAAATTATAATTAAACAGCACATCCCCAATGATCTTGCTGTGCAAAACGTTTACTGAGAACAGGACACGTAACAAGTAGTTTCCAGCCAGAGCAACTAATTAATAGAAAAGGCAGGTAAGAAATCAATAAACATCATTAACATAAACTGCTATAGTGCTTTTGCTATTTACACCACTTGTATATCTGGTAGTTACTTTGACTGGAAAGACTTTACATGTTCCAATTGTGAGTAAATTTCACCTAGGAAACCCCCTCCCCTTTTATCTCTGTTTTCTGTAAAAATAATTATTGGCTACTGTGTAACTAAAGTGCCCGATGCAAACATGATGATAGTTTAAGAGTTCATAAAATAGAATTTAGAGAAATTACTTTGATGTTTTAGAGATTGGAGTTGTTTTAAAGTTCACTTTAGTCTAGGCTCCTCTTGGATTAGCCCTTAGCTTCAGCCTCCAGGTCCAGCTAATCTGGATTTATACTGCATGAAGTAGGTGCTTACAACCTTTCAACAGAACCTCACTTCAAAAGTCCTATTCTTTTTAAACCTTGCTACTGGAAATGAAAAATTATGTTGATTTACCTTAAACTTGTTATAACTCCCTGATGTGAAGTACATGTCAAACTTCTCCGGATCAGTCATGAAACGGAAAAAGAATAATAATTGCTTGCTTTTCAGGAGACCTTAGCATAACCTTCTATAAAGCAAACAGAATAACTTTGCAACATTTCTCATGTAGCTATTTGGAACTCAATGGTTTTTGGAAAGATTAAGCTAAGAAACATCCTGCAAAGCACACATAATGAGTTTTCCTTCAGTAAAAATGCATAAATGACTGGACAATATTTTTCTCTTATGTGATCGTGGTCTTTACTATTTATTCACATCTTCATCAGATATTTCCATCCAGCTGAATCTCTGCCCTGTTTTGTGACACTGCCTTGCTATGCTTACGAACTCATTTACTGGGCTCAGTCACTGAAAAAAACACATCAGTGCTTTTTTTATGATCCATGGTGGCACAAGCGTGGCTTTGAACTTGCTAGGCCTCATTATTCTGGTCTGCTGTGTCCTGGTGACTTCGAATCCAATGTGAACCTGGAATAAGGGGAGGTGTCAGCAAGGCACTACAGTAGTGTCAAAGGTCGCCTTTAAATGGGAGTCCCCTTTCTAGATTATTATTCTTTCATCATATGTAGAATTGAGCTAATTTAGGATTAAAAGGTTATCTCTATCACATTTGATCATATTGTTATTGAACAGAAATGTGTTTACCTATAGGGTTTTGCTACCCAGCTGGAGAAGTACAGAACCCTACTGAAGTGGGAGAGTTTGCGCCACTGCAGGAAAAAAGTGAAAGTGGGAGTGACTTGAACAAAGCCCCATCCTTAGTGGTTTGAACTGGGCTGTAAAAACTCAATTTAAAGAGTTAAATCTTGACTGAAAGGATCAATTTTACCACTTGACAGTTAAATTCAAATAAATACCTATACATACCAATACATACCTATATTTTGCCTTTAAGTGATAGAAAAAAAAGATCTTTTAGTCTGCAATACCCTTTACCCCAAGTTCTTATCCAAAGAAAAGACATAAGCAACACAGTCAAAATAAATTTTATTAATGTTGAAATACCATATCTTCAAAACAGTGTTTATTGCACATTTTCTGTCTAATCAATGAAAAAAATTGATCACTCTATCAGTTGAATGATTCAACGTTCCACCAAGTTGCAAATTTTGAACAAACGTAGCACATCACATATTTTTTTTTTTTTTATCTACAAAGAGGAATAAGAGTTTCAATGGTTTTTCCTCAAATCCACTTACCTTTCCTCCTCCTTGAACGAGGTGAGAGGTCGCGGTGAGTTCCCTTGCCAGTCTGGACAAAGTTGCACGCTGGGCTATGCACCCGTTCAACCCAGAGCCTGTCGCTTTATATCCATGTGAAACGCCCCCTTTTATTTTTCCAAGCACAGTCAATCCCAGCTCCTGTAACCCTACTGTGTGTGTGCATGCCTGTCACACCAAGTTAGACCTTCGATAACTCGGTGAACCCGGACATGAAAAAACTGCTACTGGATGAACAGGCGTGTGTTGGTACTGGGCTTTACCCTTCATAAAACATCTAACATTTCAATTTATTTTACCACATTTTTTATATTTTTCTCCATGCTGATTTAGTTTCAATTGAACCTGAGATTTTGAAAAGTTCGACATTTTTTTTTATTGATTAAACAAAGAATAACCACTGATTTCCGTTGCTCTCCTTTACCTGCTTCAGTGCTCAGCATCATGCGGAAGAGGTGTCAAATTCCGTAAGGTGAGCTGTGTGATCGGATCCGGCCGCTCCATCCCAGAGGAAAACTGCAGACACTCGTCCCCCAAACCCAGCAGGCAGAGGCGTTGCCGAGGTGGAAGATGCCCAAAGTGGAAGACTGGCAGCTGGGGAGAGGTAGGACGCTCTTCGCCATTTTGGTTCTAACGCAGCCAGACTTATCAGCATCATCCCCGCCTCCCCCACCTCTTGCTCTTACACTTTAATGCTTACCAGCTTGTTTGCTACTCTATGTGCAGTGCAACCTGACAGTATTTACACACTATGCACAACTACTAACTAGGACAGGGTGCCTTTACAGCTCACAGCATGGTGGGCCAAGGCCAGATGCAAACAGAGAGCCTGAAACCAAGGGTGTGACAGTTTAGCCCAGACCGTTGAACAGCTGGATGGAAGTGAACTCTTTGATCTCAAGTCCAGCCAAAGTAAATCTACCCTTCTCTGTATTTTCTCTTCCTTTGCCCCTCGCCTTCCTTTCCTAACTGTCCCTTGTATCCTCTCCCTCAATGTAGCCTGTGCCTCCACAATGGAAACCACATGTTGGTCTTTTTACTTCAGTGTGCTACAAGAGGGCTTTCTCTCGCGTCACGTTTCCAGACAAACTAACAGAATGCACCTGGGTGTCTGCATTGTGCTTGTTCCATCTTTCTTTTCATTCTTTTACAAGCTTCCCCGACCCCATTTTCTCTGAAATCCCTCCACTGCTTGAGGCAGTGAAACACAATTGTTGTGCACATGTGAAGGGAGGATTTGCTTCTCCCAAAACAGCTGTGGAGCAGCACGCATGCCAGGAGTAAATGTTACTGCTCTCTATGCTTACAGCCAAGAGGAGCAAAGAGGATGCTGGAAGGCAAATACAGTGCCTTGCTCAAGTATTTATACTGCTGAAACTTTTTCATCTGTTGTCATGTTATAACCACAAAGTTTTATTTTATTGAGTTTTTTGGTAACAGACCAACTCAAAGTAGTGCAAAATTGTGAACAGGAAGGAACATTATACATAGGTTAATTTATTTTATTTTACCAAAAAAAAAAAAAAAAAAACGAAAAGTTTGCAAAACATGCAAAACAGTCAGCCCCCATTCTTCTGATAACCTTGAATAAAAAAAAAAACCATGCAACCAAATTAGATGATTTTTGTCTTCAGAACACACCTAGTTGGTAAATTTAGCCCATCTGCATGTAATTTAATCAAATTATAAATCCAGCTGTTCTGTGAAGGCTTCAGAGGTTTGTTACAGAACATTAGAGAACAAACAGCAGGATGGAGACTGAGGAATACAGACAAGTCAGGGATAAAATTGTAGGGAACCCTTAAGCAGGGTTAGGTTATAAAACAATATCCCACGTTTTGAACATTTCACAGAGCTCCATATAATCTATTATCTGGCTTCGGCGGAAAACATGGAAACTGGTCAGAGTTGTTAGGAAGATGGATGGAGCAGGGGAAATGTATGAAGAAAATCTGTTAGAAGCTTCAAAAGACTTAAAACTCGAGTAGAGGTTCACCTTCCAGCAGGGCAACAACCCTATACATACAAGCCAGAGCTACAATGGAATGATTTAGTTCAAAGCATATTCATGTGCTACAATGGTCCAGTCAAAGTCCAGAACCCAATTAAGAATCCATGGCAAGAGCTGAATACTGCGATTTAGAGACACTAATTCCAGCGAAAGGTGGTTATACACACTACTGAGTTAGGGGGACTAAATACAAATTCACACCAAACTTTTCAGGTATTTTATTTGTTTAATAAACTGTGGCTCAGTGGGAAGAGTAGTCGTCTTGCAATCAGAAGGTTGTGGGTTTGATTCCAGCTTTCTCCTGCCATATGTTGATGTGCCCCTGGGCAAGGCACTTAACCTCAAGTGGCCTACCGATCTGTGTATCAGTGTATGAATGTGTGAGTGTTAGTGAGTGCGATTGGGTGAATGTGGCGCTAGTGTAAAGAGCTTTGAGTGGTCTGTATGACTGGAAAAGCGCTATATAAGTTCAGTCCATTTACCATTTAAAAAAAACCTTTGAAACTATGTATCTTTTTTCCTCCATTTCACAGTTACTATTTGGTGTTGGTCTACCAGGTAAAATCCCAATAAAATACATTGAAGTTTGAAATTGTAACATGACAAAATATGAATAACTAATACTTTTGTGAGGCACTATTATGTATTGTGTAGACCCACGCAAAGTCTCTGAACTTTGAAGCACAAACAGAAGCATTTCTCCTTTTATTTCTGTAATGATGTGTAAAAGTTCTTTCTCTAATCTGTAAATAAAATACTTGTAATATCACAATAGTGCAGTGGGAACAATAGTCTTGCATTTCCAAAAGTTGTGGGTTTGATTCCAGCTTCCTCCTGTCACATGTCAGTGTGCCCCTGGGCAAAACACTTAACCCCAGGTTACCTACCATCTGCATATTGGTGTGTGGATGTGTGTGTCTTAGTGAGCGAGACTGGGTCAATGTGGATCTAGTGTAAAGCGCTTTGAGTGGCCGGTATGACTAGGAAAGCACTATAAAAAGTCTGTCCATTTAGTATTGATATCTGTGGAAAATGGTACCAAGAGAAATGTTTATTTTGATCCAAAATGCATGAAAATAAACTTGATAGCTGAAAAAAAAACATACATGGACATTTGTTAGAATCACTTCATGTTTAAGTACAGATGACACCATTATTTTTCTCTGTTAGAAATGATTTCAAACAATTAAAATGTGTTTATATCTATAAACAGGCTGGCAACATAAGGCAGAGAAAACAAATCGTAAAATGTCTCATTTGGATGAATTTAGTGAATATGAAATTCAACGTTATTGTAGTTATTTCCAAAAAACACATGCAACCCTGCATGATAAATAGATTTTGCACTACACATTTTTATGGTTAAAAAAGCAGGACCGACGTGGTTTAGCTAATAAACAATAGGTGCACTACATTTATAGTTACTGATGTCGTAGTGTCCTGTACCATCCCTTTAATCCATGTTTCTATTTACACATCCAACATAAAATATATGTATGAATATTTTATAAGTTACAACAGATGGGCGAATAAAAATCAACCAGGGTTAATCTTAATTAGCCAAAAACTCGAGAGACTTTGTCTTCATAGTTAGAGGTAAACTGAACCCTATTTCTACTAAAATAGATCGAGTGACTGAGGTTTTACCTCCCCTGCTTTCAGTGTTCAGCCTCATGCGGTGACGGAGTTCAGCGGCGGGAGGTTTTCTGCCAGGTTGGAGACCACCGCAGCCCCGCCGAGACCGGCTGTGTCCAGCGCTCCCGTCCGGCGTCCAGCCAGAGCTGCCGTGTCGCAGACTGTCCCTCTCGGTACCGGTGGAGAGAAGGGGACTGGCAGGCGGTAAGTCGGAGCGGATACCAGTACGTTTTAAACCATAAAGTCTATAAGCCAAAACAGGTAGTTTCACCTTTCTGTCTTACCTGGCATTGGACGGATGTGCTCCGTCATCTCTGGTAAAGTGGAGTCGCTCCTCCCGTTGGAGGCACTACTGCATGGACAGAATGCCAGAGAGAGGGGGAAGAGGGTAGGGCAGAGGGTGTGGGTTTTTATTTTTTCTCTCCCAAAGAGCGGGAATTCTTAGGGACTTGCATTGGAGGAAAAATGTCATGTTATTCGAAATCCCGCAAAAGTTCCTAAATGCGTCACACAGCTGCAATTGAAATTGCGCACCTGTGTGATTGGAAGTTGGAGTCAGACGGGGCTGCGGGTGGGTCAGTATTAAAAAGTGGATTTTACCAAAACTCAGGGGAAAGGTTAAGAGCCTTTTTAATTTGCAAGATGTCTGGGTTGTTCCGAATGGGTCTTCGTATGCCTAGGAGAAAGAGCTGATAAATGGAATATCTGAGATACAGATTTCCTTATGTAGCATTTGTTCAATTTCTGTCTACTGTCTGATGGATCTTTTCAAATCCATTTTACGATATACAGGTCCTTCTCAAAATATTAGCATATTGTGATAAAGTTCATTATTTTCCATAATGTCATGATGAAAATTTAACATTCATATATTTTAGATTCATTGCACACTAACTGAAATATTTCAGGTCTTTTATTGTCTTAATACGGATGATTTTGGCAAACAGCTCATGAAAACCCAAAATTCCTATCTCACAAAATTAGCATATTTCATCCAACCAATAAAAGAAAAGTGTTTTTAATACAAAAAACGTCAACCTTCAAATAATCATGTACAGTTATGCACTCAATACTTGGTCGGGAATCCTTTGGCAGAAATGACTGTTTCAATGCGGCGCGGCATGGAGGCAATCAGGCTGTGGCACTGCTGAGGTCGTATGGAGGCCCAGGATGCTTCAATAGCGGTCTTTCGCTCATCCAGAGTGTTGGGTCTTGAGTCTCTCAACGTTCTCTTCACAATATCCCACAGATTCTCTATGGGGTTCAGGTCAGGAGAGTTGGCAGGCCAATTGAGCACAGTGATACCATGGTCAGTAAACCATTTACCAGTGGTTTTGGCAGTGTGAGCAGGTGCCAGGTCGTGCTGAAAAATGAAATCTTCATCTCCATAAAGCTTTTCAGCAGATGGAAGCATGAAGTGCTCCAAAATCTCCTGATAGCTAGCTGCATTGACCCTGCCCTTGATAAAACACAGTGGACCAACACCAGCAGCTGGCACGGCACCCCAGACCATCACTGACTGTGGGTACTTGACACTGAACTTCTAGCATTTTGGCATTTCCTTCTCCCCAGTCTTCCTCCAGACTCTGGCACCTTGATTTCCGAATGACATGCAGAATTTGCTTTCATCCGAAAAAAGTACTTTGGACCACTGAACAACAGTCCAGTGCTGCTTCTCTGTAGCCCAGGTCAGGCGCCTCTGCCGCTGTTTCTGGTTCAAAAGTGGCTTGACCTGGTGAATGCGGCACCTGTAGCCCATTTCCTGCACACGCCTGGGCACGGTGGCTCTGGATGTTTCTACTCCAGACTCAGTCCACTGCTTCCGCAGGTCCCCCAAGGTCTGGAATTGGCCCTTCTCCACAATCTTCCTCAGCGTCCGGTCACCTCTTCTCGTTGTGCAGCGTTTTCTGCCACACGTTTTCCTTCCCACAGTCTTTCCACTGAGGTGCCTTGATACAGCACTCTGGGAACAGTCTATTCGTTCAGAAATGTCTTTCTGTGTCTTACCCTCTTGCTTGAGGGTGTCAATAGTGGCCTTCTGGACAGCAGTCAGGTCGGCAGTCTTACCCATGATTGGGGTTTTGAGTGATGAACCAGGCTGGGAGTTTTAAAGGCCTCAGGAATCTTTTGCAGGTGTTTAGAGTTAACTCGTTGATTCAGATGATTAGGTTCATAGCTCGTTTAGAGACCCTTTTAATGATATGCTAATTTTGTGAGATAGGAATTTTGGGTTTTCATGAGCTGTATGCCACAATCATTCGTATTAAGACAATAAAAGACCTGAAATATTTCAGTTAGTGTGCAATGAATCTAAAATATATGAATGTAAAATTTTCATCATGACATTATGGAAAATAATGAACTTTATCACAATATGCTAATATTTTGAGAAGGACCTGTATTGTAGTCTGTGTACAAGGTAATATTCATAAAAAATTGGAAGTTCCTATCTATATAACAGAGTAGTAAAACGTTACACTAACAAAACTACTCAAATTGTTTGTCATACCATTACTGTAGTTCACAGAAAGTTCTGGCTGAGTTTTCTCATACTATTTGAAGAATAAATTATTGCAGGGTTGCCTCTTTCCCACATGTTGCTGCACATTGCCTGTCAGCTGCTTGAATGAAGGCTGCAGAAATAAATATCAGTTTTACAGCAATTTAAAACTTTTTATTTTTGGTATTTTAGACCGACTGAATTGAATTTACTAGTAGGCTCTTGATAAATAAAGCTAAAGTTACAGGAGAATTTAAAGATTATTGTAGGACACCTGCTGGTTTTCAGGTCCCTAAAAAGGGTCTTAGCTTGCTTATGCAAACTGACTGCCTCAGTTTTCCCATTACTTTTCATCTTTATTATTTGGATGCAAGCTGTTCTCTAAAAAAATTCTGATATCAAAAAGTGCCAATTAGTTTGAAAAGTTTAAGAGCACTTTTTGCTCAGTTAAACTCACTTTCTGTATGCTGGAGGTTTTGGTCGTTTCCAAAGGAAACTACAGAAGGAGTTTCTTCCTTATCAAGTTCACTTGATGTCAGATTTGGGTCAAGAAGCAGCGTGAACTGTATTTCTGGAAACATAGCCTAATTAGCAATGAGAAGAGTATGCAGGTCCCTGCTTTTGGGTTCCAATTATTTTCTGAATACCATTCAAACAGCTGAATCTGCAAGGGTCAATATATGTTTTCTTCCTTTCTGTTTAAATCGGATTAATTTTCCAAGAATAGCGTGTTATTTTGTGCATGATTTTGTCCCGGTAGATTGAAGCTCCATGGCAAATTGATGTAATGTTTATATGTCTTAGCGATACTTTTACGCAGACATACTAAAACTGTAGTGCCTTTCAACACAACGTAATGCAGCTCTTCCAGTTGTCAGAATTCAGCATTACAGGAGTGATGAGGAGCAGCTGCAGCAGGATGTAGCCATGATGATACTCCTGATGCAGCTGGACTGTTTCAAGTAATTGACTGAAATGTCACAGTGTTTGACATTTCTCTTCAGTCTGTATACACTTTTACTCTAAACCTTCAACCAACTTCCATCTTTTGATTGACAAATCATCATATTTTCGTATATTTATGGTTATGTCTTTTATCTTACAGTTCTTGAAGCAATGTGCTGTTTTTGCTCCTGTCCATTCTTTGTGCTTTAGTAAATGAGAGACAAGACTGAATGTGCTAAATAATGATGAATATTCACTGCATGCCAGATAATTAAGATAGTTTTTACATCATGACATGGGCTGGTATGTTGGAGATTCTCACAGTATCATAACTTTTTTACACCAATTACATCAATATTTAAAACAAATAGCCTGATTTGAATGCTTTCATATAAAAAAGCAGCAATTACTACTACTGCTGCTAAAATAATAAAACATATTGATTATTACAGTTATAATAATGCTATCTATACCGTATATATTTGCCTTTTTGATACATAGTCTGCAGTAGAAATATAGATTTGTAATTATATATAGTCATTTTCAAGTGCTTATTACACAGAATATTATACCTGCTCTTTATAGAGCAACACAAGTATAACAATCTGAAATGAACTGGTTAATAAGTTAGGCTAGCTGTAGCCAACCTAAAGTCAGCTGCTTAAAATATATTGCTCATAGGTAGCTGCATTACCTTAATTAGAGTAATGGGTGGCACTCCTTTAGTTTCTCCACCATGATTTTCCATCCTTTTTTCAACCCAGCCCAATTTGTCTTTGTTGTAAGCACGGGAAGAATGTAGGATTTTTATTTTGACCAGTTGCGTGGCAGTGCGCAGCAACAGGTAAAGGGTGGACACACTGTTCCATGTGTCATACAATTGGGAAAAACAAGCTAGTCACTTGAGAGTTTTCTCTCTTATCTCTTAAAAAAAGGATGCTAAACCATAGCAGTTTTGAAAGTGTATGCTTTAATACTGGTGACCAGCCCATTTCTGCACCTGATACATATGAGTAATATAATAATTGAGTAACATTTTCTTTCTTCCCACATGGCTTTTCCTCCTCTTTTGTTTTGACATTTTACTCTGTTGTTCTGTGAGTTAAAGCAAAAAATAATTCCTCTTACTTCTTCTTTCTCAGCCTCCATTATACTCTGCTCAAAAAAATAAGGGGAACCCTCAAATAACACATTCTAGATCTGAATGAATGAAATATTCTCATTGAATACTTTGTTCTGTACAAAGTTGAATGTGCTGACAACAAAATCACACAAAAATCATCATCATCAATGGAAATGAAATTTATTAACCAATGGAGGCCTGGATTTGGAGTGACACACAAAATTAAAGTGGAAAAACACACTACAGGCTGATCCAACTTTGATGTAATGTCCTTAAAACAAGTCAAAATGAGGCTCAGTATTGTGTGTGGCCTCCACGTGCCTGTATGATCTCCCTACAACACCTGGACATGCTCCTGATGAGACGGTGGATGGTCTCCTGAGGGATCTCCTCCCAGACCTGGACTAAAGCATCCGTTGGTGGATGGAGCGAGACATGATGTTCCAGATGTGCTCAATCGGATTCAGGTCTGGGGAACGGGCGGGCCAGTCCATAGCTTCAATGTCTTCATCTTGTGGCCCTCCAAAGAAATGCCACCCCACACCATTACTGACCCACTGCGAAACTGGTCATGCTGAAGGATGTTGCAGGCAGCAGATCGCTCTCCACGGTGTCTCCAGACTCTGTCACGTCTGTCACATGTGCTCAGTGTGAACCTGCTTTCATCTGTGAAGAGCACAGGGCGCCAGTGGTGAATTTGCCAATCCTGGTGTTCTCTGGCAAATGCCAAGCGTCCTGCACGGTGTTGGGCTGTGAGCACAACCCCCATTTGTGGACGTCGGGCCCTCATACCATCCTCATCGAGTCGGTTTCTAACCGTTTGTGCAGACACATGCACATTTGTGGCCTGCTGGAGGTCATTTTGCAGGGCTCTGGCAGTGCTCCTCCTGTTCCTCCTTGCACAAAGGCGGAGATAGCGGTCCTGCTGCTGGGTTGTTGCCCTCCTACGGCCTCCTCCACGTCTCCTGGTGTACTGGCCTGTCTCCTGGTAGCGCCTCCAGGCTCTGGACACTACGCTGACAGACACAGCAAACCTTCTTGCCACAGCTCGCATTGATGTGCCATCCTGGATGAGCTGCACTGCCTGAGCCACTTGTGTGGGTTGTAGAGTCCGTCTCATGCTACCACGAGTGTGAAAGCACCACCAACATTCAAAAGTGACCAAAACATCAGCCAGAAAGCATAGGTACTGAGAAGTGGTCTGTGGTCCCCACCTGCAGAACCACTCCTTTATTGAGTGTGTCTTGCTAATCACCAAAGATTTCCCCCTGTTGTCTATTCCATTTGCACAACATGTGAAACTGATTGTCAATCAGTGTTGCTTCCTAAGTGGACAGTTTGATTTCACAGAAGTTTGATTTACTTGGAGTTATATTGTGTTGTTTAAGTGTTCCCTTTATTTTTTTGAGCGGTGTACTTTTGTTGCAACTATAGAGAAAAAATTTAATGTTTTGCTGTATTTTTTTTCTGTCCTGTTTCCTCAACAGTGCAGTAAGTCCTGCGGATCGGGCCATCGAAGGCGAGCATTGCAGTGTGTTGATTACAACCGACATGAGGTCCATGAAATGTACTGTGTGAACGAGATCAGACCGCCAGTCATAGAGAGCTGCAACACACAGGCTTGTGAACTAGTCTGGATCACTGGGGAATGGACAGAGGTGAGCAGATAAGATGTCTTTGTGCTAATTCTCTCTCATCTTTCAAGTCACACTTTTGTTTAAGGAGAAATACTGTTCTGCCTTCATGCCATTGATTTCCTCTTTCCTTCAGTGCTCAGTGAGCTGTGGTCAGGGCTACCGTCAGCGTCTCGTCTCCTGCAGTGAGGTGCATGTGGAAAATGACAACTATGATTACGGTCATCAGTCTTTGTCCAACTGCCCTGGAACCCCCCCAGAGAGCTACATGCCCTGTAGTCTGGGCTCATGCCCACTTCCACAGGAATGGAGGGCTGGAATCTGGGGACCGGTGAGCTAGATTCTCCAGCCAAAACTGTCTAGTCATCAATGACTTCATTACTGACCATGATCTTGATGTTATGTTTTTAACAGAAACATGGTTACAGGAATTTAATGAAGCTCCCATTCTGATAGAGGCGAACTACAATTTTCTTTGTGAGAGCAGACAGCAAAGAAAAGGTGGAGGGGTGGCCACTTTGTTTAAAGATTTATTAGAGTGTAAAAACGTATTTCTGGTCAAATTTGACTGTTTTGAATATTTTGCTCTCCGGGTAAAGAGCCCTGTCCGAACCATGTTCTTGAATATTTACCGGCCTCCTAAGTCCAAAACAAACTTTGTCAGTGATTTTAATGAGCTTTTATCTGTGATTTGTGTTTATTATGACTTTAATTATTGTGGGAGACTTCAACATTCACATGGACAATCCTGAAGACAGAAGTGTAATAGATCTATGTGACACTCTTAGATATTTTGGTTTGACTCAACATGTTAAACAGCAAATGCACAAACAGGGACATATTTACAGATTTATTCTTCTACCTCCACTTTGCCCTGTAACACTGTAGATGAGCTGGTAGATAACTTTCGTTCTAAAATCTCGGACATCATTGATTCAATTGCTTCAATTAAAGTGAAAGTCGTTTCTGGGAAGAAAATGTCTCCGTGGAGAAGTGCTCCACCAGTCAGAAGTGAAAAAAGGGAGTGTCGAAAAGCTGAACGCAGGTGGCGAAAGACTGGACTCCATGTTCACTGTATTATCTATAAAGAGAGACTATACAGATATAACCTACAACTGAAAAATGCAAGAGAATCTTTCTTCTCTGTTTGTGCATCTGTTTGTGCATTATTTGCCATGGTCGACAGGTTATTAAACCCTCCTGTAACTGTAGCATCTGAACTCCACTCTACCAGGGCCTGCAATGAATTTGCTAAATTCTTTACTGAAAAAACCCAAAAGATCAGAGAGGCAGTCAGCACATCCACATCAACTCCAGTACCAATGTTGTCTCCAACTAGAACTGATTTTGACAAAATTTCCCAATTTCACCAAATAAACTACAAAAACCTAGAAGAAATCGTACAGCAACTAAGCTCTTCTTCCTGCTGTCTCGATGTTTTACCCACAGCTTTCCTTAAGAAAGCTTTGTCTGTAATAACATCTGATTTAACACAAATAATAAACACGTCCCTTTTGTCAGGTGTTTTCCTCCAGGTCCTAAAAACAGCAATTATCAAACCTCTATTGAAAAAGAGCAATTTGGACAAGCTGCTACTACAGAACTACAGGCCTATATCAAACCTCCCCTTCATCAGTAAGATTATTGAAAAAGCTGTGTTTTAGCAGTTAAACAACTTCCTAATAATGACCAACCGCTTCGATGTCTTCCAGTCAGGCTTCCTGCTCATCACAGTACAGAGACTGCTCTTGTCAAGGTGTTCAATGACATCCGTATAAATGCAGACTGTGGAAGAACCACAGTGCTGGTATTATTGGACCTTAGTGCAGCATTCGACACTGTTGATCATTCCATTTTATTAGAGCGCCTGGGAAACTGGGTCAGCCTTTCTGGTACAGCACTCAGTTGGTTTAAATCCTACTTGAAGGACAGGGACTTTTTTGTGTCAGTAGGTAACTTTACATCAGAGAGCACAAAAATCACATGTGGCGTTCCCCAAGAATCCATCTTAGGGCCCCTTCTATTCAATATCTACATGCTCTCCCTAACTCAGATTTTAATAAACAACAACATAAGTTATCATGCAGACGACACACAGCTATACGTTACGATGTCACCAGGTGACCATGAACCCATTCAAGCGCTGGGTAAATGCTTAGAAGAAATCAATGCATGGATGGTCCTAAATTTTCTTCAGCTCAATCAAAACAAAACTGAAGTAATAATCTTTGGACCAAAGGAAGAGCGTTTAAAAGTTAGCACACAGCTTTAGTTAATACAGCTAGAAACCACCAGTCAGGCTCGAAACCTGGGTGTAGTGATGGACTCAGACCTGAACATTCAGAGGCACATAAAGACAGTAACAAGGTCAGCCTTCTATCACCTAAAGAACATCTCCAGGATTAAAGGACTAATGTCTCAGCAGGACCTTGAAAAACTAATTAATGCATTCATCTTTAGTAGAATTGATTACTGCAATAGTGTCTTCACAGGTCTGCCTAAAAAGTTGATCAGACAGCTGCAGTTGATCCAGAACGCTGCTGCCCGCGTCCTCACTAGAACTAAGAAAGTGGAGCACATCACCCCGGTTCTAAAGTCCCTACACTGGCTCCCTGTAGCTCAGAGAATAGACTTTAAAATACTTCTGCTAGTCTATAAATCACTGAATGGTTTAGCACCAAAATACATTACAGACTTGTCAGACCTCTCAGGTCTTCTCGCTCAAATCTACTCTGCATACCCAGAACCAGAACCAAACATGGAGAAGCAGCTTTTAGTTCTTATGCTCCACTAATCTGGAATAAACTCCCAGAAAACTGTAAAAGCGCCAAAACCCTAAGTTGCTTTAAATCAAGATTAAAAACTTATTTGTTTAGAGTGGCCTTTGACTGTGCCATTTAGGCATGATTAGTTGCGTTTTCAGTCCAATTTTCCTTTCATTTTCTTGTCCATCATTCTATTCTTTTTATTTTATTTTATTTTACTTTTTTAAATTACGTCTGTTGTTTGATTTTATCATTTGATTTGTTTTTCTGTGTCTGTATCTGTGTTTATTTTCTTTGTGATTGTATTTTTAATTGTATGTACAGCGCTTTGAGTGTCTCGTTGCTGAAAAGCGCTATATAAATAAACTTACCTTACCTTACCTTAATAAGCACTGGGGAAACATGATTAATATTATCTGCACAAGCACTGGGTCTCAGTGTAACCTTTAAGTGTCTTTTCTACAAAAAACTGCTTTCTAAAAGTGTGGACACCAACCTGCAGTTATTTAAAGCTTTACAGCCTAAAACAACAAAAGGCCTCTTTTACCTCTTAAGCTAGGAATGACGCATCTACAGTTTCAAATTCAATTCAAATTCAAAAATACTTCATTAATCTCAAAGGGAAATTAAATATTTGCACACAAACTATTATGATGAAATAAAGCGTACGGAACAGGGAAGAGGGAATAATTTGCAGCAAAATCCAAAAGGTTTATCTTTTTAAAATTGTTATAGAATGTTTACATTTTCCCCAGAGCCTAAAAAATAAAAAGGAGTAGGCATTGGGCCTGTTGGGCCATGTGAGCTGTCATTATCCTAAAGGGAATTTATATTCCTAGACAACTCCAAAGTTTATTACAGGGTTAACACACAATGCAGAGAGTTTATTTGGACTGAAAACAGAACACCCAACAGATAAAATTACACCAAATTGAAGTTACCGTGACATTGTGGTTGTTTCCCTTTATTCAGTGCTCAGTAAGCTGTGGGGATGGAGTGATGGAGAGGACAGTGCAGTGTGTGTCATCAGATGGACAAGAAAGCAACAGATGTTCTCCAGATGCAGAGCCTGAAACCAGAAACGTCTGCGCTAATCCAAGCTGTGAGTGCTGCAGGAAGACCTGCACGCTTTTGCTACGCATAGGTGAAAAGTAGAGATGCACCAATCAGAGATTACTGATTTCTAATCTTCATTTTTTGATCAAACTTTGACTTTTTTTTACTCATGCTGACATTTATTTTTATATTTAGTCATAGGTGATGTAAGAAGAGAATTGAAAATAGTTTTTTCTGCTCTTCCTGCTATGAATGGTTATAATTAAATGAGATTGGAGTTAGCTTTTATAACACCAGTCTCTGTGTGTGTATTCCCTAGAGAATGTAGATTGCTACCTTAACTCTATTTCCAAAAGACTGCTAACATTTTCAAAATTCAGCATGTTTCATTTCAGAGGTTAAAGCACAATAAGATAAAACAGCCACTTTGCTGTACTTCGTTCAGCCTTCTTGCTATCTGCTGAAGTCTTGCTCTCTCTTGCTCCTTCGCAGTCTGAGTAGACTGCAGACGTGCCTCGAAGTGTCGTAGAAAATACAGCTTCCTTTTAAATAGCTTTTTGGACTGAATGGAGCTAACTTTGAGTTTTGTTTCTGGATTAATGCTGCATTCCATTAACCTCCCAAGTCGGAATTGGGTTGTCAGAGTTTACGTCATCTCTGAGCTATAGCGTTCCAGTTTCCTGCTTGTTTTCGTTTGTATTGCTAGCAACTGTAACAGCAGTCTTCCAACAACAATGACTAACACTGTTCTAAGCTGTATTTTGTGCAAATAAACAGCGATGAAACATCTCATCCTATGAATACTGAAAAGTAGTACGTGTACGACTAACTAAATGTTGCATAAATAATAAAGAACTGCTAAAAACAGTAGCAGTGTAAACGTTTTACTACTATTGATGCGAGGAGCAACCATCTTGAATGCGGAAGTTGTGTATGGTCGTGTTGTCCTGACTTTCCAACTTGTAATTCTGACCTTCGCGGGCGTTCCAGTTGAAATTTACTCAGGGGTTGGAAATTCCAACTTCCGAATACAAATGGAATGCAGCATAACTACATCCAAATTGAATGTCACCCTTACCTGGTAGCACTAACATATGGTGTTATAATTGATCAGTAAAGGATCCAATTTTTCAGTCACCGGTCGGGGGCATTCAAGTTAAAAACTACCAATTCTGCTCCCAAGTAGATTTCTCAGTGCCTCTCTAGTTAACAGGACAGCAGCCAGGTCAAATTAAATTCTTGCAAAATCCAGGGTAGTTGTAGCTCAGTTTAAATCATTCATTTTAGGAATGTTCAATGAAACATTTCTCAGCTGAGTCAAACCTTTAAATATTTACTGTGTATTACTCTTTACCATTAGTTTACCTTAAATAAATGATGTGCATTGCCAGAAAATAACACTCTACTGAGTCCTTACTTAGTTTTTTTCTCATGTCTCCAAGGCAATTTGCCTTCCAGCTGTCTTGACATCCAAAGCACAAAAGGTCCGATTCCCGACAGTGAACATTTTCTCAGTGTTCAAGGAAAAGTTCTCAAGGTAACACAATGTCATTGCTTAATCTAATGAGCGCAGAAAGAATCAACTTTTTTTTATGTGAAACAGACACTTGAGAAGCTTAACATTTTAAATGAGTCAAGCTCAACAGGCATGTATTCGATTATACTTTTGGAGCTGTCCTTGTAATTTGCCCTCTGAGTTATTCTGTATCACCCATTGTACTTTTCCATTACCTCTTTATCTTTCTATACCCTCTTTGCCCTTTTACTCTTGTTTACCTTCTCCTCCCCCACCTTCATCTTGACTCTCTATCCTCCTTCGTCTTTCCTGTCCTCAGGTCTACTGTGCAGGAATGCAGACAGAGACTCCACAGGAATACATCACCTTGACAACCGGAGAAGAGGAGAATATTTCTGAGATCTTTGGCTTCAGGTGAACCTCTAACAGGATAACAAGGAGAGCTGTCAGTTTTATTCTGAAATCCAGCTGACGTCTAGTGGTTTTCTTCTAAAACGAGGAAATTCCACTGACATATAAACTGGAAAGGCTTTCTCTGTGTTTCCCAGGCTCAATGACCCTTCTCAATGTCCTGCCAATGACTCCAGAAGAGAAGACTGTGACTGTCAAAGAGACTACATGGCTGCAGGCATGACCACCTTCTCTAAAGTCCGCCTGGACCTGAGAAGGATGAACATCATCAGTGAGTGGCCCACGCACATGCAAAACGGCACCCAGAGTAAATGTTTACTCTACATTACTCTCAGTTAAGGACTGCCTTTTTCTTTTAATTATGTCCAGGTTCATGAGGGTTAATGGGATCAAGATGTCTGCAGTTTAAGCAACAGACATTGACAAGGCATAAAGCTGAATTATACTTACACAACCAAGAAGACAAATTTTATTGAAAAATGCCTGCCTTGCAAATGTATTCATACTGGTATAGAAAATGGATGGATGGATGACAACAAATGTGTGTATTTTATTGGGATTTTATGTGATAAAAGTAACACAAAGTAGTGCATAATGGTGAAGTGAAAATAAAAGTTTTTTTTTGTTTTTACAATAACAAAATTGTATTATTAAATGTGCATATTTGCATTCAGCCTCCTTTTGTAAAGCCTTTGTGAAATGACCTTTTACTGCAAGTATAGCTTCAACTTCTTTTGGTGTGTTTCTTCCAGTTTGTTGCATTTAGAGACAAAATCGCAAAAACCTTAGTAAACTCGGTACAACTCAGTGGAGAGTTTCTGTGAACATTTTCCAATCGTGCCACAGATTCTTAATAGCATTTATGTCTGGACTTTGACTGGGCCATTTTAACTCATGAACATGTGCCCATTTTAGCTCTGGGTGTATCTCTAGTGTTATGGTCCTGCTGGAACGTGAACCTCCATCCCAGTCTCAACTTTTGCAGCCTCAAACAAGTTTTCTTCCAGGATTGCCCTGTATTTAACTCCATTCCAAAGCCATTCCCACAGGATGATGCTGCCGCCACCATCTTTAACAGCAGGATTGTGTGTTTAGTTGTGATCACAGTATATTGAATCGCAGTTGTACTCACAATATCAAGGTGTACTATATCGCTTTATAACCTAAACCTATTATAAACTTCCGACAACTTTATCCCTGCCCTTTTTAATGTGTCCCATAGTCTTTATGATGGTGTTTGCTCTTGTAGTGGACAAAACCTCTGAGGTCTAATCAGGTGTCGTCTGTAGGTGGTTGGTTGCACTGGATTTAGGGGCATCAAAGCAAAAGAGGTTCAATTCAAATGCATTCCACAATTTCAAGATTTGTTTTGTAAAAAAACAAAACAAAAAAACATCAGGTTTGTGGATGTTGGATGACAAACGGGGTAAGAATACTTTTGTGAGACAAATTTTGTCAAAGATTTAGTTTTGTAATTACAGATGTCTCTTTGCACATCCATGGGAAATCCTATAGAGGCAAGTTTTATGGTAGCATTTTTGATTATTATTATTATGAGATACAATGGGTTTAATTTTCTGCCTTTACTTGATATTTAGCTACAGACTGGCGGTTTGCTTTCACCCATGATGGCCAGAGTGTCCCGTTTGCTACAGCTGGAGACTGCTACAGTCTGGCCCACTGTCCACAGGTGAGAATCAGCTCTGTACACTGAACTTAACCTCCAGAGATTTGCTGTTACAGTTTGTTTAAAACATTTATAAAACAACAAACAAAATAGATCAAAATAAAGAACAAATAGTGACTTTAGAGAGAGATAAAATAAAATTGTTGCAGCAGAAGGGACCAATTGTATTAAAGCGGTATACCTCTGCTTCTAAAACTAATATTCAGCTAGAGATGCACTGGAGGGACTCTATTTCCTAAGCCAAGGATACTTCAATCTATTGGGAGATGAGGCAAGGGACTGATGCTTTGGTGCTTAAATCAGACCTTCAACATTTCAACAGGAAAACAAAAAAATTATGAACCCACAGTTGAAACCCCCACCCCTTCCCATCTCTCCCGCTGGGTACGATACATAATGTAAGAGATGGAAGAATTGTTTCTGAGGCCAGACGATATAACTCTAGCAGCGCAGCATCAAAAACCCTGGAAAAATATGTCAAACCCCAGTTTTTGCCAGTAGTGGTTCTTGCATGAGTGGTCTCTGGGTGTGGCCTCCCCTACTGCTCCTTCCCAACCTCACTAATACTTTCTCCCCTTCATGACTGCTTCCATGATGCAAACATCCACAGAAACGCTCCTACTTTGTGAAGATGTGATTTTTACAAATGTCCTGGTTGAGCATAGCTAAAGGCACCTCTCAGCCACTCAAGCTAAGAAGAAAGAAAAAGTCACAGAATACCTCGCACCTCCATTTTGGCACTGTGATTGGCAACCTGATCTCGCTCTTTTCAGCAGCAAGCAGGGGGCACTTTCTTAATGCAAAGGGGGGCAAACTCGCTATTGACTCTAAATGTGTAAAAGTATGGGAAAACTATAATATAAGTAGGTTATATTATTGATGTGATGCTTGTGCAACCCTTCCCTAATGCTGCCCTGGCCAACTGCCCAGATGGCCAATTTAAAAAATAACCACTAGTTTTTACAGTAAAAATAAACAATTATGAAAGCAACTGTGGTCTTGGAGCTAAACTTTAAGAATGTACCTATCATTAGTTGAATGTATTATGTATTTGTCCTCTTCATGTTGCAACATTAAAACATAGCTGTGAGACAAATAAGCAGATATGACATTCAAGTCTCTAAGTATCTGCAGTTTTCTTTTTTTTTATTTACACATCTGACTAATGTTAAAATGCTGTTTGGATTTCTGTACATGTCATTATTGCATTATTGTTGCCATCAGTCTGTCAAAGTGAAGTCATTCTGTCCTCAATGACTGTTTATTCAAAATATTAATGACAGATTAAAGCTAAAGAAGCTGCATAGCTCTTTGGTCAATTTTTCCATGTCAGATTATATTGAGATTATTATTGATGTCATACATTGATACATTCCATATCTCAAAATAAATTTTTTCTAATACTTGTTTAAAATGTTGCTGTTTTTTTTTTCTTAGCATTTTGATTTATTATATCAACTCTTTATCTTTTTGTTTTCTTTTAGGGACAGTTTAAGATCAACTTGTCAGGAACAGGTTTTAAGGTAGCTGAGGACACTTCATGGATCTCTCAGGGAAACTATGCGGCAACTCGCATCCAGAAATCACAGGTACCTCATCACACACATCAGTTACATCCAAGCAAAAAACATATAAACATGAAATAAAATGTATAATGACATTCTATATGGTTAGATTCACCTTCAAATCTCAGGCTGATTTTTTTTTCCACATATCGCATTTAGCTTTGTTCCCTATATAGCTTGTGGCAAACTGAAATTGGGAATTCTTACGGCTTTCCTTCAGAAATTGCCACAACCTGGCTCTCTGATGGCATTTGGTTGCAATTAATTTTATTTGGGAGTTTCTAAATAAAAAGAGCTGAATGGTCTTGCTGGCTGCACTTTTCAGATTTATTTGCAGATAATCTGGAAGAGCAAGTATGATTTTTCCTCCACTTCACAACTATGCACCATTTGTGTCGGTTCTGTCACATAAAACCCAATTAAAATGTGGAAAAATGTAAACAAGTTCAAGGGTATGAATGCTTTTGCAGGGAACTTTATCTCTGTTTAGTCACCTAAGAATACGCACCTCAGGAGAACCACAGGTTGATCCCCTCCGTGCCATGTTGCTTTAATGCAGCAATTCATGCAAAAGGAGCCCCGACCTAGTATTAAGTGCAAATACTTTTCAGTACACCCAGATGTCAGTCAGTCAGTCAGTCATTTTCTACCGCTTATTCCATAGTGGGTCGCGGGGGAGCTGGTGCCTATCTCCAGCAGTCTATGGGCGAGAGGCGGGGTACACCCTGGACAGGTCGCCAGTCCGTCGCAGGGCAACACACAAACAATCATGCACACACTCATTCATACACCTAAGGGCAATTTAGAGAGATCAATTAACCTAACAGGCATGTCTTTGGACTGTGGGAGGAAGCCGTAGTACACCCAGATGTTTGTTTTAAAAATCCTTTTATTTAATATTTTAATTTTCTAGGAAGTGAAAATGGGGTGTTCAGTAGCTGTAAGCAATAATAATCAAAATTGATGGAAATAAATGAGAAATAAATCACTGTGTGCTTAAAGAAAATCATAATAAATAATAAGTTTGTTCCCCTTTTTCAAGTAAATGACTAAAGTAAATTAACTTTTCAATATTATAATATGCTAATATGCACATATATAAAATTTTGAAAATGTATCACTCACATGGCCAAAGCAACAGTGCCTGGAAGCTGATGTCATTATTTCTGTGTCCACAGGATGGCAGCAGAGTGAAAGGGATTTGTGGAGGTTACTGTGGAAAATGTACACCGTCCTCTGGTGACACTCTGTCTGTAATACTGGAATAGATCTACAGCAGCAAAACAGGTGTAGAAGGCATTTTCATTTATTACAATAGCAGTATACAGATGCTCTCAGTATTTCTAATCATTTACCACATATTCACTTTGACAGTTGTTCTATGTGTGTGTTCTTTAACTGCTGAATGTTAGTCCTGATTGTATGTTTTGTATTTATTTAGCTCCAGTGGTGTGTGTGGTCTTCTTCAGGTGCTCATTTTGCGACCTTAATCCTCATCAATGGTCCTACGGCCAACTTGGAGCTCAAACCCATCCTTCACATGACCTCTTTGACTCATTTTGTGTATAGTGTAAATTATTCCGCTGTACGTACTGTAAATAGACTGATCAAATCTCTTATTTATTCTACTTGTCATTTATTTTTGTATTGTAAGATAACTTGTATTGTAAGATAACAAAAGCTGCCAACAAATATGTATGCTATTAATGCAGTTTTTGTCAGATTTGCCTTCCACATTTATCATTGATATTTAACTTTAACATTACCATGCAGTACAGCCATATGTGTGAGTTTTTCTCTCCAATAAGTCTGATAAATTTGTAATTATTACCAGACCAAATGTTTTCATGCAGTCTCTAGTTTATGGGCCTTCATTTGAAGGCCATCAAGCAGTGGCATTTATTCATACAAGCATTATGTAATGCCTGTTAACCACTGGACCTTAAGAGGTGGTCCTGCAGGTGCTGCAGTAAGTTGATCAAACTCTGTGTACTTCTGCTTCCACTTACTGAGCCACTGTACTCATTTGCAAACCTCATGTTTAAATTGCCTGCCTTACAGGTATGATCCCTCTCATTTTTCCTTGGATGTGCTACTTTTGAGACTGATCAGATCTGGAACCAGGTGTCTGAAGCCAACTGGACTGTGCTCAGGCAGCTGTGTGGGAATTTTCCTAGTTGTTAACTGTGGCTTACATTTGTTGAGGCAGGAGAGAGGATGCTGGAGGTTCATTAAGTGGGGACTAACAGGGTCAGGTGTGAGAAAAATGTTTCTGCTGTGCAGCTGTGGAGCTCTGGCAGTCTGACTCCGATAGAATGTTTACACCGGAGGAACAAATAAACCTGGATAATAAAAAGACACCAGTGCTTTGCAAAAATATTCATACTCTTTGATCATTTCACATTCGGTCAGGTTGCAACCATGTATTTTATTGGGATTTCAAATGAGAAAGACATGCATAAATATGAAATGAAAAGAAAAGGATACATGTTTTTTTTTCATAACATTATGAAAAGTGTGCTGTGCATATATGTTCAGCCCTTCTGTCTCAGCTGAAGACAACAGCATGATGCTGCCACCGCCATGTGTTGCCATGCAGTGCTATGTTAGTTTTCTGCCACACATCGCATTTAGCTTTGTTCCCTATATAGCTTGTGGCAAACTGAAATTGGGAATTCTTATGGCTTTCCTTCAGAAATTGCCACAACTTTTGATTGCAACCTGGTTGCAATGAATTTTATTTGGGGGTTTCAAAATAAAAAGAGCTGAATGGTTTTGCTGGCTGCACTTTTCAGATTTCTTTGTAGATAACCTGAAAGAGCAAGTATCGATTTTTTTTCCACTTCACAACCATGCAACATTTGTGTCGGTTCTGTCACATAAAACCCAATTAAAATGTGGAAAATTGTAAACACGTTCAAGGGTGTGAATGCTTTTGCAGGGTACTTTATCTCTGTTTAGTCATCTAAGAATACGCATTACAGGATTATAATGATGCCTCACATCAAAGAGAGGTCAATTCCTCTGTGTTCCAACATATCTCTCGGTCAGTGTGCAGTAACCAGAAAGAGCCTTTAGTGTTTTTTACCAAACAGTCAGGTTATCTTATCTGGGCTTTCTTGGAACAATAAAAGAAAAAAGACTTCACCTCAAGCCAAACAAGGTTCCACAGATACTCTGGAGATGTAATAAAAAAAAGGGGGGGGGGGGGGGGGGTCCCTGGAGACGAGGCGGTCTGCTGTATTCACAGGCCCTGCAGTGAGTTCTGTCCAAATGTTGCTTGTGCTTCTTGTACCTCATTCTTTTCTCCATCCGAATCTGTCCAATCTGCACATCTACTCATCTGAGCTTTCTGCGTTGTTGTTTTATATGAAGAAATCAGGGTACTTTATACTTGGTGCAGTGTTTTGCTCCTGATCGGCTTAGGTATTAGAAAGTCCAGAGGGAAATGTGTGGATTATCCATAACTGACATAAGTCATTTTATTACTGTTATGAGCCATTGTGTGTGGTGCTATTTCAGTGCCTTATGTGTGCGTACTTCAGCCAAAGACTTCACTACAGTCTTAATCTACAACTCAACGAGCAGTAAAGACACACAGAAGAAAACATGTTGTGTCTAACTGATGGTCTTAACTGACAAATGCACTTCTGATTGTCAAAATATAGTCCAATCAGGTTCTCAGGTGTCACAATGAAGGGATTATTTTATTTAAGTTTGCTCCATTGTTTTTTTCATTTCACATGTGTTTACCAGGTAACATAAAATATATCATTGCTTTTAACATTGCAAAATGCCATTATATGTAGAAATCTTTTTAAATGAAAGTATTTATTGTACCTGTGTATGTGATTGTACATAAACATTGGCTATGAATGATTACCGACGAGGGTTGCCATAAAGTGAACCATCTTGTAGTATTATTTTCCTGTTTTGTAAATAAAGTTATTTATATTTCAGCCATGTCGGCATAAAATGTATGAACAGAATTTGGTTGTGTCACATTAAAACAGTGATTTATGTATGAAAGCAGAAGGGGAATGATTGGATTATAATAAAATGCCTTACATGCATCACAGCCGTCTGTCTGATCTGTTCACTAATAAATCATTTTCACAGTGGCTGGTCCTGTGCAGTAAAATATGAAGAGTAGGGTTTGCACTATAAAATTCCCCCTCCAGAAAGCATCTCTGTCATCATTATCATGCACTTTGCATCAAATGAACAGCCTCTCTTATGGCCTGGCCTGATGGATGGGTTCTACAGAACTAATCTGGTTCTGGTAGTGAATTATCAGGTTAACAGCTGTCACCAATGATGATTGTTAGGAAATGTTTTTACCCGTCGAGTGACACTGGATTGGTGGCAGAGAATGTCAGTCAAAAGCTGCAATGTGGAGGAGTTGTTAGTACTGCTGCCTTGCAGCAGAAATGTTGAGGGTTCAAATCCCAACCAGAGGTTTAAGTTTGCATATTTTCCCCGTGCATGTGTGGCTCATGTGATGCAACCAGCTTCAGTTTGTTCAGATTCTCAGTGGGATTTCAGTGTAGGCTTTTTGACTGGTCTATTCTAAGATCTGAATATGTTTCGATCTAAACCCTTCCATTGAAGCTCTCAATGCATGTCATCCATCCTCCCATCAACTCTGTCCTGCTTCCTTGTCCATTTTGAGGAAAAGCATCTATACAGCATGATGCTGCTTCTATCATGTTTTACCATGAGGGTGATGTGTTCAGGGTCACAAGTAGTGTTTGTTTTTTGTAGAGTCCACCACTAACAGTCGTCCTGTCAGCAGATTATCCCACCTGGATTTCTGCAGCTCCTCCATAGCAACCACAGGCCTCTTGGCCCAGCCCACTCAGTTTAGGCAGTTGGCCATGTCTTGGTATTTGCGTATTTTTTTGGATAGCCTAACCTTAAAGGTATACTTTGAACTTGTTCACAACGGTATCCCCTATGCAGCGTGGCCTTTTATCCTTGAAAGTGTTTGTTCACTAATGTTCTCTGACATACTTCAGAGGGCTTCACAGAACAGCTGCATATATATTGAGATTATACTGACAGCAATTATTTGCACTAGATTTTTTTGCTTGATGCAAATGCATGCCACACTTTTCAGATTTTCATGAAGTAATTTCCCAGATTTAAATATTGTTTAAAAAATTTTGTTCAGTATTTTGTATTTTCTGGCTTTAAATTCTTACACTCAATTCACTTCAATTCAGTTTATTTATATAGTGCCAATTCACAACACATGTTGTCTCAAGGCACTTCACAACAGTCAGGTTCATACATTCCAATTAATCCTAACCATTGAACAGTGCAGTCAGAGTTAGTTATTTATTCAAATTGGATAAAAAGTTTTCTATCTAAGGAAACCCAGCAGATTGCATCCAGTCAGTGACTTGCAGCATTCACTCCTCCTGGATGAGCATGTAGAGACAGTGAACAGTCACTGGCGTTGACTTTGCAGCAATCCCTCATACTGAGCATGCATGTGGCGACAGTGGAGAGGAAAAACTCCCTTTTAACAGGAAGAAACCTCCAGCAGAACCAGGCTCAGTGTGAGCGGCCATCTGCCACGACCGACTGGGGGTTTGAGAGAACAGAGTAGAGACACAAAAAGAACACAGAAGCACTGATCCAGGGGTCCTTTCTATGGGAAGGAAAAGTAAATGTTAATGGATGTAGCTCCTTTAGTCGTTTCACCTAGAAAGAAAGAACAGATAAACTCTGAGCCAGTTTTCAAGGTTAGAGTCTGAAAGAGAGCACATAGAGTTAGTCACAGTAAAAGCTCAATCAATTTCCATGTCTAGGAGAGAGAAAGGGTTAAACACTAAAAGACAGGGCTATGTGGATCATCGGTAGAGGGTGAGCATTAAGTTGTTGCCAGCAGAAGCTCGGACAATTCCCCTCTCCAGAAAGGTGTCACTGGCAGACACAGAGCCAGGCCAGGTGTAGCTTCTAGGAAGAGAAGCAGAAAACTGGTGACCTAAGGTCCTGTGGGGATCTGCGCCCACAAACACCAGCACTGGACCCGACATACTTCTGCATGTCTAAAGTTCATGGATGAGATATTTAAGATAATACAAAACAGATTTATACACATTATGGAGTCCTGGAACATTTTACTGGGCTAACACCCACTGTATGCTGTTGATAACCAAATAAGGAGCTTTTCCCAGCTTGCACCTTGCATTTGCATTGCTCTCAGAAATTAGAGCAGCGAAAAGGTTGTTTTTCATTTCTTAAGCAGCGTTTAAACTCTTAATCTAGAGTTACAGTAAGGAGGGGAGCTTTAAAGCCCAGAGTCCCCATCATCATCACCATTCCTCAAGGTAACCTGAGCTGACTTTGAACTGAGGCCGACTAGTACCACACACACACACACACACACACGCACACACGCACACACACATTCCCTCTCTCTAATTCTTTGACAATCAAGTTCTACTATGCAAGCAGGAGGGTTTTCAACTTTTATCTGCAAGTGATGGACCTGAAATGCCATCAGGTCCGTCAAACCTTAGTTATTTTGTTTTAATATTGAAGCATGATGTCTGATGTCTTTCTTTGTGTCTCTCTGTTGATAAGTGAGCATGTGACAAGGAAGTAACCTTAAAGGAAAATTAATACAGATGTTTTTTTTTTATTATTCATTAAAGAGCACCTTTACTGAATAACATTTTTTAAATAATTAAAAAATATGTCAATATGTAAAAATAATAAAAAATGTGGCATACATTCGTAATCCTCTATACCAGGAATGGGCAAACTGCAGCCCGAGGGCCATATACAGCCCGTTTAGGTTTTTAATCCGGCCCTCCGAACATGAATTTCTCTACTGTGTTGTGAAAATATGCATTTGGAAAATAATTTGAACAATAATCCTTGGATATCCATGCTTTACTATCTATTAAAGAACAGAACCTTTTTGATGTTATGGCTTTTACTTGTCATTTATATCAGTTCATACAAATACTGGCCCACAAGTCAAAAACTGTGCCCACCCCTGCTCTATACTCTCATATCCCTAAACAAAATATAGGGCAAGCAATTTCCTTTAGTTAAATCTCTGTATAAATCCAGCTGTTCTTTGAAGGCCTCAGACTTTTTTATTAGGGAATATTAGAAACAAAGCTAAATCAATGGTAAATGGCCTGCACTTGTATAGCGTATAGACCGGTTGGGGAGAAAAATGTGGAGAGGATTTAATCAGGGTTAGGTTATAAAACAATATCCCAAATTAATGAAAAACTGTTCAAAGTGTAAGGCACAACTGCAAACCTACCAAGACATGGCTGTCCACCTAAATCAGAAGGGTGGCAGCAAAGAGGCCCATGGTCACTCTGGAGGAGCTTCATTGATCCACAGATCAGGTTGGAGAATCTGGGCTTTTTGGAAGAGTGGCAAGAAGAAATCTATTGTTTGTAAGAAAGCCATTAGACATCCAATTTCATTTTGCCACATGTTTGTGAGTTTCCTGCATGCACAATAAAACGATGTGAACAGGGTGATGGCAGAATCATGCTATGCAGATACTTCTAAAAAACGTGAACGCTAGAATTATTTTTGTTCCACTTCACAATCACACACTTGTTGAAATATAACATACAATACGAGTGAAACGCATTCAAGACTTGCATCCCTCTGCAAAGCACCAAACTTAGTGATACCTATAAGAACTGATGGAAAGTGACCCACACTTTCAAGGTGGTGCAAATCATGGTAAAATAGTCTTTAAAGGGGATGGCAGCGATTATTCCTTCAATAACGGGTCTGGGTCTGCAAAGGAACTAATGCACTGTAATTCACACGCAGCGTCTCCTAATTACAGTTTGTCCTGATGAAAATAAGGCCTTCCATTGGCTGTAGCTCTGCAGGGTGGAGCTGCTAACCGGAACTCCATTTATTAACGACGGAGGTTGTTAGGACCGCAGCCAGGATTTGGTAGCGTTTTTTGGGGGGTTTTAATCTTTGGAGTGTTAAAGCTTTTCTAGGGAACAGGCGCCGCTCTCAAGTTTCCGTTTTTTTACGCGCTTTACGTGGGAAGTAAGACAGAAGACTGACCTGTACTGTTCTGGGATCAGCGCGTCATGTTGAGTCGCGGCTCTAAGATGAGAGATGCCAGCAGATCGGTAGGTTGGGAGTGCAAAGTTTACACAGATCTGACGTTTTATTTTTCTGTTGTTGTCGGGCATTGTTTGTATATTCCAGTTTTGATGCACTCTTCTTGTTTTTCTTAAGAAGTGTGTGCGTTTTTTTTCTGTCGCTTTTCAGTCCTGTTTCTATAGGGATGCAATGTTGCACTCTGACACTTGAGCCACTAACAGCTCCTTGAGGATTTTTCTATTTCAGTCTGTGACTTTAACTTTCTTGATGCTTGTTCTAAGTGTTTAAACGGGATATAGATGCAGCACATAAAGGATTCAGTCAGGCAGTCAGAGTAAATATTTAGATTTTCTAATAAATGTGTTGTTTTCATCTGCTTGAAGCTGTGAGTCCCTCATCCTATGCTTCGGTCTCCCCCCCAGTTGAAGCCTGCAGAGGAACAACAGAGAGGACAGCCTTGTATCACCTGTGGAGATCAGTGTCCTGGCTTTCTGCTCCACAAATGGAGGTAGATCATTGCTTTACTTCACTTTGAGAAAGCATTCAAACCTTTTTCCAACCCCATATTTTTTGCGGGATTTTGTGTGATAGATCAACTCAAAGCAGTGCGTAATTATGAAGGTTTTCATAATTTGAAAAGTGTTTTGTGCAGTTGAATTCAGTTCCTTTTATTCTGATACCCAAAAATAAAATCCAGTCCAACCAACTGCCTTCAAAAGTTCCCTAACCAAATAGAGTGTAATTTATTTTCAGTATAAATACAGCTGTCCTGTTAAGAACGTTTATGGAGAACATTAGAGAACAATGTATGTCCAGGTTGTGTGGGGACTGCAGATATGTTAGCTGCCCCTTTCCTTACCCTAGACCCTTGTTGTAAAATGGGAGATTTTACTCTCTTTCATCCCTGTGCACCGCCGAGTCCGTTTCTCTCCAGTTCCGAGACCCAACCAGTAAACCAGCAAAGTATTTACCTTGTGAAATAATGAAAAATGGTTAAGTATAAAATCAAGATTTAATATAAAATTAATCAGTGTACAAAATATGCCAATGAACAGATACAGATTGACATTCACCTTCGGTACCGGGCTCCACTTAGCACATCTAGGATGAGCCAAATGAAGCCCAGAGCAGTGCGCGAGTCCTGCTTTTGTATATGCCTGTTTCTTAACCCTCCTAAAGGGTGTCATCCTCTTGTATCAGTTTATCCTTGACTATGTGTTGCATTTTATGTGATTAATGGTTATGGTGTGTAAGCATGTAGCAGTGAGCGGTGTGGCAGATAAGCAACACGGGCAGATATATTTAATTAGGGCAGCAAAGAGATGATTAGAAAAGGCCACAGAATCATACATCCATAACACCCTGGATGGTCTGATCCTTTCTGTAGACCTGATTGTTCATTGCAATTTGGCCCTGTCCTGTTATGCGGATAACTCAACCCACACAGGGATGGATGTGCACAGGAGAAACTGAATAATGGCAGTGTAGAAGATTGCCAGCTCATATGGAAGGTTGTACTTCTTGAGTTTCAGCAGAAGGTACAGTCTCTGCTGAACCTTCTTCCAAACATTGTCTATGTGCGAGAACCATCTCAGGTCCCAAAAATGGTGGGTTCCTAGGAACCAGAAGTTATGTTTTTCATCAGCAGGGACAGGATGAGTAGCTGCAGAGATCCAAAGCCTAGATTAGAAAGTTTGTCGACAGGGGAAACGTTTTGTCATGTACCCCACAAATCTGTCCTTTGTTGAAGAGTTGTTGATCAATGTTAATAAGAAGATAGAGCCCTGAGCTGAAAACAGGACTAGACTAGAAGAAACTCTGTTTGAGGCTGCTGAAGACTGAGGCTGCAGAAGACTTGAGTCTGGTTTACAGGGTCACCTTCCAGCAGGACAACAACCCTGAACATGCAGCCATAGCTGCAATGGAATGGTTTACATCAAATCGTATTGATGTTTTTTGATGGTCCAGTTAAAGTCTAGACCTACATTCAACTAAGTATCTGAACATTCCTGTTTACAGATACTCGGTCTGCAGTTATAATTGCAGCAAAAGCTGACCTACAAAGTATTGACTAATGACGGATGAGTACAATAGCACACCTGACTTTTCAGAAATAATTTGCTTCGCTGCTGGTGTGACCTCTAACCGGCTAATGAAGCTGCTGTTAATTTGGGAACACACTTTTCTCCAAGCAACGACACTTCAGGTTTTCTTTTCAAGTGGAGTAGCATTCAGAATCAACTGTGCATGTCTCCGTGAGGAAGCCATTAAAGATTTCTTTTTCCAGTGAAGACAACTCACGCAGCGTGCAGGCCTGCCTCTTGCTGCTTTAGTCACAAGTAAAACATCAGTGTGCCTATGCTGTGAAACAGGCTTTATATTGTATGAGGATGTGGTGTTGCTGTGAGCTACAGGTGATTCCAGTTAGAGGATTAAACTGTGACTAATGTGGGTAACACAACTGTGGGAAAGTGGTATGAAAAGCACCATAATGAATCCCTTTAACAATGTCATAAAGGATGTTCGCTGATTATGATTTGTACAGTGGAACTAAAGGAGATAATGACCTACTTGGCGTGGTTCGATAAGAATTATTTGTAAAAGAATGTGTGGTGAAGATTATCAGTCACGAGGAAATGACAGTACTAAGGGCTTAAGTAGAAGGCAACTGGATTTCTTCTTTTGTTTCTTGAAGACATTTCACCTCTCATCCGAAAGGCTCCTTTAGTTCTGAACATGGTTGTAAGTAACAGGCTTATAAGTTTTGGTCAGAACATTCACAGTAATGGGTCCATTGAAGTTACTAATGGGGCAATTGGGACATGTCACTCTAATCAGCTTAATGTTTGGGTCGTTGCTCAATGGTCCAAACATGTCCCTAGGGTGTAAATCACCTCCATCTCTGTTCATAACTGAAGAAGAATTATAGCTGAAACATCTTCAATAAACTAGCGAAGAGGTCTAGTTGCCTTCTACATAAGCACCTAGGATGTGGAGAAATGCTTAAAAAAAGCCTCGGCATCATTACTTTCTCAATGCTCTTAAGATGTAACCTATCATTGCAGCACGCCGGAATGATCTCCTCCCAAGGAGACAAAATATTTAGGCTGCATCAACCTTGGGGCTGTGTAGCATTTGTCTTCTGGTGTCTTCAATAGTAGTTAGACTCCCTGAACCATAAAATCCATGGAGTTCCCCTTTGCTTAAAGCAAACTAACAGGGGCAACAGTGAGCTCAGGAATGCAGACTTTTAATTGCTCGTCTTTGTAGTCTCACAATAAAAAGCTAACATTTTCTTCCCCAACAGGCACCAACGTTAGGAACCCAGCAATAGTTTCAGAATGCAACAAACTTCAAGTGACAATAATGATGATCCCTTAAAATTGATATTTTGTCACATTAAAAACAAAACCTTTAATATACAGTACAGACCAAAAGTTTGGACACACCTTCTCATTCAAAGAGTTTTCTTTATTTTCATTACTATGAATATTGTAGCTTCACACTGAAGGCATCAAAACTATGAATTAACACATGTGGAATTATATACTGAACAAAAAAGTGTGAAACAACTGAAAATATGTCTTATATTCTTGATTTTTCAAAGTAGCCACCTTTTGCTTTGATTACTGCTCCGCACACTCTTGGCATTCTGTTGATGAGATTCAAGAGGTAGTCACCTGAAATGGTTTTCACTTCACAGGTGTGCCCTGTCAGGTTTCATAAGTGGGATTTCAAGCCTTATAAATGGGGTTGGGACCATCAGTTGTGTTGTGCAGGAGGTGGATACAGTACACAGCTGATAGTCCTACTGAATAGACTGTTAGAATTTGTATTATGGCAAGAAAAAAGCAGCTAAGTCAATAAAAATGAGTGGCCATCATTACTTTAAGAAATGAAGGTCAGTCAGTCCGAACAATTGGGAAAACTTTGAAAGTGTCCCCAAGTGCAGTCGCAAAAACCATCAAGCGCTACAAAGAAACTGGCTCACATGTGGACCGCCCCAGGAAAGGAAGACCAAGAGTCACCTCTGCTGCGGACGATAAGTTCATCCGAGTCACCAGCCTCAGAAATCGCAGGTTAACAGCAGCTCAGATTAGAGAACAGGTCAATGCCACACAGAGTTCTAGCAGCACATCTCTAGAACAACCGTTAAGAGGAGATTGTGTGAATCAGGCCTTCATGGTAAAATAGCTGCTAGGAAACCACTGCTGAGGACAGGCAACAAGCAGAAGAGACTTGTTTGGGCTAAAGAACACAAGGGATGGACATTAGACCAGTGGAAATCTGTGCTTTGGTCTGATGAGTCCAAGTTTGAGATCTTTGGTTCCAACCACCGTGTCTTTGTGCGGCGCAGAAGAGGTGAACAGATGGACTCTACATGCCTGGTTCCCACCATGAAGCATGGAGGAGGAGGTGTGATGGTGTGGTGGTGCTTTGCTGGTGACACTGTTGGGGATTTATTCAAAATTGAAGGCATACTGAACCAGCATGGCTACCACAGCATCTTGCAGTGGCATGCTATTCCATCCGGTTTGCATTTAGTTGGACCATCATTTAATTTTCAACAGGACAATGACCCCAAACACACCTCCAGGCTGTGTAAGGGCTATTTGACCAAGGAGGAAAGTGATGGGGTGCTGCGCCAGATGACCTGGCCTCCACAGTCACCGGACCTGAACCCAATCGAGATGGTTTGGGGTGAGCTGGACCGCAGAGTGAAGACAAAAGGGCCAACAAGTGCTAAGCATCTCTGGGAACATCTTCAAGACTGTTGGAAAACCTTTTCAGGTGACTACCTCTTGAAGCTCATCAACAGAATGCCAAGAGTGTGCGTAGCAGTAATCAAAGCAAAAGGTGGCTACTTTGAAGAACCTAGAATATTTTCAGTTGTTTCACACTTTTTTGTTCACTATATAATTCCACATGTGTTAATTCATAGTTTTGATGCCTTCAGTGTGAAGCTACAATATTCATAGTCATGAAAATAAAGAAATCTCTTTGAATGAGAAGGTGTGTCCAAACCTTTGGTCTGTACTGTATATATCTATATATTTTTATTACATGGACATTGCATATTAATATCATTTCTGTCAATATTCCAGAGTTAGCTAGAAGGCAACTTTTCACCAGCAGTGTCTAGACAGATGGTAAAAGTTACCCTAAAAGAAAAGGAGTAAAACCACATATTTACATTTAGACTTCCGATGGTCATGGTGGTGAGGTTCCATTTAGTAGCCGCTCGAACAGAAAAAGCGGTTTGGCCAAATGCACTTTTCCTAAAAGGAATAATTCAGTATCCCCTCACTGCACCTCTGTTTCTGCTGTGATGTGTGGATATTAACAAACTGGTAAAGTAGGGGGGATGATAACCCGTTAATAATTTTTCTCTTATCCAAAGTTTTTATAGTTTGTTTATAGAGTGATTGCAAAAGTTTTAGAGTTGTAGCATTAGCTTGAGACCAGATAGGTAAACAGTAAGTATGGGACAAAATCATAGAATGCATGTACATTTTTGCTGCCTGTATGGACATCTGATGACGAATGTGTATGAAATTACTGAAGTTAAATTTGATCTGATTACAGACCCTTGTGTGTGATTTAAATGACAAATTTGAATCAAATACCGCCCCCAGATATTTATATTCCAACACAATCTGCGGCCTTTCTCCTAAGGCATTTGTATTTTATATTATAGATTAGCACAAAGAAATGCTTAATTGTGAAGTGGAACGAAAATTATTCAATGCATTTCAATTTCTTGAAATGCAAAGCACCAGGAAACTGCCAGAGTTACTGAGAAGATGAAACCCTGAGGTCAATGCAGGGTTATCCTGGAAGAAAATGTGTGAGAGGCTGCAAAAGACTGAAGATTGGGGTGGACTTCATCTTCCAGCAGGAACACAACCCTTTACATACAGCTTGAGCTACGATAAAATTATTTATATCACATCATATTTGTGTGTTAGAATGGTCCAGTCAAAGTCCTAACTCTAATGTAGAATCAGTGGATGGACTTGATGGTTTTACATCCAGTCTGACTGATGGTTAGTTGTTTTATTAAAATAATTCCATTTGATGCACATTCTGGGTGGAAGCTGTTACTACAAACGGTTACCTTACGGGGGCTGAATGTACAGTTAAGTGCACAATTATTCATACCCCTGGCAGATTTGTTTTAAAAATAATCTTTAGATTTTCATCAACATGTTTCTTCTCACTGGAAATAACACCAACATTTTGGAGTGGCCCAGCTAGAGTCCCGACTTAGCTGGGCCACTGGGGGGAGGGGCGTGATGGCAAGGAGGCCTCAAAGATTTGGAGCTCATCACCAAAGATAAGTTGACAAAATAATAGTGGAAACATGCAAAAAGCTGGTCAGCAATTATAAGGACGCTTTGACTGCTGTAAAACTAATAATGATATTTCAACTTATTATTCAGAAAGATATAAATAATTTTTGACATGCTGCCGTTTTCAAAAAGCAAATAAAAATGTAGATTTCTTTTCCAAAAATAATACCCCTTTTATATTGTCTTTTTATCTTTTGATAGATGTCTGTGTCGTTTCATATCAGAAACGAAATGTAATGGTCAAATGACAATCATTTTAAATCTAAGTCAGCCAGGATTAGGAGCAGATCACACTTTACAGATATTTATTTGGAATTTGTATTTTAAAAACCCTGCTTTGTATTCTTTCCACTTCACAATTATCCAGTACTTTGTGTGGGTCTGTCACATAAAAAATTTAATTTAATATGCAATGTACTATGTATGCACCATGACAATATGTGGAAAAGTTTCAGAATTTGCTTCATTTTCAGTAACGTAACGTACAGTACGGGCATAGTTCTTACCATATTGAACCTATAGAAGGTTCTGCCACTTTGAGCCCCACCGTGTTTTCAGACTGAGGGTGTTGAACCATTTATTTTCTATTCATAATGTAGGAAGAGGAGACAGTGTGGCGTTTACACCAACCACCCTCCCAGGCCTACCAAAACACTGCCCTCAAGAATGTTCTCCTGTTGTTAAGCTCCGATGTGTGTGTCAAACCAGACACTACACGTGTCCTAACTCTAAAGGTCTCAGGAAAGATCTGGGACATCAGAGAGTTTGTGGGGTGTTTAGAATATGTTCAATTTAGAAGTTTACATACTCTCATCATGGGCTTGAATGTCATTCATTTTGGGCATTTAGTTATGTGTGTTTTTAATTAATTTGAATTTTCTCTGAACCACACGGTGACAGTTATACACACCTCCACCTATATTTGGATAAATGTCTCTTAGCAGGATGCACCTTGATAACTTGCTATTAAGAAGCTTCTGGCATAATTCTGACTGGATATTTGATCACTTTTGGCAGAATTGGCTTTGTTTATTGAAACTGGTTCTTTTTTGGCAACAGATCCTGCTTTCGGGCATAATCCAAAAATCAGCTTTCCGGATAAATAATTTTAAACTCTAAATTAATGACGTTCATGCCAGAGACAGATTCATGCTCACCTTTGGCTCTAATTTTAAGTGGAAATTACTTATCTCCTTGTCATGTAAATTTTACAGATATCTGACTATGGAAGCTAAGTCGGCTGCTCAGAGCAGTTTCTCCCTGCACTACATGCTCCATCTGAATTATTAATGGCTGCCTTTAGGTTGATTGATTTTCTTTGTGCTAATGAGACTCATTACCAGCTTATTAACATGAACCCTAAGCGTCACTGTGATATTTGATCAGTGAGCTCACATGACTCTCTTTTGCACGTTGCTGGCATTCTTTAGCTCCTGAACGTTATATGTGACCTGCTTCACAGACTGAGAGGATTCCCAGTGTGCCTGTGCAGTATGGAAAAGCCTGGAAAAGTGTTGAATCTGACTACAGTGTTTTGTAGGGCTGGATAAGTATGGAAAAGAGAACACAAGTGTGGAAAAGTATATCTTTCTTTCTTTCTTTCTTTCTTTCTTTCTTTCTTTCTTTCTTTCTTTCTTTCTTTCTTTCTTTCTTTCTTTCTTTCTTTCTTTCTTTCTTTCTTTCTTTCTTTCTTTCTTTCTTTCTTTCTTTCTTTCTTTCTTTCTTTCTTTCTTTCTTTCTTTCTTTCTTTCTTTTGAACTTAAGAGTTCAGTCTGGAAACATTTGGAATTTTGTCATGAAAAATGTGTAGGAAATATGACTAGGAATTTATACCATTGCAGTTCACCAGTTTTTCATTTACCCCATCCAGTAGCACAACATAAGATCTAAACCAAGAAAAAAAATTGTTCAGCTTTTGCCAGAGCTGACTGAAACTGAACAAACCCTGTACTTGTTTTTGCCAAAGTTTAGGGTGAAACATTAGCTGTCTAAAAGCAACACCGAAGAGACAGAAAGAAAGAAAAGGAGAGGAGATAGTGCTTGCAGCAGAATGAGAGAGACTGAGGTTGAGTTTTAACCCGGCTGTGAATGGCTCACTGACGTCTGTCCCTTTGGTAACCCAGTTCGATCTGCATAACACTGGGCAGCCCAGCTATTCACTGTGTTAACAAGACGACCTGGCAAATAAAACTGTCAGAGTGCTTCGGCGTATGAATGGGTTCTGGCTGCTGTATAAGAGGGGGGAGCTGGGACGAAAAACCTATTGGTGGTTGGTGCCAGACAATAGAACTTAGTGATTTATTTGCGCTTTGGCATCGAGATGAAGATCCTCTTTTCTTTAAAGTTCTGACGCTGTGGGCTATGTTCTTCTTGTTTGGAAGCAGAATGTAGCAGTAGTGTACAGTGCCTTCACAAATTATTCATAATCCTTGAACTTTTACACATTTTGTCAAATTAAATCCACAAATATGGGTGTACGATGCATTCGTGGAATCCTCAATGGAGAAAATAGTAAATGTGACAATGCTGAGAATATTGTTTTTGGGGTCTTGACATTTATATCATGATAAATCGAAATTTCCATGATAACAATAAACAAAATAATTAATCTCCACTCCTAGATGGAAAGCTTAGATCAAAGCATAGTCATGTCAGTTCAGGCCTAAATCACTCTGAGAATCTGTGGCAAAGCTCGGGAATTGATTCTTACAGAAGGTCTCCCACCATTTCGACCGTGCTTAAACTATTGTGCAAAGAAGAATTTGCAAAATTTTTATGTGCAAATGAGCAAAGCTGCAATTGCAATGAAATGAGGTTTTACTATTCACCAATGGGTGTATTTTACAAATGCATGACACACCTTTCAGATTTTGTGCTGCTTTTTGTTCATCTATCCCAAATTTGTGGCTGAAAGTGACAAAATGGAATGTGTTTTAAGGAGCCTGAATACTATTATTATATGTGACTTGGCTGTTTGCCTGCTAATAGTGTGCTTTCTTTGTCATCTTGAGCAGATTCCCTTTAAAGGGGCTGGAGTGCAGAATCCTGTGATGTATGACTAGAAGGGTGATATAAATGATATTTCTGACCTTTAGGTCCTCAGACGTCTTAGTCTGAACATCTCCCCATCCATCTTACTGCACTTATTCTCTCTTGAGGATTAGTTGGTGGTGTATGCACGTCAATCTAGCTAAGATGCTATGGGACCCTGTTGGGTTGCTGTTAGATTTTGATGAAATCCCAGCTTTCAAAACTCAGGAGCCAGGCTTATGTGAGGCACATGCACACTGATGTTACAGATGGAGGGCTGAATTCCTGCAGGATTCCTCATTTCCTCTGTCCACCATACTATTTAATAATGAAAACAAGCATGGAGTCCTGACATACTGCTTGATGTGTCTTGTTAAATTCATATATCATTTCAGTGCCTCTGGCAACAATACACAGAGATACTTTTGCATAGTTTTCTGGTCAGAGCATTTGCTCAAGGATTGAGAATTGTATTGCTTTCCCTTCAGGAGCCTTTGTATTGTGTCATCTCTTCTGTATCAATAAACATCATCCTCCTTCTCCAAGCTGTATTTTGATGCAGCTGTGTTATTTAAATTGAAAGAATCCCCTCGTCTGGTTCAGATTCAGCCTTGCCTGCGTGTGCTGCATTCCCCCTGTGGTCTGTTTTATGTCCGAGTGGGTCATAAAGCACAACATGTGGTGTCATTTCATCCACCAGGTGGGTTCTGGATGTGTAACAGGAGACTCTGTGAGGTGTCAGGTGTCTGTACCGCTCAGTACCTGTAATGGTTTCTGTAACCTTCTGTCATTAGTGCTGTCAGACTGTACGCATACCAGCCAATGCTTTTGATTTGGTTGTATAAAATATGTGTATTAACCAAATCTGTCATAGAGAACTTTGTTCTTGCAGCTCCTCTATTTCGATTGTTGTCCAACATGTGGAGAAAGTTCTTCATGGTGTCTCAGATAGGATTTAAAAGGAATACAGGTCAGTGGTCATTGAGGGTTGCTGTTTCAGACAGACAAGCCGTCTCTCTCTGACCACACTAACTTTGTTTTTTCCATGTTTTCAAACTCTCCAAAACGAATCGACTCATATCCAACCCTCTTGTCAGATTGCCTCTTTCTTACAAGTTGAAGCCTTTTGAATATTTTAGTTTTAACTGATTTAAAAGCAAATCTGATAGCATTGTGTGACACTTGTTTGAAACAAATTAAAGGTCTTATTACTTACTTTTCCATTCTTTGACGAGTCAGAGTAAACCAGCCTGTCTCTATGACAGGCAAAAATGTCTTACTGAGACACAGTAACTCCACTATGTTTGTTCTTGTGTCAATTTAAACTCCCATAGTCACAATGGAAATTGTTGCATCACTGGATCATTTCTTAAAGGGTGGTAATTATAGAATAAATAGTTACTTTCTGGAAAAAAAACAGATTTATTTTTTTAACAGCAACCACAATAAGTATGTTTCTGTAAACAGAAAGATTTACCATCCAGGGCTCTTTGTGATTTAGCGGAAAAGCCATGTAAAAAAAACTGAATGTCTGATAATAAATATTAACTGATTTAAATAAATACCATTTAAAGAATAAAATAGTGTAAACATCGACCACCAAATATTTATGTTAGGGGCTATAGTTGGGCTAGGCACTGAAATTTAGGGAGACTGCGTGATTGTTTTGTGATGCAGATGATTAAAACGTTGAGACAAAAAACCCAAATTGCCAGTCCAATAATAATTATTGGCCATGTGCTACTGTTCTGGTTTATCTGAATTTCATGTAAAATAATTTTTCCTGAAAGATTTATAGTTTCTATGTGAACAGAAGTACAATTTAACCCTGTTAAATTGTAGTTAAAAACATACAGAAATGATTGAAAGAGGATCGGATATGCTTTATATACTATTTAGGTTTATAATATTAGATGTTCACATTAAATATAGTAAATTGTGAATGTGAATGCCCTTATGAGAGAAATGTTGGCAAAAGCTCACCTTCAAACTCATATGTTCATCTTAGGGCACGACATGCAGAGTATGGGCCATTCTAAGAAATTATGTAGTTTGATCTTAAGCATACATTATAGCTCTAGCTGTATGTCTAGAAGGTGTACCTTTGCTTAGTCTCAGGTTCTTCGTGCTCTCAGGATTGTCCTGTATTTAACTCTAACCATCTATCCATCAACTTATCTATCTTCCTTGTATTTTCTTAATACACAGAATTATTAAACACAACAGCTGTGTGGGTCAGAGTTGGCATGTGTAGCTTCACCCTGATCCAAGTCTTTTGAAGTTTCTCCATCACTGTTATCAAGGTCATCAGGAACAGGTGCTCATGCATTTGGATTATAACTGATAGGCATGAGAACTTGCTCTGTCTCACAGACAGACACAATGGGTCACACCACTGTGACCCATACTAAAACAAGGAGTGAATTTAATTTAGTCTGTTCAAGGTGGAATACGAATATTTCCAACCATTCTATGAGACCCATTTTAATTTAAACCAGATTTTGTTTACACAGCTGTCCATCATATATAACAATTTTCACCTCTTTTCCACTAGAAAGGATCTAAGTTTCCCACTGACTCTTGCCCTAGTGATACTAATTCACCTAGATCTTTTGCCCTGATCCTGATCCTGATCCGTGCCTTTATTGAAGGCTTGTGCTGAGCTGCCTTTGAACTGTCACTAAAAATAAAATGAGGCAGGCTCAAGGCTGTCAGAGGAACAGAGAGTTAATATTTACTGTGCGGAGGACTTCAATTTCCAACCCATTTGTTCTGGATAGATGGTTGACTGAATTAGCATTCTGACATATTGTCCTGTTATCTGACAGCGACTGGTGCTGGTCATGAGAAGTATTCTCACTATATTTATTTATTCAAAAGGTTTTACTAGAAAATATCACAATGTCATAGAAGTAATTTATGGTAACAAACAAGGCAGAGAGCTTGTAATATTATGGTGTCTGTTGATTATGTTGCACTATGTGCAAAATGTACAGTCAATCTTCGCCATGTCATTAGGCTTTTTTTCAAAGAAGATGACCGATAATCTTCTGATAATTGCAGTACAATTTAGGATAGAGAAAGATCTGCATTCATTGCTGAAGCTTTGTAGGAACTGTGTGAATAGCTTCAGAACGTAGGAAGGTGGTAGATGTTTTGATCAACTGGCAGACGTTGATTGTATTTGTTTGCGGCTATGTATAGTGAAATTAAATAAAACAGGAAAACATTTTCTGTTTTACATTTTCGGATCCTGGACTAACTGCTTAGATTTTCTTCTTACGAATAAAAGAAATTCTGCCCCAAAGACTGATAATATACAGGGAAAAGTGCAGGAAAAAATGCTGTGCATTCATTGATAGAGATAGTAGTTTAGAATCCAACAGACATTTAAGGAATAATCTCCATTAATACATGACAGCAAGGTAAATCATACCAAACCTCCTTCTGATTTTTATAAAGCAAATTAAAAAAGTTATTATTTTTGATGCATCAAAAAAAGAAAATCAGACTTTTCAGCATCTGGCGTATTTAAAGGTTTTGCCTGTTGATGGACGCATCTGGCTGTTTAATGTTGTTTGCAACAAATATTTCATCTTTAATTTCAACTGTTGTGATTATGAATATTAATATATTATTTAATATTAATACTAAATATTTTATTAAATAATATTTAGGTCTGTTAAGGGTTGTCCTGTGAATTCCAGCCCTATAAGGCGGTGATATTAGGACAAAATTGAAAGGGTTGAGCCAAACTCTGACATTATTGAACAGCAAAACTCTGTACACACACACAGACACACACACACACGACGAATTCACACAATTTCTTAAAATACAAGAATTTACTAACAAAAATAAGTCAACTCAAAATCAAACATATTTAAATGAACAAACTCATTACTATGCCAAAACAGCCCAACTAAACTACCAAACAAAATGAAAGAATAACGAAGGCTAATGTACAATATAAACAAGTTGATCAAAGATGGTTGAAAACCCTGAACGAAAGAGTGATGCAACATTACCATACAATGTTATTTATGTTTGAGAACCAAGGATTATCTTGAAAAATCTGGAAATGAAGTTAAGTTAGTCTTGGAACTTACTTAGACAATAAGTGGTATACCTTCAAACAACACATTCACAATGCAAGATCAAATAAAACATTATTTTAATAAAATAACATTTCAAAGAATGATTTGCTGAATAAATCAACCTTTTGGATGACTAATTCTCAACGGTGTTTAATTAGCTGCCTTTATTTATTAAAATAATATTTAAGGAAATATTATGAAGGCAATGTTAAAATAATATTTGAGAAAATATAATTTTGAATGAGGAACAACAACCTTTCTGGGTAAATGATCTTTAGTGGTGTTTATTTTGTTATCACGTTTAGTAAGATAATATTTAGAGAAATATTATTTCCTAGATTGGAAAGTAACAACATTTCTGGGTAAATGATCCCAGAAAGACGATCGCACGTGTTCTTAGCTGTTAGCGGTTGAAGCTAACAAAAGAAGCTTATAGCCTGTTACCAGAATCAAGCACATACCTTTAAAATACCACTAAAAATTAAATGCTTAAGCATGGACGGCACGTTATGGCCATTCTTCTGTGTTTAAAACCACCCATTAAGTAAAGCTTGTCTTAACTTTAAAAACACAACACAAACAAAAACCAAACGTCATGAAACAAATATTGTTTAGATTATTTCATTCTAAACTAATCTCTGCCCAAACACTACCTCTTACGTGAACTGTGTTGAGAAGAAGTTGTCCTGGGCGTTGAGGAAAACATCCACGTGTGGGTAACAAAGGGTTAGCTTGCAGCTAACCTCTGTAGCTGTGGGGTGGGGTGGCTCATACTCCAGGCCCGGCCGAACTGCACGTTACTGCTGTGGCCATGGTGCTGTGTTCCCGTTGTCCTTCCTTCAGGCTGGGAAAAGCGCTCCACTCGGCGTTGTAGAGACTGCTGGGAACTCTCTGGAATGCAGTTTGCTTCTGTCGACCTCAGAAAGAAAAGTCAAGCAACGCTTGCACCTTAATTACCCCCGTTCATGAATAAATACTTGATACACAAACAGCAATTAATTCTTACTTAACTTTGTGTATATGATCACGTGATCGTATGACACTCCTGGTTGCAGTTTGAAGAGTTATGTCTGCTTGCCAACAAGGAGACATACACACGCGTGCCTCTCCTGTCTGGTTCCCATGGGGATCCGCATGGAAAGAGGTCTGTTTGTTGGAACGCTGGATTTTTATTCAAACACTGACGTCATGGAAAGTCCTCTGTTACTCCTGTTCCCGGCTGAGCTGGAAGTAGGTTAATGCGATTTATTTTAAAAGTTCCAGAAAAGTCCTTACTGTCCTTTACTGTTGTAACCCATGGCTGGGGTCCCAACACCATAACTGTCTAATTAGTTTAACAAAGGAAGGGATTGATGTTCAAAGAAGGTGGGATTGATGGTAAAGACAAGCCAAGCAAATGGGCAGATACCACAACCAGACACTCCTCTGTTGCAAAATGGGAGTTTTCGCTCTTTTTCCCTCCATGCACTAATGGGTCCGTTTCTCTCCAGTTCCGAGACCCAACCGGTAAAACCAGCAAAGTATTTACCTTGTGAAATAATGAGAAATGGTTAAGTATAAAATCAAGATTTAATGCCAAAACGATCAGTGAACAGAGTATACAACTGAACAGATGCAGAGTGACATTCACCTTCAGTACCGGGCCCCCTCAGCCCATCTTAGGGATGAACTGAGAGGAGCAAAGAATGGAGCGTGAGTCCTGCTTATATCTATGCCTGTTCTTAACCCTACTAAAGGGTGTCATCCTCTTGTATCAGTTTATCTTTGACTTTGTGTTGCGTCTTATGTGATATCAACAGTTATGTTGTGTAAGCTGTAGCAGTGAGCGGTGTGGCAGATAAGCAACAAGGGCAGATATATTTAATTAGGGCAGCAATGAGATTAGAAAAAGCCACAGAATCATACATACAATGTAATACATCTATAACATCTCCCTTGATCAGCAATGAGCGACAGGTCAGATACTGAAATGTCAGACTTTATTTAACTATTCATTATATGCACTAGAAACGAAGAATGTCTACAATTTTGGTATTTCAAAGCATCAACCAGCAGCAGGTACTTTAATGCTCTTTTTTGAGAGTACTGAAAGTCAGATGGGGACATGCTTTGATGCATAAATGGGTACAATAGCGTTTTGAAAGAAAATCTAAATCTTTAAAAATCGGGATCGGCCGATAGACGCCAGATCGGTGCATCTCTAGTTGATAGAAACTAAGAAGCTTAAATAAAACATAAAAACAATCACATACACTACCGGTCAAAAATTTTAGAACCACTTTCTTATTTAATGGCGTTCTTTATGTTCATGACTATTTACATTGTACGTAGATTCTCAATGAAGGCATCAAAACAGTGAATAAACACATATGTAATTATGTAGCAAACAAAAAATTTAAAACAACTTTAAATATGTTTTATATATTAGATTTTTAAAGAAGCCGTCCTTTGCTGTAATGATTGAAATATTAACCTTTGGCCGTCTCTCAATGAACTTCTGGGAATTTCTTTCAAGACTCTCGAACACCTCATGAAGCTCATGGAGAGAATGCCAAGAGAGCAAAGCAGTAATCAAAGCAAAGGCTAAAATATAAAAATGTTTAAAGGTATTTTACACTTTTTGTTTACTACATAATTCCAGGTGTGTTCATTCATAGTTTTGTTGCCTTTGGTTAGAATCTACAATCTAACCGATTGACTGAGAAAGTGTATCTAAAACTTTTGACCTGCAGCTATCCCTGACATCTGCTTTTATTTTCACTCTTTAGTTTTTAACACAATTTGCTGCTCTCTCATTTGCCTGCACTTATCCATTTTCATACCCTGATCCACCTCAGCCATCCAACATCCATCCGTGCCGTCCCCCACCTTAAAGTGTGCACCGTGGTTTAAGCAGTGCACCACTTCAAAGCGCTCTTCGAATCTCTCCTCATGTTTTATCCCCCCGCCCAGCCCCTTCCCTGTCTTCTCACTGCCCTGCCACCTGTTCCCTTTTGAGATGAATTAGATAAAAATAGAGTTAAATGTAATACTGACAAAGATGTGTTTGAGCACATTGTACCAGGGAGGTTTGATGCATTTGGAAGATCTCAGTAGGAATCATATTGGGGTTTGACATAGTGCACAGTTTGATTTTTGCAGGATCCACTAGAGGTCAGTGTAGTTCAACTATCCCTATCATACTTGAATCATGGACTGGATAAGAAGTGATGGGTCTGATTTCCTTTTCATTCTTTATGTATTGAACATTTAGCTCCTGAGTTCTTTTAGACACATTTATTATTTTAGTGAGTTCAGTACTGATTTCCAAAGCCTCATTTGTCTGCGCTGCACACAGTGTTAAATATTTGATTGGTTTATTGATCCAGCCGCCCCTCTGATAATTGGTCGGCTTTAGTAGCATATTGACCTGAGAGTTTGGGGTCTCCGTCTCATTTTGAGAAAAGAGGCCCTGACAGCTACTCAATCAAGCAGCACTTAGGTGTAAAACATAAAGATTATTTGTTGTACTGATAGATGAAATGAGGTCTTACCCCATATCACAGCTTTGACTCTTTATCATCTGTTTGTTCTTTCTCTCTCCACATATCTGTGTTTCTTTACCCATCCTCTTCCTACGTTCATTTCTATCTGTGTGTAATTTGCTGTCATATGAAAAGTGGGTGATGTGTTGTCTACGCTCCACTTACATTCCCACATGAGTCAAGGCTGAAGCTAAAAAGCTCAATCAGACAGGATGGCATTCTGCTTCTTTTCAGCTGGTTCACACAAGCTTTGTTGTGTGTTTGGGTTTTTCTTAAATCTGTGCACATATGGCAAGTGTGTTTGGGTGTGTCTGTCTGTGATGGAGAGAGAGAGAAATAGAATGACACCAAAGAGTCACTTAAACCATAATTTCATGGATGAGAGACTTCAATCTTCCTCCCAGGGGTCTTATCTTGTTGTGGCTCACTGTTTGTAAAGATCCAGATTAAAATCTGATCTACATGAACATACATGTTAGTTATTCTTAACAATTGGGAGTTGTACTGTCTCCATTTCTATATTTATTTAGTCCTTGCTAGTGCCGGTTTGGATCAGATTTTTGCCTTCAGATCAGTCTAAATTCTCTGTTGCATGGATTCAACAAGGATAAGAGATACTCAGAGATTTTACATGGCAGCATCACACAGTTGCTGCGTAATCCATGGTGCAAACAGGTGAAATTTGGTGACTGTGGAGATCATCGGTGTACAGTGAAATCATCATCACGTTAAAGAAACCAGTTTGAGATGATCTGAGCTTTATGACATGGCACAGTGTCCTGTTGGAAGCAGCCATCATATGAATGTTGTAGCTATAATTCCCAGTAGATCAGGAGTCTCTGAAATACTTAAATCCCCTTTTTAGGTGGAGCAGTGATGAGAGCCATGTAGGGGCAGTAGTAGCACATTTTAATTTGAAATTTAATTCAAATTCAATTCAAAAATACTTATTTCACTCCAAAGGGAAATTAAATGTTGTTATAGCTCATATTATGCAGGTTTCTTCAAAGAGCCGGTGTAGATGCTGATGGCTGTGGGCAGGAAGGATCTCCTGTAGCGGTCTGTCTTACAGTAGATCTGAAGAAGCCTCTGACTGAAGACACTCCGTTATTGTAGGACAGTCTAATGAAGAGGATGCTCAGGGTTCTCCATAATGTTCCTACTTTTATGAAGCATCCTTCTTTGCACAATGATCTCTAGAGGCTCCAGAGCCTTCTTTATCAGCTTGTTGAGCTTTTTTAAGTCCCTGGCTCTGATGCTGCTTCCCCAGCAGATGATGGTAGAAGAGATCACACTCTCCACAACAGACTTATAGAAGATATGCAGCATCTTGCTGCAAACACCAAAGGACCTAAGCTTCCTCAAGAAGTACAGTCTGCTCTGTCCCTTCTTGTAGACGACTTCACAGTTGCATCTCCACTCCAGTCTGTTGTCAGGTGAACACTGAGATATTTATACTCCTCCACCACCTCCATCTCTTCTCCCATGATGGAAATAGTTTTTGACCTGTTCTTGTTTCTCTTAAAATCTGCAATCATCTCCTTTGTTTTAGTCACGTTCAAAATGAGATGATTGTTTCCACACCATGCCACAAAGCGGTCCACCACCTTCATGTACTCAGCTTCTTGTCCATCTCTGATCCACCCCACGACTGCAGAATTATCAGTGTATTTCTGCAGACGAGAGAATATAGAAATATTAATGATATAAATATAAATAATATATATAGAAAATAGGAGGCATACTTGCTTTGGAAAATAAAATTTTAGAGCTGTTGCAATACGAAGGCATTTACACTAGTTTAAAATGAAATGGACACTTTAAATGACTAATTCCAACTTTTCCTCAACCTGGTTTCTTTTATCCAGGTACTTAAAATTAGCAGCTTTAACTGAAGTTTCATATTGTTTAAAATCTCTTCTAAACGGGAGACGAGAGTCACTGAATGGTGGGGAATTATTTTAAACCCTATCTTTTAAGTTTTTTAGTGAGAAGTACTTATTGTAGGATGCCCTACTATCTATTAAAACTAAGCATAATAGACTGGGTTATCTGGAAATTTAACAGAAACCAAAGCATTCAAACTTCTAGAGCACCAGTAAAAAGCTCATATATTATTGTGAGTTTTTAATGCAACACTGATCTTCAGTAGGATAACAAGCTCTGCTGTTCTGTGTAAAAACAATAGTAAATGTGACATCCGTTAAGTGACAGGACGATGGTCAAGTTCAGGGATGAAAGACAGATTGAGCTGATTTGCTGAATCCAAAGACCGTTGTATCCATGTCAGAGGGCAGCTTTTAACCAACAAATCCTCCTTTCTCCCATCTAATCCCCCTTTTGGGGTTTCCCACCCCACCGGGTTCATCTTGGACCCACCAGACCGCAAAGAGACAGGCTGGGTGGAAGGCTCCGAATGGCTTCCATCAGCCTCAAAGTCAACATTTACTAATATTTCTAACAAAGTTCAGACAAAAAGTGAAGTCCAAATATTTATTACATGTCAGTCCTTCGCAATGTAACTTATTAATAAATATTACATTATTAAGAACATGACAGGGTTCCCATGCAGTCTTGAATGGTCTGGAAAAGTCTGGAATTATCTTTTATCATTTTCCACATTTGGATAACTACAGAACATATACATTTTAGTATGGAAATAGTTTTCATTTTTAAAATTTGTAAATAACAAAACCCTTACATTGGTTAAATTTAGTTTTTTCTCAGTCATTTAAGTCAAATCCTGTATCTTTTGTTTTGCCAAATTATATCATCCTTTTCAAACTTTACCCATCAGCATTTTGTTTTTTAAGTTACTGATTGGAATTTAAAAATGAGAAAAGGGCTGTTTTACTGTATTTGGACTCTAGACAACTTTAATTACAGGTTGAACTGCACTTGTGGGTCTGTTTTAAATGCCAAACAAAACAGTAGAACTGCTATTTTTTGCCATATTTTCAAATGGCAAAACTAAAGCAATAATTACCAGCTGTGCTTTAAATTGTCTGTTTATAGTCAAGTATTTCAGCCCTTTTTTGACCAAGTCCAAGTGCTATAGGTTTTTTACATAGATGATCATTTTAGTTGAATACCAGTGTTGTTTCACCTACAGATCATAAGACACAATTGCTTTTTAAAAACTTAAAGATTAACTGTTTAAAAAATGTGGAAAGTATAGAAAGCTCTAACATTTAATACAAATATCCGAAGTTATGAGTAGTACAGTTATGGGTACCCTGGTGGGCAATACCTTCACGACCTCTTTTGTCTAATATTTGAAAAGGTTGGAACATGTGCAGAAAGGAAAGATTTAGCTCTGGGGACTGTCATGGCTACGAAAGAAGGCTGATTTTGTGCTTGGTGAAATATTTGCTGAAAAAAAAAAAGATGAAGACACATTTTGAGATTTCTCTCAGGTGAAACAAGATTTTGATTTAAGATATCCAGGAAATTTAAAGAGCTCCTGAAATCATACACTCTAAAGGGCAACAGGAATGGTGTCCAAAGATGCACGTCTAAATATATGAATCCTTTTCTTTTAAACAAGCTGCGTCTGGTTGTCTCTCCAAGGTGCCCACTACGGCAACTTTTGGAGCCCGGTTCTATTAAAAAGCATTGACGGTTCTAATCTGTTCTGTCTCAACCCACTTCAGCAGGGCACCAATAGGTGCATGTAAGTTGACGGATGCATGGCCGTGCTACCAATACGCATTCCCCTTAAAATGGTTCCTGGGATCTTTAAAAGAAAAACGGGCTCACAGTATGACAGAACCTGCACTGGGCTTTACCCCATATTCATCCTTTGCTTTTTACCAGACACAACTGAAATATCTGTTTTAATTTTGATCTAATCTGAATACCCAGTGGAGTTTTTCAGACTACACATTTATTTTTCTAAACAAGCCCTTGGTGTTAATAGCCTCTAATGGTTGCAACTGACCCTAAGATTTTGTTCTGACCCAGAAAAAGGTTTTGAAAGGTTCTGAGGAGAATTGCACACAGATAGCAACGTTTCTGCGATATATCTGTGTGGTATCTGTGGTTCATATGGAGTTGTCTGTTCAGATGGATACAGCTGATTCGTGGAGGAGGGCAGTGATATGCACTGTGCGTCTCTACATCATTTAGCTGAATTTAATTTTTCTTCACTTCGACCCCTCCTCATTCAAAGAAAAAAGAAGAAAATGCTGCCTGTGCCATACTCTGACACACTCATCATGTCTGATGAATCGCTAATTCTGTGCAGAGATCAAAGAGTCCTATATTTATAAGTGGTCTTTGGGTGGTGATTTCGCTCTCGTTTGATTCTCATGAGACCGTTCCCTGTGTGTATCTTTTTTTTCTTACGTGCTTATTTATTTATCTGTTCAAACCAAACTTCTTCTTCCTCATTAGTGTCTCTTTAATGTCTTCAGCAGGCAGAAAGTAATGGGGATATAATGAACTGCATGCGAGCAGATTGGGAGTAAAATGTAAATTGTTTGCCTGCAGCTTCAGTGATGAAACGGGAGGCAGACGGGTTGGATAAGCTGCAGTGCATGGAAACTGTTGTCTCCTGTCATGTGGGAACATGGAGCTCAAGCTTGTCTGTTTCAGGCCTCTCTATTTTTTATGGCACATTTTATTTCCATCTGGTGGGCTTATGAGTCTCTCCGTTTTGTTTGTTTGTTTATCCTCTAATGTGTTTAGGGTCATTTTCATCTCCGTAATTCTTTAAGAGCTGGTGTTGGAGCCACATCTGTGTCTGGTGTGCTGCAAGTGACGCCACAGCTGTCTCTTGATCTGGTTTCCAGCCAACCAGGTTGAGGCTTTCAGCTCTGGATCACATATAAGAGTAAATATCTTATAATGACTGTGGAAGCAGACCGTGGTTAATGACTGCATGTGGTTTCAGGGAAAAAGAACGGGTAACCCCGCTCTCCTCATGTCTTCACTGATATTTGATTCCTAACGCAGGTGGAATGCGGGGTGTTGGTGTAGGATGCGTTTGAGGTAAGAGGTTTGGGCCAGCGCATGTGCACGACAACAGGTGCAAAGGCCAGACGCTCTTTGTTTAACCCTGATGCCTGAAGCGGCTTTGTGTACAATGCTGTGAATGTTTTCCCTTGCTCATCGAGACAACAAAAAAAACCTTTCTAAAGAACGGAAACCTGTAATACTAACTAGCTTGACATCTGAGCCAGAAAGCGTGCCGCCGTTTTAGTCAGATGGTGGGCAGCCCCTAAAAATCATTTACCACACCAGAATATAGAATGACACATTGGCCTTGTTCCCTTCTAGTCTGGAAAATAAAACTATCTCCATCTGCCTGTAACATCCCTCCCTCTGTTTGCTGAGTTGCAGCTCTTCTCGGCCCTGTTGGGGAAACACAGATGCTCTAATTCAACCAAGATGTGTCTGAATAATGACTCTCCAGCACAAGGAGAATGGCTAATGTTAGCTAGAGTGTTTCTTTGTTTCTCCTTTGTGGACGTTTGCTTCTATAAGCATAACTTTTATTGGGATTTTATGAAATAAAGAAACACAAAGCAGTATATAAGTTTTCAAAATGTTTTACAAAAGAAGTCTGATGTAAAAAAAACTTTTTAACACCCTTTTAATCTGATATCCCTAAACATAATCCTATCAACCAGTTGCCTCCAAAAGTCAGCTAATGTAAATAAATACACAGATTTATTAGAGAACAAACAGCATCATGAAGATCAAGGAACATAACAGACCTCAGAAATAAAAAGGTGGATAAGTTTAAAGCAGGGTTAGGTTATAAAATAATGTCCTAAGCTTTGAACATCTCACGGAGCACTGTTCAATCAGTCATCCCAAAATAAAGTAGGTATGGCACAACAGCAAACCCACCAAGACTTGGCCCTCCACCTAAACTGACAGGCCAGGCAAGGAGATCATTGATCACAGAAGCAGTCAAGAGGCTTCTTGTAATGTTGGAGGAACTACAGAGGTCCACAGCTCTGGTAGGAGAATCTTCTGCCAGAAAAACTAGTAGTTGTAGACTTTACAAATCTGGTCTGTATGGAAACATGGGAAGAAGAAAGCTTTTGTTGAGAGAAACCTCAAAAAGTCTTGTTTGTAGTTTGCTTAAGCCACATCAATATGTGGAAGAAGGTGCCTTGGTCAAATGAGACTAAAATCACACCTTTTGATCTACATGCATAATGCTACGTGTTGATTAGGCCATTCTAAAACAAAGCACACATCCCTACTTTTGTCAGGAGGTATGAGAAGTTTTTTGCTGATATGCTGCACAACAGACTCTTAACTGTCCTCATTAGCCACTCTGGATGTATATTTTCAGCAGCTGAGATACTAAAGCTTACAGTGTGTGGATGTGTAATAATAAAGAAGGAAAAGAGTCAGGAGAATGCGGGTTAAATGTAATCAATATTATTATGGCAAATTTTAGGATTAGTATTACACAATTACAATTACTTATTTTCCTGACATTTTGCAGCCTGACAAAGACCTGTTGGTCCAAGATGTATCTCATTTTTGCAGTTAGGGAAACCTTCGTTTTTCCTGACTGTAAGTTATCTTAGTGCCAAGTCGTGTTAAAATAAGTAGCATGAAAGTATAACTCGAAGTATAAAATTTTCAACATTTAGCAGTTATTCTGACATATACCCAGAGATGGCACTCAAGTTTGAGACTTGGATTCGAGTCACTCTTAAGTCGAACGAATAAAAGACTTCAGACCCTAAAAACTTGAGACTCCTGGCCTGACTCGAGTCTCAGTATCAGTTTTATCTGATGTAATGAAGAGTGAAAGGAAGATGGTATATGAGCTACAGACTGCAGCTGTTGCACATGTTTTACTGTGAACGGATGACCTTAATTATTATCAAATGACGGTCGTGGATTAAGAGATATTATCATAATCATGATCATAACAATTTATTTATGTTAGCTCTAGTTTCATAATGAATGCCTCTCTAAATGAATGCTAGTGCAAATCACTAAATGACTGACTGGATCATTACAGAACAGAATAAACGTAACTTAACCTCTGACATTATTACACTGTTAACGTAGCTGCATTGTTACAAGGACAGTTCTGGATGAAAATATCAAACTAAAAGCACTTCCTGTGCCGTTCATTCAGAAGTTTAACATTTGTTTATGTATTTACTACACTTTGCCTCGTTCAGTACATTGTAATTTATATGCTACACAATTCCATGTATTCATGCACTGCTTTGAGAATTCAATGTGCAATGTCTAAGTACAGCCTCGACGACTTGACTAGGACTTGGAAAAAAATACTTGTGAACATTTCTGGTATATGCAAGATAAATATCATCAGGTCACCAAAGGGAAATAGAAAAGCTGAGGTCATATTTTTGTCAATATAACATGTGAAATTAGCATCTCAGTCCACACTAACTTAAACATTGTGCAAAACATACTTAAAGTGGCTGGAAGATTTGAATAAATAAATATTCTTGTGGAAACAGTGTTGTGGAAAATAATTTTACAAACTACTTACTCTGAATGGTTTCAATAATCTTAAAACAACAATCATTCTTGATGTAGTCTAAGGAAACAATGCCTTCTCTCGCTAGACCTGGCTCCATCTTTGCCTCTACAAAAATGTTATAGTTATTTTATTTAAACTTAACCATGACTTGTTCCACTTTGAAACTGGTTTATGATCATCTCTTTGAACTGTTGCTACAGTAACAGATCAACAAAAATGCCAAAGCACTCATCTTACCTAAATTAAAAATAAATGTGATGTTGTAAAGAGTCACTGTGTTTTAGAGCAGAAAAACTTGAACGAAGTTGTTGGGTGTAGTGTTTTCCTGATTAGCTGAGAATAAAGCCAGGTAACAAAGTTAGGATCTGCTAACCAGGACACTTGCCATTCAACCTCTAATTGCCTCCCAGTGGCTGGTGGCCCATGTGGAGGGTACTTCCCAGTTGTTGTTCCAGGCTGAGCCCGGTGAACCCCATGATTGGATTGACTTGACTTTTTTATTTTGTAAAGTGCCTTGAAACGACATTTGTTGGGAAGTGGTGATGTAGAAATAAACTAAATAAAAAAAATGAATTGAATAGAAGCCAGGATTTGACCAGCAGGTGCTCGTTGGCGAGCTCTCCCTACCCTGGCTTTATAAAGTTGCGCTAGATAACGATGGATGGCCCTCTCTATGTTGGGGTGGGGGATACTTTCCTCAAGCAGAGGAGTTTAAGTATCCTGGTGCCATGTTCCAGAGACATTGAAAGACAGATTATTGCCTTGACCAGAGGGATATTGACCATAAGAACAAGATCAAGCAGTGGCTGGTCATAAGCTCACACATATGAGTGAGAAGGTCCATCTTATGGAAGCGGGAGCTCAATATAGAGTCATTGGTCTTCTGAAAACAAAGGAATCAGCCGAGTGGTTTGGGCATTTGCTCAGGATTGCATTTCTTTAGATCTCTCAGTATGAACTGGAGAGTGTTGCTAGAGAGATGGATGGATGGATGGATGGATGGATGGATGGATGTCATTAAGAATCATGTAGATAAAACTTGACTGATTATGAAAAACTGTGAGTGTGAGGGTGTTTGTTTTGGGCAGTTGTGTAAAAAGTCTACAAACTAATGGTGTGTGATATTAGCAGAGATACTACCCCTGGTTTAGTGTGTGATTAATGATGCAGGAGAACAGGAGGGAAAATAGATGGACAATATGGATCAGTTGCTGGGTCATTTGTTTTTAACTATTTGTGTCTAATGCAATCAGATTATACTTTGTCAACATCTGGGAACTCCAGCATCTTATAGAGGGGAGGAATAAAATGTGTTTGCCTGTTTAAGAGAAAAACTATCTGACAGTGATGTAGCGTCAAGAAAAAGGTTTTTACTCAAGTACATAGCTGTACATGTAAATGAAGTCAGGGATGTCTCTTTGCACTGAACTGGAAATTCACCCCAGAACCACAGTGTTTGCTGAGATCAACTTTCAGCAGTGGAAGTGACTGTGACAAAAACAGCTCTGACAGATGTAAAGCTCCCACAGAGAACTTGCTAGATTTGGCAGGGCCGGCGGAGCGTGAGTGTGCTTGCAAGTCCGTGTTGCACAACAAAGAAGAAACATCACTGCCTATACTTGCTCATGTCAAGGTTGACTTGTAATATAAGGAACTGTTCTCTCTTGTGTTGCTTGGATGTGTCAGTTTTATAATCAGTAAAATTATGTTTTTATAGCAGCACAATGGCTCGTTAAATGAGTGGTTGAATTGTATGGGTAGCAGAATGCCCAAAATGGAAAGATTTGCTGCAACATGTCAACTAAGTTGTTATTTCCCAGAACAATTTGGGGGTATAGTAAATTCCACATATTTCTTTTGCATTAGTTTGGTTTTGGCTCCACACTAACTGGTTAATGTTTATGTTATGCCTATGTTTAATATTTAAGCAGTTATTTCTAATTTTGCATGTGCTCAAAGGACTGTCAATGACTGTCCTTAGTGTATCATGTTTTATTTGGGTTTTATTTGTATACTTTTCGTTAACTGACAAAATTTTGAAGTAGGAGCAAGTTAATAAATTTCAATGCCGCATGTTAGTCTATCGTCTAACTTATTTTGACCTCTACATCGGAAACAAATGGGTTTTCCTCAAGCAATTTTATGATTTCTAAGTGTCAATAAGCGTTGGACAATCCTACTTTCTGCATTTTGGGCACTGCATGATAGCTGTTAGCCACTAATGACACTAATGAAGGCTTCTGTTTTTCTGGGATTGCCATGTTTGGACATCTACTCGGGGTGGATTGGTGAGGTTGGGTTGGCTGGTGTTGAGGACCCTCATTGGTGCTGCTCTTGGGTCTGAATGGGTCTTAGTAATGCGAGTGCCACTGATTTGCTATATGTAGCCTATATTGGTGTTGCTGGAGGTCGCAGTTGCGTTCTTCAGTTTTGGACCTTTGGATTTTGTGGGGATTTTGAGGGAGGGCAGTCTGTTGACTGCTGGGTGGCTGTTAAATTCTTTATTTGACTGTGGATAGTGAGGTGGCGCATTGTTTTAATGGTGTCGGGATAGGGGGAATACTTTGCTGGGTCTTGACATCTGTCTGCCTGTGGTCCATGCTGTGTCCACGCTACGCTGCAGTTTCCTTCCATATTGGCAGAGTTGAAGGGGCAATTTCCTGGCTTAGTGAGTGGTCGGGTTGCCATTCATGCTATTTTTTAGAAGAAATATGCCCTGATACAGTTAAGGCAACTGGACCCTCCATACTGTACCTCATTTGTACCCACAATACCTCCGCTGTTTGGACAGGACACATAAAAAAAACCCCAAAAAAACAAAGTTGGCCTCTGCTTTGGAGCTTTCTATCAGCATTAAAGGCCTATTTCACAGTTTTAAAATAATCTGTGGTGCTGTTTGACATCTTCATTTCAAAATCTAAAATCGGAATATTTTATTTAGCATGGTCACACCTGAATCTGATAATTCTACAACAAAGAGAGTTACTTAAAACACAGTTAGATTTTTTAAACTTTATATATAAAACCACAGAAATGGATCAATTATAATTATTTTTATTGTGTTAACCACTGTAGAAACAAACAAAACATTATGCAAACCTGGACGGAATTATTCTACACCGACTGAAGATTCTTCAAAACATAGTTTGCTAATTTATGAAATCTGTGCCGTGTTTGTGAAAGCTAGAAAAAAATAGATTTTCAGTTTGCGCAAAAATATTGTTAAAATCATGTGTTGTTCTCTTGAACCCAATGTTGTGTTGTCACATTAGCTGAATGCATAAGCTCACTAATATTTGTTTTTATTTTGTAACTACTATAACTTTAATTTTGGTCATATGTACTGCTTCCAAATTTTATTCTAAGCTAAGACATGGCATGATGCCTATTATGTTTGTTGGTATATATTTTTTAGAAAACCAATCCAACTTTTTTCTGAACAAATTAGAGTTGCAGTGATTTACTTGTGTGTAACTTTAGTGTGCACGTGTCTCTCTCCTGTGTTTAACTAGAGATTGACTGTGAGAGTTGCAGTAATCCTCTGGCTGCCATCTGTTGTTTGACCTGCTCCTTATCAACACAGATCCAGCCTCCATGCAACCAGTGTGTTTGTGTCGCTGTGTCCAGTAATGAGCTGTGTTTGTTTGTGTGTGCAGAGCATGGCTATCAGTCAGCCGTCATGAGGTTGGAGAGTGTCTGCATGTGTCTTTTTGTGTGTGTCTGTTTGTGTGTGTGTGTGTGCATGTGGGGGGTGGGGGGTCATTAGCAAGAACCGACAAAGAGCTTGTTTGGAAGTTAACAGGGTCGTGATCCAGCTAAAGGTGCACATGTGGCACTTATTTCAGTCCATGAAGCAGATGAACGTAGAGACTAGTTTTGGCGCTACTAGCTTAGTGGCAGCATCAAATTACAAAGTCTATTCAAATACTGTTGTCTAGCAGCTATAGTGTAGGGAGCATAAACCTGAAGGTTGAGGAACCGACTGTCATATTGGCTGTTGCATACTGTTTTTGCGTTTGCAAAAATCTGTAAGAGGTCTCGGCTGGTGATGCAGAAACATGCAACAGGTCTTGCATTTACTGTTATGTTTATGCCTAGCCCCGTTTTCTGATTGTTTTAAACAGGGATAGGTAGAAATGCTGCTGAAAATGCTACTTTTTACAACTAGACATTGAGGTTTTACTCATTTAAAATGCTGCATAACTTTTTGCATAAACTTCACAGTTTTATTTCTCGTTTTTTTTTTTTCTTTCCCTGATTATTGATAATTATCTGACCATCTTGAGTTGAAAGTTCACTACACTATGTCTATGGGTGCCCATGAGTGGTCAAATATTTTTTTGGCTGAATTACTCATAAGACAGAACCAGGTTTGCCACCATGCCAGCCACTCCTAGCATTGGGCATGGCCATGTGAGTGAATCTTCATCAGCACAGACAGAACATCTGCATGGCACAGCAGGAGGAGAAGGTAAAAGTTACAGTACAGTAATTCTAAAGATGATTAGCCATGCAGTGATTTGAACATCACCAAACATGTAAAATAATCTAAAAATAGGCAAACTAAAGTTTCATTGTATGTCATTCAGATGGAAACACATTATAACATCACTTTTGCTTATAACTCTACTTTCCCAATAAACAATCTATGGCAGATAAGACAGCCTTGCCAAGGATGGTGAGTGGAGCTGAGAAGGTCAAGGGAGTGTCCCTGCTTTCTGTCCAGAATGTGTTTCAGATTCGGGTTCTGAGCATTGTCAGACACCCTCTCCATTAACTTTCTCAATTGATGATAAAGCAAACAGTACCACAAAATCCAGAGCAGAGCCATAAGAATGCTACACAGCTTTCCGCTACAAGCTATTGGCCAGATTATGGATCTTATCTCTATCTTATATTTAGCATTTTTTATTATGGTTTAATTTTTTTGGTATTCTTGAAAGGGCAATAAAAAGTTCAGATAAATACGAAAATTTGTTTTAATCCTATGACTGTAAGGGACATTTAAATATATTGGTTCTGGATAGTTTACAGAGTTTAGCACCAGACTGCTTTCCAGTGATGCTTACCAACTGAGTATTGTGAATTGTGCACACAAACAATGGAATAAACCCTGTTTGGTTTTTGTTGAGGGGTTGTTTCGCTGTATTTCCTGGCTGGATGAGGTCGCTTTCCAAAGTCTTTTGTCACTTTTAGCTTGTCAGAGAACTAGCAGTGCCTCTTGGAGTTTATTGCACATGAGGAATCTGGTACCTCTCTGCACAGCCAGGCTATAGTTGTTTTCCTGCTGTCTATTGTTTTTTGTGCTGAGTGAGAGATTTTTCAAATTGTGAGGCGCTTCTCCCAAAGGGAGGGCAGTAGAGTTCAAGGGTGTGTATGTAGAGGGAGCTGTTAAAAGTTCAAGTTAAGCGTCCCGCAGCACTGAGCCGTGTGTGGGGAACTGGCATTGAGATTGTCCTTTTTATTTTTTAATCTTAACTTGTTTGGATTTAGTAAATTTTTTGTCAGCATGGTTGTTGTTTCTTCTGTCGTTGCACAGAATTAGACGGTGTCTTTCATTCGAGTTGGTAGCTTCACTCCCACTCAGCTGCTGTTACTTTTTCTAATTCTAGTTTTTGCGTCATAGCTGCTTATTCTCTAACTATCCTTGTTGATATTTCTGACAGACTTTATGGAATGAGTCATCCCGCCTCTCTTCTCTTTGGTCCTGAAATAGGTATGATGACAACAGCAGTGTGCTTCCTTTAGGTGACTGTTAATATCTGCAACTGAAGAAAGATCAGAGCAGACTTGTGGTAGTTTGGATGAAGGAATGTTAAGAGGTTGTATCCTGTGCCACGCTGTGGGGGTGTTAGCTAAATGCAGTTGGCACCTTATCTTTTACAGGGTTGTGTCATATCTTAATGTATTCAAACTCCTTGAAAATGTTAACATATTGTCACATTACAGCGACAAATTCCAATGTATTTTATTGAGATTTTATGTAAAAATAAATAACTGAACAGTGTGCCCTGCATTTGTATTCAGCCCCATTTTCTCTGACACCCTTAAAAGTGCAACAAATTGCCTTCAGAAGTCACCCAATTACCAAATTGTCTGCCTGTGTGACAAATTAATCTCAGTATAAATCCAGCTGTTCTGTGAGATCCTCAGTGGTTTATTAGAGAGCATTAGTGAACCATCATAAGCACCATTAAGTTATAAAACAGTATCCGAAGCTTTTAAAATCTCATAGAACCATCTTATCTTAAACAAATAAAATATGACACAGCTTGAAACCTACCAAGACACGGTTCACCTAACTGACGGACTGGACAAGGAGAGCATCAGAGAAGCATCGGAGAAGCCCATAGTAATTCCGGAGGAGCTGTAGAGATCAGCCGTTCATGTTTGAAAATCTGATGAAAGGGCAACTATTAGTTTGCCACTCAACAAATTGGTGTTTGTAAAAGAGAGGCAGGAAGAAAGCTGTTGTTAACAGAAAGCCATAAAAGTTCCTTCAAGGTTTGCCACAAGCCTTACATGCCATGTGGGAAAAGAGCTCTGCTCTGCTCAGATAAGAACAAAATTGAATGTTTTGGTCAACATGCATTGTTATAAATTGCCTATTCAAACATACAGCATACACCACCCCAATCACACTATCCCCATGTTGACTAATGTTGGTGGCAGCATGATGCTGTGGGAAAACCTTAATGATAGTTTTCCTCCATTCTGTCTAATGGGAGCACCAGTCGTCACATGAGTGGCTTTGTTTACAAGTTATAGTTTAGTTGCAATAAGTACAATGTAAAAGCAAAACACACCGAACAAAAAAACACAAAGTCCGCTTTGGTCCAGGCCAAAGGACTTTGCTGGTGTGAATACACCCTTAAAATTATTACACTTCAACATTAATAAAATGTCAGATTAGTGTCAGATTACCACAGCCTCACTGTCTTATGTCTTCTCGCTCTTCATTTTGACATCTACTGTCATGGCGTTTACAGTGCTTATTGTGCTGCATAGACGAGCAGTTGTAGATGATAGTGACCACTAAATCCATGAAAACTATTTGCACCTCAGTTATTAAACTTTTTCTCTCTTTTTATATTTCCAGGTGGTTTTAGTAAGTTCCGCTCTAAGCATTGTGCTTTACTCCCATTTTTCAGTGCTCATCTTGATGATAAGGATTATGTAGTGTTCACATGCACCACTAAAATAGCATTTATAAATGGAGTTGGTGATATTAGGGCATTTGTTTGCAGTTAAACTGATATGAAGAACACGATTTCACAATTCTCCAGAAAAAGTCAGGATAAAATGGATAGAGCACCAAACATTTATTGAATGCGACACTTGGTGCGGCACCAACTTGACTTTTAAGATGTGGAAACCCAGACTGGTTCTCTTAAAGAACCAGTTAAGAACTCGCTGTAGCACCAGCTCTTGTTGTGCACTGAAAAAGCCCTCATACTGACTTAAAGAAAAGCTTTGCTAAGAACTTCAGCTGTTACTTTTTTAGACTAACTTTGAAACAAAAACAAAACAGAGGTTTCCTTTTATTTAGAGAAATGAGGGGAAAACTATTTCTGCCTTTAAACAACATTCCTCCAATCCTGGCAGGTAAGGACAGTTTTTCCTCAGCATTTCCTAAATCCCACCACTGAGGTAGCATCCAAGGCCAGAGCTGTTCAGAACACCAGACTGTCTGTGATTTGTGTTGTGTCTAATTCATTCTGCACATGGTGCATGCAAACACGTGCACAGACAGACAGATACTGGCTAAAGATGGATGCACACAGTCTGGCATGCACAGTTGCACGGGGAAACCAGTGTGACCTTTATTCTATCCCTCCCTGCTAACATTGAATGAGCCTCACACATTTTACATCTGTACGTTAGAGACCAATTTTTAAAGGTAAGGGCATGTTTGCTGTCATGATACACTTGGATCCTTCTGGATTTAATAAGACTCACAGGATTCATTTGCCATTTCAGGTCTGTGGAGTGTACAGCTGGAAAACGGGCAAATTAAGATGTTTTTTTTGGAAAGGGAGACATGGTCTCTTTGGATCCTGCTTTTCTGCCAAACTCATAATGTATCATGTTTTTTAAAACCTTTTCTCTGATCACATCACATTGTTTTAGGTGTACAGAGACTTTTTATTGCTATGAGTTGTTCCTGAACAAAATACAGGAAACAGTGTAAGAGGAAACGTTGACAAGAGCTTGGTAAATTCTCTCTCAACGTTGAGGAGAGGTGCTTCAGCACTTGTTGGAAGGGAAAAAGTGACATTGGAGAATATTGGCAAACATCAATGTCACGTTTTCTTGCAAACGCATTCACACCTCACCTTCTTCACAATTCGTCTTGTAACATCCACAAACTTCCATGTATTTTTTACAACACAGCAACACAAAGAGGTGAATAGCTGTTAAAGGGGAAGGAAATAGATCTATGGTTTTCACAAAGTAGTTATTAATTATTTAGTAATGTTGTGCATAATTGTGGTACTTAGCCCCCTTTACTCTAATGCTCCTATAAACCAGTGCAACCTTCAGAAGTCACCTAATTAGTAAACAATTAATGGTTAACAAAGTCAAAACAGGACGGTATCAAATGACGTTAAAAAAAAACTTTTTTTGGTCATGTCACCCTGAACACATCATGTCTACTCTGAAACATGGTGGTGACAGCATCATGCTGTAGGGATGGTGTTTTTTAGTAGTAACAGGTTCTCAAAGTTGATGGGAAGATGGATGGAGCTAAATACCGAACAATCCTTGAAGAAAACCAGTTAAAGGCTGCAGAAGCTTCAAGACTGGTGGTCATAGTTACCTTCCAGCACGATGACAACCCAAGACATAAAGTTAGAGTTACAATGGAATAGTTTAGCTTAAATGATTTGTGTTACAATGGCCTAGTCAAAGGCCTGACCTAAATCCAATTGCAAGTTGTTCTTTGTGGGTGGCAAACTAATAGTTGACAGTGCACCAAAATACTTAACTGCACCAAACTTTGGTTCTGCAAAGTATTTATTATGGGGAGCTGAATACATATGCGTGCAATGTGCATTTCCCTCATGGATTTTTTTTAATGGCTGTAGTTCAATTGCAGCTCGTTGGCTGTACATTGGCCTCCATCCTTACTTAACTAATGACATATAAAATAAAGATGACAAAAAAGTTTGAGAAAAAGAATTAGGAGGTTTTTTATTTCTTCCCGTCTGAGCCATACACCCTGGTTTGCTTAAAGAAAGTGTGCCTCACTGATGTGGAGGACTTGATGCGTTACTCCAAGACACCAGAGAGAAGAAGTCAAATCAGCAAGATGTGACCGTTAACAGACAGAGACAACATGTTTCAGAAGACTAAACTGTTGTTTTTGCACAAAAGAGGCACAGGATAAGTGCATTAGGGTATGTGAGTTCTTCCCAGGTGGTGTAAATTGGCTGCTGACCCACTGCTTCACCACCAGAAGCAATTATTTTTTTCCACCGTGTGAAACTTTGAAGTTCTTCATTGTGCATCTTTGTGTTTATTCTTATTTCTCTTTATCTCCTTTTTGTACTTTTGCTCTCATTTACCCCAGCATGCTTTCAACCTCTGTAGTGCAAAAGGCAGCTTCACTGTCATTCTTGCTAATTAAGAGGCAGAATTTCAGCAAGGGAGAATTTGCAAGACGAGGACGTTTTTCTTGAGAATTTGCAATGCAAGTAAAAGGCTTAATTGGGTAAAAAAGGAAGAAAGTCATATTATTATTATTATCTTTAAAATGATATTTTTTCTAACATAACACCATGCAGGAAGAATGTTAGGATTGAGCAAAAGAACACCCAATTATTTATATTCATATTTATATTATTTATTGAAGTGTAACTTTGGAGTGAGTTAAAGCCTGTTAAGGTGTGATTAATATATTTCAGAAATAGCATTCGCAACAGTAAAGACTTTATGACCTCCTCAAAATTAAATAGGTAGAAAATAGGACTCAGTTTTATTTCATAGCTATTTTTTGGGTTATATACATAAATTTGTATCACAAAGTTTAAAGTAAAATCCTAAACATCAGTTGTTTAAAATAAATTATAAATACGTCATATTTTATCGATAGTTTGTAATTTTCAAAAGTTGACATGTTTAAATTTCAAATTGTTTTGTCAGACTGAAGCATGAAATATATTCATTTCAATTAGGACAATAGTTAAACCAGTAAGTAAACATCAAGTTGATATGATTTAGTTTGAATTAAGTTGTGTTAAATTATTTTTTGATAGTTGATTGATGTGTACTTATTTACTGTATTTGAAAATATGAAACAGAATGTTCCTAAATTTATTGTAATTTATTTAAATGTAGATGTGTTTTTATTTAAATTGAAATAATAGATTAACACTTTAAAGTTTTTTTAGAAAAAAAATGGTAAATGGGAATTTATGCTATAGACTGAGGTAAAGTAGTGCATAACTGAACAGTGAAAGAGGTCAGATTGCCCTACTTGCAAACTACTATGGGTAGCTGAAAAATAATTGTGCAGAGCACCCTGATCATACCATCCGTAGAATAAAACATGGCATTGGTGGCGTCGTTGCTACGGGGATGATTTTCTCCAACAGGGACAGAAAAGCTGGTCAGAGCTGATGGGAAGATGGATGGAGCCAAATATAAGTGAATCCTGGAACAAAACCTGTTAAGAGGCTGGGGTGGACTGGGACAATAATCCAGACTGGGAATTTGATACCAGGCCACAACCAGTAAATTATCGCAAATACAGGTCCTTCTCAAAATATTAGCATATTGTGATAAAGTTCATTATTTTCCATAATGTCATGATGAAAATTTAACATTCATATATTTTAGATTCATTGCACACTAACTGAAATATTTCAGGTCTTTTATTGTCTTAATACGGATGATTTTGGCATACAGCTCATGAAAACCCAAAATTCCTATCTCACAAAATTAGCATATTTCATCCGACCAATAAAAGAAAAGTGTTTTTAATACAAAAAACGTCAACCTTCAAATAATCATGTACAGTTATGCACTCAATACTTGGTCGGGAATCCTTTTGCAGAAATGACTGCTTCAATGCGGCGTGGCATGGAGGCAATCAGCCTGTGGCACTGCTGAGGTCTTATGGAGGCCCAGGATGCTTCGATAGCGGCCTTTAGCTCATCCAGAGTGTCGGGTCTTGATTCTCTCAACGTTCTCTTCACAATATCCCACAGATTCTCTATGGGGTTCAGGTCAGGAGAGTTGGCAGGCCAATTGAGCACAGTGATACCATGGTCAGTAAACCATTTACCAGTGGTTTTAGCACTGTGAGCAGATGCCAGGTCGTGCTGAAAAATGAAATCTTCATCTCCATAAAGCTTTTCAGCAGATGGAAGCATGAAGTGCTCCAAAATCTCCTGACAGCTAGCTGCATTGACCCTGCCCTTGATAAAACACAGTGGACCAACACCAGCAGCTGACACAGCACCCCAGACCATCACTGACTGTGGGTACTTGACACTGGACTTCTGGTATTTTGGCATTTCCTTCTCCCCAGTCTTCCTCCAGACTCTGGCACCTTTATTTCCGAATGACATGCAGAATTTGCTTTCATCCGAAAAAAGTACTTTGGACCACTGAACAACAGTCCAGTGCTGCTTCTCTGTAGCCCAGGTCAGGCACTTCTGCCGCTGTTTCTGGTTCAAAAGTGGCTTGACCTGGGGAATGCGGCACCTATAGCCCATTTCCTGCACACGCCTGTGCACGGTGGCTCTGGATGTTTCTACTCCAGACTCAGTCCACTGCTTCCGCAGGTCCCCCAAGGTCTGGAATCGGCCCTTCTCCACAATCTTCCTCAGGGTCCGGTCACCTCTTCTCGTTGTGCAGCGTTTTCTGCCACACTTTTTCCTTCCCACAGACTTCCCACTGAGGTGCCTTGATACAGCACTCTGGGAACAGCCTATTCGTTCAGAAATTTCTTTCTGTGTCTTACCCTCTTGCTTGAGGGTGTCAATAGTGGCCTTCTGGACAGCAGTCAAGTCGGCAGTCTTACCCATGATTGGGGTTTTGAGTGATGAACCAGGCTAGGAGTTTTAAAGGCCTCAGGAATCTTTTGCAGGTGTTTAGAGTTAACTCGTTGATTCAGATGAGTAGGTTCATAGCTCGTTTAGAGACCCTTTTAATGATATGCTAATTTTGTGAGATAGGAATTTTGGGTTTTCATGAGCTGTATGCCAAAATCATCTGTATTAAGACAATAAAAGACCTGAAATATTTCAGTTAGTGTGCAATGAATCTAAAATATATGAATGTTAAATTTTCATCATGACATTATGGAAAATACTGAACTTTATCACAATATGCTAATATTTTGAGAAGGACCTGTACCTACAAAATTATTATTTCTGCTGTGGTGCAATATTATGTACTCATATCACATAAACTGAAATTATGTTCTCCTACATTATGCTATGTTTAAACCCTTTTACACTCACAAGGAATATGACAATCAATCGTAGATCACAATTATACAACAAATGATTTGGAATGATTCTTAGACTTGTGTGATTTAGGTGGTACTAAAAAAAAATAATTTTAATCCTTGGAGTGAAAGCGGGAAAAATAATCATATGGCTTCTCTTGACTTTAATGATTTTCACTGTCGTTATCTTTCCCCTCTGTCTCTCGCTCTTTGTCTCTCTCTCTCTCCCTCTCTCTCTGTTTCTGTCCCTCTCTCTGTCCATCTCTCTCTTTCTCTCTCTCTCTCACTCTGTACTTCTGGCTGCTCTTCAAAATGAAATTAACTTTTGAAATAATCTATACAGTCAGTCATTTTCTACTGCTTATTCCATAGTGGGTCGCGGGGAAGCTGGTGCCTATCTCCAGCAGTCTATGGGCGAGAGGCGGGGTACAGCCTGGACAGATCGCCAGTCCATCACAGGGCAACACACAAACAACCATGCACACACTCACTCACACACCTAAGGGCAATTTAGATTGACCAATCAACCTAACAGTCATGTCTTTGGACTGTGGGAGGAAGCCGGAGTACCCGGTGAGAACCCACGCATGCACACGGAGAACATGCAAACTCCATGCAGAAAGACCCCCAGCCGGGAATCGAACCCAGGACCTTCTTGCTGCAAAAAAACATAGCCTGCAGGTGTGTTTTGTGCTCTTAAACTGTACCTGAAGGTTCCCGCTCTGACTCCTTACTGCTGCTGTCCAGCACCTCCTTGACAGCAGGAGCTCTTGCAGCTCTAGTGCTGCTCAGTGTACTGACACTGCTTTCTTCACCACCTTTATAAAGAAAAATCCAAAATTGACCAATAATTTCCCATCTATTCCAATTCATTTGTTGACAATTTTTATGCACTGGCTATATTCACATAACTACAAATATTTTCCTAATTTTAACAGAATTTGTAATTTGTTGTAATTTGTTCTGTCCTTTCCCTATGGCATGGATTGTTTTTAAAAACCGAACCTTTCGTCCCACCTCTCAGTGATTGCTGAGCGGGTCAGGCCAGCAGCCAGGCCACTGGGAAATGTCCCGGTGCTGCTGGTCAATCAGCCCCTGGCTGCAACAGACTTGAGACTGGGGCAGAGGCTTACTGTCCGTCAGAACAAGCAACCAGAGCAACAACTGAATGGTTAGGACCAAAGCAGATTTATGTGTTAGAATTGCCTATTCAAAGTCCACACCTAAATTAAATTGAGAATCTGTGGCAAAATCCTAAAACCGGTGTTCATAGAAGGTCAATATCCAATCTGACTGAGCTTAATCTATTTTACAAAGAAAAATGGTCAATAAATGGCTGTAGATGTCCAAAGCTGGTAGAGACATATTTTAAAAGACCTGCTGCTGTTATTGGAACGAAAGGTGGTTCTACGAATTGTTGACTTAAGGGGAATCAATGTATATGCATTCTATAATTTTTTTGTTTTTTCATTTGTTTGTATTTTTTATAGAATATCTGTAAAAACTAATTATCATTGAACTTCCACAATTATAAGGTATTTTTTTCTTGGCTTAGCACATTTTATCCCGCTAAATTAGACCAAAATTTCTTTCTTATAACGTGACAAACTGTTTAAAAAACACTTTAAGGGAAGTATGAATACATTTCCAAGATTATGCATCTGAGCAATGCTTCCTATTTTCTGAGTGGATATGAACAGGTTTTCTTAAATTCCGCATTTTCACCTGTCTTTCTGTATCTGATATTAAAGCACTACTGAAGCGTGGCAGGACTCCAAATTACTTGTGGGTCCTTTATTGCCATTTGTATTTTGTCTGTGTCCTTACCATGCCGGGGCCAGGCCGATAGTTGACAGCAGATGATCCATTTTCTAATGAGATTTCTTTTTCATTTCTCGCCATCTCTGTCTCGCCTCATGGAGTCACAAGGGAATCAACTTAGTGGGATAGAAGCCCTGAACCATGAACAGAGGAGCCATAGGACACCAGCACAGAGAGAGGCAGGGAAACACACAATGAGAAGAGCGGAGGATGGAGAGAGACGCAGCAGGAGTACTGAATGCGAGGGAGGAACGATTAGTCAATGTCATGCATCAACATTGATGTTCATTTCAGACACACATGAGTGCTGAGAGGTTTTATAGACTATGTCTAAATGATCAGAAGAGGCTTGATTTTGTGTGGATCTGTTTGGTGTGGCATTTGGTTGCACAATTTGTCTTTTCGCTTGGCTTACCAATTATCTAGTCATCAATATCTAGTCATCCGTACATTTCAGTTTTCTAGGGATACACATTTAGCTGAATGCATTTACAGCACAATCTTGCATTTGTAGCTAATTTCAAACTCCATCCACCAGCACTGGCATTTACATGCTCAGTTTAGAGCTGAAAGTGCTTGTGTCATGTCTCACATGGATCAGGTTAGTGAACAAACAAGAGCTTTCTTCAGCAAAAAGAACTTTAGGTGCAGAAGCAGATGTTCTGATTTTCCTATTTGTCCATCCTGCACATACAGGTCCTTCTCAAAATATTAGCATATTGTGATAAAGTTCATTATTTTCCATAATGTCATGATGAAAATTTAACATTCATATATTTTAGATTCATTGCACACTAACTGAAATATTTCAGGTCTTTTATTGTCTTAATACGGAGGATTTTGGCATACAGCTCATGAAAACCCAAAATTCCTATCTCACAAAATTAGCATATCATTAAAAGGGTCTCTAAACGAGCTATGAACCTAATCATCTGAATCAACGAGTTACACTGAGAAAAAGTCACTGCTGCTGACTATATGTAAATATGCAAGATTATTGTTTCAATTTAATAAAGCTATACAAAGACATCAGCAGAAGTTTTATACTCACTGCGGATAAATATAAATGAATACATTTAGTTGCACACAAACAACATCTGCTGTTTGGTATGGCAGTTGACTACCTCTGAGCACTATGAAACAACTGGGAAACCAAGTTTTCCAATAATCCTAAGACAAAAAGGGTTCCCAACAGAGGGACAGCTTTTGGTGGGGGAGGAGAAAATCCTTCCTTTTTACCTGTTTGCGTTCACAATATATAGTAGGAAAGAAGAGGTCTCATCCCATCTTTGCCACACATTTATTACAGTTTAAAATGTGTTTTTGTTTTCAAGAAATCATGAAAAACCAGATTTCTGTTTTCAGCAATGGATGGCGGAGAGTTTCCAGACAGTTGAGTTACATGAGCTACGTCATAATCCATATATGGTAGTATATATCTGTTTGAGCGGGTGGAGCTTGAAAGTGTGTTCTGAATGTATTTTTTTGCTTTGAAAAACAATGGAAAGCCCAATTGGCATATATTCATATTTTATACTTTCTGGGCTTATATTTGCCTATGAATCAGCAGGTTAGCTTTTGGTTTTATGCCATACTTTTATTTATGATCCAATTGAGGTCTCCTGTTCAGTGTTAGTATCCAAATGTTGTAGAACCGAACCTGTTAAACATCAGACCTGCTAAACATTATGTTTGGGATCATCATCATAACATCAGTCAGTGGGTTTTTTCCCTCTTCAGTGTTTTATTTCTTTATTTTTAGTTTTCAAAGTAAACACTTGAGATAAACAGTCATATTGATAAATGTATCCACAGCTAATCTTTCCAGCTTTTTGAGATCTTTAAATATTTCTTAATGGATTCACAAATAAATTTCATGTTTTTTTATCCACCTGTTCAATTAAAATCAGGGTAACAAGAGGTACATGGTAGTCAACTACCCATTACCCATTACAATGCATTTGTTTACTGTCAGCCAACCCCCATTTTAATATGAGAAATTACTTCTGCTGAGCTCCAACAAATCTTAATGAGCCCATCTGACAACTTTCATCCTCCACCGGAGTGCAGGTCCTCAATGGGGAAAAATCACTTTGTCCTGCAAACTATTCCCTTCTTTGTTTATTATAGAAAGTGTGGGAGGTGGAGGAGAGGTAGCTAAGAGAACAAAATTATGAAGACCATAGAGAGGCTGTATAATAGTATGGAAATCGCATCCCTGTCATTGTTTCTGTCCTCCTGAGTGTGTTTCGATGCATCTCTCTCACATAAAGCCGCCTGCTGATTCTCAAAAGCCTTCTTGATCGTTCCTTTGTTCCTCATTTTCTCCTTCCCCTCCCTCTTTTGCTTTCTGTGTCTTGCCGTGCCATCTGATAGAGGGTGATGGATGACATCTGTTTGATTGGGACCTACACGTGAGCATCCCTCGTTGCCCACTGAAATGCATCTCGAGTATTTCTTAATATGGTGCACAAAGGGATGTTAGAGATGAGAATGGAAAAGGTTTGGCTTTGAAAATGGAGAAAATAAAAAACAGAACACTCAGCTTGTTAGATGAGGATAAACATGCCTGGTCAGAGGCATAATGAAGAACGAAGGAAAGACACGAGAGCCGAGAACTCGAGTGAGTCGATTTAAAATATGGGGCTTTGAAATCAGCCAACAACAGGCATCATTAAACTGGCAGGCTGCTGTCAGAAAGCTCATTGTCTCATTTCCATCTGCTTGATGAACCATCTTAGACTCCCGTCTTCCTTCACTTTGACTCTGTTTCCTGTTTTAAATGTACATCTAAGGATAAAGAACAGGAATTGGGTAGTTTAGCAGCTGTCTGTTAAATCCACTAAAGCAAAGGGATTTCCTTTGTCAAGGTGAAGTTAGCTGACCCCCCTTTTTACTCACAGTCTTCTGTTAAGTGTTAGGTCAGAGCACAGAGGATGTTCTGGCCATGTGTCCTGAGAGTAACTAATAGGACAGGAATTGTTCACATAGAGACCAATACAAAAAAAAAATCATGCACATGGGGAAATAAGAGGTCAGGTTTAGTAATTTAGAAAATAACCATTGTTTGGTTTTTTTCTTCCGTCAGGATCTACATGATTTATTATTATGATAATGAGCAAAAAACACAAACGAGTGGTAAAGGTAACCATAAACCATCCATACATATAACTGTATACATATAACATACAACTGTAAAGGAACACATATGGAATTATGTAGCAAATGAAAAATTGTAAAAGAACTTTAAAAAATTTTTTCATTTATCTTAAAGTAGCCGCCCTTTGCTGTGATGACTGAAATATTCAGCTTTGGTCGTCTCTCGAAGAACCTCTGGGAAGTTCATTCAAGACTGTTTGGAAAACCATTTTACTCGACCTCCTCATGAAGCTCATAGAGAGATTGCTAAGGGAGCAAAGCAGTAAGCAGAGCAAAGGGTGGCTATTTTGAAGAATCTAAAATATAAAAATGTTTCGAGGTGTTTCACACTTTGTGTTTACTACATAATTCCATGTGTTGCCATTCACAATTTTGTTATCTTTGGTGAGAATCTACAATTTAAATAGTCATGAAAATAAAGAGACCCATGGAGTGAGAAAGTGTATCTAAACAGTTTGAACGGTAGTGTATATACAATTGTAATTTTAGATAACTCTAATATATACAGGAGAAAAATGTTTTTAATAATTTATTTTGGAAATGCCACAATTACAATGTAATATATGTTGTATATAAATATATAAATACTTAAGCATCAATTTTAACTTCATAATACTCATTCATGCATTTTGACTTGATTTTAACCAAATAATGACATTTTTCTTTTTTGGATGTCAGTAAATATCACTTTAAATCACAAAAATATTAAAACAAAAGTCATTAAAAAAAAGCTTGCATGCAAATTAGGGCATTTGGTGTGAATGTGCAGCATTCAAATAAAGGAAGACTGATTGGCTGTAAGCCGGTACTACAGCATCTCATTTTCCATTTCATTTCCCCAACTTACAACCTCATCCCTCCCCTAAACCGTTTCTACATTATGCATGGAGCAGAAAGTGTATCGTAGTAGATATGAAATATTTATGAGGCTTTTTGTAATAACTCCCTCTCAAAGGAGGAAATAATTCTGTTTGTCTGAGTACAGGGCTAGGATCAATGAATTGTTCCTCTAAAGGTTCATGTGTCATCTGTTTGGTATTTTCTACAAATGGCACTGGAAATTTAAAAAGGACATTGTTTTGCTGAGTGGACAGTGTTGTCAGATATGATATGGACTGATCGGTCAGTGTATGACTGGATGGAGGATGGAGGAAAAGTGTAGGAGAAAAGAGAGTAAGACGCAAACAAAGGTGACAGATTATCAAGCAGAAGGACGCTCCTCTAGAGACTGTCAATAGAAGCAATATCAACTGATTGATTGTGTAACATGAAGCTGATCTCTGGAGACCTTGTGTGTGTGTGTGTGTGTGTTCCTGTCTTGGCATCACAGTTAGAACCATTTTCCCAATTTCACCATCAAATTGAGGACATTTTGCTGGTCCTCATGAGCTATTTTGCTAACGGTTAGGTTTAGGACTAAGGTGTGAATTGACTTTAGGTTAAGGTTAGGATTAGGCATGCACTGGTAATGGTTAGGTTTAGGGTTATATTCAGGGTTAGGGCATAGAAAGAGTTGAAAATGACTGAAAATCAATGGAAGTCAATGGGAGTCAACACATGGTCCTCACTACATATAGCAAAACAAGTTGTATGTGTGTGAATGTGTGAGAGTGAGTGAGTGATTCAGAAAAGAGGACAGGACTGGGGCCTCAGCTGTTATCAGAACAGGGGGCCATGCACCTCTTTTGGAAACACTCCAGAAATTTAGTATTGTGAAACATCAGCCACCACAAAGGGGGCACCTCCATTTTATGAGAGTGCTTTTGCTTCTCGCCCTCTTCCTAAGTTATGATTGTATTTGTTTGTGGAGAAACTGGAAATATCAAAAATCATCGCACATGTTTGGTGAGAGCTTTCAAATTTGGAGTGAGGGGTTTGTTGGTGTTGATTGATAGACATCCATATAGGAAGGAGGTGCTCCAAAAGCAGCCTGCTTTCCTTCTTCAGATCTCTGTTGATAACCTCTCCTATTAAAATCTGCATGCCAAAGTTGTGGCTGTGAGAATAAATAATGGCTTTTCATGTACACCCCCCCCCCCCCCCCCCCCCAAAAAGACCCACTGATCTCTACAGCTATGTACAGCTGACACAACAAGCACGAGGCTCCCATGGAGGACATTTGGAAAGATCTGTTTGGAAAGTTGCGGTCAGATCATGAATTATAACTTGATGGATGGATACATCACACCGTCATTATTCACACAGGACATGATTATATCAACGTGTGTGACGAAGACATATGCATTTATGACCTTAACCAGAGCAACATTGCAACTTTCATAGAGGGGAGGGTTTGTGGCCTTATTAGACATGTCTGTTGGTGTATGTGCTTGTGAGACTATGTGTAAGACCTCATGATGCTTTTATAGGATGCTGTTTTTAATGTTCTCCTTTAAAAAAGCTGCTGCAGATGGCCTGTCTGTATTAACAGCCTGTGGTTGATTACTCATTAAGGGGACTGTGTGTTAAGGGGACTGTGTGTGCATGTGTGTGTGTGTGTGTGTGTTGGGGGGGGGGTGTAAACAGGCTTCATGACTCTCACTGAGGAGGTCTCCTGCTGTGGACTGTGGATGAGGGGACAACTCTGACTGGTAACTGACTCACTGAGCGGTTGTCTTGTTAGACGCTCACCAGATGACATATCAGATCGCTGACACTTCTGTCTTACTGGAACCATTTAAAAGAAACTTTTGGACTTCAGTGCAGTTTGCTTGGTCTTAAACCTATTCTGGAAGAACAAAAACTGGTGCTGCTCATGCCAAACATGGAATTAATAATAACTTTAACATTCAATGGTTAACATTTTCTGTAATTTGCTCATTCCCTACTTACTGTAAGGAAATATGATCATATATAATAAAAGACACCCAGAAGAAGGCCATTCATAGTTACTTTAGTTTGATCAGGGATCATAATATGAGCCAACTTAACATCCCTGAGGTGGAAATCAGAACTACAGTCAATGGAAATTTGATATAGTATAAGCTCTTCAGTAGACATTGGCTGGAATGAATGTGTAACATGATCTAATCTTCATAAATTGTGGAGGAGGACCCAAGAGCGGTCAGGAGGCAGGCAGAATTACTTCAGAAGCAATGGTGTACTTGAGAAACAAAGGCATCAAAGGAATCCAAACTGAAAACACTAAGTGAAAACAATGAGCACAAGAGTAACTGAAAGTTCATGAACAAGATGGGTAACCACAGGGTGATCAACCCAGGGGTGAAATAGCTTTTTTCTTTGTTATATTAAACTGTTTTTCAAGAAGTCTTTAATATCAAAGCTAACAAGAGTAAACAGAAAATTGAGTTTTCAAATAATTAATTCATTTATAGAGGGAAAATGCTATGTAAACCAACTTGGCCTGATGTAAAGAGGTAACTTGTAAGTTGAAAAGTTGCTGCTACAAAAACGTTACATGTTAGAAAATGAAACACATCCGTTAGAAATTTTGTTAATTTCACATTTGTAAGTTTTGGCAGCAATCCTTTTACATGTTTGCTTTGTCTTCCTTGGCTGTTTGCCTGACAGCTCTGAGCCATTGAGAACAGGTTATTAGCCAATGTGTGCAGAAGATTGACAGAGCAGTTAGTATTACTGCATCCGACCTGGGAGCTTCTGTGAAAACCTTTGTAAAAACACCTGTACAGGTCCTTCTCAAAATATTAGCATATTGTGATAAAGTTCATTATTTTCCATAATGTCATGATGAAAATTTAACATTCATATATTTTAGATTCATTGCACACTAACTGAAATATTTCAGGTCTTTTATTGTCTTAATACGGATTATTTTGGCATACAGCTCATAAAAACCCCAAATTCCTATCTCACAAAATTAGCATATCATTAAAAGGGTCTCTAAACGAGCTATGAACCTAATCATCTGAATCAACGAGTTAACTCTAAACACCTGCAAAAGATTCCTGAGACCTTTAAAACTCCTAGCCTGGTTCATCACTCAAAACCCCAATCATGGGTAAGACTGCCGACCTGACTGCTGTCCAGAAGGCCACTATTGACACCCTCAAGCAAGAGGGTAAGACACAGAAAGACATTTCTGAACGAATAGGCTGTTCCCAGAGTGCTGTATCAAGGCACCTCAGTGGGAAGTCTGTGGGAAGGAAAAAGTGTGGCAGAAAACGCTTCACAACGAGAAGAGGTGACCGGACCCTGAGGAAGATTGTGGAGAAGGGCCGATTCCAGACCTTGGGGGACCTGCGGAAGCAGTGGACTGAGTCTGGAGTTGAAACATCCAGAGCCACCGTGCACAGGCGTGTGCAGGAAATGGGCTACAGGTGCCGCATTCCCCAGGTCAAGCCACTTTTGAACCAGAAACAGCGGCAGAAGCGCCTGACCTGGGCTACAGAGAAGCAGCACTGGACTGTTGCTCAGTGGTCCAAAGTACTTTTTTCGGATGAAAGCAAATTCTGCATGTCATTCGAAAATCAAGGTGCCAGAGTCTGGAGGAAGACTGGGGAGAAGGAAATGCCAAAATGCCAGAAGTCCAGTGTCAAGTACCCACAGTCAGTGATGGTCAGGGGTGCCGTGTCAGCTGCTGGTGTTGGTCCACTGTGTTTTATCAAGGGCAGGGTCAATGCAGCTAGCTATCAGGAGATTTTGGAGCACTTCATGCTTCCATCTGCTGAAAAGCTTTATGGAGATGAAGATTTCCTTTTTCAGCATGACCTGGCACCTGCTCACAGTGCCAAAACCACTGGTAAATGGTTTACTGACCATGGTATCACTGTGCTCAATTGGCCTGCCAACTCTCCTGACCTGAACCCCATAGAGAATCTGTGGGATATTGTGAAGAGAACGTTGAGAGACTCAAGACCCAACACTCTGGATGAGCGAAAGGCCGCTATCGAAGCATCCCGGGCCTCCATAAGACCTCAGCTGTGCCACAGGCTGATTGCCTCCATGCCACGCCGCATTGAAGCAGTCATTTCTGCAAAAGGATTCCCGACCAAGTATTGAGTGCATAACTGTACATGATTATTTGAAGGTTGACGTTTTTTGTATTAAAAACACTTTTCTTTTATTGGTCGGATGAAATATGCTAATTTTGTGAGATAGGAATTTTGGGTTTTCATGAGCTGTATGCCACAATCATCTGTATTAAGACAATAAAAGACCTGAAATATTTCAGTTAGTGTGCAATGAATCTAAAATATATGAATGTTAAATTTTCATCATTACATTATGGAAAATAATGAACTTTATCACAATATGCTAATATTTCGAGAAGGACCTGTATGTGTCTAAACATGCTCTAAACAAGAGTGTGATTGCAATTTCTTAGAGATTTACAGGATTCCCTTTGGCAACAAAAAGTGAACAATGAGACTGGAGAAGAGAAGATAAATCAACTGAAATATGCAGAGAAAGCAGCGTTTCTTTATCATACATTACTGGCTTAATCTTGTGTGTGTGTTCATGTGAGGATGGCAATAAGAATTTTCATGGGCAATTCTTGTGCAACTAAAATCCTGTGTTGTGAAATCCAAGCCTCCCTCGTCAGCAGTCCGATTGCATCTCTGGGGCTCACTAAGGACACGGTTACCTCCTGGAAGACGCTGTTTGTGAGTGGAGTTAAATGGTGATTGTCCCTTGAGTTATAAAGTGTCTCTGCTGGCTTCGTTTTCCATTCTTCTTTCTCATCATTTCAGCCCACGTGAGGCCCAAACAGATCGGAAACAGCTGTGAAAAATATTGTGTCTAATAGGAGCCAAGTTTGGCTTCTCGGTTAGCCTCAGACTCCGAAAAGGCACTCTGCCTTGAAAATCCCCTCAGTTTGCCGTTCTGCTTTTACTTGGCTGCATGTTTTTTTTGTTGTGTGTGTGTGTGTGTGTGTGTGTGTGTGTGGAGTCAACACATGGTCCTCACTACATATAGCAAAACAAGAGTGTGTGTGTGTGTGGAGTCAACACATGGTCCTCACTACATATAGCAAAACAAGAGTGTGTGTGTGTGTGTGTGTGTGTGTGTGTGTGTGTGTGTGTGTGTGTGTGTGTGTGTGCCTCCACAGGGTTACCCATATGCAATGGATAGCATTCATTTTGCCAGAAGGCTGACTGCCAGGCCAGAGAGAAGGAGAGGAAAGGATGCCATCTCCTTCTCTTAATGTTTCTATCATCAACACAGTCCCCCCTTTCCTTTTCAACATTGTTTTGATCCTCCTTCAAACAATAGCACAAAGGTTTTAGGTCCTCTTCTCTTTTTTTGACCCCTGTCTGTCAGTCTTTTTTGTTCTGTCCCCACAGTTCTTGGCTGAAGCTCAGCTCATGGTCTTCAGCCTCACCTCTCCTCTCATTACCGTTCGCTCTGTTTGGGGGGAAGGAAGAGAATTGCAGTTAACCTAATAAGAAGTCAGAGCTGACAGTCAGAGACCATGAGATGATGAGTTCACTGCTGAATTGTTTGGACACACTGAATCACGAGGTGTATTCCAGGCCTTTTTGCAGCTACACGCAATAAGCAATGCCTTAGAAATTGTCTAGATAATGCAGAACTCACTTATTGAATGATTTGCTGATTTCATGGAAGAGAGAACTTGGTTAGAAAGCAAAGTTTTTAGTTTTTATGATTGCGCTTACTGGAGAAAATCAATTTCTACAAAAGCAGTGGTTCTCAACCCTGATCCTTAGGGCTACTGTCCTTCATCTTTTATATGGGTCTTTGGACCACCAATTGCTGCAAAAGCATGTTCATTCTTTCAAGTCAGTTGTGTGGCAGTAGGAAAACACCTAAAGCATGCAGGACAGTGGCCCATGAGGAGCAGCATTCAGAAACACTGTACTAAAGCATCTCAAGGTCATGCTGCACACTAAGCATGGGCTGGCAAATTTTATTAGTATCATAACCCTGAGTGTATATACCATATTTTACCTAAGGTATTTAAACGTGTATAGCATGATCTAATTCATTTAATTCAAAACTGAATTAAGGGGCTATCAACTAGTTAGTCGAGCAATCAGCTTGTGCAGCTGGCCAACAGTCTGCTGCTTAACAGACTTGCTGTTCGTTACTTGCCACCTTAGTTTTAAATCATTGTTGCCTTAATGACTGTTGGGTGGTGCTCCAGCTTTCCCTGATTTTTGGTAACCAGAAATTTTTCCAAACAGATAAATTTGACCTTCTTGTAAGCAATGAGGTAAAATTGTAGTAGCCTCCTTACAGATGGCTGACTGGCAGTGTGCAACAACAAGTGGGGCATGGACAACGCTGCATTATGCTATGCCCCATACAGCAGGAGAAAATCCGAGTTGCTCCAGGAGTTTCTGTCATCTCATTCAATTGACTTTAAACAGTAGCATTTACAAATAAACAAAAATTGCGTGCTTTTAAAAAAAAAAAAGAAAAACTCAAAATAAAATAAATAACCCAGTCTTTTCGATACGTCTGTCAAATATTCATTCAATGTCTCACAGCTAGTGACCAGTCGGGTCACAATCTACCAGTTCACTCGGTCCTCTGGGCTAGGGCTCGCCATCCAAGTTCAGGAGAGGATGATCTGGTGGTCTCGGGGCACCACAGGCCAAAAGTGCACTATAACCAAAAAACCTGACCTGGAACAAGGCCAAAGTAAAGCATCTTAAAATACAGGATGCTAATATCAATAAAGCTTAAACTACAATTCAAAGAGATCTTTCATCATTTCTCAAGTTTTTTCCATGTTGTACAACAATATTCAAGTTATCAGAGTATTACCAACATATCGGTAAACTAAAGAAATGAGCTTATGTGGCAAAAATATATATATATATTTCAAACTAAAAGTGTCAATGAGGTACATCTATAACACTATATTTTACATGAGAATGTGAATTTGAAGCTCACATTAGCTCTTACTTACTCAGAACAGAAAGTTCCCAAGCAATGCCAACAGAAAAGTACATTACAGCACCATGAACCATGAATTAGCACCGTTGAAATATTAGAACATGTGCTACTAGAAAAATAAGTGTAACTGAATAGAAAAAATACAACATACACACTAATAATAATACAAAAACTTACAATACAATTTTATTTTTATTAAAATTGATCAGTTACTAGGTATTTTATCCAATTTTCAGCAAATTTACTGAGCCAACTGCCGAGCGTGTGCGATCACTCACCGATGCTTCGATGCTACATGACTACTCGGGGATTTTTCCGGGCTTCAGCCGTTCACAAGGGAAGCTTTCTGAGATTTAATAAAACGGATTTACCATTTTGAATTATATCTTTTGCAAAACTATTTTAACATTGTTTTTCTTACCGATTTCCAAGATTCTTCATCGAATTTGACAAGATCTTCCAGGCTATTAGCGGAAACAAACGCCAGCTCTGAGCTCTCAAGCGTGTCTATCGCAATCTGAGCAAAATCTCAGCACAGCAGTTAAAGGGGCGGGACAATCAACTTTATTGGCTAATGTGAAATCAGACTGTGCCAGCTATTGGTTGTTTAAATCCGTCACTAAAAGAAATCACTAAAGGCATATTTCACAGTTTTTAAAGACTCCGAGCCCCTCCCACATGGCCGAGCTCCTCACCTTATCTCTAAGGGAGTGCCCGGCCACCCTACGGAGGAAGCTCATTTCAGCCGCTTGTATCCGGGATCTCGTTCTTTCGGTCATGACCCAAAGCCATAGGTGAGGGTAGGAACGTAGACCGAGTGGTAAATCGAGAGCTTCGCTTTTCGGCTCAGCTCTCTCTTCACCACAACGCACCGGCACAGCGCCCCCATTACTGTGGCAGCCGCACCAATCTGTCTGTTGATCTCCCGCTCCATTCTTCCCTCACTCGTGAACAAGACCCCGAGATACTTAAACTCCTCCACATGAGGCAGGAACTCCCCTCCAACCTGAAGAGGACAAGCCACCCTTTTCCGGTCGAGAACCATGGCCTCAGACTTGGAGGAGCTGATTTTCATCCCTGCCGCTTCACACTTGGCTGCGAACCGCCCCAGTACATGCTGAAGGTCTTGGCTAGAGGGGACCAGCAGGACCACGTCATCTGTAAAAAGAAGAGACGAAATCCTCTGGTCCCCAAACCAGACCCCCTCCGGCCCTTGGCTGCGCCTAGAAATCCTGTCCATAAAAGTTATGAACAGGACCGGTGATAAAGGGCAGCCCTGACGGAGTCCAACATGCACTGGGAACAGGTCCGACTTAGTGCCGGCAATGCGAACCAAACTCCTGCTCCGCTTGTACAGAGACCGAATGGCCCCTAGTAAAGGGCCCCCGATTCCATTCTCCTGGAGCACCCCCCACAGGGCATCACGAGGGACACAGTCGAATGCTTTCTCCAGGTCCACAAAACACAAAACCGAACTCCTCCCAGGTCTGAGTTTTTGCCTCTGCCACCGCCCGGGCCGCGGCATGCTTGGCCCCACGGTACCCGTCAGCCGCCTCAGGAGTCCCACAAGCCAACCACAGCCAATAGGACTCCTTCTTCAGCTTGACAGCGTCCCTTACTGCCGGTGTCCACCACCAGGTTCGGGGATTGCCGCCGCGACAGGCACTGCAGACCTTACGGCCGCAGCTACGGGCGGCAGCATCGACAATAGATGCAGAAAACATGGTCCACTCGGCCTCTGTCTCCAACATCCCTCGGAATCTGGTCAAAGCTCTCCCGGAGCTGAGAGTTGAATACATCCCTGGACAAGGGGTCCGCCAGACGTTCCCAGCAGACCCCTATGCGCTTGGGCCTGCCAAGTCTGTCCGGCTTTCTCCTCCCCCAGCGGATCCAACTCACCACCAGGTGGTAATCAGTGGACAGCTCAGCCCCTCTCTTCACCCGAGTGTCCAAAACATGCGGCCAAAGGTCTGATGATACGACAACAAAGTCAATCATTGACCTCCTGCCTAGGGTGTCCTGGTGCCAAGTGCACTGATGGACACCCTTATGTTTGAACATGGTGTTCATTATGGACAATCCGTGACTAGCACAGAAGTCCAATAACAAAACACCGCTCGGATTCAGATCGGGGAGGCCATTCCTCCCGATCACGCCTCTCCAGATGTCACTGTCGTTTCCCACGTGGGCGTTGAAGTCCCCGAGCAGAATAATGGAGTCCCCGGGAGGGGCACTATCCAGCACCCCCCACAGGGACGCCAAGAAGGCCGGGTACTCCGCACTACCACTCGGCCCGTAGGCTGAAATGATAGTCAGAGACCTCTCCCCAACCCGAAGGCGCAGGGATGCGACCCTCTCATCCACTGGGGTAAACCCCAACACTAGACGGCTGAGCTGGGGGGCGACAAGCAAACCCACCCCAGCCCACCGCCTCTCCCCGTGGGCCACTCCAAAGTAGAAGAGAGTCCAGCCCCTCTTGAGGAGATGGGTTCCAGAGCCCACGCCCACGCTGGCTGGGTCCCGCGAGGAGCAACCCAGCCACCAGGCACTCTCCGACGAGTCCCGACCACAGGCCTGGCTTCAGGGTGGACCCCGGCTCCGCCGTACCGGGCGACATCACGTGCCTCGATTTCATAGTCGTTGTGAGGGGTTCTTTTATCTATACTTATGAACATATTTATTAACTTATTTTTAACTTTATTACTTTTCCACTCTTATTTTAGAATAAGACTTGAAATCTATTTATACTTTTTAATCTTGTTGTAGAAGAAAACATTAAATCAACATCATTTATTTTTTCTTGTGTTTTTAACACTGGGTTACACATGCATTAAGCAAATTGGCTCATCAAAAGCAACTCACATGCTTTAAAGACCAGACAGTACTTGATGTCCTACAACATGAGTTTTATTTCCTCACATTTTGACACCAGAACCTGTTTTATTAATACACCAACATACATGGCAAGATAAGAAACAGTGTGACAGCAGCTTCAGTTTACTTATCTATTAGCAGGGCTGTTGGATGAAAGAATAACATTTCAAACATGAGATCGTTGTTTTACATACACTATATTTTCATCATATGCAGATGACTGTAACCAACTTGTTGTATTGTTTTTTCACCCTCATTTTCTGTGCTTCATATCTCTGCTTTTAAGTAATCAGCTTTAATCCTTGTAATGTTTTTGGCCACTTCAGCTTTGCTCTCTGAGTGCCTCTGGCCCTCACTTCCCTCTCTCTGTGGGACTGTGGAAATGATAGATAACTTAATTTGTTCCTCATAGAAAGAGGGGGATGAGTACACGAGTTATCCTCTGTGTGTCCTGTTAAAGGGATGAGGGGGTGGCTCATTCGTAGACACACCTCTTCATTCATGTCTTGTGTTTAAGCATAACAAATGGTCCCACACCAAGTTGGCTTATTAGCTCGCCCCTGGTAAAGATATGTGAAAACCATGTGGCATAATCTCTCACAAAAAGATCTAACCTTTGAGCCCATTTTTTGTTTGTGTCAAAAAATCCCTTGTTAGAAAATAAATTGTAAAAATCCCTGCTGGCACAATTACGGACAGCCCTAATATTTGTAACAACCCCCCTTTGTCAATGGCCTGCACTTAGTCTGGATGTCTTCTCCTACAACATTTCACATGTCTTGATTGTTGGGACCCAGCCATGGTTACAACATGAAAGTCCAGTACGAACTTTTCTGGAACTTTCAAAATAAATTGCATTAACCTACTTACATCACAGCCAGGAAAAGGGAAAACAGCGGACCTCCCGTGACGTCACTGTCCAAATAAAATGACCGCTCTTGCTACATCCTGTCTCTTCCACACTGGTCCCCTGCGGGGCTGGAAGGAGAGACACAGCGTGCTAATGTCTCTGCTGGCAAACAGACATAGCTCTTCAAACTGGATCCAAGAGTGTCATACAATCATATGCACTAAGTTAAGTAGGAATGAATTGCTGTTTGTGTATCAGTTATTCATTCATGAACGGGGGTAATTAAGGCACAAGCATGGCTTGACTTTTCTCTCTGAGGTCTACAGAAGCAAAGTGTGTTCCAGAGAGTTCCCAGCAGAGACCCTGTCTCTGCGACGCAGAGTGGAGCAGTTTTCCCGGTCTGAAGGAGGGACTACGGGACCACATCACCGTGGTTACAGCTGTAACGTGCAGTTTGGCCGGCCGACAGAACGAGCCGCCCCTCCCCACAGCTATGGAGGTTAGCTGCAGCTAATCCTTTTGTTCACTGTGGATGTTTTCTTCAAACTTCATCGCCCTGGACAGCTTTTCCTCAGTTCACCTAAGAGGTTAGGTTTGGGCAGAGAGAAGTAATTTAGAATGAAATAATCTAAACATTTTTTTTCGTTTTATGAAGTTTGGTTTTGTTTGTGTTGAAACTCAGCCATCTTAGTGCTAGCAGATTATCTGTTCAGCACATGTGCTCAGTTTTTGTGTTCTGTGTTTGTGTGTTTTTTAAAAGTTGAGACAAACTTTATTTAAAGGGTGATTTTAAACACAGAAGATCAGGCATAACGTGCCGTCCATGCCTATGCATTTTAACCCCTTTTATTAGTGGTATTTTAAAGGTATGTGTTTGATTCTGATGATAAGCTATAAGCTTCTTTTGTTATTTTTAACTGCTAACAGCTAAGAACACGTGCTTGCTGCTAAAGATTGTTTACTCAAAAAGGTTGTTGATTCTCAATCTAGTAAAATATTTCCTTAAATATTATTTTACTAAACTTGATAACTAAGTAAACACCATTAAGCCCCATTTCTCCAGAAAGATTTGGTTCATTTTCAAAATAATATTTCCTTAAATATTATTTTACTATTTCCTTAATATTTCTTTAAATATTATTTTAATAAATAAAGGCAGCTAATTAAACACCATTGAGAACTGGTCATCCAGAAGGTTGGTTATATTCAGCAGATCATTCTTTAAAATATGATTTTATTAAAATAATATTTAATCTGATCTTGCATTGTTTGATCTTGGTTGTTTAAAGATATACCAATTATTGCCTAAGTTAGTTCCAAGACTAACTTAACTTCCAGATTCTTCAAGATAATCTTTGGTTCTCAAACATAAACATTGCATGGTAATGTTGCATCACTCTTTTGGTCATGGTTTTAACCATCTTTAATCAACTTGTTTATATTGTACATAGCCCATTAGTCTTCCTTATTCTTTAATTCTGCTTGGTAGTTTAGTTGGATTGTTTTAGCATGGTGAAGAGTTTGTTGATTGAAATATGTTTGACTTTGAGTTGACTTATTTTTGTTAATAAATTCTTGCATTTTAAGAAATTGTGTGAATTCATTCCATGTGTGTGCAGAGTTTTGCTGTTCATGTCGGAGCTTGGCTCATCCCTTTCAATTTTGTCCTAATGGCACCGCCTTATTAGGCTGGTATTCACAGGACAACCCTTAACAGACCAACATATTATTTAATAAATATTAAAGTATTAATATTAAATATTAAATAATATATTCATATTCATAATTACAACATGATCATGCTATGAAAAGCAGCTTTGACCATTCCACTTTGCATCTCTCTAGATCATGGGTGTCTAGCTCTAGTCCTTGAAGGTTCATCCTGCAACTTTTAGATATGTGTCTGCTTCAACTCATGGATTTGGAACATATCTAAAATTGTAGAAGATCAGCCCTCGAGGACTGGAGTTAAACACCTTTGCTCTACATCGTCCAGAATCCTGAATAATAAACTTATGTACTCTTCTCTTTAAACCCACAGGTTTTCTATAGGATTTAGGTCAGGGAACTGAAATGGCTGTGGAAGAAGGCAGATTTTATTTCTGATGTACCATTTCTTGTTTTGGATGAATACTATGTTGAAAGACTCAATGAAGACCCATTTTTAGTTTACTGGATGACCGTCAGATTTGTATATTAAAAAATGTCCTGGTATTTCAAAAAGTTAATTGTGTTAGGCACTCTAACAAGGTTTCCAGGACCTTTGAAAGACAAGCTGGCCCACATCATCACAGATCATCCACCATGCTTAACAATGTGCACAAGCTGCTTTTCAATATAATTGTTCTTTGTTTTACTCTAGACACATCTGGAGTGTTTGTTAAAAAAGTCGCAGTTGATCAAATCAAATGAGCCCAGTTAAAGTCCCAGTAAAGTTTAACAAACTCCACATGTTTTGTTTGTGATGTAGAACAGAAAAGGCTCTTTCCAGGCATGCCTCCCAAAGAACCGGTTAGCATGTAGAGGAAGTCGAACGGTTGATATGGAGACACCAAGATGCCGGTCTGTGCAGCAGTTTGGTAACAGTGATCAGTAGGGTTTTCTATAAGCTTCTTTAGCATCCTGTTCACTGTGCGGGGTGGCAAGATAAACTTCAAGTCTTGTTTGCCACAGTTCCACTGCTTTTAAGCTTTCTAGAGCCTTGCAAATGTATTCACCCCCCTTGGCATTTTTTAATGTTTTGTTGTCTAACAACCTGGATTTAAAATGTATTGTTTCAGAGTTTGCACCATTTCATTTACAGAACATGCCTACTTTGAAGATGAATTCGTTTACTGTAATGCAAACAACAAATAGGACACAATAACAGAAAACTTTAGCGTGCATAACTGTTCACTCCCTCTAAAGTCAGTACTTTGTAGAGCCACCTTTTGCAGCAATTACACCATATCTTGCCACTGGGACTTTTGTCCATTCCTCAAAGCAAAACGTCTTCATTTCCTTCATGTTGGATGGTTTTTGCTTGTGAACAGCGATCTTTAAGTCTCTTTAAGTCAATTGGATTGAGGTCTGGACTTGGACTAGGTCATTCCAACACGTCTACTGTTACCATGTCAATGTGGATTGTAGTTAATATGTTGTCATGCAGATGTGTTAACAGAAAGGGAAAGAAAATCTTGTTCTCAATGGATTGTTGTCGTTTAGTCATGGCCTTAGATTGTACTTAATTTCACTAATAACTGACTGAATAAGTGACTTTTGAGGGTAATTGGTTTTACCAGAACCTTTATAGGGGCTTCATAGGAAAGGGACATGGGGGATAGAAATGTGCATACGTCTCTATCCCCCATGTCACGTTTTTCTTTTTTAAATTATTTTTTCTTATTAAAAAAAAAATCTCATTTCACTTCATCAACTTAGACTATGTTGTGCAGATCCATCACATGAAATAAGATTAAAAACATTTAAATTACAGGTTGGAAAAATAGGTAAAAAGGAAAGTAGGGTGAAAACTTTCACCAGGCACTGCAATTATTCCACTGAATGTTAATAAGTGCAAGTTCAAGCAAGTAGCTGGATTCTTATAGTGATTTCATAACTGATGTAGCTCAATACCCATCTGCCTTACTTGAATGGAATGTTATCTTGTATTTTCCATTTTATGGTGGCGCTAGGAAATGTTGACCTCTGTGTCATGTCATATTTGTTCCCCAGGGAAACAAGAGATCAAGGATTGCTAATTAAAAGATTCTAGACACCAGATCACCTTCAGAGTAAAGTATAAATAAAAATAATGCTGAAGATACATTTATTTGATAGGAGTGGCTTGGGTTGCCAATAGGCGTTGCAGCAGAGATTGTGCCCAAAATAGTTGACATTTTTTCTACATATTTTTTTTGTGTCACAGCAGGGTAATGCTTAGCATTTTTCGGACCTGATGATGATGGGCTTTTATTCCAGTTTGAGTTATGTGAACTACAGCAGGCTTTTTCCATAGCAGCTGAATGAAAACATGAAGCCACAAGTTGTGAAGCCTGTAAATGATTTTATCTTGAGAAATTTTGTCAAATTCCATGTAATACTATGTTGTCAACCATGGTAATTTTGGGTTTGCGTAATGTCCCCCCGCTTGATCCCTTATTTTTTTATTTCAAGTGTGTTGCGAAGTGTGAATGCTTTATGGAAAGGGTGCACATTTACTTTGCAGAAGCTACACAACAAGTCTTTGTTGTCAGGTGTGGACAGGCTCCAGCCCTGCTTGTTCTCCAGAAATACCTCAAGATTTACAGCTGCACATTCATGAGAACAGTAGGCGCACAGTATTAGCCGCATAGACACGGTGACGATCTTCTAACCACATCACACTGACTGATGGTGCCAGAAACCTCAAGCTCGAAAGGTTAGGAGAAAGATTACACTTTCTCCATGTTCACATTTGTCTTCTTGTACTTTTTTCTTTGACAAATGAGTGGCAGAGTGGGGGGATGGGAACTCTCTTTCATAGGCAACACTTTTCAGCCAAGGTTAGTTTGGGGTTTAACATCCTAAGACTCATTACAAGGACACAGTCAGCTCATGATTTAAGTTATCTGTTGCCCACTGAATGAACATCAGTACAGGCTTTTTTGTAAAGTGCTCCTGCAGATGTTTCCACAGGCTGCTGCCACTGCAGGATTTACAGGGAATGTAGACTGATGAACTGCTGAACAGGGAATACTGCACTGGTATTATGCTAAGAATGTTAAGAATAATTCCTCTGCAGCTGAAAACACCCAATTTGCAATAATATTTGTGTTGGTAAAGCACAGTTGTTTTTTGATTCATGCACCATTTTTTCAAACCATAATAGCTCGACTGTCACCGTTACAATACTGATCTACTGTGTGGAAAAGACGTGACTCACTCCTGCTGAAATCTATCGGTGTATATACAGTGCTGTGAAAATATATTTGCCCCCTAAAGGCTCTTTTTGTTTTTGCTAACCTGTCACACCTAAAAGTTTTCAGATCATAAGTGAAAATGTAAATTACCCCTAAACCTTTACTCCTATGACAAAAACAACTGCCATGGAGTATTAGCAATAATTGTCTTTTACGTCGCTGTGGAGGATTCTTGGCCTTTGGCCTACTCTTCTTTGCAGAATGAAGGGTTTCCAGGATAATTTGCCTGTTTATGAGCAGAATAAACCCTGGAATAAACTTGCTTGGAACTTTTCTGTAACGATGGCAACAGTTTGAATATTTCACCTGTAAATGATACACTGTAAATGATAACATTTTTGCTTTATAACCCTTCTGATGGCTGATGAACTGAAACAGTTGCTTCTTTAAGACATTTTTTGAGAAAGTCAAATTAGCAACTCTGCTTTTAAATAGGTGTTCACACTTGCTGATACCCAAATGGATCGAAAGACAAAAATATATAGTAATTTTTAAATATTTGGTGTATGTGAATCTTTTATGCTGGAGTGTTTTTTTATGTGGAGTAACTTTTTTTCAAGTCCTCTGTGATCTTGTAAATCTTCAAACGAAGGTATTTTGGCTTCCTGCTCCCACATGATGTCAGCACAGAAAAGTGCAAGAACATTTATGGGATTAGTGCAAGCTGGGAATGAGCTACGAAAGAAACACTTGACTGCTGTTAGCAGACAAAGGGTGGGGTTAATGTTGTCGACTGTTTGGCTTCTCAGCAACCAGTTTGGTGGTCAGCGCTGATTGCTTCATCCATTGAAAAGCTCCGTCATTCTGAGACTTCCTTTGCGCACTCACTTTCACCATTCTGACCATCTGTGAGCAGAATCACTTGTCTCTTCATCATCACCTCAACTTAAAGTATTCTTTTAATTTAATCCCCTTTCTGGGGATCTTATTTGCTGATCTTAGACATAAACACAGTGTTTTTTTTTTCAATTAGGGAACGGTGTTGAAAGTGTTTTCTTCAGACTGCTACTTTCTTTGTTACCTGGGAGATCTTCCTGAAGTTTGGTGTGCCTTTTCCCTGCTTTCACATCATTCCCAACAAACCTGGGGGGGAAGGGGCAGAAAGCGGTGAGTAACTTTTCATCTTTTGCACTCAGCTGCTGATTTGTTTGTGCCGTGTTCAGAGGTGTTACACAGCAAGGCTGAGTTTAATTTGAAAGATTTGTAGATTTTCCTTCACCCTTTTTGGCCACTCTATAGACGAACTTCACTGTGGCCGCTTGTATACAGACAATATTTCTTGTCACTCGTTTCAGAAATTGAAACTCATATTTTATATAGAGTCATGAAAGAATGTGAAATATTTCAAGCCTTTTTCTTACAAATAATGAAAACTCGCCATATTCAAAACCAAATTTGAATATGGTTAAAAAGTTAACTATTGGAAACTTCTGGAGTCACAACCTAATCATCTAGTTAACTCAAAACACCTGCAAATGTTTCCTGAGCCTCTAAATGGTCATTCAGTCTGGGTCAGTAGGCTACAAAATGGGGAACACTGCTGACTTGACAGATGTCCAGAAGACAGTCCCTGACATCCTTCACAAGCAGGGTGAGCCACAAAAGGTCATTGCTAAAGAGATTGGTTGTTCACAGAGGGCTGGATCTAAGCATATTCAGAGAAAGTTTGATAGGAAAAGCGTAATTGCATCAAGAGGATTTTCAAGCAAAACTTATTCAAGAATTTAGGGGAGTTTCAAAATGTGTGCTGAGGCTTAAGTAAGTGCATCAAGAGCCACTGCACACAAATGTCACATTCCTCATATCAAGCCACTCCAGAGTCAGAGAAGGAGCTAAGGAGAAAACGTATGTAGAGTTAGTACTCAACTACAGTAGTAAGCATTTTAACTATACTATGTTCAGCTAGTAAACTAGCTAAAGTTATGAGGCTCTACTATGCTCGACTGAGATTTGAGTTAGCACAACAAGAGCCACTAAGCAAAGTCAAATCGTACACATGGTGTACAATCGTCTTACATGGGCTAAGGAGCAAATGAACTGGACTGTTGCTCAATGGTCCAAAGTCCTCTTTTCAGGTGAAAGTAAAGTCAGCAATTCATTTGGAAATCATAGACTTTTAAAGGAAGAGTGGAGAGGCACAGAATCCACATTGCTTGTTCTCCAGTGGGAAGTTTCCACAGTCTGTGATGATTTGGTGTGCCATGTCATCTGCTGGTGTTGGTCCACTGTGTTTCTGAAGTTCAATTCAATTCAGTTTATTTATACAGCACCAATTCACAACACATGTCATCTCAAGGAACTTCACAAAAGTCAGGTACATCTGACATCCAGTACATCCAGTTAATCCTAACCATTGAACAGTGCAGTCAGATTAAGTTATTTATTCAAATTGGATAAAAAGTTTTTCTATCTAAAGAAACCCAGCAGATTGCATCCAGTCAGTGACTTGCAGCATTCACTCCTCCTGGATGAGCATGTATAGACTGTGGACAGTCACTGGCGTTGACTTTGCAGCAATCCCTCATAGTGAGCATGCATGTAGCGACAGTGGAGAGGAAAAACTCCCTTTTAACAGGAAAAAACCTCCAGCAGAACCAGGCTCAGTGTGTGTGGCCATCTGGCACAACCGACTGGAGGTTTGAGAGAACAGAGCAGAGACACAAAAAGAACACAGCAGCACTGATCCAGGAGTACTTTCTATTGAAAGGAAAAGTAAATATTAATGGATGTGGCTCCTTTAGTCGTTTCATCTAGAAAGAAAGAACAGATAAACTCTGAGCCAGTTTTCAAGGTTAGAGTCTGAAAGAAAGCACATAGTTAGTCACAGTAGAAGCTCAGTCAGTAGCCATGTCTAGGAGAGAGAAAGGGTTAAACACTGAAAGACAGGGCCATGTGGATCATCGGTAGAGGGTGAGCATTAAGTTGTTGCCAGCAGAAGCTTGGACGATGCCCCCCTCCAGAAAGGTCACAGGTAGACACAGAGTCAGGCCAGGTGTAGCTTCTAGGAAGAGAAAAGAGAGAGAACATAAAGTTAGAAGCTGAAATAACAGCAAATAATGCAAAATTGGAGAGTAGTGTGAGAATGTAGCGAAGAGGGTGAAAGTGGTCATTATGTCCTTCAGCAGCCTAAGCCTATAGCAGCATAACTACAGAGATAGCTCAGGATAACCTAAGCCACTCTAACTATAAGCTTTATCAAAAAGGAAAGTTTTAAGCCTAGACTTAAAGGTAGACAGGGTGTCTGCCTCACGGACTAAAACTGGGAGCTGGTTCCACAGGAAAGGAGCCTGATAACTACAGTATCTGCCTCCCATTCTACTTCTAGAGACTCTAGGAACCACCAGTAAACCTGCAGTCTGAGAACAAAGTGTTCTGTTAGGAACATATGGAACAATCAGATCTCTGATGTATGATGGAGCTAGATCATTAAGGGCTTTATATGTGAGGAGGAGAATTTTAAATTCCATTCTGGAATTAACAAGGAGCCAATGAAGGGAAGCTAAAGTAGGAGAAAAATTATCTCTTTTTAATTTTCATCAGAACTCTTGCTGCAGCATTTTGAATCAGCTGAAGGCTTTTAACTGCATTTTGTGGACATCCTGATAGTAAAGAATTACAATAGCCCAGCCTTGAAACAACAAATGCATGGACTAGTTTTTCAGCGTCACTCCTGGATAGGATATTTCTAATTTTGGCAATGTTCTGGAGGTGAAAGAAGGAAATCCTAGAAACCTGTTTAGTATAGGATTTAAATGACATGTCCTGGTCAAAACTAACACCAAGGTTTTTTACTTTATTACCGGAGGTCAATTTAATGCCATCTAGGTTAAGTGATTGACTAAGCAGTTTCTTTTTTAAAGACTCTGGTCCAAAGACGAAAACTTCTGTCTTGTCTGAATTTAGAAGCAGAAAATTTAAAGTCATCCACGTTTTTATGTCTTCAAGATATGCTTGTAGTTTATCTAACTGGTTGTGCTCATCAGGATTTATGGATAAGTAAAGCTGAGTATCATCAGCGTAACAGTGAAAATTTATCCTATGCTGCCTCATAATTTTACCTATTGGAAGCATATATATAGTAAAGAGAATTGGCCCAAGTACTGAACCCTGTGGTACTCCACAATGAACCCTGGAGTTTAAAGATGATTTATCATTTACATGAACAAACTGGAATCTGTCAGACAAATAAGATTTAAACCAGCCTAGCGATGTTCCCCTGATCCCCACAGAATATTCCAGCCTTTCTAAGAAAATATTGTGATCGACTGTATCAAATGCAGCACTGAGATCTAACAGAACCAGTACAGACACAAGTCCATTATCTGAGGCCATAAGAATATCAATAGTGACTTTCAGCAGAGCTGTTTCAGTGCTATGATGAGCTCTGAAGCCTAACTAAAACTCTTCAAACAGGTCATTGCTGTGTAAATGCTCACACATTTGATTAGCAACAATTTTCTCAAGAATTTTAAATAAGAATGGAAGATTGGATATAGGTCTGTAATTTTTTAAGTCATCTCGGTCAAGCAAAGGTTTCTTAAGTAAAGGTTTAATTACAGATACCTTAAAAGCTTGTGGTACATATCCATTTACTAAGGATAGATTAATCATATCTAAAAAAGGGCTGGTAATCAGAGGGAATACTTCCCTAAATAATTTGGTCGGGATTGGGTCTAACATACAAGTTAAAGGTTTAGACGAAGCTAATATTTCTGATAACTCGGGAAGCTCCACAGGATCAAAACACAGATCAGGTTCTACAGTTGCTTCCAATGTTGTCTCACTTGCTTAGGGAGTATGTCAAAGATTTTATTTTTAATAGTATCGATTTTATTTAAGAAGAATCCCATAAAGTCATGACTGCTGAGAGCTAAGGGAATGGATGGCTCAACAGAGCTATTACTCTGTGTAAGTTTAGCAACTGTACTAAAGAGAAACCTAGGATTATTCTTGTTCTCTTCTATTAATGATGAGAAATAAGCTGTTCTAGCTTGGTGAAGTGTCTTTTTATACAACAGTAGGCTATTTGTCCAGATTAAGTAGGAATCCTCTAGGTGTGTAGAGCGCCATTTTCTCTCCAATTTTCTAACATTGTGCTTTAAAGTATGCAGCTCTGAATTAAACCAGGGAGCTGGCCTCCTATGAATAATTACCTTCTTTTTCAGAGGGGGCTGGATTGTCTAATGCACCACGCAATGATGAAGTAACACTATGAACAAGAGAATCAATTTGTGAAGGGGAAGAAACAAAATTTTTGCCCTCCACTGTTTTTCTGTGATAATGAGGAAATCAAAAGTGTAACAGATTCTTTAAAGGTTGTTACAGCATTGTCTGATAATGATCTCCATAATGAAATTTTCTTTCAGATGTGGAGTACTCAGTTAAATTAAACTCAAAGGTTATTAAAAAATGGTCAGACAGGACAGGGTTATGAGAAAATATTGTTATGTCTTTACAGTCAATGCCATATGTTAGCACAAGGTCCAGAGAATGAAGACAAAGGTGGGTAGGTTTGTTAATGTTTTGAGCAAAGCCAATTGAGTCTAAGATAGCATTAAAGGCTATATTTAAGCTATCACTTTCAGTGTCAACATGAATGTTAAAATCCCCCACTATAATAACATTATCTGTATTTAACACTAAATCAGATAAAAGGTCTGAAAACTGATCTAAAAGTTGAGAGTAAGATCCGAGCCACAGACATCCAAAGGCCCCCCAGAGCACAGGAACCCCAGGAGAACCACCGCCGGGCCTACCTCAACCCCCCCAGAGAAGAGCAGGGGAGAGTCCCAGGGAACCCACCCAGCAACCACAGTGCAGAAGCCCCAGGGAGCTGCAACGACGAGCCCACAGGCCCCGCCGGCAGCCATCTGCGCCCGAGCAGATCCAGCCATGGACCCAGAGACCCGAGACCATGGGACGTATCACTCGCCAAGCAGAGGGCCGACAGAGCCCAGGGGTCCAGGACCCGGCAAGCAGCCACCGGGAGTGAGCCAGCACACACCAAAGCACCCAGCCCCAGATACTGAGAACCACGAGTACACCGTTGGGCAGAGACACCAACCACCGGCAGGTAGTGTGGCGGGGAGGGAATAGGCCTCACATTTAATGGGGGGCCTAAACTGATCCAGGAGAGGGAGCAGCCCAAGACCCAACCTGACACAAAAAAACAGGCACACAGTCACAATCACACATTCCCACCCTCATGCATACACATTAAAACACTCACACCCACGCACCCAATGTAAAGACAAACAACAATGGAAGTCGTACACTCACTCACACTCCCCATACATACTTTATACTCCCAGGTCCAGGTGCCGATACCCCATAGGGACAACCAGCCCCCAAACCCAGGAGGTGGTCCCCTTCCCTCCAGGTGTGGAGACAGGCAGACCGCCTCAGCACCTGAACCTGGTCCAGGCTAGCCCGGGCTCATGCCTGAACCTGAGCGACCCCGGCCTGGCCCGGACCCTGACCCCCCGCCCTGACCCCAGTCCCCAACGACCCCCATCCTCATCCAGAGAGGGCGCCATGTACAAAAGAGGGGTCTACATGGTCCAAAACAGCCCGCCAACCAGAGCCGCGACAGAACAAAATAGTCCCAACCCCCCAATGAATTTCGTGCCAACACCATGAGCCCCCCTCCCCCAACGAACCCCGACATGAATTCCCCACAGGGCCACCCCCAACCAGGACACAGATATCTAACACATGCCCCCGAACCTAAACATCATGAATCCCCTCCCCACAGCACATGGGCACAACCCCACAGGTGAGCTTCATGCCCGATTTAAGTTATTATGTAAAATTGTCATTATATTATAGCATTTGAGAATGTTATATAACACATAATTTTTGGGTCTGATCCCTATTTGAGCGAGTTGACTCTTATAAAGCATGACGAAGTATGACCTGTGAATAAACAAAAATAAGTCTAAGTGACCCCCTTTGGTAAATAAGATTTATTGCAATCGTAAAACCACGATGCCTTACAGTAGACTGTAAGTAGACTATAGAAAATATCTTGAAGTCATCAGTTTTCAAACAGTACAAAATGTCCTCCTGCCAGGTACACATTTATGCATGATCAATAAGAAGACCGCACCATTTCACATTTATAAAAATCTGATATGAAACAACCACAACTACAATGGTATGAAATGATGTAGGGGCGAATCGACCAGCACCCCTGTCAACACAAACTGTATCTTCCTTTAAGTGTAATCTTTTTTTTTTGGAGTTTGTTTGATAGATTTAGGAGGATGAATAAAGGAACAACAAGAAGGAGAACAACAGAAAATAGAAGAGAAGAGAAGAAAAGAGAAGTCAGTTTGTCATCCTGTCTTCTCAGCTGTTGTGATATAAGTGAGCTGCCAACATCTCACAGCTGTGCCACATGCCTTTTTTATTTTTGAACCAGGCCCTTATATCAGACTTACAGGCCCAGTCAGCATGTCGACCATTTTTTCTGACAACATATGTGTGTATATGTCTGGGATTTCCACGTTTAAACCTGCATGTGCCGGAATAACTGGTCCAATTCTGAGTGTCCCTGTGTCACCAGATACCTGTATATAGAAGCACAATGAGATTCTAACGGATGGCACTGAAGGCTCCTTAAGCCTCGTGCTTCGATCACATCAAATGTGACAAGATTAAGAGCAGTTCGCATGTGTGAGGCCCAGTGCTGGTCCAACTGTCCTTAATAGTGATGTGAATGTGTTTGTAGACTGACAGAGTGCATGAGCGTGTGAGATGCTGGTCATCGAAGTGAGGTATAAAAACAGAACCTTGGATTTGTTCCAGAGTTAGCTCTGTAGCTTTCTCTGTAAATGCAGCTGGCGTTTGAGCAACCACCTTTAAAAAGCTGTTTACTCTATGGCATGTGCGCTGCACTAGTTAGACCAGGGGTGTCCAAAGTGCTGCCCAGCGGCCAATTGGAATAGTTTTGTGTGGCCTCCGACAACAGTTCAAGAATAGTACAAATTTGTCCGTCCAGCAAATAGTAAACTAGCTGAAGTTATAAGGCTCTACTATGCTCTACTGAGGCTCAAGTCAGCACAAGTGTCCCTATGCACAGGTGAATCCTACAAATGGGGTACAAACATCTGCTCAGTGTTCCAAAGTCTTCTTTTCAGATGAAAGTAAACTTTCATTTAGAAATCAAGGTCCCAGAGTCTGGAGGAAGGGTGGAGAGGCACAAAATCCACATTACTTGAAGTCCAGTGTGAACTTTCCACAGTCAGGGATGGTTTAGGGTGCCACATCATCTGTTGGTGTTTGTCCACTTTGTTTTCTAAAGTCCACAGTCAACGCAACCATTTACACAGAAATTTTAAAGCACTCCATGCTTCCTTCTTCAGACAAGCTTTATAGAGATGCTAATTTCATTTTCAAGCAGGGCCTTGCCACTACCTACAGTTCCAAAAGGTACCAAAACCTTGTTCAAGGACCATGGTGTTACTGTACTGGATTGGCCAGCAAACTGGCCTGACCTGTCCCCTATAGAGAATCTAAGGAGTATTGTCAAGAGGAAGATGAGAGACACCAGATCCAACAATGCCAATGACCTGAAGGCCGCTATCAAAGAAACCTGGGCTTCCATTACACCTGAGCAGAACCACAGGCTGATTGCCTCCATGCCATACTGCATTGATGCAATAATTAATGCAAGAGGAGGCCTAACCAAGTATTAAGTGCATAGAAATTAAATACTTTTCAAAAGGCTGACATTTCTGTTTAAAGATTTTTTTTTTTATTGAGCTTATGCAATATTCTCATTTACTGAGACAAACATCATCAAAACACAAAATTACAAGAAATAAAGGCTTGAAATATTTCCCTCCTTTTGTAATGAATCTATATAATATATATGTTTTACTTTCTGACATGAATGAACAAAAATAGTGAACTTTTTCATAATACTCAGATTGTTTTAGATGTACCTGTAGTACTGGTTTAAGTTTGTTGCCATGGAACATGTGTTTTTTATGGATTCTTGATAAAATACACAGACATAAAAGGATCTCTCTTTTTTTGGCATGATTTTTTGACAAGACCTCTCAGTTTATGCCTAACACAAGACAAGACTCTTTCAGATTTAGTGCAGCAGAAGTAAACTAGCAGAATTGGAGAGGGTCAGTAGTCAATAGAAAATAGAATGATGAATCAAATTTTGAAAGTGAGGCTTTCAGTGCTCTTCAGGTGCTAGGTGTGGCAGTTCATTTAGTAAGTGGGTTGTGTCCTCCTCCCTCACTCACAACCTTCATCTTTCCTCCTGCTGTTTGTCCTCCTGCCTGTTTTTATGTGCTGTGAAACAATCAATATCAAGGAATTAACTCGCAGCAGTGTATCGGCTTAGAGCTGTATTGATTAGTCTTATTGATTTGAATCCTTATTATCTTTCATCATCTGAATTCCTAAAAGGGCTGTAATTGCGCCAATCTTCCGAATTCCGTTTGCATCTGCACTATCAGCACTGCAGCTTCATCTCATGCATTAATGGACTTTTGAATGGGTTGTTATTAAGGTTGTATGCCTGTTTGCTGTCAACTTTGAATTTCAGAAATGTGCACACCTGGTAAACCCCTCAAGAGTACAATTTTTTTCCATACTAAATGCATGCTTCATTTTCAAGAGCGCAACGGTAACAACCGGCAGCTCTACATATGAACAAGCTCACATCATTAGTGAGGAATGTAGGAGGACTGCCGGGGGCTGCCGTCATCTGTCGCAATGGTATAAAAAAAGGACAGACATAAAGATATCACAGTTGAAACCTGATCTTCACTTAATGTTCCAGTTGCAAGCTTGAGTTAGCATTCGGCGCAGCTAGCGCTATTGAAAGCTAGAAAAGTTAAGAATTTTATAGTTTAAAACTCCAATGTGATTATTATGTGTTAATTATTTGTGCCACACAGCGTCCATAAAGGAGTTTTTGTTACAGGTGAACCCAAATCATAATTATTATCACAGACCTCGTTTTCCTGTGAAAGATCAGTGATAGTAATTATGATTACAAGTTTTATGACACAATTAACAGTTCCATATCCCACTTAGATGTGAAAGATGTGTGAAATCTGAATGACTTAGATGTGTGAAATTTGAAGATAGCATTACAGGACAAACAGAAGCATAGATTGGAACTTGGCAGATTTATTTTAGAGCTTTGTGCATAAAATGTCCAGTGATTGTGGTGCACTTTCCTTTAACCTGTTAAAGATGCAATAATGGCAAGAGGATGTGCATGATGCACCGCATGATGGTGGTCTTAAATCTCCTGGTTGAATAAACAATCTGTCATTCCTACATTACACCTTTGAGCCACAAACCACTTAGAGTGGTTTCACACAAAACCTTTGGAACACTTTTCACTGTGCCAAAGTCAGGTTTCTGGAGTGGATCACGCTGGTGTGAACCCATCCCAGACCCTGAAACGGACCAGAGAACCGTACCCTGACATGGTTACAACTGCTGGTCTCATCATGGTTTATCTAGACCCTAGAGCAGATCCCTTGCAGTGTGAATCCTTTTAGGCCTGGTGTAGCAAAAGCAGGAAGAGAGGATGCAATGTAAGAGCAGTGCATTTGAGTAGAAGAAGAAGAAGCAGAGGAAAAACAAAGAGCACGAATCTGAAGACTTTACTGGAGCCTTTAAACTTCCAGTAAGAAAGTATGTACATATAGATCAGTGATTTTTTTGTGTTCAGTTGGGTTCAGTGGGCTCGTTTTAGCTTAGAAATGTATCTCTGCAACATCATATAAACCAACAGCCCTATCACCATGTTTCATATATGCCTAGCATTTCAGCTGTGTAGGAGGATATGATGCCTTTGGTAAATAACAACAGCTTTCCTCTTTGTTTGGAACTGTTGCATCTACAATTTGATCACCAGCTTAATCAGGCTGTCACACATTTTTGTAGCATGAGTGTCACCAATGTTGCAGCAATTATAACGTTACTTATTCCCATGCTACGCTATGCAGACACTCTGTCTGCACTGATGAAGATTTACTCACCTCTGCATGCTGAACAGTTAAATTGATAGCGTCTTAATCTGATTTTGATTTGTTCAACTAATTATTATTTGCATGCTTTGTGTTCCAGATTATAAAGTAAAATAAACAAAATTGATGTACCCTGTACCCAATGCTAGAAAAGACTGAATTTTACACCTTTAACCCAAATACACATGCACAATCTAAAGCAGTGGCAGATGAAAATTGGCACACATACTTCAAAGATGGAACAAGGCCTATTGTTTTGCAACATTTACATACTTTAACATGGCTTTTTTCAATAAAATACAGAAATCAGTATGATGGCATCTTAAAAAAAAGATTGAACTTTTTAATTCTGTGTGCTTGTCATGTTTTATTAAATTGCCCAGGTCTTTAATCTGCATAAATACACACATACATTAAATACTCTGGAGGCTACTGAGGGTGAAGAGTGAAGCCAGATAAAGCCAGCTGCCACTCATCTCTGCAAAGTACAGCCACTGATAAGGTCGACCATGGGGAAATGTTGGCACTCAGGATCTGTCCATCAGACACAAGATCCTGCCTTCTTCACAAAAGAAATTTGCGAACTATTGTGGGAGGAAAAATGAGAAAGATAGAGCTCAGGAGTATGATTGAGACAGATGACTCAAGAAAGGGACTGAAAAAATAAAATCCAAGCTATTGTAACAACAGAAAATGCAAAAAAGTCTTCATGATTGTATTTGAAGAATTTAACCTTTCACCTATTTTTTATTACATTCTTTCCTCTACTTTTCCTGTTTTCTCTCGGTTTGCTCCCCACTCCATGATTAGGTTACAGAGAATAAATTAATTACCATAAATATCTTTCCGGATTAAATTTTAGTCATACTGAGACCCATGCAGAAACAATAGCGCATTGTTTGAAAAGCATTCTACATACTTTTGGTAAACACAACCCACATTCAGAAATGTAACAATAACTGCTGGCCTCCTAAGAGCAGTTATTTCAGGAAAACATGGTGACTGTGTGGTCACATGGTGACATGGGTCAAGAATGAAGTCAGTTTCTTTTAGTTAAACTTCTGTCTGAGGATTTCTGCTGAAGAAGGAGAAAATCAAATTTTTTTTCTGTGTCTTCATTGTTGTTGTTGAATGAGATGATTCTGTCACTGTTTGATCATTTTTTAAAGAGAAATCTGTTCATGCTTGCTTTTTTTAAAACTTTCTGCATGGGGTATTGGTCTCCCACACCAAGTTATGAGTGATCAAGGAATCCCCAGATGTTGTTGCTCACCTATCTCCTTTCACCATCTCCTGACATGGTTGTGTTAGCCGAGGATTGCCTGCAGTTGTCTGGAGGATCTGAGTTTCATGGGATGTGCAGCAATCCTCATATCCTTTGTGAGAGCTAATAAGGAAAAGTGACACACAGCTGAGCTGCGTAGTTAGCGGCAAAATTATGTGATTTTGGACCAAACCACCCCTTAATATTTTGTCATCAGACATTAGCCTCCTTATAGCACCTCTGCCTGGGAAAGAAAAATGTTGCAGAACTTCCAGCAGTTGAAATATAATTTGATTTATCAATTGCACTGACCACACAAAAAACTCTCTCACACAATTTAAATCCTGATGGAGGATTTGTAACGAACAAGAAGAGCAAATTTGCCATGCTTTTAGTTGGGTAAATGAAAGGCTGCATTACAGCATATTGGTGACTTTAAAACTGCCAGCTTGATTGGTGTCATGCATAGCTAGAGGTATTTCTGTTGAGGGAAGTTGGTTAGTTAACTCAAAGATGTGGTTTCTAGGCATGGCTGGTATGATATTCTGTATGATAAGCTTAAGTAAAAATAACATGGTGTCATGGTGGTTAATAAACAATTTCAATCAATCTAAATCTAAATCCTTACTGATACTAGACATGTGACATGTTGATTTTTTACAATTATAATAATGTTATTTATAATCTTTATGAATTGTTAATTTGATTCTGATACATAGACTTGAGCAAAAGAGCCTGCTGAATTTAGTAGTAGTTTTTAAGTAGGGGTGTAACAATGCATCTAGCCTACAAAAAAGACAATACACAAAATTGGATTCAGGTAAAAAAGAAAAGATTTCAACAATTTTTGGGACTGCTAGAAATCCAAGTTTTTATTTTGTTTACAAATAGATTAAATATTTTACAAATCACAACGTTTATTGGAAAGTATGTAATCAATGTTGCAGTCAAATTTTGATTTGGCCATAGTTTGTGGTATTTATGCTTGTGTAATTCTAAGGTGATCCTAATGCCAAAAAAAAGCTTAAAAATGCTCAAATGTATAAAAGTTTTATAATCTTAGACTATGTTTAAAACTAAATTCAGTTCAGGGTAGTATTATCTAATTTAAGTCTAGGAGCTTAGTTAAGTCAGAAAACCTCAGGACTAGCCTCTAACTGTTAGCCAATTGTAGTATTGTCACAATGTTTATAGATCGTTCTTATCTTCAGTGTCTTTGTCACCTTTTCTTTTTTCTGCTGATTAACCATAATTACTGTCACACAAACAGTGTCAAAGTGGGGGAGACGTCTTCAATGCTTAATAGCCGACTCTGTCAACAAACAAGACAACAATTCGAGAACTACAACTTTTCATGCTTCAAAATAAAAGTCTCAAAATAGATGCAGGGTGTCAAGCTTAAAGCACCTTCACATCTTACAATAACAGCTTTCAGTCACTTCACCAGATGAAGTCACTTATTGATGCGGTAACTGGGTAGTGGTTTGCAAGAAAAACAGACTTAAAGATATATTGTGACGTTTAAACACTGCAATATTTTGTGCCCTGGCATTTTGTTACAACCCTATTCCAAGTATTTATGAAGCAGAATAATATACTGTTTTGTTGTTTTACTGTTGATGGAGTAACACTTAGAGTATAACAATGATATTAGCTGCAGCAGCTAGCCTGCACACAGCTGCTTAACAGTCACACTGCATGTAGCAAGAGAAATTTAGCTTGCTTAGCGTTAACGCGACTGAGACTACAACTGGATGCATTTCCAAACTTTGTTTCAAGCAAGGAGGAGGTGTAGTAGTCTTCTTTCAGCCAGCTTACTGGCAGTGTACAACAGCAGTTTAGTGGAGGGAAACCACAAAATTCCATACAGGCATCACTCCAGGAGCTTCACTGGCATTTTAACATTACTCAGTACCGTTCTAGTTTATCTTGGACAAACTCACAGAAAAACTTCATAAACTTAACACTTTGCTTTCAACGCCCTAAAATTAAATGGCTGATGTTTCGGCTGTGCTCTGTTCAGCTCTCCTCTACATCAAAAGCTGTCAGAGGATATCTGAGGGCAGCACGCAGAGGTTACGTCACACAAAGAGATATGGAAACTGCAGGAGCCAATTCAGTCTTTCTCTCACTGAACATTAAAGAGGGTGAAAATATCTACATCGGAAGGGAAGATGTACTCTCCATTCTCCTAACAGCAAAGAAAACTCCAGTCTCTCCAGCATTTTGTCTGACATTAAACTATAGAAATAATATGTAGACCTAAAGTAAATACACGATGTGAAAGTTTTGAATTTTTGAGTCTGTACATTTTTAAGACCTTTGTGTATCTTAATGAAATTAACCAGCCCATAGTAGTGACTATCATTGGACATTTAAGGGATTTATTTGGCATCCTTAAATGTCAGAGAAACTTACAGGCATGCAAAGTGCTGGTTAGTTAGTCTGTTGCCTGGGAACTTTTCACTCTGTCTCTGTGGCAACATGCAGAGAAATCAGACCAGTGTTCTCTCTTTATATCTTCTTTATAATGCCAAGTTACCATAAATACCGGACTTCGAGGAGGCCTTATGGTAATTCACCCAGCTTGTGGGGCAACAAAAGCTTTAATTAGGCAGAATGCCAACCATATGGGACAGCAGGTAGGCTTCCTTCATGTGTGGTCCGAACACGCTCACACAGATAGACTCTCCAACATGAACTTCTTGTACATGTTGATGCAAGTCGTTTAGTAGAATTGCTTTAAACAACCCAACACAAGACTCTGTGTACAGGTTGAAGGTAAAAACGGAGGCCTCAACTGGAGTCATGGTACTAAAGTACTGAAAAGAATTTAGTCACATTAATGCCAACCACTAGGTTTTCACTTTTGTTTTAACATGTATTCTGTGGGTTAGGCAGCAATACTCCTGTTCTCTGCACAGAACAGTGGAGTTGGGATTAACCCTAAATTAGAATCTGAAAGCGGAAAAAAAGGGAAGATTCATAAAAGAGCTCTATTTGCAAAAGTGCATTTTTTTGCAGAGTTGATATTTGTTTAATCTGTTCAAAAGCAAAGTGAGAGTGCCAAATTATGTTTTTTTGTCAAAGCTTTGTCTACTTTGTCTACCTCTTCTGTGTAGCCATTCAGTGATGGTGGCCATGCATCAGTGATGGCACAATCTGAAGGGATGTTACTAGATTTTATTAAGGGGGAAATATGAATGTGGGATGTTTCCATTAATTGGTTTAGCACGAGTAATCTAGACCTAATTTACATCACAGGTGGTTACATGACAAATGTCTTATGCAAGAACTGAATATCCTTTTTAATAATTGTAAACCAGATTAGTGAGGACATGACAGGGAAATCGGTTTTCTCATTAATTTATTAAAACACACAACACAAACAGTAAAATGGAAAAGTGATTTTTAAAATGAAGGACCTTATGTCAAAACATAACAATGATATTTTAATATTAGCTGTCTTGTGCATAAGCAGTGACTGGATAATATGTCTTGCTTGTCAAGGTATGTATAGTAATTATTATAATAAGCAGTGATTATTTTAAAATGGACACCATCTCTCATTTTCTTCTTTGTGGTTTATGTGGTTTCCATTTTCACACATGGTAAGCAACTTGGCCAGGAGTACAGAAACTGTCTGGAAATACATTTGTGTGTTCTGGCATAAGATTTCTGAGTTTTGGACTAAGTCCTGTTAACTGGCTCGCTGTGCCTTGAGCAGCTATTGTTTTGGCAATTAGCCTCTCAGCTTTAACTCTGCACTCTACAAAAATGAAATCCATTTTCAAACTGTGTATTTCCTAAAAAGATACCCTGATAAGGATTTTCCCAAAAATCTAAGAACGGGCATTAGGCCCAGTCCCAATCGAGTGCTGAATTAAAATCAGTGTCACGTGTATGCTTAAACTCTTTGTAATTTCAAAGCTGAAATAAAATACCACACTCTTTTACCAGTATTACATGATCTAGAGTAGTATTTAATTTGTAGTATTTTAGTTACAATCAATTCTAGGGCTACAAAATATGTTGCAAATATATTGCAATGTCAATGTGTGCAATATCCGTATCACAAAGTAGTTTGGCTTGCAATATCTGTTAGCCAATATATGTCATGAATAAGCATTTTTTATGCGAAAGAGACAATACGCCTTTTGGATGGAGTCTCACTGAGGTGAATCACCACATCAGAGACAGGTTAGTGTCCAAGACGCTAAATGTCACAGAAAATTGTTAGAAGCTTAGAAAGGTACAATATTTAACAACAAAATCAACATCTAATGATTTTCTAATATCTTGCAGCTGTACTTTATGCAAGTCTCCCATAAAAAGAAATCTGTCAAACAATATCCGCAGTAATACAGGCACTGTCAACTAGTCACTTTTTGTGAGTTTTTAAAAATGGCGGGTTTGATTCTTGTAACTGAGTCCTTTTTCTGACTCAACTACTGATGCAACTGCCTAGGCAATCAGTGACAGGCAGTGTGCTGACATCACATTTTCCACTTGACTCTGCTCGATTGAAACCCAGACCGTGTGGGTCCTAGAGTAGTTTTCCATTAAAACCCTAAAAACCGGGTTGAGTCGAGCCGAGTAGGTAATAGTGGGAGCGCTGCTTTAAGTGTGAACAATGCAGCCATACAGTTTGTTGGGGGTGTCGCTGACATAAAATCACACAGGAGCTTAGTTAAGTCAGAAACCTTTAGAACTTCAAAATAGACATTACATCAAAGTTTTTAAGAAGTTTTAGTTTTAAAAACCAGTAGCATTATCCATCAGACTGTTACTATGCTTTGAAGTCTGTTTAATGAGATGTCTGAAAAGGGGCCCAGTGTCCAGAGTTTTGTCTGCTTTCTTAAAGTAAAGCAGAAGTAAGGCACCCCACCTGTTGCCTCAAACTGCTGATCAGCTGCCTGAAACAAGTGAACTATACGGTTTAACTGAGCAACATAGACAAATTTATATGACTGGAAATATTTTTGGTCGATGAAAACAAACAGTTGTGGAAATGAGAGGATTGCTTTCGATTACTCTTATTAAGGCAAAACTTTGTTTATTAAAAAGCTGATTGCAAGCTGCCCAACTAATTAACTGCTGTTATCTAATATCAATTTGTTATTCTCCAAGAGTTCGATTTTTAACAGCAGAAAAGCAAAAAGGTATAGTATTCTGTGCTGTAAGTACTTAAAAAAACCACCGTGAAGTTAAGTGGGTGTTTATACTTTAATAACTTTAATATTATGTTATTTTATCAGCAGTATAAATATTATTTGCTTTTCTGTTTTAAACATAAGCAATTCGATTATTTTGCATAACGTCTGATATCTGGGATCTGATTTTTTTTCAACACACTTTTATCCTCAGTTGACACCCCAAATACCCCTACCTTCAAGCTGACCCTAATAAGATCAGGTGAGGATTTGACGGGGGGAACAACTTGGCTAATTCAGAAGACGTAGGTCAAGATTAATTATAGAGGAAAGAAAGGGAGGTGTAATGGGAATGAAAAATTAGCTGAATTGGGGGGTTAAAAAAGGGAGAACTGCTCAAGGGAGCTAATGAAAGCGTAGGAGGATGGGTCAAGATGGAGGGACACAGTGGATTAGTGAAAGTTAATTAAAAAATAGTCAGAGGGATATAGAATGAAGGCTAGACAAAGGTAAGCAACGAGGAAGAGGCGATTAGACAAGCGTGGAGAAAGGGAAGTGTCTGATTAGGGAAAAAGAGGAGAAAGGTGCACAGAGGTGAGGCTCTGAACAATGAACTTGTGGAGCTGTAAGCATAGATGTGAGATAGAGGGGAGGAGATGAGCAGGGTCCTGAGCGCAGTGCCAAGCTGTCCCAGGGGTGATGAATGAGGCTAAAATTAAGTGTCTTTGGTCATCTGCCTCTGCCGCTGGCTGGAGAATCACAGTAGCCTTGGCATGGCTGCAAGGCCTACTTAATCATGTCCAGGGAGCACACACATATACAGAAACACACAGAGATACAGAAGTTTGACCAGATCCAGCCAAACGTTTTTCTACACACTAAAACTTATGGCAGATTATACCCTCCTTCCTTCATCCCACCATTTTCCTACCACACACACACCCACACACTTTTACCTCTGTTTGTTTCTGTCTCGCCGCCATGACCAGGGGTGGCAAGAGTGTGGGTTTAGTGAAACAGGCTATTGTTCAGTGTGACAGCCTGGTAAGGCTCCAGGACATCTTTTCTTCTTTTTTTTTTTTTGCACGTGAGTGATGGAAATCAAGACAAATAGTATATTGCTCCTCTGCAGTAAACAACTCGTGCTGTCCTGCGGTTCCCACTGCTGGCACCGGTGCGCACACACCGTCATGTCAACCTGCCGGTTTATCACTGTGCAAAGAACAATGCATCTTTAGTGCAAAGAGAGAAGAAGCCCGTGTCAATCGGCCACTTGTTTACATGGGTCTGCGCTCGAGTCTGTATGCTCATTGTGTTCGTGATCCAGAAGATCAACAAAGACATCTGCCACTTGCATGAAACCTCTGGTAAAGGATGTCAACCCGGGACGCAGATGGATTTAAATGTTTGCTTGTTTATATAAATGAGGTAACTATGCAAGAACTGAAGCAGATCTCGATATTTTCTCTGAAGTGCAGATGTCCTGAAAGGCCATGCTGTAAACGGTAGTATGGAGCAATTCTCAAAATATCTAAACACCGCTGTCAGTCTGTGAAGATTCAAAAGATCAGAACAAGGAATTTACCTCAGAGTTTAAAACATATCCTATATGTATGTGTAGATATAAACAGCACCTTGCTAAAGGGTTCATATCTGTTTTTCACAGTTTATGACATTTTCAAAGAAAATGACTAATGGTTTTGGAAATTGTTTTACAAATCAAAATCTGAAGTTTGGTGTGCATTTGTATTCAGCCTCCCTGAGTTAATACTTTGTAGAACCACCTTTTGCTTCAGTTAAAGCTCCAAGAACTTTGGGGTGTTTCTAACAAATTTAAACATCCAGAGACTTGTTTTTTGGCCCATCATTCTTTGCAAAATAACCTAATCTCAATCAGATTGCATAGTCTGTGTAAACAGCAATTTTCAATTCTTGCCACAGTTTCTAACGTGAAATAGGTCTTGTGCCCTCCATCTTCCCATCAAGTCTGACCAGCTTCTTTGTTGAAGAAAAGCAACCCAAGAGCACAATGCTGTCACCACCATGTTTCACAGTCGGAGTTGGTTTGTTCAGGATGTGTTCATTTTCTGCAACAAAACAAATAATTCATTTTTAGTTTTATCTGACCAGAGCATATTCTCCCACATGTTTGTTGCATTACCTTCCTGGCTTCTGGCAAACTGCAGATAAAGCTTCTTTTATGTCAGAAACCACATTTGTGGAATGTATGATGAGGTTTTCCAGCCAGCAGATCCCTACACATGGGCTACAGATCTTAGAAATAGGTTGCGCTGATTTTATTTAGGGGTATCCACTTAAACGGTCCTGAATAAATATGCATCCCACGCTGTTCAGATTTTTATTTGTATCAAATGGAAACCCATGCATCTTTTTCAACCTCATAATTATGCATTAATTTGTGTTGGTATATCACATAAAATAAAACACATTTAGGTTTGTGATTGTAAAAACATGTGAAATTGAGTTTTGAAAATTTAGCAAGGCTTTGTATGTTTACTGTATTAGCTCAAGATGTCTTGTAGATCAGATATATCACTGAGTTTTTTTGTGCTGCTGTCTTGTGATGTGACTAACAAAAGCCTACCAGAGACAGAACAGATGTTGTTTTTGAAATTCAAATGGCTTTCAGTCCGCTTTGGCTCGCGGTTTGTTGTACGTTTTTCCTGGAGGTCTCGGCACGTAAGTTCATGTCAACACAGTTGGGGAGAATCTGGAAATGTCCATCTCTAGACGGGTCTACATGTAGTTGCCTGCTTTCTCGATTGTGCAACACCACACTATCAAGATGAACGCTGCTGCAGCCTCCTGTTCACCCCCAGATGTTGTAATAATGATTTAACAACATACATTTTTGTTGATGAGCAACTTCTGCTGAGCTGCACTTCTACATTTCTTTAGTCAGCAACATGATTGAATGAATCCTCCTCTGAAAATAACTGAAATCATTTGTGGTTAACATTTATCTACAAATCAGTTACATTAAAGTCTGACTTGTTCAAAACATCTTTACAGAGTCCTGCAAAAGTATTCACAAACCTTTTTACAGTTCTTTATGTTACAACCACAGACTTCAAAGTACTGAATTTCTCTGGGATTTTATGTGCTCGCCCAACACTAAATAACACATAATTGTAAAGTGGAAGGAAACATGGTTTTGGAATCTTTTTTACAAATACCAATATGAAATGAGTGATGTACCTATGCACTCATCCACCTTTACTTTGATGCCCCTAAATAAAATCCAGTTCAGCCTGTTATCTTCAGAAGTCACCCAATTAGTAATCAGACTCTGCCTAAGTGTAATTTAACTTCAGTATAACTACGACTGTTCTTTTGAGGTCTCAGAGGTTTGGGTTAGAGAACATTAGATAACAAGATATGAAAATTGAAAGAGTATGGCCATCAGTCTAAACTGACAGGCAATTTAGATAGAGGATTAATCAGAGAAGTAGCCAAGGGGACCATGGTAACTGGAGGAGCAGCAGAGATTCAGAGCTCAGTTTCAAACATCAGTTATCAGGACAATCATTAGTTGCACACCTCACCTCACGTGTTTTTGTCACGTCTCCTATATTTGCCTAGTGTAGGTGACACTCTGGTCAAATGAGAAATAAATTAAGCTTTCTGGTTTACATGTACAAATTCTACATGTGGAACCTCTTCATTTTGAAACTTGGTGGCAGTATCACGCTGTGGAAATATTCTTCCCCTGACACAGGGAAGTTGGTCAAAGATGAAAGGAAGAAAAACATCCTTGACGTACCCCTGGTTGGACAGATCTAAGTAAAGGGCAATCCTAAAAGATGACCTAGAAGCTGGGACAGACTGTAGACTGGGATGGAGGTTCATCGTCTGGACAATAACCCTAGTCATAGAGTCAGAGCTAAAATGCATAGGTCAAATCATGTTCATTTGTTTAAGGTCAAGACCAGTCTTGAGCCCACATTTTCAAATTCTTAATCTTGAAGAAGCTGACATGAATGAGGATTCAAGAGGGAAAAAGGTTTTCCAGTGCAAACACATAAATATATAATTGCCTGTAGCTAATACTTAGTTAATTTAAGTATTACTTGGATTACTTAGCTAATTTGTGTTTAGCTGGATGTACCCGCTCTTCAGAGGTGTTTGGTAAGTTTTTTGAATTCGTTAACAGCTTGTCAGATATATTGAACAAGTTATATGTAGTTATGGGTCTGCTTACTGCCTAACTGGCACACCAGTAAGTCTGGAGCAACTTTATAGGTCAACTTGCTAATAAGCTGCCATATTCAGTTTGTCTTTAAATGTTAGCAATACTCGCAACATGATTACAGCAATAGTCTTAAAAATGCTCTCTTAATGGTTTTGTCTTGGTCATGGACTTGGTCTCACCTTGGTCTCAAGTCTTGGGGCCTCATGTATGAAAGAGTGCGCAGTTTCATAAAAGAAGTTGACAGTAGGGAGAAATTCAGAAACTTGTGCCGCACAAAAAAATTCAGATGAATGAAACTGTGCGTAGACATGTTACCGCACACGTAGCCTTCATACATTCCAATTTGTGGTGAATTCTGCACAGCTGCACATGAAGCTTTGACCACCCAGTCTCCGGCCATAAATACATATGCAAAGTAGTATAAATAACCAGAAGACACCCAGAACGTGTCCAAATAACCATGGCAATGGTGCTGTGACAGTTGAAGAACCAAACCGGTTCCATTCGATGGAAAAACGCTAAGAGACATTGTGTCTACACACCACAAGGGATACTGGTAGTGAATTTCAGCAAACCAGCGGCCTCTTGAATGACATCAGCGACTCAAACCTGACTGAAAATAAAACATTTGTCAGCTCGAACCCGTTTAGTTTTACAATGTCTGTATCAAATCCAAACAGCGCTGTCTAACTGATCATTGTAACGGCGTGAATATGCCTCCCAAATTTCTATTAGGATGACTGTTACCACACACACTGTGTGAAGTACTTTATAGCTTTAAAACTATTCAGGACACCGCATAAACAAATTAACAAAAAATTTACTAGAAGCTAGCCATCGTGCAACATGACTATTATAATTAGAATAATTATAATTATTTTTATAGCATAAAGGGATCATGAGTTGAGGAGGCCAACATGCCATTGAATTTGTGAGACACATTTACACATAACAGATAGGTTGCACATATATTTAATAAAAATGCTTTCTATTTCCAAAAGATGGGGCCCTTATGGCAGTATGAATGGTAAATGGACTGAACTTATATAGCGCTTTTCCAGTCATACAGACCGCTCAAAGCGCTTTTACACTAGAGCCACATTCACCCAATCGCACTCACTAATGCTCACACATTCATACACCGATACGCAGATCAGTAGGCAACTTGAGGTTAAGTGCCTTGCCCAGGGGCACATCGACATATGGCAGGAGGAAGCTGGAATGGAACCCACAACCTTCTGATTGCAAGACGACTACTCTTCCTACTGAGCCACAGTCGCCTCTATGCAGTCTATGGCTCTGATTACATTTGGAAAACGGCTCCTCACTGCAAATGAGAGCCACAGTTTGGGAAAACTTTATCTGAGCAACATACGGATGAGGCTGTCCCATATGGCTTGCATGGCCCGGCTCTAGGATAACAGTTAAATACCCGACATTTCAGTCAGCTTCATCTAAAAAGCTCCGACTGAAAGGATCGCAGCGTAGTGAGAACTTGAACTGCACTAGCAACGCCTGGTTCCTCCTGGTTTCCCTCTGTAACGCTGGGGCCAGCTCCGTGCAGAGCTCCATAATACTTGCTCTGGGCAATCTAAACCGGCCAATAAGCCATGCATCATCATGTGTCAGCAGTTCAGTATGATCTCTGAAAAAAACACCTTCGACTTCTTCCATCAGGGATGTCCTCCAGCTGTGCTGGGTTTAGTTCTCTGTTGTTCTCTGTAGTTTGTTATTGCCGATTTAAAAAGTTTACGTGGCTTTTGCACACTTTCATGCAATGTTCATTTCTGTACATGCCAAGTCGTGGATAAAACATTGCGTTGCAAGGTTTTTGTGGGTAAGTACGCTTCGTACATGAGGCCTCTGGTCTTGATTTGGTCTTGTCTTGATTTGGTCTCGAGTTTAGCGGTCTTGACCATAACATTTTTCAGGAATTGTATTTAGAAAAAATAATGGACAAACATGTCTCCTTTTCCATCCTCTTCACAATTGTGCACTTTTTTGTGTCGTTTGTCACATAAAATCCAATAAAAAAACATTGAAGTGTGAAGAGATATTGTGACAATTTCAATGTGTATACTTTCAAAAGTCATCTTTGCTTGCAGTGTAAATTGTATTTCTGCTGTCCAATATTCTGTTCTTTGATATTGGCACTGCTTCAGAGGCAATATCTGAATTAAGAGGTTGCAGAACTGACTTGGCTTTATTGCCTGAACTTTGCTGATAGCCAGTTTTTCACTAGCCAATGCTAAAAGACCAGAGCAGCCAGAGAAACAGGAAAATGTGGTGCAAAGTAGGACGGGGTTGGTGGATGTCTTTCTTCACTGTCCCCTCTTTTATAATGCTGCCCACAGAATTTCACCTCTGTCTGTCCTATTTGAAGGCACACTGCTCAGTGCTTTCTCTGCCGTGAACTTAAAGCCCAATCACAGAATAACAAACAGGAACATCTATAAACTGGAAATAAAACATTTATTTAAACTTTATTTTGTATGGCTTCAGCAAACAACAGCAGAAATTATAAGGAGGTTGTAAGATTCATTAATTTAATTTAATTCACAGTAAAGAAGTTCTAAGTACACTTTGTACAACATAACAGTGGACAAAACACTTTACGTTTAAATTCAAAAAGAGCTAAGTTTTTTTTCTTCCAAAGCTGTCAGTTTTTCGTCATGTCTTTTATTTTGAGGTAAAACAGCCTTGGATGGCTGCAGATGTCCTTGCACACCCTTGTGTTTTAGAGTGGATTTTCATGCATGTGTTTGAATAGTTTGAAATTGGATAACCAGCCATCTTTGGTTTTCCTTGAATACTTGCAGTGAATACTGTCTGCAAAACAACCATTACTTGAAAAAAAATCTATTAAAGCTGAGGGGGCGGTCAGGTGTTGGAATTGTTCAACATGGTCGTGAACAGACACCAAAGCTACGTGTTTTTTCTACCCCCTACATTTCAGACAACTCTCTAAGTGATCCAGAAAATGCTTTTAAATAAATTCAGCACAGTCTCAAACTGAAAAAAGTTAAAAATACCTTTAACTAAAGCATGTTTATTCAGAGGGGATAAAAATCCCAGATTATGAAATAATTTTCTTTATTTTTTTTCTTTCTCACTGCTACTAACATTATTTTCACCCTAAACAAGCTTATTATTTATTTATATTTTACTTTATGTTGGTCATAGTGTTGAGGAACCTTTAGTTAGTAATCCATGAGTTCCTGTTTCCCTGGGTTATTCTGCCATTTAAAGACCCATTTCTTTAGTGAGGCTTCAAAAAGGGGAAATATAAAAGAATTTGCCATTGATGAAAGACAAAAGTGCATTCATCTACATCAGTTAGGGAATGGCTAAGAGAAACCTGAACCTACTAAACACCAAAACAGTCAGGGTAGGATTTCAAAACGTTAAAACTGTGGCGGCTGTCTGGTGCTGCAAAAAACTGGGTGCAGGGACCTAGGACCAAATTTGTCTTGCCACCACACATGATAAGTTTCAGAAGTCCAGCATTTTTTTAGTATGAGATTCTTTATTTGTCTTTTTTTTTTAACCAGGGATGTGATGGCACATGTATTCTTACCTAAAGTTTTCGGTTCAGCCCTTTCAGTTTGGTTTGAAAGTATTTCCCACCAGGTGTGCTTCTACATTGCATTGAAGTACAACTACACATTGGGTTGTCTAAATATTAAAACTTCTCTAACATAACTTTTTTAACATTTTTAGAATCAAATGTCAACAAAGTGTCATCATGAAATTCACTGACCATTTTCCAGTTGTTTTATTGCAGTACAACTATTTTATTATTTTACAAAACCAAATCAAATCTCCAGTCAGTTCTGTGCTAGCGACTTGCTAATCATCTGTATGTGCAAATGGAAAACAAATGTTGTAGCCACCTTGGTATCATGTTCAATGAATTGGGTGGGGTGGATCTTCAATCATTTTTGGCATATTCTACAATTGAATCTAGAATACCCTAGTTAATGTTACTCAGGATGCTGAGGGTGACTGTATTGTTTTCTTTGAGTTTCTGTATATGTATGTGTGTGTCTGTGTGTGTTGTTTGACTTGGCTTCATACAATCACAGCTTTTAGATGGGTCTGGTTCTTAACAAGTCATCTTCCAACCATTACAGCCTTCTGACTCCTCCAACATGTTTCTCTACCGCTGTCATTGAATGTTCTGCTACCTGCCACAAGTCCTCTTTTTCAGGCTCTGTCTCTTTTTGTCAATCTGTTTTACAAACTGTCTTTCAGTACTTTAAGCACCAGCTGAATAGAGATTAACCCCCTGCTGTCTGGGATCATTGTGCCCACCTGCCGTGTTTTTGCCAAATCTATAGATAGTTCCCACCAGACCGGACCGGAAGTAAGTGACTCCGTAAATGTGCCATGTTAATACTATACTGGTAAACGGTGTTACATAGGAAATGCATTACGAGCAAGCATTTCCGCGGCTTTTATTCATTTTTTTTTTTTTTTGTCATGGCTTTTTTAAGTGCTGGAGTGCATTACAACGACAATTTAGATGTAGCCTTAAAAAGGTATGGAGCAAAGATTGCTTTAATCGGTAGATCCATATGAAGTGGACAAATACCAGCAGAGTTAGGTTCGCTCCCAGCAGTCACCTATGTAGACATTGTGAATTTTTTCACAAAAATGTACCTACACTGTGGAGAAACTCCTCTCCTTGAAGTATTTGGGCACTTTTATCAAGAAGAAATGTGTACATTTGCACATCTACATTTTGTAGCTACATACGTTTACACCATCATGACTTGGATTGATCAGACTTTAGTTTTTGGTATTTTATTTATTAATTATAATGCAATATAGTTTCTAAATTCAATATTAATCATTACTATCACAAAACAGCTACATTTTCATATATATATTATTCATCAAACTACCCTTACTGCATAATCTGATTGCAGATACATAATATCATTGACAAAGCCTGTACCTTTTTATGTTAGCTAAATAGATGCTCCTTTTGTGGTCAGTTTCTGAGGGAGTTGCTGTGTAAGTCATGCCTCAAGGTATTGGCCCAATCTGAGTTGGATCTGTCATACAAGTCGGCAGGTTTGTCTACAAAGTATATATTTTACATCAACCAGTTCAATACACTATTGACTGACAGTTTCACAGTTTGGTTCTTGTTTGAAACATTTGAAAATGTCCTTACCACTAATAACGTTATCAGAGCAAATCAGTGCCGTGTTTTAAAGGCTTGTGTTTCCTCTGGAGCCAGTCACACACGTCAACGCTCGATGCTTAGTTGCAAAGTTTGCTCACCTTCACTTCTTCTGATTCTCGGTATATAATGAAAACTTCTCTTTACTGTTTTATCACTTTTGTTTTTAGACCATTGATCCCAACAATACATAACAACCATGGTTATCTTACAAGTGATTAAACGAAGTGCTGCTTCTGTACTTTCACAATGGCTGGTAGAGACCAGTTTCATACAGAGACAACAGTGACTTGCAAATGTTTCTGAGCCTTTACATCATGATCAGTTTTTTGCTTCCACCATATTTGCATTAGCATATTTTCAGAATCTGTGTAAGATTAGTATTAACACAATTCGTGAGTTCTACCAGCACACCCCCCATCCCCCTCCACCTCCTGTTCTTACTACCTTAGTGAACCAACAGCCGGTGGCTATCCACATAAAGTGTGTGTTGGTAATAGGTGGCATTGCACAATACAATAAAATGCAAAATCCAGAATTGTGATGCTATTTAATATTTCAGTTAGAGTATTGATTGCTGTTAACCTATGTTTTTCTCAGTTTTCTCTTTCTTACCTTCATCACAATGTCCCCACCATTCTTGGTTAGCTTCAACAAAGAGTGTCACTAAAATGCAAATCAGCTTTGGGCATTAAGACATGTCAGAGTCCTTCCAGTTGGCCAAATATTAGCAGAGGGATGTTCATTCATTTTGATTAATTACAGATAAACTAAAATGAGATTAAAGCCTGTTCTAATGAGATAAACATTTTTAACCATGTCCCACCACTACCAAATACACCACTTTAAATAATTAGGAACACTTTGAAATCCTATCAGATCTCAGTTGGAAAAAGAGTCATGCTGGATATCTTTACTGGCATGGAATAGGTGTGTGTTAGGAAACCGCCAAACCGATCATGCTGAACAATACTGCGCAGCTTCTCAAGACCCTTTCACATCTGTCACAAGCTCAGAGTGAGCTTGCCAGTTGATGCCAGTCGAGCTCCACGAGCCGGACACTGAGCACAGGACCCGACAGGACCCGACGTTCTCTAGTAGGCTCCGTGCTCACTGTCCATGAGCCAGACAGTGAGCACAGGTCCTACTAGAGGACGTCGGGTCCTCAGGCCATGCTCATGAAGTCTGTTTTCAATAGTTTGGGCAGAGACATTCACACCATTTGCCCGCTTGAGGTCATTTTGTAGGCCTCTGGCAGTACTCATCCTGTTCCTCCTTGCACAAAGGAGCAGATACCAGTCCTGGATGGCCCTGTCCTGGTGTCCTATAGTAACTGCATTTCTCCTGGAATCTCGTCCATGCTCTTGAGACTGTGCTGGGAGACACAGCAAACCTTTGGGCAATGGCAAATATTGATGTGCAATCATGGTGGAGTTGCAATGCCTGTGCAACCGCTTTAGGGTCCAGGTGTCGCCTCCTGCTAGCGGTAGTGACACTGATCCTGGTCAGATGCAAAACTACTGAAAGCAGTCAAAAAATGAGGAGGGAAAACAAATGCCCTTGGCCTCCACTTGCAAAACCATTTCTGTATAGGAGGTTGTCTTATTGTTGCTCCTTTAGCACACCTGTTGATAGCTTCATTAACATCAAAACAGCTGACAGTATTTCTAAGTACCAACACTACAGTTGTTTTGTTTGTGCCCCATATACTGTATGTTGAATGTAAGAAACCATAAGCAATGGGTCCGTAGGGCCAATGGGATGCTGGTCATTTCGCCCCCTTTGCATTTTTGTACTTATGCGGTTTTGGTCTTTTTGTACCCAAGGTTTTTAGGTAAAATTAACTTTCTGCCACAGGCGTTGGATGAATAATTATGAGCAGACTTTGACAGCATAATAAGGCAACTCAATAATTACTTCCTTTCTTACTTCAAAATAAGTACTTTCAACATAGATACAACAGAATGACTGGCTTAAACAAACACTTTCAAATCTCATTTGAAGTCCTTCATGACAATAACATAGACTAATCTTACCAGACAGTCACATGCTGACAGCAACAGAATAGTGCTTTGAGACATAGGCTTCATTTTGACCATAAATATTGTGGTGTTTTAATATGGTACTGATTTCATACCACAAAATCTCATCACACCCTTTATTATTAACCCAGAGACACAAACTGAAACCAATTGAATAATGACCTGGTTTTTTTCAGAAACAAAATGGAAGTAGAAACAGGTTAAGTGACAACCTTTTGGAACAAAATGACAAATTGGCAATGGGACGAATTGACTCAAAGTCACCTGAATGATATAACACACACTGACGCAAACACATAACATAGGCTGTCACAATAATTACATGGGCTTTTATTGAGTGTCTTTCGCGGTACAAGATTGTAAGTAGATTTGTTTGATTTGTGAAACCAAATGAAGGAGTGAGAGATAAACATTAGCTGTAATCAAACACAGAGGAATGTGGATCAGAAAAAAGGGCTTCAATTGAGAGAATGCACAAGTTAGTTCCTGAAAGATTCTCGTCTTTACTTCTGAGAATGGAGTAAAAGTTCCCTTTTTTTAAATCAAACCTACAGCTTTGAACAGCTTTGTTTCCCACAAGCAATGCTCTTTGGTAGAATGTAGAGTATAATAGACAGAAACATGCCTTCTTTTGCCCTGAGACAGATTATATGTACAAATTAAGTAGTACTTAATATGTATATTCTCGTTCAACACTTGGACTTTCTCTCAGTTTCCTATTTTGCTTATTATTAATTAGTAACTAACCTTGCCTGGATGTGAGTTCCTAAAAAATTTTTAAAACTGTTAAAGCTTCTTAAATAATAAGTAAATGCTGTTGTCTAGGGGGCTAGAGTCGGGCCTCGTCACCAGTCTATAAGTCCGGGTCAGAGCTTAATTGCTGCATAAAAGCTTGGTCGTGTCATGCAAAGTTAAATATAAATATCCACACTTGGAGAGCTGTGAAAAGATGCCAGCCTCAAAGACAGCACTGACATTGTGTAGGATTGGGTAGGGATCCAATGCATGTGTCAGGATGGTGGAGATATTGCTTCTCCCAGTCTTTACCAAACCTCTTGCAGCAGAAAAAACTGTTCTTGTTTGGACAGCTTCTATCATGTTGTAAAGCTCTTTAAGTATTATACCCTCTTTCTTCATTACCTTCCTGCCTGTAGTTTGCTATAGTGACAACAAGGTGTAAAAGTGCTCACTGCCTTCATCCCCAAGCTCCCAGACATAGGTTTGGTTCAAGTCAAAGGTAGTTAGTGGAGAAAGTTTTGGTTTCCCTCCCTGAAACCTCCATCCCCCAGCCTTCTACCCATCCATCTCTTTCTCTCATCTAACAGTGTTAGTCTTACACATACACACACACACACACACACACACACACACACAGCCAGTAGTCTTGTGGGTGGTGTGTTTGGCTGTACATCATAAAGCAACATGTAGAGTTGGGGGGGGGGGTCTTTGAAGTCAGACAATGACCTTTAACTTGTTCTTTTCTTGAAACCCCCTTTCCTCTATTTCTTTATACTAATACTCTTTTATCTCGTCATTTTCCTCTAAGAGGACACACTTTCTGACAACACTCTGTTTTTGCCTAAAAATGTTTTTAGCAAGAATTAGTATCGTCTTCCTTTTTTTTTTTTATTCATGGAGACTCAGTTTCCTCATGGGTCTGACTGATGTAATCAGACCACAGGCCCCCACACAGCGCTGCATGTGGTTGTGGACCCCCATCAACAAGTATTCAAAGATAATAGGCAACAGATTCAGTCTTTTAATTAATCTATATAATACAGTTAGATGCTGCTCTGGTTTCTGGCACACCATGTGTCTCCCATTGTGCTCTCCTTCAGTAGCACACACAAATTTCACCTACAGTGCATTTCAAGTATTCATACACCTAATACATTTTTGACATTTTGTCATATTTCAATCACAAACTACAATGTATTTTGTTGGAATTTCATGGGATAGGCTAAGTAGTGTATAAATGTGAAGTGGAATGGTAGTTAATACATGACTTCCAAAAGTTGTAAAAATAAAAATCTGAAAAACATAGCACACATTTACATTTAGCACCCCTTATTCTGATATCCTAAAAGAAATATAGAAGCCACCTAGTAATTACATAGAATCTATCTACGTCTACTTTAATCTGATAATAAACTCAGCTGTTCTGTGAAGGCTTCAGAGTTTTGCCAGAGAACCTTAGTGAACAAACAGTATCATGAAGGCCACGAAGCACAACACGGTTGGGGAGAAAGTTGTGGAGAAGTTTAAAATAGAGCGAGTTATCAAGCAACATCCACAACTTCAAACGTCTCACAGAGCACTGTTCTATCCCTCATCCAAATATTTAACGAGTATGACACAATTGCAAATCTACCAAGACATAACCTTCCACCTAGCTGAAAGGCTGGGCAAGGAGAGCAATTATCAGAGAAGCAGCCTGTGGTAACTCTGAAGGAGCTGTAGAGATCCACAGCTCAAGTTGGAGACTCTGTTGATAGCACAACTATTAGTTATGCACTTCACAAATATGGCCATTCTGGAACCAAAGAATGATAAAACATATTGAAAAAATGTCATATAAACGTGTGCTACTGAAGACTGACACTGCATATCACCCTGAATCACCATCCCCATGGTTAACTATGGTGGTGGCAGCATCATGCCGTGGGAATACACACTGTTCATTTGAACATGTTCAAGTACAACTCTGGACATATTTTTCCTCAGAAGCGATAGGTAACCTGCTCAAAATAAATGGGAACACGAATGGAGCTAAACACAGCAATCCTGTACTGGGCATTTGGGTGTTTTCCTGGGGGTGACCGATGGTCTGGCATGGAGATGTGGCAACTGGTAGGGGTGCTGCGGGTGCCCGTATTGAGGTGTGTCCGACTGGTTAAGGTCTTTGGGGGCTCCACTGGGGTTCTGGTGGGTATCCTTCCTTCTAGACCTCTTGGGGACTGGCCCCACCAGAGTGAAATGCAATGTGCCTCTCCTACCTTGGTCCCTTTGTGTTCCAACTGCTGCGGCGAGCTGATGCCTGCACAACGTGTTGAGGGTTCTGGGGGTCTCCCCTGCTTGGTGCCAGGCAATCTTGCTGCTGAGGGTTGGAGCCAGGTCTATCTGCTCTTTGCTGCTGTTAGGTGCTGTGGATTGCAGGCCCTCTACTGTTCTCACCACACTTACAAATGTATACTTCCAGGTGAGAAACTCACACTAACACACACCCCCTCAACACAAACACATTTATTTCTACACCTATGCCCACCTACCATCACACACACACACACACACATACACACCCACACACCAACACACATTACTCAAAATGGTTGAAGGTCATACAAACATGGGTTACTGTAACATTAATGTGGCCTGCCTACTTTGATGCTGGACTAAATCTGCAATTAATAAAATTAATCATGAATTGGGAAACTGTCTTGAGATATCATTTTTCTATGCTTTAATGCTGTGACAGGACACGTTAAAAAGAAAAAAGAAATAAATACAACAATCCTGGAAAAAACCTTTTAGGGGCTGTGAAAGACTTGAGACTGGGGATAGAGGTTTACCATCAAGCAGAAGAACAACCTCAATCATACTGTTAGAACAGAATGGTTTCAATCAAGAAATATTCATTTGTTGAAATGGCCTAGTCAAAGTCCAGATATAAATACAATTATGAATCTTTGACAATACTTGAAAATAAATGTTCAAATACACCCTCCACCCATCTGTTTGAGTTTGAGCTATTTCCAAACAAGAATGAAAAAAGACTGCAGTCCCTGTGTGTAAAGGCGGTAGCAACATACCCCTTAGTGCTTACAGCCTAAAATTACAGCAAAAGGTGATTCTGCAAAGCATTGACTAAAGGGGTCTGAATATAAACATACGCCCCAAAATTCTGATGTTTTTGCAGGAACATTTAAAAAAAATCACATTTCCTTTTCCTTCCGCTTTACAAAAGCTTTTCTTCTTCTCATTCTTCCGTGAGAGAAGAAAATCTTATATCACCAGAAAAGCGTCTACCGAGGCATTCAGTGTTTTCGAAATCCCTGCTGCACTTTCACAGTAGAGCAGATTTTCCACTTGGCTTTTGGCCACGAAATCATTATAGTTGGCCAAAGATGTCGGAGATCTTAATGAAACCATAAGAATCAATTTGTCTGCAATGAAACGCAACCTTTTTTGATCCTCCAGTGTATGCATTTGTAAATGCTGTTGCTACTGCAGCTTTACCACACTTTGCTTTCTATCTTGATCAAACAGGTCCACTTTACCATCATGTCAAGACCATTTCTCTGACATTCACCTACCAGTATAAACTTGCCCTTGGGCATGCTTCTCTTTCAAAATCTTATTGAACTTAAATCCATCGCATTCCACACAAAACAAAGATGATTTTTAGATGAAAAAAACTCTCACTCTTACAATGTTGAAAACAAAAAAAAACAACAGATTTGACATTATTGTAATCCAATATCTTGCCATGTAGCCCTCAAAGCACACTGGATCCGATAAAAAAAAAAAAATCAGGAGTGAATGCTGATGCAGATGCAGACGCAGATGCAACTGCGCTTTCGACAGTCCAACCAAGATAGACCAGGAGTATTTTCTTCGAACCTATGCTGCAATTTCACAGAAATGTTATGGGTCAGACAGGAAGTGAGACATGGTGACAAACTAAAACACATCCGCTTTAGGGGAAATAAAAACAAAAATTATCAAATTGCGACGTAAATATTATGCAATTTCTGATCAGGTTGATTGAAATATTGCATTTAAAATGTGTTACTCGGATTATCATTATGCACGTGTTAAATACGGTTTCCGGTACATACTCAAGCGTTAATTCTCTCTCTTATGAGTCTGGTAGTCTGTCAACGGATCCTTTAGCCGGGGCCTAAATGTTTTGAAGAAATTGGATTGTACCGTGTAATGTTGGTTGCAAATGGTGGGTTTTGGGCAAAGTATAGGTAAAGTGACTTTTATGCAGTTCAGTTTTTCTTTTCAGACATCTAAGGTTGTGTTTCAGTTCCATACTGATTATGAATTCCAACTATGTCCTTATTTTCCTACATTATCTTACAAGAATAAGACAATTCAAATGTAAAAATATATAGCAGATGTATATTTGCCTTAACTAGTAGTTAACTATAGTTACTGTTGTGATCATTTATTTTCTTTGAAACTCACCAGCAGAGTTTTATGATAATAATTTATGATCCAATCCAATTTGCAGGTGTAAATCCCATATGTCGACCCTGAGTTTTAGTACTAACTGAATAAATTGCTTCTTCACAGGTCACAAGCTACATTTTAATAAACAGTTAATAATGGATTAAGAACAAAGAAATAATATATTACAAATTATGGCATTTACTGACACTTTCTCCAGAATGACCACAAGCCCATCTATCCAAAAAATCTATAAAAAAATGCTTTACCCCTGGCCAAGTTAATAGCTAGTTTTTCCAAACTCAACATGGTGTTCTGTTGATAATGACTTCCCAAACCAGACATGTAAAGACCAAGGCCCATTGCCTACTCTTCCAGCTCCAGCATGCAATACAATCTGTGCTTTCGAGAGTCAGGTGGAACAAGGAAACTTATGGCAATTTTTGTGTGCCAAGAAATGACAAACCAAGTCGGCCCCGCTGTATTCCCAAGTACACATTTTACTTATAAACAGAGCACACTGAGTTCACTCACTTTGTAGCACAATAAATAATTTGAAACTGTTTTGTAGTCCATTCTCTTTTGACGTGAAGTGAACTAAACTGCACAACCAAACGAAGCTTGCAGAACTGCAGTGTAACAGCACACTCATGGCAAAGTGTGACTCAGCGGGTCCAGCACAGTTTTGTCACTTTCATCCCAGAGGCAATGGCCCTACTCCGGCTCTATCCTGCTTTAATGCTATGCAGGTTTGGTAGTACAGACCTGTGCAAGCAACTGTTCTCCGTGACAGAGAAACAGTTCACAGAAGCTGTCTGGTGTGCACTTCCACAGCTCCGAACTTGACCCCATGCATTAATAAACTTGTTGCCAAGAAACAATGGCAAGAGTACTCCTCAGACAAAAGTCTAGAGATGAAAAGGGCAGAGAAAAATTAAACATTTTTTTTGTTAAAATTTTGTTGTTGCTATTATGATTACTACATTTGCCCTTCATGAACAAACTTTTATTTTTATTTGAAGACCTTCAAGTACTCACTACTTTTTGATTTATTATATATAGGGCTCTTTCTTGAAAGTTATTTTCTAATATACAGGAAACATTGTGCGTATTTCAAGTTTTTGCCCATTTTACATGCAAACCAATTGGATAGTTAGAGGGATGGATATGTGCTGGTCATTTTGCCTGTTTGCCACTTTGTACGTTTTCAGTTTTAGCTATTTCCTATCGTACTGTTTCTGGTACAGAGAGGAATACAAATCGATGCATGGTTGGTATGAAACATCAGTTAACAGACAGCTCTTTTTACTCCCGAAAAACTCAGACACTTAACAACCAAAATTGAAGCAGTAAATTTAGCTAAGAATCCCCATGAGGCATTTTTAATAAAACAAATTGACAGTGGAAGAGAAAATAAGTTTTAGCAGTAGCCTTCATATTTCAACAGATGTTTTTAAAGATGTTTTTCTCTTTCAACTCTCTGTTAGAGGTTCCCCTGAGTGTCAGCGGATTAAAAGCTCTGTCCTCCTCTTGTTCTTTAAGTTACATCCATTTCATGAGAAGTTAGTCAGAGGTGCTCAGTTTGATGAACACAATTTGTAGGCGACACAGAAACTCAAACGTTTGATGAGCCTGCCAATCATAAGGGTGATGAATTTCACTCTTCTGCTCTAAAATAGTAATTTGTAGCTGAGAATTCTAGCAGGGTGAAAAAGCTACTTTGAATTTGTAGGATGTGATTTGTAGGATGGATGTTTGTTGATTTTTAATATGGTAAATTCCCCCCAAAAAAACATTTATCCATTTTTGTCTCCTTAACAATGCCTTTGTCATCTTCTCGTCTCATTAAAAAAAAAAAAAAACAAGTGCTGAAGTCACAAGCAAAACGATGAACAACAGGAATAAAATCCCACCAACAGATTACAGAGTCCAATGTGGCTTAGTTCCCAAAAATATGTAATTCATTGCACATGGGCACTAAATGTGTCCCAGATGTCAGAGGATTGAGTGTTGCTCAGGCGCTGTTTTCTTCACCCTGTGATCAGTGCTGTGTCATCAAAAATACTCTGCTCCCTTGCATCCGTTTCCCATCATGGGACACATTTTTATGACCTATTATCTAATTGTCTATTCTTTCTCCAGTTTAGAGCCAAGTAGGCTTTTCATTACATACGGCAAAACCTACCTATTTATCTAATGTATTGATTCTGTGCTGTTTGGGAAAATGAAAGTGTGGCTCAGCAATATGGGTTCTGTGTATCTCACTGTTGATTTTTGAATAATCAATAAAGTTCACAATAGACCAGCAGCACACCGAGCTCTTGGTGAGATCAGTGGCATTTGGAGGATCAGATGGACAGACAGGTTCAGTTGCAACAGCTAAATGCAAATTAGTCTTTAATCAATAGAGCAGTGGCAGGTTTTCCCAGAGTTTTAGATTTTTGGTAAAGGCTTGGAGCCTACCACTGTCCATTCAGGGTTTCAGGTTGACTAAACCATCAGCATAGATTAGATTAATAATGATCAATTTTTACTATCCTTAATAGTGATCTGAGTCTTTGACAATTAAGTATTTACTGGTACCTAATCCCAGTCCGATTATTTGCAGGACAGACCTTCAGAGTACATACTTTGGGTACAATAATACTCACTCATTTAAAAGTCATTGTCATGCTAATAATTGACAACTCTTTAGCTTTACAGAAGTTTGAAAGGGCCTAGAATGACAACCTATCTCCCCCTTGGTAGTCCATTGCACAAAACAAACTGAGAGGTGTGCACCAAGCAGCCCATGCTGAAATCATATAGATCTATTCTCGAATTATCCTATAATATGACAAGAATGCAGTCTTCGTAGTGCATTTCTTACATATCTGTTTAATTGCTGCTTATATGCATGGCACTCTGAGATCCACCAAACAGCTGGACATTCACCACACCCCCATTTTGATCAATGAGGAATGTATTCAATGTGCTGTGCTAGGCATAAACATTGGGCAAACCTCCAAGCTCCAAATGTCTGTAGCAAAGTCAATAGCTTTAAGATCAGATAGCAAACTCTGCAGATAATGACGTTTTTTATCTGACTCAGATAGTGTTGTGTAGTGTTGTAGGTCTTTTGTTGACAGGGGACAATGTACCATTGCTCAAGCACCTGTGAAAGGCAACGGAAAGCTAAATGCTTTGAATAAAACTAACTACGGCTAAAGTCATTAAATGTGTAATTTCACCGCACTTCAGCACAATGCATCCAATGTGCACTAAAGGTGGGCAATAAATTGATAAACATTAATTAACATCATGCAAAATGGCACCCCTCAGGTAAATTTATTTTCAATTGTTCTCACAGTGAGTAACTGTGTATTTGGTGATGTATCTCTTTCACTGCCACCTCGAGAGACACCTAAACACCTAAGCTTGCAACTGTAGACTGAACGGGTTTTATTTTTGTTTTTAAAATTATTCATCTTGGTGGCTCAGTTGGTAGAGCAGGCACACCATGTGCAGAGGCTATAGTCCTCGACGTTGTTGTTGTGGGTTTGATTCCTTGTTTTGGGCCATTTGCTGCATATCTTCCCCTTCTCTCTCCATCCTCCTTGCTGTCAAACTCTTTTAGTAACTAGTGTCAAAATTGTTTAATCTCGACAATAACAGATGGTATGTGCGATCACAATGTTTGATGTCAGCTGAAAATGTAAAAAAAAAAAAACATAGATAACAGCAATTGGAGATTAGTGGAAGACCTTTGTTGTTATGTCATGTTATGCCATTCTGTGAAATGAAATTTGTTTCTCAGGACTGATGGCAATCTAAAATAAGTATTGATTAAAACAAGGCAAAGTCCAATAAAATAAATAAATCAACTACTCAGACACTGATCATTCAAAACTGTGTTGGTCAGGATCCCAAGTTGAATCAGATGAGGACATCCCTTATCTAAACCAAACTAGCAGTTTTCTTTGTTAATCTGCTTGGCGAAAATGTCACTCTATAGAGCAATAATCTGCTGTAGTTTCTCATGCAGTACTGTTTGTTCCTAGCGAAACCAGAATGATCAAAACGCATAAGTACAAATGTGCAGAAACACAACAAGTCTTTTGGTTCATATTTTTTCTGTGTTGAACCCATTATTTAAACAGTTCTTTGCTGGTAACATTCTGCTGCCTTTATGGCTCATAAGCCCCATATGTGTGGCCAGACCAGGCTGGTGGGACTGCAGGAAATTTTACCCATTTGTTGACTGATCGAATCACATCAGCTTTGTAAGTATAGATTAGGCCAGCAGGGGAGGTACCTAAACAGGATCCTCCTCGTGTGCCATTTTTATGTTACCACACAATGAGGTCTGAAGCAGCCTGGAGACAAATCCATAGCTTGATTCAGTTGAATGCGTGAATGTTTTGGCATATGGCTTGGCTGCAGATGGATGGGCTTGGTGATACCATGTGCTTCCCCTCTCTGTTGTGTTTCCAATGCATTGTCTCAGAAGGAACCCTGCTTTTGACGCCACCTCTTATGTATTCCTCCCCTTCCCAGTTTATCGCCCATTGATGTTACTTTTATGATCTATTATATGGTCTTTTTCTAAGTGTCTCTCTCTTATTCTCTCTTTAACTATCTTCTTGGTTTTTCCACTGTTGAACTACACAGTCAATTTCAATAACTCTGGTTCCAGCATCTACTCTTATGGCTGGGCCAGTGTTGGCATAGCAGATTCTGAGTCATGTGCACACACACAGCTCTGTCTTTCCATTTTGGGGTGTATTCTGCTGGCTGGTAGCTGGCCCACATACCAGACAGAAGCCAGAACACTCTTGCTCTATAGTGCTGCTTATGCGATTTGACATAGTGTTCCTTTTTATAGAGTAGTATGCCATATTTTTTACACAGTTGGCTTAATGTCACCTTTGCTTGAGTTTACATTTAAAATCTTTAAACACCTTTTAAGGAGGTGAAACTGATGAAACATTGTTTTTGAGGCTCAATTTTCCACCTTTCTATTCTCATCCTATTCATATCCTTGTGCATAGCGTAAGACCCAGCCTGTTCTGGCAGGGATAAGTCTGCTGCTTCTTTCAAACCATTCAGACTTCATCACAACTAAAAAAGCCACACCTTCAAATGTTATTGTTTCAGCACATTTACCAACTAATTAGACCCTACCCTGTATTTTTTTTTTTTTTAACATTAAATGTTTCTATTTCCTACATGTATATGTGTCTTGATTTTTTGCTTGAATACTTGCCATCCTTTCATATCCTCAGTGTTTCTTCCTGTCGGTCCGTGCCTCTTAAACCACGACATCTTAGATACTTACTGTAGGCTTGTCTTCCTTTGTTACTGTCTTGGACAATGTCTACTACAGATGGACCAACCATAAATATGTGCTCAATTTATGATCTTAGGTTTTTGTGACTCTTTGACTTGCCAATACTGGTCTTAACCATTTCCAGTTTCTGTTTAGGAACAATAATAATAGAAGAAGATCTAACAACACCAACTATTGCTTCTAGCCTTTGCTATTACTGTTTCTTCTGTACCGGTACCTACTTCTTTCATACCTGCCCCTGAACAGGTACGATCGGGGCTGAGTAGGGACCAAATGTGACATGAACACACTGTTCTTCACTGATTGGCCCAAAATGAGAAGGGTTTCGGAAAGGTAGTACAGGGAAAAGTTTATATAACTCAAGAGCGACAACAATAATATTAAGGACCCTAATGGCTGGAGCAGGTCAAACCAATATATAATTTCACTATTTACAAGTCATAAACCATGCCTGAAGCCTGAAAGAAAAGAAAAAGGACACATCAGCTTTGTGAATTACACACAGGTGGAGCTCTGTATTTCATAACATCCTAAATCAGCTGATCACACATAAAATTAGCTGTTTAGACACACAAACATTTCCCTCAAAATACACAAAACAGCGAGTTTGGTTCAGAAATGTATTAATGGACCATAACGGGCCAGCATCTACAGTAGGAGGGAGCAGGCAGGGAGCAGTTGCCCGTAATCAGACTGCCTGTGTCGGAAAAAAACGGAAGAAGGACCCCCCTGAATCCGTGGAGCACGAATATCCATACTAAATTTAACTGCACTATGATTAAAAGTCAGCGGTTTTGCGCTTTAAAGTCCTTGTCCTCATTATTGCCATGGTTGTGTCCAAAACTTTCATGTTGAGTAGAGCGAGGCCCAGTGGAGTAGAACCGTGCGGCCTAAAAAGAGCCAATGGAAAAAGGGCATGTGTTTGCCCTAGATTAGTGACTCCCAAATTTTCATCTTATGACCCAGAAAATAACTGTGGAAGAGACTTGTGACTCTGACTGTTGACTGAGTGCACAAGTATTACTAGTAAGTCAATTAAACAGGTGCATAAGAAGACAAACAGCAACAACGGCCAAAATATTGTGTTTACCTATTTGTAAGTTCTGTTTTATATGTCTTCTAGCTGTGGTAATATGCATATGCTTTACCAATATTGGGGTTTTTTTCTGTGTAGTTTAATTTCTTGTTGATTCGTGAACCCCAGTAGGGTCCCAACCCCAACTTTGGGGACTTAAGGGGCTTACTGAAGGTAGATTTGCTCTATGTTTAGGATTCTTGTTATCTGCCTAAAGTCTCACTCTTTCTCACTCTCTCATGCCAATGAAACACAGACATGTCTTGTGTTAGAAAATACAAGCTTCTTTAAAATAACTTCTTACAACTTTTTTGCTTTTTCTGAATTCATTTTCAAACACCTAACCAGTCAGTGCTCATCAAGCTGAGAAACTCCACCAAGACATTGCCTGCTGATTTCAGTCAATGTCTTGGTGTATCTATAGTTTTAACTACGCCTCACTAACCTCACGATTCCCCAACATGTCTCCATGTTTCTATTGCTACCTAAAGTCTTCTTGGGGACTGCTTTCACTGTTAATCTATGTGAATAATTGTGTGCATTCTTGGTTGTTTCGCTCACAACAGGAGTGATTGTATACTTCCTGTGATGTCATGTGTGGGTCAGCAGAAGGACAGTGTTATTTCTGTGTCTGGAGCACTACAGGGGGTGATGGAGGTCTGTTTTCAGCTTGGTTATGCCATGAACACGTTACACAGAGGCCTGTCTGTGGCCTGGAGAACCTGAGGAGCGCCAGGAGCCCGCGGGGCAAATGAATGCGCGTGAAAAGCGTGTTGAGAGGTGTGAAAGAAATCAGAGGGTGAGACACTGGATTTTGTGTGAAGCCATTCCCTTGGCTACACATGCTCCATTCTGTCTCTCTCTCCTGCACATACGCTTGCACTTTTACTTTCACACACACATTTCAAATGGAGGTTCGCAGTTCAAATAAACAGAAGCTGGCATGTCGAGCCAAGTCCGATGGAACCGGCCAGGATGATTTTTCTTTCAGGGTAGCACTTTCTTTCACATCTTCTTAATGGGCCATGCTTTAAATAGGGAGCATGGGGAAGCAGCTGTAAGAGGGGAATAAAGAGGGTGATGAAAAAGCTGCAGATGGATTAAGACTTATATGTGACTTGATTTGCGAGTAACAAATATGCACAGAGCTGGAATCCAAAGCAAGCTTAAAGTACACTTTAAAAAGCAGTAGACGTGATGGATTGAAGGTCTGCCTTTGCTCTGAGATGCGTTCACTCGGAAAGTTTGACCTCATTTTGATAAAAGGTCTTTAATGGGATTTGTCTGCGTGTATGTGTGTGTGTGTGATTGCATCTCTCACTGTGGCTCATCTCACCTCATGCGTCTTTTGTCCTCCTGCACCCTTGTGTGTTCTTGTGTGAATGTTTTGCTGCCTACAGTTTGGACACTCAGCAGCAATCTGTCAGCAAAGCTTCAATTTCTGCGGTTTCATCTGCCTCGTGATGAAACGCACTGCCAGACAGCCAGTCACGTCCTGGAAATGGTTCCTTCTTTTCCAATACATACTGTCCAAAGCCCTCCAGGACACTGTGGAGAGAGAGGCTGCAGTGGCCTTGTTGATGGGGACGTGTTGTTTTTTTGTGTAGGGTCTGCTCTGCATCTACCGAGCCAGTTTGTTGGAAAAACAAGCTGAAATGAAGATGATTACTTAGTTCAAGCCTGGACTTAATCAGTATGTGGGAACATTCAGAGTGCATTGTGTCATTTTACCTATCACTTAGTATGTTTTTACCATTCTAATTTTTTCTTTTTTTTTGCTAATACAAAAGAAAGCCACCTTCTTCCAAGAGTAACAAACCATAAATGTGCAAGTCAGTGAATTACAATATCATTGAAAAGGCAGTTTGTTTCAGTAATTCAGTTTAAAAGTAAAACTTGTAATGTATATAAAATATACATAGTGTTATATTATAATCATTAATTGCTGTTAGTTTTTTCAATCATGATTTCTCTGCAAAAGAGAATTACATACGTTTGATGAAAAAAAGGATTTTTAGTGTTCAGATTCAGAAGGCATGGACCATGCCGGGAGTCAGTGCTTCAAACTCCGCTTCACACAAACATATCCAGGACAAGGGCTACAACCATTCCGTTCCCCGCTCCTTAACTCCTCCTGCCCACTGCCAAAAGTACCGTTACCTGCTTTGTTGACCCCGGTGTCACTGTGCTTGATTGGCCAGCAAACTGGTGGGACCTAAACTCCACAGATAATCTAAGAGTCTTAACTAGAGGAAGATAACAGACACCAGAGCCAACAATGCAGACAAACTTTAAAGCAAGCTGGGCTTCCTTAACACTTCAGCAGAACCACAGGCTAATCGCCTTCATGTTACTCTGCACTGATACAGTAATTCGTGCAAAAGAAGCCGTTAACTGTAAAGTACTGTATTCTGAAACTCAATCGTTCCTTTTTTTTAGTTTTTCCAATTGACACTGAAATATTGAAAAAAATTAACTTTTCATGAGTTTTATTGAGATCCATCCATATTAATGCATGTTTGTGTCAAAGTGTAAAATAATAATTTCAAACATCTAGAGATTCATTTACCAATGTCTTTGTAGTCCTACCACTGCATGCAGTAATTTCTTTTTTTAATATTTTTTTTGCAGCACTAGAGGCCTTTATTTTTTCATTTTCCTGACAGTAGGTAGACAGGAAAGAGGGCAAAGAAGGGGGGAGACATTTGGCAAAGGTCACCTGGACTCGAAACTGGGACAGCCACATCAAGGACAATAGCTTCTGCACATGGACACGCACTTAACCCCTACACCATCAGCGCCACGCCCAATGCAGTAATTTCTAAAACAGGCCCTAAATAAGTGTGTTTCCACCCCTTTGTTTGTGGTCATAGATCAGTCTGAAGATATGCGAGGCCAAGTCGACCTTAAGTTGCTAATTAATACTCCTTATGAAAAGATTAAAGTGCTTTGAATAATGCCAGTGCTGCCACTCCCACCACAAATAGGTTGCAGCTTGTAGTTAGTACTTACATATAGCGTCAGTGCAGAAAGTTAGACCTCAAGGTATGTTTCCGTTTGGCTATTATGACTCATGTTGCAGCGTTTATGTCATCATTAATTTACTCCAAACCATTTGCGTAAGCACAGACTGCCTTCCTGATGAGAAAGATCTAGACATACGTATAGTACGTTTTAAGGAGTGTTGAAAGAATCTTTATTCATATGTCGAGTTGAGTTGTGGGGAGAGCAAATTGCAAACCAAACTCACTGTTGAGTTTTACATAAGCAGAGCGTCCACTTTGTGTACATTTTTCAAGAAGGCTTCACTGGATCCATAGCCCTCCAGTCAAACTCTGTTTGACAGACTGATCCTGTCTGTCACTGAGGTCCTGGAAAGCTAAATATTTAAATTTGTCATGATAAAGTACTGGCATTTATTTAAAAATGTGGCTGAAACCATTTCTGTAGAACTGCCCTCTAATTTCAGTATTCCTTGCCTTTGTTGTGCCTTCTTAACTGGTAAAATTAGTGTTATTGCTTTAACATCATGTACAGAGCTTCCTTGAACACTTTAGTTTTAGTTTTATATTCTGTCTTCCTGAAAACAATAAGTAGAATTTGTATTATTCAAAATAGCTGTATGCACTTTCAGTTTCCTCCCAAAAATCCATGCCCTATGAAGCTGTTTTTTCTAGTTTTTGATGGACGTTAGAATAACCTTAGTAAGGTTTAGAAATTAATAGATCAATATTAATGGAGGAGAAGCTCAATGACCTACTGCTGGGGAGCAGTCAGCTGACCAAGTTGACCAAGTATGAGAATGCACAGAGTTTGGTGTGCTTGGAGATGAAGGCTGAGCTTTAGAGCTGTTTGTTCAAGGAGCTTAGAAATGACAACTAAACCACTGTTTTTTATAAGTAATGTTTGTCCCATGGATAACAGGATGGAGTATTTACAGCTGCAGCTACACATGCAGCATGTGCACCTTCAAGAGAGAAACTGTTGTTTTTTTTACCATCTCCATCGCACGTCTCTGAATCCAGCTGGATGTAATAGCAGACTAAAAGCTAACATCCTTCCTTCCAAGCTACAAACTGGCATCTCTGCTGCAAAACCCATATGCTGATGTTGTGGTTAATACTGTATCTGAGCTGAAAACCGAAGCAGTGCCATCCATCTACAGTGATCTGGACTCTAAAGACTTGAGAGTTGACTTATGGTCTGGGACTCGACTCTCATAAATAGCCTTTTTATCTCACGTAATCAGGGTGAAAGTATGCTGATAAGCGTAGTTTATTTGAGTAAATTATTAATTCTGTTTACTCAGAAGTACCGTAGTGTATACTAATTAGGGGTTGTGATGGTAGCATTAGGAACAGTATTTACTTGCCAGTTAAAGACGTAACAGCAGCTCCAAACTTTGTCTGATTTTATTTAATACTACCATCAAGCAAGCATTTACAGTAAGGAACCCAGATTTAACAGAAATGCACATCTTCTGTGAAACGGTGCATTTGATTTATTAACCAGGGATGTTTGAGGAATGTGGGCTTGGTTTACACCACTCTGTTTATGCATCATGATAATGACCATATGTATGTCTCTCCAGCTGAACTCTGTGTTAAATGACTTTGGGTTGTGTCAGAACAAAATAAACTTGAATTGCTTCCAACATCTTATTCTCCCACTATTCAGCTAGAACTGTTTATTTCAGAAATTCTACATCAATTAAACTGTGCAAATGAGTTATTAGTTATTTGTATTCATAACCTCGGAATAGCAATACAGTGTTACAGAGTAAGTAGATCCAATGACACCACATTATATTCCATCATTGTGTCTCTGCTCTGTTCTCTCAAACCCCCAGTCGGTCGTGGCAGATGGCCGCTCACACTGAGCCTGGTTCTGCTGGAGGTTTCTTCCTGTTAAAAGGGAGTTTTTCCTCTCCACTGTCGCTACATGCATGTTCAGTATGATGGATTGCTGCAAAGTCAACGCCAGTGACTGTCCACTGTCTCTACATGCTCATCCGGGAGGAGTGAATGCCACAAGTCACTGACTGGATGCAATCTGCTGGGTTTCCTTAGATAGAAAAACTTTTTATCCAATTTGAATAAAAAGCTAACTCCGACTGCATTGTTCAATTGTTAGGATTAATTGGAATGTATGTACCTGACTGTTGTGAAGTGCCTTGAGACAACATGTGTTGTGAATTGGCGCTATATAAATAAAACTGAATTGAATAAACTGAATTGAATCATTAGAGACTTGACATGCGCCTGAAACAAATGTGAACATCTCTGTCCAACTACCAGGGCAGCAATTAATTACTGTAGAGACTGAATACATGCTGGTGGACATACAGGTCCTTCTCAAAATATTAGCATATTGTGATAAAGTTCATTATTTTCCATAATGTCATGATGAAAATTTAACATTCATATATTTTAGATTCATTGCACACTAACTGAAATATTTCAGGTCTTTTATTGTCTTAATACGGATGATTTTGGCATACAGCTCATGAAAACCCAAAATTCCTATCTCACAAAATTAGCATATTATTAAAAGGGTCTCTAAACGAGCTATGAACCTAATCATCTGAATCAACGAGTTAACTCTAAACACATGCAAAAGATTCCTGAGGCCTTTAAAACTCCCAGCCTGGTTCATCACTCAAAACCCCAATTATGGGTAAGACTGCCGACCTGACTGCTGTCCAGAAGGCCACTATTGACACCCTCAAGCAAGAGGGTAAGACACAGAAAGAAATTTCTGAACGAATAGGCTGTTCCCAGAGTGCTGTATCAAGGCACCTCAGTGGAAAGTCTGTGGGAAGGAAATAGGTGTGGCAGAAAACGCTTCACAACGAGAAGAGGTGACCGGACCCTGAGGAAGATTCTGGAGAAGGGCCGATTCTAGACCTTGGGGGACCTGCGGAAGCAGTGGACTGAGTCTGGAGTAGAAACATCCAGAGCCACCGTGCACAGGCGTGTGCAGGAAATGGGCTACAGGTGCCGCATTCCCCAGACCTGGGCTACAGAGAAGCAGCACTGGACTGTTGCTCAGTGGTCCAAAGTACTTTTTTCGGATGAAAGCAAATTCTGCATGTCATTCGGAAATCAAGGTGCCAGAGTCTGGAGGAAGACTGGGGAGAAGGAAATGCCAAAATGCCAGAAGTCCAGTGTCAAGTACCCACAGTCAGTGATGGTCTGGGGTGCCGTGTCAGTTGCTGGTGTTGGTCCACTGTGTTTTATCAAGGGCAGGGTCAATGCAGCTAGCTATCAGGAGATTTTGGAGCACTTCATGCTTCCATCTGCTGAAAAGCTTTATGGAGATGAAGATTTCCTTTTTCAGCACGACCTGGCACCTGCTCACAGTGCCAAAACCACTGGTAAATGGTTTATTGACCATGGTATCACTGTGCTCAATTGGCCTGCCAACTCTCCTGACCTGAACCCCATAGAGAATCTTTGGGATATTGTGATGAGAACGTTGAGAGACTCAAGACCCAACACTCTGGATGAGCTAAAGGCCGCTATCGAAGCATCCTGGGCCTCCATAAGACCTCAGCAGTGCCACAGGCTGATTGCCTCCATGCCACGCCGCATTGAAGCAGTCATTTCTGCAAAAGGATTCCCGACCAAGTATTGAGTGCATAACTGTACATGATTATTTGAAGGTTGACGTTTTTTGTATTAAAAACACTTTTCTTTTATTGGTCGGATGAAATATGCTAATTTTGTGAGATAGGAATTTTGGGTTTTCATGAGCTGTATGCCAAAATCATCCGTATTAAGACAATAAAAGACCTGAAATATTTCAGTTAGTGTGCAATGAATCTAAAATATATGAATGTTAAATTTTCATCATGACATTATGGAAAATAATGAACTTTATCACAATATGCTAATATTTTGAGAAGGACCTGTATATCTTTCAACGCCGAGTTGTGCTGATTTCATGGGTGGATCTCACTTAAGTTTGTGTGTGAAGATACATTGACAGGAGCAGCAATTTTTTAATTTCCTACATCTTAGGGAAGACTCTTTTTCATGTAGATCCTTTGGAGAAGAGAAGCAGTTTTTTGGTATATCTATGGCAGCTGCAGATTGCAGTCGAGTGAGTCTGAATCAGCACGTGACTGTGGATTCTGGTGAAGGCAGAAACTAAACACAGTGAGGGTTTATGAAATTTGGCAAAGTTGTGAATAAGACTACAAACCTGCTCTAAGGAGGGTCCACAAATCAATAATGATACCCAAACCACACATTTTTGTCTTAATTCAATGATAAAGAGCAGAAATATCAGTGGAGGCTGAATGAGTCAGAGAAATGTCTGCAGGTTTCTGAATGTGGGAGATTAGGAAGTGGGCAGGGGTGGAGAATCCAGGTCCAGAAAGTAAAAAGCCTGTACAGAGATTAGTCCCAACCATTTAAATTTATATCTCCACAGCATAGACAGGGACTAATCACCTGGTTAAGTGAACAGGATGAAGGAAAACTAGGCAGGCTTTTTACTTTCTGGACCTGGATTCTCCACCCCTGGAAGTGGGTGGTTCATTCATAAGGCAAGATATTTAATCTGTATCAGAGCTGCGGCTTTGTGCCTTGCTGGGAGAGAAAAAGGAGAATTTTATGTGATGCTTTACAGCACCTTTTAAATCAGACTGTTATTTTTTGCAGATGTGGTTGCTGAGTGAAAAGAAAGCTGCTTTTTCTCTCCTAAACAGTTTCCAGACTTCTTAAGCTGCAATACAGTAATACCAGTTATGTCAGTGTATTTTTCATTTTGTCTCACTAACCTCTGATCAAATTCTACTGCATCAAAGCCAATATTTCCACTGTTCCTCCCCACTGACTGTTCTTTTCTTTAAATGAGCAAACATTAAAAAGGATTTTAAAACAAGGTCCAATGGCACATACAGTATGACAAACTCTTCAAAAAAAGCGTTTTTTGGCGACAGCAAGTTGAAGACCGAGCTGCCTAACACTGAAGAGTTCTGTCTGGGGTGGAGATAGATGATCTGATGGTTAGATGAAGGTTTAAGTTTTAGAGGGTGTCTTTCTCTGCTGAAGAAGAGCAGTTGTAAAAGTAGGCCAGAGGAGGTAAAAAATAGCATCTAGTCTCCATGAGGAGTTATTGCACAAGGTCACCTCATTGCCCCGGGCCTTAATGCGTGAAACTAAGTGTCCACACTCTTTGTGTCTGCTTCCATTTCACCCTTTTTTGTCTTTTTCTGCCTATATCCTCTTATTTTCCCTCTCTGGCTTAATGACTTACTCAGGCCTTAGTATCAGTAAGGCTGCAAAACTAGAGCTCATGTGCTAACGAACCCCCAAGCTAATTAGAAATACAGCCAAGCTGGCCGGTCTCCTCATTTCCTTTCCATTTCCTTCCCTTTGGACAAATACAATTTTACTTCACGATCCGTGAAGAATTAATCCAGTTACTGTTGAGCACAGGGTGAACAATGGCCACTTATCTCCTGGGAACATGGCTACAGAGTCTCTTTGGTGGAGTACCCATAGTAAGCCCACATGATTTCTACTTTGCTTTTGGGAAAACCTACAAAATTATGTTGGTGTTTTAGCCAAGACTCACTGGCAGCTCTATCCTCAGTTTTGGTAAGTGGTGCAAACTAACGACAAAACCTTTAGATGGATGGCACACATAAGTGAGAAAACCTGAGAAAATGTTGCCTACATCATGCATAAGACTTCTTGCTAACTTTTAGAAAGGGGACTTGGTTGGGGGACAGTTGCTGAAAAATGATCAAAAGCACACTTTGGATGAGGTAAAAAAGAAACATGTTCGTGCATTTATTTTACATGGCAATTCAAATAAAATCAGTACTGCGTTGCCAAACAATCATCTACCAATCAGTAAGCTCACTAGTTGTACTGATCATTTACTGATTGAATAACCTGACCTTGACATAATTGTTTAAATTAAGGAAAACACATTAAAAAAATTAAGTCACCCAAATAAATAAATAAACAAACAAAAAAATATTTTATTTTATTTTAACTTTGCACAATTTCAGTAGCCACACCCAGGTCTGATTACTGCCAGATAACCTAACTATTTCTAAGCCTTTTGGTCTCCAGTGAATCACAGTTTGAAACATTATCCACAAGGAAGAACACGATGAACAGTGGTGATCCTGCAGTAGTGGCTGGTCCACAAAAAATACTCCAAGAACTCATTGACTACTTATCCTGGAGGTCATAAAAGAACCTACAACAACATCTTAAGGACTGCAAATGTCGCTTGCTTCAGTAAAGGTCAGAGTTCATGATTCAACAATAAGAAATAAGTTGTGCAAAAAATTGCATCCATGAGAGAACTCTAAGCTCTGCTGACCAACAAGAACATAAAGGCAAGACAAAAGTGGAACCCTTTGGAAGGTGTGTGTCTCATTATGTTTGGCATAAAACTAACACAGAATTTCAGCAAAAGACCATCATTCTAACAATCAGACATGGTGGTGGTAGTGTGATTGGTCTGGGGCTGCTTTGTTACTTCAGGATCTGGACAATGTACTTTTATTGATGGAACCGTGAATTCTGGCCTTAAGCCCAAACTCACTTTGGAGATGCAATAATCAGTAATAATCAGTGGAATGTGTGTACGTGTGTTTTCATTTTATGTTTTAAACAAACTACTTCTATTTTTCTTTTTCCATAAATTATAAATTGCCCTATTCTTGTGACAATGACAATACAAGATTTTATTTTCTATTCTATTCTGCAGTAGGAGAATAATCCAAAGCACAACATCCACCTCTCAACTGTTTTAAAAAAACTATATGAAGGTTTTGGACTGGTCTAGTCAAAGTCCAGGCTTAAATCCGATTAAACAGGCTGTTCATGTACAGAAACCCTTCAGGGTGGCTGAAGTAAAAGAATCCTGAATAGAAGAGGGGGCCAAAATTCCTCCACATTTTTTTTTATTTACCTCAGTGCAGGGTTGGGTTAAAACAATCTTGTTTACTTTAGATTTAGAAAGTTTTAGATTTTAGACTGCACACAGACTATTAGGCCCACATGGACACAGGCACCACAAACAACTCTTTAGTAGTTGGGACAGAACTTTAGAAACATTCTGTAGTGGTGAGAAGAAAAACTATGCGTTGATCTTTCTCCCTTACTCCCAGCATGCCAGAGCTATCAGCTGTTGGGGTGAGACCCAGCTGCCTCGTGTGTTGACTTTAGAGTGACAGCCATCAGCATTTGCCATATGAAAGGAGGAAAGAGTGTTGTTCCTTAAAAAAGGAATAAGCAAAGGCTATGTTAAGATGCTGGCAATGCTTCAAATAAGAAAAGGACTCTGCATTTATCAGGTGTGTGTACCTGGCTGTATCAGATAATATATAAATCACTTCCTTTACTGGTAAGATATGAGAAATGCTCCTGTAGGATAAGGTTTTTTCTTTACCTCTAAGATTTACAAGGGTACTTTAGACAGGCTCCCAACTACAAGGAACAATGTTGCTCACCCTCTGCTTTGATTTAAAATTCTAATATGTTTATACTCAGAGCTGCAGAGTCTAAAATTACCAAGCATGTACTCTGTGCGTGCCATGAGTCCATGCAGGCAATGCTATCTGAGGTATGTTCCTTAAACTGGCCCTGACGCTTTTATTCAGCCCCTCACGGCATTTGAAACAGTTCACTGCAGTTCTGGAAACAGTTTAATTGCGGAGAGCAATGACTTATCAGGAATAAAGGCTGCCCTTAATCTGAGTGACCCCTTCTGTGGTTGCTCCAAGTGCAGGTCGGTGTTACTTAAGGGCTCCTTGTAAAATCCTGTGGAAAGGCCCCAAGTGCAGCCGGAGCTGTAACTGATACCGTTATGTTTGGAAAGAGTTGGTGATAATACATCCTTATGTTTGCTTCTTCCTGCCACGTGTGTGTGGAATGCCAGGGTCTGAAATATGGCTTTCATTAAGAAACAGGCCTTTAGTCTTCAAAAAAGGGAGCTCGAGGATCAGTATCCAAAAGGTGAAGAGTGCAGCATTCTCAGAACTGCTGAAGGTTTGTCTGTGGACAAGAATTAATCTGTGAAATATATGAGCAATGACGCAAGCTGATTAAGGAACTGGGCTTGAGAAGCATTGAGAAGTTGCTTAAAATCATTGGAGCAATAGCTTGGATGGGGGACATTTGTTGCTATTTATGTTGACAGCTTATCTCTGGTGGCGGAGCCATGGGCAGGGGTTATCCAACTCTTCTAATGGGCATTTTTTCAGAGCCACAAGCACACACACACACACACACACAAATATATATATATATATATATATTTGTGTGTGTGTAATGGTGTTTTGCATCTGTGCATGAAGGAATGTTATTCAAGGTGTTTTTTTCAATCGTCCTTACAAAACAAAAAAAGCTATGTGATGTAGTCTGCTGCAAATTAGACCACTAGTTTTACATGGCGTCGGCCAACTCCTGAAGCAGCGAACTGCCCAATTTTCCACCACATGTAACAGGTAGAACACCTTTAAAAATGTTCCTCATTTGTCTCATTGCCCCACTGATTATCTTGAGAAAGATCTTGGGAATCTTCAAGATGGTTTATGTGAAATGTGAGATGGTTCTTTGTGTTCTTTTTGGTCAGCAGCGGTATTCCCCTTGGAACATCCTATGGATATAATTTTTGCCCGGTCTTTTTATTATAATCTCTTTTAAAACTAATGACATATTGTAGTTACACATTTATTCTGTGATTCCTACAGTGGAGGTCAGTAGCTTACTATGGGTCACAAAATGGTATGTTATGGATCTTCAGATGAAAATTGTACCTAAAAGCATATTTTGCCATAACTGTTTCATAAGTAATAAACACAAGATACTTACACTGATAAAAGCAGTATTGTAGTTATTGATGCTTGTATATTTGGCTTATTAGCAATGAATGTATGTATACTTAAAATGAATGAGGTCAAATTTCTGTCCGTGGTAATTTATTTGGATAAGAAGTTAAAAGGTTTGATAACCGCTGGTCTCATTTTATGCATTGGCCTGAAACATCAGTGGTTCTCACTGAGGCACTGCTAAATGGGTTTCAGTACAATTCTGTGATTTTTCATTTGTCTGCGAGACTTTTGTCTCTTCTCCAGCTAATGATCATTTCTTATGTTAAGCAGCCCTGTTGTGTTTACAGAGGCTGTGCTTCCATGCAGCTCAGCTTCCTGGGGATTCCTCTCTCTCTACTGTCTCTCCTCCTGTCTTGAGATGGTGCATTCAGGGAACTGTACTAATTCTCATGGAAATTCTGCCAGAGCACCAGCAACTCAGGCTGCTAATTACACCAATGTTGCTGACATCACAACATGCAGAGAAAGCAGGACTGAGAAGGCAGAGGTTGTGTGAAGCCAACCAGATTCCAGAGTCAGACAGGAAGTTGACCAAGATGCCTTCAAAATAAAGCTTTGTTTGAGAACTTAAAAAGAGGGATGTTTCTCACTAGCTGTAGTAATTAGTAAACATTTAATTTAAATCTAAGAATGTACAATTTGAGATAAAGTTTAACTAATGTCTGTAAATGGTGAAACATGCTAAATAAATGTTTCAGCAACAGCCCACAGTAGCCCCTAACTATTGAATATATAGCATTTTAATTGTTTAAGAGAAACATTCCCTACATATTAAAATCCTCAGGTTCTGCTTCCATCCTTACATTAGTTTTAACTATAGTGGTTGCTGTTAAATAGACTACTCATTCATTACTGAGTTTTCTGAACAAACCAAACAGGAGAAAGTGGGGTTGTTTATTGTTAAATGTTAGTTTTGTTCACTTAAAAGTGGCATAGCTTTAAAAACTATATACATTCTTATGTCATGATTCTAGATATAGACTTTGTTTGACTGAACTCTCCCCTTTTGCAGTATAATGATAATAATAATAAAAATAATCATAAACCTGCCTGTTTTTTGTAAGTGGAAACATTTTAGTCAGCTGACCTAAAGTGCATAACAACGTTTGTTTAAAGCTGTAAACCAACAACTATTCTTATGACAGCTGAAGTGATATAACATATTAATCATTACAGTAATCATAATATTCATGATGACTTTGATGTTTATACATAGACAACAATATTGAATATTTACAACATTAGTAGTAGTTTTTCCCTTGCTTATTGAACACAATGTTCCATGTTTTGAACACACATGTTTAGCAAGCTGATTTTAGCTGATTTATTAGTCATTCTATCTGTTCTGATAGCCAGCAGTTGGACCATAACAAACATGCCACCCAAAGCTTACCAGCTATAGTTAGAAAACATCTTTTGTTAATAAGCATGATGGGTTGCGCTCCTCTGGTTTGCAAGCCATGATTGTCATTTACAACTAGAAATATTTTCAAACAGAGAGATAGTATGGCTCTCATGTTTCAGCCAGCTTACCAGCAGTGCTCAGTAACAGGTAGGGAAACGGGAAGGACAACTCTGTATTACTTTCTCTGACATCTTGATAAAAGAACTTTAAACTTTTGGCATCACAGAAAATTTTAAGGGTTTTGAAATAATAACTTTTAAAACTTTGGAATTTTTTTGATGCCAGAAACTCTGTATCAAGATTTCAAATAATGTAAGACCGGTTTGCTGTGCCCTGACTTTTTATTTTTATTTTGAAAGGGCAACCAGAAATAGTTTAGTTACTACTGCTGACTTGACGTCATCATAACAAGCGTACTGGGTTTAAAGCGCTGCTGCTGCTCAGTGGCGTGTGCTGCAACAAGAAGAGTGGCTCTAATGGACTGTTCCTAAGCGCACTGAGAGTCCACCCGGATTTTTCTCTGTAGAAACATTTTTCTTTTCAAATCAGAGGAGTTTTCTTTTCATTTAGTGGGACTTAATTTATCTCTGTTGGACTCTACGCTCTTCTTTAGTCACCGCTTTGAGGAATCTGTTTACAGTAGTTTTCTGAACTCCTGCGTGTTTTTGGCAGAGAGCAGAGGGGGTTGACAAAAGGCAATTTTTATCCCCTCTTTCCTCGGGAGGGCGGGATAGATGTAGCAGAGAGGTGCGGATCACACAGCGGGTGAGGCTGCTGCGCCTTCGTGGCACCGCTGTGTCGCTGGAGTTATGCGACAGATTCTACAATGAGGAGCGTTTATTTTAAAGCCCGCAGCAAGTCAAGCAGTCAGCTTTGGATCATGGCTTTAGTCCGTCTCAGGTTGTAAGAAGGTACGCAGCACTTTTCTCTTTCACCTGGGTTGTTTTTAAGCCATGTAAACTCAAGCGTTAAACTATTTTCTCGGAAATCCAAGTGCGTAAAAGCGCACAGATTGTGTTAAAAATGTGTCGTCTGAACGTTTTTAACCTCAAAACCTCTCCTTTTTTGAAATGTGCGTTGGATAGTGTTTCTAACTTCGCTTTCCTTTTTTAAACCACATCTCCTTTATTAATATTACTATTTTTTTCTCCTGGATCAACACCTGTTTCCAACATTTTGTGTGCACTTTAAAAATCGTGGTTTTCACTGTGTGGACGTGTTCCCACTGGTGGTAATCCCCCCACCCCACCCCCTGCAGCGCAGTGGTTAACTTCATGTGGGTTGTGAACCGTGTGTTTGCCCCTGTGCCATATGGATTGCACGATAACCCTCATTTAACGCTAAATAACTGCTACATTCCTTTATTTTTCTTCTATATTTTTCTTCTAAATGTTGTTTTCAACTAGTGATGGCTAGCCCACAGCAGCAGTGAAACCGAATTGGAGCGTGTTTTTACAGGACTCTATAGCGACTAATTGAACAGTGAAGATGGTTTACATATTACATACTGTTTAGCAGTAAAGAGGGACACTTCATTAGCACTAGAATGGAGTGAAAGGGTAAATAATGAATAATGTGTTTTCAGTGGTTTACAGCTGAAGCTACAGTGTCACTGATCTGAGAGCAGCTCAAATAGTAACCAAACTAATACTAAACCAGCTATTGGTGTTTATCACATTCGCTTCCAATATGTTGAAGAAGTAATATTTGCCATTAACTTTTACAGAGTAGTGGCACTTATTAAGCTACACTAAATCATGAACGGGGTTCGGTTTAATGTGTAAATGTACCTAAAAAGTGTGATTTTTATTTATTTATTTTTTTAAATTATTATTATTATATTTTTACTTCATTTATCAGACGCTGGACCATAGAAATTAAAGTCTTCAGCTGTAATGTAATGTGCCAGCTTTAAGGCCTTGCTGCCATGAGCTGTCATATTAGGAACAGAGGTGATGTCACACTGCATGTGTGAGAGAACAATCAATGTAAAATAGAGATTTGCTTTAATATTTTAGAATATTTTAAACAATTTTTATAACTTGAATTAATGATTAGCATGGTCAGAATGGCTAGCACAGTGATTTCCATGTGTAGTGTCTGGAGAAAGTAGAAACTTTGAGATTTTCAAAAGGCTACAGGGGTTAGAAAATCCAGCATGTTCCACAACAGATAGAGATTGAGAGCTCAATAGGTTAAAACAGTGCAACTTTGCTGTAATACGTTCAGCCTTCCTGTTATTTACTGTAATTATCGCTCTCTTTCGTTGTCACTTAGCCTCAGTATACCACAGATACGTCTTAACATATAGAAAACAGTTTCCTGATGCTGCAGTTGGCTAACTTTGAGTTTCTTTCACTCAGTTACAACTTGCACATCAAAATGACAGCACCTTCTGGTAGCTCTTGATCACAAAAAGTTTCAGTCAGGGCCAATCAAACAACTACTTTTGAACAATTCTGTCAACAGCCTTTCTTACAGCAATTTTTTGGACAAAGCATGAAATAAGTTTGTGGTCCATAACATATTTGTGCAAACATTCATCAATGATTTCAAAGTAACCAAAATAACATTTGTGTTTTAGTTGTTCTTCATCTGGGACTGTGCTTGGCAACCTATTCAGTTATGACCCAGAGAATGTCTGATAAGAAGGCAGGTCCTCAGCTATCTGTAATCTAAAACTGGTTTTGACAGGTGGTAGCAGGTTTAATCTCTGGCCTCAGCAACAGATTGCATCAGGCTCTTGCTAATTGGCTTCCAAAGGAAAAAAATCTTTGTTCGGGTGGATTCTTGTCAGGAACACCTCAGCCTTGTTTTAGCTTTCATTAACTCCGAATGATTCTCAATTCCACATTTATCATCTTGCACTACATCACAGCCCATACATCCCGAAGCTTTGTTTGTTCTCTACATTGTTGATTTGCTCACAATTCTAATGAGAAACGTTGCAATTCCATAACAAAAAGCAGTTAAAGAGTCCTCTCCATTCACTTCTTCCAAAGATAACAAGGTTAAATCAGAAAAAAAAATAAAAATCAACACAAGACTTGGCTCCCTCAGGCACACAGCTGTTCTCTTTTCTGGCTTCCTGTTTTCTGAGGAGTGGCCTCATTATGATGGGATTTTAGTCTGATCCACGATGGTGATGCCATGGAAAAACTGCAGTGGTGTGAGGAGCCGCTCAAGATTGAGAGCAGAATAGGTGTTTTGCTTCAAGCTGTCCAAAGCAATAGTTGGGGATAAATTTAAATTGGAGCTGCACAATATAACGAATCACAGTTGTTATTTCAATGTCAATGTGGCAATCACAAATTACTACTTTGGTCTTTGGTGGGATATTATATTTTGAGTGCCTTGTGGGCAAGTTCTGCACATTAACACTTTTGGCTTGTTAGAATTTTACTCCCCTTGATTCCCAAACTTAATGCGGGTATGTTGTAGCTGTAATACTAAAGTTCACAAAGAGTGGTGGGGACATAGTGATGAAACCAGTGAAAGAAAAAAGCCAGAAAATTTGGATTTGTTGTAATCAGTATCATTATTGCTTGCCTTAATGCCGTTTGAAGCAGGATTTTGTTGTTGTAAGCCAAGAAGTGTTGACGTGTAGAAGTCCATTTCAGCTAGGTAACTCTAGGTAACTGACAGTGTGCAACAACAGGTGGGTGAGGGGCAGCACTGCCACATTGCTGCAGATAGCTGGAGAAAACACCCTCACCCTGGTCCTTTCTCTGACATCCCAACTAAATAACTTTAAATCATAGTTGTTGCTGTTTTTAATCCCATAACTTTTCAAAGACTTGGTATACTCTGTTAACAGTAACCGTTCTAAACCTAATTCCAATGTTGGCGTTAAAATCATAGCCCATTTTATGGTCTAAAGAATTAATTCAATATACAAACCTTTGCATTATTTCAAATTGTCTGGGTGAGGATAATGTATCACAATTTTTCTTTATAAAAGCCAGTTAATTAAACACTAGGCTTAAAGGAGATAATGCATCAGAGACCTAAAACCACTTAGGAACATCTGACAGGTGTAGAGTTGTCCATCAGACTCTGGTTACATGTTAAAATCACCCAGAACCTGGGTAACAGGGCCAAAGTTGTGAAGCTGGATGAGGATAATTAACTGGAAACTGTGAATTATTGTCCACTGACATCATGGTCACAGCGACTGCCATCTAACAACATACCCCCCAAGTACTTAAGTAAACCTTACACTCGAGCTCACCAATCATGTGCCAGCATTTACTACTCCCCTGGGATGAAAATAGGCCGGCAACATTTAAAAGTGGAAACGGGCCCCTTTACTTCCTTCTGTGTACCTCAAATCATTTACGAGGCATTGGTGATGCACTTGACTTGTATTTCCAGAGCCACTAAATCTGATCTAATTGAAATCATGAAGCCTGCATGGTGGAGCTCAGGGATTGTGTTTCAGTGGAGGGGAAATCCCGAGCAAGTCCATAAAACGTGATGTAAATCGTGGGGAAGGAAAGAGAAACTGGCCCTGTAGGTTTGAAACACGTACTTAAAAATGATAAAGGAAGATTGAGATGTTTTCTAGGTGAATCGGGGGGGTCTCAACAACCTGGAAAGTGAGAGTGGGTCAGAGAGGAGCTTTCCTTTAACAGTTACAAGACCCTCCTCACAGAGTTTCAAATAAACTGAGGCGAAGGGTCGTGAAATGCTTTCCTTCACATCAGCTCAGGTCATCCTTTCCAAGAAAACTCAGTGTCAGCCGAAGAGAGGCGTAACTTTTAGGTTGCTAAGAGCATGTCTGAGGAATGGAACAAATACCCACATCTCCTCATGTGCTGTTACTATAGATTAACGATGCAACAAGCTAATGAGATGAGACAATGCAACATCTTTGGTATACGTAAGTGAAGCAAAATGGGATTATACCAGTACTTTGGGGGGGGGGAAACAAGAAATGTCCAGAGAAATTCAGAGAAAGTGCCAGAGTGACGGTGGTTTTCTCTGGCTGTACATAGGGTAAGGTTGCACTGCCCCTGTCTCATTTATTTTTGCGCACTGCCAGTCAGCCTGCTGTGAGAAGGCTAGTACATTATATGCCAAATAAACTCTGATAAAGTATTAAAAATAATTGACATGACATTAGGGCAGTGATCTTTGGGTGACCTCTATACATTAATATATTTAAAAGTATGGTGGCACCTCCACTAGTGGTGAGCCAGTTAGGCTATTCTCAGAGTGCTTGCAAGTTGTACTTGTCTTGTCTATAACTCTGTCTTTTTTTTTTTTCTACCGAGTACCAAAAGTACTGCTGGATAAATATTTTAAAATGGTGGAGGCTTCTTCAGTGCTTTTGCAGCAGAGTGTTGTTGGCTAGCCTGATGGGTCGTCTTTTTTGGTAAACTTTGCCAACACAGGAGGGCAACCCAAAATGCTTCCTTTCTGACTTCAATATTAGAGTCTCAATCATTGATACCAGGGTGTCAAGCTGAAAGCATGCACCCTTATTTCAGGGCCCATTATACAGTTTACACTGACTTCACCAGACAAAGTCACATGCTTAGGAAAGCTGCTTACCAGACTCCACATACATATACCCCTAGTTCAGATACCATCCTTACAGCATATAGTGTTCCCTCCAACTAGTTAGCTTTAAAGAGCTAACCATGTTTAAGGTGCTGTTCTGTTATTAGACCCTCAAGTTGCTCCTAGCTGTGGCACCTTGCTATATGAGTTGAATTTTACTTCATCCTCCTTCCCAGGGTGCACAATTGACTTTATCTTTCGTATCACTTCTTCATAAATAATATTTATTGCAACAACATCTGGGCACTTGGGATCTTTAGTTAAAATGTATGGGCTCAGTTTGTTAAGTGTTAAGTTGCTGAGGTCTGCCTTTCTGCACTGGGAGCTGATGAAAATACTTGGGCTTCTAGCAGATAGAAATGAATCTTAAGTGATAATGAAGGTCATCTCCCACTTAACATCTATTTAACTTTTCCTCTTAATGATTAAATCGCTCCTGGCCAGTTGGGACATGTTAGTCAGGTGTTTATTAACCAATTATATTATTACTTTGTAATACACTGAGGTGTATTATCTTAGAAAAGAAGGGCCTTCTTAATCTAAAGAAAAGATGAGATTTTACAAAATGTTAACACTTACTGAGCACATCATGCTATCAGGATATTGAGGGCCAATGCTGCCCTAATCCAATAAATTCAATTCAGTTTATTTAATGAATGAATAAATAAATGAGTAGTTTGTGAAACCAGTGTTCATATAGCTGATTATTTCATTAAAATAAAATCAGCCGGGGGTCTTTCTGCATGGAGTTTGCATGTTCTCCCCATGCATGCGTGGGCTCTCACCGGGTACTCCAGCTTCCACCCATAATCCAAAATCATGACTGATAGGTTAATTGGTCTCTCTAATTTGCTCTTAGGTGTGCATGGTTGTTTGTCCTGTATGTCTCTGTGTTGCCCTGCGATGGACTGGCGACCTGTCCAGGGTATATCCCGCCTCTCGCCTATCACCCTTGCTCACCTCAGAGTACAGTTGATACTGGCTTGGTGAGTTAGCCATTTTGCTGTCTACTTTGCATGTACATGTGTGCACACCCGGCAACTGATCCTCTCTTACTGGAGGCATCAGAGTGTCAAACAGTGTTCTGGGTGTCCTTAAGCTTCTTCGTAGTGCTGACTGTCAGACAAGGCATCCATCTGGGAAGGTAATGAGATTCTGCCTTCTTGGTTTAGCTGCCTGAGGGGGATACGGGTTAGTGGAGTGCGACCTTTTGGCCACCCAGTTTCCATTTTCTGGGTCTGTCAAGGACGCTCAATTCGGTATGCAAACATCGTCTCCTCGGTTATCTTCCGCAGACAGATTGGGTGGATTATAAGAGAAAAAAATAGGTTGACTTATGGTATATATATACATCCCTTTTATTATCTAACAAGCCATTCTTGGGTGTTCATCTCCATAGGTTTGATATACATTTGCAGAAAATGAAACCTTCAGTAATGGTTTTTGTATACCCATGGATATACATAAAGAATAAACAAAGACAAGTATTGTAACAGAAACATGTGTACTAATGGTGCATGTGTTCTGGTTAAAACATTTGGAAGTGTTTGAGCAGCCTGCTGTGTACATTTTGCTTCTTCCAAAGCTCTGTTTTCTATCACTGTTACTGGTTGTATTGTGTTTTACAGCTTGTTTGAGTCTTTCTTCATGTTCAGCTCTGTTTGTGGTGCCGTCATTTTGGTGTGACAGCCAGAATTAGAATCTTTATTCAAGCTGGTTTAAACTCAAGAGACCCAGGGTTTTTTCTTGAGAGACTATTCCAATTACTTTAATAGCTTTGTATTAATGTTTACAGAGTATTTATCATCAGTCCATTAATCACTAATATTTATTTCAATTTACTTATTTTGTTTTTGTTCAATAATCCAGCAGGTCTGGATATACTTGGGAGTTGCTTGACCAGTGTCTGTGTCTGTCCAATTGCAGAAAGATCTGTGTGCACTGCAAGTGTCGGCGTGAAGAGCATGCAGTGACAGTCATGCCGGTGGAAATGGAGAAGACGGTCACCAAGCTGATGTACGACTTCCAGAGGAACTCAACCTCGGACGACGACTCAGGCTGTGCCCTGGAGGAGTATGCCTGGGTGCCGCTGGGACTCAAACCTGAACAGGTTTCTGCACGTCTCCACTTGTTTTGATACGGACTATGCAGCATAAACACTCGAAGGCATTGAAGCTACACACTGTTGTTTTTAGAGTGTATTTGTTGCTTTAAGTATGTGTGGCTACATTCCTAACAAAGTTTGAATTGTTATGACTAAAGTACAGTGATGGGCTATACAGGTACATCCATATAAGTCATTATTGAAAAGAACAGTTCAAAAAGTGAAACTCATACACAGAGCCATGTTTTTTGAGCATTTATTTCATTTCATAAAAATTTTTTATAAAACAGAAGATATACATAAGGGTATTCAAATGCAAATATTAAAGGGCCACAAAGAAAATTTTCAATGAATCAAAGGTCCGTTTATTAGAGTCAAGCCACACAGCATAAAATAGTCATATTCAAAATAACTTAACCATCTCAGGAATTTAACAAATAACATAAGTGGTCAAATAAAATAGAAATAGAAAGTCCCTTTCAGTTTAACCAAAAGAGTCAACCCCAGAATTCTTTGGTAATCAAAGATGTCAAGATCTCAGGAATCAAAATGCAATGAAAAACGTTTTTACATCTCGTACCACTCTGGCTGACCTCTCTGTTGCTTTTTGTTTGTCGGATGTAACAAGAATCCTTTTCAAAATGCCTATGCTTGCTCTCATTATGCTATTTCAAACGGGAAACCTTTATCATACCTATGGTCTCCTGGCAGATTAAGCCCATCGGTCTTTTACTGGTTGCAGAAACACATTATTGGGGAGGACTGCTGACTTAGCAGTTATCCAGCAGACAGTCATTGAAACCCTCCACAAGGAGGATAAGCCACAAATGGTCATTGCTGAGGAAACTTGCTTTCCAGTGCTGTATGTGAGCATTTTAATGGAAAGTTGGGTGGAAGGAAAAATATTGCACAAGCAGCAGGGGTAGCTGCAACCTTGAGAGCATTATGAAGCAAACCACAATCATGAATTCGGCAGAGATTCAAAACGTGTAGACTCCAGCTGGAGTTGGTGCTTCAGGGGCCACCACACATACGTATTTAGTATACTTTTCATGTGTTAAGCCTCCCGACTCCACTCTAAACCAGAGATAATATCAGAAACATCTTACTACGGCTAAGGAGAAAAACAACTGGACATTTGCTCACTGGTACAATGTAATTTTTTCAGATGAAAGTAAATGTTGCATTTTGTTTTAGAAATCAAGGTCCCAGAGTCTGGAGGAAGAGTGGAGAGCCATATAGTCCAAGTTGTTTAAGGGTCTCATGTGAAGTTGGTGTTGGTCCATTGTGTTTTACCAAGTGCAAAGTCAGCCAAGCCAGCTACCAGGATATTTTAGGGCACTGCTTTTCACTTCTGACGAGCTTTGTGGACATGCTGCAACATGGGCTTCCTTGGCATCTCAGCAGAACCGCAGGCTGATCGTCTTGATGCAATGCAGCATTGATGCAGTAATTCATGCAAAAGGAGGCCAGACCCAGTATTGAGTGTATATATTGTATAGTAAATTGACCTTTCAGTAGGCCTAAAAAGATCCTGTTATATGATTTTATCATTAGTGTTGAGTTTTTATTAGCTCTGGGCCATAATCATCAAAAGTAACAGAAAGTACTTGATATTAATTTATACCACATGGAGTAATAAATGAGATTCACTTTTTAAAATGAATTACTGAAAATTCATTTTGCAAAGTTTTAATTTTGTTTAAAGGTACCTGTGGTTTGACTTTAGCGATTGTAAATGTATTCATAAACAAAGGGTTTTTGCAGACATGAGTATGGTAAAACTCCTGTTAGTTAAAAGACTGACTGAGCAGGATTCAACTAAAATCCCCAGCACACTAAGAGGTAAAACCACAGCGTGGAAGTTGTACATGTTTGCTTAATAGCTCGTCCGTTGAGCTGACACATCGCCTTCACCGGGCTAACGGATAACAAAAGATCACATATCTCCAGCCCTTAAAATAATCTCCTTATTGTTTCTGCTACCAAACATGTTTACAGGAGTTTTCTTGGCCCTCGTAAGCACTTGAGTCAAGCCTGCACAGCACATTAAACAGTTTTATGCACGTAGAAGAAAATCCTCTTTTACAATGCTCCACTGAGCCAGAGGTGTTCACATGTGGGAGGGTCTCTGGTTCAATTGGACAATAGAGGCGTTTATTGAAGCTGGTTTCATTTCATTGAAGAGCTGAGTCAATATGCTGCTGGCACAGGCCCTAGTTTTCACCTGAGAGGAGCTATTTTTTTTATTTCTGCCTAGGGTCACACTTATAAACCCAGACTCAGCATGGTAGATCTTTGAAAGAAATGGCACAATAATTGACAAAAATGACTTAGAGATTTTCAAATTTTTTTTTTGGTCTTAATATAATTTTAAAATGTGTAAAAGTTTTAATTTATAATTTTCAGTGATGCACAGATGTGTCCCACGTTAATGCAATCTCTGAAATGTTGAGGCTTTTAGGCTGTGAAAACTTGTTTAGCAACCTTTTGCATAGGACCAAATCTAAACAAAAAGCTAAAGCTTTGGATCTAAATGGTGGGTTTTAAATTTCCACTCTGGGAGCCAGAGCTCGTTATTAGTCTGCTTTTGAGCTGGCAGTGGTGTCCTCTCTGTGTAATGAGAGATTTCTACTCAGCTGTACAGCAGTCAAGTACGTGGATCTGAGGGATTTCGAAGGATAACTCTGCACTCGTGTGGGACTTCATTTGTCCTCAAAAGTGTGTTTACAGGTATCCTTCTTAAATCTTATTGATGCACTTAACTAGCACTTTACAGAAATGCAAGCTGAGCAAAGTAATCTCCACCGAATGGAGATGCTATTAAGTGTTTTTGTCGTGTTTCAGAGCTGCAGTGTGAGAAGGGCCTGTGTTTAAAACAAAACTACTAGATGTTGCCAAGTTACGGTTCAACAAGGGCAGGAATGTAATTCTGCAGAGTCCTCATAGGGGCATTTTCCGTTTTTCATCATCATGTAAGAGCTTCAGTCTAACACAGAACCTCTGCTCAGCAGTTACGGCAATCTGATTTTAATTTTCTGTCCAGCCTGACGTATGTGCTTTCAACCCTCTAACACTGGATATTTGTACAGAACTTTGGCTTCAGGTAATGAAATGTAAACTAGCTGCCGGGTCTGGACCCATGGCTTTAAAATGGATTTAAAACAGAGAGAGAAGCGAGGGTAGATTGACCTGTTTCCTAAGTAAACCTGAGCACAATTAAAACAATTCCAGGCCAGGATGGGGGAGCAATAAAACTGTCAGCTGTTGACCTGATCACTGATCTTTGAACAATTGTGGCTCCTCCCATTTGCATCACTAATATTTTTAACAACTAGTGCAAGCATTGCAAAAACATTTGCGACAGATATTTATGTCCCCTCCATTGGATGGATAGTGGATGGAAGGTTTTATGAGCAAATATTTTGAAAGTTCATGGCATTCCCATCAGTCTAAGAGCATCTATTGTCTTGTGACTTATGACCTTTTTATGGCTGCATGTGTTTTGCCTCATTCCTTCCCTCTAAGAAAATGCAAAGTGAAGGATTGTGGAAATTGTAGCTAATGTTCAGGGCAGTCATGCTAACTATTAAGTAGTCCAGCCAGTTTTTCCTATGCAATGTGCACTGCTGAAGATAATCACAGTGTTGTTCACCAAAAATGAAGAACAAATGGCTAATTATCTCAGTGGAGCTGCACAGAATGTATATTGCATTCAGTACTTGGTATTTAAAAGTAACTGCTGCACACTAGCATTGTCCACTTACACATGAAGCTTTGCAATGCACAAACACCACTGGCTATATGGTGAGATCTTTCAAGAGAGAGTTCAGGGTTTTTAATGTGAGGTTCTGTTAAAAGGGTATAAGCAGTTAAAATCTTATCTGCATAAGATAACTCTCTTTGTTTCTCAATAGTATACATCCAGATTTGTAGTATATAGTATAACTATGTTCTATCTATAACATTTAAGTATTTTCATTTTAATACATAAATTCAAGCTAAAACATAGAATAAACGCCCAATAATATTTGCAGTAATATTCAAAGGTATATTATGCAGAACATTATACCTGTTTTGCCTTTCTGTATAGAGTAATGATGGGAGTTTAACCAGTTTATATTAGCTGGTCATTCAGTCAGGCTCAGGTAGTTAACCTGTAGTACCCTGCTTAGCAGACACGCTGGTATTCAGACATGCACCTCTTTAGTTTCCACCCCATGACTTTCTTTTGCCACAAACTGCCAAATATGTGGTTCCTGTATCCGAGGGGGAAAATGGTAGTAGCCTTTTTATTGCCTGCTGGCCAGTAGAGCACCTTAACGGGTGTCTGTGTATGGGGGGTGGAGGGGTAGGGGTGGGGGAACTGACTATTCCCCTAGCAGTAGATCTGTTTTTGCTCATCTTTCAGGTTTTCGCCTGAATGAAACCAAATTTTACTCAATCATCTACAAGGTTTCACTTCTGCCACGAAAACCCAACTTTTCTCACCGCTGGTTGCTGTGCCGAGTTGTGCTTTCTAACCACCGCTGTATCATATCCACGTCCACTAACCACTGCACAGAGTATTGCTGAAGGAATGCCAGAGCTGCTTCCTGAATGTGTTGGGCTGTTAACAGCAATAGAAACCAGCTGTGAGAAGCGATCTCTCCTGTCACCCTTTTCCAAAGTCCTACCATTAGCTAGGGAAAACACTCCTTTCAGTACAGTTTAAATGTCGGCCCTGTCTTGAGCTTTGTCTGCTTTTGATTATAGTTATTATCACAAGCTGCTTCTCTTGAGTTTCACTGTCTTTCTACATGTCTGCATGTGTGTATCTTTCTTTTGATCTTGCCCGCGGGGCAGCGAGCCTTTCACCTCCAGATTCTAACCCTACTGTTGTTGGAGGCATGTTTTGTAATTTATCATCAGCTCTACATGTGTGTGTGTAGGTGTACAGTATATGCTAGACTCCAGTTGGTCTTTCACGGACTATATTCCAGCAAACACAAGGAAAAGCCAACCAAAGCATAGCAGGAGGAATTGGGTTACACCCGAACAGAGATCTGTAAAATCAACCCAACCCCGAACACAATTTCAAAAGGCTGTGGCTACCGCTGATCAGGATTTTTAATGCCCCAGCTTTACAGTTCAACTTGAAGATGTGTTTTTAAAGCATTATGGTTATTTTGAGCCCTGGTTCACTAACTCCTGTCTGCAGGATTCAGGTTAACCTGTTTTTGTGAAGCAGAGTTGGAGCTTTCAGCCTGTCTTTGCCAATAACACCAAGTCAGTAAATCCATTCAGGAGACCAGCAGGTCATTGAGACAGACATGACCCAGTCAGCAAGTATCAATCACAGATTCTATGGAGGACATCAGCTCTGATATGGTTTTGCCTTTCGTTTAATGACGCACTTTCATTACCTTTTAACATTTGAATCCTTGTAACAAATTCCTTCTCCCCTTTCTTCTCTCTTTTTGGCCAATGTCTTTAAATCTTCCTTTAAAAACCCTGCAGGTTTGCTCCTCCCCCTTCGCTGACCTCTGTTATACCCCAGTCCTGCAGATATAGTGCAATAAAAAAGGGACTGTGATAAATAACATGGAGATGACAACCATTGTCTGCTGTGGAAATGTGGGGAATGTAATTCAGAACTATCCAGATTAACATTAATCTGCTCCAGCACGTGTGCACACACACTATGTTCAGTTAGGTTAATCACTGCTTTGGCAATAAGTGTGTGTGTGTGTGTGTGTGTGTGTGCGAGTGAGAGAGAGTGCACCTTTGACAGGTCAGTGATACATTCCCATGTCAATGTGAGAGATTGAGGAGTGGGGTTCCATTAAGTCTCTCTATGGTGGACCATAAATCAAAGTGATTTTTAACTGTGTGTAGGCTTCTGTGTGACGTTGGCTTGTAGGGGTAAAACCTATCTCCAAAGTTTTACCTTTTCAGCATTGAAGTTATTTTAATTTTAATAATAATTCACCCAGTTTGTGCAATAATTAATTAATATTTTTAAATCCAAAGTGGGCTAATTTCCCCTTAATCAGCACTGAGTAATTATCACAGGTCAAATACTAAAAATGAGCATATTTTTATCTTTCGCAATTCAACAATTTCCCAATGAACGTGCAGGCCAAATATAAAAGAAAATCTGACATCAGCATTGGCCAGGAAAAAGCCTGATTAATGCATTTAATAAAATAAAATTTTTCTAAGACAAATTTACTAAGAAATTGAGATTTATTTGGCCAGAGTATAGAATCTGCCAATTTTCCCTTGATCACTTCTGATCGGTGATTGGCAGGTCACATATTGAAAAATATTTTTTTATCCCCTGGTCATTACATAAATCTGTCAGAACCAAGAACTCACATCATTTTTAGTCTATAAACACATCAAACAACCCCATGTTAATTATTAATTTTCTGTTTGATTTAAGACTACTACCTCTATCAAAGAACGTGCAGCACATTTCTCCCGTTTATGATCTAAGCCTTAGAAAAATATCAGAATTGGTCAAAATTTTAATCAGCAGGTCAAATTTTAAAGAAAACTGTAAATCCGGCTATAAAGCCAGATCGGTTCATATCTGTTTAGCGTCTTTAATCATCTTACAGGCAAATATCTTAGGACCAACTAATTTGCCAGTGATCAGAAACGGTGATCAGCAAGTTAGGTCCCAACATTTCCTGCTCAATCGACAAGTCTCACCTTAAAGAAAATCGTTATTGCTCAGGAAAAGCCTGATCACTGGATCTCTGCTTGCAATTATAAAAGGAACATTTGTAACAATATTACAGATGCACCAATTAGTGGCAAAAGAACGGGATTGGCCAATTTTGATCAGCTCTGATCGATATTTGTCATCAACAAACTTTAACCAAATTTAATTTGATGCAGTTTTTTTTTGTTGTCAAAATCTGATAAAAGTTAGGCACGTTTGCTTCAATGTAAAAATGGGATAAAACTGTGCATACTGTTTTTCTGTTGCAATAAACCCCACAACCTTCATGTGTGGTGTTTACCTTTTTTAAGTCTAGCCAGCACATTTTTGCTCATTTATTTAAATAAGCAGGTCAGACCTAAAAAAAACAAAATGCAAATCGGTATATGGCAGTAAAAGCCTAATCTGTGCGTCGGTGCTTTTATTAGTAAATAGATAATTTTTGACTATTCTACAGACAACATGACTAAATAGAAAATAACACCTTATGCTACAGAAGGCTAAAATGTTTACAGAACGAATATTAATCAAAGGTCGAGCTCAAAGTGAAAATATTTAGCCCTACGTGTCATTATTTGGTGTTTCTCAGATAGTTGACCTGCTGCAGAAGCATTATGATTTTCCATCCGTCTCATCCTCTGTGTGTCGTCTGCAGGTTCATCACTACTACAGCTCACTGCCTGAGGACAAGGTGCCCTACGTGAACAGCCCAGGAGAGAAATACCGCATCAAACAGCTGCTCTATCAGCTTCCACCCCACGACAATGAAGTGAGAGTCCACACCGTCCCGCCCGTCCTCCCCCACCTCCATCCATCCATCCATCTACTCCTCCCTCCCCCACCTTTTCTGCTTCAGGCCATTATAGAGATAAGAGGGGAACAGAGGGGAGACAGGCAGGAGAAATGGGGGGCTGTCTTGTTAATGGACGTGAATGAGATGGAGCGATGTTTGTAGCCACTTATTAGGATTTGTTACATTAATAAATCATTATCACGAGCCGTCCTGAGAGTGAGCTCCTTAAAAGATTGGCACGCTCGGCCTTAATTGCTTCATTTTTTTCACAAGTTTTAGCTTTATGTCCTTGTTTCGAAGTTGCAGGTGATCCTGTCTAATAATCTGACAGACAAAATAAATAAACTTGTTTTTAAATGCTCAAAAATCTTCAATGGTCTGTGATCTCAGAGGAATAAAATGTATCAGTTATGGTTCCTTCACCTTCTTTAGACAGATCTTCTATCAGTCTACACCAGTGGAAAGCTAAGAGCTTGTGAGAACCTCCTACCCGCCACCCCCTTTCCGCTGATTTCAGAGAATTAAAACGACTCACACTAGGTTTCGGTCATTTGTGCAGCTGTTTTAATCTGTTTTTCCAGGCTGTGACAATGAAATGAAACCCTGTTTACCGAGTTATGTTAGTTCACATCGATCTCCGAATATTGGCTGAACTGGGGTTAGTTGTCAACACACCAACAGCTACACTGAGACAAGTTCATGTCTGCAGTATGCATTTCACAAAGGAGGATTGTATTGAGAGAAAGAGAGAATAAAACACCTATCGCCGATCATGATTTCATTCCATGATCTACACACGTTCTTTACTCCTCATGATCAACTGAACGCTTCAAACACACAATTGGGGGGATGAAGTGGACCCACCAATATTGGACCCCTACCTGTGGAGGTTGTATTAATAATAGATTAGCAACTTTTAATTAAAACATCCAGCTTATTTTTCAAGATGGTCAGAATCACGTACTAACAATTTAAGTGTTATTATAACTAGGACTTTAACGTGTTGTGTTATTCTTCTTCTATCAACCTTGAGCTCCACAGAGCAGCATCCCATGTCAGTATGCTGATCATTTGATGTGTTATGTTTGTGTCCAGGTACGATACTGCAACAGCCTGGACGACGAGGAGAAGCGAGAACTCAAACTCTTCAGCAACCAGAGGAAGCGGGAGAACCTGGGCCGCGGAAACGTGCGTCCGTTCCCAGTGACGATGATGGGGGCCATCTGCGAACAGGTAGCTCATTTAAAAACCCTCAAAGACATAATTGGTGACCATGAGCCATATTTTCACTTCTAAATGGCGTGATGGGATGAGAGTGAGCATGACACGGTCAAAGATGTGTCATGTGGGCCGTAGAAGGAAAGTTATGAATCATGCAACTTACATATGGAACACTCTGCTGGCATGTCAGCCCCTGTGATGTATAGGACAGCTGCTTCATGTTGACATGTGAAGGGCAGAGACGCAACATTCGCCTGGGTTTTCCAACAACACCCTGACCTTTTCTGTCTCACCTTGGAGTCTTCCAATGTAGAGCTTGCTGCCGATGCATGTCTACATTTGTCTCTCTGGCATGCTGGCTGTCATACTGTATTCTTTTGATTTACAAACATAGCACGCCGTTCTGTCTTTGAGAGCTAGGTCAGTGTTAAAACATCCATGTTATTTCTCACTTTTATCCAGTGTGTTGTAAATTGGTCAATATATCACTTGCATGTTCTCCTTTAGCATCCTTATGGGACTTGTGAGTGTAATGGAGCATTCCTTTAACAACAAAGCTGCACAGTTCGGCATCGGCTGTGTGAAGAACAGGCTGAACTGGAGTGGAATGGAATGGGTCCCAGTATGCATGCAGCTGCTTTACAACATGTGGCTCTTGTCCAATTAGCTTGCACAAATAAAACTATGTGTCCAGTAAAAGTCAATTGAATATCATCAGGTATATATTGATTTGAATCATCCCTCCTTTGGCCTCTCTGCAGCAGCAGGTTTTGCTGCAGCTTACAGTGCTGTGGAAAATGATTTGCCCTCTTACAGATTTAGAGCCAGTCAGCGGTGGGCTTGCTGGTACGCTTTGGATCATTTTACTGCTGCTTAATCCAAATGTGTTTGGGCTTAAGGTCACAAACTGATGGTCAGACATTCACCTTCAGGATTTTCTGCAAGAGAGGAGAATTTATACTTCCATCAATTACGTCAAGTCATCAAGTTTCTAAAACAGCAAAATAACTTTAAAGCATCACATTACCACCGTCATGTTTTTACTGTCAGTATAATGTTCTATACTGGAATGCAAGTTTTACATCAGATGTAACAGGATGGACACATTCTAATTTTGTTTAATCAGTTCAGATTATTTTCCCAGGATTCTTGGTGATCATCAAGATGTTTTTGGCAATTGTGAGATGGTCTTTGTGTTCTTTTGGTAAGCAATGGTTTTCACCTTGAAATTCTGCCTTGAACACTGACCTTAACTGAGGCCAGTGAGGCCTGCTGTGCTGTATTTGTTGTTCTGGGTTCATTTGTGAGCTCCTAGATGAGTTGTCAACACGCTCTTGGAGTAATTTCACTCCCCCTGTTAACCCTGTTCCGTGTTTTCTTCATTTGTGGATTATGGTTTCAGTTTGGTTCTCTGTTGGCCCAAAGCTTTAGAAATGGCTTTGTTATTTTAGCCAGACTGATAGATGGCAGGGACTTTGTTTATTATCTGTTCTTGAATTTCTTTTGGTTATTCTGATATTCTGATATGTCTTAGCCTACTTCATGTTGTCAGACAGGCTCTATTTAAATGTTTTCTTTATTCTTTATTCACAGCCACAGAACCAAGATGGTTTTGATTTTGTTTTTTTCCCCTTTTAATACATGGAATAATCAGCTACAACTGCATTTTGTATAACTCAGGTGATCTTGGTGTCAAATTGAAATTCACATGATATTCTGAAACACATATGCATGACTAAAAAGCAAAAACAACAGAAATCTGTAAGGGGGCAAATATGATCTTCACAGCACTGCAAATAACCTGATTGCACCGTAAACCTCAGCCCATTCTTGCCCGCTCCCCTTAATCTAATTGCCATTCCCGACATCGGCCTTGTCACTGTAAAACTACGATATTTCTGTTTCTGCTTCTCTTCACTAAAGCCTCATTCTCCTCTTTTTTTTTTATCCTGACACATATCTTTTCATTTTATTCCACTGAGGTCAACTCATAGCTTCTCAGTTCTCTTCATGGACTTCCAGGCACACAAATAAACTAAATTATTCCACAAACAGAAGCAGTAACAGTTTTATAAATTTGATTAGAATCTCTTTTAATGCTGATTAATTCTAGATGACACAACAGCCTTTAACTAGATGGTTATTTCTCAGTTGTTGGACTGTTTTGTTGATCAGTCATTCTCAAGTTTTTGGCAATATTAAACAGAATCCTTTTGGGTTTTTTTACTAGAAAAAATTTATTTTTATTTAACATTTAAAAAGCCTGTTGTAAAGATTGATGCAATGTTGCAATTCTAGTGTTAACGAGAAACGTAATGAATTGAAATCCAACCTTAGGTGTGTAAAAGCACTACAGATCCCACAGCATCATTACTAAAATGAAGTCAAAATGGAAATGTTTGTAGAACCATCTTTATTTGCAATCATTAACACTTGCCCTAGTAGTTATTTTCTGTCTGACTGTCAGTCTCTTACATCGTTGTGGAGAGGTTTTGGTCCATTTTTCTTTTTAAAGTTGCTTAATGTAATTGTGGCTAACAAGCATTTGTTTCTGCACGGCTCCTTTAAGGTCCCACATTTCCATCAGGTTGAGGTCTGGACTTACACTGATCCATTGCAACAAGTACCTTCCTTTTCAGCCATTCTGCCTTAGATTTACTGCAGTGTGAGCTGTCAAACCGATGGCCTCCCTTTTGAATATAGATGTTTTTACAGAACAGTTCATGGTTGACACAAATACTGCAAGGTGTCCAGATCCTGCGCACAGGGTTAGGATTAGAGTTAGGGTTTAGTTTTCACTAAATGTTGCAATGTGTACTATGTAAAATCATCTCCACTCTGATCTCATCTATACAAAGGACATGGTTTTCAAAGTCGACTACTTCATTCAGTCCTGCTGCAACATTCCTTTGAGAAAGAAGAGCCCTTATCGTGGCAGCCTTACCAAACAAGCCATTTGTTCCATCAAGTTTTAACTTTACTGCCATTAACTTTAACTTTATTATGCTAATGTTAATGTTAATGAATTTTTACAGGACCCTTGAACGTGGCATGTGTCTGACCTAGTTGTAAATTTCCCGGGACGATCACTTCAGGGAGGACTGGTAGTGGTCTTAAATGATTTCCACTTCAGAATGATATATCTCTCTGTAGAGTGATTAATATCAAATTTACAGTTCGCTTTTCAAAAGTTTTTGCTGATGTCTCTCCACCTTGACATGAGGTTAACATAGACCTGAATTCTCCAGACCACCGAAACATTTGCTTTGACAGAGATGATGATCACACTTGCTGATGATCATTCTATTATATTTGATTTGCAGCACCTGGCTGCTACGTTTCTTCTTAAATCCTATAGAAGCAGCAGGGATGGACTGACTTTTTCCTAATATTGTACTGGAAGTCATGCTGGGTTACACATGGAAGAATAAAGTTACAAGCTGTTTTTGTTCTTCTCTTCCCAGTGTGGAGGCCAGATAAATGGTGGCGACATCGCTGTGTTTGCCTCCCGGGCTGGCCACAGCGTCTGTTGGCACCCTGCCTGCTTCGTGTGCAGCACGTGCAAGGAGCTGTTGGTGGACCTCATCTACTTCTACCAGGACGGGAAGATCTACTGCGGCCGGCACCACGCTGAGAGACTGAAGCCGCGCTGCACGGCCTGCGACGAGGTGTGTAGACACAACATGCCTACAGACAGATTACTGTTTATAAATAACTACAGATGTAACAGTGTCCGAAAGCCTATTTATAAAGCATTTACACACATGGAGAGCTTTAAGCAGCTGTCACATGATGCTAACAGGCTTTCTTGTTTAATGAGGTCAGCTTCTAGTAGGCTGATCTCCTAAACATTAACACTAAATTACTTAATGTGCAAATGGGAACAGGGACACAGAAGCACTTAAGAGGCACCCTGACAGTTTTAACAGCAGTTCAATTAAAAGCAAATGTGCCACCTAGATTGCACCAAGTCCCACTCACATTAGCCTCCCACTCAAGTCAGACACAAAGAGGAGGATCTCAGAGTGTGAAGCAGCTGAAGTAAAGTGGAGCATTTAGAGGAGGATGAATTGGGAGGCAAACAAAGTAACCATCACCTCTCTTATCTCTCCTTCCTCAGATCATCTTTGCAGATGAATGCACCGAGGCGGAGGGCCGGCACTGGCACATGAAGCACTTCTGCTGCTTCGAGTGTGAGACGGTGCTGGGGGGCCAGCGGTACATCATGAAGGAGGGACGGCCCTACTGCTGCTCCTGCTTCGAGTCTCTCTACGCTGAGTACTGTGACTCCTGTGGAGAGCACATTGGTATGCTGATATTGGACAGATTTTAAGAACTGCTTAATTGAACAGTGTCCACCATAGGGAGGCATTTGAGGCAAATTGTGCTGTGATGGTGGGGTACGAGGACTGGGTGGAAAAGGAATGAGAAACTAGCTGACATCAAAAGACATTCAAAATAGACTAAAGAAGCATAACTGGGAAGTGAAAGGACACTAAAATCTGAAAATGTGGGCTGCATTTTTACCCACACCCCCCAATGTCATCATCCCAAATAATTCAAATACTTTATGCCTCCATAAATTTCCTAATTAGTATACAGAGTCTACTGGCGTGTAAGTTTGTGTCAGTTACCGTTTTTTGAGAAATTTGTGAACTAAATGCATCCTTAAGACCAAGGAGCACATTCTGAAAGGCCAGGGAGAAAGTTGTAGAGTTCAAAGCAAATGTATGTGATAAAACATTATCTCAAGCTCTGAACATCTCACAGAGCACCATGCCTGGCCTTTCAGTTTCAGTTGGTGTGTACTTACACATACAGGTCTGGTAAGGAGAGGATTAAGAAGAGAAGCAGCCAAGAGGCCCATGGTTACTCTGGAGGAGCTGCAGAGATCCATAGCCTAGTTGGGAGAATCTGTCAATGGAAGATATTTAACTCTATTAATTTATGGAAGAGTGGCAAGAATAAAGGCATAAAGAAAGTCTCAACCTGCCTGTACTCACTATTTTTTTGTTGTTGCTAGAATCGATGTAGCAGAGGTCCAAATCTCTGAAATGCATAGTGTGGCCTTTTTTATAAGTGTTACTTTTAGGTGTTTTGGTGTGTGTAACATTTTGCAATAAATATTCTCTTTGTAAGACCGAGCTCCACTCGGACCAAATTTAAAAAGTAAAAAAAAAAGAGGGGATTTGCAACAACTAATTACACGCCGTTGTGATGAGGTGCACTCCAATGTTTTTGTCGTAACAAGCAGTTTGTGTGGACTGGAACTTCAAGCATAAACCAGTCCCATTTGTAGTTTACCCCAAACCCGGGAATCACCAAAAACATGGAAGAAAGTGATCATCTGATCAGATTAGACAAAGACTGAATTTTAGACCTCTATGCAAAACCCTGTTGCTAAGGAAAATTAACTGCACATCACCATCCTTTCTGTAAAAATAGAAGTGTCTACATTATTCTGTGGGGATGCTTTTCTGTAATAGAATAGGCAGGTCAGAGTGGACAGGAAACCTAGAAGAAAACCTGCTGGATGCTGCTAAAGACCTGAGACTGAGGTGGAGGTTCACGCTCCAGAAGGACATTGACCATAAACAGTCAGAGCTGCAATGGAATGGTCAAAGCAGAGTCATGTGTTAGAGTGACCTATTCAAAATCCAGATCTTAATCTAATTGAAAACCTGTGGCAAGAATTGAACATTGATGTTTTTCATCTAATCTGGAAGGACTTTGGCCTTTTTAATAGAAGCATGAGGAAAGGTCTCAGTATTGAGATTTACAAAGCTGGCATTGACAAATCTTAAACGTCTTGCAGCTGTAACTGCAGCAAAAGATAGATCTACAAATATGGTCTGCGTAAAAAGGCGCCAAACATTTTTTGAACATCATTTGTGAAAATCTCAAATGATATATTTTCTTATCTTATTTCACAGTGATGCACTATGTTGTCTGGTCTTTCACAAAATTACAATAAAATATATACAGAGTATGAATTTCTCAACAAGGCACTGTTTTTATGAAGGCACTTAAGAAGGCACTGTCCTCAAAGCTGTTTTTAAAGATGTGTGGCTGCAGTACTGTAAGCATTAATATGAATATCAGGTATCATAGGAGTGAATAAAGCCCATCTTTTTCATTTGGTTTATTTTATTATTTGCCAGGCAGAATGCTGTAAAGTATTTAACTAAAGAAGTACTGAACCACCAGAGGCTGCTGTACAACCAGATGGCAATCATTATCAACTAGCTTTATTTCTTTTCATTATCAACTAGCGTTATTTCTTTCCCCCCTCGACTGAAAACATTGTGAAAAAGTTGTGTTTATGCAGTTCTGGACAAGCTCTAAAATGAGTTTGCCACATAGCACTTTGGTTTCCACCTCTAATGCTATTTTCTCAGTCAGCAGACTAAAAATGTGCTGCTTTTCACATAAGACGGCATATTTAATCAAGCCATGTAACAGCCATTAAAGATCTCAAAATTTGTGGGTCTTTTTAACATATTTCAATGCGTTGGATTTTGCATAACCCTTTTTCTGTTTTTATTTTCCCTTCAGGAATTGATCAAGGCCAGATGACGTATGACGGGCAGCACTGGCACGCCACTGAGGGCTGTTTCTGTTGTGCCCGCTGTAAATGCTCTCTGCTTGGTCGACCTTTCCTGCCCAAACAGGGGCAAATCTTCTGCTCGCGCTCCTGCAGTCTGGGGGAAGAGCCCAACGGCTCTGATTCCTCTGATTCGGCCTTCCAAAGTGCTCGCTCCACACGGGAATCTAGACGCAGCACCAAAACATCAAAGAGCGACAGCGGCGTGCAGTCAGAGAGGTTTTCAGGCGAAGTGGACCCTCTGTCTTTACAAATGGATCTGCTTAGTCTTTCCAGCCAGACGCCCAGTTTGACCCGTGAGCCACCTTCCTGGCAGAACCAGGAGCAGATGGGTGACGGTTACAATTACGAGCCACAACCCGATCCAGCTACCGACCCCTCTCCTCTCCAGCTTCTCAACCAGTGTAACGTAAGGAGTTCCTATAACCCCACCTCCCCTGGACAGACTAATCAACAGCATGATCACCGGATCAATGAGAACGGTGGTTTAAAGCGGCCCCCCATCTCAGCGATGAAGGGCCAGTCTCTCAATGAGAGTTGGCTCCAGCAGGCAGCTCCAGAGGAGTACTGCCCACCCAAACTAAGGCCTCAAAAGAGCTTAACTGAAGTGCACCACAATGGCTTTTCCTCAGACAAACGCTCCATCAGTTTGCACGGGTTTCAGAGGGACAGAGATCGGGGGCCTCAGACAACTGCTCAGGTGGCAAGAAGCAGAAACCCCATTAATGCACTTAACTTCACAGAACAGCTGACCCCACTGGAGCAGACCCCAAGAGGTTCCATGGAGTCCTTGGCTTTGTCCAATGCTACCGGTGAGTTTGGAACCATTAACTGCTGTAAAAAATGATTTGCCCTCTAACAGATTACTCCTGTTTTTGCTTTTTTGTCACATTTAAATGTATAAAATGTATTAATTTTAACATCTAGCAAAGATAACCTGAGTAAATACAAAATGCAGTTTTTATATTACAATTGTATTAATGTACAAAGTACATTGAAGGTAAATTGCTGTCTAAGTAAACCCTTTTTTTTAAATATAATTGCCTCTTTGTTACATGAGTTGAGTGATTGACATCACTTTCACTTGCTAAACCCAGACCTGATTACTGACAGACCTGCAGCATCAAGAAATCATTTACATAGAACCTTTCTGACAACCTGAAGTAGGCTATAAGATCTCTTAAAGTAACATGTCCCAATCTAAAGAAAGAACAGATGAGAAACAAAGCCACTGACATTAGCAGTCTGGAAAGAATCATAAAGCCATTTTTAAAGCTGTGGGACTCCAATGAGGCATAGTTTGACACATTATTCATAAATGGAGAAAACATGAAACAGGGTCAACCCTTTCCTGAAGTGGCCATCCAATCAAAATTTCTCCCAAGAGAGCATCGACGACTCATCCAGGAGGCAATAAATAAACCCAGAACATCTAAAGCACTGCAGGTCTCAATTGCCTAAATTAAGGTCAGTGTTCATGAGTCAACAATAGGAAAGTGACTGGGCAAAAACCGCATCCATGGGTGAGTCCTAAGGTGCTGACAAAAAATGACAGAAAGGCACATCTCACATATTCCAAAAAATGTCTTGGTGACCACCACAACTTTTAGAAAAGTCTGTTGTGCATTCTATTATATCTCGAGCATCTGGAAACCAACGCAGCATGCCAGTTAATTAACATCATTCCTATAATCAAACGTGGTGGGGGTGGTGGTGTGATGGTCTGGGGCTGCTTTGGTGCTTCAGGATCTGGCTGACCTGTCGTAATTGATTGAACCGTTCTGCTCCCACCAAAAAATCTTAAAGGAGGATGTGTGGCCATCAGTTTGTGAGCTTAAGCTCAAATATACTTGAGTTTTGTAGCTGGAAAATTATCCATACTACACCAGGTAATCCATCTCTGAATGGCTCAAAACCAATTTAAATTGGGGGTCTGGAGTGGCCTAATCAAAGTCTTAATTTAAATCTGTCTGAGATGCAGAAAAACCTTCCAGTGTGGCTAAATAATACATTCTCCATAGAAGAGTGAGCCAAAATGTCTCCACAGCATGTAAAAAACCTCATTGTCAGATTTCGCAAATGCTTGATAGCAGCTGTTGCTACCCAGGGTAGCACAATCAGTTGGGTTAAGTCAAGCTGGCCCTTTTACATAGGGCCAGCTTGGTTTTGATACCCTTTTTCCCCTCAATTAAGCCAAATCATTACTTGAGAACTGCCTTTTGTTTTCACTCATTATCTTTTTTGACATAAAATTTGTTTTTATTTTATTATTAACATAACATCTGTTTAATGAACTCATAAACCTGTTACAAAAAGATGAAAAAAAGGATGAAATCTGTAAGGGGTAAAGATTTTTTACCTAACTTTATTTTGAGACTTCATGTGCATAGTATTTATTCAGTTCGAAAGGTCATTATGAGAAATACAATTCAAAGATAACAATTTATTCTACTCTGTTTACTTACAGGCAACTCGGCGGACGGTGGAGGAAAGCATCAGGATCAACTCTCTCGTTTCTCCATGCCCGACCTGAGCAAAGACTCTGGAATGAATGTTTCAGAGAAGAGCAACATGGACACCCTGAACTCATCCATGCAGTTTCGTAGCTCAGAGTCTATACACAGCCTCAAAACCAGCCAGTCCTACCTGGAAATAACCCCCCCCAGGTCTTCCCAGTACCAAATGCAGTATTGCGACCCTCCAGGAATGAGAGTTGGTGTAGGCATGACTCATTTACCTCCTGGCTTCACCTATCAGGAGGAGGAGAGGATGGTAAGCAGCGCTAATGCTGCACGCTTGCCACCAATCAGTGAATGCAGAGTAAGCGGTGTTGGTGGACGAGGGGCGAGCATCTGGACAGATGCTCCAGAAGACACCTCTCAAAAGCGTCGGCACCATCATCACCGCCAGCGAAGATCCCGCCGCTCTCGGTCTGAAAACGCTCTAAACCTGGTAGCTGATCGTAGAGCAAGACCCCAAGAAAGACCACAGCTGAATGTCAGAGAAGATTATGATCGATTCCCACCACCTAGGGGTGCTGGGGGCCAGTTTGGAGCTGGAGGACAGGGAAGATACCAGCCCCAGGCCTTCAGGCAGTGCCCCAGAACCACTTCAGACCTATGTTTGCAGAACCCTGCAGCTAACAGGCGCAGTGGATTGAGCCAGTACTCCTGGGACGAGTATTATGATGACGACTGGTGCTCCACCTGCTCTTCATCCTCCGAATCAGAGGATGAGGGTTACTTCCTGGGTGAGCCCATCCCCAGGCCCATCCAGCTGCGCTACATGAACAACCAGGAGATGGTCCACAAGTACAACAACACAGGAATGGGAGGACCCAACCGCAGCGGGCAGCTGCACACCCGCAAACGCAGAAAAAGCAAGAATTGCATTATCTCTTAACATCTGGACCTTTTCTACAGGACATTTGTTTTTGTTTAGCTTGAGTACGCTAACATCCTCCATAAGAAACAAAGAAATGTGTGTTTTTGAGTGCAAGTTATCAAATGGTTGAAAGTCAGTAATGAATTAAAGCTGGTAAACCATAAAAAGGCAATAATATTTGCATGGTTGTTCATTTTAATATTTCAGATTTTCTATGTGCAGTTTTGTCAGTGTTTATCAATAGCTGATGTGCAATTTCTCTTAAACATAATTTTCTTTCTTTGCTACAAAGAAGTACATAACTTAGTCTGTTTGGTACAGTTTTAAGTTTTCAGTCAGTGTGACCTAGACTTAGGACCTTCTGTTCTATTACAGTTAATAACTTGTACATTGATAAATGAATTATTAATTTCATCTAAATTAAAAAAAATGTAAATATGATTGTAAATGTGGGCCCATATTTTTATTTTTTGTAAGGATAGAATGAGGTAAATATCTAAAATGTAGAAGTAGAACATAACTAAAACAACTTATGCATGTGTTGTTTGGCTGACTTGGTGCTGCGTTTGGAATAAAGCAGTATTTCAGAGCATTGTGGATCAACAGCTGGTGTTTCTGTGTAAAAAAAAAAAAAAAAAAAAAAAGGAACAACACATAGGTGATAAAGTGTGCAGCTCTTTTTCTTTAACCCGTTGAATGCATATAATGACTGACTGTGAGGGGACTGATTAGAGTCATCCTCCACTGGGTTGTTAGCTGGTGGTGGGTGCAGCAGTCACAGTCATCACACTCTGTCCATTGTCCTCCTGACAAATTGAGAGATTGTTACATCAGCCTCACTGAGCCAACAAAATGCCAACTAAAGGTCTGGATGTTCAGATATTAAAACCAGGTAATGTCAGACATTCCTTTTCCCCTTAGAAGGGGTTTATTGGTTTGTTTTTGTTCAATGGCATGCTCATATAATAACTTTCATATCTGTCTGAGCTATATTTTTAGACCAGAGATGTCAAACTCCAGTCTACCCAGGCCAATGTGCTGCAACGTTTAGATGTGTGTCTGCTTGAACCCACCTCAATAAAATGATGCGGTTATTACCAGGATTCTGTGGACCAGAGAGACATCTGAAAGTTGCAGGGCTGTTTTAGACACTTACAAATGAAAATATGCTGCACACTAAAATAAAATCCTAGACTTTTTTTGTAGTCAAGTATCCCTATCAGAGATCGCCCAATCAGGATTATTTTTCTGCCCTATTACAGTCATTTAAGAATAGGCATTTGCTGACAAAACATCCTAATCTCAAAATTGGTTAAAATCAGTCATTTGCATATGCAATAGAATGACATGGTACATTTCACTAGTATTAACTCTGTCATGAATGATGTTCAGAATGGTGCATTTTTGGACATATTTTGTCTCGTTTTTGCTGGACAGACCTATGTTTTCAATTGTATATTTGTCTTGCCATGTATAGTCTTCAATAAACTTTCATTTGGTTTCTGCTAACTGTCTTCATGAGAAGCACGTGCTAGGCTATTGCTAATATATCCCCACTTTTATTATAGGACTTGATCATTCGGTCCGCAAGATCTTCAGTATGGACAAAACCTTTAGGACAAGTTGTTCTCCTGCTTCATAATGCTTCGCCTGAAGGTTGTAAAAGGTTTTAGCTGCCCTGTACATAGAGAGTCAGTGAAGAGCTAGTCAAATAAAATAGACAGGAAACTGAAGCGGCCAAAACAATACCATGTTGGCTGTGAATGTCACAGCCTCGTGAAGGGTGAATAACTAATGTTTTTAGGGAAAACCCAGATTTGTTGAATCAACAAAATGATGTTCATGATCTGGAATTCAGTTCTGCAACCTATAAACACAAAAACATGGCCTTATTAAAAAAAACATTGGCTGAGTTAATTGAAGTCATACAGCTGTCAGAAAATCAGCAGGTAATAAAACTAACTTAAGCTGGGGACATTCCTGGTCACAATGTAAATGTTAAAGTTATCGTTCTCTTTAATAACATTTCCAGTGTGTCCTCCTTAAGTCTTATCTACGTGTCTTATAAACTTCAACCTTTTCCTAATCAAGATTCTGTATTAGTCACAGTACAATGAATTATTTTTCTCATTGGGACTCTATTGTATACACCATGTAAAGCAAAGTCACTGGCTGTGAAAAAAACTGAGTTAATGAGTGTTGAGCAGCATTTTCTGTGAATTGTGTGTGTTCATGAATTGAATCATTAAAAAACAGAACTTTTTAACTCAAAGTTAAAAATATGTGCAGACAAAATTCAAGGAACATAATAGATAAGCCCAGTTAATGTTATTTGGTAAATGCAACTGATCTTGCAAGTAATGTAGTTTTCTCAGAATAACATGTGATTCAGGTAATGTGGTCCTGACTGAAACAGTTTACATGTTAGGTTTTCAGTGTGTGCTTCAAACAGGAATATAAAAACAAACATTTCTGTGTAGATGACTACCTAATGCGAAATGCAATGATGCTTTAAAGGTTCATAAAACAGTGTTTGCATAAACTGATATGATGTATTTGAGATTAGAGTCCTTTTTAGACAGATGAAGCCTGCTTTAGTATTGGCCCCCTTCAGATTAGTTGTTAACTTCAGCCTCCTGGTTGGAGTAAATGCTTTTAAAGTGATGAGAATGTGAACTGATTTAACTGGAGACATCTATATCACAAACGTATTTCCGTTGTGCTGGGTTACAAATTATATTTTTATACATGGTTCATAAACTGAAAATCAAAGGCACTCAAGTGTGTTGGAGAAAGAAACTGCTGTCTCCTGTTTAGGCTCACTGGGAGGTTGGAACTGGTCCCAGCCAGCACCGGGAGAGAGCCATGGCCCCCCCGATGGCCGGATCGCCAGACCTATGTGTCTGAGGTTTAACTATTGGCATATATTACCTGACAGGTTGTATTGCAAAGTGTTAAGCAGTGTCATACTGTAAATTGGATTGCTTCTGTAGTCCATGTGGAGAAGGGATTACTGTTGCTGGCTCCCATAATCCACACAGACCCGTCTACTGTACTTGGAGCAAGGTGTGTGAATGCCAGTCTGTTGATTCAAAGCACTGACGCATTCATGCTGTTGGAATAATTGGCACAAAAAGAGTGTTTACCTTACCTCAAGTGTGCTCAGGTTTTCATGTTTGCTCAGAAACATTTGGATGATCCCTAGATGTGGTTGGAAAACAAGCTAGATACAAAAGATTTAAAGGTTTAAACATATGAACCCCATTATGTTGGGCTGCTGATGGCCTGGTCTGTAAATTCAGACAGTTCCTAGTTTATAATCAGTCCTTAACTGGGAGTGCAGAGAGGACAAAATTGTCTGTTAAACACTTGCTTCCTTTACATCATCATCACTAACTCTCATTAGTTTCTTTATTAGTCCCTCACCAAAGTGTGTTTATGTGTGGAGTGTCTCCATGTGTTTAATTAAAAGCAAATGGAGGCAGCACAGCAAGGGTAGGGGGGGGGCACAGATTGCTGCCATATGCTCCTCAGACTGTGGCACATCCAAGGTGGAGAACGGTGGGCAGATAATCTGAGAGGTGCGTCTGGATGCTTCCAGTTGCCACAGTCGGGACTGCCGATGAATTACAGCCACGAAGGCCTCGGTACCGCCCCAGCACAAAGTCAGCTGATGCTTTCAGAATTACAGCCAAAAAAAGGATGCTGAATGACTATCAGTCAGACAGAGTAAGTTTATATATAGCAGTGTTCAAAATAATAGCAGTCCAACTAGACTAACCAAGTCAATCACTGTTTTCGAAATTATATTACCACATGGCAAATAATTCACTAGAGTCATAGAAAACCAAACGAACCAACATTCATTATATGTATGCCCCTGAGTCTGTAAATGACAAGCTTCTCAGTAGTTTGCTGGAAGTTTGACCCATTCCTCCTAACTGGTGTAACTGCTGCTTTGCTCACACACAGCCTTTAAGCCCTGCCTAGTCTAATCAATGGGACTTGAGATTTGGGCTTTCTGGTGGGCACTCCAGGACATTGACATGGTTGTTCTTAAGCCCCTCTGTAATTAAGTTGACTGTATTATTAGGTTCATTGTCTATCTGAAATACCCATTTGTGCCCAGGCTTTACCTTTCTGGCTGATGCATAGGGATGTTGCTTCAATATGTTCTGACATAGCCCTTTGGCCTATGTCAGAATAGGACTCTTTTTTTATTTCACTGGCCTTAACAGCTAAAACTTGTTATGCTGGTTTTTTTTAAGTATTCTCAGGCCATTTTTGTTGAGTTGCAAGGTATATTATATACAAATTAAAGGAAGAAAATATATTTTAGAAATGGCCTCCCTCATCATTCAGAAATTTAGCAAACCAAAAACAAGATAAGTTTATTCTTTTTTTTGTGGCACTAGAGGCCTGTATTTTTTGATAGTAGGTAGACAGGAGGGGGGAGGGGGGGTATTCGGCAAAGATCACTGGGTCCAGGACTCAAACCCAGGACAGCTGCACTGAGGACTATAGCCTGTGCACATGGTCGCGAGCTTAACCCCTACACCACCAGTGCCACGCCTAAGTTCAGTCTGATTTAATGTCAAAGATTTAGCTAAGTGGTGTACATGTAAAATGACATCCATATGACGTACACCCCAAAGCATCACACTCCCTTCCTTCTTCCCACAGTGCCAAGCCATGTCTTCCACATGTACAATCAGAACAAACATTTTGTTCAACAGCTTTTACTACAGCAGCTTTCTTTTGTTCTTCAGAGGTGTTTCTTGGTCAGTAAGTTCCAATGACAAAGGTCGTAGAGGAGATTCAATTGTGGAAAGGCCCTGCCAGCTAACCATCACAATCTGGCCCTACTCATCAGAATCTCTAAAATCACTCTGCAGACATACAGTATGTTTCTGCTTCCAGCTCATCAACTTAAAAGACAGAAATGTCACTTGCTGCAGTGTAAATGTGAATGTGAAGGTAGTGATCTGCTGTTTTCTTGAGTTGTTTCTGGAGAAACAGCTGCAATTTATAGGAAACCAAAATAGCTGGATTTAGTTATTTTAAAAGGAAGAATGCCAAATTGGAACTTATCAAACATGCACACAAGCAGCTTTTCTTTCAACAGCAGCGACTTACTGACTGGCCTCACTAAATATGAAGGCATGTGACCAGACCAAATAGGGCCTCACTGCGCCGTCTCCAACCACAGAACCATCATGTGTGTTCAATTACTGTGGCAAGAATGCACAAACACAGCAACTGTCAAGCCAGAAATCACCTTAACAAGGGTATATGTTGCAGTTTTTTAGTGTTTGCAACTTCAATGAGATATTTTTTCCCCTCTTTCATGGGGCGGTAATCCCCATATGCTGACAGTGTATTTTAACATGTCAGGTATAATCGCTCTGTAAGCCCCCAAGTCTGTGTAAAAAAGGTCAGGAGGGCAGAGCTTGATCTTCCTCTGCTCAGATTCCCCTCTGTTTCACCTCACTGTTTAAACCCACTGTCCTGTGTGATGGGCTTGCTGCTCTCCTGATATAGAAGTGTTAATATCCTGTGACAGCAACCCTGTTGTCCATCTGTCTCTCTTCTCTTCTTTTCTTTAAGCAGCTCTAAATTGTCCCAAGCAAATGATGAAAAGGACATAAAGTTGCGAACAGTTTAAATATAATATATGACATGTTGAGGCCTTAATTGGAGCTCATTGGAATCTACCACAGGGGTTCTGATTCAGCAATTATGTTAGAAATAGTTATCTATTTACCATGTTCACTCAGTCTGACAGGTGGCCCAGGGAAATGCCAGGTTTGTGTTGATCCACAGATCGAACAGCTCAACGGGCACCTCGCCATGGAGGAGAACTGCATGCTGGGCATCTTAACAGCAGACTGCCAGAAGGATCCATCTGGTTTAAGACGTCAGCCCCCACCACTTCTCCTCACTTCTTTGACTTTTTCAGCAAGCTCTGGTCTCAGGAGGGGCTCCATCTGTGTGGCACCTGTAGGTAATCACAACAGCTAATGAAGCCAAATGCAAGGCAGCATTGGTTGTAGAGATTTCATGAAGCACATTAATTAGATTTACAATGTGCCTTTTCTCAGATTTTCATCAGCCCCACTGTCTCTTTAGCAGAGATGATGGATGGACTAATTAGTTGTCCAGCTAATCATCATTATACCAAAGTGTTAGACAAATGCCTTTTACAAGAGTCTCTAATATCTATAAATGTTGACACACTATAAGCAAAAACTGACAGTTACAGTTCATTGCAGAAGTATTTATAATTTTAGGCTTTTTCACATTTGTCACATTATAATCACTAAAGTGATGCATATTTGTGAAGCAGAAGAAAAACGATACATGGTTTACAGACATTGCTTTACCAAATATAAATCTGATAAGTGCGGCATATGCTTGTACTCATCCGCACCGGGTCAATATTTCTTAAAACTACCTTTGGCATCAGTAAAAGCTACAGGTGTTTTGGGGTATTTTTCTCTCGATGGAGTGTCTGTGAACAGCAGGATTGCCACAATTCTTCAATTAGATTTAAGTCTGAACCTTCATTAGGCTTTTCTAACACATAAATATACTTTGATCTATACTATTCTGGTGTTGCTCTGGCAGTATGTTTTATGTTGACAGCATGAAGGCAAACCTCCGCCCCTCTCTCAAGTCTCCCGCTGCCTCTAACAGGTTCTCTAACCTGTATTTATCTTCATCCAATTCACCATCAACTCTGGACCAACTTCTCAGTCCCTGCTGAAGAAAAGCCTCCTCACAGCATGGTGCTCCCACCACCATGTTTCATGGTGTGTTCAAGGTGATAGGCTGTGATAGTTTCCCTCTAAGCTTTTTGCATGTTGGCCAAAAAATGTGATTAAGGTAATATGTGTCGAGAACACCTTCTTCCAGATGCTTGCTGTGTCCTCTTCTCGGCTCTTTGCAGACGTTAAACTGAGCTTCTCGTGTCTTTCTTTCAATAATGGGAACTTTGTGTTTGTCGACCCCATAAAATCCCTCATTAAAGTTTGTGGCAACATGTGAAAAAAGTGAATGGGTGTGAGAGCAAGTATAAAGCACAGCGTATGATGGGAAATTTCTCTAAACTAATCTTCAAATTAAGACAAAACAGATTGAAAAATGAGGTGACAGTTTTAAGCCAATCGGCTGCTGGCTTCTATTTGCAAGGATCTCCTGGTTTGTTCATGCTCTAAGGCCATCTTAGTGAAAGTCCAAGTATAAACTGGTTTCAGTGAGATTAGTTTAAATTGTTCTGCATTTGAATAAAGAAATAGCAGCCCTTAAATGTGTCATTGACAATTTTTTAGACATTTATGGGCTAAAATTCCCACACCAAAAATGACAATTTGTAACGTTTTCATTGTTTCTATGAAGGAGTTTGGGAAATCAAAAATTAAGGAAGCTAATAGAGAAAAACAAGACCGATGTTCAGTCATGATCTCTATCAAAAAATCATACAGAACCCATTAAGTATATTGTAAGTTGCTCCTGTTTCTTGTCTTCTCAAATGAAACTGTCTAGTCTTGCCACAGATTATGATGTGGATTTAGGTATGGATTTTGACTGGGTATTTCTAATACATGAATATGCTTTGATTTAAAAACAATTCCATTGTAGCTCTGACTATATGTTTAGAGTCCTCCTGCTGGAAGATAAACCTCTGACCCAGTTTCAAGTACTTTGCTGGTTTTCTTCCAGGTATTTGTGTTTTTCAATTCCTCCAACCAGATGTGAGCATTGTTTAGTATGAGAAAAAGCATTACAGCTGCCCGATGCTACCACCACCATGTTTAAGTGAGGGGAGAGTGTGTTAAGGATGATGTGCAGCATTGGTTTCCACCACTCACTGCATTTTGCAATAAGGCTTAGGCCAAAGAGTTCAAATTTGGCCTCATCTGACCAGAGCACTATCTTCCACATGTATACCCTACATGGCTTGTGTGATACTAAAGATGGAACCTCTTGTGGTTTTCTTCAATGGCTTTCCTCTTCCATAAAGGCCAGAGTTGTGGAGTCACGATTAATAGTTGTACTGTCTACAGATTCTCCTACCTGAGCTGTGAATCGCTGCAGCTCCTTCAGAGTTACCACTGGGATCACAACTGCTTCGCTGGTTAATGCCCAGCCTGTCAGTTAGGTGGATGGTCACATCACTTTGATTGAGCAGTGCTTAGTGAGATGTTTAAAGTTAAGGATATTGTTTTATCACTTACACGTGTTAGACACTTCTCTATAAATTTGTCTCTGACATGTTTGCTACTATCCGTGGTCTTTATGATGCTGGTTGTTCACCAGTACATATGCAGGCCACACTTGTCAGATTTGCATTTGTAAAAAAAAAAGTGACAATAATGTTTTGCTTCCCCTGAATACATTTTGAAAGCACTGTATGGTGTTATTCTCAAGTAATCTAATTAGGAAGGTATGTGTTTTTTTATTAATTATGACCACATTTCATGTGGACAGTGAACAACTCTGTGAAATACTCGAGCTTACTGAAATCATCCTTCACACTGAAGCCAGTTCTTGGTTTCAGAATGACCTGCTAAATTCCCCTGACATCTGCTCCTCTTTCTCTTCAACTCAAATCATCTTCAGACGCAGGGAGCATTCCAATCAGGAGTCCTTTTGTTGCAGCATGTGTGCTAAGTGACATCGTGTCATTTGAATATGAAATTTACATGCTCAGACAGAGGAGTGCACACGTGTAAGCTCATTTATTGGACAAATCAGCACAGAGATGCCTTTGTATTAAGCAGAGAATCCTTTAATCTCCTCCACTCTGTTTGCTCCACTCTGATTCTCAAAGTTGTCAGTGAGCTTTTGTGCATACAGGCAGAATAAAATAACTTTGGCTTTACTTTTCACTGAAGGAGGATTATCAAAAATAGAAAGTTGCTTTCTGAACTCTGCTACATCATATGTATGAAAACAACATTAAGAACAACACAAAATATATGTGTAAAACATATCTAATGTTCAATTAAAATCTTAAATTAAGAAATATTTGAACTTGCATTTATTTTCCTAACTGAGGCAACAGGCTAGAGAGTGAAAACATTTTGCTGACATCCTTATTGTTAGTAACGATTTAGATTTTTATCATAAAATCAGAAAACCCGATTGATGAAAACAGTTTTCAGTTGCATTGCTGTGCAAGTTTGGACACCCTGATGGATCTCAACAAGAGGGTAACAGCGCCATCTACCTTTAAATGACTGCACTGCCATTTTGTAAACCTAAGGGGCTGACTGATATTCAGACACCCTTTGAATGCAAGTTAGTAGCTGTGGAAAATGGCGAAACAACAGATAAAAGACAAATGGACAAAGACAACTGTAGAATTCATATTCAGTTTACTGTGAATGAGGGAGCAACTCACGCAAATGACATTCTTAGACTTACTCTATGAACATGACTTAAAATATGAAATTCAATTCATCCAGGCCCCCAAACACTGCAGGAATACATTTTCTTCATAGTTTATAAAAAAAAAAAAATCTGAAAGGTGTGATGTGCATTCTGTTTAACATAGCTGTACCGAAACTGAGAGAAGCAGTCAGGACGCTCATGACAACTCTGGAGGAGCTGCAAAGAGCTACAGTGCAGGAGCGGCAATCCATGACATAGTAAGAGAGTAATTGTTGTTAGGAAATTGACCACAATCCATGTAGGGAACATGTGGAAGAAAATGTTCTGTTCACATGAAACCAGAGTTAGAACACTCTGTGAGGTAGCAAACTAACACTGCACAACACCATTCCCACAATGAGACACAATGTACGTTATCCAGCAGGACATAGAGCTAATGCAACAATGCCATGGTTTAGATCGTATCATTTTTGTGTTAAAATCAACCAGTCAAAGTCCAGACCTAAATCCACATGAGAGTATGTGTTGTTCGCAGAAAATCTACATCCAGTCTGACTGAGCGTGTCCACAGAGAAAATGGGCAAAGATTTACAACCGGCATGTGCAAACCTGGCAGAGACATTTTGACTCAAGGTGGTTGAATGCAAATATATGCAGAAAATGCTACAAATATGAAATTGCACCATGAGCATTACATGCCAAGAAGAAGATATGGAAGAAAATGTGACCACCACCAAATTGGCCCTTAACCCCTGAGTTTCATCACATCACTGTGAAAAAGAAAAAAAACTGATAAAAAAAGTCATGTTATGTTGTAGTGAGTTTTTTCTGGGACAGTGCCCATTAATTTCATTCCTTGCAGGTGTCTGGCTAACACTGTGCAGAGTCCAAAGGCAACAGTGGATGATTTATTATCAGAAAAGTAGAGGCAGCAGAGTCCTGACCTTTCAGTGACAAACATATTGAAGACACAGATGCAGCTGTACCAGCTCAGCAAGCTGCACTGATCTGAAGGTCATTGATTAGAATATTATTTATTAGAATAATTACCATTAAACACATCTGTATCAGCATCAGATGTACAAGAATGGAGTTGCATTCAACAATCCATGAAAATATAACGATCTGACACAGAAAATGGATGAACATTTTTCTCCTTTCCAGAGTTGGAAAAGCAGGATGTAGTGCAAATTAATTCCTAAATACATCCTTCAAATCCTTCTTTAATGCTCCCAGAACAAAGCTCTGTGTAAGGTGTATTTTTTCTGTCATTGAAAGTGTCTCTCATGATCCCCTGGCTTACAACTTGGTCTCCACTTTCTCTTCCTCCAAGAAGGATTTCCCACAGACCGTAATGGCTTTAAACTCCTCTGAAATGTCCACCAGAGTCTTTCCTTTGGTCTCAGGCAGAAGGAAGAAAGTATAAAGGCTACCCATCAAGCACACACCAGCAAACAGCATAAAGCAGTACGAGCTGAGACCGTCCTGTGGGAGAACACGGACAGCACAGCATTTTGGTTAGATTCATGCTGAGCTTGTGACACTCATGTTGGTTTGTTTTTTTTGTGTTAATGTACACACAATAATGAATGGGAAGATTAGGCCCAGCACTGCGATCATGAACCAACGCTGCAGCCCCATGAGAACGAAAGCTGCAACACGATCAGACTGAATGAAGAGCTCGTTGCTGAGTGTTGCTGCAGCTGCCCCTGGAAGAGGAGACGAAACACAAATAGTGTTCACATCTTTTGTCAAGTTACAACAACAAACTTCAAGATATTTTATTGAGATTTTATTAGATAACCAGCACAAAGTAGTAAACAATTGCCACAAGAAAGGAAAATTATACATATATTTTTTCATTAAATCTAACAAGTGCTTATATTTTTATTCCGCCCCTGTCCTCCTGTACCCCCTAACTGAAATTCAGTGCAACCAATAACCTTTCAAAGTTTTCCAAAAGTGAATAGAGTCCACCTGTGTGTAGTTTAATCTCAGTATAAATCCAGCTGTTCTGTGAAATCCTCCAATGTTTGTTAGAGAACATTAGTGGACAAACAGCACCATGAAGACCAAAGAACCTTTCAGACAGACCAGGGAGAACACTGTGGAAAACTTTAAAGCAGTACTAGGTTTTGAACATTTTACAAAGCCCGGATCAATCCATCATCTGAAAATGGTGGTATCTGTAGCACAATTGCAACCCTACCAAGACATGGCCATCCACCTAAGAGACCCATGGTAACTCTTGAGGAGCTGTGGAGGTCCACGGTTCACGTGGAACAGTCTAAAAATAGCATTCATATACTTTTTGGCCTTTATGACCCACATTAGGAAAAAAGTGCTCTAGTCAGCTGGGACAAATTCTTAACCTTTTGACCAACATGTGTGGCGAAACACTAATTCTGCGCATCACCCTAAACACACAGTCCCCAAAGTGGAACATGGTGGTGGCACCATCATGATGTGATGAGGCTGTTCTTAAGCAGTGATAGGAAACATAAGAGTTGATGGGAAGATAGATGGCGCCTAGGACAGAGCAATGCTAGAAGTAATCTAGCTGGAGGCTGCAAAAGATTTTAAACTGGAGTGGAGGTTGACTTTCCCTAAAGGACAGTAAACAAACAGCCAGAGCTAAAATTGAATGGTTAAAATTACAACATCTTTGTGTCCGAAGTCGGATTGAGGATCTGTGGTAGGACGTGAAAATTAATGTTCACCGATGCTTTCCATCCAATCTGACTGATCTTGGGCTGTTTCTCTGAGAAGAATGGGCAAGATTTTCAGTCTCTACATGTGCAAAGCTGGTAGACACATACCTCAAGAAACGAGAAGATTCTGCAAAGCACTGACTCATGGGGGCTTAATACAAGTGCACATTGGAGTTTTCACATGTTTATTTGTTGTCATTTTTGACAACAATGCATTATTTTCCTTCCATTTAATAAAAAAACATAACCTTGTGTTGGTCTATCACATAAGGTCCAACTGAATACATACATCAAAGATTGTGGCTGTAACCGGACAAACAGTGAAACGTTAAAGGTGTATGAATATGTTTTGAGGCACTGTAGAATATACAGCTTTTCCTCAAATTAACTAAGAGCTAAATGTGTAGCTGTAAACCTCATACCAGGTCCTCCACAAAACGAGACGATGATGAGGAAGATTAGAGAAGCAGTAACATAGGGAACCCATCTTAAATCCTGCAGAAATAACAATTATTATGACACTCATAACAAGTTACTTACTTTTTATACTATTTTATATTTGCTTCAGAAAAAAGGGAGAAACAACGAGATAGTGATTAGCAGGTTTATTAATGAAAATTATCTATTTGGTGCTTGGACCCTGGAGGAGGACATGTAGTCTGAGGATGACGTGAGCTAGATAGGCCATTTTAGGATTAGGATTAGGTACGTCTTCCCCCCCAGGAATCCGATCCTGGTGGTGGAGTGGCCTGAAGAAGTTGTAAGGAATATGGGAGCCAAATGGTGGAATAGGGGAGGAGGAGGGTCAAAGCTCAGCAACGAGCAGCGTTTTCCATGATGAATGTCTTGAAATATAATGTCTTGGGAGATGATTGGACGAGGGGAAGAGTGGGCCCGTCTCTGATTGGAGCGTTATGGAGGAATAACCAGGCGGAGCGGAGGCGGTGAAGGTAAGTCTTCCATGTTGAATTTTCATTAAAAACTCCATTTCAAAAAGTAAAATAACAATTGGTATTTTATGTGGGCTTAATATCTTTTAGATATTCTCTGTATTCGGTGACCTTCACCCACTGTTTTGACTGACTGTTGGATGTTCTGGCAGTTGACCGATTCAACGTCTTTTTGTCAAGTCAAGTCAAGTTTATTGATATAGCGCTTTTCAGCAACAAGGCCCTCAAAGCGCTGTACATAAGGAAAAACATTATAATGATACAGAAAATCAAGCACAGAAAAACAAATCAAATGACATTAATAATCCTTGGTAAGAGCTGGTTCTATTCCAATCTTTCTAATAGAGGTAATTAGCTCATCAAGTTCTCTTTGGTAAGGAATTCATCCTGTGCAAGAAGAAGAAATGATCATATTAATCCTTGAGGTCGCTGGTATGAGGCAGCTGTGGTCCCATCATTCAAATAATAACATCATGGGCACTCACTAAAGTCTAAGTAGAATAGTTTAGTCACTGGTATAAAACATTTTTAGTCCAAACTTTTTAAATACTAATAATGTTTGTCTTTCACTGGTATGAAATAGTTGTAATACAATCCTTCTAAGAAATCTAAAAATCTCTGGTCATTGGTGTAAAAACAGCTTTAGTCAAATTTTCATATACTATTAATATTTGGCTTTTGTTGGTAATCCTTCTGAGAAATCTGAAAATCTATGAAAAGTAATGAAATCACACATTTAGGAAAGTAAGATAGGAGGAAAAAAATCATATTAAGTAGTACAAAAAACCTCAGCAGGGGTAAGCAACACACACATAAGTAAAGATTTACCAAGGGTACGGTGGAATCTTGAGGGTGCGAGTATATAAGTCTAAGTGTGTTTGCAAGAATTAGACTGTCAACACTGATAGAAGCGCCATTGTCCTTGAGAAGAGTGGTGGAACTTTTATCAATCGGCCGCATAGTCCTATCAGCACACAGCTGGTAGGGGAGTGCTGGGGAAGAGCATCGTGTTTATATAACATCCAGGAGATATTTTGTTGATAGCCAATTAGCAGAAGTTGCCAAGGCCACATTGGGGCGCCAGATTTGGAAAACAATACATGTAGTGGTTCAGGTAGTTGTGAATTTCCAACTACCTTAAGAGTTTTACTAGTACAGAGGTTGGACAATGAAACTGAAACACTTGTCATTTTAGTGTGGGAGGTTTCATGGCAGGGAGGGGAGTTCCTGCCTCAAGTGGAGGAGTTGAAGTATCTCGGGGTCTTGTTCACGAGTGAGGGAAGAATGGAGCGGGAGATTGACAGACGGATCGGTGCAGCTGCCACAGTAATGGGGGCGCTGTGCCGGTCCATTGTGGTGAAGAGAGAGCTTAGCCGAAAAGCAAAGCTCTCAATTTACTGGTCGGTCTACGTTCCTACCCTCACCTATGGCCATGAACTTTGGGTCATGACCGAAAGAACGAGATCACGGATACAAGCGGCTGAAATGAGCTTCCTCCGTAGGGTGGCCGGGCACTCCCTTAGAGATAGGGTGAGGAGCTCGGCCATCCGGGAGGAGCTCGGAGTAGAGCCGCTGCTCCTCCACATTGAGAGGAGCCAGTTGAGGTGGCTCGGGCATCTATACCGGATGGCTCCTGGACGCCTTACTCGGGAGGTGTTCCAGGCACGTCCCACCAGGAGGAGGCCCAGGGGACGGCCCAGGACACGCTGGAGGGACTATGTCTCTCGGCTGGCCTGGGAACGCCTTGGGCTCCCCCTGGAGGAGCTGGAGGAGGTGTCTGGAGAGAGGGACGTCTGGGCGTCTCTGCTGAGTCTGCTGCCCCCGCGACCCGGTCCTGGATAAGCGGAAGAAGTCTTTGTGATGTATTAAGAGCCATGGTATCCAGGGTAATGTCAGCATACCACCAAGAAGGACGAACCACATCCAACAGGATTAATTGTGGACACAAGAGGAAGCTGTCTGAAAGGGATGTTCGGGTTCTAACCCGGATTGTATCCAAAAAACATAAAACCACGGCTTCCCAAATCACGGCAGAATTAAATGTGCACCTCAACTCTCCTGTTTCCACCAGAACTGTCCGTCGGGAGCTCCACAGGGTCAATATACACGGCCGGGCTGCTATAGCCAAACCTTTGGTCACTCATGCCAATGCCAAATGTCGGTTTCAATGGTGCAAGGAGCGCAAATCTTGGGCTGTGGACAATGTGAAACATGTATTGTTCTCTGATAAGTCCACCTTTACTGTTTTCCCCACATCCGGGAGAGTTACGGTGTGGAGATGCCCCAAAGAAGCGTACCACCCAGACTGTTGCATGCCCAGAGTGAAGCATGGGAGTGGATCAGTGATGGTTTGGGCTGCCATATCATGGCATTCCCTTGACCCAATACTTGTGCTAGATGGGCACGTCACTGCCAAGGACTACCGAACCATTCTTGAGGACCATGTGCATCCAATGGTTCAAACATTGTATCCTGAAGGTGGTGCTGTGTATCAGGATGACAATGCACCGATACACACAGCAAGACTGGTGAAAGATTGGTTTGATGAACATGAAAGTGAAATTGAACATCTCCCATGGCCTGCACAGTCACCAGATCTAAATATTATTGAGCCACTTTGGGGTGTTTTGGAGGAGCGAATCAGGAAATGTTTTCCTCCACCAGTATCACGTAGTGACCTGGCCACTATCCTGCAAGAAGAATGGCTTAAAATCCCTCTGACCACTGTGCAGGACTTGTATATGTCATTCCCAAGACGAATTGACGCTGTATTGGCCACAAAAGGAGGCCCTACACCATACTAATAAACTATTGTGGTCTAAAACCCGGTGTTTCAGTTTCCAACCCCTGTATGTCTCAATTGCAAATCCAAATAGCCAAATTTCAGGTACTTTCTGCAGATCTAGAGCGTACAACTTCTCCAAGATTATATCCTTTAACCTCTGAGTCTAACCGCTGCCAGGCTGCGATTCTGCTCTCTTAACATTTCAGTCTGAGTGTTGATCGCTCTACAGACTCCATCAAACATCACAGGCAGCTTTGGAATGCTTTGAACAGCCGCCCACGTTTTGCGAATCACTCGATAAGCCAGGTAACCACCAACTCCAAAAAGCAGAAATTCTGTTATCAAAAGTCCAAATATGTACACATTTTCTATGTCCTCGACCGACATCGTAGTCAGGCACACAATCTTCCACTGCTGCCAAGAATCCATTGTGTATCCAGAGAAGAATGTCCCGTCTGGACAAGAGGGTCTCCTTTACCCTGTCTTCCTGATGAAAAAATATGATCAATTACGTTGAGAGACCAGCTGACCAAATCCATAATTTAAAAGTTTGGAGGATATGCAAAGCGAGGCTCTGAGAAAAATACAGACAAAAGCAGAAGCAGGGATCAGCAGGGAGGGAGAGAGAAAACGCGTGTGTCTTAGTGGTGCAACCACTTGTGTCGCCTGGTGAGGCTGGGGAAGCACGTCTCTGACTCCCTGACCATCAGCACCGGTTCCCCCCAAGGCTGTGTTCTCTCTCCTCTGCTCTTCTCCCTGTACACCAACAGCTGCACCTCCAGTCACCAGTCTGTCAAGCTTCTGAAGTTTACGGACGACACCACCCTGATCGGACTCATCTCGGATGGTGATGAGTCTGCGTACAGATGGGAGGTGGACCATCTGTTGGACTGGTGCAGCCAGAACAACCTTGAGCTCAACGCTCTAAAGACAGTGGAGATGGTTGTGAACTTCAGGCAGAACCCAGCCCCACCTGCCCCCATCACCCTCTGTGACTCCACAATTGACACTGTGGAATCTTTCCGCTTCCTGGGAACCATCATCTCCCAGGATCTCAAGTGGGAGCCAAACATCAGCTCCCTCATCAAGAAAGCCCAGCAGAGGATGTTCTTCCTGCGGCAGCTGAAGAAATTCAACCTGCCAAAGACTATGATGGTGCACTTCTACACAGCCATCATTGAGTCCATCCTCACCTCCTCCATCACCATCTGGTACGCCGCTGCTACAGCCAAGGATAAGGGCAGGCTGCAGCGTGTCATTCGGTCTGCTGAGAAGGTGATTGGCTGCAGTCTACTGTCGCTCCAGGAACTGTACACCTCCAGGACCCTGAAGCGGGCAGGGAAGATTCTGGCTGATCCCTCCCACCCCGGTCACAGACTCTTTGAGACTCTCCCCTCTGGCAGGAGGCTGCGGTCCATCCGGACCAAAACCTCACGCCACAAGAACAGTTTTTTCCCATCTGCCACCAGCCTGGTTAACAAAGCCCGGAAACCACCCTGACACTGTCCCTTTCCCCCACACCCCCCCTTTTTTTGCTGACAGGACACTTGTAACTTGTAACTCTATGTGTTACATTAACGCTCAGCTTGGACTCCTGCTTTACTTGCACTGCTTTACTTGCACAATGATCACCTGCACTGTTGTATTGCTCTTGCATCTTATACTGCTCTATATTTACTCTCACTCACTTAAAACTGTGCACATATATTTATATTATATTGTAGATATGTTTATACTGTTTAATTTGTACTGTATTGCATCGACTACGCCAAAACAAATTCCTTGTATGTCCAAAAACGTACTTGGCAATAAAGCTTTTCTGATTCTGATTCTGATTCTGATTCTGATTCTGATTCTGGTTCCCATTCAAGATTTGCCTCCTCACAAATCAGTATTATGCATACTCCACTATGCCTTGCCTGTATACTGAATTATGTCCAATTTGGAACTTTCCTTTGGGTTGCCAAACAGGTGCAACAAGTGAGTGAAGAGAACATTCAAGTGTAATGTTGAGGATTTCTTTTGCATCAATCAGCTGATTTAGTTAAACCGAACTTTCAGCTCTTTCTGTAATAGTTTTATGTTATCCTTCTCATTCCTACTTGGGGTGTTTACCTTCAGGTTGAGCATGATTGTTACCATGATCCAGATAAAAGACATGACAGTATACCCTCCCCAGAGCAAAGGTCTCCTCCCAATGTGCTCAATCAGAAGACTCTGTTGGAAAAACATGTAAAGAAAATATGGGCTTGAATCTGGAGGAGTTTAACATTACTAACACATTTTAAAAATGCTTATGTTTGCATATAACTGAATAGGGTTCATATACGTTTTTTTCTAATAGAAAAATCCAGACTTTTTCCAGACTCAGCTTTTCAGAGTTCCTATTAGAATAATTTTAAAGTTTTAAAATGATAACTTTAGCAGATATGTGTACCGAGGGTTTGTATCTATTACCAGAAAAAACAAAAACTGGAAGGAAGGAAGGACGGACGGAAGGAAGGAAGGAAGAAATGGAGGTAGGACATCAGGAATAAAGGATGGGTTTAAGGAAGGAAGGAAGGAAGGATGGGTGTAAGGAAGGAAGGAAGAAATTGAGGTAGGACACCAGGAATAAAGGATGGGTTTAAGGAAGTAATAAAAAGGCACAAGGAAGAATTACAGTAGGACACAAGGGATGGAGGTAGGACACAAGAGTGAAAATAAATGAGGGAGGTATCCAAGCCAGAAAATAAATAAGGACACAAGGAAAGGACTGAAAGAATGGAAGAATGGACACAAGGGAGGAAGGAAGAACAGATGGAAAGAAAACTGGAGAACACCAGGACACAAGAAAGGAATAGAGGTAGGAAACAAAGAAGGATGGATGGATAGAAGGAAGGAAGGAAGGAAAGAAGGAAAGAATGAAAGGGCACCAGGAAGAACCGAATGAATGGAGATCAGACCCAACAAAGGAAAGATAAGTAACAAAAGTAAGGAAGAACACAACAAAGGAAATAAGGAAGGACAAGAGGAAGGAAGGACATAAGAGCTAAACGAAATAAGGGCACAAGGAAAGAACAACTGAAAGATGGAAGGACACAAGGAAATAAAGACATAAGACACAGGGAAGGTAGGGAGAATAATAAAAGCAAATTAGGCAGGACCATTGAAAGGAAAGATCGAAGGGAAAATCACAAGGAAGGAAATAAGGGAGGAAATACAAGGGACAGAATGCTATAAAACAAGGGAGGACCCAAAAAAGTATAAGGAAAAGACAGACACAATATTTAGACAATAGAATAGGGAATCAAATCTGGAAATACAAATATTTTTCCATACTCTAATTTTCTTTTTCCCACACTTATCCATGCCTTTAAAATACTGAACTCGAATTCTATACTTTCCCAGACTGAGTTGGAACTATGTCTCTAACAGAGAGACAGAGCTGCTGCTCCAACCAATAATACTGTTATTATTACTAATTATTAATAACTGCATTTTCCACAATGTTTGCCTTGCTTTTTGAAATCACAGACAGAACTGAGCAGTCTCTGTCTATTGCTTTGTCTGAATCACCAAAGGGGAACAAAGTCCGCTTAACGAAGGCAGATAGAGGGATTTGCTCACACAGGAGATGGAGGTGAGGATTTCAGTTATTCCAAGACCAACAGTGATGTAGCGGATCTTGTCTTTCTGAACACCAGCCTTCAGGAAGATGTCAAAGGAGAAGGTGCTGATCTGGGAAGGAGGAAAGTACAGTAAAATATAAGGGTGCCACAATGAAGTCCCTTTTGTAACAATCCTGTTAAGATTATTATGAACTGTGTCTTGCAAAAGAATTCATATTGAAGGAAAATTATACATGGTTTTCAAAGTTGTTTTTTTTTTTCAAATAATAATCTGTAGTGTACATTTGTTTTCTGCCCCCGTTTTAGAAACACCTTTTACTGCAGTTGTAGCTGCAAGCTGCCTGTTTTCCTTCAGGATTCCTTGTGTTAAGCTCCATTGAGCTTACCTATCTCTGGTGAAGAAGAGCATCAGCACCAGCATGATACCGCCACCACCATGGGGATGCTGAGTTAATTATAATACATTCTGTGTAAGCCAAAATGTTTAATGTTTAAATCATCTGACCAGATAACATTCTTTAACATGTTTTGGTGTATTCCCGATATGGTCGGGTGCAAACTGACTCCTTCTGGTTTTCCTTAAATACTGGCTTCCTTTTTGGTTTAAGACAAGATTTGTGGCGCGTAACACTAAATGTTGTCATTTAAATAAATTCTCCCACCTGAGCTATGAATCTCTGCAGCACTTCCAGAGTTAACACGGACCTCCTGGCTGCTTCTCTGATTAAGGCATAATTTATACCTCCCAGTCAGCTGGGAAGTATCCAAGAGGTATGAATACTTTTGCAAGGTACTGTATTTATTTCTCACCGCAGACATGCCTGACATCTGGTTGCAACTGTAAATGATGAACACAGTGATTAGCTGCCATCGGACAGTCCAGTCCTTCAGCAGCTGCAGAGGGCTCTTTGGTGGAGATGCTTCAAGAGCCGTGTGCTCAATCAACATTTCTTCCATTTCCTGTTTATAGTCACCTTTGCCCCACAAATTCTGGAGGACTAGAGCAAAAAAAAAAAAAAAAAAACATAAAGAAGAAAATCAAAAGGAAAATAAATACATTGTTCCTGTTTGGTTATATTAGAAAAGGTACCTCTTTTGCATGCTTTGTCATCTCTTTTCTCTATGAATAAATATCTTGGAGCTTCCGGGAGAAAAGGCAGCGCCAAAACCTGAACCACTGAAAAACACGCAGGGAGACAGAGGACAATGTTCCAAAGGTCCTGACTGCCGAGTATCTCGCTGAAAAACAAAATGTTGGGGTGCAGCTTAGCCTCGTTCTTAAGTTAATCATTATTTTAGTAGATAAAGAGGCTATTGCAATTGATAGTAGATGCATACCTTAATCCAAAAAACTGTCCAGAAAGTTTACCGAGTGATAAAAAAGTGGATGAAGTTAAAGTCACTTGGCCTCTTATCTTCCTGGGTGAAATCTCCCCCAGATACATTAAATGGAGGCTCAGTCCTAAACCTGCAGCATACATTACCATAAGTAACAGCAATAATTACACCAAAATGCATATTACACCCCCTTCACATGAGTGTCAAATGATTCAGAATGACCCACAGTAAAGTAGGAGAAATAAAAGCAAAGACTGTGCAGACTTGCTCACCGGCTGAGTATCCATATAGCATTCTTGACACAATAATCATTTCAAAGGATTTAGCCTCCTTGCTTGTCAGCATTATCACTGCTCCAATAACAGAAATCAAGCTGTTGCACATCGTTGCTCGTTTTCTGGGGAAGGGACACATTTTACTTCAGGACATTTTAGGCTACATATCTGATAGAGAAGCTCATTAATCAGTTAGATTTTCATGGTGGAAAAGTCCACTAGAATATGGTGTACCATATGCCTCATATATGTCATCTTCCTTGGTGCTACCCACAAAGCCATGTGTTTTTTTTTTTGTCGACATGTCTTTGTCATATACTGTAGAACAAAGGTCATTTTCAGGATACAGCACTGTGCCCCTACATAGTTCTTCCAGTTTTACTATTTTTTCCTCATATTTTTTTTAGATTAAGCAAGTTTTTTTATTTAATTTCAAACAATGATTTAATTTATTAAAGAAACAAAGTTAACCAAACTAACCCTATTTAAAAGCAATTGCCCGTTTGTTAATTGTGAATCACCAGTGATTTCCCACATATTAGGAAAGATGACTGCGATTTCACAAGCCTCTCCCAGGCCGGATCACAACCAGACCTTAAGTGTCAAGAAATTACTTACAGACAACATGTATGACAACACGAAGTAGGCGAAAAGATCTCAAAACGTAGATTGTGATGCAATTTAAAGAAATTCAAGAAAGAACAAGAAACAAAATGACTGATATTATCAGAATTGAAAGGGTTACAAAGCCACTTCTATGGCATTGGGACATCGGTGAACCACAGTGTGAGCCATTATCCACAAATTAAGCAATGGTGAACTTTTTCAGAGGTGTCTGGCCTACAAAATTACACCAAGAGTGCATTCACAACTCTCCCAGGAAGTCACAAAAACCCAGAAAAAAAAGCTAAAATCAATTGCCTCAGTTAAGGTCAGTGTTCATGATTCAACAATAAGAAAGAGACGGGGCAAAATACAACCCATAGTTGAGTTTCAGGACAAAAACAATGCTGACCAAAAGTGCTGTCTTAATTTTGCCAAAAGAACAGGATGATCCTCAAAACCTTTAGGTAAATATTCTGTGGATTGGAGAGACGTAAGTGAAACTTTTTAGAAGGTGTGCATCCAGTTACATTTGCTATAAAATTAACACAAAAACAAACATGATAGTGTGAGCGTCTGGGGCTGCTTTGTTGCTTCGGGTACTGGATGGCTTGTTATAATTGATGGAAACATAAATTCAGCTATCTACCAGAAAGTTCCAAAGGAAAATGTCAGGCCATCATTTTGCATTTAACTGTGTTGCTTAGAAACTGTGATTGCTTTTTTATGGTATATAAATCTTTTGCTCATTAACTTTCATCAAGCATTTTCTGTCAGGCTGTGGGAGTACAATTTAGCCAGTCTTTGTTTTGTACTTAGCTTTATAAATGCAAACTAAGTTTTCTGTTTCCTTTCCCCCTTCTTCTGCTTTTGCCACAACAACTTGGAAATGTTTGCAGGATTCCAGGAGCATGCAAGACAGGATAAAAGGTCTTAATAGGGAGGCAGAGCCACCTTGGGCATTTCTTAATTTCAGAACAGAAGAATAATGTGAGACAGTTGGTTTTTAGCTAGGTCCCCATTAGACAAGTATAATATATAATATTGCTGACTTTTTGTTCACATGGTTACCACTACAAAATCTCAAATAGGAGCAATCTCTGTTTATGTGTGTTGCTTTCCCATGCTCCTTGTTTTTACCTAAATGTGGATTTCATTTCTTCATTTCTTCTCCTTTTCATAGATTTTTAGATTTACCAGTGAAAGGAAAATAATACTAGTTTCTTAAAAATTTGAACAAAAGCTGTTTTTACACCAGTGACTCAGCTTCTTTAGTCAGAACTCAGTGATTGCTTAGTTAAATTTCAATGGATGCAAATGACTGTTATTATTGGACTACAACTGCATTATTCCAGCGAATCCAAGGATTATTCTCTCTTAGCACAAGATGCTTTCCCCTACATAGAGGACTTAATGATATAATTACCTCTTTAGAAAGATTGGTTTAGAATCAGCTCTTACCAGTAAAACCCAAAGGATTATTAATGTTATATGTATCATTGTAATGTTGGCCAGAGATTTTTAGATTTCTCAGAAGGATTCATAGATTTTTAGATTTCTTAGAAGGATTGTAGTATCATTTGATTTGTTTTTCTGTGTCTGTATCTGTGTTTATTTTCTTTGTGATTGTATTGTAATTGTATGTACAGCGCTTTGAGTGTCTCGTTACTGAAAAGCGCTATATAAATAAACCTGTAAGCTGCATACACACCTTCCCAGTCTTTGCGAGAAGAATTTGACACTGACAGCCCCAAAGAGTCCCCCAACAGCATATATGGAGACAATAAGGGACCAGATCATGGTGACCTTCTGTGGAGATGGGGGCTCATTGTATCGGTCATACCAGCTGCTGTTGATGAAGCGCTGAATATACTGCGAGGAGATTAATAAACGATATCTTGACAAAACAAATAACCCAAAAATAAGAAACATAAAACTGAGAAACTGAGCTTTTTTTTCTCACTGGTGAAGGAGAACTAAGTCCAGTGATATGGTAACCAGCCTGAAAGCTTCCTCCAATGCCCAAAACGACGATGAGGAGCAGAGCATTGCCTTGTGTCTGAAGTGTGGAATAAAATGACTTATATAACAGATTAAAATGTGTTTTTTGCAAAACATTAAAATACCAACTAGTATTTTCATTTGATTATTTCATTATTTACTATGTTCTGTATTTCTGTGTGTTCTAGTCAAAGGCATGTAAAGGACATTTTATATAAATACTGAAAACAAAGAGGGATGCTTATAGTAAAATACTCATGTAATTGTAAATTCATTATTTGCCATTTAATCCTAAATTCCATTTTGCTCAGATGGAGAGAAATTCAAACAACATAACCTTGTAAATTATGTATATCATTAAGACAACACAAGCTTTAGATCAGGCAATTAAGATACATTTGATTAACTTAAACTGCACATATCAGCCTGTCTTAGAGTAAAAACAAAAACCTATAAAATCTTGAAAAGTATGAAGTAAAATCCAGCTTGCGTCCCCGTTGATGTTAAAAGCAGAAAGTACCTTTAAAAACACACCTGTCTGGAAAAGTTTGCTTTTTGAGTCAGGCCTACTTAAAACAGGGCATTACTAAATATGGAGGATAATAGGTGAACCATCATGAATCATGTCCCTGTCTATGCCTGTAGAGAGAAAACAGATCATTTTCAAAAGGATACAGTTATCATTTTTGCCGCAAAGATTTTCTATGCTGGAAACATGGTAGAGCCCCATTAAGGTAAGGGGGTAAAGGTAAGAGTTGAAAAAGTCTCTGTTTTTGCCCAAGGATTATGAAAATATTTAACCATTGATGTAAGGAAAGCAACAACCCAAAACTGAGGAGTGAGGACACAAGACAATTCATGCCAGGGAGGGTGGAGATTGCTCGAACAGCCAGTCAACAGTCAGACCACTAATGCAACATTGTCTGTTGTTTGTGAGCTTAATGTTTATCAGGTTAAAAAATGACTTATTTTATTTGCTATTAGCTGTACCAGAATAATTATATTTCTCTGTTTCTGAACCAAATTAAGAAGAGAATGTTTTACTGCATATGCTAAGTATTGCCTTCCAACCACGACACTTGTAGCACTAGCTTACATGACTTTTTATGGCCAAAATACATGTTGTTGTAAATGAAACAACTATAGATGAACCTACAGAGTTTGAGTGGTGTGACAAATTGTGTCCTAATAATCTTTGACAGCTACACAACTTTAGTACAGCTAAAGTCACATGAGTAAAACATGTAACGATTATGTGGAGAAAAGTGAGACTTGCCAGTAAATGCATGGCTCGCTAGTATAAAGTATTCTTGTGATACAGTTGTTGGGATGAACATGCTGATGTCCATTGGAACCAGAGTACCAATGCTGGTCAGAACTGAATCAGAATTCTACTTGAACCTTGCCAGAGTTTAAGCGCTTAGAATTACAGTGTTTGTCACAGGTTGTTTTTTCCCCAGTGTGGTGAGTTACAGGCAGGGCCCAGGGCCCAGTGCTCATAAGTCTCTCCAGAGGTGCCGATTCGTTAGATCTCCAAACCACTGCACACAGATAAAAGTTCAACTAACTTCCTTCACCGCTGGAAAAAAATGATTGTATTCACTCTATGAGCTTGTATTTGAGCTGGAGACTTTACTATCACTACCTTTGTCTTGCGTTGTCATTGCATCACGCACTGATACCTGAACTCAACGTTCCAAACATAATATTTCAGCAAAATTCCACTACTGCAGTTTTATGCTCCATTTTCATTTACACTTTTTTTAAATACAGATCTCTAGATTTCAGACAATATAACTATCATGAGCTACTAGCAGTTAAAAATGGAAAGTAAGGAAATTTATATCTGCCCTTTAAAAAAAATTCCCAACCGTAAACATTCTAATACACATGAAACTAATGTAAAGCAATGATCATTTTCATTGATTAATCAATTTTAAATATGTTAAACGAGGGAAGGTTTAAAAAATAACTTAAAAAGAGACAAGTCACAATGACTCAGCTAAAACAACGATCTAAATATTTTACCAGATAAAACAATGAGTAGCTAAAAATAAGATGTCTGTGTATGTAACATTTTAAGCTGGTTTTGTGCATTTCCCCAGGTATTAAAAGCTTTTTAAAGTTAAATGCTGAATAACAGATACAGTAAGTAAAAAGTTGTCATCTCTCAGATTTTGACACAAACATGTTTCTTGGAGTTAACCGTTCCTTTCACATTTACATGGTTAAATATAAAAATCACTGTGACATGTAACAAATTTGTTAAAACTCTGCGAAGGCCTACCAGCTGCTGAAAGAAAGTTTCCATCCTCCCTTTACTGGCATGAGCGTTGCAGTACACAAATCCAGACTCTATGGTCTGCTTTAGAACCCCGAGGCTGGTTATCATTAACTTCTTCAAGTAAAAATTAAGTAACAAGCCATCAACCTGCCAGTTCACAGTGACGTGAATTTTGCAAATCTGGTTTGAAGCAAAGGACAAAATGTCTTAAATGTGTAAATTCACAGATATAGTGGATGTAGCAGTTTCAGTGTTAAGATGTAAGAACTTACACAAGAAAGCAACAACCTTTAATTTAACTTTGGGTATAAATTACATATATAATATATATATGTAATATATAACACGATAATGCCACCTCCCTACTTCACTGTTGGGATGGTTTAGGCTAATCGGCTTCTCCCCCTTTGCTCCAAACGTAGCAATGGTTATCACAGCCAAACACTTCAGTTTTATTTTAGCCTCATTGGACGCTAGTTCACTTCTCCAAAAAAAAAAAAAATTTTTTCTCTTGAGTGCTTCTGAGATTATAATCTGGTTTTTTATAATGCTTTTGTTTTAGGATTGGGGCTTTCCCATATTGTTTAAAGGCATAGCAATCTGTATGTAAACTTCTGACTTTAAAGAAATAAATAAAATAAAAAAATAGAAACGATTTTGATCATTTTAGCAAATTCAAAACGGCAACATTTAGTCTGATTTAATGTCAGACAGTAAGAAAAATGGTTGTTTGTCTTTTTATGCTGTGCATCTAAATTCCTCGCTTCAGCTGTATTCTCGAAGACTATTATTTCATAAGATGGAGAAATGGGTGAGTTTATGTTGTGGCTGCGATTTTAATACAAAAATCTAGGTGGTGGACTATGAACATGAGTTAATTCTTTGTTAACTTGTGTGAAAGGAACTAAGAAGTTCTTGTTAAGGACGAATTTGCGCAAAGCTAACTCGAGAGGAGCTTTAAAACGTTAAAGGAGCCGCTGCTTGTGCAATGTTTAACAAATGTGCTGTTTGACATTGTGTCCGCCAGAGGGCGGTAATATAAAATTGCCTATATCGACTTTGTTGTGCTCCGCTCTTTTCTCATGTGGCTCCGGCGGAAACAACACTGTACAGTGTTTTCCGTAGTCATCGTTGAATAGCTGGGCAACAGCGAAGAGTTGACTGCATATACGTTTACTTGTTTGCCTGTTTATTAAGAGACAAAATGCCCCTGGAGAATCTGGAGGAAGAGGGTCTGCCTAAGAACCCCGATCTGAGGATAGCTCAGTTAAAGTTTCTGCTCACCATGGACGGCCACCGACAGGACGAGAAAGTGAAGACCGAGCTAATGGATGCTATCAAAGCTAACAGTGAGTTAGCCTTTTTAAACGGAGCTATAACACTGAGTTCTTGCTAATATAATTAAACCAAGCGTTGGTAGCTGTTTGTTAGACGGAGTTTTTTGTGGATTGTTTTACCCGAAGTATGGATGAAGTTTGAAAAATTCACGGTTAAAGTAAATACATGGCAAGAATATTAGCTTGTTGGCTAACACTTCGCGCCAGACAATAAAATGTCTTAAGTACAACACTAAGAAGGTCAGACTTTGTGTTTATTCCGTCAATTTTATCAGTATAAAAACTCTACAGGGCAAAGGAAAATTAGGGGGGTACCTGACAGCTTTACCACACATCAACCAAAGATGTAAAGCCTCATTAATCATCTCGCTTTGATTTAGATTTCCGTTTTTTTTGTAAATGAGACATTAAATGACCATGCTGGATTTGTGTCTGCTTCAGATATGGCTCCGTATTACGAGGGCCTCTGCAAGGAGCTGAAGTGGCCGCTGGACTCTGAGCTGCTGAGCAAAATGAAAAAGGCCAACGGGGAGGAGCTGAAGCGCCTGGATGATGTTCTGGAGGATGCGGAGAAAAACCTGGGAGAGAGCGAGATCCGGGATGTCATGATGGCTAAAGCGGAATATTTGATCAGAATTGGAGATAAGGTGAGATGGTTCAGCAAGGACGTGGAGTGTGTTCAGGTGCATGCCAACAAATTAGTAAATCAAAAGTTAATTCAAAGTGAAACTGATACAGGGATTCATTACGGATTGATATGTTTCAAGCATTTATTTCTGTTAGTTTTGATGATTATGGGTTTCAATTAATAAACCACCCAAAGTGTTGTTTACAAAATAAATTGTAAATGTTGCATAAAACCATTACAAAAAGAGGATTTTTAATGGACAAGTGTTATATTATGGCCTACATGATCATAAAAAAGACCGCTGACTTGACAGTAGTCCAGCAGACGGTCACTAACACCTTCCAAAAAGAGAGTACCACACAAAAGATCATTGCCTAAGAAGCTGGCTGTTCACAGAGTGCGCTATGCTGTTTTATCAATGGAAAGTTAAGTGGAAGGTGAAACTATTGTAGAAAAAAGACTGAAATAAAAGAACCATTGAAAAAAATGGTAAACATAGACAGTTAAACAAGTATCAAAATTCAAATAAAGTCAAATTAAGAACAATCTAAATGTTTAAGTTAAATGAAATAATTCTAAAAATAAATCATAACATATAATAAAGTTGAATCAAAAACCAGAAAAAGAGTAGCTTTTAGTTAAAAAAATAAAAAAATGTAATTATCTTAAGTATTTTCATGTATTGTAAATATATTTTATCACTGAACTCCTCAAATTAAAGGAAATCTATAAAGTTTTAACAGTTTAGATTACTCCGTTTCCTCTTGTGGTCCTGATCCCCATTTTGGCCATTTGACTCTTATGAAACAGGAGCGAAACGGACCCCTGATCAAACCTAAGTAACGAGTTCATGGTAGTGAAGGAGAACATTTACCTGCACAGGTCTGTTTGTGATGTGACTGTTTCAGACTACATGCTAATTTCCTTCATGTATTCAAAAATCTTGTAATAACTGTTCTTGTTACATGTTTAAATTGTTCCCTCTAAAATGGTGCATTATTAACAAATTAATTGAAGTAATGACTTTTAAGTGAACAGATCAGGACTGACCTCTCCATTTTTCTGTCTGTCGCTGTAGGAGGGTGCTCTAACAGCTTTCAGGAAGACGTACGACAAGACGGTGGCTTTGGGTCACAGGTTAGACATTGTCTTCTACCTGCTGAGGATTGGGCTCTTCTACATGGACAGTGACCTCATCACGCGCAACTCAGAAAAAGCTAAAAGGTAAATCCTCCTCTGCTTTGCTCTGAAGCATCCTCAACTTTTTGGAGTATAACGGTCGCGTTTCTTTTTTGTGCAGCCTCATCGAGGAGGGGGGAGACTGGGACCGGAGGAACCGTCTGAAGGTGTACCAGGGTCTCTACTGCGTGGCCATCAGGGACTTCAAGCAGGCTGCAGAGCTCTTCCTCGACACAGTCTCCACCTTTACCTCATATGAGCTCATGGACTACAAGACCTTTGTTACTTACACAGTTTACGTCTGCATGATTGCCCTGAAAAGGCCCGACCTCCGTGAAAAGGTAAGGAAAAACGTGAAGGAAGTGTTCACGTCTGTCTATATCTGTGAGCATGTCCCTGTGTTAAATCTGTCTTTCTTCAGGTGATAAAAGGAGCAGAGATTCTGGAGGTGCTGCACAGCCTCCCTCCCATCCGCCAGTATCTTTTTTCTCTGTATGAGTGCCGTTACTCGGTCTTCTTCCAGTCTCTGGGTGAGTTCGTCTTTTTTTTTTTTTTGTTAATTAAATTGCACCTTCTGGATCATAATGAACTTATATCTCCTGTGTATTCTGTGCTGAAACTGCTGTTTCATGTCATTCTGATGTGAACCTTTTCGTTCCAGCCCTGGTGGAGCAGGAGATGAAGAAAGACTGGCTTTTTGCCCCACACTACCGCTACTATGTGAGGGAGATGAGGATCCAGGCCTACAGCCAGCTGCTGGAGTCCTACCGCTCCCTTACGCTGGGATACATGGCCGAGGCCTTCGGCGTCAGCACAGAGTTCATTGACCAGTGAGTTGTAAAGTACATTGGCGAGCCGTGTAACACTTTATAATGTAGAAAATGTTTAGTCTGCGTACAGCTAAGCATGCACTGCAAATATCGGATTTTCCTGATTTTCCATACCAGATTCCTTGGTATGTAACTAGCGTCTAATAGAGGTTATGGAGCTTTAGAGGAACCAAAATGTTGCTCTGCCGCACTTCTCAGACTTGGACCTCCCTTCCCATCTTCTTAGCAGGGAAAAGGAAAGTCACAGATTACTAATTAAAACGTCCTAAAGTCCAATCATACTTTTTTTTTTATTTTATGTCACATTTATGTTCATTTTAAAGGGATTGTTACCAACAATCTGGCCACCAGTTGAACACAATTCTTAAAATAAGATTTGTTTTCTTCCACTAAATAAATGTCAAATTGAATTTTTTAACGTGCTACTGCATTAAAGGTGGATTAATATGAAGGCTTTTTACGCATCTTTGCAGTTTTGTCCGGCTCTAGGTACGCATTATATCCTCTCAGAAAGTGTCTGAGAGGACTAATAAGTAATTAGTCACTTATTGCCAAATCAGTTGGTACGTTGCTTCTCTGTAAAGGTTTACACGAATCCTCCTGTTGCTGCTTTGTTTTAGGCCAACAGACATGAATCTCATTTTCTTTCTGCAGGGAACTGTCCCGATTCATAGCCGCCGGACGTCTGCACTGTAAAATTGACAAAGTTAATGAGATCGTGGAAACTAATAGGTAACAGTCATACATTTAAATACCCTAATATACTAATACAGTAATTTGCAGGCAGACTATGAAACATACATGTTGTTCTGCTCCTTTTTGCAGACCTGATAGCAAAAACTGGCAGTACCAGGAAACAATCAAAAAGGGCGACTTGCTGCTCAACAGAGTCCAGAAGCTGTCGAGAGTCATTAACATGTAACTGTGGCGGCCATCTTTATTTCAGTGATGGAGAGTTGCAGTTTTCCTCTTGGTATACCAACCCTGTTATGTCTGACAAAGTGGCTTATATTGTGTATATAATAAAACCAGTTTACCTATAATGGTGTCGTTCTTTTGACAAACAAGGCAGAGGCAGCATTTCATATAAATAACAGTATAAATTATTTTATTTACACAAACCTGTTACAAAACAAATATACTATACAATCTTTTTCTTTAAATATTAATTCTAACCTATGTTTTGTTCATGAATTACATAGCAGCCAATACATAAGTCCAGCTGAAAATGATTCTGATAATGTATACAAAAAAACAAAAATCTATACACGCTTTTACAAAGTAAGAATGGTGGGTTTGGTGTTTTCGATTTTTCCTTGTATTCTCTCTCACGTTAACATTCCAGGTCTGCGGTGCGGAAGAAAACAAAACATCCTCAATGTTTCCATCTACAAGAAACAAAAATCTGAGTGGAGTTCAAAAGGTGAACAAAACTAAATTTCTACATGTCGTCTGAAGACAAAAGTGTTTTTACTGAGTAGATGAGAAGCTCGGCTTTTAAGGGTTCACAAGCTGATATTAAACCAAACTCCAATACTTTGAACATTCAAATAGGGTAGAACGACCTTAACGAATCCTGTCCTCAAAGAGTCGGGGGGGAGAAACAAATTCAGGCACTTTCTTGATTTGATATTTCTAAAAGCTGCTGAACTCATTCTGTAAAAACTGCGATTTAAATTGTTTGGCAACAAGGAAACAAATAGCAGGACTGTTTTGAATTGATCCTCTTCCTTGCAAAGATTGCCAACGGGGGTCACTAACGGGGGTCACGTAGAGTTGGATTTGTAGGCAACATAAAACCGCCAGATAAAAGCACATGTGATTCAGACCTTGGTAAGTGAATAAAGGTATCTCTTGTACAGACACATGCTACAGTGGCGACATCTCCCCGTCTCTCCTTAAAGGTTGAGTACACGATTCATGAGATGCTTCGACATACAGCTGTATTGCATTGTATAGACTTGGCAGTGAACCACTTCAAATAGTCACGTCCACAGACAGATTTTTTTTGTTGTTTTTAATAAATAACCTTGAAAATTGTACCAGAAAATTCAGCGTGTAGGAAAAATGCCCGTGCAAAAATACATACTTTACTATGTACAATTCGTTAACAAAATATGTATTCTCAAATAGGGACACTTGTTTGATACATAGGCTACGGGAAAACGATGTGAATTAAAGTCTTTCCTAAAAAAAAAAAGAAATCTTTTGGCTCTATTTGACATCAGTAGGGGATTATTTTCTAAATCAACGGGTTGCCAAAAAGCTCAGATATTTCTGGTGAAGCCATCTCCATGAATCTCGCACCAGGAAACTCAACTGAAACCACTATTCAAAAGCAGACATCCTGATACGACGACTGCCTGTTTAAGGACTCATTTCTGACAAAAACATTCACGTGCATCTCAAACTAGAATACGATCCAAAATTTGTTTCGATAAGCCCATTTAAACAGGTTAACTCATAGACTTAGAGATCTGTTTGATGATTATCTCATTCAGCTGATAAACAGTTTCGCAGACAATTAAAGTGTTACATAAAACCCATAAGAAAATGCTTTTTAACAAGATTGTGGGGAAGACTTGACAGTTGTCCAGCAGACAGTCACCAACACTTTCCACAAGCCTCAAAAAGGCTGTTAAGAGTAATGAATTCAATCATATTAATGAAAACTTAAGTGGAGGGAAAAGTATAGTTATAAGGGCGCTCATGCAAAAGAAATCACTGCAGCCTTAAGAGGCGCAGCATCCAAATTTACTTTAGCTTCAGTGTGAAGTTTTGATTTGGGGAGTCATCATCTGCTGGCGTTGGTCCACTGTGTTTCATCAAGTCAGAGCAGAACATTTACAGCAATTCATACACTGCCTAAAGTACCAAAGGCTGCTTTAATGACCATGTTATAACTGTGCTTGACTGACCAGCAAACTCTCCTGACCTGAACCACACAGCGAATCAATGGAGTATTGTCAAGAGGACGAGACACCAGAACCAGCGCAGATAAGCTGAAGGTCACTATTAAAGCAACCTGGGCTTCCTGAACAGCGCACCAGAGCCACAGGAGGATCTCCTCCTTCTCACACTGCACTGATGCAGTAATTCATCCAACAAGACCAAGAACTAAGTGCATATACATATACTGTGCAGTACATGGACATACTTTTCAGTAGGCAACATCTCTCTATTAAACGTCCCATTTTTATTGGTCTTATGCAATGTTCTGATTAAACAAGAAACTGAACATTAGTTTTTCATTGGCTGTAAGCCGTAATCTCCCAACTGAATAGAAATAAATCTTATATTAATGTATCACAGTGTCTTTACTTGAGTTTCACTTTTTTAATCAAATAACTGAAACAACCTTTCGAATACATACCATTTTATTCAGCTCAACCTGTTTTAGCATATGCCGGTCATATGGAGATCCAAAAGTGCCTACATTTGATAAAAGATAATTGCAATCAAATACATAAAACATTTGTTAAAGATATAATTAACTACAGAATTGAATATTCGTTTTAATTATTAAAACAAACATTTATTAAACCAATTGTGACATGGTTGGATGCTGCAGCACATCATGAACTTATTTTAGTGGGCAGCATTATCCATTAAAGTGAGTGGGCGGGACCTACTGTAAAAGTAACCAATCAGATGCCAGATTCTGTGTTTGATGAGTCACAGTGACAGTTTGAATTACTGCATGGTGCACCGCAGCAAAGAAACCATGAAATGAGTGAATACTGAAATAATTATGTGACTTTAACAAGTTATGGCTTCATACTTAATTCACATGGAATTTGAACCATATATTTTGCAAGAGATTGACATAATAATTATGCGTATTTTATTTGAATGGTGTATAAATAATACTTAAGGATTTATTTATTACATATCTGCAGTTTTGGCACTCCATAGTCAACAGCCACATCCCTACCCAAACCACAGTGTGCTGCTTGAAGCGAGGCGCTGAGAAAGTAACACCCAGAGATTTGGTAGTGGTTAGACACTGGGAAGGACAATTAAACCCCACAGAAGAAGGCAAGCAGACGTGCAAGTTTGTTCCAGTTGAGACGTACCATACCTGACTCCATGTAAAACCAGAAATAAACAGTACAATTAACATCTGCCCGCACGTAGCTGAGAATTTAACAGCTTTGTGGGGATAAAGTAGGTAAGTTGTGGCTGTAACAACACAGCTTGCTCAGGTTTTCCTCATATCTACATTGCACCTATTACTTCTTCATGAGCTGACCCCCTCCCCCATCCCCCTTTGTATCAAAAATAAAAGTAGTTGGCAAAGCTGTGGCAGCTTTTGGCGAGCACTGTGGACAGATAAGTAGTGTGTGTTGCTTTGTTTGTTGTTTTTTGCACAATGCCGATTCAGGGAACTAACGTGTGTCCGCTCAGGGGCAGGCCTTTCTCTCCAACAAAAGAATGAATCCAATGGGCACATCAGGTGTCCTTATTCACATTTAAAAGCACAACCTGTCTTCACCAAGTCTGTAAAGACCCTTTGTAGTACAGTGTAAAAGCTCATAAGAAATCAGACAAAGGTAAAACTTGCATAATTTTTTTGGATGATTATAGGGTTGACCAGATTAGCCGCTGGGGGGCTTGTCATGGGTGACTGCATGTAACCCGAGGTTATTGAATGTATCAAACTGTAACAAACATTAAAAAAACGTTGTTGAGTGTTGTTTAAGGTGTCGCAATTATCACTTTGCTTCTCCTCCAGCTCCTTGCAAGGCTTCTGAGATCAGGCGACAGGGGTGTAACTAAGTTGGGGACTCCAGCAAAATTTGACATGGGGGGGGAAAAAAAAAAAAACACATTTACACATTCGCTCTTCACCTTACACAGAAAAGATCGGCATGTTGTGTCCCCTCTACCTCCTACACAGCTGGGAAGACCTCTCGGATTACTGGGACACGACCCAGGTAGGGGGGATTTCTACGCTGCATTCAGTACCTCTGCCCATCCACCTCTCTTCAGACACACACACATACACACACACACATGGCTTTGGGAGAAAAAGTAAGGACCACATCTACTTCACTGGGCAGTCCAGATCATCTCCACCCTGAGGATTGTGGGAAGCTGAGAGTCATGTGGATTTTTTTTCACAAGGCCTCGTGCAGTCCAGAACAGCTTGCAGACAACTCTGGACTTTTCTCCGTCTGCCCGTTTCCATCGCAGAGGCAGGAAGTCGCTGTCAGGGACGAGCTTTTGGCTGTGACAAAAAAAAAAAAAAAAAAACAAGGAAAAATGAGCCGTTGAGACAATTTTATTGAGAGGTTTTACAGAAAAGTAGATCAACTGAAAGATCTCTTTAGTTATTTCTTAAGAAGGTGACCTTTACTATTTATCTAAGGCCCTGTGCACATGACAACAGTCCATTAAAGACTGGATTGTTTTACCATTTCATCTGCATGACAACATTTTAATTGCGATCTCCGTATACAACACATTAGTAGAAATGTTAAAAACGATGTTGTTTCCATACCACACCACTAATAAGTGGTGTGTTTTTTTATGTAATTCAACAACCTGCCTTGAAAGGCACCACCACTAAACGTTTGAAATGTCAGGGACTAAAATGTTTATATGGACAGATGAGGACGTTCAACCTTTACTTATAAAACCACCAAATTTCAAGCGAACTTTGAGTTTCAGTTTATTTATATAGCGCCAATTCACAACACATGTTGTCTCAAGGCACTTCACAAAAGTCAGGTACATACATTCCAATTAATCGTAACCGTTGAACAGTGCAGTCAGATTCAGTTATTTATTAAAATTGGATAAAAAGTTTTCTATCTAAGGAAACCCAGCAGATTGCATCCAGTCAGTGACTTGCAGCATTCACTCCTCCTGGATGAGCATGTAGAGACAGTGGACAGTCACGTTGACTTTGCAGCAATCCCTCATACTGAACATGCATGTAGCGACAGTGGAGAGGAAAAACTCCCTTTTAACAGGAAGAAACCTCCAGCAGAACCAGGCTCAGTGTGAGCGGCCATCTGCCCCGACCGACTGGGGGTCTGAGAGAACAGAGCAGAGACACAAAGAGAACAAAGAAGCACTGATCCAGGGGTCCTTTCTATGGGCTGGAAAAGTAAATGTTAATGGATGTAGCTCCTTTCACCTAGAAAGAAAGAACAGATAAACTCTGAGCCAGTTTTCAAGGTTAGAGTCTGAAAGAGAGCACATAGAGTTAGTCACAGTTAAGCTCAGTCAATCGCCATTTCTAGGAGAGAGAAAGTGTTAAACACTAAAAGACAGGGCCATGTGGGTCATCGGTAGAGGGTGAGTATTAAGTTGTTGCCAGCAGAAGCTTGGACGATGCCCCTCTCCAGAAAGGTGTCACAGGTAGACACAAAGCCAGGCCAGGTGTAGCTTCTAGGAAGAGAAAAGAGAGGGAACAAGGTTAAAAGCTGAAATAACAGCAAATAATGCAAAATTGGAGAGTAGTATGAGAATGTAGCGAAGAGGGTGAAAGTGGTCATTATGTCCTCCAGCAGCCTAAGCTTATAGCAACATAACTACAGAGATAGCTCAGGATAACCTAAGCCACTCTAACTATAAGCTTTATCAAAAAGCAAAGTTTTAAGCCTAGCCTTAATAGTAGACAGGGTGTTTGCCTCACGGACTAAAACTGGGAGCTGGTTCCACAGGAGAGGAGCCTGATAACTAAAAGATCTGCCTCCCATTCTACTTCTAGAGACTTTAGAAACCACCAGTAAACCTGCAGTCTGAGAATGAAGTGCTCTGTTAGGAACATATGGAACAATCAGATCTCTGATGTATGATGGAGCTAGATCATTAAGGGCTTCATATGTGAGGAGGAGAATTTTAAATTATATTCTGGATTTAACAAGGAGCCAATGAAGGGAAGCTAAAATAGGAGAAATATGATCTCTTTTTCATTTTCATCAGAACTCTTGCTGAAGCATGACTGGGAATCATGTTGAATTGCGCCGTAGAATCTGTGGGTTTTAAACAGGTCTGCTTCAATTATGTTGTATGTGCGTGCATTAATTTCTACTGAATACAGTCATCCTGGGCATGTGCCACGGCTTCTCCATACAGGAACATTCTGTTATTCCTGTCTATGCGAAAATGAAAATTGTTTTTAAATCAAGTAAATGGGTGTCGTTGCAATGTACACAAATAGCAGAAACGCTACAAAACGTTTTTGTTTCAACCAAAAATGTTGTTGTGTGCACAGGGTGTCATTTATTGCATGTGGTCGTCCTTTCACTTTGGACTTGCCTGTCTAGAAGTGCTGTGATATGCTCAGAAGCAAGTTTACAAAGCTAATTTGGACTTTCTCCGTTATTTTACCATCAACTTTAACGTTTGCCATACAACAATACCTTGTAAAAGTATTTATACATCTTGAAACGTTTTCACATTTTGTCTAATTAAGACTACAAACTACTACATCTTTTATTGGGATTTGCTGGGATAGACCAACACCTACAGATACAACATTTTACAAATAAAAACCTGAACAATGTGACATTAATTTGTACAACTACATATAAGAACCATTTCCAGTGACGTAGCCACCAAGGCTTTTGCGGTCCGTCTCTACCACCCTCCATCTACAGACTGAAACCTTTACCCATACATTTCTACACAAAATAGCTCAATCTCAACTTGATTGGATGGAGAGTGTGAACACCAATCAAGTCTCTATTGTATTTAGGTCTGGGTTTTGACTGGACCATTCTCACACAAGAATGCGCTTTGATCGAAACCTTTCCATTGTAGCTCTGACTGCATGTCTAGGGTTGTTGCCCTGCTTAAAGGCAACATTTCTAACAAGGGTTTCTTCCAGTATTGCCCTGTATTCACCTCAACTCATCTTCTCGTCAACTCTTCCCAGCTTCCTCGTCCATGCTTAAGACAGCATCATGCTGCCACCACCATGTTTCACCATGGTGTTGGGGTGTTCAAGGAGATGTACAGTGTTAGTTCTTCCTCCACAGGCAGCGCCCTTTGCATGTAGTCAAGTGTGTTTGCCGTTTGTTTTTTTTTAACAACAGCTTTCTTCTTAAACCCCCTTTCATAAAGGCCAGATGTGTGCGGTGCATCACTAAGTGGGTTTACAGTTGTGCTACACTGTTTCCATTCTGGAATGATGGACAGTGCTCTGTGAGATGTTCAAAGGTGAGCACTACTTTGTGTTGGTCCATCACATATAATCCCAATGAAATACACTGAAGTTTGTGGTTATAATGTGGCAAAATGGGAGGACATTTAAGGGTATAAATACTTGTAAAAGGCACTAGAGTAGAATATGTGGCAATAACTTGTTATGGAGTAATTCATAGTTTATACAGCCAATGTATGTAGCTCATCAATATTGGGAAATATTGTTCAGAGCAAAAAAAAGTGTGATCTCAGAGAAATTCAAAAATGAAGTCTATAATCTTAGCATTAAAAAGGTTATCTGATTCTGATCGTGGTTTTAATGGATTCATTCATTCAGTCGTAGAAAACTGCTTTTTACTTTCTGCTGTCTCCTTATTTAGTCAGATAAATAAAGCAGTGCAGATTGGAGAAGTTAATCTAAGCCAACATTACTCTTTAATGAAACAACCACAATTTATTAACACCAACCTGATGTAAATGAGAATTGTTGGGTAGACCTGGCGTCCCTGGAATGCTTCGACCATGCTTCCCATGGATATTATTAAGAGCAGGGGACTTTGTTATTTTGGGTCTGCCCGGTCCAGTTCCTCCTGCCGCTCCTTCCCTTCCTAGACTACCACCTCCGCTGTTAATGCCACTGGAAGCAGAAGAGCTTTTGCGCTTCTTAGCCTCCAGGCGCCCATCTGAGGAGTGGTGACTAAAGGTGGTGTGGTGGTCTGATGAGGAGGTGGGCTGGTGATGGACAAAAGGCCCCAGAGAAAGTGTTGAGTCACTGCTGTTCATTACTACACTCATACGCTTTATGGACTCTGCGGGGCTGCCTGAGGGAGGACCTCGTGCCAGTGGCCCAGAGGAACCACCTGCTGAGCCTCCAGAAGGCTCTGCCTTGAGACTAAGTGAGTTGGTCCGCACACTGGGGCCACAGTTTAGGCCCACACTGTGAACTCCACTATGAGAGGACGATAACGAAGATGAAGGTCCTAATGAGCTATGATGGTAGGTGCTCCCTGAGCTGCCGACATTTGCACAGTTCTTCTTGAATGAGGGGGAGGATGAAGAGAAACTGGCATTAGAAGAGGATTCAGAAGAGCAATGGGATGAAGAAATGACAGAACTGTTCTTCCTCTTCTTTCCCGAGCTAAAGCTAGTGCTGCTACTGTTAATGTTTGCTCCAGTGCTTCCTCCACTGGTGGAGTTGGGTATGGCAGGTGTGGAGGAGAAAGAAGAGATCTCCTTGGGTTTGAAGGATGAGGAAGATGATTTGGTAGAGGTGCTGCTGCTGGATGAACGTGACTTCGGTGCCCGGCCTGAGGCTGGGGAAGGAGCTGAAGAAGACGAGGCTGAGGACAAGTGGGTTGAAGGCATCTGCGGCAACGAAGACACTTGTCTGGCCTGCGTGGTGCCATAGACCGGGTGCTCAGGCCCGCCCTGAAAGGAGCTGTGAGCGTTTAAGGTGGTCCCATAGGAGAGCGATGACTTGCTCTCACTAGATTGGCTATAGGGAGATTGGGGCAAGGTTGCCGGGGGGCTCAGGAAGCCTGACGAGGGAGTGCTACTGTGGGAATTTGTGCTTGTCCTATGGGCTCCAAGAGAGGAATTCTCCAAGGCCAGGGGGATTTTCCTAAAAATAAAGAAAAATAAGGATTAATATGGTCCATTGGTTTTTAACACAAACTCAAAACTGTAGTGTGATTAAAATGACTTTTTGCCATCTCCATGTGTTACTCCTCTGACTAGCTAAGCAAGTTAGTCACTGGCCCGGATCAGCTGACTTCAACAGGGGCTACCGAAACCAGTCGGCAATAGAATTTAAGGCAAAAAAAAAAAAAGCCTCAGAGATGATTACCAACAAGAGACGAAGCACTTCTTCGGCCAACAACAGGACTGCTACACGGACTCCATCCACCGTTATTGTTTTGAAACTCCCGCTACGCTGCAAATTGCTCATTTTTTATGCGCGTATCGGCCATTTGACTGACATCTGGGCTCCCTCCGTGTGGTTTTTATGTCATCTCTCTACAGACTGTGGAAAACCATTTTAGACGACCACCTCATGAACCTCATAGACAGAATGCCAAGAGATCAAAGCAGTCATCAAAGCAAAGGGTGGCTATTTTATAAAAATCTAAAAATATTTAGAGTTATTAAACACTTTTTGTTTACTACATAATTCCACATGTGATAATTCACAGGTTTGTTGTCCCTGGTGAGAATCTACGATTTAAATAGTAATGAAAATAAGAGACCCATTAAGTGAGAAAAGCTCCGGTAGTGTATTTTGGGGGTCTTTTATCTAATAGATCAACACAAAGACTGAAATGGAAAACAATGATGGTTCTAAATGTTTCACAAATAAAAATCTGATAAATGTGGTGTGAATTTGTATTTAGTTTAGGGCTGTAAGCTATTAACAAAACATGTAGTGGCGACAATATTGGTAAATATTGTGATAACAATATGGGTTTCAGTATATGCCTATTTTTTTCTTTCCTCTCCTTCTCAGCTGTGCTTCCTACACTCTGTGACCTTTAGCATTTTTTCCATGTAGCATTTTGGGCAATGCCATTTGTGTCTGGTATGAGAATCTGCTGCTGTGAGACTGTCCAACTGGGTAAATATTACGTTGGCATGTAAAATGCAAGTTCATAACACTTGGAATATATTAGCCAATTATAATTTCACTCTAGACAATCCTTTGCCACATCAAATGAATATTGAACACATCAATATTGCGGTGATGATATATTCTTGATATATTGTGTGGCCCTAACTTAGTCCATTCATCTTCCCCTGAACTCTGACCAGCTCCCTTGACAGTCTGATGCTTCCACCCCAATGTTTTACCGTAGGGATGACAATTTCAGGGTTAGTGTTAGTTTTCTGCTACAGCTAGCATTTTGCTTGGCCAAAAGGTTCAATTTTGTTCTTCGCAGTGTCTCCTTGTGGCAACCTCCAAACGAGATGCCTTACGGCTTTTCTCTTTCTTTCAAAGGCCAGCTTTGCGGGGCACAGGACTAATACCTGTCCAGTCAGCAGCCTTCCCTCACTTTCTGCAAACACCTCTGCAGATCTAGCACATACAGTAAAATCCTAATAAAACACAATGAAGTTTGTTTGTAACGTGTCAAAATGCAGAAAAGGGGTATGAATGTTTTTTAAAGACAATGTATTTCTATTGTTATTTAAGATCAAATGTTTTCATTGTACATTTACAGGGTACTTGAATAGCAGTCTGCTTTAATGATCTGTGGATTTGAAACCACAAAATGCAGAAATTGGTTTCCAAGGCAACTTAAGTACTTTTAGATCAACTCCATTGAAAAACCTTAAACTTTTGTATTTCTCAAATAGGTTACAAAGTATCTTCGACTGAAAGGAGATTTTCTAAAGCACCGCTTCTAAACTTTTGTTTTTAAATGTCCTTTCAGTGCAGCAGTTTTTACAGCAGTGCTTTGTTTGGAATTTTAGACCTGAGGAATCACAGCTCCGACTCAACCTCAACTTAAAGTGTTAGAGAGAGGAAAAGGTAGTCAGTCAGTAACTTAGCAATATTTTTCCATACTGTTCTCTTTTTTTTCACACTTATCAGGAGCTGGAAAATGATAAAAACAAATTACATACGTTTCTAGACTGTGCAGGAATCTTGCTGGAGTTGAAACTGAACAAAAACTAAAGAGACTTACTTCCACATCTGAGAGTTAACGTGCTTTTCCATCATCGTGGTTAGGGCACCTCGCACTCTGTCCCATCGCCTATCAAAGGGATAAAAGCCTCTCCCAATCAGACGACTTCCAAAGGTACAGTACTGGGAAGAGAGACAAAGCTTGGGTGAGAAACACAAACCACCCTCCTTCGTAGTTTTATATATACACATATAGCCTGTTAATACCACTTACAGCTGCCGGTCGTGGGTGGTAACCTGAATAGAGACAGTCCAGTTTGTCTGCGCCGTCTTCCCGCTCCTCATTCTCTCCCTCATCACTCGAGGGTCTGGATAAAGCATCTGGGGCAGACTGGGCATAGTGCGGTGACTCGTGGACTACTGAAGGATCTCCAGAGGAACCTCCAGCATGACAGTTGTTCAGTCTGATTGACACAGAGTTTGGCAAATAAGTTCACTGAAACATGCAAACTGCTTTTATTAAAATAATTAGAATAAAAACTGCTTGAGCAAATGCAGGGCAGCACTTACCGTGGAAGACCAGGACTGTGAAATTTGGGCTTTCCGAGTGACAAAGGCTTTGTGGTATCAGGGGCTGGTCCGTTGCCATGAGAAACAGGGTGGGTGTCATGGCCAGGGGCAAGCTGGGGAGAGGGGTGTGGGTCCCTGAGAGGGGCAGTTTGCTGGGAATGCGTTTGGAGCAGTTCTCGTTCCCTCTCCCGCTCTCTTGTTCTGTTCTTGTGTTCTGCCAGCAATATGTCGAAGCGCTTCCTACGTCCAGGCACGGCCCTCCGATGGCTTAAGGAATGTGTCTGTTGGGACGTTAAAAATAATAAAGAAAACAGTAAATCACAGAGCCTGTGAATCATATGAATGCTTCACTAATTTATATGGCATAGATGATACCTTGGGCTACTGGACTGTATAACACAACTGTCTCAAGTTAAAAAAAATCCTCAAATACTCCTTTTATGTATTTACAAAACCTAACTTTATTTCAGAACAGGTGGATCTCAAAATTAGAATATCTTCAGAAATTCATTTATTGAAGTAATAGATTTCAAATGCAATGATTTTTATGTGTTTGCTTCTGTTAGTTTTGATCATTATTGCTTAGAGCTACTGAAAATCCCAAATTAGAATCTCTGGTTCAAAAGAAACTTCACACAAGGAAAGCAATAGCTGCAGCCCATGTCCTTTGTGTGTCCCTGTGTGGTGACTCTTAAAGCACTGTGACGACTCCTGCCTTTGCCTGCTTTCATATTTGAGATTCTGTGTCTCTGGTGAAGTCAAAGTGGTTTGGAGTTCACTGCTGACTGGAAACACCTGCGCCCAATGTTCCCTGTCTATTTAAACCCAGCTGCTCCTCATACCCACAGCTTTCCTTGCTCTTCCCATAGCAGAAGGTCCAGGTTTTTGGTTTGGGTTAAATAATTTGCTTGGTTTACAACAGGAACACCACACTGAGTTCTTCAGCCATTATTGTTTTGAAAAGAACAATGTGGAGACTTTGGATGCAAATTTTATGCGTAATGTCTAAGTCATATACTCATGGCACCTTCTGTCATCCCGCACCGACGGTAAAAACAGATATGCAGGACAATGCAGTAATGTGATCTATGAATAATCAGTGGGAGGTCAGAGGAGACTCGTCTTCACAGTTTCTGATGTGAGATATGGACTTGAAAGCTTTTCACGATAACAGAAGGGATGATACAAAATATTTAAAAATTCCTTGCAGTCTTTATTGGCTATAGACTGTTTGGCTAGGACTGCACGTCACTGCAGTCTAAGCCCCACAAACACAAAAACAGCTTAAACTAAATGAATAGTTCAAGCTGTTTTTAATACTTTAAGACAAAAGTGACATTAAGTAGTGCATATTTCCAGCTAAACAGCAAAACAATTATGGCACTAATCGTATACACTGCTCAAAAAAATAAAGGGAACACTCAAATAACACATCCTAGATCTGAATGAATGAAATATTCTCATTGAATAGTTTGTTCTGTACAAAGTTGAATGTGCTGACAACAAAATCACACAAAAATCATCAATTAAAATCAAATTTATTAACCAATGGAGGCCTGGATTTGGAGTCACACACAACATTTAAGTGGAAAAACACACTACATGCTGATCCAACTTTGATGTAATGTCCTTAAAACAAGTCAAAATGAGGCTCAGTATTGTGTATGACCTCCCTACAACACCTGGACATGCTCCTGATGAGACAGTGGATGGTCTCCTGAGAGATCTCCTCCCAGACCTGGACTAAAGAATCCGCCAACTCCTGGACAGTCTGTGGTGCAACGTGACGTTGGTGGATGGAACGAGACATGATGTCCCAGATGTGCTCCATCAGATTCAGGTCTGGAGAACGGGCGGGCCAGTCCATAGCTTCAATGTCTTCATCTTGCAGGAACTGCTGACACACTCCAGCCACATGAGGTCTAGCATTGTCCTGCATTAGAAGGAACCCAGGACCAACCACACCAGCATATGGTCTCACAAGGGGTCTGAGGATCTCATCTCGGTACCTAATGGCAGTCAGGCTACCTCTGGCGAGCACATGGAGGGCCATGCAGCCCTCCAAAGAAATGCCACCCCACACCATTACTGACCCACTGCCAAACCAGTCATGCTGAAGGATGTTGCAGGCAGCAGATTGCTCTCCACGGTGTCTCCAGACTCTGTCACGTCTGTCACATGTGCTCAGTGTGAACCTGCTTTCATCTGTGAAGAGCACAGGGCGCCTGTGGCGAATTTGCCAATCCTGGTGTTCTCTGGCAAATGCCACTGTGCAGGACGCACGGAGTTGGGCTGTGAGCACAACTCCCATTTGTGGCCAAAGATTTCCCTGTTGTCTATTCCATTTACACAACATCTTGTGAAACTGATTGTCAATCAGTGTTGCTTCCTAAGTGGACAGTTTGATTTCACAGAAGTTTGATTTACTTGGAGTTATATTGTGTTGTTTAAGTGTTCTCTTAATTTTTTTGAGCAGTGCGCTTAAAGATATTGATAGTTATTGCTGCTCTCATGATAACGGTGGTAACAGCACCTTTTGAATTTGGGGTTGTAACTGTCATGTAGTGTTTGTCGTCGTCACAATAAATGAAATTCTCATTACAGTAAAAAAAAAAAACAGCCCTAATAATGGTAAACAGCTACCTTTTAACCAATCAAGTGATGATTGCTGATCCTTACATCGTGGGTGTATGACAGGAATGTTTTGTGACAGAGGCTTACAGACATTCAGTTGTCACTGAGTTGCTTTGATGGTAAAAACCCCTGTTTAGAAGTCTGAAGCTATGATGCCTGAGGATTCTTGGGAATTATACAGAAAACAAGCTGTGTCGGAGAACAATTGATTAAAAATTTGAAAAAGAAAACAGCAGAATAATATAACCTGCTTTATGCTGTTTCACGTTGCGTATATAGTTCATTTGCTCAGGAAAAAGCAGAGTGATTACCTTGCATGTTAGTGATCTTGTGCAGGGTTTCCTGCCTGTAGCATCCATAACGCCACAGTGAATGTCAGGATTGAACTCACGCTCTACAGGCACAAAAAGTTGGGGTAAAAACACATTAGCTCATTCATTACTACTTTGTTATATATAATATATACTGAGGGTCTGTCTTTGAAATGTTAATTAGATTAATTCTGTTCTTTGTTACATGTGTAAGGAACACAAACAATATCTAGAAGAGTTAGATGATTTCAGAACAACTATGGGCCCCTTTAAACAATCATGGGATAATTGACTAATAAGCAAAAACATCATCAACTGTATAAAAAATATTTTTTATTTCTGTTTCCCTTCCAACTGACCTGACACCTTCTTGTTAACGTGGCGTTTGCTACTGGTGCTGCTGTCCTGCTTCTTGTCTGCGGGAAGGCCCTTGCCGTTGGGAATCGGACCAGATACCAGCAATGGGGGCTTTGGTATGGAGGGACAGTTAAGGCCTGGTTTAGGGGCTGATGATGATGATGATGAGGACGTGGAAGTCGTGATGACGGCAGTGCTCACAGTGGTGTTAGAGGAGGGCGTAGAGGAGGAGGAGGAGGCAGCGGGGGTGGATGGAGCCTGCACCAGCTTAGCTGACGAGTCCACCTTTAGATGCATCTTCTCCACCTTAACAGCTTGGGTGAGGCTGGAAGAGAAGGTTACAGAGATGAAGAGGGCAGCAAGGACCAAACCTTGAGTTCGAAACAATGATCCAGAAAGAAGCATGGTAAGAGACGGATGTGGAGGCATGAAACGGGCTGTTTGGACAAAACGTAAACCTGATCATTTATCAAAGACAACAAAAGGTGTGTTATTTTTAAGTCATATTAATACAGTTTCCAGCCAAGCTACATCACCATATTCATTCATTCAATCATGGCAGATGGCTGCTCATTTATTATAAAGGATAGCTGCAAAGTTAACAACTCGAAGCAATCAACCGTTCACTGTCGGCACATGTAGTCAGCGACTCAATCTGATCCGATGGGTTTCCTTTCTTTTTACCAATTGGCGAAATAAACTGAACATGAGAGCAGTTATAACTCGGATCAAACTGAATGCAACAGACTTTAAATCTGTCTATATGATTGGACTCAATTGACTGCATATTTCTGTATATCATCCATCCTTCCATTGATCCAGCTACCCACAATGTTAAAAGTAGAAAATTCTGTTATCATGATCCATTTGTTAAAAGTACCTGAAAAGGGCACACATGTCAAGCTCTAGGCCCGAATCTTTTATATGTATTATGAGGTGATCCATGACATAACGAACACGAAGAGCTGGCAGAACTGAATGAGCAAACAATGACATGTTCTACCGTTCGCAGCCAACACCTTTATTCAGTCCGGAAATTTCAATGAGACTCAAATCTGTATTCAAAACATTGAATTTGCAGCAGGTTTCCTGTCTGTGGTTGTAATATCAATAATCTAAACTCATTCATCTTTATAACAAGCTCTGGGCTACCCTATACCAGGTGTTTCTAAAAAAAACAAATAAGAGATTTGAAGAGCAAAGCGAAGTGTTAGTTACTGTAATGTGCTTACCAAGCAGACATGTGAGACTACAGTCAATGCATTTGTCTCTGCCTGCGTTATGGTGCGTTCACACCAAACGCAATTTCTGCGAATTTTTCGCCTCATTTGTGTGCTTTTGCCCGCTTCACATTCCCCGTGAACTCCGCGTTGGCATTTGGCAACAAGCGGCAACGCTTCGCCGCGTCATCAAATAGGAGGAGCTTCCATCTGCTGCTTTCTGGTTTCAACTGAACATGCTGGACATGGATTTCACGGATAATCACGGTGTTTTACCTGTGGAGAGCCAACAAACGCCGCCGACATCAATGTCCCTGGGTTCACCAGATTCTTCAGGGACGGGAACAGTTCGGAGATTACCACCACCTACTCCAGGAGCTGCGTCTGGATGACGGTTGATTTCAGCAGTACTTCCGTCTATCCACGACCCAGTACGAAGATCTGCTGCCCCGCGTTGGGAGACGAATCGGCCTCCGGGACGCCAACTACCGGCGACCGCAGTGAAGCCAGCCCGAAGCCGGACACTCAAGCTCCGCGGAGCCAACGGCATCCAGCCCACGGCCGATCCGAGTCAGGCACCAGATTTCAGCTAGCTGCTCTCTGTTGCTCCCTCTTCTGACGCGCGGTGGTTCACTAGGGACCGTCAATAAGTTTCTGTACCAAACAATCGTGGAAAATCTGAGTGCCTGAATCGGATCAACCGTGAGCCAGATTCTGCTAACTCCGCGGAGCTTGAACATCCAACTTCAAACTAACTTCACCGCGGTTTACCGGCGCTGTATCCCTGCGGCTGAACACCTGTCCATCTGTCTTCGGTGAGTAAATAAATCTCAGCTCAGTAAAAAAAAACTGCCGATTTTTAATGTCCACATCTCCTAAATTTAAGATATTTGTGTCTAAACATAACCAGGCCAGGTCCTTTCTGTACTTGTCTCGGTAAAAGTAATTAGTTGAGTCATACAACTCTGGCTTGCCGCACACCGCCACTATGATCTGGTCCTCCATCACTGACAACTGCTTCTTCTCCGCTTTGGTCCTTCACCCTACGTCACAGCCACATCCAGTCCCTGATTGGTTGACGTGACGCGAATTTAGGAAAAGTTCAGGAGCGCACTGCGCCGCTCCTGAACGCGCCTCTACATAGGGATAACATGTAAATTGGCCGCTCCTTTCACGGAAATTGCGTTTGGTGTGAACGCACCTTTATGACGTTGCCAGACCTGCATTAGCTTTGTATTCTCACACCAGACACACACCAATTCTGCTTGCTTTTTGTGATTTATAGGATAAAGGATGAAACTTACCTTTTGTCAGACTGGCTCATCCTAAATGGGGCGAGGGGAGGTCTTCTCTGAATGCCTTGCGGTTTTTCTTTGGCTGATTTCTGAAATTTTGGATTGGAGGATGATGATGAAGATGATGACGACACGCTGGTGACGGCGGAGGATGTCCGCCCGAGGATTCCGCCACTTGTTACTCCGGCCAGGGTCCCCGAGCTTAGTCCGCTGCCAGCACTTCGGTTTCTGCCCGACACCGGGAAGGGCGACGTGGAGGCCGGCTTGCTGGTAGAACTGTGCCTTCTCTCTGTAATAACAGCAGAAAACAGATCAAAATTAACACAAAATAATACAAGCAACGACATTCTCTGAAACAGACTAGACCAAAAGTAATTATGTGCCATGAACAAAGAGGAAAGAGAAGACACGACAGGGACATGGAGATTTTTCTCTGTCAGGATACAGGTTACCCCCAACAAATAGAACAGGAACATTTGTGATTCATGCCTCAACGGCCTGAAATAGAAGCAGCCAATAGGTCAAAAGCTTTATTTCCTGACTGAGCATCACTCAATAGTTGCCATGCAGACTGATAAAAGGCTGTATGGGAGAAGAAAATGTTAGGATGAGTCTTTGTTGTGGAGGTGGAAAAAAGACAAAAATAGAAGAAAGAAATTTCATCACACATCAGATTATAAATAACTCTGGTCAGTTTGAGGGGTTTCCAGAATCAATAAACACATGGCCATATGTGCTCATCGTCATAGCTGTTACAGAATCCCAGGAGGCAACCACAGAAACATCGGGTCTTCTAATGGAAATCTCAGCTGCTAATTTCAGGAGTACAAGATAGCTGGGGTCCTAATTTAGCCTTTAAACTGACACAGTTCTCAGTGTTGACGTCATCTGCTCCAACAACACAAACAAAAACATGTTTTAGAAGTATAACAACATTACACTAAAGTTTAATATGAATTGAGATCAGACATTTCAACTATGGTCAGGGATGGAAGGAAGGAAAGAAGGTAGGACATAAGAAAGGAGAGAAAGAAGACAAAGTACATGGAAGGAAGCGAGGTAGGAGTGAAGGAAGGAAAGAAGAAAGGATACAGGGAAGGAAGATTGGAAGGAAAGCTGGAAGGACGGAAGGAAGGGAGGTAGAAGGAAGCAACAACAGAAGAAAGAAGACAAGAAAGGAATGACAAACAAGGAGAAGCCCAAGGACAACAAATGAAGACAGCATTTAAGATAAACAAGGACGAGAGAACCGTAGCAGTGTTTCCCCTACCATCATACAGGGGGGGCGCCCCGCCTGCCTCCTCAAGAGGATCATGGCATGTAGTAATACCATGTTTAAACAGTTGATGTCATTGATTTTATTAGATCACGTCGTGAGTGATTTCAGTCCCTGCGAAAGCAGGCATATGGAAACTGTATGCGTATAATCCTTGTCCCTGGTGCCTCCTGTCAACCCCCCAATCAAAGGATTGCCTAAAAGGTCCTAAATATATACAAAACATACCTGATGATAAAGCATTGTTTATTCTGAATCTAGATTCAAGATGCATTATCCAAAAAACCTTTTCATGAAAGTCTACTTGCATATCACCAGATCAGTGAGGAGCAAAGTACCTATTCAATAAAATTATAAATTGCAGACAGCTAAGCTTGCTGTATCCCATCCTGTAGTTAGCATCTCCCCTGCTGGGATCAGCCGCAGCTGAGAAGCACACCTTCCAGAGGACAGATGGGCTGAAGAAGCATGCTAACAACATATTGAGACAATCTCCATGGTACTGAAATCAGTGCTCCTGTCCTGGTGTCAACACCGCATTGGGTCTTCCCACAATGACATCAGGGAGAAGAACATGGAGTAAAGCCCAGCAAGAGACCGGCTAATCTTTATGGCCATGTATGGTTGCATGGTTCCAGCACTGCACTTTAATTTGACACTTTGTTGCAGAGCTGAACTTCAACCGGAAACGGATAAAAACAAAACACATTATGAACCAAAAGGAAAAATAAAACATTGCAGTTTTAATGAGTCTTGAGATTTATCGCTGTAAATATAAGGATTTAGTTATAATTACTGCAGAGGGTGAATCTTCAGCTCCTGGAAAGTATGTGCTGATTGGTACATTCCTAAAACACTACAGGCAATATGATCATATAACAAATAATCATTGCACAAAACATGCTGAAATTGTCGTAAACAGCTCATTATGGATGCTTTTTATCTATGAATCAGATTCTGAGTCTGTATAACAATACTGCCATGGTCTTTCTGCCTAGCAGTCACCTGCTGGGATGCAGTCAGTACGGCTTTTATTTACTAGCAGGGTAGCACCCTGCAGTTTTTTCTTCTACATCTCAATTAAAAATCGCCCTGACACGATTGAAAGCCAATCTACAAGTAGAAGCAAATCAAAAATAATACAGCCCAGACTGGTGATATTGTGTAACAATGTGGGAGGAGTCACTTCAGAGAGGATAATAGGCACTGTGAAGGATCTACTGACAAACACTAACGCACAAATGGTACATTTATCAAATAGGATGAAGCAAGACACAGCAGGTGCAACTCTATTTGAGTTTGTGATTGAACTCTGGTCCTGAAACATCTCCACTGGTCCATTTTGGCATTGATTTAAAAAATGTTTCATCTGGGCCCATTTTATCTGTGATCTCCTTCTTCTTTACACAGCTTTAAAAACACTCTGGTCAACCAGCCAGTTTCTCCTGGACGTCCCAGGATCCAAACTAGAATGAAGGGGTGACCAGGCGATAGCTTAGCACCAAATATTCGCAACGTTCAGAACGCAGATTCCTTTAAATGTCAGCTAAAAACCCATTTATTTTTTTGTACAGCATAACGCCATAGTTTTTATTAATGTTGATTTGTTTTTAGTCCTTATACTGTAATTTACTCATTTTCTTTTTTGTATTTTGGTTATAGTTTGAAATTATGAAGGACTTTAGTCAAGTTTAAATGTGCTATGAAAATAAAATTGACATCAGCTGTGGGAATTTTCTAATTGGCTGCAAACACTGTCTACAGTGATGCAATCCTCACAAACACAAAGTTATTAAGCAAGATCAAAGTAATATAAAGTAGAGCATTCTGTACTTTTGAGTTGTTTTCTACCTGACTGTTTTTGTCAATTCATGTAAAGTTTAGTCGAATTGACCAGGAACCAACTACATCAAGAGGGCTGAAGGTATTCCTCCAGAGTTGCTCAGCTTTAATCGTAGACTTTTATGGAACATGCTGGATTTGGAAATGTTGAATCTGTGGGAACTGGAGAGTTAATGTATGGACCTACGCAGACACTGATGTTTACTGTTAGTAATGCTTACCCTGCTAATCCCTAAAATAAGTTGATAATAGTTTAAATTGTTCACTTCAAATTATTACTTCGTTTCAAAATGGAAGACAAGTTAAAATTGTTAAAGGAAATAAAACACGATTGCTACTCAGCCATACAACATGAAAGGGAAAAGTGGATGTGGGTAAAACAGAAGGGTGTGTTTCAACATTGGCAACTTTAACACCAGCTTTGATGTGATACAGAATTTTTTAGGCAAATTATAAATTAATTTGCTCTTAAAAACCATGTGTTTTGGTTCAAATGCATCTCACTGTATTAAGTTATGCATAAAAATACGGCAAACCGGGCTTCAGATTAACTACATTTCCCATTGAAAGCACTCGTGCTTTAAACTTAAAGGGGACATATCATGCTTTTATATCCTTCCACTCACACCTAAATCATTCAGTTGTGGTCTTTATAAAGTGGAACTACTTGTTATTGTAGCTCCACACTCTTACCTGTTCTGAGGCACGTCTGAGAGCAACTCGTTTTGGTGCCGTCTCATGGTAATGGTAATTTCCCCCACTGATGTGGGAACATTTCAATAAAATTTAACCGGGAACTTTGAAGAGGTTCTGATGCTGGGGGATGGTGTAATGAATTGTGAGGGGTAATACACCCAACAAGCGAACCGAACTTATCCTCTTTCAACGTAGGCATACTTGAGCTTGTACTACAAAATAGCAGCGAGAAACGAATATGGCGGATACATGTAATTGATCAGCCCGAAGTCCATGACCGTATTGAGCTGTTCTGCAGCAAATACTGTGACATAACAGTTAGAAAAATGTAACAGATGACAGAGAAACTTGAACAGACTGAAAAATACGAACCAAACTGAACATAAAGATACCTCCACAGCACCTGGAGAGACTAAAGTAAACTTTTCTACACTCCTACAGACTCCAAGTACACAACAAAATGTATTTAAAGGCTAAAAAAGTGGATTTTGCATATTTGTCCCCTTTAAAAATTTAAGGAGTGGACGCAGTTGTTTTTGAGTGACACTTACCATAGTGTGCTTGAAAGGCTTGTGGCTTGACCACATGACCGCAGTGGCTGCACATCACTAGGTAGAAGTCGTCCTGTGCGGGACACTGACCAAATATGGGCATGTCTGTAAACAGTGGAGGAGTCAAGCAGAGAAACAGAGAGCACAAGTTAAGGAGGGGGATATAACTTAGACCTTCATTCACCTGGTGACCCAGTTAGAAGAACTGTGGATAATTTACCTCTGAAATCGTTTGTTGTAATAACTTTGTAATGCCTCAAAAAAGGTTTATTTTAGCATAACATACATTTTTTTATTAGCATGAATAAAGAAGCACTACACCACAAACAAAAAATAAGAAGAAAATAAAAATAAGAGAAAAACAGATAAATAAGACAAGAATCAAAAATAATTTGCCTGCTGCCAAAAGCTGGCTGTTTTCAGGTATAAACAAAGGTTTTGCCCAGGGTGATAACTGGACAGCTTTATAGACACAAAAAACATAGGTGGCGACAGAAGGGTGGATTTCTTAAAGTTTGGTGCGAAACTGATTATTACATGTTAATATATTAAAATACCAGTGGCAACATTTTTCTTTACTAAGTCACAACAAGCCAAAAGCTTTCCCCAAAAGCTGTTTGATACAAAGGCTCGGGATCAAACAAATGCCTCCACATCATACCACAAAAAAGCATAACTTCTGTACTGTGCTATGTTTTCAAGTATAACTATCACTGTGGATTGCCTTAACTGGCCAGGAGCTACAATGGAATGCAATTTAGAAACATATTTAGGTTTTCGAATGGCCCAGTCAAAGTCCAGACATAGTTCTAATTGAACTCTCAATTCAATCCGAGTCTCTAGATGTGCAAAGCTAGTAGGTATTAGTGACGTACCCCTAAACCTGCTGCTGTAATTCCAAAAAAAACATAGTGTGTGTTTTAATATACACTGCTCAAAAAAATAAAGGGAACACTCAAATAACACATCCTACATCTGAATGAATGAAATATTCTCATTGAATACTTTGTGCTGTACAAAGTTGAATCTGCTGACAACAAAATCACACAAAAACCATCAATGGAAATCACATTTATTAACCAATGGAGGCCTGGATTTGGAGTCACACACAAAATTAAAGTGGAAAAACACACTAGAGGCTGATCCAACTTTGATGTAATGTCCTTAAAACAAGTCAAAATGAGGCTCAGTATTGTGTATGATCTCCCTACAACACCTGGACATGCTCCTGTTGAGACGGTGGGTGGTCTCCTGAGGGATCTCCTCCCAGACCTGGACTAAAGCATCCGTTGGTGGATGGAGCGAGACATGATGTCTCAGATGTGCTCAATCAGATTCAGGTCTGGGGAACGGGCGGGCCAGTCCACAGCTTCAATGTCTTCATCTTGCAGGAACTGCTGACACACTCCAGCCACATGAGGTCTAGCATTGTCCTGCATTGGAGGAACCCAGGACCAACCGTACCAGCATATGGTCTCACAAGGGGTCTGAGGATCTCATCTCAGTACCTAATGGCAGTCAGGCTACCTCTGGCGAGCACATGGAAAGAGATGCCACCCCACACCATTACTGACCCACCTCCAAACCGGTCATGCTGAAGGATGTTGCAGGCAGCAGATCGCTCTCCACGGTGTCTCCAGACTCTGTCACGTCTGTCACATGTGCTCAGTGTGAACCTACTTTCATCTGTGAAGAGCACAGGGCGCCAGTGGCGAATTTGCCAATCCTGGTGTTCTCTGGCAAATGCCAAGCATCCTGCACGGTGTTGGGCTGTGAGCACAACCCCATTTGTGGACGTCGGGCCCTCATACCATCCTCATGGAGTTGGTTTCTAACCGTTTGTGTAGACACATGCACATTTGTGGCCTGCTGGAGGTCATTTTGCAGGGCTCTGGCAGTGCTCCTCCTGTTCCTCACTGCAAAAAAAAAAAAAGGGGTAGCGGTCCTGCTGCTGGGTTGTTGTCCTCCTACGGCTTCCTCCACGTCTCCTGGTGTACTGGCCTGTCTCCTGGTAGCGCCTCCAGGCTCTGGATACTACGCTGACAGACACAGCAAACCTTCTTGCCACAGCTCACATTGATGTGCCATCCTGGATGAGCTTCACTACCTGAGCCACTTGTGTGGGTTGTAGAGTCCGTCTCATGCTACCACGAGTGTGAAAGCACCACCAACATTCAAAAGTGACCAAAACATCAGCCAGAAAGCATAGGTACTGAGAAGTGGTCTGTGGTCCCCACCTGCAGAACCACTCCTTTATTGAGTGTCTTGCTAATCGTCAAAGATTTCCCCCTGTTGTCTATTCCATTTGCACAACAACATGTGAAATTAATTGTCAATCAGTGTTGCTTCCCAAGTGGACAGTTTGATTTCACAGAAGTTTGATTCACTTGGAGTTATATTGTGTTGTTTAAGTGTTCCCTTTATTTTTTTGAGCAGTGTATTTACTTGTATAATTTTCCTTCCACATTACAATTACACCACACTTTGTGATAATCGATCACATAAAATCCCAACAAATTACAATGACGTTTGTCGTTGTAAAATGACCAAAGGGTCCAAAAACATTCAGAGGTTATGAATACTTTCATAAGCTGGTACAGCTGAAGAGTCTCTCTCCGCCCACAAACCCCACCTCACACCTTGCAAGCCCCTCTCATGCAAATCAGGAAGAGAGTAGCTCCTCAGCTGACTGGGTTCAAAATCTACCCTGAGAATCAGAACCCAGCCTCATTAAGGAGGCTAATTAAGAGATTGCCTGGGGTGCTACGATGAGATGAGCTGAGAAGCGGATACAAGAGAAGCCAAGTGGAGCTCCTCTCTCCGGTACCTACTCGGCAAGGGTTTTCAAGGGTTCTCCAAACATCACTGTCTGAGTCTGGAAGGGATGAGGGCCATTATGCGAAGGCCGTATAAAAGCATCTACCTGCTGGGCTCCCTCTCAGAGGTCAGCGGCAGTGTTGTGTGGATAAATTGACTGGCCTGATGCTTCTTAATATGTCAATTGATTGAATGTCTGCCAAGTGTCTCCTTTAGTAGCAGTGGTGTGAAAAGGCCTATTGTAGAACATCCAATGCGGCATAAATAAAAAGAGAATGTCTTTACTGAAGGTTACAAGGGCACATATTTTATATAAGAGTTAAGTGGACATATTTCAATATGTAATTTCTGAAGCATTGTTTAAGAAAACATCAGAATTCTTTACTTCAATTAGCCAAAGCCTGAGATTATAGGTTCAGTGTGCTAGTTAGAGGACTTTCACCGGCTGTACAGAACCGAACAGCAACCTGGTACTGTGTGCTGCTGGCCAGCTGGCTAAAAAAAAAGCAGCCACACTTTGAATTAAACAAAGACAAATCCAGCTGTCTGAAAATATTTCCCATCGCTAAAAACACAAACATCCATGGTGTAAAATCCTTATGAGCATTAGCATTACTAGGGAGCCATGTCTGTCAAGCAGCCGGCTGCAGATTCAACCCATCTAATTAATATCAACCTTATTTACAATGTGTCAGTGTGTTGCTCCAGGAGGGGCAGAACATCTGAAAGGTAAAATGTTCTGTGCAAAGAACACTTGAAAAGTAATACCAAATATAGTGAAAATCAGGGCTTTTGCCCTATGGAGCAGTCTTTTAATACAACATACCAGCTCGAAGAACGATCGACACGCCCCACAGCGAGACCAAAACAAAGTGACGAGGTTCAATTCCATTTCCGAGGAATCTTGTGTCAATGTAACTGCGCAATTTGTGATGCGCAGCAGCTTGCAGGTTGTGTGCTTCAAACGAGACCAGTGAAGGGATCGTGTGTGTCTCGCAGAAAAACGGCAGATTGACAAGAAGGATTTAGTTTCAGTAACAGATGAAAGATCCATATGGATGGAGGGGGGCGTCAATGCATCAATCGATTTATAATCGTATCTTAGTCCTCTGAAATATAATGGGATCAATTCGCCAGGTGTCGACAGATTCTCACCCCTTTGTTGTACCATGTGCTCTCCATTTGAAGATGTTGGGTTTGATGTTGCTCTGGGGAAACCATCAAAGATCTGGATATTTTTTTATAACCCCACCCTGACATATACTACTTAACAACTTTGTCCCTGACTTATTTGGAGAGCTCCTTGGTCATCATGGAATGATATCCTCTGGCTTAGTGGAGATGCAGGGTCAGGGGCCTTCAGAAAAGGTAGGTTTTTACTTAGGGATCATATGACACTTAAGACTGCACACAGGTTGGACTTCATTTCACCAATTATGTGACCTTTTTAAGCTAATTGATTACACTTGCACCTTTAAGGGGCTTCATAGCAAAGTTTTTTCCTTTTTTTATATTTTTCTCATTTCACTTCACCAACTAAGACTATTTTGTGCAAATCCATTACATAAAATACCATTTAAAAACATTTAAATTATGTAAATAGGTAAAAAGCCACAACTTTTGGAAGGCACTGTACATCTTTACTTTGTCTGTTAAGATTCAAATGGTTTTGAGTTTGCCACATTAGTCATTTAAACCAGACCCACAAACCTAACTAGAAATTCTGATCCTAATTGGGTCTTAGAGGTAAAAAAAAAAAAAAACAGTAAAATGTCCTTTTTTAATTATTGAATGATTAATGTTCCAGTCTTTAAAAATAATGAGATGAAATTCTGTGTGTGGGGCAACTTCTGTACAGCTCTAGAAGGAACCCTGCGAGGTTATCATACTCGAGGCATCTCACAGCAAGCACCCTGCGCCTATTCCTGATACTTTCTGGAAACCCACTAAACAGGCTCGACTTTAAAAGTAGCCGTCATCACTTCGAATTCCCTTTTAAACCCATCTCAAGATGGTCAAGGCCTTGGCGACACACGGAGGAAGAGGGAAAAGGAGGCTCAGTTCGACGAGGAGAAAGAGAGCCTGTGAATCTTAGACAGGGGAAAACAATGAAAGTCTAGTTAATTTCAGCATCCTCTGCCATGGCAGTGATGGATGATATAGGTGTGACTGTAGCAGCTCCAACAACCTCTGAGCAGCACACATGCTGGCACAGTCTGACCCGTGGGTGACAGTGCCGCTACGTTTCCCAGCTTTGCGAACTGTGACAGAGCCATTGTAAAATTCATAAAAATCCATCACAGACTGCTGAATTCATAAATCATTAATTAGCATTCATTTCTACAATGTGTGTTATGTTAATGTCTGAGTAGAAATGCAGCTATACCACAGGAGGAATCTAATGGTGACTCATAATGGATAGGTATAGTCATCCTCTTTTGGTACCCCTACTACACACACACACACACACACACACACTATGTATGAAGGCAAACTTCTGGTATGAGAAGCATGTGTTGATCAGGCTCTATGACAAAGAAAATAGTCACAGACAGACGCTGCTACATAACAAATACGTGTTTCAAGCTGGCTGCTGGTCAACTAATCTAGCAGCCCTGAAATTTTAAAACCGCCTGTCAGCTTTCATCTGACCAGGAGGGCAATTCATCTGATTTATTCCAAAGAAAACCCTCTAAAGGCTAGTCACAAAAGGATGCTGTGATTTATAGGTGCTTAATGCGCCACCTTTTCAAAGACATGAACACGTCCGACATTAAAGCTGTGCTCTTGTCACTTGGAGCTTCCAAGACTTGTGTAAAGATTTTGGAGTATGTACACAACACACCTTGCTGACCAAAGCTAATTTAAAATTACATACAGCACCAAACACAAGGCCTGTAGTTAATGCTTAACTTTCTAAAACTCATGAAACAGAAAGAAAGACTAGACTGGGACTAGGGCGTCACAATAACAGGACAGCATGAGACAGGTAAAAATGTTACTGAATGCTATGATTTCATAGCAAGAACTAGAACAGAGTTCAACATGAGCCTCCAAAACACTTCCTATGGAAACCTGTGAGAGATCTGTGAGAGATCCTGCAGGAGTGTGTTTTTAGACGGAAAACTGTGTCCAACACACTCACCACTGAGCAGGAGAGATGTGTACAGGTGTTCAAGACACGCCAAAGTTTGCAGCTGGTTACTGGAAAAAAAAAAAGGACTAAAGCAGAGAGAGCCCCAAACTTGTGCTTGAATGCATCGCGTAAGTGCAAAAAGGACTTGCATCGTATTTTCAGATGAAGAGGACAAGAAGGAACAATCTGCAGCCTACATCTTTGGCATTCGAAGAGTTTAGGCTTGCTCAGAGACTGCACTTGTAGACACAAGAACCCTGCACAACAGAGCTGACTTCTGGTCTGCGCAGGTTGGATTTACAATTCCTGCTACTGGGTATATTACTTGCACATCCAAAAACATATCCATACCTGATGTTTAGGGTGGTAGAGAAGTGTTCCTGCAAATCTTTAAGTCATAGAACCTCTGAAGCTGCTGTGGAAACACAGTTCAAAATGCGAACTGTTTACGGCTCACCTTGTCATTTATATCACAGAAGTCAGTCCGATGATTATGTGCTTTCAAAATAAGCAGCAGGAATTGTAAAAACAAAGAGGATTGGTCTAAAACTCACACACAGAATGTTGGGCATCTTTATACCCAATAATATCTTGCCCAGTTCTGCACTGCGATCCTCTTTCTGTCCGATCAAGTCTATTCAGTGCTTTAAATAAAAAGCACAGTTGTTGTTTGCTACCTCGTCATGTTATAATCTGCATCAGACTCTGCTGATTAACATGAACATCCCACTCTTATGTGATCTATGCTTACCCTTTTACAGCATGGCAGTCTCCGATCTGTGACTACCTAGTTACGTCGGGTCAGAACCGTAACAGAGGTGGGCCATTTTGGACGTCTCATTTCGGGCCAACTCTTTCAGGTGATGAGATGTTCAGAACATGTGTAGATCTCAGACGTAAAACAGAGACCGAAAGGGGGCTTGGGTAATCAGCTCCCAATGATCAGTAGACAAACATGCTCAAACTCCAAAGTGTATGTGTGGTTCCTTCTCACTAGACGCTGTGCCCAGGTTCAAATGTTGCCAGCAGGTTGCCAGCATGGGTTCAGTATGATGTACAGGACCTCATACTGGGCTTAGAACACTGCTTTTCCTGTATTCAGTAGCTACCTGCACAATTGCTAATGCTGATTTTGTGAACCAAACAGACAACTAAAGCCAGGTTCATATTGGATGTCCAAATGCTTGAGAGAGAACCCCAACTCTCTGATCGTGGTCGTTTGGTGTGACAGGTTCACAGACAACTGATTTTCACTCTTACCACTAAAGACGAGACCAAATTCATGCAGCCTCAGGTATTTTCTGGGGAAACCATGCAGGTCAAAATAACCTTAAACTCGACGCACTGTATCTATAATAACAAATATAAAACTTTACTCAGGTAGAAATTCGTCTTCCTTGTCACCCACAACATCCTGATCAAACTTTCCACCTAATCTGTCCTATTAGCCTGTAAAAGGGATTAAAGTCCTTTACAAAAGAGGCTTTTTTATTTACTTTCAAACAAGTTATTGATATTAATGGTCATTCCAAATCTTGGCCTGTAAGCAGGACAAAATCAGTATTAGAGACAGTGCAAATAAA